>NC_072376.2:202580000-203825000 GCF_028885625.2 Pongo pygmaeus
GCCAAGATTCCTACTTCTTATTTTATTATGGTTAGCAGTTTCATATTTAAATACATGCTGCAACAGCGGAGCATGGAGAAAACATTACTGTAGCCACAGCTTTCCCACATTCACCCAGTAGGCAAGAACTCCCAGACTCCCGATCACCGTTTCTCCTAACCTGTCACTGGGAAAACTTGGCCAATAGGAATGGACTAGGATATAGTGTAGCAACTGGCTTGTAAAAAGCAGTAAGGGTGCAAGCAACAACACAGAATTAAGGGGAGGAACAAGCATATGCTCAGTAGCCATCAGCATCTTACCTAATCTTAGGTGCAAGGGTACACAAGCAATGGGTCATACATGTCTCCTGCCTCAGCCACTCCCTTCTCTTCATGGTTTCATCTGTTTCTCTACCTTACTTGCACCACGGCCAATTGAAAATATTATTTAATAAAAAAGACTGCATAATCAAAATACCTAATTGTTTTATTTAAATAAGAAAATATGCATTAATAAATTTATTAGTATTTACCTGTTATCCTGTTAGTTTATATATCTATTCATCAGTCACTTGTCAGCTAAAATAGTCTCCTTTAATCAAGTTTTAATATTCAAAACACATGTGCTGCTCTTTAAAAAGCGTGACAGGCACATCATTCACTGTGGGTTCAAAGTCATAGATTAATTGTCACCTAATCATGCAAAATCTCCTACAAGTTGTCAAATTGAAGTTTTCTGGTGTAAATGCAAAAATGTCAAAGACATAGCCAATAAAAACACTTTGTTTCAATGTGGTCTTGTGCTTTAGATTATAACATTTATTTTTGAAATAGTAACTTGAAATAGTAACTCCTGCTTCATGTGCATAAAGTCCGTGAAAGAAAACAAATGACCTAATACTCATATTCAATTGCATCCGTGTTGAGAAGACATTTAGTTTGCATACAAATGTGTTTTAGATGTTGGGAGAATGCGATGTCAGAGTTCTCCATGCTTTGTGTCACAGATATTCCTGGCATGCCTCACCCCTCGCTGTATTCATTAATGCCATCAGCGGGGGCTGTCTCTACACATGGACGTGGGTCATGAAGTTTGAAACCATGATAAATACCAAATGACTTTCAGCTATTGGGCCAAACCCAATAACTCAAGGAGTAACTACTTCATTTAACAGCCTAATCTCAAGACACTCTGCAAGTACCACAGATGTTTGAACAAAATACAAAAGGAAAGTACAATTATTACGATTTTGCACATGAGAAAACTAAGTCCCTAAATACTTGATACTTCCTCGAGTAAGGAAGAATATCCTGGACCCAGATGCATCAATGGATAAGATCCATCAACATCATATTCTTACTTCCATGATTTGAGGAGGCTGAAAATTCCATTAGCTTCTATTAGGGCCCAATAATGAGTGCCAGTTACGAAGCGGAGTCAGTGGCACTTCCCATTTCGGACGTTAGCTGTGAATTCCTCTGAATTGTGCAGGTTGTTCCTGATCTAACTCAGCCACCGCATGGCGGTAAGCATGGGGGCACCTGCTGGAGCTCTGGTCATTCCTGAGCCCACATGTCTGTCATCCCTCTTTGTCTCTCTTCCCACAGATGACATCCCAGTAAAGAAAGAATTTAGTGAGCAAACAATAATTGAAGTTTGAAATTCCTTAGAGAAAAATCTATTAACCAAAGAAATTATTATAATTATTGAGAGGAGCAGGACCCTTCTTGGAAATATGGATGGAAATAAACTATGGAAATAAGTATGCAAATAAAATAAAATCTTGAGTTCCTTCAGAGGAAAGTCCAGGCACCTAGGTAGCACTGAGAAGTAAATGAGCAACTTGATAGGCAAGGTTATTTTATTTAACAATGAAATTATTTGTTTTATTATTTAACAATTTATTTAACAATATTTAACAATAAAATTGGCTTAAAGCAATAGCCAGGAAGGTAAAGTCAAGGGATATCTGGTTTACTATAGGAGCTACAGAGAACATCTGAACATATATTTGAGTTATTTTTAAGAAACCCAAATCCCCACCAAATGGATCTGCTGGCACAGACACGCCAGGTAAGGGGGAGCTGAGGAGTAAACTCTGACCACTGTTCTTTGTCCTAAATTTCTTCCTGAGTGGCCTGCAGGAAGTCACACCCATGAGCCAGAGCTAACATTCTTTTTCTTGGATCCCAAATATTTAGACGAAGCTTTGCCTTCTTAATCAACTGCAAATCAGAAAAGATTTGAATCTGCCGATGACCCGCGGGCCTCCACTTTGAGATGTCCGGCCTGTTTGGGTCACATCACTGCATATCCTTCACGTACTGAGAGATGACGTTGCTTGTAACCTCTGCCTCCCTGCCTTTAAAACTCTTAGCCGCAAGCAACTGGGGAGTTGGAGTCTTAGGAGCGGCTCAAGTCTCCTTGCCTGGCGCCCTGTAGTAAACGCCTCAATTTCTCTCGCTGCAATCTCAATGTTAGTGTTTGGTTTCGCTGCGTGTAGTCGGCAGACCCACGATCCGTTCAGTAACATTAACAGTAGATATTTTTATGTACTTTATTTTTGGAAATGAGTCTCAAAGTTGGTCACCAATATCAAAGTCCTCAAGATCAAGACTAAATGTCAGGGTGGATAGTATATTTATGCTTACCTTAATATGCAATCTTTTAGACATGTAAGCTTCCAAAATGCAAAGAAAATGCATAACGACTACAACAATCATAACATCGTGAGCTAACATTTTGATTAATTACCGTGCTCCACACATTTCCTGTGTATAACATAATTCACAATTTACACTTGTAAATTAATCCTATGAATAGTCTTATGAGGGAGATACTATTTATTCCTTTTTTACAAATGAGGAACTAAGGCACGGAGAGATTAAATAAAGGAAATTATCTCTTCAATCTCCATAATTTTTTTAAATTAACTTTTTTCTCTGTCCACATAGAGCACCTTTTCTCAATAATTTACAGGACTGATATTTAGGTTCTCAAAAGATGGTTGCATCTGGAATTCTTGAACACACGTGAAATATTTTAATATCAACCTGGGCTACATTCTCATGTGTATTATCAGGGTTTCTTCCCCTAATTCTAAGACACCTGGAAGCCATCCCTATTATGGCAGATGTCAGTATCACATAAATACATTTGATGTCTACTTTCCTGACCGGGTTGTGACTTTCAAAACATGGGGATTAATTTATACATCTTTTTATTCACAATGACTACCAAGGTACTTTGTATACAGCGGGTGCTTAAGAGATATTAAGTACATACAAAAAATCAGTGACACTGAGAAGGATATTAGTCTCTCTGATTCAATTTCTTGATCTACAAAGAGGGAAGAAGGATAATACGGCATCAGAAAATCCACAAAATAGCAGTGAAGAATAAACAGATTAAAAATACAAAATATGCTCAGGGAACTCAATATATATATAAATATATAATATATATAATTCTACATTTGCATATAGATGAATGTAGAATTCTACACAAATTTGATATCTACAAATACTGCAATAAGTACTTATTTCTTTACCTAAAATGGCCACTCAGTACAAGTCCTATTAATTCCAGGTGTGGCTGAACCATACCAAATCCAATAGGTACCTTGGTTTTAACACATAAAGTCAAATATGACTTCTTCCATGCTATTCAGGAGTAAGTTGACTTTATCAACAACACAGACACGTGGTGAATCAATTTGCCCTACACACTGGATTCGACTGCAAAACCAGTATGAGGGTTTCAATTATCTCAAGCTGAACAAGCCCACCAAATTTAGGCCATTCCAACAGTCCAATTCATTAATGAGTGCTGTGCTACAGCTTCCTGGGTAGTGATTTTAATAACTATACGATGTACACAGAAGCAGCCAATCTTCCTATGGGAAACTAGTTCTTAAAATAGCAATGACAACAGTGAAAGGCTCCAACCTAAACAGGTGAAATTTAGTTGCTCCAGACACAACTCAGGTCTGTCAAACCATTTTCCAGTCACTGCTCTGTTTCTCTTGCATTCTACTCACTTTAAATTAGCACAGGTGAGTTTCTGTTCCCCCAGAGCTTCTCTGTTCCATAAAGGTATGCCTCTTCCTCCTTATAAATAACCTCTAACCATCTGAACTGTCACGAGCTGTTTGACTCTTAGTCTCTGGACTCATAAACCACCTGAAAGTGTCTGCTCTATTGCAAACCCTGAGATACACGTTTGCCCTGATTATAACGTAGACATGTCAATGCTGTCTTAGAGCTGTACACGCTCTGCACACGTTGGCCCTGATTATAACGTAGACACGTCAATGCTGTCTTAGACCTGTACACGCCCTGCACACGTTGGCCCTGAATATAACATAGACATGTCAATGCTGTCTTAGAGCTGTACACGCTCTATACACGTTGGCCCTGATTATAATGTAGACATGTCAATGCTGTCTTAGAGCTGTATACGCTGTATACACTGTATACACATTGGCCCTGATTATAACGTAGACACGTCAATGCTGTCTTAGACCTGTGCACACTCTGCTCTGCCTTTGGTATCACAGTTTCCAAGTCACTTGGATTCCTGATGTTGAAGTTGTGGTCCATTTATTTTCCATCCTTAGCACCAGTCTCTTCAAAGCAAAGGATCCCGATATCCAAAAGAACCTGATCCTCTCCCGACACTCTGCTGAACTTCTGAAACTTATGTCTACCCTTCCACTCCTCTCTTTCAATTGGAGTCTTGCTGGTCACTTTATGCAGCTGCTTCTGTTTAACAGATTATGGAAATTAACCCCAGTATGAACATTAATTAAATGCCCACTAATTTACCTGTCTGTCCTTCCATGAAAAAGTTACTTTGTTTCAGCCATACCTGACAATACGTGTTTACATGTTGCCAATACCAGAACATTTGTTGCTTCACCTGATTTTTAAATTCAAATATTTAAGGTTCTTGTAAAAATTAAATGAGATAACTTGTAAATTATTGCAAGCTTGGGAGATAGCTGCTATTCATTATATTGGTTTTCCTTCTTTCATCATTTTTTTCTGGATTCTAGGTGTCTTCTTAAAATACTGAGATTGGATATTCTGTCTGCTTGAAATAATCAGAATGCTGAAGTCCCTATCATTACACTTTTAAAAACATGTATATTGAATAGCAATTTTTGTGCTAGGACTGTAGGAATATAAACAGATTTATGACATTTGTTTTTCTCCTTCCATGGTGAGAAGTCATTACGGGAGGAACAGAACCACAATACAAAGTCATATCTTCTTAGGGCTCTGTGGGTTCCTCTGAGATCCTCCAACATGCTAGTTACACTTCACTTGCTGCCTATATAGCTTTTCTCCCAGAGAGTCATATGAATAATTTTGTCATCTCCTTCCCAACCTTGCTCAGATGTCACATCCTTAGACATTTTCTGACCAAGTCTTGGCATCCCACATCCTGACACCCTATGCCCTAGTCTCCTACACTAGCAGTTCCCATTGCTCTCTTCCCCTGCACTTTTCTCCACTGCACTTATTACCTTCCAATATACTACATTCCTCTATTGCACTAACTTATTGTTTGTTTCTCCCTACCATAGTGGAAGTGTCTTGAAGGCAGAATATTTATTTATTGCCATATATCCAGGGTCTAAAACAGCCCTGGCACTAAGAGATACTCAGCAAAGATTTACTGAATGAATGAAAGAATGAAGTGCCAGAAACTAGAAGTAATAAGAGATCACGAAGAAGACCTCATTTCCAGTTGAGGAGATCAGAAAGTCCTCAGCTATAAATTGCATTTGAGTTGATCATTTTTAAACATGAATAATTATAATAGTAGAAATTTTCTGAGGGAGTCTCAGACACCTATTTAAATGCAGATGACATTATCACACACTCACCCTCTTGCCATCAGAACAGACTCCCTCCCGATGTAGGTGTAGAGAATGGTGAGTAAGGCCCAAGCCTGTGGTTTGCATAGGGAGAAAGTTATCAAAAACTCGAAGCTTCTTATGGAAGACCTAAAACACCTCCAATAGGCATATAGAATGGACATATATATATATAAAGGAGGAATATATATATATATATAAAGGAATATATATATATATATATATAAAGGAGGAATATATATATATATATATATATAAAGGCATATATAAAGGAGGAATCACACCCTTGAGATTGTGAAAAAAATATTGTGCAAAAATTTAGATCTTCTAAAAAGACTAAGCACACCATAAAAAAATGTTAAAAGGTCACTGAAAATTTAGAGCTCAGTTGGAGACTCAGTCATAGATGCTGTTAAAGCAAAAGCTAAATATGGCCTAAGAAAGACTCCGTATTTCTATATTTGAGTCCTTGTGGATGAACCGTAACCTAGCCTAATAGTCAGACAAGATTGAAAGCTAACTTAGGAGTGTGCACCTGTAACATTAGCTGAGTCTTGGCCAATCCCAGAGGCCATATTTCAACCACTCATAGACAGCTAAGTGTTCAAATAAGGCAAACGCCAACCTGTAACTAATTCAGCTGTTTCTGCACCTCACTGCCAATTTCTGTACCTCATTTCCCTTTTTTTTTTGTCTATAAATCTTCTTTCACCATGTGGCTGTGCTTGAGTCTCTCTGAATCTTCTGTGATTCTGGGGGCTGCCTGATTCATGAATTTTTCATTGCTTAATTAAACCTCTTTAAATTTAATTCTGCTGAAGTTTTTCTTTTATCAGATGGTGTCAGAAGCGGGATCCAAAGCAGAGCTTCTAGCCACCCTCAGAGCGCTGAGTGAACACGCAAGGTCCCTGCAGAGCCCATTTGTGTCCATTGATCTCTCAGAGTAGCTGGAGATTGTGGGTAAGCTCCCTCATCCCTGCAGAACCCACTTTTGTCCATTGATCTCTTGGAGTAGCTGGGGATCATGGATAAGCTCCCTCTCAGATTTCAGAGCTCCACTGATTGGAGTAGCTGGGGATCATGGGTAAGCTCCCTCTCAGATTTCACTGAGCTCCACTGATTGGAGTAGCTGGGGATCGTGGGTAAGCTCCCTCTCAGATTCCAGAGCTCCACCGATTGGAGAAGCTGGGGATCGTGGGTAAGCTCCCTCTCAGATTCCAGAGCTCCACCGATTGGGGTAGCTGGGGATCGTGGGTAAGCTCCCACTCAGATTTCAGAGCTCCACCGATTGGGGTAGCTGGGGATCGTGGGTAAGCTCCCTCTCAGATTCCAGAGCTCCACCGATTGGGGTAGCTGGGGATCGTGGGTAAGCTCCCACTCAGATTTCAGAGCTCCACCGATTGGGGTAGCTGGGGATCGTGGGTAAGCTCCCACTCAGATTTCAGAGCTCCACCGATTGGGGTAGCTGGGGATCGTGGGTAAGCTCCCACTCAGATTTCAGAGCTCCACTGATTGGGGTAGCTGGGGATCATGGGTAAGCTCCCACTCAGATTTCAGAGCTCCACTGATTGGTGTTTTGAGCTCTCTGAGTTTCTTTGAGCAAATTTCTGATCCAAACTAAGTTTGGAAGTCGTGACAGAAACTGGACTGGATCCAGGATGGATTTCATCTGTTAATTAACTGGCTTGGATCCACTTAGAGGCCTCTTATATCTGACTGGGTCAGAAAAGAACTAGTAGTAAGCAATAATATTGCAAGGGTTATAAAATTTGGCTTTTGCAAATTCACAGGGATTTTTGTGTTTTATCCCATTGTTTCATTTTTCTTGTGCACCTATGTAGGAAAAAACCATTGTCTGAGTTAAGAGAACCTGAGAGTAAAGACCATATTTTAGGTAAAAATGGGATTCTTAATTTCTGGAAAACTGAGTTCCTTCCAGCTTATACATTAGGCCTGGGAGGCAGCAAAGTCTTACAGAAATGGCAAAGTCTTACTAAAAATAACTTAGAGTGGAATGTTCCAAATGAACAACAACACACTGAAGGGCATTAAAAAATATATGTACATATTTTCTTCTGTGTTGTGGCTTGGCCTCCAGGGTTATGGTACAGTGAGCTGGGTCACTAGGGCCACTCAGGGAAGGGGAAACCAGAAGGGCATGCTGGCAAAAGGGTAGGAATTTCTTACCAGTCAGACATCTGGCCCCTTTCTCCCTCTTTCTCTGTGCAAACCAGTTCAATGAATGGTAAAAATCACTGTTT
The DNA here is from genome assembly GCF_028885625.2 of Pongo pygmaeus. Taxonomy (NCBI): domain Eukaryota; kingdom Metazoa; phylum Chordata; class Mammalia; order Primates; family Hominidae; genus Pongo; species Pongo pygmaeus. Next base: position 202,588,128 of record NC_072376.2, read on the forward strand.
GTCTCCTCTGTAAAGTTTTGGTTAATGCAAAAAAGAATTCTGAAGCTAGTCTTCAGCTGTAGTGAATCTGGTATATTTTGTGCTATAAATTCATTTTTCTGTGTCAAGTGGTACCTTGAGATAAAACATGGGCTTAGGACCCCATATACTCCTGCTCAAGACAGCCCAGGAAGCTGTTCAGTAATAAACTTTGCTGCAGGTCCTCAAAATATACAAATAACTGGATGAGGTCTCCATCTTGTTTTATGACCTTGGGAGCTTGACCTTGTAACCACGTGGCGGTACTTTCTCTCAGTCTCTGCCTTCCTGGGAAAAGGAATTTTAGAGTTCATGTCACAGCTAGCTCTAAAAATTATCCTGAATAGTTAAAAGCCTTTGTAAGCTCAAAATTAACTACTCTAGACTCCTTCTGGCAAGGGCAATGGAGACTGCCCCTTGCTGTGGCTCAGAAACTAACATTTTGCCCTTTCATTTTTGCAGTCTGGGTTAGATTCCCAACTTAGAAAATGAGTGCTTTCTGGTTTGATATCTACGTGACTTGTCATTTTTCTTCTCCTCCATGGACTGTTTTAAATTTTCCTTTCTCTAAGCATGTGGGAGGTTACCTTTGTTAAAGTTCAGAAGCCAGAAGTATTGGCTTTTTGGCCTGGCTAAAGTCAGGTAATAAAAAATTTTAAAAGGACTTTATTAAAAGTGCTGTGGTTAAAAGTCAGCTTAATTAAAAGTGAATATTCAAGCTCTAACAGCCTGGACTACTTGGGATAAACAAGAGGCACCAGAAACCCATTCCTGGCCCTGTTCTTCCAAGGACTCCACCCTAAAGCCAATAACCAATTAAGAAAATTAAAAACTGGTAAATAAACAAATCTTGTAACAGCTGTAGTAATATTCTTCTGTCTGCCTCTGTAGTTGTGTGTGTATGTGTTGTGTGTGTAATGTTTATATAAAAGAGCTCAAATTAATTGGCTTAAACATAAGTGCTTAAATAAAATATTTTCAAAGAAAAATAAAAACTGTAATGCCTTTTAGTTTACATAACTTTAGTAACCTTTGGGAAATAAAAACAGCTTTAAAAATTATTGGCAAAATAAAAACATTTGGTCTAAATTATGCATATCAGATATTAGGCTCGCTAAATGCTTTAAGGTCATAAACTGCTTTGACTTTTGAAAAATATTTATTTTAGAGACAATAAATTCCAAATAAGGCCTGGGGATATGTGGAATTGGCTATGCTTCCTAGCTATCAAAGAAGGCATTAAAGAAAAGAGATTTTATATAAGGAAGGATCTTGCATGATAAACTCTTCTCCTAAAGTAAAATGACTGGTTGCTTAAAAAGAGGGATGTTTAGGGCAAGTCAAAAAGTCCAAGCATGTTGTAGGTGGTATGTGTAAGTCATAAACAGATTAATAAAAAGGGAATTTATGCAAAAAATTTAGAACAATTCAAAGGTTGTTAGGCCTCCTAAATGCTTCATAAAATGTCACTAGGACTATTAATGGTACAAATTGCCTACTTTACGGTTAGGCAGACCTGGGACAAGTGGAGTGAGATGCTGGAAAGAATAAGACCTTATTTGCATTTCTGTCTGGGTCCTAGACTCCACATCTAGTACATAATTAAAATCCTGAACTTACCAAGGTTTTTCACCAAAAATAAAAGTTGCTAAGGGTTAACAGTGCAACGTGTATTTAAAACTACTGAAAAAACAGTTTTCCATGCAAGCTATGTAAGGAAAGTAAAATGTGTTTTTGGTAAAATGTTATTAAAAGACATGGTAATGTAAGTTTTTTTTTGCCTAAGTTTAGATGGTTAAAGAATTGTTTTAGGTAAGATAGAAAAAAACGTAAAGGTTTAAATGAGTTGTGGAAGGTTTGTAAAAGTTAACCTTGTAAAAAAATACTATGAGTAAAACTATTGACTAAGTTTAAAGGGGTATTATTCAGTTTTTCCATAAATTGTACATCAAAATAAGAGCACAACAGGTCTTTCTTATAGCACTAATCTTCTCTTTAACAAAAATTGTAAAGGATTATAAAAGGCTTATAAAATTCTTACCTTATGGTCAAACTGATTAAAATTAAATACATTTGTCTATAAGGTTGTATTAAGATTGGGTTTGACATCAATAATGCACAAATGCAACTATGATATTTGGGTTATTTGGTATAAAAATCATGGGAAGCATTGTCAAAAATAATGCTTAATCTTCAGGTTATATTTTAGTAAATAATATTAAGGTATGTTCCAAAGTTGTATGGAATTTCTAAAATTCTAATATGTCTCAGTCTATGCTATCAATCATAATTAAAGTTACTATGTTAAGTTTTTGTAGATCACAGAGATAACCAAATTTCCTTTTCAATTGTGTTTTTAAGTATCACTGTCTAACGTCATTTCCACAGTTAATTGCTGAATGCTGATGCAGTTTCTGAAAACTTCACAAACATGCAAAATCCTAAAATATGAGGTTCTTTTAAGAGGTTCAAAAATGGATGGAAAGGTCCCTGAAAGGCACTCTTAAACACAGGTTTCTAATAACTTTAAAATCATATCATGGGTAGGAATTCTCCATGAATTCTCCATTTCCTCAAGAATTAGACTGGGTAAAAATTCTTGAAATTTTAATAAAAAGACTGACTGGTTTATAAAACTGCTAACCCAAGTAGAACAAAAATTAATAAAATACCAATAAAATACTTTGCCAGATTATCATGCTAAACTAGCCAATACTAATAGTGTTTAGATGTACAATTTGAATGAACTCCTGGTCTAAGTCAAATTACCTATGATAACCCCTTAGTTATCAGTGTTATGCTCCTAAATTGGAGAAACAACTGGTATTCAAAAAGACCTAAGTCCATTGTTAAGGATGGACTCATGGAGAACCAGGATGGCTGCCTTGTCCTTCCGGAGTCCTTCAAGCTTTTATTACTAAAGGTTCTGCATTCCATGACTCATCATGGAAAAGATAAAATGATCCAAATTAAGTATATTGATGTGGTGACTTATAAATTGTGGAAATAGTTTAAAACTGATGTCTGGTTCTATATTCCTGGGAAGACAATCAAAGCTTCAGGTACATTTGGCTCCCTGATGGGCCATTTAAACATTTATAAAGGGATTTCTATCAATTGTCATTTTCAATGCATGTTTTCTGATTGTACAAAAGCTTTCCTATGCAAGACTGCTGATTTTATACAGTAGATTATTATGCTACAGTGTATTTTCACCAGGTAAAGAAAGCTTTTTATGGTTCACGGAGAAGAACCCCTTCACAGTCTAGAACCCAAAGATTGAATCTTCTAAGAAGATCAGAGAAAGACTGTCCTTGCCTTCCACATCACAGCAAAACTTTGGGACCTTAACTTTCGAGTTCTTAATCTCACAACTGAGAAGGGTCCTTCCACACTCTTGGAACTGTATACCCATTGGAACCCTTAAGGTAAAGCTAAGCAGGACAGTTTCTCCCCAAAAGAAGATGGTATCCTTAACATGAACAGCTTTTCCCAAATCATGGATCAAGACTTCTCTACTATCATAAAACTCTTATCTTTAAATACTTTTTTCCTTTTTTATGCCTCTATGAACAATAGAAATGAAAAGGGTGTCTATTATGTGCACTTATAGGGTATACTTTTATTCTAAAAGGATTTTGCAGCCAGCCTTACACATGAATAACCTGATACTTTGAGAGAGAAAAAATAGGCCAGACGCGGTGGCCCATGCCTGTAATCCCAGCACTTCAGGAAGCTGAGGCGGGTGGATCACAAGGTCAGGAGATTGAGACCATCCTGGCTAACACGATGAAACCCTGTCTCTACTAAAAAATACAAAAAATTAGCCAGGCATGGTGGTGCATGCCTGTAGTCCCAGCTACTCGGGAGGCTGAGGCAGAAGAATGGCATGAACCAGCAGGCAGAGCTTGCAGTGAGCTAAGATTGCGCCACTGCACTCCAGCCTGGGCAACGGAGAGACACTCCGTCTCAAAAAAAAAAAAAGAGAGAGATAAAAAATAAAAGCCCAATGTAGGTAAGAAACTTTAATGGTACATACATTGCCTCATAAGCAGTCAAAACTCCTCTTAACCCATATCATAGATTAAAGAGATCATTGCCAGGAGGCCTTCACTCTTCTGTGAGAACGTAATTTGTTAGGTTCTTTTTCCATGGTTTAGAATAAAAGAGGCAATAATTAAAAATATATCCCTTATAATAGGCTCTATAGCAGATTGTCCTTTAAAGACTATCATTACACAACAGACTTTAAATTCTCTTGTAAAAATTGTGCTAAACAATACAATTAGCTAAAGAGAAAAGTACCTGTGCAGCTGCTGGCACTTGTGGCCTATGAAGAAATACATCAAATGTAAATTATAAAAATTTAAGTGCAGTGGATTAATAAAAAACAAACAAACAAAACAAAACAAAAAAACACTTGACCAGGCAGAGTGGCTCATGCTTGTAATCCCAGCACTTTGGGAAGCCGAGGCGGGTGGATCACCTGAGGTCAGGAGTTCAAGACCAGCCTGACCAATATGGTGAAACCCCACCTTTACTAAAAATACACACACACACACACACACACACACACAAATTAGCTGGGCATGGTGGCAGGCGCCTGTAGTCCCAGCTACTCAGGAGGCTGAGACAGGAGAATGGCTTGAACCTGGGAGACGGAGGTTGCTGTGAGCCAAGATCAAGCCACTGCACTCCAGCCTGGGTGATAGAGCAAGACTCAGTCTCAAAAAAAAAAAAAAAAAAAAGACAAAAAACAACAAAAAACCCACTTAGTCAAGCAAGTAGACTCTTCATCTAGCTCATTCTTTAATCTATTTAATTGTAGGTGGTTTGGTTTTTGGGGACTCTGGGTAAGGAGCATATTTCAAACTCTTGGTATTATCCTCCCAGTAGTCATAATAATAGTCTCCCTGGTGCTCTGTGTTCTCTCAAAGGTTTTCAACGTTTGCATGCAGCCATCTCTGGAATGTCAAGTGGTCTCTCTTCAACTGGAATGACAAGAGCTGAAAGAAATGTGCGACCATGAGGACACTGCAACCTGTGAATGACATGCTGAGACTGGAAACCCAAAATGATGGTAGCTGAGAGTGGCGCTGAGGCCCTAAGTTTTGGTCACACTCTCACCTATGTGAGAAACTGGCTAAAGAGGGGGCATTTTTTTAAACAAAATTATGGAAGGCCATTATTTTGTTTATTTATTTATTATTTATTTATTTTTTGAGATGAAGTTTCGCTTTGTTGCCCAGGCTGGAGTGCAGTGGTGCAAGGGAGGCCATTATTTTGAACTGAGCTCATGCAGTAGGCCCCAGCAAACAAAACCAAACTAAAATGGAGTCACTGGTGCTAAATATGACATAATCAAACAAAGACTTTAAGGAAACACATAGATCCTCGAACAGACCAGGTTTTGTTTTTCTCTTGTAAACAGAACATTCCAGAATAAATAGGTACTCTCTACTCAGTCCTTGTTCCCTCCTCGCAAAACCCACCGTTCTACTGTTTCTCAGTGGGTTTTAGGACCATATAAGGACATTTACAATGGTAATGGTGACATCAATGACTAAGGTTTTGGTCAATCTCTCAAAATTAAGAAAATGACCAAAAGGGGGGAATTGAGAAAGCAAACTAAATATGGCCTAAGAAGGGACTTCATACTTCGATATTTGAGTCCTTGTGGATGAACTGTAACCTAGCTTAATAGTCAGACAAGATTGAAAATCTAACTTAGGCATATGTACCTGTAACATTAGCGGAGTCTTGGCCAATCACAGCGGCCATACTTCAACCACTCATAGACTGCTAAGTGTTCAAACTGTGTTCAAATAAGGCAGGTGCCTATCTGTAGCCAATCCGGCTGCTTCTGTACCTCACTGCCGATTTCTATACGTCATTTTCTTTTTTTTGTCTATAAATCTTCTTCCACCACGTGGCTGCACTGGAGTCTCCCTGAATCTCAGAGGCTGTCTGATTTGCAAATTATTCATTCCTCAATTAAACTCCTTGACATTTAATTTGGCTGAAGTTTTTCTTTTATCAATGTGAATGAAATATATCAGAAGAAACAAAACTAGATTTATAACAAATAACATTCTTAGAGTGAGAAAAAGTCTTGGTGCCTAGAAAACCTAATTAATATTATTAAACATTATATATGTTTAATATATATTACATACATTATATACATATGTTTAATATATGCATATAATATATATACCAGCTCATATGTGTATATATGTATATACACCAGCCTATATGTGTATATATGTATATGTATATATACCAGCCTATATGTGTATACATGTGTATATGTATATACACCAGCCTATATGTGTATATAGGTATATATGTATATACACCAGCCCATATGTGTATATAGGTATATATGTATATACACCAGCCCTTATGTGTATATAGGTATATATGTATATACACCAGCCCATATGTGTATATACATTTATATGTATATACACCAGCCCATATGTGTATATACGTATATATGTATATACACCAGCCTATGTCTGTATATACATATATATTTATATACGTATATATATACATATATATGAATGTATATATATGAACAACTCACAGTTCATGTGTATGAACAGCTCACAGTTCATTTCTTCTACCATTGGCATCCAAATGCAAATATTTTATAATCTGGTAAAGTGACATGTCCTTTAATCACTGAAGGGAATTCCCAGATTCTCAGAAACTATGTATTATAATATATATTATACATATATACAGACATAAGCTGGTGTAGTGATTTTTCCCAGGGTGCTTCTTAATAAACAATGTGAAATCACATTCAACCTTTTTTTTCCAACCTTTTGCTTCATGACAAGCATTGATGTGGCTTCTCTTCCAGTTGTTTTTCCTATTGATGGTAGAGGGGGAAACACATTAGCCACAAATTGTGGTTAATAATAAACAGGGCATTTTCAGGAAAAAATCAATACATTTCAGTTCTAATGAAAAATTATATCTATGTATAGTCGATAGTAAGGAAACATGATCTAATAAATCAAAACCAGGATCTGGGAAAAGAAAAGGGAGCCTCGGTAAGGATCCTTAAAGTGTGAGTTATCCTTGCCAGAGTTAACTAGGTCAGACCTTCTTCCATAATCCATCAGTCGGTACATCGGAATTGTTTCTAAAACCCAAGGGGAACCTTCAAAAATGGTGTGGCGTTGGTGAAAAATCTCCACATGATGTCTCAGATGATCCACATATCTGACTTTTCTCCAGGGGCAGAGCCTTCAGTTTAGCATCTGTAACGGATTTTCAAGGACAAATTTTATACAGTGAAACTGAGTTTCTGAGAATCTGGGAATTCCCTTCAGTGATTAAAGGACACGTCACTTTACCAGATTATAAAATATTTGCATTTGGATATCAATGGTAGAAGAAATGAACTGTGAGCTTTTTTGGTTCACAAAATGTATAGTAATATTTTTGGAAAAGTCCACTATCAGCCTCTTGGGAGAAACTGTTACATTAATTAAACAAATAGGGGAGCAAAAGCTAAGTTATGCAAAGCTCAAAGAAACTTCCAGATCCCAGATATTTCTGAATCAATTCCATTGCGGTTTGTATGATTCTGAATAGAATGACAACTGCAGGCAGTTAATAAGAACTAAAGCCCTACAGGAAAGTTCAGACTGCCTTCAGCATTGTCTGCTTTCACACTTCCAATGATGCATTGATGATAGTAACAATGAGTATGATCCAAAGTACATGATGTCTGCTATCAGCTAATAACAGAAAAGAGATAGAAAGTGAGACATAATAAAAACAAGCGCTTACGTACTCAAATAAGATCTTAGGAGTTCCTCTATTATAAACCATACACAAGGAAGCCCTGGTTTTGGCATTTGGGAGAAAGTAATGATAAAATATTCAAAACATTATTAGTGCTGTTGACAGAAGCATTTGGCTCATATTTACTTGAATCTTATTTACTTTCAAACCGGGTCTTAAGAGTGACTTTGTCTAAAGTGCTTTCTATGCAAGAGTAATGCCAACTGCACCTCTTGCTCAGAGCACGTTCCCCTAAGATGAACTTTTCAGGATAGTTGAAACTCTTGGAAAGAATATCAAGTCTTCACAATCTTCCAGGAAGACTCAGTGATAAGAAAAGTTAATGTTTGTTATTGTAAAAGTGTAGCTTATCAATATTCTTATATGACAATGTCTTCTTAATCAGATCCACAGGTTCTCCAGATATTCCCTGAAGCACAATGTAAAGTACTAAATAATGATAAGTTATAGAACTCTGGCCCTTGGGCCATTAGATAATTAATGCCCATTTTTTTTTTTTTTTGGTCAGAAAAGGAACAGAAACCATCCATCCATATCCTCCTTGTTATTTAGTAAAAATGCAAATTCTTTTTCATATGTGGACATACATCTCTAGTAAGATAATGAAACCGTTGCTAGAAGTGCAAACATGTCAACCTGACAAACTTGGACCCAAATTTATTAGAGGAGGGAAAAGATTGAGAAACCAGGACTGGATGTCCATCCTGTGACCACAGAAGCATTTATTGGACCGAAATGCCAACAGATGGATAACAATGGATATTTAAAGAGTAGTTTATCACACTCTCTATCTGAGCCAAATATTTTATCACACTCTCTATCTGAGCCAGATATTTTACAAACCACTTGGTGATCAACAGCCACATCCATCCTAAGTGAGAAAGTCACAAGGCTGTCACGTAAATGTGTGCTCATAAGAGTTTTGCTCTTCCATCACATCCCTGGATACAAGGAGAGGTTACTGAAGGTGGGATCCTGGTTAAACCCCAAACTGCGTCATCCGTATGATGGACCAACAAGTACGAGAACACATGATGATGCCAATTTTCCTTTACAGATCCCAGGGTGGTTCTGTACTATTGAAACGCCACATCCTTTTATGATAAACTTGCTTTACATCTTTGATGAATACAGTCAGGCTTTTTTAGGAGTAAATATATCACATTTTCCCTATGTGCAATTTCAGTTACATTGCAAAATGTAATATTTTTAAAAAGATAGTTGTAGAAATAGCAATTAAGAAAGCTGTTTTCCTCTCATAAATATGAATATTGATCGAGCAACTGTCACATTTAATTTTTATCAAGTGTTCCTATCTTTGTGGAGCTTTAAGAAAGACCCCAACTTTTTGTTAATAATTCACTTGTATTTAATGGTTTATAGACCTCATCAAATGTATACATTGCCTAGCAGAAGTTTTCCACTTATTCACTCATGCAGTTTTTTTCTATAGTTGTATTTCTCAAATGATGTTCTGTGTTTAGTGTTTATTTTTGTATAGGTATATGAAGTGTTTTCTGAGATTAAAACAGAATAAAAATGAACAAAGACTGCACTGGCACCATTTCATCCTGAAATGTATTTTTAAAATAATGGAAGAAAATTATTTTCTCTTAGTAATTATTATGTGTCTATTATTAATAAATGGCATTTAATAAATGACAGATATATAATTCATACTAATAAAAACATATTATTCTCTATGAATAAACTGTGAGCCATACCTGAGAATAATGGGGCCATGTAACGGGCCACTGCATGAACCACAGGACTCCCTGTCCCAGGCCAAAGGCCCTGTTGCCAGCTCCCAGCTGCACCGATGCACGTCATTCAGCCGACCTTCCTATGCATGTGTACACTTTCCCTTAATTTCAACCAGTAGCCGTGACGGCACTGTTTATCGCATAGTAAGCATTTCTACAAAACCTGTTACCCATAGTTCTTGGGCTGAATAAAAATCATTTTAAAACAAGGAAACCAGAATATCACGTTACCCAAATTATTTTTGAAAGATAAAAGAGAAAGGTGATAGTCGAATGTGAAAAACACCAGTTATAGGCATCTTTTTCTAAAATTTAGGTGTAAGGTCATTTCCCAAAAAGAAAATTGTTGGGTTTTAGATTATTCTAATGGAATATATTTGATAAGTATAAAATGTATAATTTCTATGCTTCTTTTTTCAAACCATATACCTGTGTAAAATCACATTTTTGTATTATTTTAAAGTGAAAAATATTGTATAGCTACAAACTTGATTTTGTCTGCTTTTGAAGATCGAAAAAAGTGGCATGATTTTTGATATTCAACATATATATGCTATAAAGATCTCAAAGCACAGTTTTAATTTTATCATGGCTTCTGTAAGTCCTATTTCATAAAAATAATATAATATGAAAGATGTTTCATTTTTCTCCTCATGCAAATTTTTAATGAACATACAATGAAATCTATTTGCTCTTCTGGCATAGGCTTAGAAAGGCAAATATACTGGGAGACTCGAGGGAATTAATTCTTCACCAACATTCCCCTGTGGATTCTGAACTGATTAAAAACAGATAGGAGAGTAGAACCGATTAAGAACAGACACAACCTGGGCAGTCTCACATGGTGCTTCCGCACAGGAGCCGGAGAGGATTCAAACACAGCACCCGTTTGAGTAATAGAAGTTCTGGATATGAGGACGACTTGGTTGTGAAGCAAAAACAGGCTGTCTTCATCTTCTGTTCTAACTTGTACATTCTGACTGAACTTACTTCAGGGAGCTTGAAGAAGAAAATGAACTAGGAAAGTGTGAAGAAAAGAAAGACTTTCTTTTTTTTTTTTTTTGGTGAGACGAAGTCTTACTCTGTCGCCAGGCTGGAGTGCGATGGCGTAATCTCAGCTCACTGCAACCTCCACCTTCTGGGTTCAAGCGATTCTCCTGCCTCAGCCTCCAGAGTAGCTGGGATTACAGGCACGTGCCACCGCACCCAGCTAATTTTTTGTATTTTTAGTAGAGATGGGGTTTCACCATGTTGGCCAGGCTGGTCTTGAACTCCTGACCTCAGGTAATCGCACGCCTCGGCCTCCCAAAGTGCTAGGATTACAGGCGTGAGCCACCATGCCTGGCCAGACCTTTCTTTCTTAGCCTCTTTTATGGAGGCAGATGTACCTAGTATAGTCTGAGGTAGGAATTCAGGAAAGGGAAGAATGGAATTTTGAAAATTTCTGGTAGTAACTTTAATACAAATGGTGTAATAAAAACTGTTCTAGCTTTGTTTGTAATCACCTCACCAGAGAAACAGTAGAGTATAAGGATATCACATTCTAGATGCAGACTGAACCTACATCCTGGTCCTGCTACTTGTTGTGGCAAAACTTCCTCATCCATATAAAACAGGGATAACGATACTGTTGCTGTCACATTTAGAAAGCTCTCATTTATAAGACACAATTTTAAATACCACTGAAAAGGAAAACCACAGACAATTACAATATTACAAGAGACACAAAGCTCTCTTGATAGCATGAATTTCTATTCTGTGTGCCTATTGAAAAAATTAATTATACAGAGATCTTTTTAATCATATACCACTGCCATGTGAATATAAAAAAATTAAGCAAGATAAATTGGTTTAGATATTTCTAAGACTTCTTTATATGCAGATTCCAACTCTTCTAAATCAGCTCTTGATTCAGATTTGGCCGTGTCTAGCCTCTTCCTTACAGAGTCACCCATCGTGCTATGCACAGTGTTGGTAGAACAGCATTTCTGGGTAGAAACATATGAGCCCCCTGAAAGGCATTGGTGCTGGGCTCTCAAGCTGGCTGCATAGAATCAGCCCACATTTGACACTGCTTTAGGGATGCGGCTGAGCATGCCTGCCTCTCCACTGCTCCTGCTACCAACCAACTCTGCAGCTCCTAAGGGTTAAAAGTAATTTCAAGAGTGTCCCTGGGATGTCCTTCCTAGTTCACCACATCTGTTCTGCCCATTTGGAGGCTGATGATTTTTATGTCTTCCCATGTGCAGGTGATAAACACATCTCGAGGCCAAGCACCGTGGCTCATGCCTGTAATCCCAATGCTTTGGGAGGCTGAGGCAGGAGAGTTGCTTGAGGTCAGGAGTTCAAAACAAGAATGGGCAACATAGTGAGATTCTGTCTCTACAAAAAAAGACTTAGCTAGGCAAGGTGATACGCACTTGTAGTTCCAGCCATTCAAGAGGCTGGAGTGAGGGGGTTGCTTGAGCTCAGGAATTCAACACTGCAGTGAGCTATGATGGCATTACTGCACTCCAGCCTGGATGACACAGCAAGACCCTCTCTCTAAACAAAACTATAAATGAAAACAAGTGCGATATCAGCATGAGGAAAATGGTGGGTAGGAGGCAGGATTTACTTGCAGCTCCCACTTGGATGGTCAGAGCAGCGTGTGGAGACTCACATCGAAAACTTTTGCTCCAAGAACTGACACACAAACATACCAGGAAAGCCGAGAGAATCCGCAGAGCCTTTGAAGGAAGCAGCTTGCCTTCGCGGGCTGTGAGACCACCACAAAACTGTGAGTGCCAGAGTGTGAGGGGGGAATGTCCACCCTGAACACACATTCTCACTGAGGAACCTGTAGGTCCAGATCACGAAAAAAGGATCAGACCTTACCTGGAGCTGAGATGAATTTAGAGACCCAAGCAAAATATAGAAGTAGAGGAAGCAGCCGGAAGAGCCCGTGGACACCCTCGGTCCCCAGGGAAGCTGTTCTGACGTTGTCTCACAGGGATCTTTGGGGAGGGCTGATAGTGGAATTGGGAAAAGACCACAGGGAGAAGGAAACTCCCAGATAAACTTTGTAACAATTTTGAGCAAATTGAAGTTTCCTGGACAGAATCTGGGGATGGGGGGAGCCAGGAGTGCAGATCCCAGCACAGAAGCTGTGGCAGGCGGGGTGGCGGGAAACACGGAAGCCCTGCTGCTTTCTCAGGGAAGAGGCTGGTAGCTTGGGACAAGTTCTTAGCCCTGCTCCCCGGCTGCCTGGAAATAAACGCAGTGCTGTTGGCGGGGCATGGTGGGAACGAGACTGGCCTCGCAGGCTGCATGGGAGCTGGGTGAGGCCTGTCACTGGCAGCTTTCCCCCACTTCCCTGGGGACCTGTACAAAGCAGCAGAGGCAGCCATAATCCCCATCGGAACATAACTCCACTGGCCTGAGAACTATACTCCAACTCCCACAGCAGCCACAGCAAGCACTGCCCAGGGAGACTCTGACTCAGACATGTCTACCCGTACCCTGCAGCTGATGATCTTTCTCTTCCCAGCCTCGTAGCTGGAAACAAGACAAAGAACATAATCTCTTGGCAGCTGTATGGCCCTGCCCACCACCTGAAAAACCTGAATACTTATCCAGACAAGCTTACAGCAAGCTGGTATCCTCCCTCTACTACTGCAGCTGATGGTCTCTTGAAAGTGCCTGCTCCTAGTCTGAGGCCGGACGACAAAAACCAGCACACTGGACAAAACTACAACCGATGGCCCTCGGAGTCCACTTTGCTTCCTTGCTACCTCCACTGGAGCAGGTGCTGGTATCCAAGCCAACAAAAAACAAGCACACTAGACAAAACTACAGCCAACGGCCCTCACAGAGTCCACTTTGCTTCCTTGCTACCTCCACTGGAGCAGGTGCTGGTATCCAAGCTGACAAAAAACCAGCACACTGGACAAAACTACAGCCAACGGCCCTCACAGAGTCCACTTTGCTTACTTGCTACCTCCACTGGAGCAGGTGCTGTATCCATGGCTGAGAGACCTGAAGACAGGTCACATCACAGAACTCTTTGCCGACAACCTCCAGAACCAGCCTGGAGCCTGGCAGCTCTGCTGGGTAGTTAAACCCAGAAGAGAAATAACAATCACTGCAGTTTGGCTCTCAGGAAGCCCCATCCCTGGGGGAAAAGGAGAAAGCTCCATATCGAGAGCGCACCCTGGGGGACAAAAGAATCTGATCAGCTGCCCTTGAGCCCCAGATCTTCCCTCTGATATAGTCTACCCAAATAAAAAGAAACCAGAAAAACAATTCTGGTAATATGAAAAAATAACTCCTCCATTAGATCACACCAGCAATGGATCGAAACTCAGACAAAATCTCTGAATTGTGAGAAAAAGAATTCAGAAGGTTGATTGTTAAGCTAATCAAGGAGGCACCAGAGAAAAGTGAAGTCCAGCTTCAAGAAATCAAAAAAAATGAGACAGGATATGAATGGAAGTATCTCCAGTGGAATAGATAGCATAAGTAAAAAACAATCACAAGTTCTGTAAATGCAGAACACACTTGGAGAAATGCAAAATGTGCTGTAAACTCTTGAACAAGTAGAAGAAAGAACTTCAGAGCTTGAAAACAAGGTTTTCAAGTTAACCCAATCTGAGAAAGATAAATAAAAAAAAAAATGGACAAAGCCTCCAAGAAGTTTGGGATTATGTTAAACAACTAAACTTAAAAATAATTGGTGTTCCCAAGGAAGAAGAGAAATCTGCAAGTTTGGAAAACATATTTGAAGGAATAATTGAGGAAAACCTCTCAGCCTTGTTAGAGATGTAGACATCCAAATCCAAGAAGCTCAAAGAACACCGAGGAAACTCATCACAAAAAGATCACTGCCTAGGCACATCGTCATCAGGTTATCTGAAGTCAAGACCAAGGAAAGAATCTTAAGAGCTGTGAGACAAAACATCAGGTAACTTATAAAGGAAAACCTACCAGATTAACAGCAGATTTCTCAGCAGAAACCCTACAAGCTAGTAGGAATTGGGGCCTATCTTCAGCCTCCTTAAACAAAACAATTACCAGCCAAGAGTTTTGTATCTAGTGAAAGTAAACTTTACAAGTAAAAAAAAAGATACAGTCTTTTTCAGACAAACAAATGCTGAGACAATTTGCCACTACTAAGCCAGCACTACAAGAACTGCTAAAAGGAGCTCTAAATCTTGAAACAAATTCTCAAAATACACCAAAATAGAACCTACCTAAAGCATAAATCTAAAAGGACCTATAAAACAGTAATACAATGAAAAATAAGCATGATATTGAGACAACAACTAGCACGATGAATAGAATAGTATCTCACATCTCGATACTAATGTTTAATGTAAATGGCCTAAATGCTCCACTTAAAAATGCTCCACTTTAAAAAAAAACAAAACAAAACAAAACAGAATTGCAGAATGGATAAGAATTCACCAACCATATATCTGCTGTATTCAAGAGAATCAACTAACACATAAGGACTCACATAAACTTAAGGTAAATGGGTGGAAAAAGATATTCCATGCAAATGGACACCAAAAGTGAGCAGGAATAGCTATTCTTATATCAAACAAAACAAACTTTAAAGCAACAGCCATTCAAAAGACAGAGGTACATTATAGAATGATAAAAAGCCTTGTCCAACAGGAAAATATCACAATCCTAAATATATATGCACCTTATGCTGGAGCTTCCAAATTTGTAAAACAATTACTACTGCACCTAAGAAATGAGCCAAACAGCAACACAATAATAGTTGGGGACTTCAATACTCCACTGACAGCACTAGACAGGTCACCAAGACAGAAAGTCTTCAACAATGAAACAATGGACTTAAACTATACCCTAGAACAAATGAACTTAACAGATGTTTAGAGAACATTCTACTCAACAACTGCAGAATATACACTGTACTCTTCCATTTTCCAAGACAAAACACATAACAGGCCACAAAACAAGTCTCAATAAATTTAAGAAAATCAAAATTACTCTCTCAGACCACAGTGGAATAAAATTGGAAATGAACTCCAAAACGAACCGTCAAAACCATGTAAATACATACAAATTAAATAATCTGCTCCCAAATGGTCATTGGGTCAACAATGAAATCAAGACGAAAATTAAACGTTTCTTTGGACTGAATGATAATAGTGATAACAACCTATCAAAACCTCTGGGATATGGAAGAAGGAATGCTAAGAGGAAAGTTCATAGCATTAAGAGCCTTCATCAAAAAGCTCAAAAGAGCACAAATAAACAATCATAGGTCACACCTTAAGAAACTAGAGAAATAAGAATGAACCAAACCTGAACCCAGCAGAAGAAAAAAATAACAAAGATCAGAGCAGAACTAAAGAAAATTAAAACAAACAAAAAATACAAAGGATAAATTAAATGAAAGGCTGATTCTTTGAAAAGATGACCAAAATTGGTAGACCATTGGTGAGATTAACCAAGAAAAAAAGAGAGAAGATCTTCATAAGCTCAATTAGAAAGAAAATGGGAGATATTACAAACAATACCACAGAAATCATTTAAGGCTGTATGATCATTTAAGGCTACTATGAACACTTTTATGCACACAAATGAGAAAAACTAGAGAAGAAGGAAAAGTTCCTGGAAATATACAACCCTTCTAGATTAAACCAGGAAGAAACACAAACTCTGAACAGACCAATAAAAAGCACTGAGATTAAAATGGCAATAAAAAAAAATTACGAAGGAAAAAAAAGTCCAGGACCAGATGGATTTACAGCTGAATTCTATCAGGCATTCATAGAAGAGTTGGTACCAATCCTATTGACACCGTTCCAAAAGATTCAAAAGGAGGGAATCCTCCCTAAATCATTCTGTGAAACCAGTATCACCCTAATACCAAAACCACGAAGGACATAACAAAAAAGAGAACTACAGACCAATATCCCTAATGAACAGAGATGCAAAAACCCTCAATGAAATGCTAGCTAACTGAATCCAACAGCATATCAAAAAGATAATCCACCATGATCAAGTGGGTTTCATATGAGGGATACTGGGATGGTTTAATATACAAAAGTCAATAAATGTGGTACATCACATAAACAAAATTAAAAATAAAAATTAAATTATCATCTCAATAGATACAAAAAAAATCATTTGACAAAATCCAGCATCCCTTTATGATTGAATCCCTCAGTAAAATTGGCATAGGAAGGACGTACCTCAAGATAATAAAATCCATCTATGACAAACACACAGCTAATATTATACTGAATGGTGAAAAGTTGAAAGCATTCCCCTTGAGAACTGGAACAAGACAAGGATGCCCACTTTCACAACTTTTATTCAACATAGTACTGAAAGTCCTACCCAGAGCAATCAGACAAGAGAAGGAAATAAAGGGCATCCAAATTAGTAAAGACGAAGTCAAACTGTTGCTGTGTTGCTGTTCACTGATAAAATGATTGTATACCTAGAAAACCCTAAACACTCCTCCTGAAAGCTCCTAGAACTGACAAATGATTTCAGAAAAGTTTCAAGATACAAAATTAATATACACAAATCAGTAGCACTGTTATAAACCAAAACAAATCAAAAACTCAACTCCTTTTACAATAGCTGCAGAAAATAAAAATAAAAATGCAGAAATATACCTAACCAAGAAGGTGATGGACCTCTACAAGAAAAACTACAAAACACTGTTGAAAGAAATCACAGATGACACAAACAAATGGAAACACATCCCATGCTCATGGATGGGTAGAATCAATATTGTGAAAATGACCATATTGCCAAAAGCAATCTACAAATTCATGCAATTCCCATCAAAGTACAGCCATCATTCTTCACAGAACTAGAAAAACAATCCTAAAATTAATGTGGAATGAAAAAAGAGCTCATATAGTCAAAGCAAGACTAAGCAAAAAGAACAAAGCTGGAGGCATCACACCACCTGACTTCAAACAGTACTATAAGGCCATAGTCAGCAAAAAGCATGGTACCGGTATAAAAATAGGCACATAGACCATTGGAACAGAACAGAACACCCTGAAATAAAGCCAAATACAACAACTGATCTTTGACAAAGCAAACAAAAACATAGAGTGGGGAAAGGACACACTAGTCAACAAATTGTGCTGGGAAAATTAGCAGCCACATGTAGAATGAAACTGGATCCTCATCTCTCACCGTATACAAATATCAACTCAACATGGATTAAAGACCTAAATCTAAGACTGTGAAACCATAAGAATTTGAGAAGCTAACATCGGAAAACCTTTCTAAACATTGTCATGGGCAAAGACTTCATGACCAAAAACCCAAAAGCAAATGCAACAAAAACAAGGATGAATAAATGGCACTTAAACTAAAAAGCTTCTGCACAGCAAAATAAATAATCAGCAGAGTAAACAAACAACCCACGAAGTGGGAGAAAATATTTGCAAACTCTACTTCTGATAAAGGACTAATATCCTGTCAAAAAGTGGGCTAAGGACATGAACAGGCAATTCTCAAAACAGGATGTACAATTGGCTAACAAACATATACAAAATGCTCAACATCTCGGCTGCACGTGGTGGCTCACGCCTGTGATCCCAGCACTTTGGGAGGCCGAGGCAGGCGGATCATGAGGTCAGGAGATCGAGACCATCCTGGCTAACATGGTGAAACCTTGTCTCTACTAAAAATACAAAAAATTAGCCGGGCGTGGTGGTGGGCGCCTGTAGTCCCAGCTACTCGGGAGGCTGAGGCAGGAGAATGTCACGAACTCGGGAGGCGGAGCTTGCAGTGAGCCGAGATCACGCCACTGCACTCCAGCCTGGGCGACAGAGTGAGACTCCATCTCAAAGAAAAAAAAAAAAAAAAAAAGCCCAACATCTCTAATTATCAGGGAAATAAAAATCAAAATCACAATGAGATACCACCTTACTTCTGCAAGAATGGCCTTAATAAAAAAATAAAAAAGTAATAGATGTTGGTATGGATGTGGTGAAAGGGGAACACTTCTACGCTGCTGCTGGGAATGTAAACTAGTACAGCCACTATGGAAAACAGTATGGAGATTCCTTCAAGAACTAAAAGTTGATCTACCATTTCTTCCAGCAATCCCACTATTGGGTAGGTACCCAGAGGAAAGAAGTCATTATACAAAAAAGGTACTTGTACACACGTTTGTAGCAGCAGAATTCACAATTGCAAAAATATGGAACCAGCCCAAATGCCCATCAGTCAACAACTGGATAAAGAAAATGTGGTGTGTATATATCATGGAATACTACTCAGCCATAAAAAGAAACAAAATAATGGCATTCGCAACAACCTGGATGGAATTGGAGACCATTATTCTGGGTGAAGTAACTCAGGAATGGGAAAAGAAACATCGTATGTTCTCACTCATAAGTGGGAGCTAACCTATCAGGACACAAAGGTATACTAATGATACAATGGACTTTGAGGACTCGAGGGAAACGGTGGGAGAAGGGTGAGGGATTAAGGACTACACACTGGGTACAGTATACACTGCTCGGGTGATGGGTGCACCAAAATCTCGGAAATCACCACTAAAGAACTTATCCATGTAACCAAACACCAGCTGTTCCCCCAATACCTGTTGAAATAATATAATAATAATAATAATAATAAACAAAAGCAAACAAACAAATACTACCTCAGTTTCTGCCTCATGGATAGGGATTGTCAGAAGTCATCTATTTTAGAACATATTCTAATTTTAGAACTGCTAAAATATGAAAAACTAAGCATCATAGAACTGAAAGAAAATAGTAGGGTTGCTATGTAGATTTATGTGAGTTAAAACAACCAAACACCTCAGCACAGCGGCTGGCCCAGTGTCATCACACACCAACTATGATCAGTTACTCTTACTCCCAGCTAATCTAGCACAGGCTCATGAGCTCCAGTTGGTTACTTAATTTACAGAAATTCTACTCCACAACTCTTGTATTTTTGACTCCTTAACATTAAGTTAAGTGCTTTTTATTTAAAAAAAAAAAAAGTTAAATGCTTAATAAATCTCTCCAGTCAATGATTTCTGTTTTCTTGATTAAACCAATGGATCTTTGAAAAAGAAGTCTAGGGAGCATCAGCAGCAGTGTTCTAACAAGCTCCACTGAAGGTGTCCGTAGAATTATTATGACACTCATGAAAGTGTGGACGTTATAAAGACAGAATTACCCAGCCTTTCCCTAATGTAATCTACAGACCAACCTGTGGAAAAATGAAACAGATTTACTCTACAGTAATGCTTAGCCATTCATAATTTTCTGGAACTGAGGTCTGGGAACATGTTTCTCAGTGGGTCAGTCACTTTGTTTTTGTTTTCTTTTTTTTTGTTTCTGAGACAGAATCTTGCTCTGTCAACCAGGCTGGAGTGCAGTGGCGTGATCTCTGTTCACTGCAACCTCTACCTCCCAGGTCCAAGCGATTCTCCTGCCTCAGCCTCCTGAATAGCTTGGACTACAGGTGCCCGCCACCACGCCCGGCTAATTTTTCTATTTTTAGTAGAGAGGGAGTTTCACCATATTGGCCAGGCTGGTTTCAAACTCCTGACCTCATGATCTGCCCACTTTGGCCTCCCAAAGTGTTGGGATTACAGGTGTGAGCCACCGTGCCCGGCCACTTTGTTTTTCACATACTGAGAAGAGACGATGCATTCCCATCAGACATCTTCCACACCCAGCAGCAGAAAGGACAGCCTTCAGGCTGGTGGCTGAAGTTCACTTCTGTTTATAACAGCATTTTAAACAACATAAGCTTATGGTTTCATAAAACTAGAAGAATATACCTGAAAATAGATTTCTGAAGTTTGATTTCACTTCATAAATTCACCTCCCATTGACGCTCCAGTGCATTTAAATCCACATCGCCGCAACGATGAAGGAGCACTGCCACCTATAGGCGCAGACCAGACTAGAGCAACACCTCAAAACCTGAAATACACGAGTGTCCAGAATTTAAATTAGAAATGTTTTGTTAAAACAGTATCTTAGCAAAGGGAAATAGCTTATAACGGAACAATCTTTTAGAGGCAAACCTTTTGTCTGTTGCTTTACTCTCTTATTAAATCATTTATCCAAAATATGTGAGACAAATTAGGTATGTTTATTTATACGTAATATGCTGAAGTTTCAAAACACTGATTTCCCGCAGGGTTGGAAACCACGTAGAAATAATATGTGTGGCTTCCTGGTTTGTTTTCTAAGAGCAGCACACTGAAATGTAAAAGCAACTGTGTTTGTACAACAAACAGGAGTTTTCTTTCTCTCCTAACATAGCAAAGAAAGGAAAAAGGTGTTACTGCTAAAAGAAAATACTCAAAGTAAGAATCCAATACTAACCCTCTACTAAAGTATTTCCTTATTTATCAAAAATAAATGGTTCCCATGCATTTCTCACAAATGCATGTTTTCAGTGGATCAGCAAGATGTCCAAACAAGAAACACTATCCTGTGGAAAAGCTGTGCCTATGGTATTTCTGACGTAGCAATGCCAAAAAGTGGCTTTGGCCTGATTCCTCTTTCCTATGATCTCAAGTCATATTTCCAGATAAAAGAGATTCAGTTACATTTGGAAGTGAGAAGAAATACCCGGAATTTACCCCCCCAGTCCACACTGCGGCGTTCTTTGGTCTTAGTCCTGGTATTCAGTTCCACTTCCCTGCTCTTGGACCCTGTTGATCCGGGAAGAGGGTGGGCCTAGAACCAAAAAAAAAAAAAAAAAAAGATTTGGTAAAAACTGAGTGGATGGAAGAGCTGAGGCATACATTACCTCTCAGAACAATAGAAATGATTTCTTCAATAATTGTTTTGATAACAGGGTGGCCTGTCCATGCATTCATCTCAGTGAAGTTTTCCCTGATAGCCTGTTTTAAATTGATCGTAGTTTTTCTTCATGATGCACATCCTGCCCTTTCCCTCCACAGTATCACTCACAGAGCTAAAGGACATCCATGTCTCAAATATTAAAAAGCATGAACCAAGAGTTCTAAAATGATAAATTATGTGTCGGTGCAGCAAATGTATCGCTAGGCTCAAAAAACCCTATGAATGAATTAAATTTCTAACAATGCCTACTGTTTATTAGAAGCGTCACACCAAGGCTAATCAGTATTTCTGTAAACATATGATAGACATGAGGGTTACTAATTACATTTTTCAGAAAGAGAATCAAGGTCGCATGATCAAGTCTATTTGTGGCATTTGACTCCACGTCAGCTTTGAGGGCAGATACAGGGTAAGTCTAGGCATGATCGCTGTTCACTATCAGTAAGTCCCTGGAAGAAAAGACAATCTTGGAGGGAAAACAACCAAGAGATGATTCTGATAGCATGAGTTTCTTAACTGCGTTTAGACACTGATGCTTCCAATTCATATTTCTTCCGGAAATCCTATGGTTGTGAAGCAATCTATCATATTATGTTTTCTTTCCAATTTGTATTTTTTTAATTTAACTTTTATTTTAAGGTCAGGAGTACATGTGGAGGTTTGTTTCATAGGCAAACTTGTGTCATGGGGGGTTGTCGTACAGATTATTTCAGCACCCAGGTATTAAGCCTAGTACCCATTAGTTATTTTTCCTGATACTCTCCCTCCCCACCCTCCACCCTCTGATAGGCTCCAGTATGTGGTGTTTGTCTCCTTGGGTCCATGAGTTCTCACCATTGACCTTCCACTTATAATTGAGAATAGGCAATATTTCGTTTTCTAAATTAGTTTTGCTGCATTAGTTTGCTGAGGATAATGGCCTCCAGCTCCATCCATGTTCCTGCAAAGGAGATGATCTCATTCTTTTTTATGGCTGCATAATATTCCATGGTGTATATGTAACACATTTATTTTATCAATTCTAGCATTAATGAACATTTAGGTTGATTCCATGTCTTTGCTGTTGTGAATAGTGTTACAATGAACATATGTGTGCATGTGTCTTTATTATAGAATGATGTGGATTCCTTTGAGTGTATATCCAATAACGGGATTGTTAGGTCAAATGTTAGTTCTGTTTTTAAAGTCTTTGAGGAATCACCTTTATCTTCCACAATGGTTAAACTAATTTATACTCCCATCAACGGTGTATAAGTATTCCTTTTTCTCTGCAACCTCACCAGCATCTGTTATATTTGACTTTTTAATAATAGTGTATTAGTTTGTTCTCTCACTGCTATAAAGAACTACTTAAGACTGGGTAATTTATGAGGAAAAGAGATTTAATTGGCTCATGATTCCACCAGCTGCACAGGAAGCCTGGCTGGTAAGGCCTCAGGAAACTTACAATCATGGTGGAAGGCGAAGGGGAAGCAGACACACCTTCACCTGGTGAAGCTGGAGAGAGAGAGAGTGAAGGGGGAAGTGATACAAACAACCAGATCTCATGAGAACTCACTCACTGTCATGAGAACACGGAGGGGGAGTCCATCCCCATGATCCAATCACCTCCCACCAGGCCCCTCCCCCAACAATGAGGGTTACAACTTGACATGAGATTTAGGTGGGTACACAGAGCCAAACCATATCAAATAGCCATTCTGACTGGTGTTAAATGGTATCTCATTGTGGTTTTGATTTGCATGACTCTCATGATTGCTGAGGTTGAGCTTATTTGCATATGATTGTTGGCCATATATGTGCCTCCTTTTGAAAAGTGTCAGTTCATGTCCTTTGCTCACTTTTTAATGGAGTTGCTGGGGGTTGTTTTTTGTAAATTTGTTTAAGTTCCTTACAAATGCTGGATATTAGGCTTTTATCAGAGGCATACTTTACAAAAATTTCCTTCCATTCTGTAGGATGTCTGCTCACTATGTTGATAGTTTCCTTTGCTGTGCAGAAGCTCTCAAGTTTAATTAAATTCCACTTGTCATTTTTGCTTTTGTTGCAATTGCTTTTAGTGTCTTTGTCATGAAATCTTTGCCCATTCCTACATCCAAAAAGGTATTGCCTAGGTTGTCTTCCTGTGTTTTGTATAAAAACCTTTTGGGTTTTATTTTTAAGTCTTTCATCCATCTTGAGTTAATTTTTGCATATGGTATAAGGAAGGGGTCAGTTTCAATCTTTCACGTATGGCTACCCAGTTATCCCAGCATGATTTATTGAATAGGGAATTTTTCCCCCATTGCTTGTGTCTGTCAGCTTTGCTGAAAATCATAGTTATAGATGTGCAGCCTTATTTCTGGGTTCTCTATCATATTATTTCAAAACCTTCTTGATTCTCTCTTTTCTGCCCACAGCAGGACATAAGAAATAGAACTTCCTGATAATAAGGAGGAAATAATTATCCTTTATGTCATTTTTCATATTTCCTCCTTGAATCAAAATTTGCTCCCCAAGTATTCAAGATTACTTAAGACAGAGAATTTGTACTAATTTATAAAGTACTGTACAAACTATCGGAAGAGAAACATTTTTGAGTATCTATTACGTGCAGCTATTTTATAAGAAATGTCACTCCTACTTGATGAATTAGGACACAGATTATTATGTAGACTCCGTAGCTTGATCATGATCAGTCACCTGGTACGTGAAAAGCAGGTATCTGAGCCCAAGTTTGGCTATGCCCTTTGCATTCATTATATTTCACTCACAAGTGGAGAGCCAGAGTTGGGCTGCAGAAACTGTAAACCTATAAGATCCACTGGCTTAACCAACTGCTAGCTTCTGTTCTACCATTACTTAAACCTCACTGGACAGTCTACAATCAGACTTGCACTTGGCTACAGAAAGATTTTATCTACCCTTAGGGAGAATACACAGTATATACCTACTGCCTAAACTTATAAAAATAAAATTATTTTCAAGGCCTTCAAACTCGAAAATAAAGGCATCATGGGTAAAAGTTATCTTTAGTACACTGATAGTTCAAATCAGTGTGCAGTCTATACTGTAAAATTAAAAATATAGAGGGTATAATTGCATAAAGATTAGTACATATCCCTTTCATTTAAATATTGCTAAACAAGTCAAATTGCCTTTTATTTAATCAATGAACCAAAATGATTTGAAATAGCAATATCATAAAGCTATGCTGAGTTAGTGTTAAATCCATTTTTTCCAAAGCAATAAGCATACACACTTGGCTTTTTGTAATACATAACAAACAGTCGAATTCGAGCATCATGCCTGGACTTGTATGAGCAACCTCAAACCACACTTGAATAGAATGTCATAGTTAGAACTGGTGCAGGCAACACATGTTTCAAAATACATGAGACATCAAAAGGAACCACAATCCCCATGCACGAGCCAGCTTGACCCATAACATTGGCTTTGATTTTGTAGGTGGGAGAGAGAAAGTAGGTGGGGCAAGATTTTTGTGTTGTTGTTTACTAAAACAATTTATAGACTTTGCAAAACTAGTATATTTAAATCGATTTTAGAATATTAGAAAAAGCAGAAGAAAGCAAACAATTTCTGAAAGTATAATCATCATATATGTAATTTTCATAATAACACAAATGTGATGGTATTGGACAAAGTATTAAGTATTAACATGCAACCACCTCATTGTAAGCAATTTAATTCAGTTCATTTGGCAACAAAACTACCTTGAGTATATGTTCAATAATAGTGCAGAAATGAAGTGACTGCCATTTTTAGAAATGAAAATGTTTGTGCAACCCAAATATTTGCTCTGAACTGTAAACTATAATAATGGAAACACCAAACTTCCAGAGTCCCAGCATGTGCAACGCTTCCAGGCTCAGCATAAAGCAGATCTGTAGTGGAGACCGATATATATTTGCTGACCTATTACGTAAGGAGCAATAGGTAAAAGAATGTATGCTGTGTTTTTCAAAAGCATGGTGTAAAATCCCAAACATGAATCATTTATAGAGTATCAAAACGAGAACCTCAAAGAAGCAGTTGATGCTTGAATCGTATTTGAACAACCATATTTCTAAGTAACATGTAATTCAAGTCCTGTCATGTCTCAGAATTAATAGCCCAGATTCTTAATTCTTAGCGAGGTTGACAAATTATTCTTTCTTATGGCACCAGTCACACTTGATCATAAGTAGCATCTCTACCCATAACTCTCGTTCCATCAAATTGAGCCTAAGTTTATTTGTCTAACACAAAACGCCAAAAGGTCTACAATGTGCAATGAATCAATGTTCTTCATTAATGAGTAAAATGTTTCATGGGTGGAAAATGATTCTCCAGCTTCAAAATGGCTTGAAACAAATACAAAGCCATGGTTGCTAGGCTACTATTTTACTTCCAGAGTAAATGTCTGCTGTCTAATCTTTTAGAAATAGCAGTAAGTTGTTTTCAAGTCATTGAGCCAAAGGCATTGAAATGTGAAAGATTATATATATATATATATATACACATGTATATATATACGTATATACATGCATATATATGTATATATATAATCTTTCCTGGCATCATCACACCTATTTTTTTAAGCCTTCTTAACTTGAGAATCTATCAAGAAAGTAATATCATACTACCGCTGAATTCATAAGCATTCTTTGAGGGAACAGGGTCTCTGAATATTCTGCCTTTAGGTTCTGCTAAGCATACTAAACAACATAAATTAAAGTAGATTCTATTACTTAGAATGTGCTATTAAGAGGGAAATGGAAATCTCAAAAGATGTCGCAGTAAGAGCACGGAGGACAGGGTTCATTGATTCCGTAATCCTGGACTGGTCACTTCACCTTTTATACTTTTATACTGTAAGCTGACCATCTACCAAATTGACATAATGGTACCAATTTCATTGTAAAGACTAAGTAAGATTATTTGTGTAAAATACAAGGCTTAGTGCCTAGCACATGGTAGATGCTCAGTAGGCACTATTTATTATGTCCTGTCCCCACTGGACACATCCACAGTCCAGTATTAATTGATAATGGAAGAAGGAAAAGGGACTTAAAACTCCTTTTCTGTCTAAATACAGAGTGAACAGTTCAAGACAAAGAAATGACCAATTTGTTTATAAGCCTAAAGGAGAGAATCAAACAATGGTGGATTTCACATTTGATACTACAGTAAGGAGATAAATATGACATAAATCCTTATGTTCTTTATGAGGTCAAGTTTTCAATATGGTGTGACTACGCAAAATTCTTAGCCCTAGTCCTAGCCCAATTCACTGCTTCTTTCATGGCTGAGATGCCTCAGCACAGGCAGAGGGGACACAAAATGCTAAATTTTACCTCTTTGATTTAGAGCACCTCTTATTTTGACCATAGCAAAGGTCAGTCTTCATTGATGGAATTTCAGTGGTGCAGACTAAGTAGGCAGGCTCGGTCATTCCACAGTCTGCGAAGCTTAAGGTACTCATGTCCCTGCGGAGTCAGAGCCTGTGGTCTCATCAGCTAGACTTCCTGCAAAAAAAAAAAAAAAAAAAAAGGACTTTGATGGGTCCTCAGGGTAACTTGAAAATCAAGATATTTCTAGAACTGTCTAATCCATAGCCTGCCTCAAGGTGAGCAGCTCTCAGTCTTCCCTTCTTTTGGTTTG
Source organism: Pongo pygmaeus (assembly GCF_028885625.2). Taxonomy (NCBI): domain Eukaryota; kingdom Metazoa; phylum Chordata; class Mammalia; order Primates; family Hominidae; genus Pongo; species Pongo pygmaeus. The sequence goes on from NC_072376.2 coordinate 202,615,213, forward strand.
ATGTCCTAGGAATATTGAATTCTCTGACCCTACAGACGGCTTCATGAAAATCAAAGATTAAACAATGATCAGAATATTATCATTTATAAATGTTCATTATTGCAACTTTATTTGAAAATTGATAATTCATTTATGTACATTATTAACACTAACTTTTTACTAATACAATTAAAATAACTAGAAAAAAAAATCTCTTGACTTCCAGATAACAGAGTTCTCTATACCCAGCTATTATAGTACTAACATAAAAGAAATAAAAATGAAAAATTTTTAAAAAGCAGTCCTTTAAGAACAAGAAACACTGTGGCCAAAGTCATTTATTTATATTTTGTTGGACAAGAGTGGTCACTCAATTTTTGTATTTGTAGTCCTGTGTGAGAATATGGTCAATTTTTTTTATATAACATATTTTTCAGATAGTAGCTCTTATCAATGAAGTAAAACATCTCAAAGCATGACGTAGGCAAAGCCTAAAGATCTTTTATGAAGGAAGATCAGTCTCTGAGAAGTAAATCCATGCTCTATCTTCCTTCACTGGAACAAACTCCACTCCCCCAAAATACTACATGTGGCTTTATGAGGATGCAGGATTATGTTAAAAGAGATTTTTTTCAATATATGAAATAAACAGCTTCTCTTTTGAAACTACTGAAGAATAAAATCCCATAATATCACAAGCTTAAAATTATATAAGTATCTATCTATCTACTATCTCTCTCTCTCTCTATTATCTATCTAGCTAGCTAACTAGACACACACACACACACACACACACACACACACAATGCCATTTATTTTGACAGTAGATTTGAAAAAAAAAGCTGAAAACAAGACAATTACAGAGTTGTATAGGTAATTGTGGAAATGTGTTTTGAAGTCCTCACTGAATACCTCTCTTAAAATGTCAGATTTCCTACTTGGATTGAAGTGCTGTCAAGATTTGTGTTAATGGTTGCATCTCTCACTTGAATTCCCGAGCTTTACCTCACAATATTAGTGCACAACCCTGGCACAGCTCTGTGGATGCTGACTTTATGAAGGGTGATAAAGCATTCTCAGACCTCCAATCTGTCGGGCACAGCACAAAGTTGGAGACGATTGTGGAAAACTGAGTCTTGACAGTATCTTCCTCTTGCAGGCCTCAGATCGCTCAGGGCCTGCAATCATATTACACTTGATCCAACTGGACCAACTCTCAACATGCACAGAATGTAATTTCAGTTCTTAAGTGCTTTCCTGTGACAACAACAAGATCAAGAAGAAAACTAATGAGATCTTTCTTTTTTGGCTGAATTTAAAGGCATTACATGGATACCTTTGAGGAATGGAAATGGAAATGAGATCAGCTCCAGCCCTTAAGACACCATCTGGGCCATATTTCTTTATCAGTGTCTCAACTCTGCCTCGGAGAAAAGTGGATCAATTTCAATGCCTGGTCCACTTAGGCCATTTCTGACAAGACCACAAATATTACTGTCATGGCTTCAGCTTTAATGTTACTTATGCTGTGGATCACTGAACTCAGACAGGTGCCCAGCTACTCATTTTACAGGCCAGTGAACATGGCATAGGCAGCTCTAACTTCAGCACTCTAGGAACTGGGACAGAGCTCCAGACATCACTACTAATCACCACATCACCCAAACCAATGTTAGAGTCTGAATTTTTAACGGAAAATTCAGCTACTGCTTCTAGTTGAATGCCAACACATTTTAAACATTTTCTAGAAGACTAAAGTTACCAATATGCTATATAATATAAAAATTAAATATAAAGAATAATATATTTATTTTCTTTGCTATCTGCATTACACATATGCAAACATACATATGCAAGTTCAATAATTCAAGGGCAGGCAAGAACCATGAACAATGCAACAGAAGAGCTAATAGTCACTGAATTAGTCCGTGAAGTCTATGCAGGAGATTTAACAACGTCCTCAGGATTCCCTCCTTCAAGCTGCATTAGTGTGCTTCTCAGTAGCAATAAAGCACTGGTAATTTAGCAGAGTATACAGTTTTAAAGGTTGTGATCAATCACTCTGCTAAGAAAACTTTGCAATTGTATGTCCAATAAACAATCAGATGTGTGTATTATAAATGGAAAGATTTCACCTATTCTTTTCTATTCTATTCTATCCTATTCATAAGCTGACTAATGTTTACATGTAGTGTTTGTGATGTTTACATGTAAAGGCAGGTGGGTACTCATAGCTTACAGGTGTATTTCTCAACAATGTTGGAAAGTACAAACTCCAGGCCGGGCGCGGTGGCTCACGTCTGCAATCCCAGCACTTTGGGAGGCCGAGGCGGGTGGATCACGAGGTCAGGAGTTCAAGACCAGCCTGGCCAACATGGTGAAACCCTGTCTCTACTAAAAATACAAAAATCAGCCGGGCGTGGTGGTGTGCACCTGTAATCCCGGCTACTCAGGATGCTGAGTCAGAAGAATCGCTTGAACCCGGGAGGCAGAGGTTGTAGTGAGCCAAGATCACGCCGCTGCACTCCAGCCTGAGCAACAGAGTGAGGTTTTGGGAAAAAAAAAAAAAGTACGAAGTCCAGTACTCCATCTATCTGTCATTTTGACTACAAAATGTAACCCCATATAGCAGAGTCCATCACACACATTGCTTTACTGAACTTCCTCAAGATTTATGAGATAAGCAGAGGTTGATGTATTTATTTTACAATAATGAAAGTGGTAAGAATCTAAATTATTCTCTCTTATTTAATACTCATAAGTAATGTCAACACTTGAAATTCCCTCTTCCCTTCCAATTCTAGAGCTTTCTCTATGGCATTATTCTGCATCACAGCCCAAGATGTTAATCCAATGGTCTTTTGATTGTGTATGACAGAAATTTAATGCTGAAAAACTTGGGGGAAAATATACTGGTTTATTGACTCACAAAATTGCATAGTCCAGGAATATATATGGCTTCTGGCACAATCAGATCCAGGAGCTCAAAGAATTCTGTTGAGTTTTTTCTCTCACTCCATTTTGGGAACTACTGATCTTTTAGCATTATATTTAAGTAGCTCCACATTTGGTGAAAAAGTTGACCCTCAATATGTCCTTCAGGTTCATGATACCAAAGGAAAAGGCTACCTCTGATACACTTTGTACGTGTGTTCCCTCCAAATCTCACATGGAAATGTGACTCAAATGTTAGAGGTGGGGCTGGTGGGACGTATTTGGGTTATGGGAGTGAATCCTTCATAAATGACTTGTTGTCATCCCCTTGGTGATGAGTGAGTTTTCACACTATTCGTTCACACAAGAGCTGGTTGTTTAAAAGAGGCTTGCACCTGTTCCTCCCACCCGCTGTCTTGCCATGTGACACGCTGCTCCCCCTTTGCCTTCCGCCATGATTGGAAGCTCCCTGTGGTCTCACAAGAAGTAGATGGCAGCACTACACTTCCTGTACAGTGTGCAGAACCATGAGCCAAGTAAACCTCTTTTCATTATAAATTACCCAGTCTCAGATATCCCTTTATAGCAATACAAAACAAACTAATGCAGCCTCTGATACCCCAAATCTACATATCTCATCTTTGAGAACTATCAGCTGCATTTGAACCATATGCTCTTTTCTGACGTCAACACAGTGGTGAGAAAGTCGGGGCTCTGTTTCACACCTGAGCTATATGTCAACTCCCCAGAGTATGGGAAGAGATGGTATGCAGCATCACTTTACTTAAGCCGTATGAGGTACATTTCCCTTGAAAAAAAATGTTCCGCTATTGTAAGAAGTGGAGACATTATACCCACCAGCACCACTCCACACACAGTTGTGCTCCACAGTCTCTCCGAATCCAACATTTTACTGCTGCTTCCTCCTTTCTTTTTAACACTTAACATTTTTACTTTGAAAATGTGTGCTTTACCCCAAACCTCAGGGTCATGCAACACACCATGGAACAAACCTGTACGTGTACCTCCCAAATCTAAAATGAAAGTTGAAATTGAAAAATAAAAAGTATGCTTAAGTCAATATGTAGATATTTCCCAGTCATTTCCTGAAGTAATAATAGCTAGCACTTATTGAGTATTTACAGTGCTCCAGTCACTGCCCTGATATTTTCTTTACAGTGATAGACCATTTTAATATGAAAATAATTTAATGTGGCAGGTGTGTGTTTTCATACTTATTTTACAATTTGAAACTCTCTATTTTAGAGATTAAGAAATTATCCCAAGGCCAGTCTGCCAGCGCATAGCAGAGCCAGGATGCCGACTCTGGCAGTCCAACTCCAGAATTCACACTCTTCACACCACACAACACATGCAGCGGTAGACCCTGGGGAAGGTCTTAAACATGGTGGGCGATTACGCACTCTCTCTTGCTGTGTGGGTGTGTTTTAGTCATGGCAGTAAATGAGAAGCGTGAAGCCACCAGGTTCTGCTGCAGCTCCTTTGCTGCTGGGCTTGAAGTAACTCTGAATGAAGACGGTATCAGAGACATCAACATTTTAAAGTGCTCAACTTTCTTATAAATTCCCGGTGGCAGCAGGGAAATAGGCGAGCAGGTTTTAGGAGACATTAGCCCCATTCCAACGTACACATACCTTAAAATATAGAAAAGTCCAAACCCAAATAGGTCAGCTTGCTAACAATAGTGGTTTTCTTTTTTACTGTGAAATATTTTGAGGATTGTTTGCTTTGTATACAAGTCAAAAAATATCACGTAAAAAATATTTCCGAAAATTTTGCTGCTAGTCATAATGAATTTGTAATCCAGAAACTAAAAGGAGAGCAAATGGCATTTATCATAAATAAAACATATGCAGGGCTAATTAGAAATCATTATGGAGGAGAAATTCTACATTAGGGACTTCAATTTATTGACATAAAAATTTAAAATAGAAAATTAAATAGACATCGTATATTTATAATGCTAAACCAATACCAAAACAGCTTAATATTTTTAACATGAATATTTGTTGAATCTGATCAGCTCATTTTCATCTTATTCAAAATCCTGGAATTGCTTTTGTTAACAATAGTTTATAAAGATGTATTTGTATGCACTACTCATTAAATATCTGTCAAAAAGGAAGAATGCGAAAGTCTGGGAGATGGGGGAACAGATCAGCCCTGCCTTGTGCTACTAATTTGGCCACAAGCCCTGAGTTGTGATTTGGTATGCCAGACAATCAACAATTTTCTGGACATCTATTATTTTGTCATTAGAAAATTTCCAGTTATTATACTTGGCAATCTTTTGTTTGCCCGCTTCCAACCCCTGGAACAAATATAACTTGAATTTCTAGTGTCCCCTTGGGAGATTAAGAATGAGACACATTATCTTGTTCCAGTGGTGGCATTAGGCCCACTCTTCCCTGCATGGACAAAATCCACAAAAGTCACAGTAATTTTATAATGTTTTTCTTGGGATGCGTATAAAATACAGGTAGCATGGTCATTGTACCTTGAAATGCATTCTGAATGTGTTTATTGAATATTTTCTGGTTTTCTTATTCTTGTCATCATTTTTAAACATCTTACTAATTCCAAAGTTCTTTTTTCTTTCTTTTTTAAGTATCAAAATATTTTAAGGTACTCCTGTCCACTTTGGCAGGAGCCGGGGAAACAGCCTCCTAAGCAGTGTTTCTGTTTCTGGCACACATCCTGGAAGTAATTTTATTGGTTCTTTTTTTAATTGCACTAATCTTGCCCCAGTACCCGCATTATCAGCGAGTGTTTATAAGCATATACTATGTACAAAGAACCACACAGTGCTAAGTCTTGGCCGAGTTCCTGGTATTAACATGTATTTTCCAGGTACATGTAATACTGTCCTCTGGCTGAGGGTCTACCAGTTTAAAGGTAAGAACTCTCTCCCCAAGCCCCTTTCTTCTCTGAGGAGCCCTGAATTATTATACGTGTTCTCTGCAGGACCGTAACAGTTTTCCTCTTCCCATATTTATGTTGTTCTTCCTGGGACATTCCCATAACCTGATGCGATTCCCTTCCATCAAGCTAATACAACCACTTCAGGTGGTAGTTGTAGTTCCTGTTGTGGCTTGGTTACAACATCCTTTCACTTACCATACACATTATCTCCATCCCTGAAATTGACACACAATAGCTACTAGTTTTATTCTAGCTTCTTCTACACACACACACACATTTGCATTGGTGAGAGGGCAGAAACAACCTCAGCCCATTGATACCCCACCAGTATTACCCAAACAAACCTGCATATCCTGATTTATTGTCTCCATAAAGATTTTCTCCTCTCTGAAAGTTACTGGAGATAAAGAGGTAAGTAACGCTTATCCACTGCCTCTGAATGTGATAAAGAGTTTAATGCTAAGTATTGGTTGCCATCTCCGATACATTTCATCACCGTGGCTCACATAAGGTGTACTAGGATATCATGAAAATAGAGTGTCTAATAACCTATCCTAAACAAACTTCAATTGCACCTTCTAAAATTCCCTCTACATACAAATAATTAAATATACAGCCCCCTTTTTCAAAGAGTTTTGTGGTTAAGAGGGAGCAGGACAGGCAATTTTTCTCAAGGAATGACGTTTTCATAAGAACAAGTCCTATAATTCAATACTGAGCACAAAAGGATTGCAGGGACTACTGAGTCAGTGGTTAAGTTTAAATATTCACTATTATGGCTACTCTGTCATTATAAAGGAAAATCTACCAATAGCCAGAATGCCTGAAGAATATGAGGGTTTGGAATCATATGTCTGTCTAAGAGCATAGGAGAAATAAATTTAAGTGGACATTGGTACATCGATGAAGGAATACAATATTATAGTTCAGTCACTTTAAAAATTGCTGTTTGATATGGCTTGGCTGTGTCCCCACCCAAATCTCATCTTGAATTGTAGCTTCCATAATTCCCACGTGTTGTGGGTGGGCCCCAGTGGGAGGCAATTGAATCATGGGAGCAGTTTCCCCCACACTATTCTCCTGGTAGTGAATAAGTCTCATGAGATCTGATGGTTGTATAAGGGGAAACCCTTTGGCTTGGTTCTCATTCTCTTCTTGCCTGCCGCCATGTAAGATGTCTCTTGCCCTTCCACCATGATTGTGAGGCCTCCCCAGCCACGTGGAACCGTGAGTCCATTAAACCTCTTTCCTTTATAAATTACCCAGTCTTAGATGTGTCTTTATTAGCAGCATGAGAACAGACTAATACACTGTTTTTTAATGTTTTATTACATTGAACTTTCATTCATTGAATCTATGATTTTCTTCACTTTTATGCCCATAATATTGAGTTTTTAAGTTTTAACGATTTTTTTTTACACCTGATATTTAGCCTGCCTGGGCATAGTGAACACACATCCTGGTTTGCCTGGGAAAGTCCTTGTTTACTAGATGAATCACATGCATTACGTTGCCACCCTATTCAAGGATATCTTAGCTTGGATTCATTCCATCTTACCCTGAGGCAGAACCTGAGACAAGGGTTTGCTGGCGTGTAGTTTATTGTGGGAAATAAGCCGCAGGAGCAAGTGATGGTGAAATAGGAAGAGTGAAATGGACAAGGAGAAAAGGCAACATGAGGATGACTGCTAAGCTGCGTAATTCTAGTTACCTGGGGCAACTAGAGACCTTCCCTCTGGGAGAACTCCAAAGAGACCATATAAAATGTGTTTCATTATTGTCTGTCTGAGACATAGAAGAATGGCCTTGTTTAACCACTAGTTTCCCATTAGACAAGGATTTCCAGAAAGTTTTTTATTCCCCCTCCTCTGAGGTCTACGCATGCATCAGAAGGTCTGAGAAGTCCTATAAGAGTCCCATAAGGTGGCATTAGCAAGCAATAGCTTCCTAGTGCAGTTGAGACAAGGTGCTGCCAGGCTAACCTGTGCATGTGGTTGCTGCAGCAGACCTGGAGCAAAACTTTAGACCAAGTGTATGTGAGACACAGCATAGAAGATGTCTAAGCACAATTCCTCTCTTGCACCACTTAGATGTGCTAATATCCTAGGTTAATTACAATCTCTCATAAATAGCCCTAAACTCCACAAATTATTCAAAATCAGAGGCTTATAGTAAGACAGTCTCTGCCGCTGCAGTTGGTCTCAAGATTGTGACTGATATTCACTCCTTCCCTCCTCTAATGCGCCTTCTAATGCTGCTCCACACTCAGCAGTGGTTCTAGGTTACTTGCCTGATAGGTGACACTGACCATCATCCACAAAGTAGCAAAGCTCTTATTTGCTTTAACCTTTGCCGAGCCAAAGTGGCATCAGCTGCCTATGTATGGTTATTAGTGGAAATAGTCCACTAAGTACCAAGAAATAGTCCAATGAATCTCCTGATTTTAGACCTATTCTTGTGACTCTCCTTGCATAGTAGCATCACTTGGTTTTCAGGGTAATCAGAGTTTGATTAACACCTCCAATATGGTAACTCATTTCTTCTCCCACTGGCCCACTACAAGAGGAAGACGGAAATGACAGGGTGGTAGTTCAGCTTCAGGATCAGTGAAACTTTATTCTGCCCCCTGATTCAAGGTGCATGCTCTGGAAACCAGATCCTTATTCCAGCAGCACCTACGTTTGCTGGAAGAAAAGCACACATTCCACAAGTGGGTCATTGCAATGATGGTGAATGGGGCCAAACCTCCATGTATGGCTTGGTTTCCAGATCTGAGTATTTCCATAGGGACACTGCTTAAGATAATGGGTATTGATTCACTGCATGTACCTCATTTCTAAGGCAGCACCCCAGCCCACAGGGTGTTGTCTGTGAGCGGCCACTGTAGATGAGTGTTCCATAGGCCAGGTGAACATTCCATTACACTGGCTGCTCAGGGTGGTGTGGTCAATGGAAAGACCAGCAGACCATGGTCACGCCACACCTGCTTAATTATAAAGGAGGTTCCTTCTCTGAGGAGATTTAGGTAGGACTCCAGTTCAAACAGCCTTTCTGTAAGCCCTCGGAGGGTGGTGCTGACCAGCAGGCAGTGAGGACAATCAGTGCTGGAGAGGATGAGCTGTCACCCTCGGAGGGCTGGAGGGCTGCGAGGGAGTCACCTGCAGGCTTAGTCTCCATCCCTGACACAGCAGCATCTCTGTTCATGTCCCTTCTACCAAACGGGACGGTTATGGAAAGCATCAGGCTCTCCTACACCATGCAGGCCATGCTCTCTCTCCCATCTCCCTGTAGGGTGGATGCTTTCTGATGGGCAATTTCACGACACTTAACAATGCCCTTTCTGAATGGGATTTTTGTGGGGAAAAAAAAGATGCCCATGATTTTTGTTCTGTCCTCTAAGTCCATTTCCATGCCTCTACCTTGGACCCCCTGACCCCAATCTTTCTGGATGGCTCCTTCCACTCACCGCTAACCAGCTCTCCACCTGTTCCCTCCAGCCTCTCCTCCTGCTGCCCCACATCCGTGCCAGGGTGCTCTGTGAGGCCCGGCTCCCCGGGATGGTACCACTCACCACTGCCTTCCGGGCTGCTCCGGACAGAGCTGTAGCATGCAGCTGTCCATTCTTTGGATAACATGCCTCTGTTGGCCCCATGTGTAAGCGAAGCTCAAGTGTCTTCATTTCTGTTAACTGGTTGTAAGATCCACCTGCCAAGGCATAGATAGGTGCCTGGAGGATCCCCTCAGTGAAATGAAATGAGACACTAGAAAAAATGATATGCTTGCCAGAAAAAGGAAATAACGGGGAAATTTGAGGATCACAGCCTCTGCTCTTTTGGGAAGAAAGAAATGCCCTCTGCTGAAATGTTTCTCATGCCATGTTACTGTAAGTATTTATTGTCAGTATTGTCAGAGGCTGTGAGAAAGCAATTAACATGAAGGATCCCTGAGTGGACCCGGATGAGGAGAAAAACGTGTAAAAGATAATTTGAGGTCAATTGGGTCAACTTAAATGTGGACAATATTATTATAGTAATGTTAACTTCTGGAGTGTAGGATGTTAATGTGGTAATGATGGATATTGTACAGGCTCTTCAGAGATACATGCTGACTTAAGGGTAAAGCATCTCTGTCTGCAACTTTAACAAGGTTCAGCAAAACAAAGTTTACACACCTGCACGTGTGTGTGCGTTTGTGTGTAGGGAGAAGAAGAGCAAAAATTTAAAAAATATTACCAACTGGTGAACTCTCATGAAGGTTTTATATTTATATACCTTTCAGATTATTATTCTTTCCATTTTTCTCTTGGTTTAAAATTTTTAAAAATAGCACACTGAAAAACAATGTAGAAAATATAAAAAACTTGGAAAAAGAAATCAAAAGCATGGGGCTCATTTAATATTAAATTCCACACAACAAAAAGAGAATCAATGAATTGTAAAATATATTTGAAGAAATTGTCCAAAATTCACCTTAGATAAGGAATATGAACAAGAGATTATGAGGTATACTCTTTCACTTATCATATTAATTGGTTTTATATTGCTATGGTTTTGTTGTCATATCTTAACTGCATTCATATATATATCTATTTTGGAAGTAGAGGATAAATAAAATGTAATGTCTTTATGTGTATAAGATTTCCATCTACTTTCCCCTAATTACTACTGAATTGTGTATCAAGTAGAATTTTCAACAAATAAGGTCTAATTAATTAATTAATTAATCACATTTACGAAGGATAACATTAAATAATTTCTTACGGCACAGTAATCCTGAGATATTTTGAATCAGTCACTGCCGCAGTTTGGAAAGAAAGTCTATACTGTGTTAATTGGTAACACTTTGGAGGCTGACAAATGCTGGCTTATAGTAATTATGATTTCTGAAATCAGACAAGGAGAAAAGAGGAAAACAAGATTTATCCTAATTGTGATTAAAATTATTTTAAGTAAAATGTTTTTAAAATTCTTACAATACCTTGCTAGTCTAAGTAAGAAATGTCAGTTGACAGATGTGATATATTCTACCCACAGCTCTGCCTTTAAACAGCACACCCTTATTTCATAGATTTCAGGTACCAATAAGAGCTAAACGAAAAATGGTTTGGCCTTAAATGAATGAGCTAGCTACTTAAATCATCCTGGAATATTCTGATTTCAATTCTCATTTTAAAATGAGTGTGTTGAGGCCTAAAAAAATAGGTGAAATATCTTCCGGTTTCCTTCCTTATGTGCTAACGTTTCTGGTTAAATGCTTTATTTAAGGATTAACTTTTTGTTTATTTTCACTGTTGTCAGTCTTCTCAGTTGCATAACAGAAAGGTTTGCACATTGCTTGTGGCTGCGACACATTCCCAAATGTCACTCAGACGACATAAAATGAGCATTGCATGTCTATTCCATCCAAAATGCTCTCATCATTCATAAGATACAGTATGGAACTGTTAGTTTTGTTATTCTTCTCAAAAAATGTCAAAATCGGAGGAAAAACCCTCGAGAATGCATTAGAGTTATTTTATGTGATGTGATTTTTGTTGTTGCCTTAGCATTTTCCTGGATCTTTGCTGTAGCTTTCTGCCTTTCCCCAGCTGTGGGGCGCTGGGCTAACAGGCTGCGAAGCCGTGTCAGGGCCTCGTCTTGGTGGCTCCATGTGCAGACTCTAGTCAGCAACAGGACGGCTGCCACACGGGCTGTTTCACAAACATTAATTCTAAGTCCAAAACCAACAATGTGAAGTAAATATTAGTATCCCCAGTTCATAGAGAAAGAAACTGAAGTTCAGAAAGTTTAAATAGATTTCCTAGGCTCAGATCGCTTAAGTAGCTACACCGAGGTTTACGTCCAAGACTCTGTGAATCCAAGCCTGGGAAGCAGCCAGCACACTGTGCTCTCACTATCCAAAATGTTCTGGATAGGCCGGGCGCGGTGGCTCACGCCTGTAATCCCAGCACTTTGGGAGACTGAGGTGGGTGGATCACCTGAGTCAGGAGTTCAAGATCAGCCTGGCCAACATGGTGAAACCCTGTCTCTACTAAAAACACAAAAATTAGCAGGGTGTGGTGGTGCACACCTGTTAACCCAGCTACTCGGGAGGCTGAGATGGGAGAATCACTTGAGCTCAGAAGGCGGAGGCTGTAGTGAGCCTAGATGGCGCCACTGCACTCCAGCCTGGGTGACAAAGCGAGACTTCATCCCAAAAAAAGAAAAAAAAGTGTATTTTCTTTGAGTTGCATTTAATGATTTCTACCCTAAATAATCTTTCCCTACAACATCATAAGCTTGTTGTTTTAATCATTTATGTTCTATATGACACAGAAAATGCTGAACAGACATTTGTTGTTAATAAACTAAACTGTCTGATAATTTTTGCTTAAACTTAACAAGCTCCACACTATATGTATGCAATTTCTATTTCAAAGTAAATGAGAATAAAAGATAGAGTATCAGGTATGACCAAATCAAATTTTGTTGTAATTACTGCATAAATATAGTTTAATAGCAAAGGATGACAAGAACACGGTTAAGTTTAAAATCTATATTCAATGTATCATGGTTAATTTTTTAAATTCATTTATGACTAAGATAGAAAAGCTCACATTGCATTGGAATTATCAATTAACTGTGGAGTTTGGATATGGTTTGTTTCTGTGCAACACTGGAGGGGTGTGTGTGTGCACGTCTGTGTCATTCTTTGTTCACATAAAAAATATCCACAGTATCATCATGGAAAAATGTCAAAGTTATTGATCTGAGAATTCTCAACATTTTATTACACTCACCAACTCTCTCTTTCTCTCTGTTATTTCTCTATTTTACAAGAAATAACAAGACTATTTTCATGTTTATGTCTATGCAGCCTAATATCATCATCAGTGGCCACATGTTGCTCAGGAATTGAAATGTGGCTAGGTCAAATTAAGGTGTGTTGTAAATGTAAACTATACACCAGATTTCAGATTTAGTATTATAAAATGCAATATATCTTCATCATTCTCTCACTTACCTGTTAACATAATATTTTGAATATATACAGTAAAATATATTATTAAAATTAATTTTATTCATTTCTCTAACTTTTCCAGTGTGGCTAGGATAAAAACTTACATTACATGTGTGAATTGCATTATATTTATATTGAATAGTGCTGATTGGGATAACATTTTAGGTTTGAGAACGACCATAGTGATTTCACCCCTAAAGAATTAAAGATCACAGCATTAAGTCATTTATCAAGGGAGCTAGTTAGCAGCATTACCACAAGTAATTTCTGGAATCCCTGATGTCCTGTCCAAGCATCTTTGCAGCACGTCCTCACACATGTGAAGCACCTGCTTTCATTGTAACTCTTTGAAATCTGTGATCTATAAATACATCATGCATTGCTTATGAATGGAAGTATTCTTCAAATTACTTTTTGTTACACAATTATTAAATACCATTTTGTGCTCATTTTTGCTACTCTTAGCAATAGGATGCATTTTTTAAGGAAAATATTTGTGTCAATATATTAATGTCATGTAAATATATATATGTAGAAAGTAAAAAGTTCCCTCTTCAAAGTTTCCCTTCTTGTTGAAGAATAAATCATAAGCGTTTGAAATAACAGTTTCTTTTAAAGACTAACTTTCTTCAAGCTTCCTTGCTTTGTGCTAATAACTCTTTGTTAAGCCCTATCCTGTGTAGCTGTTGGACATGCTCACAGGCATGTTCCAGCTCACAGCCTATGCCCCTTCCTTATGTGGAAATGTTATTGCTTCTTTAAATGTTTCATAACCAACTTCCTTCTTTCCTTTGTTCTCCCTTGCCTTTGCCTATTTAAGAAAGTTTTAGATTGTTAGCAAATTGGGTATCACTTTACACTGTGAGGTTCGGCTCCAGCCAATGGATGCAGAACACAGCAGTAAGGAGGACCCAAATGCATAAGGGATAACTATGCCTGCTTTTCCTATGTTTGCTGTGCTCTCACGGCAAGACTGCTGGTGAGTGTACCCTTTCTGCAGAAAGTAAAAATTGCCTTGCTGAGAGAATTAAATTTATGTTCAAGTGCTATTTCTTTGTGGCACCGGGGAACAAACATTTTGCATTCCTAACATATAAGATGTATTTGATATAGGTTTTTTCTACTCAATTGAAAAAGCTATATGACTTAGAAACTTACACACTGCAATTTGATTGTTCAAATATGTAACACTTTATTATAGGGCTTTCATATTTGAAAAATAGTTTATTAGTACTTATGAAAATGAAGCATGACTGTTGCCATTTACCTATGATACTGTCACAAAGGTTCACTGTCTGAGACTTTTAATATATTTATAATGTGGACATTTTACAAATTAACAAACTTCTTAATGCATGCTCTTATTGGAGAATACCCTTTTAAATTTTTATATGTTTACATTTTATTACAATTAATAACAAAACATTATGTTGGTTGAGCTCTTTTTATATGAATATAAAACAGAAACTAATAATTAACAGGAGAATGTATACAGCATGGGGTAATTCACTTAGCCTAAATGTGAATGTTTCTACATAGCTACTGGCAGTTTACATTTCTGAAAAGAAATATTGGCATTACAGAGTTGCAGACTTACTTTTGATGTCTATTGTGTTAATGTTTAAAAATAAAAATTTGAGAAAATATAAGACATTGTGTTCCTCTATTATTGACAAACCCAGAAATGAGAACATTTTAAATTTAATCAAAGGCACTTAATTTTTCAAACCACAAAACTTTCCAATGCTTTGAAGAACTCATTTACAAATAAATGTCAGTACATATACATGAAATCTGTTCCTGTTAACAATACTGCATTAGAAGGTATTGATTATAAAGGGTAAGCCTCGAGGTAGAAACAACCTTCCCACTGTTTCTCACTCTGGACTCTTCCATTTCCAGTCCAGTCTCAAAGAAAACTGATGGACTGACCACCTTTGTATATCATCTTCAAGCCGTTTATCTTCATTCAACAAGTAATTTTGGAGCACCTATTTTGTGCCAGTTACCCTCATAAGCACAAAAGAGAAAAATGTCCCTCTCTGCTTTTGAGGGATTTAACTGCTAATGTGGGAGAAAGAAGGAAACTTAACAATAAGTAAATACTACAGTACTTTGAAAGATGGAAATGTTATGAACAAAGACAAATTTGGAGTAGGGCATAGGAGATTCTGAGGGTTGGTGTTGGAATTTTAAATAGGGGGATTTGAGCAGGTGATATTTGATGAGAGACTGGAAAGAGATGAAGGTATCAGCCATTCAACCATTTGGGAAGAGCATCTCAGGCAGAGGGAAGAGCTTGTGCAAAAAACTTTAAGTTGGTAAGGGGCCTGCAGTGTCTATGAAATATCAAGGGGGCCAGCATGGCTGGAGAAGAGTGAGCAAGAGGAAAATGTTGGGAGACACAACCAGAGAGGTCACAGGGAGCCAAATCATGTGGCGTTGCGTGGGCCATGGCGAAGGCTTCGACTTTCGCTTTAGTGAGCTCGGGAGCCATGATGGAATTCTGAGCAGAGGTTTGTCTTAAAGGGATAACAGTGTCTGCTACAAGACTGCAGGGAGCCAAGAGCAGAGGTAAGACGATCATCAACCCAGGTAAGAGCACATCAGCCGGCTTGGATCAGGACGGCGGCAATGGAGGGAGCAAGACGTGACTGGCTTCTGCAGATACTACGAAGGTGGAGCAAACAGGATGCCCTGACGGCCTCAGTGTTAGTATGAGAAAAGGAAAGGTCAAAGGGAACTGCAATCTTTGGGTCTAGAGGTTGGAAGGATGGAGTTACTATCAACTCAGATGGGAAAGGCTGACAGGGGTTGGGGTGGGAATAGGTTTTAAGACGAAGTCAAACATTTAGTGAAGATTGAGATGTGGGTAATACATCCAACTAGGCCTGTCGGGTGGTAGGCAGCTCGACACAGCAGTCTAGAGTTAGGGAGGAAGGACAGAGCTAGAGATACACATTTGGGAGTTATCTGCATATACATGATGATCTGAAGCTATGGGAGTGGCACTGGTTCAAGAAATACTAGATTTTATAGCAAAACAAAACTAATTAACAAGCAAACAAACCCTAAAAACATGGCTAAAGCATGATAAAATTTTCTTATTTATATAAATGCAAAAATAGATGTTTTCATAAGTAGTCAACTCCTCTTCAAGTTTTTCAGTGAAGCCTACTCTAGTTATTTTATTCCAGGGGTCAGCACACGATGGCCCAAGGACCAAACCTGGCCTACCACCTGCTTTAGTAAACAAACATATTGCAACACAGTCACACCCACTCATTTCGTCTGTGGCTACACCTCATGACAAAGCTGCATAGTGGCTATCAGGTCCATACAGCCTACATAGCCTGAAATTAAAATATTTACTACCCAGCTCATTACAGAAAAGCTTTCCAACCCTGCTCTATAACACTGCAACTGACTCACATTTGTTCTATTTTTATTTCACCACAGCATGATCACCTTCTAAAGTATGATTACATTTAATAATTTTAAAGGCAACTGATTCTACCTCAAAAGCTTGTTAAAATAACTCCTCTTCTAGTCTTCTGCTCTTACCCGTGGGTTTTTATTCAAATTTAAGCCCAGACTTATGCTGTGTAGGAGAAGTGAAAGGCAAAATTAATGGAGGGTTAAACAGGCTACTGTTAATATTCCTTCATCCTCTCTGTCCATTTCACAAGTCTTTGTTACTCCATTAAATTAAAAAAAAAAAAAGGTCACAGCCAAATTTTTAAGATTACATGTTTTGATCCAGAAACGTATGTCACATCAGGATTTTTGCTACTGAACATATTTATTTTATACATATGTGAGTACTTTATAATTCAAAAGACTCAGGTAGTATTGAATAATCCTGAAAAGATTCCATTAGTTTTTGGCTACTGAATATTTAGGTTTTAACATCTATATAATTAGAGGTTTTAAATTCAACCATCTCTAGCAATATTAGAAATATCTAGGTAGTTAGCAGTATTATACCCCTTAAGATTTGTAATTTAATAGTGAAAGAATAATTTTATCTTCAGAAAAAAAAAACAGATGCAAAAGAGCTGGCTACAGTGTAATTTCCCCTCAAAAGTCAAATGTGTTATGAAGTAATTTTTACAATACTTACACTGAGTTGTGTAAGGTTTCTGAGAACGGGTGGTGCATGCTTCTCCACGAAGGAAAAGGGCCGTGCTCTATGCCACTGTTTGTTTTATCTGCGAATGTTCTGCAGGGTCTTACGATTCTACCATAAACAGGGATCTGAGGATCTAAATATTCTACACCCTGGGAGTCTGTGGAAGCCCCTGGAGAAAGATCCTCTGTCTTGCGAAGAGAGTGGAAAGCAGGGCAGAAGCTCTTTCTTGTTCTTAGTGAACAACGACCCGGTGACCTCCAGGAAATCAGTAAACACATCCAGAGGAAGGAGACCCCTGCCTTTCACAGGTGATACCCGGCAGAAGTGTAAGTGGCCATTTCAAGTGATAAGGAAGGAAGATGAGGCTGTGGCTGTTACTAGAACTGTCCATCATTAGCCTGTCGAAACAGTTGTTTCTAAGTCTCCTCATTATACAGTATTAAATTACATCTAAAAAACACTGTTGAAAGTCATCATATGGGAAAATATATTAGATGGTTAAAGAGGAGAAAACAGCACAGAGCTCTCCGAAGGGACAGGAATACAGCCTCGCCCATAATTGAGATCAACCCTACAAGCAGCCACATAGAGACCCACAGAATTCCACAGACCCCTCAGAATATCCAGACCTCACAGAGCCACAGGGTAGAAAGGCCCCTCCCGGGGAGTTAAAAATCCCTGAGGCGCAGATCTAAAGGTCATTCGGTGAGGCACTGAAGGAGAGCAGAGCATGGGAGGGCTGTGAGTGTCCCCCGCCAGGTGAAGCAAGGCTGCAGGGACGGGGAGGTGCACCCACCAGGTGAGGCAAAGCTGCAGGGAGGGGAGGCGCACCCACCAGGTGAGGCAAGGCTGCAGGGACGGGGAGGCACACCCACCAGGTGAGGCAAGGCTGCAGTGAGGGGAGGCTCACCCACCAGGTGAGGCAAGGCTGCAGGGAGGGGAGGCTCACCCACCAGGTACAGGCAACGTTGCTGGCTGGGGGAGGGCACACTAGAAAACACTCTGACAGCTTCTGACAAACTTAAGCATGCGTTGGTCATGTGTGTCAGGCAGTCCTTTCTTAGATACCTAACCAAGAGACGTTAGCATTTATGTACATTCGAACATTTGTGTGTGACTGTGTATAGCAACTTTATTCATAATTGTTGAAAACTGGAAACACTGTTTTTTTAACTGCTAAAAGGAGAAACATACTTTACTGTGAACCCTTCCCAGATGCACTTTAAAAGGTTGAAGTTTCTTATATTCTTAGCTTGTTGATAGTTTTTATAATGAATGGGGGTTAAATTTTGATAATTTTTGGCATCTATTGAGATGATCATGTGTGTTACTTCTTTAGCGTATTCATATAGCAAATTACATTGTTTTAATTTTAACTGTTAAATGAACCTTGCTTGGCCAGGATAAGACACACTTTGTGATGATCTGTTATCCATATTATGTATCACTCTTTTCTACTTACAAAAATTGTCTTGAGAGGTGTCGCGCCCATGTTCAAGATGGATAATATAAGATCCTATAGTTGGCTTTTCCTTAAATGTCTTTCTCTGGTTTTAGTAGCAGGATAATTATGATCTCACAAAGTGAGTTGGGAAGTATCTCCCTCTACTTCTACTATCAGAAAGAGTTTGTGTAGAATTTATAATATTTTTTCTTTAAGTATTTTTTTCTTTTTTAGAATTCACCAGTTTAGTCACTTGTGGATAGAGTTTTCTTTTTTGGAAGGTATTTAACTATAGATCAATTTCTTTAACATACATAGACTATTTGACTTATGTATTCCTTCCTCATGAGCTTTAGTACTTTGTAGCTTTCAAGGAATTTGTCCATTTCATCTAAGTTATAAAACATAAGACATAAAATAGTTCCTAATATTTATTTTTCATTCTTTAAGTGACCTCAAGGTGTGTAGAATTATCCCATATTTTATTCCTGATATTGATAGTTTCTATCTTTTCTCTTTTTGTTTCTTGGTTGATCTGACTCATTGATTAATTATATTGATCTTTTCAAACAAACTATTTTGAGTTTCACTGATATTTTACTTTATTTTTTCAATTTCATTAATTTCTTCTCTCATATTTACTATTTCTTTTTTTCTATTTGTTTTGGGTTCAATTTACTTCCTTTTACCTTTTTAAGGTGGAATCTAATCAATAATATCTGAATTTTCTTATAGAAGTATTTGACACTACAAATTTCCCTCTAAGCACTGTTTTATCAGCACCTCATACATATTGAAACATTTTGTTTTATTGTTATTCAACGCATAATATTTCTTCATGTCTTTTTGACTCCCTGTTTCACCCACGTGTTATTCATAAAAGAGTGGCTTAATTTTTAAATATTTTCAGATATTCCACCTGTATGTCAACCACTGACTTCTAGCTTAATTCTATTATGTCCAGAGAACATAGTTTATTTAATTTTAATTTTAGAAAAAATTATTATGGTTTGTTTTATGCCAGAATATGGTCTACCTTGGTGAATAATCCATACACAATTTAAAAGAATGTATATTATTCTGCTGTTGTGTTCAGTGTTCTATAAACGCATTTTCTATAAATGCTCAATCTGTGGGTAGTTTTTTTCAGATTGTCAATACCCTGACTAACTTTCTACTTGTTCTGTCAATTGATACAGAAAACTTGAAGTTCTCTATTACAATTATGAATGTGACTATTTTGTTTTATTTCTGATAGGCTTTGCTTTATATATTTTGAAGGTCTTTTATCAGGTGCACACACATTTAGGATAATTATGGCTTCCTAGTGGCTTTTCCCTTTTACATGCCCTGCTTGCTTCATAGGACTATGTGATTAATCAAACTGCCTGAAGCTTTGCATTTAAATAATCTAGTTTCTTGTTGAGTATATTATTATTTGATTAGAAATAAATCCAAATACCTTTTTTAAAATGCAAGAGTATTTAAAAATTAGTAATCAGAACCTTGGATAATTTTATATCACCAGAGTTTGGGGAAATATTCCGAAATAAAAACTTTAAAAGTTAGCATCATCAAAATTGAAGGTAATAGTGTAGAAAAAATATTCAAACATCGCAATGATTATGATTATGTACAGCTCTTTCTTGCCAATTTTCTGTCCTTTACATTAAATCCTTCATCACTTAAATTCACATAAATGCATAAAATTGATAAAACTTGTTTCTTCCTATCTTGCTATGTTTTTTACTTTACTATTACAGACTTTTAAAAACTAAAATGGTCTGCATTTTCCATCACACTACACTAAGAAGACTATCCCACAAGGAAAAAAAATTATGTACTTGACACACAATTTTAGATGAAAAATGACCAAATCAAGAAAAGCTAGAAAATATAATTTACATACTATAAAATTCAACTTCTTAAAGTGAAAAATTCAGTGCTTTTTTTGTGTGTATTCATGAACATGTGGAACCATCACGAGTATCTAGTGCCAGAATATTCCATCCCAAAGAGAAACCCACACCAGTTAATAGTCACTCGCCATTTGCTCCTCTCCTGGCTCTGGAAACCACTAACTTTCCTGTGTCTTTCAGTCTCTGGATCTGCCTCTTCTCGATATTCCATGTGAGTATTATGATTATACAATACATGGCCTTTTGTCTTGGGCTTCATCTACATAGATTAGTTGTCAAGTTTCATTCATGTCGTATGAATCAATGCCTCGTTTTTTATGACTGAATAATATATTTGTATGAATATACCACATTTTGTAGGAATATACCACATTTTACATATCCATTCACCTGCTGAATGTTTCAGTTGCTTCTGTTTTTTAGCTATTATGAATAAGGCTGCTGAAACATGCATGCAAAAGTTTTTGTGTCAACACATTGTCTGAGTCCAGTTTGTGTTGCTATAAAGGAGTATGTGAAGCTGGGTTATTTATGAAGGAAAGATGATTTTTTTTTTTTTTTTTTTTTCAGCTCAAGCTCTGCAGGCTCTACAGAAAGCACAGCACCAGCATGTTCTCAACTTCTGGTGAGGGCTTTGCAGATGCTGCAATACATGATGGAGAAGGTCAAAGGGGAAGTGGGCATGGGTGAAGGGGGAGCAAACCCAGGGGCATCCTGGCTTTATAACAAGCCACCGTCATAGAAACAAAGTCATTTGCCGGAGAACCAATACAGCCTTGTGGGAGCAAGAACTCACCACCACTAAAGGCACCAAGCTAGTCATGAGAGATCTCCTCCCGTGACCCTAACACCTCCCCCCGGGTCCCCCTCCCAACAGGTGACATTGGGAGTTGAGATTTGGGGGGAACAAGCAAACCGTATCCGACCATTACCCAAATGTTTTGAGTTCTTTCGGATATATACTGAGGCATGGAGCTTCTGGGTCATATGAGAACTCTTAAGTTTAATCTTGCGAGGAGCTGCATCATTTTATATTGTACTAGGAATGTAAAAGTGTTCCAATTCCTCTACATCTTCTCCAACATGTCAAAGTATCTTTTCATTACAGCTGTCCCAGTGGGAGTCAAATGTATCTCAATGTGGCTTCGATGTATATTTCCCTCTGGTTAATGATGTTGGGTGTCTCTTTGTCTGTTGTTGGCAACTTTAATATTTTCTTTAAAGAAATGGCTACTCAAATCCTTTGCCCATTTTTGAGTTGTATTTTGTCTTTTTATTAAGTTGTAAGTGTTCTTTTTATACATTCTGGACACTAGCCCCTTATCAGATAAATGATTTGCAAATATTTTCTCCCACTGTCTCAGTTGTCTTTTCACTTCTTTGATAGTGTTCTTTGAAACCCAAAAGTTTTAGTTTGATGAAGTTCAATTTATCTACTTTTTTTTCATTTTCTTGTGTTTTTATTATCTAAGAAAACAATACCTAACCCAAGATAATGAAGACTTACACCTATGTGTTCTTTTAAGAATTGTGTGGTTTTAGCACTTACATTCACATCTTTAATCCGTTTCAAGTTGATTTTTCTATATGATGTGAAGTAGGGATCTAGCTGCATTTTTTTTTTTTGCAAGTGGAAACTCAGTCAGTCATTACAGCACCTCCTATAGAGAAGACTATTCTTTCTGCACTAGAATTTTTTGACATTTGTTGGAAATCAATTGACCATTAATGTGTGGGTTTATTCCTGGACCCCCAATTCTATTCCATTGAGCTATGCCTATCTCCATACTAGTATCACACAGTCTTGATTATTATAGCTTTGTGTTAAATTTTAAAATTGGGAAGTATAAGTGCTCCAACATGTTTCTTCCTCAAGATTGCATTGGCTCTTCTGGGCCTCTTGCATTTACTTAAATTTTAGGACTAGGTGTCATGTCTGAAAAAAAAAACAGCTAGAGTTTTTGTAGAAATTGTTTGAATCTATAGATATACTTGGGTAGAATTTCCATATTAACAATGCTAAGTTTTCTAATTCTTAAACACAGATATATTTTCTTCTATCTAAGTCATCTTTAAGTTCTTTAAAATATGTTTTGTAGTGTTCAATGTGCAAGCCTTGAACTTCTCTTATCAAATTATCCTTATATATCTTATTTTTTAATGCTATTGAAATTTAAACTGCTTTTCTAATTTTACTTTTGGATTGTTCATTGATACTGTATAGAATATAATTAGCTTTTATATATTAATCATTTATTCTATAACCTTACATTTGTTTATTAGCTCTAACAATGTTTTGAGAGTGACCTTAGAACTTTCTATATATAAGATAATGTCATCTGCAAATAGACATAGATTTTTATATTCGTTTTCATCTGAGTGTTTTTTTTTCTTTTTCTTGCCAAGTTTCCTTCCTAAATCTACAGCACAACACTAAACAGGAATGGTCGGAATGGCCATCCTTCTTTGTTCCTAATATTAGGAAGAAGACACTGCTATTTTACCATTAAGTATCATGTTAGTTAGGAATTTTTTATAGTTTTTTAATTAATTTAAGGAATTTCTTCCTATCCCTAGTTTAAGTTTTTTTCTAATGAAAATGTATTGGATTTTGTCAAATGCTTTCTCTGCATCTATTGAAATGATCTTTTTTCTTTGTGTTATTCATGTTTTATATTATAATAATTGAATTTCGTATTTTGAACCATTCTTGCATTCTAGGGATAAATTCCATTTGGTCGTGTCGCAGAAATCTTTTTATGTGTTGCCTTATTGGTTACTAGAATTCTACTGAGGGTTTTTCGATACTCACAAGTGGCATTGATATGTGGTTTTCTTGTGGTATCTTTATCTGGCTTTGTTATCAGGATAATACTAGCCTCATGGAATAAGTTACAATGTGTTCTTTCCCTTTATATTCTTTAGAAGAGTTTATAAAGAATTGGTACTCATGTTTCTTTAAACTTTGGGAGAATTCACCACCTGTCTGGTGGAGGCCTTTTCTTCATGAGAAGTTTTTGATAATTAACTCAATCTCTTTACTTGTTATAGATCTATGCAGTTTTTCCATGAAAACTATCAGTTTTGAAAGTTTGTGGGGCTTTTAAAAAATTTGGCCATTTTGTCCATGTTTTTGAATTCATTAGCATACAATTATCAATGATAATCATTTATAACCCTTTTTATTTTTGAAAAGATAGCAACAACCCCGTCTCTGTTTTCTGATTTAATAATGTGATAATAATGTGAGCCTTCTCTCCCCATTCTCTTCAGTCTAACTAAATACCTGTTAATTCTGTTCATCTTTTCAAAGAACCAGGTTTGATTTTGTTAATTTTGTTAATTTTTAAAATTATTTTTCTATTCTCTATTTATTTCTTCTTACATCTTTACTATTTCCCTCCTTCTACTTGCTTTGGGGTTAGTTCTTTCTTATTTTATATTCTCTGCAAACGGAATATTTGATTATTGATTTTCGGTCTTCTTTTTTAATACAGATGTTTAGAGTTATAAATTCCCTTCTAAGCACTGATGTAGCAGCATTCTGTAAGTTTTGTTATAACATATTTTTGTTTTCA
This sequence comes from Pongo pygmaeus, assembly GCF_028885625.2. NCBI lineage: Eukaryota > Metazoa > Chordata > Mammalia > Primates > Hominidae > Pongo > Pongo pygmaeus. Next base: position 202,639,141 of record NC_072376.2, read on the forward strand.
TTCATCTGAAAGTATTTTACAATTTCTGTTGTGAAAACGTATTTTATAATTTATGTTGTGAATTCTCTTTTGACTCACTTATTATTTAAAAGTGTGCTGTTTAATTTCCACATATTTGTAAGTATTCCAGACTCCTTCTGTTGCTGATGACGGTGTCTTTCCAGTCTCCCATTTTCATGTTGTTTTTCTCCTTTGTTGTTCCATTCATTATTAGAAGTGGGATATTGAAGACTTCAAATATTTACTTTTATTAAGTTCTATATTTCTTCCTTTAATTCTGTCAGGATTGCTTCCTGTATTTTGAAGCTCTGGTCTTGTAACTGCCCGAGGGGCTCTTCCTGCCTGCTGCATAAAGAATGACCACAGGATTGTAGTAGAGAAACAGTGACAGACACAAGGCTGGCCACACCACTTGGGAGATGGAGTTTGTACTCAACTCATCTCTTTCAAAGCTCACAGATTTTTTCAAAGGCAGTTTAGGGGAAGGGGCGGGAAAGGCCAGGTAATAGGTGCTGACTGCTGCTTGGTTGGGGCAGAGATGAAATCACAGGGGGTGGAAACTGTCCTGTGGGCTGAATCGTGGCTGGGTGGGGCCGCAGGAGCAGAAGCGAGGTTGGCCGGTCTAGATAGAACGATGTGTGTGATGCATACAAAAAACCTGAAAAGATGTCTCTAAAGTCCAGTCTTTGGTTCTACAATAGTGATGATATTTGCAGGAGTCATTGGGGAATTTGCGTAACTTATAACCTGTGGAATAATGGCTGGCAATCATCTCTCTCTGCCTTAGCAGGCCTCAGGCTCCTCTCCTCTGCCTAGCCTAGTGCCTCTCATTAGCTTACAAAAGCGGTTGAGTTTCCCACCAAGGCCTATTATCATTTTTAAATGACTTCCAAAGACATTCTGGCCCAATAGCCCGGGAATAATTAAGGGAAAGGCAAGGTGGGGGGTGGATTAGCGCAGACCTCTTTCACTGTCATAATTTTCTCACTGTTGTAATTTTTGCAAAGGTGGTTTCAGTGTAAGGTATTTTTGGCAGACGTCTTCCTGTTCAGTGGATCAAGAGTAAAACAAATGTTTATTGTTAGACTCTGGCCAGAAAAGTGATCATACCAGAAAATACTCCCTTTTTGTAAACATGTTATTCAAGGACTGAAAAAACCTGGAGCACTATTTCTAGAAATGATGTTATGAACAAGTAAAACACTAGCTGGAGAGAATAATGTAGTCACAGATGTAAGACCATAAGAAAAACAAAACAAAACTGAATACATATTAAAGCAGTCACTCAGGCATATATAAAGATTCCCTGTGGTTTAGGGCCATAGTGATTACAGTTTGTGGTGATTTTGTTTATAATACAAATTCCAAAGGAACTAAAAATGTTTCAGCTGGAATCCCTCGGTACATTATATTTGTTAAATTTTAGAATCTATCAATCAATCTATCTATCTCTCTATCATCTATCTATCTATCTACTTCTAGTGAGTGGGAGGTAAAGAATAAAGAATGTTTGGCTAATGGAAAATTCTCATATAATATCTATTCATATCACAAGTGTAAGAAGATTTTGATAGAAAAACAGAACAAACACATTTGATCATTCAGTGTGAACTCTCTTTGCTCAGCTGGAATTTGTTTTCAACATATCTGGGTTTTCTCATCAGCCTCTAGTTAAAACAGTGAAATTTTGTATTGCGATTTTGTATAGGAAAGATGGTAAATCAGGGATAAGACCCTGAGTGTCAATAACACTGTGAAATCTCACAATTTCAAAAGTTTTATTCATTTACTAAACTTGTACGATCATCTATAACCCTGCATTATGGAATAGTTGTGAATTGTGAGATTATTTAATAATAAAGAAGTGTCTTCTCATTTCAGCCTCCAAGCATTGTGGAGAGCTGCTAATACCAAATAAAATAAATTTTCTAGCCACATCATAAAACTGATTGTAGCAGTTGTAGCCATCTCCACTTGATCAGCTAGCTTTTTTAACATTAAAAAGAACTCTGCAGTAACTTCGGAATTCAACCTTGGGAGCTAATTTTAACTTACCTAATAGTGTGAATAGTTTTATAAAGCATTCATTATGGAGTTATTATTCTTTGGAATTTATTTGAATTTGGTCTACAGTGAAAGAAGTTTGGCACTTAGTCTGAGGAATTATCTGTTTTACCGTTAAAAATTACATTTCTCCATTTTTCTTAAAAGTTGCAATGTTATCGTTGGCACTACCTGAATGAATTTTTGTTGGAAAAGATGCTAACTTCAGTTTTTAAATGTGGGTAATTTTTTTTTTCCAGCAAAATACGAACAAAAACCTAAGAAAGTGACATGGAGCTAAAGCAGTGGCCAAAATTGCCTGAGCGAATAAAATGTCTTTAATTAATTGGCCTTAGTGTGTACGAAACAAAATACTGTTTCCTGTTTTATACATGCCCATTTTTAGTAGTTTATTAATGTCAAACTTAAAAAATAACAGTAATTGAATATGATTTCTATAGGAAAAAACTTGTGTAAAGCAGGAGTAATAAATGTAAGTGTTTTTATTTTACTTATACCTAAAAGAAGAATTTCTCATTTAACTAGGTTGAGATAATATGTATTTGCATTGATTTGTCTCTGCTATATTTTTATATGGAGTATGTTCAGTTGTATTTTGGTAGATATTTTGAAATAAAATTTTCAGCCGTGTTGCAATAAAAATAAATCCAGAAAATTGACCAATATATTTCCCAAGCAAAAATATCCTTAACTAATCCTAGCTTTGCAGCGCGACTCATTACTGCATGTCCTCTGAATTGATTTTACTCTCCAGAGTTTCAGAGACCTGTTTTCAATATACTGTTTACTGTTATTCCTATGCAGATTTGCAGTATCGGAAAGTTACCTGCATGATTTACTGTTGTCTGGAATCCTTTTAAGAGAAAGGCACTGCAATTGATCTTAATAGAATCATGTTCACAGAAAATTTAGCATGAAGAGTACAATCAAGATTCCTTAGATTGCTTTAATATTGAAAGAAGAAACACAAAGAAATATGCTTGTGTATCAATAACTACCTTTTGAAATACAATAAAAAGTTAATTACCAGAAGGCAATTTTACCAAAACAATGTACTACCTTGCTAAAGCTGCCTTTTTTGTTTTCCAAAGAAAAACAATACAAAACAGATACGTACTGACAAGTTAGAAACAAGTTGGAGGATTAAAGATTCAACAGAACTGTGTCAAGAATGTTGCAGATTATGATACAAACCATTGTGAGATTTCTTTTTCTGAAAATATGTGTGAGGATTCCCATGTGAGTTCTGCTCAGACAATGCAAAATACTGCTGCATCACAATTAGATAAGAAATCCTTTTGTTTAGTTATAAGTAGAATGAGACATAAAATATCATAAAAGTGGAAGTTATTTTCTGTTATGCTACTGCAGAGTTCCTAAGCTTGTAAAATCTGAAATAGCTTATAGTTTTTTAAACTTTTTTTTTCAATACTTAATAACAGTTAAGTGAGCATGGTTTCTGAACCAAGCATCAGGACGTATGTTCTAACATCTCTTATTCTCCTCTCCTAGAACTAGAACATTCTATTTGGAACTTTGTTCTGCTGATGAATGTAGAACATGAACAACATGAGTAAAATAATAGAAAAAAAGGCTGACAGATCAACCAGGTGAAAGCAATGATCCATTTAGTTAAAAAGATTCTAATTTAACATCTTCTCTCTTTTTTAGCACTATGCTACAATTTAGAAATATAACCAAGACCCCATGCTCTTTGCTCAAAGGAGCTAATTTTGACAGGATAGGGGATCTTGAAATACCGGAAATATTAAAATACTGAAAGTGTCTGATATGAGACATTGGAGGCTGCTCACTGGTTTGCAGTTTGAGTTCAGGCAACCAAATCAAAACAAAACAAAACTCTAACAACCCTCAGAATTAAAAAACGTAATTCAGAGCTGCTACATGTTTAAAGCAGGCATGAGTTGTGGAGATACCCAATGGAAGGAAGGGAAAGCTCCTTAGAAGTGGTCATTTTTGTGGCTTTGAGTGAATTAACGTGGTCAAAGAACTCAAAAGGAGCTCTTTAGAGAACAGTAAGCACTACAAAGGATCCTTTACATAGGCAAGTAAAATTTAGAACATAAAATTTAGAATAATCAATAATGATATCTTGCATGTATTTTCATATTTGCAGTGTAACCAGTTTACCATTTTTGCTAGTCATAATAATTAAAAGTTTTGGTTTTAACAATTAGGGAATTGTGAGTGGTAAGAGTGGAAAGTAGGGAATCCACTTCTGCTTCTTAGAAAAAATTTTCACTGAAATTGAAGACTATTTTTTTTAATGGGTTCTCCTTTTTTAAGAGTAGCATAAAGAAGTCAGGCGATTCCAATCCATAGAGTGTAAATATGAAAACAGGACAAAAATAGTAGAAAGAAACATTTGAGGGCATTGGAAAATGACCAAAGGCCAGCAACAATGAGACAAATGTTTGCTATGAAAATCTGCTTTACCACATCAAGTAAAAAGGTCAGCTTTGGGGGTTTTGCCCAGGGATATTCCCGACTTACCCCAATGTAGGCAGTATAAGCCCGTGACTTTACCAGTTAGAGGTGGTAGATGAGGTTTGGGGTAACCAGTAAAGCAGCTAAACATTTAAGGATGATATTTTTGAAATAATAAAGGCTCAGTCACATACAGAAGCCCCATAAAAGGGATGAGACACTAAACAGATCATTGCACAACTACTAAACGATGCATATGTATGGAGATGATAGAAAGCACAGTAAAACTGAATCCTTGGAAAGAACTGTGAATTCCCTGATTTTGACTGTGTTCTTTAACCTGAACCATGCCTGAATGACAGAGAGTGGGAATCTTTCTGGCTTGGGGTGTTTCAGCATAGCCTCTGCATAAATAACTACATAATCACTAAGCAATAGAACTGAAGACCCCAGAAAGCTAGCCATGAACAAATACACCAATAGGTACTCCCAATGGGAAAATGGAAACATTGAAAAAGAAGTAGAAGTTCTAGAGATTTAAAAAGGACAATGTATGGAATTAAAAAAAATAACTAGAGGCTATAACAGCAGATTTGAGATGGCAAGAGAAAGAATAAATGAACCCAGAGTTAGATGAATAGAAATAATCTAATACGATGAAATTGTTTTTAAGATGAAGGAAAACAAAAACTTCAGTAATCTGAGGGCTAATTTCAATAAAGCAATAATTAAAGTTCCCAAAAGACAGTAGAGATAGGGAGCAGAAAACCAAATTTAAGTTATGGCCAATAACTTCTCGACTTTTATAAAATTTTCAATTTGTAGGTCAAAGAAGCTCACCAAACCCCAAATAAGATAAATGCAAAGAAAATTATGGCTAGACACACAGACACACTCTTGTAAACCATAGATAATGAAGAAAAAAATTAAATAATATATCACATATAAAGGAAAGAACAATAAATAATGGTTAATTTCAGAAAAAACAGTGGACAGAAAACATTAGAATGATATAAAATCAACCAAGAATTCCATATTCAAGAATACTACCTAGCAGAAATGAACATGAAATAAAACATTTCCAGCTTATCAGAAACTTAGGAGAATTAGTTGTTAACAGGCATGCCCTACATACAAGAAATGATCCAGTTTCCTTTGGGTCTGAGGAAGAGTGTACCAGATGAAGTGCCAAAAGAGGTAAGTATCTGGGCAAACACAAAATATTATACACACACGCACACACATATTCATACATAAATGTCTGTATATACATTCTTTTTATCTCTTAATTTTTTAACAGCATATGATTGTATAAAGCCAATGTTACAACAGTGTTTATTTTTCGGTTTATTTTATGTGTTTGTATACAACATTTGAATATAATAAAAAGGCAGATTGAATGAAGCAAATTTTCTATATTCTGTAAGGAATAAGTCAACATTAAATTAAAGTCGATTTTGATAAGTTAAAATAATATTGTCATCACTAGAGCAACTCTGAAAAAAATTCAAAGATATATAGCTAACTACTCAGTAGTGGGGTTAAAAAGATACACTACAAGTGTTTGTTCAATACAGAAAAGGGCAGTAAAGGAGGAAGAAAAAAAAAGAAATAAGACTAATAGAAAACAAATAACAAAATATCAGTCTCACCACCCTACTAACCATCATTTTAAATGTAAATGGACTAAATATTCCAGACAAACTTCAAACATTATTAGATTTTTTTAAGCAATGAAAATAGACTTAAGAGTAAGAAATATTTACAGTGACAAAGAGATATTTTATAATGGTAAAAGAGTCTCAGGGAAGGAAGATGCAACATTTATAAATTTTCTTCCATCAAAAAACAGATATCCAAAATAATTAGAACAAAATATGACATAATTAAAATAAGGGAAAAAATTAAAAATGTTAATACTTTAGGAATCTATAAAAGTAGTACAAAAATATTATAAGAATACAGAAGACTTGAACAAGAATATAAATTTCTTTAACCTAATTGATACTTAGAAAATATTCCCTGCAATAAGTCAAGATTTTGCCTATTTTTCCAAGCACACATACAGTATTGACATAAGATAGACAATATGGTGAGCTGTAAAACACATCTCAAAATTTAAAAGGATTAATATAATAAAGAATATATCCACTAACAACAGAGAAAAACAGTAGATATTAATAACAAATAAACTGGTGGAATTGCCTAGTAACTGAAAACTAAACAACATACTTTTATTCACTGGTCAAAGAAGAAATCTCAAGGAAATTAAAATGCATTTAACTGAAGGAAAATAAAAACATGAGGAAAATTGTCCTATAGATAAAGCAGCACTTAGAGGTAAATTTATAGCTTTTTATAAATTTCATAGAAATTTACTTCATTATTGCTGCTTATAGAAATAATAGAAACCTCTATACAAACTTTTCCAGAAAATAAATAGTAATACTTTCCAATTTATTTTTTGAGTCCAATATTACCATAATACCAAAGCCAAACAAATAAATTTTTAAAAACCATGTAGATCAATATATGCAAGACCTCTTAATCAAATGTAAACAAAATAAATCCAATAATACATATCAAGTTTAATGTATTCTGAATAACGCAGCATTATCTCTGCAATATAAAATTGGTTTAATATCTAAATCTATCAAAGCAATTCACCATATTAATTAAATAAATGAGATTATATGATCATTTCCATTGATACAGAGAAAAAAGACACGGGAGATATTCAACCTCATTAAAAATATGTTCTCAGCAGTCTAGAGAAAGAACTCAATAAAAGTAATCTACAAAATTCCTATGGACACCTTCAGAGTTAATAGTCGAATACTAAATGCTTGATACAATTTCAGAAACAAGGCAAGGATTTTCATTCTCACCACTTTTGTTTAATATTTCACTGGGTGTTCTAGTCATGACAATGAGGAAAGAAAAAGAAACAAAATTCATAATAGAGTGGGGAGAGAAAAAGTAAAGTGTCATCAATGACATACAATCTTGTTTGTAGCATATTAAGAAATCTAAAAATAAGCTAGCAGAACTAACAAGTCAAATTAGCAAGTCACAAAAATCAGTATAGAAATTTAATAATGTTTACATATACTAGAAACAGTCTGCAAATAAAATTTTAAAAATACATTCTTATTTATTTATTTATTTTTATTTTTTTGAGACTTAGTCTCACTCTGTCACCCAGGCTGGAGTGCAGTGGCACGATCTTGGCTCACTGTAATCTCTGTCTCCCAGTTTCAAGAGATTCTCCTGCCTCAGCCTCCTGAGTAGCTGGGACTACAGGCGCTAGCCACTACGCCTGGCTAATTTTTGTATTTTAGTAGAGATTGGGTTTCACCATGTTCATCACGCTGGTGTTGAACTCCTGACCTCAGGTGTTCCTCGTGTTCCTAAAGTGCTGATTACAGGTGTGAGCCACTGCACCCAGCCTACTTTTATGTTTTTTTTTTTTCTGTTTCTTCCAAACTACCATTTCTCTTCATTAATTATCTCCCTGTATATATATATATATATATATATATATATATTTTTTTTTTTTTTTTTTTTTTTGAGATGGAGTCTCGCTCTGTCCCCCAGGCTGGAGTGCAGTGGTGCGATCTGGCCTCACTACAAGCTCTGCCTCCCAGGTTCACGCCATTCTCCTGCCTCAGCCTCCCGTGTAGCTGGGACTACAGGCGCCGCCACCACGCCTGGCTAATTTTTTGTATTTTTAGTAGAGACAGGGTTTCACTGTGTTAGCCAGGATGGTCTCGATCTCCTGACCTCCTGATCTGCCCGCCTCGGCCTCCCAAAGTGCTGGGATTACAGTCGTGAGCCACCGTGCCTGACCAAAATACATTCTTAATAGCACCACATTGGCTTCAGAAAGCTTTGCTGTTGGAAATTCAGAACTTTCTTTTGTTTCAGTTAACCTACTTCTTACGGCCGCATCTCAGACCACGTCATCATTCAAAAGTATTCTGTCTCTCAAAGTGTAAATCCTGAGATTCTCCTCCTATGTGTTTCTTTCCCTATCCCAGCATTCCACGCCTAAATGAGACCCAATACCTTTTCTTATGAATTCACAACCTAGAATGGAAAATGGGTATTACCCATGAGCTCAGTCAATACCCCACCATCACCAAAACACTGGTGCTGTGACCAGAATTACCAGCCTTCCAAGGATACCTGGGGGGAGGGGAGGAAAGGCTTTGCCCCAGAAACTGTGTTGAACCTGGGCACTGGAGGATGTACAGGATGTTCTCGTTAAAAAGGGATGTATCACTTTTTTGAAGAGAAGAGCATGGGCAAAGGCGCAGTGCATTAGTCTGCCAGTGTCGACATAATAAAAAAACCAACAGGCGGGTTAAGCAGCAGAAATGTATTTTCTCACCGTTCTGAAGGCTGGAATCCAAAATCAAGGTGCTGGCAGGGCTGGTGTCTCCTGAGGCCTCTTTTCTCGGCTTGTAGACAGGTGCCTTCTTGCTATGTCCCCAAGTGGCCTTTCCTTTCTGTGTGAGCATTGTTAAGGTCTCTGCCTCTTCTTGTAAGAAAGCTAGTTCTATGAGACGAGAGCCCCATACTTACGATCTCATTAAACCTTATTTACCTTATTAAAAGGCCCCATCTCCAAATAAACATTAAGGTTTCAACATATAAATTGTGAGGGAACAATTCGGCACATAACACACAGATGTATGTATGGGGGAACAGGAAGAAAGGAAGGTTAGCTAGAATATTGGTCAGGGAAGTTTGAAAAGTAAGTTGAAAGCTAGTCTTTTGAATGTTATGTTTGAAGGGTTTTGTGTGTGTGTGTGGGGGGTGGGTAACGGAAAGGTTTGAAAGGTTTGCTCCACAGTGCATAATTATGAGTTTTAGAAATGAAAACAATGGCAGGAGAGATGACGTATTAATGCAGAAAGTAGCTGAAGTATCAGAAGGTGTAAGAGGGCCTGAATTAAAGTAGTGGGGCTGAAAGGCAGGTGAAGTGGCTAAGTTAATCAACATTTGAGAAGGAGGGGAGAGGAGCAAAGGAACAGTGGTGTGGCGTGAGTGTGCTCCTGAAGCAGGGATGTTGTTGTGTGTGCTGGTGTCGGGGCTCGGAGTGTGCCCGGAGCTGCAGCCTTGGACACCATAAGCCCAGAAGTGAGTGAAGGACACACAGGGTAGACTGAGAGCACACCTTTCAGGAACACCCACCTTTAAGGGATAGATGAAGAGAGGATTGCCATACAAGGAGACAAGAAAGTAATGTTCTGAGGAAAACGAAGTCTGAGAAAGTGTGTTACGGAAACCACAAAAGAGAAAGTACCAAGGAAAGAAGAGGATTCGCAGGGTTAAACATTCCCAACGTGTCAGACAGAATGCTCTGAAAATGGAAGCCTTGAGTTAACAGCTGGGAGTGCACAGGTGGCCATGCTAAAGCTGTTTCTTCAGAGAAGGACGAGCGGAGGCCACGTTGTTGTGAGTTGAAATTAAACGTAAAGTCTTAACCTTGCCTTTGAAAGATCAACTCATCTGACTAACTCTTCTAAGGAGGCTGAAAATAAAAAGACAGTGCTGAAGTTAATATTACTTTTAGGACAAGGAAAATCCTGAGTGGTATACAGACAGGTAGGTGGGTAGATTTTTGGGCCTAGAGGATGAGGGAGGGAGCACTTAACAAAAGCCCAGAGCAAGAGTGAGCCTTCCACAGAGGTGTGCACAGGTGTGTTTGGAGGAGGGTCTTTCTCTGTAACGGGAGGAAAAATTCCCCAGAGCTGACACCCATCCAGTGCCCAGTGGTTCAGTCATGCCTGTGTTTAAAATGCTGCAGTGCTCTCACAACGGTTGTGGTGTGTGTGGCTCTGAGGATTCACACGCCGAGATCTCTCCACATCGTATCTGCCATTCCAGCCCACATCCTTCCCAGCAGAAGGCCTCGGAAAACATGCATTCTAGTTCTGATCACTCAGTGCCCGTTCCTCCCTAATTGATGAATATTTTGAATATCACCCTGGATATCAAAGTTGTGAATATAGATAGATTTGGGGCTTGATGTAAGAGAAGCTAGGGAAGCCCATGTCTCCGATTTTCAGGCATTCTCATGTTAAAAATCATCTTCTGGAAAGGACCAAGCAAACATGCTGAGGGAGCATGAGAAGAAAGAAAAATCAGGGGTTAGAGTTTCCTGAAGAGTTTGGAGAACCTGGCTGAGGTTGGAGCTTGCACAAGTGTCTTGGTGCTATCACCACTGTTATGTGACATTTTCTAAGAGGAAACAAGAACCTGGAGACCCAGGAGTTGACCCCATTTTTAAACTGGGCAAGTTTTGGCAGTGGAAAGACAGAGAAACAGGAAAATGGCAGGCACTGGTGAGAGCACTCTTACCACATTGCGAGGTCCAGGCTAGGCAGGAGGGACTTAAAGTCGTTGGCGGGGGGGGGGGGGGGGGGGTGCAGACTAACAGAACAGGTCAGAATCAAGTGAAGAAAGGCCATGGTAACAGAAGCCTGAGGCATAGGAGGGGAGAAGGGCTGAGGGATAGGATGCTAAGATAAGGAAAGAGAGGGAAGAGGAAAATAATTTCAGCATGTCCAGTTTCAGAGACTGAGCAGTTTTGAGAGATGATGTGGTCTGGGATTCTGTCAGGAGAGAAGGGGAACTGAAGAAGAAGAAGTTTCCGAGTCAGGAAGAGCAAGGCTGTGTGACAGGGGTGATCATGGTTGGGGTGGACACTGTGAGTTAACCAGGAGGACAGAAGGAGGTGGAATGGGAAGAACAAAGAGTGAGCCAAGTGATAGAGAAACGTGACCCATGACAACATGAAGGAAGTTGGTGCCATATCCTGAGAAACCTTAAAGGCAGGGGAAACATGAGGCTGGTTCTTATGCTGGTTGTTATGTTTCCAGTGTGATTCAAACAGGGAGATTTGCAAAGGCCAGTGCTTATTACTAATGTGCGTTGCAGCAGATGTAAAATAAAACTGGTTCTTACTTCAAAGCTTTCTTTTCCAGCAGCACTGCCCACATGGGTCTATTTGCCAGAGAAAAGATGAGGGGTGCCCCTCTGGACATATTCACACAAACTATGATCTGAAATTGTACTTCTTGAAACACTGGTAAAATCTAGTTGCTCAAGAAATGTATAACACTGCCTTCCTAGTCAGAGCTCCAACGTAACTCTTTGCAGTTGTGTGAAGTGAGCAGTGCATTGTCATCCTGGAAAGCCTGGCTCCTTGGTTGAACCTCTAATGATTTCTTGGCCCTTTATTGCTTGAGAGAGTAAGGGGAGTGGGACCGCTGAGTTATTGCAGTAAGAATGCTTGCCCTGGGATTTCTGCAGCCACCGACCTGGCTGACAGGTTATATTCTCTAGTCAGCATTTGCCTTTTTATTGTGATTTTGTTTTATGCATAGTGGTGATAAATAATACATCTCTCAGCACACGGCCCATTGCCGTGGAATCCAAAAGCTATTCAGTATCGAACCTTCTCTTTGGAACTTCAAGTGCAGAGCTGCTGGTTGAGAAAGCCACATCCCCAATATGCAGAGATAATAGAAAGTTAGAAGTTTAACACACCTGTGCTATGTTATAAAGCAAAGGATATACAGCAATGCAAGACCAGCATAACTCAAACAAGGTATCTTTCTCAAGCAGTAAAAATCTCCAACCCATTAAAATGACTGATACTATTGCTCTGTATTTATATAGTGTCTTCCTACAAAGGAGTTTAAAATGTTTTACTAACATTTTTTCACTAACTCTCCCTTCATCTCCATGAAATATGTGGTGAGAGTTTGGACTGCTGTTTCTTCTTGCATTACCTGTGGTTAATGTGATGCCTGGTGAGGCTGTAAACCCAAGGTCATCCTGTGGGTTGGTGACAGTAAGAGCTCCTTGCATCCGTTTCTCTCCTTTCCTCCATGTCAATGGTGATGTCTCAATCTAGCTTTTCTCTGTCTTCTCAAATCAGTGAGACTAGATCTGGTTGGGGATAACTGCTCTAAGACTATGCATCAAATTGATGATAATATCAGCAAATTTTCATTTATCTAAATTATTTGCCATTAATTAAATACTTTCATAATAATTATCTGTAATTTTTCTGATAGGCAATGGGGAAGAGATTATTGTAAATAATAGAACAATCATTAATCAGCTGTGCACATTTCTGCTTTTGAAAAATATGAACGCAAGGGAGGAGAGAAACACTGAAAAACATGAGATCGATCTGAAAAACAAGTATGGTTTACAAGTGTGGAATCACCTTGTCTTCTGTGACTGTGATAATCATTCAAATAAATGTCTTCACATTACTATGAGGTGAAAGGCACATTGAAAATTTTAATGAAGACCAAAATATTTCCTTTAAAAAATGACATCATAAAGCAACAAAACTGCCTTTTCTTTTTTTGAGACGGAGTCTGGCTCTGTCGCCCAGGCTGGAGTGCAGTGGCGCGATCTCTGGTCACTGCAAGCTCTGCCTCCCGGGTTCCCGCCATTCTCCTGCCTCAGCCTCCCGAGTAGCTGGGACTGCAGGCGCCGCCACCACGCCCGGATGATTTTTTGTATTTTTAGTAGAGACGGGGTCTCACCATGTTAACCAGGATGGTCTCGATCTCCTGACCTCGTGATCTGCCCGCCTCCGCCTCCGAAAGTGCTGGGATGACAGGCGTGAGCCCCCGCGCCCGGCCAAAATTGCCTTATTTTGATTAACATATTCAATTGCCTGAAATTAATTTTTTTGAAGGATCTTCAACTGTGACGATGTTTTCTTGTGCCTCTGTGCTTTACCATACTGTCTCTTCACCCCAAGCAGTTCGTAGTTCTATCATTTCCTGAAGTCTTTCTGGAGCCCACAGAAATGTAGGTCTCTCCATCTACCGGGCTCCCACTGCACTCTGCAGGAGCGTTTCTTGTGTAGCTCTCATCCCAACATTCCCCATGTGTGTTTATGTGTCAGCCTCCTCTCTTAGATCACAGCCAGCTAGTTATCAACTATCGTTCCAGAGCCTGGCATATGATACACATTCTCACTGAGAAGAATGAATGATTTAGCCAGTCCCTGCTGGTTGCACTACATCTTACTGCCTTACTCCATTTACTTACTGCATGAGTCTATAGCTAGAGAAATATAAATGAAGTAATGAATGAAGGCATCCATCTGATCGATAAATGTATTGTGGTGAATGTGAGGCTCCCTCCAGCAGTCTTAGAACAGTACGTCCATAGCAGGCTTGGCTTTCAGCATCAACGAGTCCATAGGTCATGTGCAAAATCAGCTATTACCCTGGGCCGTACAAGCAGCCTCTCAGTCTGCACAGTTTATTCACAGTGAGGAAAGGTATAGCTATCAGACAGCATTTTGTCATTGTTCACTGATGTGTCCACTTATGTTGGCTTATTTTAAAAAATAAATTTGTTGCTGTCTTGAGTATCTTCCATTAATCAAGTTACCAGCACAGGATTTAAAAACATTTTCTTTAACAGCTCTCAGTCTTACTCCCAGACATGAGTAGAGCCATGAGAATGCTAATATTTAAAATTATTTGATGCTTTCACTTTAATTGGACAGTTTGGGTCCTCATGGTAGGTTAATCCCATGCTTTGCCAAAGATTATCGTGTCTTCACTCACATCCCCTTCCTCATGAGTCCTTTCCACTTATTATCATTCTCTGGATTTTTCTGTCACCTCACCCCTGCCATACATTCACACACACAAACACACACACACACACACAATATGTGTATATACAATAAGTTTATATTAGGGTAGCATTGTCCAAATGGCAGGCATTCAATAAATGTTTAATATGCATTTTAAAACAGCGTATGCAAGAGTAATCATCAAAAGTCATATAACTCTTTTTTCATGTAGCATCCTTCAGAACTGCATTATAGAAGGGAGATAGCTTAAATACTCAGGCTAAAGAAAATGTACATATATTTGTGATAACAGTATTATATCTCACTTCATAAATTGCCAATTTGAATATTTTGGTGTAAAAATTTAGAAGTATATCTTAATGCTATTAAGAGACATCGTCAGTGAGATACATCTGATGTTAAATCATGTGATTAATAACACTCAAATTCGCCATGAAAAGGCACTGCAATAACTTTCCCAGATAATAAACTTGACCGCTGGTATGCACTGCCAACGGAAGATAAGGATCAGTATTCTCATAGGTTAAAAAAAGTACCTTTGATGGTATTTTTACAAAGTTCTGTAATTCAGTATTTCCTTCAGCTCAGTGGGCATGATGGTGTCGGTTGAGACTTTAAAGATGTTGTTGTCAAAATCATGTCACTTCTCATAAAGAAGCATTTTGCCTCATCAACTTCAGAGTACAGGTTCACTGGCTCCTTTGAAATGTTGAAATGTAAGAGACTACAAGCAACTATACTAATCAGTATGCAATTGTTACACCAAAATGCATGAGTTTTTCCATGATTCCTCTTTCTAGTAATAATTAATTACCTAGTGGGTTTATTTATTTAGAGTTTTGAGGATTGCAAGTATGTTTCTTTTTGTAAATAGATACTAATTCTTCTAAGGATTCAAGTAGACATACAGAATGAACATTCCCTTAGTTTTTAAATTTTATTATAAATGGATTCCAGATCAGAATTTCCCTTATCCATGTATATGTGTCTGTCATCAGGAGGAGATGAACAGCTATTAACTATAGTAGTGACAATGCCAATGGTAATAATAATATTAATCCTTTAATATCCACTATGTGCCTTTTTCTACGCTAAATATTTTATATTTATATGATCACATTCAACATTTTGTGTGTAATTTTACACTTAGCTTTCTACTTTTTCTGAGTCTGATCTCCCCAAAGGTATCTTACCACAACAAGTACTGGAGTAAGAACTATTTTAAATGCCAGTTTTATACATGTCTCAAATTCCTCTGGCTTAAACATTCTCTTATTCTGTCTCTTTAGAATAAACGTATTTTTATTAAAGAAATCTCTTTTTAATAAATGACTTTTTTTTTTCTAATTTCCTCTTCCTCTTTTTTCTCCCTCTGGTGGTGTATGGGTCTACCAGGTGCCTAATCTTCCCTGTAACTATGCCCAGGGGAGCCTATTCCAGTCACTAATGCTGCTAATGAGTCACTCTAAAATGTGGTGAGTAAAGCAACAGTGACTGTATTGTGTCTCATAGCTTCTGTGCTTTGAAGTCAGAGGAGCTCCTCTGGCTTGTGGTTTCTCAATGAATTGCCCACAGGTGGTGGCTGAAGCTGAGACCACAGGAAAGGAATGGCTATGTCCTGGCCAGGCACCCAGGCACCTCTGTGTGATCTCTCTGCATGGATTAGTTAGGGCTTCCTCCCCAGCTAATGGGGAGGGTACTTGAAGGCAGAAATCTGTTTCCATGAAAACCGAGCTCTTCAAAAGCAAGTATCCCCGTGGTCATCACCTTTCTGGACCCAGCCTAGGGAAGCACACAAGTTACTTCTGCTGCACTGTCCAGGTTACAGGCAAGGCACAAGTTCTCTCAGATTCAAAGGAAGGGAACATAATTCAGAATGCTCAGTGCAAATATTGTCAAGATCCCTTTGCAAGAGCATGTGGAATGGGAAATATCCCTGTGGCCACTTTTGGATAATACAATCTGCCTTAGGGGCTCTGGTCATCGGTGGCCTGAGCCACAGAGGTGCTCTTGTTAGTAGACTGGCCTGTGGTTATGTGCCACTGATCCTGTCTGGCGTCTGCCTCTGGCTCCCATGTTCCTCTATTCCACAGGCTCCTGGTTGTACCCTGAGGGCTCACTGTCCTCTCACTGTCCTCTCAGCACCCCTGCTTTGATCACCAGGGCACATGGAACCCCACACATTCCACCCACACTGTGGACAACTAGGAGTGTTATCTCAGGCTAACAGGAGTGTTATCTCAGGCTAACAGGAGTGTTATCTCAGGCTAACAGGTGTGTCCTGCCAATCCAAAGGAGGGGTTTCTGTTATTACCAGGGAAAGAGGTTTAACCGCTCGATGGGTTTTTCCTGCTTGCTGCACAAAGACAGACCACATTATTACAGTAAAGAAAGAGTTTAATTGATATGAGGCTGGCCAAGCCATGTGGGAGACGGAGTTATTACTTATATCAATCTCTTTGAAGGCTCTCATAGGTTAAGGGTTTTTCCAAGGTAGTTTAGGAGAAGGGGCAGCGGTGGCTAGGAAATGGATGTTTGCTGCTGATTGGTTGGGGTGGAGATGAACCCGTAAGCAGTTGAAGCTGCCTCGTGAGCTGAATTGCTCCTGAGTGGTGGGTGCTATATGGGTGGTTTGCAGGTCCAGTTGGAGCCATCTGTGTCAGACATGCAAAAAACCTGAAAAGCCATTTCAAAAGTCCAGTCTACTATAGTGATGTTATCTATAGGAGTAATTGGGGAAGTTGTTTATCTTGTGACCAGTGTATACCTTAGCAGAATTTAAGCTCTTTTTCTCCCCCTAGCCTGATGGTCTCTCGTTAGCTTTAAAAAGATGGTTGAGTTCTGAGGAAAGGCTGTTATCATTTAAATTATAACCTAAATGTCTTCCAAATTTACCTAGGCCCAGGAATAATTAAGGCAACTGGAAAGCTAGAGGCAAAAGGAGGCGTTGGCAAGATCAGACCTCCCCTACTGCCATAATTTTCTCATGGACATAATTTTTTTGAAGGCCATTTCAGAGGCCGTCTAACCTTGGATGGCTTAGAACCTTCATGACTCTGTGGAGGGTTCTGTATCCTCTGTCATTAGAGAGACCCTCTGATGGGAGGAAAAGGGAAAGAAGCTCTGCTATTTTCTTTCTCACTCTTCCCTACATATGTCCGCATCTCTAAACAAGATCAAACCTATGGTTATTAACACATAATAAAACATCATATGCATTCATTCATCCAATGGATAGAATTCATTGAGCACTGGTCTGTGGCAGGCTCTGTCCCCATGAAGCCTGCATGTGAATGGAAAAGACTGACATGGGAAGGACGGACATAGTAAATAAGTAATTGAAGGCCACGGGAAGGGATGAGGAGACAGCACAACAGAGGGTGACATTTTGGAGACAGTGGTGAGGAGAACCTCTCCAAAAAGTGATTGTGAGCAGAGATCTCAGAAGGTTCCAAAGCAAATTGTGTGTAGATCTGGAGGAAGAGCCCTTGAGGCAAAGCGCAGGGCCCTGCTGTGAAAACACAGGGTCAGGTTGCTAGAAGAAAGTCGGTTGTAAACAGCTCAGATTGACTGAGGGAGATGGGCAAGAGAAGATGTCTGCAGAGTTGGAGACAGCAGGGATCCCCTGATGCAGACCACACAGGCCACTTTCGGGAGTCAGGATTTTATTCACTGAGGAGGCGTGTCATGTGTGCCATTCTCATCTCACCTTTTTCTCTCTAACTTGCTTCCAGGGCCTGTCTATGTGGGTGTCATAGACCCAGGCCATCCTGTTGTCGAGGCCAGGGGAAAGCTTCCCCTTTACCCTCTGAAGGTTTGCTGAAAAATCAACTCATGAAAGGAGACTAATAGGGGAAAAGGCAGGCACATTTATTTGATCTTAGTGGAGACTTCAGACTGCAGACCCAGAGATGTAGGGGAAATTGCCAGTTTTTATGCTTAGGTTCAACAACATATGGACAGCTGTGTGGAAATAGGATTAAACAAAAAGGGTGTGATCTAGTGTGCTGAGACACTGGGTGGACTGAGACACTGAGTGGGGGCACCCAGCAAGGCCTGACATGCAGATTCTTCCTGGCCTCTCTGAGCAGCATTCCTCCCGCTGGTGTGGGGCAGGGCCCTCTCTGCAATGGGGTATCATGACCTGCAGTCAAACAAAGTAGGTCGGAGAGTGTCTTTATTGCCAGTTTTGCATGGAATTGAGGGGGCAAAGCTGGAATAATATTTTAGGTTTTATGGCTGGCGTAGGGCAAAAGGGGTTCTGGTTTCTATAACCTGCTTTGTGGAGAGAGATTCTAGTTTCTATGGCTGGCCTCGGGGGAGAATGAGACTGAGATAGGTGGGCAGGAGACAGTCAGGGAAAAACATTTGCTTCTGAGACCTTCATTTTGGGTTATTGTTTTCTGAGTCCCAATACTGTATACTACTTTATCTTACAAATGTACTACAATTTATTATATTATCCTCTTATTGATAAAATACAGGTTCTTCATACTGTTCATGAAGATGGTTTATTGTTATTTATGCTGAAAGTTTCTGTCTTAAAATAAGACTGATTTACTTTCTTTTTTATTAAATAAATAATATAGTTTCTATGTAAAATAATATAGTTTCTATGACCTGGTTTTGTGGGTTCTAATTTGTCATATTTTTACTTTGTTTTCTATTTCTCCTTCCTCTGCCCACTGTTGTATAGATTGCATTTCCTTAATTCTTAATTCCCATACTGGCTTTCTCCGGTTTGAAATTAAAGCAGTATACTTTTATATTTACCCTGAAATGGTCAACATACATGTTTATCTCTGGAAAGACTAAAGTGGCTCAGTATCTTTGTCATCTTCCCAAACAATACAATTCTATACTCTTCTCATCTTCCATATTTTTGAGATGTAGAATTTAATATTCATTTTTCTAAAAGTTTCACCAAAATTGTCTTAAGGTTCTTTTCAATTCCAATCAATACCAGTCTAAATGTAACAACTTTTACCAACTTCTATGTATACAATTACTTTCTATCTATTTCTTCTTCTGGGTTTTTCATTGTTGAAGCACATCTTTGGGGAGAATTTTCAGCAAGCCTCTGTGAGCGGTAAACTCAGTCTTTTGTGTCTGAAATTGCCTTTGTTTTTCCTTACAATGATTGCATTGCCACCTGACATTTACCAATGTCAGAGCAAATCTGTTGTCTTGTTCCTTTGCAAGTAACCTGCAGTGTTCCTCTGTTTTGGATGGTTCAACTCTGTACCGCAGTGTGTCTAAGTGGGAATTTGTTTTTATTCGTGCTGCTTGAAACTTAATATAAATCTTCAGTCTGAGCACTCACATCTTTCTTTAATTCTAGAAGACTCTCAACAAATTTATTAGATGATTGCATCTTAACCATTGTCTCAATTCCCTGCTTTGAACTTCGAATAGAGAATGGCTGGAGGCTTGGCTTCTCTCCTCCACTTTTCAAATTCTCTTTCATATTTTCTGTCTCTTTTCCTCGCTGGTCTCTATATTCAGTCATTTCCTCTTGTCTATATCTCAGTTAACTAAGCCCACTAATTTACTAAGCCCACTAATACTTTATTCAATTTATATAATGTGTGAAATATCTGATTTTTTAAAACAAGAAATTGTATTTTTAAGAAAGTCTTGTTCTTATTTTATATTTTTTCCTTTCTCTTTGATATTTCAGATCGCTTCAGAAGTTCACTTTTGGAATATAGGCCTCCTGTTTTTATGCTGACGACCTCTCGTTAGGAATTCTCTCCCATCCATATCGTGTGAAATTGGACTCGATCATTCTTGGCATGTGCTTGGAATCCCAGTTCTGTGTGGATCCCGTTGTGTCTTTGGGACAATGGGCAGTTTTTCTAGTTTCCACTTCACAGAGGAAGTACAAGGGTTCAAACATTTGCCCTTTTACCAACTCTCAGGGTGGTTCTGGGTAAATTACTGAAATTGTCTAATTCTGATTTCTAATTCTCATTTCTGTTTAATTCTCTAAAGGCTTCCCTGCTTGGTCATGCTTTCCTTTGTAATTTGTTTGTTTCCCTCTTTCTTTTTCCAAAGAAACCACATAAACCACTCAAAAATGGGATTGCTCCACCTACCCTCATTTCTTTTCTACTCATTATTACATTAAATGTGAGTAAATTGAGTTCTTTCATTAAAAATCTCTAAGTCTAGGAAATTGCAACATTGAGACTCATTTTCCCATTTGAAACACTTGGACATGGCTTCAGTGGTCGTCACTGGCCTTTGTGAAGCTGGTTGAAAATGATGTTTGGGGAAGTCTTGGCAGCCAAGTGTCTTCGTGGTTCCTGACAGGTCTCTGTGACTTTACCATCACACACCCAACAGGAAACCTGAATAAGAGCTAAGTGCCTTGGTGGTTCCTGACAGGTCTCTGTGACTTTACCATCACACACCCAACAGGAAACCTGAATAACAACTAAGTGACTTCGTGGTTTCTGACAGGTCTCTGTGACTTTACCATTGCACATCCAACAGGAAACCTGAATAACACCTAAGTGACTTCGTGGTTCCTGACAGGTCTCTGTGACTTTACCATTGCACATCCAACAGGAAACCTGAATAAGAGCTCCAGATGAGCAAAGTCCAACAGCATGTCTTAGCTGAGAACCTGCTTAAAGTCTCCCAGTGAAAACCAGAAGAAGCCTTTGGGTTGATGTGGAGTCACTTCCATAGAGCTGGAGATGAAACCTAAATGGCTCAGGCCTGGCTTTAGGTTTGGCCTAAATGGTTTGACCCTATTCTAAAATATTAACCTGACCTCAGGATTTCATTGTCACATCTAGCTTTACACTCAGAAAAACTGAGGTCAGGTTAATATTTAAGAAATAGATGTGTCAGTTTCCTTATCTTATTCTTAGCTATAAACAATAGAATAGTATTTCATCCTTTAATTGAAGTATTTTAGTTATTTATATATTCTAAGTGGATGACTAATAATTCCATTTATTGGCCCCATGACTAGAAGATTTATACCACCTATTCCGGCATATAATGTGTACAATTTCCCTGACATGGATAATATATGGAAGATTGTAGTAAGCAATAAGAATGCAATGCAATAAATATTAAAATGCTGTATCATTCTATTAGTATATTAAAGTAACATAATTACTTGATGTGTTTCTTTCCAAGTATCATTGGCACTCTAACTTGTTTTAGAATATAAGTTAAATATGTTATATATTTTTATATAACATAGCAATTTATGACTCAATACTCTAAGAATTATAAATTGCATCAATAGGCATTTGAATCTACTCATCTTGTTTATTGCTCATTTGTGTATTACTCTGGGAATTGTGGCACATTTTAGTCCTATTACGTGTGGAAACAAATCATAGTTTTGAACATACATGTAAATGTGTAAAACCAGCTCAACAAGAAAGTTGCCATCAAGAAACATACTCTTTTCACAGTTTGAATGGGTAGCACCAAAGAACTAGCTGGCAAAATAAAACAAAAAATGTAGAAATAATCCCGTGTAGCAAACAAGCAGCAAGAACACTTTGCTGGAAAGAATATAACCAAGCATTGATTTTTATGTTCTACAAAACTAAAAAGGTTACTTTCAACATATTTTCCCACAGCATGAAAAAATTATTCTTTTTCTTTTATTATTTATAACTACTCTTTAGAAACTAGAAACTGGTTTTTTGAGGGTCATTCAAGAACTATAAGAATACAAATGAATTTCTTTGCCCTTTAAAAGAAAGAGATTTGTAAAACGTATTGTGGCATTGTTTGGAATCATTGGAGAAATCAAATACATGATGCATATAGATACAAAAATGGAAAAAGTTTGTTAAATATTTCCCTTAAAAATACCTAGAGGAAACTAATCTACCTTTGTGTTTGACCCGTTAACACAATCATATGTAAGCCGTAAAAGAAATAAAGTCTCTCTTAAAATAAAACACAAAAAGTTCCTATGATGCTATAGTATTTTAATAAACATTTCCCTATTTCCTATGAAACAGTTTGCAGCAAATGCCTGAAAATAACGTATTTCCTTATTAAACAAATAAAGGCATAAACAACTTGAGTGCAATGTCTACGCTGTTGTACAGAAGGGGTGGAATACATATGGATGAAGATAATTTGCAAGCCACAGTCCTGTGTTACTAATGGCTGGCAAAACTGGGAGCCGAATGATTTCAAATACCTCACACAGCTTCAAGTTAACTTCAGGCTGATCAGCTAGCCCTGTGATTATTGGATGAAAGTATTGGTAGAGGTTTAAAATGTACACATGCCTTCATGTTGAAAGATATCCTCAAGGTTAAGAATGTTTAAAATGTACAATACATAGAGATATTTGGGAAAAAAGCTGTCTCACTGTTACTTTAATGCAGTAACAAAAGACACTGTCATACAAAGCAAAGAGGAGTGTCAATATTGTGCATCTACGTCCAGCTTCTTTTTTAGAATTCTGCATTTGGTGTTGCATATAACAGCAATGCTATTAGGAAGGAAGCTTTTTCCAAACTGTTTCTGGGTCTGTCTCACAGTTTGAATTCTCACAGTTTAAGACATGTACTTGTCAGTAATGAACATAGCAAAATGTTGATCTATGGCACTGCAATGCAGAAGCAGCCAGTCATAATTACTTTGATTTCTATAAAGATGGATGTTCTTCTGTGAGTGTGTCGGCTGAAATGGAGATGCCCTGGGAAAAATTTAAGATGAAGGTCTTGTCACTCTGGATGAATGCAAGCTCAGAAGCCTACCTGGTGGCATAGGAGTTCCCCCACAGGGCAGAGGATCCGAGCTCAGAAGCCTACCTGATAGCATAGGAGTTCCCCCACTGGACAGAGGACCTCTAATAGTCTAGACTGGACCTTTTGAATCAATGCTGGTGAGAGGTGACAGCGTGCTGGCAGCCCTCGCAGGTGCCTCCTCGGCCTCGGGGCCCATTCTGGCTGCCCTTGAGGAGCCCTTCAGCCCAGCACTGCACCGTGGGAGCCCTTCTCTGGGCTGGCCGAGGCGGAAGCTGGCTCCCTTGGCTTGCTGAGGTGTGAAAGGAGATGCACGGGTGGGAACCGGGGCTCGCTGGTGGTGCTTGTGGGCCAGCTAGAGTTCCGGGTGGGTGTGGGCTTGGTGGCCCCGAGTGGCCGGCCAGCCCTGCCGGCCCTGGGGCAGTGAGGGGCTTAGCACCCGGGCCAGCAGCTGTGGAGGGTGTGCAGGGTCCCCCAGCAGTGCTGGCCCACCAGCGCTGCACTCGATTTCTCACTGGGCTTTAGCTGCCCCCCTGCATGGGAGGGCTCGGGGCCTGCAGCCCACCATGCCTGAGTCTCCCCCCAACCGCCCTGGGCTCCTGGCTGCCTGACTCTCCCCTACCAGCACCACTCCCTGCTCCACAGGGCTGGTCCCGTCCACAGCCCAAGGGCTGAGGAGTGCGGGTGCACAGCGCGGGACTTGCAGGCAGCTCCACCTGCAGCCCAGGTGCCATACCCACTAGGTGAAGCCAGCTGGGCTCCTGAGTCTAGTGGGGACGTGGAGAATCTTTATGTCTAGCTCAGGGATTGTAAATGCACCAATCAGCACCCTGTCAAAATGGACCAATCAGCTCTCTGTAAAACAGACCAATCGGCTCTCTGTAAAATGGGCCAATCAGAAGGATGTGGGTGGGGTAAGGTAAGGGAATAAAGGCAGGTTGCCCCAGCCAGCAGCAGTGGCAACATGCTCTGGTCCCCTTGTCCAGTGTGGAAGCTTTGTTCTTTTGCTCTTTGCAATAAATTTTGCTGTTGCTCACTCTTTGGGTCCACACTGCCATTGTGAGCTGTAACACTCACCACGAAGGTCTGTAGCTTCACTCCTGAGCTAGCGAGACCACGAACCCACCAGAAGGAAAAAACTCCACACATCTGAACATCAGAAGGAACAAACTCTGGACACACTGCTCTTGAGAACTGTAACACTCACCGTGAGGGTCCGCGGCTTCATTCTTGAAGTCAGGGAGACCAAGAACCCACCAATTCTGGACACACTGGGAGTGCTTTGCTGACTACATAATTGCAGTTTGAAAAGAGTTTCTGTAATTGACCAAAGTTATCAGGTTTCATACCTACTTTTACTTATGTTGACAGCTCACAATTGTGACACAAGGCAACTTCCAGGACTCTGCAGTGCTATGAAGTGGCAAGAGAAAAATGCAAAGCTCAATGAGGCCACCAACGGCAAATGAGCCACAGTTTTTGGATTAAAAGTGTATCTTAATGTGCTGCATTCCACAGAGGTTATCTATGAATTCTATTTTCTATTAATGAGAATTAATATCAAGGTCATAAAGTTGGGACTCCTGAAATCACTTCATAATCATATTGCTTTCCAGAATTTCTAATGCTATAGTTTCTTGAAGTAATTTTAATTTTAAGAAAGGTTTCCTTACCATTTACCCAAATTTCTTACATGCACACACACCAAAACAAAACAAAAACTGAATATTTTTGTGCTGATACAAACTGTCACAAAGGAAGTAATGAGGGGATTTGTCTACATTAACCTGACGTACTGGTGAAAATAACCCCTTTGTAGATTATCTGAATTAGGCAAGAATTTGGAGAAATTCTTGAAGAGGTCACAAAGGAGACCACAGATATGTGTGGGCTGCATGTGAAAAGCATGCTGCTTTGTAAATATTCACACCAAACTTTCAAACACAAGAGTGATACTACCCTAGCAAAACCTAAGGTTCTCCGGGGAGGCAGGTGGCTAGTTCCACTTTTTCTCTTTCCTTAATGTTACAATTGAGGTTTCCTTTGATTACTCTTCTCTCAAGGAAGAGAAAGAAAGGAAACTTTGTATCTGCAGAAATGATGAGGTCCAGAGATATAGGAAGTAAGACTGGGGTCCCATCTCCCTTCCTTCTCGGGGCTAGGGAGTCAGCTCTTGAAACTGCTTGCTATCTCACAAGTAGCTACAATTATTAACCTAACAATGCCACACACCTGATCCCTAATCCCTACAACAAAGAGCCAATCACCAACCGTTGTTATTTCTGTAAACCAATGAGAATTCCTGACAGGCAACTTTGTGTCAGCCCATTCCCTGCCTGCCTTTTTGTTTTAAAAGCCTGCCTGTAACAGAGGCCACACAGAGCTCATATCCACACTGACCTGGATCTGAGTCTTCTGGGTAGCTGTGCTCACATTGGCTCAAGTCAACTCTTGAAATTATATTGTGTGCCTCAGCTTTGCATTTGAATAGACCAGGAATATTAAAATATAATTGTACCATAAAGTACTAATCGGTCTTAGTTTGTTTTGCCAAAATAAATTTATTGATAAAGCAGAAGGGTGGTAGTTGTAGAGGTTTTATTATCTATATTTAACTTACTGCTAAGGTCTCAGTTTGCCCATGTGGGTCCCCTGTTTAATCTTTCACCTTCTATCCAGAGTCTGACTAGAATGAGACCCAGTGGTGGATACAGGGGCTGCTTTGAGCACTGTATATGCTGTCCATCCCTGAGAGTTTTGCTAGCAATTGCAATCCAGAACCCCTTTCTTTACTATGTGCACCAAAAAGTCAGGCTTGTATAGATGTTTATTGAATACAATCACTTGTAAGCATGGTGCTAATGTGTGGTTCTCAGGCTGTTAGAGAGTTAATATTTTAGTTGATTCTAAAATTGTCACCAAATTAAAAATCTAAAATTTACCTTCACAAAGCCCTTAATTAGGATACGTTTAAGTGTATACTCAGATCATTGGCTTTTAATTACAAAAGCAATCCCTATTATATACAAGAAGATATATTTCCGAAAAAATTAAATCATTAATAATGTAATTTTTTTTTTTGAGACAGAGTCTTGCTCTGCTCCCCAGGCTGGAGTGCAGTGCCTGATCTTGGCTCTGTCCAACCTCCACTTCCTGGATTTGAGTGATTCTTGTGCCTCAGCCACTAGAGTAGCTGGGATTATAGGTATGTGCCACCACACCCAGCTAATTTTTGTATTTTTAGTAGAGATGGGGTCTCCCCATGTTGCCCAGGATGTTCTCAAACTCCTGAGCTCAAGTGATCCACCTGTCTCAGCCTCCCAAAGTGCTAGGATTACAGGTGTGAACTACCACACCCAGCCTAACGATGTAATTTTTAATATTCAGATGCTAGTCTTTAACTATAGCTTCAGAATGAATTCTAAAAGATTAAAAACCTTAAATAACTCTCCCAAATCAGATATCAGGAGATATAAAAAATAACTTCCATCATTATATTCTGATACATTTATTATTTGTAAATTTGTGAAAGTGAAAAAGCTATGCTAGTCAGTTAATTTCATAATTTTATTATATTTACTGTTCTCTATTCATAAGAGAAAACAAGAACTGTATTTCCTTTTCCTAAAGTTTCTTCCTAAAAAAGGAAGGCAGTCACAGAGAATTTGGAACAGATTAGTGTAATTTGGTATTAGAGGTCTTGAATTTAGCTTCTCATTGCATAGAGTGAGGTAATCTGGCACTGAGTCAAGTTATTATTCATCTCCTTTCAATACAAGGTGTATTAAATAGTATATAAATAAGTATGTCAAGCAAAACCTATTTATTGTCACAGAAAAGTCATTTGGTCGACAGCTTGTCAGAGACTGGGAAATTAACATCTTTTGCAAACACTTTTTTCTTCCTACCAGGTTGATACATTTAAGACAAATCTGTAACACAGCCCGATGTTATTAAAGGTAAAACTTTGCCTCCTGCATCTGAGGCTTAATAGAAAGTATGAAAATGAATTTCAAATTGTGATATAGCTTTGACACAATGTAAGGCTGTCTTTTAACTTTAATTGAATTTTAATCATTTCATGAGGTATATTCATGCCTGTATCTTCATTCCTATACAATAGAGAAATTTAGCACTCATTAAACTTGTCAAAACCGTAGCAAGAAATAAAGGCATCTGGAGGAGTGATTCTTATCCTTATTTTTCATGTGTTTGGCGGAAAGTGTCCAACTTTCCTCCCCTGTCCTGGGAAGGTGGCAGAAGGAAAGGACTCATCTCAGGCAAACACTGCCAGATCTCTCCTGGAGCAGAACTTTTGGGAAAGTCTCCAAGGTTTTGAGAAAAAACTAACAAGTTAGCTGCTGTCCAGTGCTCTTGCCCTACAATTAAGTGTAGTTGGAGCAGCACAGATGCCAACAATCAATGCACAAAGCAATCAGGAGGGGTGCAAGAGCATCCAAAGATTTTCTCATTCCAACAGTTTGGAAAATTATGGCTTAAAAAACCTAAATGTTAAAGCCTGACACAAACACACACAAACCCCAATCAACATTCAGTTGCGAAGTACTGATTGCACACTGGCAACCATATCAAAGTAAAAACCCAGTGGCCACACGGAAGATATTGGTATGACATTTGCTTATTATGATTTTTATTAGAAGTAGTAGTAGTAGCAATGGTTGTGGATTTGGGATAATCCATCAACACCAATTTATAGAGTCTGGATTTACATATACATACAGAAAAGCTCACCTTTAGCAGGAATTGAAGCTAATTTCCTATCAGAGAACAATTCTTTTTCTTGGCTCAAAAGCATCATGTGCTAACTACTGGCCACTCAAGAACATCAATGATTTCCCTTTCTTTTCCTAACCAATTAAATATCAAGTTATTAACCTGTGCTGTGGGCTGACCTAAGTCACTTTGGCTTTTCACATTTATTAGTTTTTTTGGGAGGGTAGATAATCAGTTTCCAATAAACATCTACCATGACCAGGTTGAATAAAATCAAGTCTCAGACCTAATTCTGCCAGGCACACATGCATGCACACTATCGGGGGAATCTGCCCCCAATATTTCAACATAGGTTCTTTCTATTTTCCGTAAGTGTCGGCCAGCTGAGAAATAAAGAGAGACAGTACAAAGAGAGGAATTTTACAGCTGCGCCACCAGAGGTGACATCACATATTGGTATGACTGTGATGCCCACCTGAGCCTCAGACCAGCAAGTTTATATTAAGGGTTTCAAAAGGGGAGGGGGTGTAAGAACAGGGAGTAGGTACAAAGATCACATGCTTCAAAGGGCAAAAAGCAGAACTACTAATAAGGGTCTAATAAAGATCACATGCTTCTGAGGGAACAGGGCAAAGGGGAAAAGCAGAATTACTGATAAGGATCTAACAAAGATTACAAGGCAAAGGGCAAAAGCAGAACCACTGATGAGGGTCCATGTTCAGCAGTGCACATATTGTCTTGAGAAACATCTTAAGCAACAGAAAACAGAGTTCGAGAGCAGAGAACCAGTCTGACCACAAATTTACCAGGGCAGAGTTTTCCCAACCCCAGTAAGCCTGAGGGTTCTGCAGGAGACCAGGGCTTATCTCAGTCCTTAAGCACATAAGACAGACACTCCCAGAGCAGCCATTTATAGACATCCCCCAGGAATGCATTCTTTTCCCAGGGTATTAATATTAATATTCCTTGCTAGGAAAAGAATTTAGTGATATCTTCCCTACTTGCACGTCCATTTATAGGCTGTCTGCAAGAAGCAAAATATGGCTCTTTTTGCCCAACCCCGCAGGCAGTCAGACCTTATGGTTATCTTCCTTTGTTTCCTAAAAATCGCTGTTATTTTGTTCTTTTCCAAGATGCACTGATTTCATATTGTTCAAACACACGTTTTACAATCAATTTGTACAGTTAACACAATTATCACAGTGATCCTGAGGTGACATACATCCTCAGCTTACGAAGATAACAGGATTAAGAGATTAAAGTAAAGACAGGCACAAGAAATTATAAAAGTATTATTTGGGAACTGATAAATGTCCATGAAATCTTCACAATTTATGTTTCTCTGCTGCGGCTCCAGCTGGTTCCTCCGTTCGGGGTCCCTGACTTCCCACAACAGCACATGCAACCTGTCACACAATATCTGGTGTTATTTGATCAATGATATCACAAATCTTTCTTCTCTTTTAGGCTTCCAACAATTACCTTTTGTATGAGCTTATGTGGAACAATATTCCAGTTCCAGAAAGATGGAATATGTCCAGGTGGACTCAGGTGACTTTCTCAGTGGACTCAGGTGACAGAAAGGCAGAGAGGAATGGGGCCCTAAGTCAAGGCTGTGATCAGTGGCGCAGAGATTTCTGAGCTTGCTAACCACACTTGCCTTGTCTGTGCAAGGAGGGTGGTGTTTTACATTTTCCGAGGTCCATTCACATATCTCTAATGAGACACATTCCACCAATTATAAAATATTTCTAGCTTGCTTTATGTCACATAAGAAGAAATGAGTAGCTCTGATCAAGACAAAAGATAATGGAACTATTTGTAATCACTCTCTTTGGAGAGTGGAATCCTCATGAGGGTCCTTTACATGCAAAGTAACCACCTGGTATTCCTGGATATTTCTTCATATTTCAAATAGTACATAATGCCTCTTGGGGGTAGAATACAGCTAAGATCTTTCTATAACACAGTCTGTGCTAAAGTTTTGTTTTGTTTTGTTTCTAATCAGAGAAAATATAACACATTCAGGGCCTGCCACAATATGGTTTTCTTCACGTTTACTTCCCCCAACTTCTCCCCTAAATTCTCCCATCAAATAACTCACTTGATTTGAACATCCCCTGTGCCAGTGCTGATGCTACTTTATCTGAAAAAACTTTATTTCTCCCCATCTCTATTCAAAATATGTAAGTCATCCTTGAAAGCTCATTTTTGAAACAAATTTTCTTAATACCTTTTTTTACTATACATGTAATAACATTTATGAACATACTTGCATACACTTAATAGCAAATTTGCTGTATATTTGATAATGCATTTCATTAATTATTACATTTGCTATACATTTATTAAACAAAGACTATGTGCTAAGTAGCGGGACCAATGATGAAATTTTCCCTGGATCCAGGTGGCCAACGAGTGTGCCAGCAAACCAGGGAACATGGCATGTTGAGCACTCTGTGGGGAAATATGGGCACATTTCCTGCTAATACAGCCTGTGGAAGGGTTCTTCTAAGTTTGCTGGGTAGAATCTTGAAGACTTTTCTAAAAAATACTGCTTGAGGTGAGGTTAAAGAATAAATAGAAGCTGTTCTATTTTAAAAGGCAAAAGCAAAGGAACATGAGAGAGCAAAATCCGACCTTTCAAGAACAGATGGCGTGATTATTTTTTTCATGGTTGCTACTGCATATGTGCACCATAGTACAAAATTCAAATCATGTATTGTAGACTGTGGCAGCCACTGAGATTGGAAATGTAGGGAATGATTTCAAATAACTGTTTTGGAAAGATCACTCTACTGCCATGTGGAAGATGGATTGGAGAAGGCACGGCTGGAGAGAGTGCAATGAGAATGACTAATGGTTCACAAGAGGAATGAGGATGGCTGGAGTAAAGCAGTGGCAATGTGGACAGAGAGAGCAGAAATGGGACCAAGTATCAGATTTACTTGAAAGCATTAGCAGTATGACTGGCAGCAAACATACAAAAGAGTGAAAGAGGTGACAGGTAAGATGGCCATCAGGCCTGCCATGCAGGTGACTGGGCCAAAAATCAGAGAAGAAAAGCAGAAGCAGCATCTCAAAAAGCAGGGGAAGCATCTCACTGTAGAGAGGAATGCCCTGACCCCATGGTAGAAGCACTGAATCTGAAGAACAGATGTGATGTCTAAAGAGGGTGGGTTTATATATAATCCTAGAGTGCAGGAGAGAACACCAGATACAAATATCAATTTGAGTCATCATTATAAAGCAGTAGGTGAAAGAATGAACAGGAACGATGGTACCTGAGTTAGAAAGAAAAGAAGTTCTAGTCCTCAACTCTAGGAAATGGAGCTATTTAAGAGGTGGTTGGGGAAAAATAAATCTATGGAAGAGGCAGGAAGGAGCAGTCAGGGAATAAGTGAAGCAAGAGAAACCAAGGGAATGAGAAGGGAGAAAAGCACCTCAAGCTAAAAAGTCGCCACATTGTCAACTTCTCCAAGAGAGTAAGTAAAATAGGAAGAAGGAGGAAAAAGAAAAATAATCCATTGGAATGGTTCCTGGAAACTCAGAGGTGACCAGAGTGGAACTAGGAAGCAGTGGGACAGAACGTAGGTATCGTACTTTGCCCAGTGCTGCCTTTATTCTCTTTCATCAAGGCTTTTTGTTCTTCTCTAATCCCCTCCTCTCTTAGTCCATCTGTGTTGCTATAAAGGAATACCCAAGGCTGGATAATTTATAGAGAAAAGAGGTGTGTTTGGCTCACAGTTCTGCAGGCTGTACAAGAAGCAAGCACCAGCATGTGATTCAGGTGAGGCCCTCAGGGAGCTTCCAATCATGAAGGGAGGCAAATGGGAAGCAGCCATGTCAACTGGGAAGAGAGGGAGAAAGAGAGAGAGAGAGGAGGGATGCCAGGCCCTTTAAACAGCCAGCTCCAGTGTGAACTAATAGAGCAAGGACTCATTACCAAGGGGAGGGCACCAAGCTATTCATGAGGCATTCACCCCCACCAGCCAAAACCACCCATCAGGCCCCACCTCCAGCATTGAGGATCACATTTCAACATGAGATTTGGAGGGAACAAACATACAAACACTATGATCCCCTCTACGATGTCATAATGTGGCTAAATTGTGCCGCCCTCCACTTCCTATGCTGAGACCCTAACCCTCAGGACAACTGTATTTGGAGACAGGGCCTTTAGTAAATAATGAGGCTAAATGAGGTCATAATGACAGGACTCTAATCCATAGAACTAGTACCTTTTTTTTTTTTTTTGAGATGGAGTCTTGCTCTGTTGCCCAGGCTGGAGTGCAGTGGCGCGATCTCAGCTCACAGCAACCTCCGCTTCCCGGGTTCAAGCAATGCTCCTGCCTCAGCCTCCTGAGTAGCTGGGACTGCAGGCACCCACCACCACGTCTGGCTAATTTTTGTATTTTTAGTAGAGAGGGGGTTTCACCATGTTGGTCAGGCTGGTCTTGAACTCCTGACCTCGTCCACCCTCCTCGTTCTCCCAAAATGCTGGGATTACATGCGTGAGCCACCACGCTTGGCCCTGGTGCCCTTTTAAAAACAGGAAGAGGGAGAGCGTGATCTTGCTCTAGCAACACATGAGAAGAGGCAACGTGAGTACACAGTGAAATGGTGGCTTCCTACAAGGCAGGAGAAGAAGATGCGGAATGCACTGTCCCTTGCCAGCACCTTCTCAACTGGACTCCAGATCTGTGAGAAATTAATTTCTGTTGTGTAGCTGTCCAGTCTATAGTAGCTGTTACTGCAGCCCAAGGTGACTGGTACAGGTGGTTTCCCCTAAGGCAGGTAGAGCTATGTGTTTTAAAAAACTCTTTGACTTATTTTGATCTTGTATGTAATATTCAAAATAATAAATCTGTAAAAGTCCAAATGGTAAATTCTTCTCTAAAAAGTATCCTCCTATATATAAAACCCATGAATTTATTTTCTAGGGAAAAAGTGAAGAAAAGTTTCATATTCATGATAGTACTGCATGTATATTTTGCATTTCTATAGGGGAAGGGAAGACTAACATACCGGGAGTGCTGTGATCCCAGGTGTTTCTTGTTTATGAGAACAAGACATTTTACATTCTTCCATTGTAGGTTTCATAACCTACAATATCAGCGTTTCATAACCTAAAATATCAGTGGCTCGGCTGGAAGAGACAATGATAGAAATAGGAAGAGACAGCAATGGCTCCATGGACAATTTTGGCAGAGAGAAGAAAACAAGAGTGCCAGTCCAATCTTGATTGTTGCCTATTACAGGCAATAAACTGTCTTTTTGACTCATTGATGGGCTTTGGCTCCTAGCAGCAAACCAAACAAAAACAAAAACAAAAACAAACACAAAAACAAACAACCTTTTCATGACCAAATTCCAATGCGTATACTCTGGCACCCAGAGAGCTTATAATTCAGGACCAGGAAATAATCAACTGTGTACAGTTTGCAGCGATTCTCCCAAGAGCCATTTTGAGCCTTTCTACCACTTTCTACACGATGCTGCTCTTGTGATTTTATGCCTCTGGGCCAAAATGAGAATATACTACAGTGGCTCTGGACCTGCAGGGGATAAATAATTAATTACAAACTCAGCCAGCAGCCAGTCCTGCTGGCTTCAGTTGACAAAAAGTGACTATTACCCAGACTCCAATGCTGAGTACACAGACTGGGAGAAAGCCCTGGAGTGTCATAGTATTTGCAATATCTGTGAATGACGACCTCCTTTTAACACACTTTCTTACCTCCGGTTTTCCCCGGTGATATCCTAGCAAATAGGAGTAGCCTGAGAGAATCGGCCATTCTCTTTATTTTATTTTTCTTTCTTACTATACTATAACATGATTTATTCTGTTGGTATTATATATTCTTTGTATTCTTAAAATCAGGGGACCTGTTTTCGGTGTACTAAGTGTTCAAATTTGGCAGAAACTTAGAAGCTTCTTCCTTAAAAACAATTTATGTTACAGATATCTGTACTTAGCCCCAGAAATTCCTTTGCATTCATGATATAGTTTGGCTCTGTGCCCCCACCCAAATCTCACCTTGAATTGTAGTTCCCATAATCCATATGTGTCATGGGAGGGACCCAGTGGGAGGTAATTGAATCATGGGGGCAGGTATCCTCATGCTGTTCTCGTGAGAGTGAGTGAGTTCTCAAGAGGTCTGATGGTTTTATAAAGGTCTTTTTCTCCTTTTGTTTGACACTTCTCCTTGCTGCCACCATGTGAAGAAGGTGTTTGCTTCCCTTTCTGCCATGATTGTAAGTTTCCTGAGGCCTCCCCAGCACTGCGGAACTTTGAGTCAATTGAACCTTTTTTCTTTATAAATTACTCAGTCTCAGGTATTGCTTCATAGCAGCATGAGAACAATGGAGTAATGCAAATTATAAAACTGATAAAACAAGCAAGTCAATGCAAAAGGCCTAGTCCAAGCAGACAAATGAGAATTTCTACTTTAAAACTTCAAAATCAGGTACTTTGATCATTCATTTACAATTTCGTTTTCCTATTTCATACTGAACATGGTAATTTGTATTAAGAAAATATCCAAAAACTAATCTCTCTGTTGAGATGAACTATCTGTCCTTCATAGATTAGACTATATCTATATAGGTCAAGAGCATACAGAAATAAGTATACTAACATTTTCTCTGTTTTTTTCCAAATTTGTAAATTGTGTCTGTTCCTTTGTTTTGTTTTTTACCTTTTATTTTAGACAGAGTGGGTACGTGTGAAGATTCATTACATGGGAACATTGTGTGATGCTGAGGTTTGTTGTATGGATTCCATCACCCTGATAGGGAGCATAGTACCGGATAGGTAGTTTTTTAACCCACCTCTCCCAAACCTTCTATGAGTCCACGGTGTCTGTTGCTTCTAGATTTATGTTCATGTGTGCTGAGTGTTTAGCTACCACTTTTAAGTTAGAACATATGGTATTTGGTTTTCTGTTTCTGTGTTAGTTTACTTAGAATTATGGCCTCTAGCTTCATGCATGCTGCTACAAGGACATGACTTAACTTTTTTATGGCCATGCAGTATTCCTTAGTGTATATGTACCATATTTTCTTTATCTAATCTACCATTGATGGACACCTGGGTTGATTCCATTGGCTATTGTGAATAGCTTGACAATGAACATATGAGTGCACATGTCTTCTTTTGAGTTATTTTCCTTTGGATAATGGAATTACTGGGTCAAATGTAGTTCTAAGTTCTTTGAGAAATCTCCACACTGAGAAATCTCCACATGGTTGCTCTCCACAGTGGATGAGGTGATTTGAATTCCTGTCAACAATGTGTAAACATTCCCTTTTTCACAGCCTCACCATCTGTTTTTATCGTTACTGTTTTTTTGGACTTTTTAACAATAATCATTCTGACTAGTATTAGATGGTATCTCACTGTGGCTTTGATTTAAAGAAATTATTTCCCTGTTACTTGCTATCATTGGCCTTGTTGAAGACTAGATGGTTGTTGGTGTGTGGTTTGATTTCTGAAATTTTATTCTATTCCATTGGTCTAATGTGTCTGTTTTTGCACCCACTCCAAGATCTTTTGCTTAATGTGGCTTTATAGTATACTTTGAAGTTGGGTAGTGTGATTCCTCCAGCCTTATTCTTTTTGCTTAGAATGGCTTTGGCTATTCAAGCTTTTGTTTTGGATCCATATGAATTTTAGAATACTATTTTTTATTTCTGTGAAGAATGTCATTAGTAGATTGATAAAAATAGTATTGAATCTAAATTGCTTTGGGCAGTATGGCCATTTTTATGACATTGATTCATCCAATCCATGCACATGAACTGTTTTTTTCATTTATTTGTATTGTCTCTGATTTCTTTCAGCCATGTTTTGTAATTCTCTTTGTAGAGATTTTTCACCTCCTTTATTAGCTGTATGCCTAGGTATTTCATTTTCCTTGTGGTTACTGTAAGTGAGATTATGCACTTGATTTCATTCTCAGCATGGACCTTGCTGGCGTATAGAAATACTACTGAGTTTTATATATTGATTTTGTACCCTGAAACTTTACTAAAGTCATTTATCCTGGGAGTCTTTTGGCAGAGTCTTAAGGATTTTCTTTGTACAGAATCATATCAGTGAAAAGAGATAGTTTATGTTTTTTCTTATTTGAAGGCCTTTTCCTTTTTTCTCTTGCCTAAATGCTGTGCCTGGGACTTCCACTACCATGTTGAATAGGAGTGGTGAGAGTGGCATCTTTTTCTTTTTCCAGTTCTGAAAGGGAATGGTTCAAATTTTTGCTCATGAACCACGATGTTGGATGTGGGATTGTCATAAATGGCTCTTAATATTTTGAGATGTATTTTTTTGATGCCTAGTCTGTTGAAGATTTTTATCATAAAGGGATGTTGGATTTTATCAAAAGCTTTTTCTGCATCTATTGAGATGATCATATGGTTTTCGCTTTTGATTCTGTTTATGTTGTGAATCACATGTATTTGTTTGCTTATGTTGAACCAGCCTTGCATCTCAGGGATAAAGCCTACTTGATTGTGGTGAATTAACTTTTCAACATGCTGCTGGATTCAATTTGCTATTATTTTGTTGGGGATTTTGGCAATGTTCATAAGGGATATTGGTCTGAAGTTTTCTTTTTTCATTGTGTCTCTGCCAGATTTGGGTACCAGGCTGATGCTGGCTTGATAGAATAAGTTAGGGAGAAGTCTCTTCTCCTCAATTTTTTGGAATAGTTTCAGCAGGCTTGGCGCCAGTTCTTCTTTGTATATCTAGTAGAATTTCGTTGTAAATCCATCTTGTCTAGGGCTTTTTTGGTTGATAGGTTATCACTAATTCAGCTTCAGAAGTTGATATTGGGGTCTATTCAGGGTTTCAAACTCTTCCTGAGTCAATCTTGGGAGATGAGGTGTTTCCAGGAAGTTATGTATTTCCCCTAGAACTCTTCCTGAGTCAATCTTGGGAGATGAGGTGTTTCCAGGAAGTTATGTATTTCCCCTAGAACTCTTCCTGAGTCAATCTTGGGATATGAGGTGTTTCCAGGAAGTTATGTATTTTCCCTAGATTTTCTAATTGTGTGCATAGAGTCGTTCATAGTAGTCTCTGAGACTTTTGTATTTCCCCTTTTTAATCTCTATTTTTTTCAAAGCAATGATCTTCAATAAACTAAAGACAAAGAATCGGAAAGACTGGTTCAAAAAATCTAGATGTTTAATGCCTGGAGAGTGAATGTAATTCATTTAATATTTACCCAATTATGGTCACTGGTGACATCCTCATTGGCCAATGACATTGAGGTCCCATGAAACCCCCTGGCTCTCTGTTCCTTTTTACCCCAGGGATCTGTGCAAAGGCTGTGAATGTCATGGTTCCAGCAACCTTTGTTTCACCCATTGCCATCCCCACTGACATACCCTTATGTTGTGGAGATGGGTCCTTATAAAGTGTGGGAACTTCATGGGACTTCAGTTTCAGTGTAGTGTGGGAACTTCATGTGACCTCAGTTTCAGTGTAGTGTGGGAACTTCATGGGACCTCAGTTTCAGTGTAGTGTGTGAACTTCATGGGACCTCAATTTCAGTGTAGTATGGGAACTTCAAGGGACCTCAATTTCAGTGTAGTGTGGGAATTACACTTTATAAGGACCCATCTCCACATTCTAAGGGTCATCATACCTTGTCGTCCTTTCATCAGTATAGAGGAAAATCTCTATTTTTCTGCTGCATTCAGAGACACTATTTTCTTTTCTTTTATTATTATTATTGTTATTACACTTCAAGTTTTAGGGTACATGTGCACAATGTGCAGGTTAGTTACATATGTATACATGTGCCATGCTGGTGTGCTGCACCCAATAACTTGCCATTTAGCATTAGGTATATCTGCTAATGCTATCCCTCCCCCCTCCCCCACCCCACAACAGTCCCCAGAGTGTGATGTTCCCCTTCCTGTGTCCATGTGTTCTCATTGTTCAATTCCCATCTATGAGTGAGAACATGTGGTGTTTGGTTTTTTGTCCTTGAGATAGTTTACTGAGAATGATGATTTCCAATTTCATCCATGTCCCTACAAAGGACATGAACTCATCATTTTTATGGCTGCA
The DNA here is from genome assembly GCF_028885625.2 of Pongo pygmaeus. Taxonomy (NCBI): domain Eukaryota; kingdom Metazoa; phylum Chordata; class Mammalia; order Primates; family Hominidae; genus Pongo; species Pongo pygmaeus. The sequence continues at coordinate 202,676,852 of NC_072376.2, forward strand.
TAGTATTCCATGGTGTATATGTGCCACATTTTCTTAATCCAGTCTATCATTGTTGGACATTTGGGTTGGTTCCAAGTCTTTGCTATTGTGAATAGTGCCGCAATAAACATACGTGTGCATGTGTCTTTATAGCAGCATGATTTATAGTCCTTTGGGTATATACCCAGTAATGGGATGGCTGGGTCAAATGGTATTTCTAGTTCTAGATCCCTGAGGAATCACCACACTGACGTCCACAATGGTTGAACTAGTTTACAGTCCCACCAACAGTGTAAAAGTGTTCCTGTTTCTCCACATCCTCTCCAGCACCTGTTGTTTCCTGACTTTTTAATGATTGCCATTCTAACTGGTGTGAGATGGTATCTCATTGTGGTTTTGATTTGCATTTCTCTGATGGCCAGTGATGATGAGCATTTTTTCATGTGTCTTTTGGCTGCATAAATGTCTTCTTTTGAGAAGTGTCTGTTCATATCCTTCGCCCACTTTTTGATGGGGTTGTTTGTTTTTTTCTCGTAAATTTGTTTGAGTTCATTGTAGATTCTGGATATTAGCCCTTTGTCAGGTGAGTAGGTTGTGAAAATTTTCTCCCATTCTGTAGGTTGCCTGTTCACTCTGACGGTAGTTTCTTTTGCTGTGCAGAAGCTCTTTAGTTTAATTAGATCTCATTTGTCAATTTTGGCTTTTGTTGACATTGCTTTTGGTGTTTTAGACATGAAGTCCTTGCCCATGCCTACGTCCTGAATGGTAATGCCTAGGTTTTCTTCTAGGGTTTTTATGGTTTTAGGTCTAATGTTTAAGTCTTTAAACCATCTTGAATTAATTTTTGTAAAAGGTGTAAGGAAGGGATCCAGTTTCAGCTTTCTACATATGGCTAGCAGAGACATTATTTTCTATCTCCCTTCTCTATAGTGAGATACAAACCATAGGATCATCTCAATAGATGCAGAAAAAGCTTTTGAAAAAATCCAACATCCCTTTATGATAAAATCTTCAACAGACTAGGCATCAAAGGAACACACCTCAGAATATTAAGAGACATTTATGACAATCTCACAGCCAACATCATGCTGAATGTTCTATAGAAGGGAGATTTTCTATCTCTCTTCTCATCAATGGCTTTACACTTTTACATAAAGGGAAAAATAGCATAAACAGCTGTTGTTTCCTAAAGTTTTGATTCAGGGGAGCAAAGATCCTTGAAGCAGGAAAATAGTAAGTGTCTTGCTGCCTAGAAGGCAGAATGGGAAAGACCTCGGACAGAAAATTCAAAGAGCAAAACAAAAACCAACACCTCAAAAAAGTATTCTACCACCAATGGTAATTAAGAACTTTGACAAGCCTGGTTCAAATCCTGGCCTTGCCATTTACATGTTGTCTGACCTTGAACAAGACATTTGACCTGCTTTTTTTTTTCCAACATTGTATTGAAAAATAATATGTATATATAAATACATATGCTAATATACTTAGAGAAAAGTACCCCTGCCTTAAGTGCATAGCTCAGCATATTTTGAGCACAGACGTCCAGAAAAACATGGGTGCTTGCACCCATAAGCCCCTCCCCTTGCTCTTTCTGGCCATTGCTGCCCCCGCTAAGGTGACCCCCTCCTGACTTGCATAGCTCAGAATAGTTATTCTTCACTCCGGTGGGCACTGTTACTTCAGTCCTTTTTGCTTCCTTTATGAAACAGGGATTATCAAATTACCTTCATCCTCGTGTTGTTATGACAAGTAAACAAATTAATATTTTAAAAATGTTTAGAATAGCCTATGCATAGTAGGCACAGTGTATTTGTTAAATAAAAGTAAAACACATATTTTAGAAAAATTAATGGTTTAATATAAGTTGTGTGACCCTAAACCTATGAATTGTGGTTAAAAACAGATTGACACATGAAGAAGTAAATGATGACCTACCCCAAATAAATAAAAATTCAGCTTCGCAAATGTTTCATTCACTCCTACATAGTGACCCTAGAATAACATTACACAGATTTCTTAGGTTGGTTTGATTGAAAGAAAATGTAAGCGTACATATATGTCTCAATAGTGATTGAACATGGTTTCTTTCTGAAACTATCAGTTTGTCCTATTGTGAAAAAGTGACGCGTTATATCGTGTGTCACTTTAAAGAATCTCTAGATATAGTTCAAATTCATTTGTTGAATAAGAAATTTGTATATTGCTCATACACAGGCATTTTTAATTTATAAAATGCAGGCTTAATAGGGCTGCAAGTTTTTGGATTACATAAGTGTGGTTATTGGAATTAAGAAAAATACCCATAGTAAAGAGAATGTACCTGGAATTGCTGAGGCTGCCATGAGGTTAAAGCGCTTTACTACATTCTAGACAGGGCATGGGATCAACATGAAGAATCTTGTTTCATTTATCACCATTTCATGGAATTGATTTTCTGTCCTTAGAAATGAGGATATTTTGTGACTGAGCTGCCAGAAGACAGCATGGCTGGACTCTAAATACTTCTTTTAAAAAAGTGAAGAAAAAAGAGAACAGGTTTTTTCCCCCAAGCTTAAAGAACAGTGTATACATTAGGACATCATTTCACATAAACTGTATGATCTTTTACTCTCCTTTTTTGCTTATTATTGAATATCTATTATATGATTGCTTTAGTTTTCTGAAAATCTATTTCACAAGAACATTATGTTTCTAGATAATCACTGACATGGCACAACCAAACACTTACCTCAGAAGATTCAACATCCAACGTTCCATTTAGAAATGATGCCAGGGTGACTGACAATGCTGAACTTCAAAGGTGTGAGATAGGGAAAGTCATTAATAATCAAACTGAAAAACACATTACGTCAAGCTTAGAAGTAGCCATTGCAGAAGGTGATTCTCTGAAGTTTCATTTCTACAAATGAATGGCCAGTATTTGTGGACTCTATTGAGAGCCCAAAAAGCAAAGAAAACTAGTACCACATATTTGGCAAACATCCTATTGTTTAAGCAGATTTGTTTTTATGTTGCTGAGAAGAACTATTTGAAAGTTTTCAGGGAGGAGAGCTTTGCTGTAAACACTTTTAGTTTATTAGAAGTAGTGCAGGATCAATCGCGAGTATGCAGCCTATGCAGTTGAATGGACCCCTGCTCTCAGAAGAGCCTCACACATGTGTTCTGTTGTATTTTCTGCAGTTAATTCATCAAGATTTAAATTTAACAAAGACTGATTCGTACCTACAATGGGCCAGGCACTGTACTGGGTATCACTATGGATACAACAGTAAACACACTAAATATGGTCCCTGCCCTCAGGCACTAATTCAATAGAAAGCAATATAGAAAATTAGGCAAAGAAGTAAGTACAATGAATGTGATGAAGTGTTACGACTATGTGTAGTCTACTATAAGAGACATATCGTGGCTATACAATTAATGACAGCCATAAGGCCACCTCGACATCTCACAGTGCCTACACGATGTTATCACTTAGCAATTTAATGTCACTTGGCTTGCGGATTTCCAATTCTGGCCCAGGGATTACCAGAACTCTATGACAAGGGGACCTAAAACCCTGGTTGTCCTAGAGACAAGGCCATCTCAGCACAGATGCCAATTTCATAAGCCTTGAAACAGTTTACCCTTAAAGAATGGCTGAAACTCTCTTCACAAAAGAAACCCCTGGTAACTGACCTGGATTGAATACAGGTATAAGAAGGAGGAAGAGTCACCCAAATACTGAAAATGGTCTCTGGCTGGAAGCCCCCTTGTTAGTCAGTCATCTGACCCTGACTGTGTCTGGCCCATGCCACAGCCAGCTCCCACTAACCCTCCTGTAAGGGCACTGTCAGAAGAAAGTGCTTGAGCATCAGACGGTGTCTAAGGCTCATCTATGACAAGAATCGAGCTGCAGGGGAAGAAGTCACCCCTAGGGGAAGGCTGATTAACTAGAACCACCCAAGATCCTCGAATGTGACACTAAATATAGTAGTATAATAAGAAAAGACACAATGCACAAGCAGCCTGTAGGCATTGGCTAGCAGGGGACCTGACAGCAGAGAACAGTTTATGTAAGGAAATAGTTTATGACAAAGTGAGTGGACATTTAAGCAACAGAGAAGGCAAATATTCATTTCCTAAATCTGCTGTGTTAGGAGACGTGCAACTTTGAAAATAGAAAAAGTAGAACAATACCTGGAGGGCAAACATCATCTTACATGGATTGTGTGAGAACTTGTTAGTGACCGAATAAGAGAGAGAGAAACCAAGAAAGGGAGAAACTGAGAGAAACCAAGAGAGAGAATATGATGGAGCAGGTGAATACCTGGAAGCATCAGTGCTCAGACATCCGGGGATTTCTATAATCGCCTGAATTTCCTGATTTCCTGAGGTCTATCTCACTGAAACTATCTCTCAGTCCAATTTCTTGGTCCAGTTTTAATGCCATTTTAATTCATCAGCAAGCTCTCCTTAGGGATTGGCCATTTGAGTCACAGAATGTGTTTGCCTCTTTCCGTGGTTCCGTTGAACTGCGAGTGGCCCTCGTTATGGCACACACTTTACCTGTGACAATTACACCTGAACACAGCAGAGATACTTGGCTGTAAACGAAAACAGCCAATCTCTTATTTAGTTACAATGTCAGTGTAAAATGCAAACATGTTTTGAATCAAATGTATGTTCTTAAATCACTGAATGGTGGAAAAAGGGGAAAATAATATGTGGATATTTCAAGATTTTTTAAAATAAATGGAGTTGAGGAAAAAGTCATTCAAAAACTAGTTTTTGTGATACTTCTAGCTTCTTAGCAAAGATACGGGATTTGAGAGCTCAAAGAAATTTCTAAGAAGTTTCCAAACCTAAAATTTAAAATGCTAAGCGGATTCCTTTTCCTTTATGATTGCAACGTTGGAACAACATTCTGTGTGAGTGTTCATTGTCTGGTGATCTGTAATGATAGGGTTTCTGGCCAGATTCTTGACAATATCAATAAACACATTTCCTATCAACCGCAGTCTCACTCCCCTGGACATTGTGACATAAACACTAGTTGGTTAAATCCAGTCTCAGCTATTCTCTGAGAATGCCAAACTTAAACCACGATTAAGTGCACACTCGCAACGTGGCCCCAGGGGAGCCGCGGCCTGGCAACGCGCGCATCCTGTGGTAGTTCAGGAGCGCCACCTGTCGTGGAGAAGGAGAACAGCAGGGCAGGGAAGATATTCCACATTTATTCTATTTTGGTGATATATATTCAAATAAAGGACATATTTTCTTCTACAACTACGTTTTGCCCATTTGCTGTTTGATGATGTCTTACTAAAATGTTAAAGCGTGTTTATTGACTATAAATCGATAATAAGTATCTTTTACAGAAAGAAAGGAAGAGAGAAAAGGGAAAGAAATAGAGAAGAAGGGAGGAAGGAAAACAACAAAACTTGTCTTACCTCTACAGAAATTCCTGTGTTCAAATACTGTTCATTACATTTTTTTCTTTAAATAATACCCTTAAGAAATGTACAATTCTAAAACCCTACAACAATTTGTGTTTTTGTGGTTAAAGAAACCAGTGTGAACTGTTTAAATAAACCATGAGAGTTTCATAACAGAAATTCAAATGTCCGGGTTGTGCTTGATCATTACACAGGGTTTCAGCTGTGGTGTGCAGATTCTTGTAAACTAAACCTCATGGAAAGAGCCCACATTGACAGCTCATTTGTGAACCTTGAGGACAGAAGGCATTGAACTGCTGCCTGAAAACACTCTTCTCGTTCTTAAATGTCTCTTCCATACATTCCGTGTTCCTAAAGGCATTCAACATAGCAAATGCTCTGGAAGCTATTCCTGAGTCATAAACCCAGTGACATGAGCCAAGGTCTTCAAAGGAGACTCTCCTAATCTAAAAGCCTCTGTTCAGTGAGTGCTCCTACCTTCCGTGGCAGCCAGTCTTCTTTCTCTCGGTGCTCCTCTGCATTTACCATCTTGCAGGTCAGTCCCCACCCCTTTCTGTCATCAGCACCTCTGCACCTCCAGCTTCTTCCCCTGAAGGCAGCCTGTCTGGCTGCTTCTCATCCATCAGCTCTCAGCTCACATGTCAACACTGCAATAGAAAGTAGGCCTACCTATCTATTTGATTCCAACAACTCACTGCAATTTGCAACTATTCTATTTATTTTCTTCTAATTTTTTCCTCGTGTGTTGCATATCTCCCTCTCCCAAATAGAAACTTGACAAACACAGCCTCTTAACTACCTTATTTACCGTTTTGTTAGCAGCATATAGTAACATGCCCTGGGGAGATGTGTGCACAATAATATTTTTGGAATGCTGAGATGAAGGCTTTTCTATCAGTCAAGCTGAACAGAATGTCTGAGGCTCTTTTGATAGGCTTGAGCGGATGCAAATAACTCTATATCATTGTAGCACAGTTTGCTGAAAGGCAACTCATTGGCTATAAAGGCAGAGAATTAAATATGGAAGTTTATAGTATTAGTTTGGTGAATGATATTATGATAAACATTTAAACTTTCCCTGGAATTCTGCAGCTTTGAATAACAGATAAAAGTGTTGATGTTTCTCTAGCACAGGTAATCTCAGTGCAACTGAAGAAAGTTTGAAGTTACTGAATATTTGGCTAACTGAATTTGCTAGTCTGCTTAAATAACAACTCCCGAAGTCTTGATACCCTGGTCTTTTTACACATGGACTAACAGAAATTCCACTGACTGAAACTTTCATTTATATTCATCTGAATACACAGCATATTCTGAATATATAGACAGGGACACTGTAATATCCCCAAAATACATATTTCTGGAACATTGCATTCTACGAGTCTTCTGTGTTACCTATTTTATGTTAATTTTGGCTACGTTATATGTTTCAGAAGTACCAAGATTTTCTACTTAAACAGTAACAAGTGAGTTTCAGTTGGGGCTGTTTATTTATGAAAGCTGTTTAACTGCAGCTATGAGAAGCACCATGGGAGGGAGTCTGCAAACTGGTAAGACAGGAAAAGTTTCTCATGGAAGAGTAAAAGCAAGACATAGTTTGCTAGAAAAAAGATAAACAAGAAAAAGCTAGTGTGAAAGAAAACAAAAATAACAAATGTAAAAGGGAGCAAATATGTTCCCCTCTCCCTGGAAAAAAACAATTGTCTTTTAGCCAATAGTAAAATTAGAAAAATAAAGATAGAAATAGATACTTTGCGATATTAAGTGAGAGGAATTGAATGTGAATTTTAGTATTCTGACTTTAAAAATAAAAAATCAGAAAACCTGTTTGATATCCTAATTTTTGTTTTAAATGTTTACTGAATTATTAAATCCAAAAATCTAGGAACCGATTGATGCTGAAATGGATAGAAGTAGCACGAGTGAAAACTGAAGCAGAGGCATCAGGAAGACGCATCCTCAGAAGCTGTAAGACAGCATGGCGTGGGAGACGGCCCCTCTGTTTCGTCTCCTGAAGTTCCGTGACAGACTAGTAAGACTGAGTTTGACATCTGGGGAGAGACACTTCTGCCAAGTTTGTCATCCATTAAATTCACATTAAACGATAAGAGTTGACCAGAGTAATGTTGAGAGTTGAGTAATGTTGAGAGTTGAATAATGTTACTCTAGAAAGAAGATAAGAATTGTTTTCATATATTCGAAGAATTTTTACAAGGTAGATATCCCAAACCAGAAATGTTATATAAACTAATAGCTGGGTAACTTCACATAAAGTTGAAATAACATGGATATAGCACAGTTTAAATGTTGATCTTTCACATTAGTCAAGAATTTTTATCAGACAGATTCATGAATTTATGGCTTTTATAATAAAAATTATTTTATAATAAAAATTATTTATAATAAAAATTATAATAAAAATTAAAAATGGGGTTGTTTATAGTTTGGACTAATTGAGTTCATAGATCAAGGGAAAAAGCAGAAAAAGAGGTTTACACTGTGTTCTTAAAATCTTGAGTTTTTGTGTTCTTAAAGGACACATTTTAGTGAAAAAAAAAAGTTTAAAAAATTATCTGGAAATTAGAATGTTTAAGGCCTAAATTCTCAAATTAGCCATGTTCAGAAGACTTGATCAAAATGCCACATAAATCAATAATTTAAAATGGCTAGTTATGTGAACAAACAGATCTGAGCAAATTTTAGTTTTATTAACAAGGGAAAGAAAGAAAAAAGAAAACAAGAAAGGGGAGAAGGACAGACAAGAAACTTGCTGAGGGCAACACATTGTAAGGCAACAGTAATTCTGGGAACAGGGAACTATTTGTTCTGGTGGGTAAAAGTGTGCATCTGCATCCATTTGTGTGTGCGAATAATATATGTTTGCTAAAACTTGAAAATGACATCATCTTTAAACATAAAAGTTTGTTAGTTTATTTAAATAATAAATTGAAATTTTGGCTGGGCATGGTGGCTCACACCTGTAATCCCAGCACTTTGAGAGGCTGAGGAGGGTGGATCACCTGAGGCCCGGAGTTTGAGAACAGTCTGGCCAACATGGTGAAACCCTGTCTGCACTAAAAATACAAAAATTAGCCAAGCATGGTGGTGCATGACTGTAATCCCACTACTTGAGAGGCTGAGGCAGGAGAATTGCTCGAACCCGGGAGGTGGAGATTGCAGTGAGCCGAGATACCAGCCTGGGCAACAGAGAGAGACTCCATCTCAAAATAATAATAATAATAATAATAATAATAATAATAATAATAATAATAAATTGAAATTTTATTAAAAGTGAAAATGTTTTATCATCAAACCATTTCTGTAGCTCACTCACTTGTAGAAACCATGTCTTTTTATTTGAGCCTGGCAGCTATGAACCTATTGCTATTTTTTCAGCTACAAAGTGATGTAAACAAATGTATCTATTAACATAAGTTTTCAAACTAGGCATTGTCAGGGCTGTGGTAGGGTAGGTAGGACTGTTAGACAGTCTCTTCATTCATATAAGCCCTGAAATTTAGAGAGCTGATCTCATATAAAAATGAGTTTATTGTATTTGATGTTATAAGAAAAACTAATAGAACAGGCAGATGATTTTGCAGAATAAATGATGAATGCTAAAGTGTAAAAAAATATATAGAAAGCAAGGTTGGAACTCAGGGCAGAAGACATAGATGTGAGTCCCACTCCAGAGGTGATTTGAAGCTGTGCAAATCGAAACGGTCCTAAGATGAAGAGTAAACCAAGAAAAGAACAGGGCAACTACTGAATCCCAGGTAGGGTGCACATTTAGGTGGTGAAAAGAAGAGGAGACGCAAATGGATACTGAGGCAAGAGACTGAACAGGGTAAAGCCTCACAGAGACCAACACTAAGCTGTAAGTAGGAAGAACTGCCTTTGGCCAGTAGAAAATATAGACTGCCGGTTCATATCTAGCCTCAGTCCTTTTGCAAACTTCAGATATTCTCTCTAACTGGACATTCTGGTGAGTTATCAAACTGAAATGGGCCATCATTAATTATTTTCTAATGCTTTATGAGGAGTATTTATTATACCGGATATTAGGATCATCTTTCTGAGTCTTATGAGGAAATATTAAAATTCTATGTGAACTAAGCAATTGTGATTTGTTCTCTATTTTGCTTCTAAATATAAGTACTTGTGTAGATCAATGGTCCAAAAAGAGCAGAGACAGTCGCCACTGAGTGAAGACCCAAGAGATGGTAATATCCATGGAAAATAAAGATGAGAAAATGCAACTGGCCAGTAGAGCCTCTGCAAAAGAACTTTCTGCACTGAGTGCCCTGGGACCCACTTCCCTCTCCGGTCGTTTGTCTTGGCACAGATTGCTCTAGAAGAGCCCCCCCAACTAACCCCTTTTCTCCATGACCAGAATCCTGAAAGTTGAATTGGTTCCTGTTGCTGTCCGCTCCTTGGATGGATGCCAGGGGAGCCGTTCACTGCAGGCGGTTATCAGTCAACGCTGGCAATCATGGTCCAGACCAGTTTTCCAACAGAAACACATTGCGTTATTGAAAGCAATGCACGAAATATTTTTAAAAGACTCAATGATGCCAACAAATGTCTCAAAAGAATTCTGAAAGGGTTTCAGAAGATGGATGAATCTTTGCAGTTCTAATTTTCAACAGTTAGCTTGAATCATTTCAACAGTTTCCATTTTTTTCCTCCTCAAGAAAAGCATTTAGAAGAAATGTTTTTGGGTTTATTTATTTTTTAGTTTTTTTCATTAACATGTTTTGAGTACACACCTACTCCGGGACCAGACCCTGTTTTAGACCTAGGAGACCCAGCAATGCATAGGACAAACACAGTCCCTCCTCTTGTGAAATTTACATTCTAGTGAAGGAAGAAAGAAATTAGATACATAAATAGATAAGGTAATTACAGGCAGTGTTAGGTGCTATGAAGAAATAAAACAAGGTCAAGAGACAGGGAGTGATTGAAGGAAGGCACAGAGAGTGATTCTGAGGTGTGAGGAGCTGTTGAAGGAACTGGCATCGGAAGTGAAATGTAAAACGTGGAACTGAACCAGCTGTCTAAGTATCTGGGAGGACAATCTCAGTCACAGTAAAAGCAAGGGTAAACCTGATATGATCTGGAGTAACAGCAACAGTGACAAAATAGCCTGGATGGCATGAAGTGGGCAATGCCAGAATGGCAAAAACTGTACAAAGGAGGCAGGCAAGCATGGAATCATTCAGAGCCCTGAGGACTATGGAAAACTCTGGAATTTACTCTATGGGCATTGAACTCATAAAGACATTGAAGTGTCCTTAACAAAAGAATGGCGTAAGTTGATTGACAGGTCAAACCTCCCTAGTTTTTACATGGCGGATTCATTGCAGGAGAGCAGAGCTCTGCTCTTCTTTCCCTGAATGACTGCAGGAAATAGTGGTGCTGCTTTGCCTGGCAAACAAGGAGTGAAAAATCCCTTTGTGTTCAGCAGGTCAGGGTAACTCCTAGGACACAGCTTTTCAGTAAAAAGCAATCACTGGTGTTCACTAGAGTCTTGATGAAGTCTTTGTTAAGTGTAGCATATTTCTTCAATTCTTCTACCTGAGCATATCTCCTCTTCCTATTATTTGAGCTAGAAGCAATAACAATATCCTAAGATGTGCAGTTTTAGCAGGAGTAATAGTGAACATGTTCCCAAGTAGAGGCCTTTTGGAATGATTCAGAAATTGCAGCCCATTCTGCAGCAATGAGAAATGGATATGTCAGCCTTTTGTAAACTATAATGCTTAGTGCAAATAAACATCATTATGAGGGATGGAATATCAAACATGCTTAAACTAGGGCAAGCATCTGCACTAAACTACTTTTCCTCGTTTGGCCCATGGATCCTCTTTTCGTCAGCAAGTATTAGACAGAGATGTTTGGCATTGCAGTGATGACCATTCTGTCAAAGTTGGAAGCTTTGAACTCTGAATTACTTTCCAAAATATAAACCTTAACCTTGAGAGAGTTGTAATCACCTGTGACATTTCTGTAAAAATTAATTAAATATTAAATAAAAGGAGCAAGGGACATAATCACTGTCAGGACTGGCATATTCTTTCCTACTGACTCTCAGAAGAAAGCACTTATGCAAAAATGCACTTTTACCTTGTTTATATTTCTTTCACTGAAATTTACTGAACAGGACCTTGGATGTAAATATCAAATCAGCCATTTGCTCCTTAGCACAGTAGTCCAAGGTCATTTCACCAAAGGGAGGAAAAATTAAAACTACGTGAGACAGTAGCTCTGGAATGAGACTTTAGGGTTACTAGTTAGTTAAAATATCAATTTCAAAGACTATGGAAAAAATCGAAAATCATTTTTTCCACTTAAAATTGTCAGACTGCTAATGCCGAAGTAGGAACATCATTTTACCCTCAGCTGTGATTACTACGGTGTGTAGAAAATGTATGGGCAGGTTTTCAAGGTTATCAGGCTGACAGCCATAATGACTCCACTGTACTGCAGGGGTGCAGACCCTGGGATTTCAACAGATCCTGCAGAGGCCTCTCAGCTGGATGAAAGCATGGCTCGTGGTTTCGTTGGCTAGCTGAGTACATAGATCAAAAAGGTAGCATGTCTTTATGAAGTCAAAATTAGACTCTGTTTCTCATCCTAAAGATGGCTCAAATGTTACGATGAAAAATACTCTATGATCTAAGTGTACCAGATCCAGAAGTGCACATTCTTCCTGATTTGCCAAGTTGAATATGTCTTTGTTATTACTCAACACAAGAGTAGAACTAGCTTTGGAAAGACAGAAATTACTTGTTCCATCTAATATCCAGGTAGTACTAGCTTTTTAGGTTCTCTGTATGAAATGCTTAAATGAGATATCAGTTAAGACTTCTATAATTAATGAAGTGATTTTCCATATTGAAGTACACAAAATTATGAATTGACCTCAAAAGAAAAATGTTGAAATGAGACCTGGTCAAAGTATATATGCATAAGTAGTCACTAAAATGAGAGAAGTATTACTTACTAAATTATAAAATAAGCACAATTTCAAGACAGTACTAAAAACTTGAATATGGTGATTTTAAAACAAAGAAAAAAGTTGATTTTTATTTATTTCTTTAAAATATATTGGATAACTATCCATATTCACTTACTTATGTAGCATTAGTTGTTTAAAATCATTAAAAAATACGTGCGTATGTATAAGGCTGATAACGACATTTTCATCCTGGCTCTCTTACCTTCTGTACTACTCATCAGTACAGAACCCGGTGGGTCTTCTCCTCCCCACATGCCTCTTTCTATGACATTTAACCACTGGGGTTCCAGGTCACCTGTATGAACGCAGAGTGAGTCTGACACTGCTGCCCATTAGTACAGAATGTGTAGCTGAGATCAGGATTCTGCTGTTGGGTTGTCTGGGTAGAATCTTAGATCCACCTCTCACTTTCTGTGTGACCTTTGGTCAATTATTTGAACTCCGTTTTGGATTCCTTAACTGTAAAATGGGAGTATTAATATGACCTACCTTTGAGTATAGCTAGGATGGTTAAAAGGCATATAATACTGTATACATAAAATGCTTGGAGCAGCAGCTAATAAACCCTACTGCTAAAAGGATATTTAGTGGTGGTGGTAGACTTGTGGTGGTAGTGGTGATGGTGGTGGGACTGAGAATTTATGGTCAATCATTGGATGCATATCTAAGAAATGACATACTAGGTAGGTGCAGTGGCTCACGCCTGTAATCCCAGCACTCTGGGAGGCCGAGGCAGGTGGATCACCAGCCATTTAGTTCATCCCTAAAGAACTGAGGGTCCTTGCAATTTAAGGATGTCAATGTGCTCTTTTATACATTAGTAACTGAAGAAAAATGAGTGTTCTTTAAATACTTTTTATGATCAGGAAACAAAAAGAAACCAGAAGCAGCCAAATCAGGACTGTAAGGAGGTGTAATGACTTTGCATTGAAACTCTCACAAAATTGCCCTTGTTTGATGAGAGTAATTGAGCAGCAGCATTGTTGTGGTGGAGAAGCACTCTGTGGTGAAGCCTTCCTGGGCATTTTTCTGCTAGAGCTTTGGCTAACTTTCTCAATACTCACAACAAGCAGATGTTATTGTTCTTTGCCTCTGCAGAAATTCAACAAGCAAGCTGCCTTGTCTGCTTTTGCTCTACTTCCATCTCTTGCAGCCATTGCTTTGATTGTGCTTTGTCTTCAGGATTGTAGTGGTAAGGCCAAGCTTCCCCTCCTGTTATGATTCTTTGAAGAAATGCTTCAGGGTCTTCATCCCACTTGTTCAAAATTTCCATTGCAAGCTTTACTCTTGTCTTCAGCTGATCTGTTCACATTGGTTTTGGTATGCATCAAGTAGAAATGTTCTTCAACCGTAATTTTTTAGTCATAATTGTGTAAGTTGAACAAGTGGAGGAGTCTATGGTATTGGCTATTGTTTTTGCTGTTGATCATCAATCTTCTTCAATTAGAGAACAAACAAGATGAATTTTTTTCTCACAAATTGATGTGGATGGTTTGCTGCTGCAGACTTCATCTTCACCACCATTTCATCTTTTCTTAAAAGAACTTTTCTATTTGTAAACTGATTTCTTTGGGGCATTGTCTTTGTAAACTTTTATAAAGCATCAATGATTTTACTATTATTTCACCCTTGCATCACTATAAATTTGAGCTTGTTCTTGCTTTAATTTTAGCAGAATTTATGTTGCTCTGATACGGACTCTGTTCAAATTCATTATCTTATCCTTCATAGTTTCTCATACTAGATCCTGTTCAGACACGTTATAAGAAGTTAGTGTGAGTTCATTTTGGTGCAAAACATTTTTGAAATCCATGTATAGTTTTATTCATAATGTACATGAACTTTTGAAGATTCCTCACATGTTCCAAGAATTATGAAAGCAGATAGTGATAAATAGCACTCCAGAGTTTAAAGGTAAAATGGTAGGAGGTTGGTAGTGATAAGAAGGCTCCATAAGGTAGATAACACTACTAAAATGTAGTTTAAATAATCATAAACTAAATTATGTATTAAAATCTAAATTGAATACAGCACAGATATACAAGAGAAAAATTAGGATCCAAACTTTAAAGTGAAAATGGATTTAAACATTTTTAGTTCAATTCTTGGTCAGTTAAAAGTGTCCCTAAAATACCCTTTAGAATAGGCACAGAATGGTCCACTGATGACTTCATTTTTCACTTTAGACAATTAATCTTAGTTTTTAAGAGCTATTATATTTCATTTTAAAAATTACTAAGTTGATGTGTTATCTATGAACTATAATTTACTACAAATAAAATGTTTTTCTGCATATTAAAATTAGTATTCCTATACTCAAGTATCACATTGTTTATATTGTCCAAAAATAAAATGTTTTTCTGCAAATTAAAATTAGTATTGCTTACTCAAGTATCACATTGTTTATATTGTCCACTTGAACATGTTTGGCCATCAACCTTATACTGGAATGATTTCTTTATATGTCTGTCCCCTCCACCAGTTGCTGAGCTCTTGGTTCTGCAACCTGGATTTTCATGTTTAGAATTTATATAACTCTTTTAAATGCTTTGCACATATTATATACTCACTAAATATTTACTGAACTGACCTGTTAAAATGCTTTGGAAAATACAGTGATGAAATGCAGTGGTTAAAATGTGCTGGTGAAAAAAACTCATTCAAATTTAAAAACTAATACATGGTTCTGTAGTAAAACTTATTTATAAATTGGGGATTTTCTGGATTACAGGAAGTACAAAATGCAGCTGTTATTTCAAATTTCATGTAGTATCAGAATTGGAGAACTCTATATTCACTTAAGTCATTTTTATATGAAAAAGTTTCTGAAAATATCTTCTAAACAAACTTTAGACAATATTTAAAAGTATCCCTAAACAGACTCAGAATATTTCTGCCTCTGTTCTAAGAGCATGTTTCAGATCAATACACATTTTATCGTGTATTTATGCACCATGTACTGAGGTAGACCCTGGGGATACATTGGTAAGTGATACACAGAACCTAACCTCATAATAGGTGGAGATACCGTTTTTTGACTGCACTCACGTGTTAGCCATTATTTCCATGAGAACATTCAGCCCTTGAACTGAAGAACAGAAGCCAGGCTACCCTTCTGACTGGGAGGAATTTAGTATCCAAACTCCTGTGTTGTTCTGTCTCCATAAACCTCTTCCCTTCCCCTGAAATTGCTTCTCTAGAATGAATGATTCATGAAGATTTGGTAAATGCTTTATCAAGCTTACCAAAACAAATTATATAAGGACAGTTGAGGAATGCTATTTGAAGAGTGATTTATCATTTTTATTTATTCCCATATAATTCACCTCATGTACTGCAAATATCTGAATGTGATTTTCTTGTTCTGGATTTTTGTAATTATTTACTGTAAGTAAACAGGTAATTTCATTTCTTCTTAATTCTTATGTTCTTAGATTTCCATCAATCTTCTCTTATTTTTCTTACCAACAGAAGTATTTGGCAGTATCTGAAGTTAGGATATGAAACAGTATTTAAGAGAGATGTGTGAAACTCACTTCCTGTTCTTGGTTAGAAGTACCTGCACACCTTGGTCAACACAGTTATCACAGCTTCAGGGATGCCACACAATGTGCTTTAAATTTTTCCCACACTTGAGACCCAGCCCAAACTACTACTTGTACTGCTAGATGCTTAAAAATAGCATATGATACAATGTAGTGTCTCATAGTTTCCATCAAACGTTGCAGATCAGTGTTCAACCAGAAATAAACCACATTCATTAAATGAACGAAGTTGACCTGGTTAATATCATTGGTCTGAGGGCTGCATTCTACTAAAGCAGAAATGTAAAGGTTTAAAGACCAGTTGTCTTTTGTCTGCATGAATCTAGATAAACGTGTTGGTCTAATTAGATTCATCATTTGACTCAGGAATTGAGCCTACTACTGCACTGTTGGTTTTAAGTCTTCCTCTGAAAAGGGCGTGCAATGTCACCGCAGATCACCCCAGCTCCCTCCCTATCCTTTTCTCCAGCCTTGGTGCTGATTCTTGGCAGAAGGAAAATTCTTTTTCTGTGAAATTGAGTTTCACACCCCCCACCCCATTTTCTTTCCATCCTCAGCAGCTACTCTACAGCAAGGTTTGGCCACGTCACATTTTCCCAATGCTCTCGGTGACTCTTGCTCTGTTTCCACACAGCGTTTTCCATCCCCCCGCCACCACCAAAATGGTGACCTCTCTTTTTCCCATTTACTTATTCAAACACAATGAGCACCTCCTTGAATCAGGCATTGTGCTGGGCAGTGGAATGGATTTGTGAATAGGGTCACACAGCCTGCTCCCTGGAGCCTTCATTAAGCTCGGTATCCCCATGAACAGTGCAAACAATCATGGGGAAAGGAGTGGCAAAAAGGGATACCATTGTGGAATGTGGAAATTCAGAAAGGATTCTAACAAGAGGAACAGTGCAAACAATCATGGGGAATGGAGTGGCAAAAGGGATACCACTGTGGAATGTAGAAATTCAGAAATTCAGAAAGGATTCTAACAAGAGGAACAGTGTGAACAATCATGGGGAATGGAGTGGCAAAAGGGATACCATCGTGGAATGGAGAAATTTAGAAAGGATTCTAACAAGAGAAACATTTGAGCTCAAAAGACTTCAAGGAGTAGTTTTCATATTTGAATGTGCTTCACGTGGGCCTTATTAAAAATACAGATCCCTGGGTCCTGCCATTAGATATTCTGATTTGTAAAGTGTGATGCAGGGTTTATAAATCTTCATCTTTAACCACTGGTTAAGATATTAACTGGTCCAGGTTGTTTTGATGCTAGAATTTCATGGATCGAACAGTGATCACTACTGCTTACTGGTGGCTGAAGTATAAAAGGACGAAAAGGAGGAGGCACCCTTACAACCAGCAGGATGAGGGTGGGTGAACAGCAGGAGTGAGGATGAGGAATGAACAAGGTAGAATTTCTGATAGAAAAGATGGCAGTTGGTTGTTAGAGGCTGCATCTTCTTTCTCTAACTGGAATTTTTCTTTTGTTCTGGACTTCTCTAAATAACAACAACAACAATAAATATTAAACTTAAAATTAAAAACAAGCACAAATAAATTTTATTCTTATATCCTTGCTTTCAAGCTTCTACTTAAGACAAAATGCTCTTGATTTCTTTATTGTACACAATATGAAATGAAATTCTAGAAACGACTCTCTTTTTCAATAGATCCTATAAGACTTAAAGTGCATAGGACCTTGGTTTTACTCTTCTCTTTGTATCTGCTGAATATGATGGAAAAGCTACAGCACTGACAACATAATCTACAGTCTCAAATTCAGATTACTACCTAAATTGACCACACCATGATTATGTGCAACTAAATGAATGAATCTGTTAGGATATTTTCAGCTGTAGCAGAAGCCCCAGTCAGATTCTGATAAACAGCATGGAAATGCATTCTCTCAGTTGAAGGCAGGACAAGATCCAGGCCTGAGTGTCTCAACAGCTCACTGTAGTCATTGGAGACCCAGGTCCCGGCTTCTGCTCTGCCAGCCTCAGAGGGTCACCCTTACCCTTAGCCTCAAGCCCTCATGGCTACAGGACGGCTGTGCAATGTTATGAATCGCCTGGCCTTGTCCGGAGGAAGCGTCTCTGTTTCAAGAAGGAGAAACTTTTCCCAGAAGCCCTACAGTAGAATTTCTTCATGCTTCATTGGCCAGAATTGGGTCATAGTACCATCCATAAAGTCAGGATTGACAAGGAGGATAATACTGATTTTGTGAATTGGCTTATGTCCTCTGTCACAGAATGGTTATTTGTAAGTCAATCACACTGGCCGTCCTAATGAGAGTCTCTCTGTGATGAAAAGGAAGTTTCTATTATTTTAAAAAAGTAATTAAATAAAGCATTAGAAAAAATGCCCATTGAAAAGCATCCAATGCTATCCCAAGTTCCAAAAGCATGCATGATATATTCATTAGTTAGTATTAGAAAATAATTTTGTATGTTATCATCTTTAACACTCTAAACTTAGTAAGCAACTTCCTGTAGCTGATGCAGACATCCAAATTGCAAGTTAGCTTAAATGGTTTGCACAAGGTATTAATCTGAAAAAAATGGAGGAGCTAAAATTAAACACAATGATTGCCCCTTTAGATAGACTTTGGTAATTTCAAATGTTACTTCATGGGCATATCATTAAATTAAATTACACTGAATTCAACAGAAAGAAAATTTTAGCATCTTTTCCTTGGGTATCTGTCTTTACTGTAATGAATCATTTGTATATGTTGTTTTATTACAGCCACAAAGGAAATCATGTATTAATAGGAAGAAAGAAGCAGGTTATTACCTGCCACTGGAACAAAGTTATCACTTCTGGTTGCCATAGTAAGTCATATTGTGACGTTTTAAAAAAACTTCCAGCCGAATATTGTCCCCAGAAGCCTTTCAACATACGTTGTTAAGATATGGGATGCTTAATAATGGCTTAGATTTATGGGATGCTGCTTTTAATAAACTTCATCCTAAACCATTGCTGACTTTTTGTACTTCAAATATTTCTGACATTTGAATGTATTTTTCAAAATAAAAGTTTTAAGATCCCTCCTGCTTTGTATTTCCTTAATGCTTCGTTGCCTGCCTTAGTTTACTGTGCTTTGATTGTAGAATCTGACCAGCCTGGCTTCGAACCCCAATATAAGGAAGTTAAATAAAACTCTGAAGACATTTGACTCCTTTATGTCATATTTTTCCAGCCTAAAAATATAGCATAGAAACTTTGTGTTTAAAAATAATATATATGCCTAGCATACAGTAGCTTGATAAATCATAGTGATGGCTATTGAAATACATTGTATTTTCAGTGTCTTGAAAAATGGCTAATACAGATTCATCACTCAACAAGTACTTATTAAATGAATAAACACAACATCTACTTTGTGTGTGTGTATGTGTTTGTGTGTGTGTAAAAGAGCGAGATGAAGTTTAAAATTTAGTATCTAGATGGATTCTTTATTTATAATACTAATAAGCTAAGAACTTCTAAAGTTTGTCCCCAATCTGATCTTTCCCTTGTTTAGGGCCAGGATAGCTTCCTATCTAACAGGTCAAAGATTGTTGAGTGTTACAAAATATTCAACTGAACAATGACAATATAAATACAATCAATTAAATAGTGGTACTGAAAAACTTCCAAAAAATCAGGGTTTTGCATATTTAAGAGAATGATTTTGAGAACTGGATAAACCAAATGGAAATAAGCGCGTAATAGAGAAAATAAACAATGTCCAAATATGGTTATTTGAACAGATTGAGAAAAGTGATAAAACCCTAGCTTACTAGGTCAAGAAAGAGAGGAGAAAACGCAAATTACCAATATCAGAAATATGAGAGGCATTATCCCTGCACTATCTCACAAATGTTAAAACAATAATATGAGACTATTATAAGGAGCTGCATGCTGAAGGAAGAAAGGAAAGCAGGAAAAAAGGAAGGAAGAAAAGACATAAAGACCAGAAAGAAGTAAGCTATTTTGATTTGTGGATGACATGATTGTTCACACAGAAAATCCTAAGACACCTACAAAATAACTAGTAAATGTAATAAGCTAATTGAGCATAGTTCCAAGTTAGGCTTATGTTTAAGCAGTCAATGATAGTTTTATATAAAGCAATAAACAATTGGAAAATTAAAGCTTTAAAATACCATTCACAATAGCACCAAAAAACATAATTCTTAAAAGTTACTTCAGCAAAAAGTGGGCAATATCTTTACAGAAATCTACAAGACATTGCCAAAAGAAACCAAAAAATATCTAAATAAACTGTGAGACACAGAGTGTTCTTGGATCATAACACAGAATAATAGTATGTTAACTATCCCCAATTAATTTTAAATTTAATGGAATCCTAAATATAATCCTAGCAGACATTTTTGTAGAAATCTACAATTTTACTTTTAAATTTACAGGTAATGCAAGTGAGCAAAAACAATAAAGCCAAAAAAACCAGAGTCAGAGGACTCATACCATGTGATTCCTAGACTTATAGAACTACTATCATCAAGTCACTTGGTGCCAGCGTTCAATCAACAAATGATACACAATTGTAAGAACAAATTAGACTCCAATCATCTTATTTTACACAAAGGTAATTGGGAAATAAAATTTTTTTCAACAGAGGGTGCTAAAATAAATATCCACATAGAAAAAATAAAATGTAACCTCTATTTAACACTATACTCAAAACTTAGTTTAAACTAGTTAATTGATACAAATAAATGAGGAAACTAAAACTATACAGCTTTAAGAGAAAAAATAAAAAGAAGTTTTTGTCTCTGTGACAATTATTTCTCATGGTGCAGAATTAAATAATCATGACAATTGATGGAGTCCATTAAAATGAAAGAATTTCTGTTCATAAAAACTCCATCATTGAAAAAAATGGACAAAGAACGCATTTGGAACAAATATTGACAAAACAATCCTTAACAAAGAGCTGAAATCTTGATAAATCCAATACTTATAAAGAATTTCTATAACTAATAATAAAAGCTAAAATAACCTCATATGAAAAATCTTAGCAGTCATTTCAAGGAAAGATTATAAATGACCAATATCTACATGAAATTTGTGCAGTATCACTTGTATCCATGGAAGTGTAAATTAAAACCTCTAGCAGATATAGAAGAAATAGAAAAAAATGATAAAATCTAACATGGGCAAGGGTGGAGTGCAATGGGAATGTTCATATGTTGTTGGTGAAACTGGAAAATGGTAGAACTGGTTTGCAAAAAAAGTTGTATTAAACAGCCAAAATTGTACTTATAACCCCACAATTCTAATTCTAGATATTTCCCTAATAGAAATAAAAACATCTACAAATACTTACATAGGAATATTCACAATTGCCACATTTTTCAGTTGTGGCTTTATGGCAGATATTATTATTTTATTCACTGCGTACCTATAATTATTTGGTGAGCAAAATAAAAAAATTATATCATGAATACATAGTAGTGTGTTACTAAATAATATGTAAGTAACCAAATCTCAAAAACACAAAATTTTAGTAATTTACATATTTATTTTTTATATAAAAGAAATATGTATGCCATTTCCCACCATTTTTTTCTTGATTTCACCAAAACTCCAAGTAGGAAAGACTTCTGGTTTTAAAAAGTATGTAAATTAACCTTTATATTTGGATCTAAAGTTATTTTAAAGACCATCTAACCCAGCCCCCTCAGTTTACCAAAAAAAAAAAAAAAAAAGAAGATATTCAAAAAAGTCAAGTGGCTAGTTATACTATCATGGAAGAAAAGAAACAGAACACAGTATATGACAAGATGTAGAAATACACAGAACTTCTAAAACGGAGACTATTTTATTTATTTCTATAGGTACAACGACAGTGCTATCCATATTTAATTTTATTTTCATTGTCTGTCTGTTGATCTTACAGAAAGTCAATGGGCATTGACTTTGAATGAGTACTAAAGAAGGCCATTTTATAATAGGGTTATAAAACTAGCACTGAATTATTAATTTATCACAACTTGCTATTTCAAATTCTACTATTCTTCCTTATATTTCTATTAAAAGTAAAATAAATTATTAATAATTAGCAGTTTTCTGATTTTTTTTCACTAGAGGTTATATTAGGTTCTATTAATTAAATTAGATGACCTCTCATACTGTCAGGATAGAAAAATCCATTTGTAAGAACAAAGCGGAGATCTGATGAGGCGAACATTGATTTGTTTTTTCCAGTAGCATGTGTATCGATCATCAACACCCAGTCGGATTTAGCTTTTCCTGACCATGTGATGTTTTATTGCAAAATATCTAGTGTGTGGTGCCAGCCACTCAGAGCAGCTGGTGTCAAAGGGTAGTTTGATCTGTATTGTAAAACTAACAAGACTGCAATTTAAAAGGCTAAAGGGCAGCCACTGCAACCAGAAGGGAGTCAAACCAAGAATTCATGTCTATTCACACACGTTCTGTGTCCTTCAGAATTTACAGAAAATAATTTGACTGTCATTCCATATCTGGGTATTTAAAAATCAGCAGCAAAGTGTCAACATGTTTTTAAATTCAGTGCCAGATAAATATTTAAAGCACAGTTCTCTGGATCTCTTCATTCATAAATATCTTAGAAATACATTTTCTTTAGAAATGTATGTTCTCTCCACCAGGCAACACAGGAGTAATTTTAGTTCATCTTGGCATAGCGGAGTCCTTCATCTTTTGTGCACTTCTGCTGATCTTGGCTGTGCGCTTCCTCCCAGCCACTAAGTGACCACATACTCCCTCCAACCCAAACTTTCCCTTCAGGGATTGAGCTGATTTACATAATTTTTCACTAGCTAATTAGGTTTTTCAAGTTCATACATTATTTTATGGAATTATTAGCATATCTGAATGTTTATTATATAAATTTTAATATAAAAGACTTTGGTCAAATTAATACACTTCTAATTGTAGAATCTTAGACATCAGTAGGGCTGTCTTCCATCAATATAGGGACAGGATGAGTGGAAACCTCCAAATTCACGCATCTTGCAAACTCAGCAACTCCATTATCAAGTACTGTACCCAGTGCTTGGGAAAAAATAAAGTATTACTTCAAATAAGAGCATTCTTTTCAAATATTTAGATAATAAAATTAATATTTTGGGGTTTTTTAAGTTTTCAATTTGTCTGGATAGTGAATAATTAGATAGATATCAAGTGTTTCCCCCAATGTGGAGAAATTATATCAATTTAAATAATCTTATATGTAATTATAAAATACACATGTTTAAAAAGTCTAATAAAGATTAAATAGCATAAGATATTTTATATTAATAGGTTTTACCAACTGGATGTGTTGAAAAAATTATTCTGGTGCATCAAGTCAATAACATCTAATTCTCCAATTCTGGAAGGTGTTAGAAAATAGAAAAAGATAGATTTTTAGAAATTTTATAATTGTTGGTGGAAATTACTTTTAAATACCTCATTATCTGAAGAAAATGTAGAGATGTTCTAATATTATATAGTGAATTGTATAATCAAAAAGGTTAATATGAAGAGAAAAATAAATTGTTAGACGCTGTCATTATGAAATCAAAAAGAGGTGGTCTTATTAAGACAGAAAAAGAGAAGAAAGGATAGATCTTTAGTGATGGAAAAAAAAGAATGGAAAAGCATAGGAAAAAAATGGTCATGATATTTAGAAGAGAGAAAGTATTACAGACTAGATATATATGTATAAAGAATAGAATCATCTCAGCAAGCTAGAGAGGAAAGTGGAATGGGAACACCAAGAACCTGGCATGTCAAGTCAGAGATTTTTGAATTTGATCTGAGAGAGGTTTAGGTTTCAGGGTCTGGAAGAGGCATGATGGAAGCATCCATTGACCATGCATCTGCTGGGTGGCCCCACCAGTGCAGGACGGTCATCACTGACCCCACTTAGGGCATGACTGAGGGTGGCTGAACTGCCTATGAAAGGTGGATGACATGATACCGAATGACAGTCCTAGGATGTCAAAATGAGATTATGATGTTTATTTGCACACTTGATTTGTGCTGTAATCAGTTTCTATTTTTCTTCTTTTCAATGACTCCTTTGACCAGCTCTGTGCATTATGGATAAAGCAATCAGAACATAAATTGTCAGTTTGGCTCATCACAATCCCTGAAGAGCTCAGTGAACACAGTGACCTGTTTTCCCAGCCATCTCACAATAAAAACTAAACTGTGCCAGCTTTGTTAAGGAACATTCTAGAAAAAGTCATGGTATAACCCGCCAGCTCAGTTCCAGGAAAAAGTATTGAGTGAAATGTTATGAGAAGACAGAATGTCTGTTGCATGATTCAATACTGTGATGGTGGGGATGACTTCTAAATTATGGATGATGACTACAGCCACACATGCCCTCCTATCAATTCTCTAGTTAGCTTCTTGCCTTGGATGTCCAATACCATCATGCTTAGTCTGTAAGAATATTCTACTGTTTTTCTTGTTAATATTTTCAATGTTAGCATTTGTTTTTGTTGCCTTTAATGTATTTTTTATATATGTAAAATACTTGTATGATTAAAGATCAAAACTATTGTTTTAAACATACTCATACAAGTCTTGCAAACTTGTCTACCCTGTTCTTATCCATAATTTTTGTTAGTTCCTACTTTGATATTCAGATATGTGTCTAATGTTTGGATATATTCTTATTTCCCCTTTTTTTATATAATGTACACAGTATATCCTGCACCCCCTGCTTTGATCACTTACAAATATATCCTAGTGATTTTTCATTCTCTCTCTCTCTTTCTTTGTGTGTGTGAGTGCATGTGTGTGTGTGTGTGTGTGTGTTTACAGTTAACAACATTCCACTTGGTGATGTGTTCTAGGTTGGTAGGCATTAATTTTATTCCTTAGTTTTTTGTTTTTACCAATAATGGCATACTGAATAAACTTGTACATTTCCTCTGTTTGTGGAGGTGAGTCTTACAGCTATATTTATAGAGTTGGTATTGCTCAGTCAAGTAATACAAGGATTAACAAGTTTCTTAGATATTATCTAATTAGTTCTCCCCATAAGGATTCTATCAATTCCACCTCCAACAAGAAATCAGAGCAACTGATTCTCCAAATCTTGCCAAAAGAGCACATTCAAAGTTTTCTAGTTTTGCTAAGCTGATGTGTGAGAAATAATACTTGGTTCTAAAATTTTTCTAACTACACAGCAAGTTAGCAAGCATTACAGAGGAATGACGACTTGTTCTCATTTTATAGTTTTCTAAAACTATAAATAAAAGTGTTCTATTATTTAGAAATAGCTCTTTAGTGTCCTCAGATTTGCAGAATAACTTTTAAAATACCAATAGCAGGCATTACAACATCGGTTCATTTGCCAGCCAGGGGAAGAGCTGAATCTTTCTTTGTATTTTCTAAAGAAAAATTTTATAAAGCCAATTTTACATTTCATTTGGAAGTGAAGAAGAAGACTGTCATCTGGACTCTAATATTGCACATAATACGGTTGAATATGCTGCATTATAATATTGCACATAATACGGTTGAATATGCTGCATTACAGTCACACTGTTCCAACTTATATGTATAAATGCTTCTTTCATTTGAATAAATAAAATGACTTTCAGATTCTCTTCTAAATTAATTGTCAATTTCCTAAGATTTGACATTCAGTATATCATCCATTGCAATTAACCAAGAAGTAAAAAAAATAATAATAATGATTTTTTATTTTCACGGAACAATGGGATTTCATCTAGATTTTCTGATTAATTTGGTATTTTACTTTGCCATTATAATTCAATTTATGTAGCTTTTCTGTTCATTCCTCAAAGGCATTTTTATCATTCATGAAAATCTGAAATAAAAAGGAAAAATATTTCAATATTCATTTTCTCCCACAGGGATTCTTGTGCTGCTGCACTGCAAATAGCTATGTAGAACAGGTTTTCAATGTTTTTTGTGCCAGAAAGCAAGTTTCAATTCTTTCATATGGTCATATGGTTATTTTTTATTGCTCACAAAACAAATGAAAAAAACTGAAATTACTTATTATTATCAGCAATATTGATTATCCAATTATCCAACAACAAAATAAAGGTAGCTGGCCGGGCGCGGTGGCTCAAGCCTATAATCCCAACACTTTGGGAGGCCAAGGTGGGTGGATCACGAGGTCAGGAAATCGAGAGCATCCTGGGCAACACGGTAAAATCCCGTCTCTACTAAAATACAAAAAATTAGCCGGGCGTGGTGGCGGCGCCTGCAGTCCCAGCTACTGGGGAGGCTGAGGCAGGAGAATGGAGTGAACCTGGGAGGCGGAGCTAGCAGAGAGCGGAGATCGCGCCACTGCAGTTCGGCCTGGGCGAAAGAGCGAGACTCCTCTCAAAACAACAACAACAACAAAAAGGTAGCTAACAACCCCTTTTTGGTATATTATGTCATGCTAGAAAATAAATTATTATTAATATGTTTGTATATAAGAGGCTATTATATTCTAGATCATATTTAAAGCAACAGTACTTGGTTATCAAATTAGTTTCTTAGTTATGCATCTTCATTCTCACTATACTCATACATTTTTTCTAAAGAGAACCAAGACTACATAAAAATGTAGCATCATGTTCATCATTGACTTTTTAATAGAGAAAACATACAAATAGCAATAAATGCTTCATACTTAAGGTAATAACTGGAGTGTCAGAAGTCCTTCAATATACACATTTGGTAGGTTCCAGTGATGCTTTAGCTCATAGAGAAACCCAACACATTTTGATTATAATGAAACTAAATTTTTGTGTTTCAGTCAAAAGCAAAATATATCCTGAGAAAAAAGTTTTGAAATAGCCATGTGTTGGTCAACAGGTTAATTATTTGTCATAGGTAAAAATGGAGGGAGAAAAGCTGTGTGGATGAAGTGAAAATTTTATTTCCAAAGATCATATGTATACACATGTATTTTCCAAGGATCTAGAGAGGGTTCTGATGATGAAACCTCCAGTTTAGCTGTCACAATCACTACATCTTGATTCCTCGGGCTGTGTGTCTTGATGCCACACAAGTCGGCACTTAGCATGTGGAGAACCTAAGTGTCTTCCTCCCATTGCCAGCACTGAATAAACATGAAGGCAACTAGTCTGCCCAGTGAGCTTCTCTCCAAAGCCTCTGCATTTCCCTCAGCCTCATCTCAGCTTTCACGATTCCAATCTGCCATGGAGCTAGAAATAAGCATTGTATTCTAAAATACCTAGCCAAGCTAGGTGACATGCTTATAGCACTTTGGTAGGCTGAGGCAGGAGGATGCCTTGAGCCCTGTAGTTCAAGACTGGCCTGGGGAACATAAGGAGACCTCATTTCTACAAAATAAAAATTAAAAATTTAGCTGGGTGTGGTTGTGCAGACTGGAGTCCCAGCTCCTCAGGAGGCTGAGGAAGGAGGTTCACTTGATCCTGGGAGGTTGAGGCTGCAGTGAGCCATGATCATGCCACTATACTCCAGCCTGGACAACAGAGCAAGACCCCATCTCCATAAAAAATGCTTAAAATTAACCAGGCATAGTGGCATGCACTTTAGTCCCCGCTATTCAAGACGCTGAGGAGGGAGGATTACTGGAGCCCAGGAGGTTGAGGCAGCAATGAGCTATGATTGCCCCACTGTACTCCAGCCTAGGCCACTGAACAAGACCCTGCCATAAAAAAATATACAGACTCCAAAATATCCCTCCACCCACACAGTTTTCAAGTTCCTTCACATTTTAGTTTTACGTTCTTTTGGCTCCAGTCCCTATCACTCACTCTCTACACATAATTCTGGAGACAAGCAGACAATGGGATATTCCGTTCTTGGAATATACGAGGCACTTTAATGCCTCCTTGCTTTGATTTTAATAGCTTCTGCCTAAAATCCTCCTGTCCCCCAGTTGCCTCCCCATCGAATCTGTGTCTGGCCACGTGATTAGTTCCAGCCAATATAACTAGTGAATAATGATGATGAGTGTCCCACTCAGACTTCAAGAAGTGGTTGTGCCTCTCCCATTCTCTTTAGTCTTCTGTTAGGTGAATGCAGAGGCTGAGGAGACCCTAGAAAGCAGCAAAGCTATGGGAAGGAAGGAACTCAGGTTCCAGAGTGGTGGGGTAACTGTACACCAATATGCACAGCCGCATCAGGCTGCTACTCACGCAGTAACAAGGCTCTATGAGGGCCACGGGCCTTTTGGAGCTGATTTGTTACAATTTGAAACACTAAATATTGCAGACCCTAGGAAAGGAGGAGGATTCCACAATTTAAACTGGGCCACTTGTCTCTCATGTTTTGTCTATTTCTGTTAAGTTTAGGGAAAAAAATTATTAAGAACTTATTTTCATTAGAATACTACATTAGATTCTCTTGGGAATGTGACTATGATAAAAACATGGTCTTTATTTTTGAAAAACTTAAAATTTAATATTATAGTTTTCACCAAACTATAAGGAGATCTCCTTTGTTTACCTGCCATCTTGGAAAATATGATGTGTTCATAAAGAAGCAACTCTAGGTAAGGCTTTTAATTCTGTATTTTGTGCAAATGAGGAAAAAAAATCCCTGTCAAATGTTATCTGATAAATATTTCTCTAGGCTGTTTAAAGACCTTCCTATGTGTAATGTACTGCACAAGTCACCATAGAAACTTTGGAAGGACATAGTCCCTGAATTAGTTTAAAATTGTAATGAAAAGCTGAAAAGTTAGATCATTTTATTCTCCCATTTTGGAGGAGTGTCTTGTTTATATAAAAAGAAACTGTTTTCTCTCAGTTTCAAATAGTTTTAAGCTAATAGAGAAATCAACTGGATAAAAGCAAAAAGAAGTTAATTGAAACTCTATAACGAGATCTTAACTTTCTTCTCTACAAGGAAAACAAAGTTTCATAGAAACGAAAATAATTCTTTTTTAAGAGGCAAAAGTACAGCCTAAAAAATTTAGTTTAAAAAGCAATTTATGCCCCAGGTGCGGTGGCTCACTCCTGTAATCCCAGCATTTTGGGAGGCCAAGGTGGGCAGATCACCTGAGGTCAGGAGTTCGAGAGCAGTCTGACCAACATGGGGAAACTCTGTCTTTACTAAAAATACAAAATTAGCTGGGCATGGTGGTGCATGCCTGTAATCCCAGCTACTCGGGAGCTGAGGCAGGAGAATCGCTTGAACCCAGGAGGTGGAGGTTACAGTGAGCTGAGATTGCGCCACTGCACTCCAACCTGGGCAACGAGTGAAACTCTGTCTCAAAAAATTTTAAAAAAGCAACTTATTCTCACAGCCAGTATTCTCCTGGAGTAATACATCATCAATAAACAATTCACAAAACACTGTGTGAAATTCTAATTTTATTTATATTCTTTTGGGCCATGTTAAACATACTGCAGTGCAAGAGAAATCCCTTTGAATAAAGGACATGCCTTAGGGGCAATCGCCTGATGTACTTCAGATTAGCCTAGGGGATACCAGCACATGCTTTGATAAAACAGTAAATGCCTTCCTGGTTTTTAAAGTAATTCTCTCATGCAAATTGCTTGTATGATGTTATGTAACAGCAATTTTTTTTTTTTTTTTTCACTTAGGAGGCCTGTAGTACTTTTACAGAGAAACCTGGTTAGCAGTTAAGTAAAATACTCAATTTGATCTAAGAACAAACACATGTACCAATTCCTTAAAGAATCACACACAGAGTAACAACAATTTAATTGTTACTCAATTTTTTTCCACTCTATTTTCATCTTAAGTTACATAACACATTGTTTAACTTGAACACTTAAGGAAAACATACACTTAGGGAAAATGTTTTCATGATGTTTTAAAATGGAACAGGCATTTCATTCAGAATGGCACTTCCACAGTAAATAATCAACCTTATATTTACTCCTAAGATTAATTTTTATCTAAATGTTGTTCAAAAAGAGAAAGGGGACCCCTTGTACACTGTTGTTGGGAATGTAAATTAGTACAATTGCTATGGAGAAGAGTTTAGCAGCTCCT
Source organism: Pongo pygmaeus (assembly GCF_028885625.2). Lineage (NCBI taxonomy): Eukaryota > Metazoa > Chordata > Mammalia > Primates > Hominidae > Pongo > Pongo pygmaeus. The sequence goes on from NC_072376.2 coordinate 202,706,806, forward strand.
CAAAAAACTGAAAACAGAACTACTATATGATTCAGGAATTCCACTGCTAGGTATAGACCCAAAATAAAGAAATTAGCATGTTAAATGGATATCCACACTCCCACGTTCACGGCAGCACTACTCACAATAGCTGAGATATGGAATCAACTTCAGTGTTCATCCATGGATGAATGGATAAAGGAAATGTGTTGTATATGCACAATGGAATATTGTTTAGCCATAAAAAAGAATTAAACTCTGTCATTCACAGCATTGTGGATAGAACTGGAGGACATTATGTGAAGTAAAATAAGCCAGGCACAGAAAGACAAATTTCTCATATTCTTAGTCACACGTGGGAGCTAAAAAAATGAAACTCATGGAGACAGAGTAGAATGGTGGTCACCAGAAGTTGGGAAGGGTGGTGGGGAGGGGGTAAAAAGAACAGGTGGTTAATGGGTACAAAAGTGTAGTTAGATAGAAGGAATCAGATCTAGTGTTTGGTAGCACAATAGAACAACCATAGTTAACAATCATTTATTCCCTATTTCAGAATAACCAAAAGAGTAGAATTGGAATGTTCCTAACACAAAGAAATTATAAGTGTTGAGGTGATAGGTATCCCAGTTACCCTGACTTAATCATTATACATTGTATGCTTATATAATAACATCACACAGACCTCATAAATATGTACAACTAATATGTATCCATAATAATTTTAAAAAATAGAAGAAGGTAAATCTTATAAAAGCGTCCTTAAAATATTGGTTTAATTTTGAGTTAAATAAAAATCTAAAGTTTATTGAAACAGTGATGTGTTCTAGTGTAAGAATGTATTCTGATTTTGATTGTAGATGAGCCTTATCAGATTCAACTCTGTCATCTCCAGCTCAGACTGCCTGCACTTCCAATGCTGCAGACAAATAGACAATGGACTCTCACTAACATGAAGAGTTGTACCACTAAATGACTTCCTGTATCATATCCATATAAAGTTAATCAAAGCAACCAATCCCATTTTTTGTTGTTAGTGGCTGACTGTTACATGTGTGTCTTTTTTTGTTTTGTTTTGTTTGTGTAAAATATTTCTAACTATTGCCCTTCTCTCTTGCATTTGTATTGAGATTGCTATTATTGACCCATGCAAACTTTAAAATTGCATAAACATACACAAATGACATACACACATAAACACAAAAAGAATAACTCTAGACAAAATTATTTTCTTTCACATTTTAATTAGTAGCTTTAAAACCATATCAAATTTAAAGATCAACTTTAGCATTTCTAGCAGATTTATAGCAAACTGACATTTACAGCCCATTAAGACACTATGATTAGAAAAAGTTTAATGAAAACAGACAAGAATTAAAGATTTTGTTACTCTCCTACATTTTAATATTTTTCAAAATTTTGCTGTAATTGATCTGTTTTAAAATATAATATTCAATATGAAATGCAAACAATTCTTTAAATAACTTTATCAAGTAAAATCGTGTTTTTGGTAAAACATATTGTATTAGTTCATTTTGTGTTTCTATAAAGCAATAGCTAAGGCTGGCCAATTTACAAAGAAAAAGGGATTATTTGGCCCATAGTTCTGCTTGCTGTACAAGCATGGTGTCAGCATCTGCTTCTGGTGAGGCCTCAGGGCACTTACAATTGTAGCAGAAGGTGGAGGGGGAGCAGGTGTGTTACATGGTGAGAGAAAGAGGGAGAGGAGGTGCTGCCAGGCTCTTTTTAACAATCCACTCTCACGTGGCTAATAGAGTAAGAACTCACTCATTACCACGGGGACACACCAAACCATTCATGAGGGATCCCCTGCCATGACAAAAACACTGCCCACCAGCCCCCACCGCCAACACTGGGGATCGCATTTCCGCATGAGATTTGGAGGGGACGAACATCCAAACTGTATCACATATTAATCTTTCTTTTGACATTTAAAGATCCAACTTTACAACCAAACAGTACTTTACCAAGTGATAAGATTATTCCAGGGAATAACCCTAGAAAGGAATAGAACTCTATTTGATTAATTAATCCATAATTATTTGTTGAACTGATTCACATAGACATATGCATTTAATATTTGCTGTATTCAAATTTGCATTATTGGATATTAGTGTTATTCATAGAGGATGACTCTAACTTTACAGTGAAGGAATTCCCAGATGATAGTACTGGTAATATTTCTTTGTATTCAGAGCATGTCAGTGATAAATTCTCTCTACTGTGGTTGGCTCTTAGACCTTTATACTACCTAAGCTACTCTGATTATTGTAGAGCTACATTCAATAAAAATAGAGACAAGTTGCTTTTAAATCTATCTCCCATTCTCTCCCTTATTGCATTTATATATCCTCCCCTTACAATTTGATAATAGTGATTCTATCAGAGTGACAGTTGTTCACCAACATGTATGCTACTGCTCTTACTGAGCACACATATAGATCACATTTCTCATGCACCCTTAAAGTTAGGGGTGACAAGATGACTAATTTGGGCAGCAGAATGTACATGAAAATGGTATATACTACTGGAGGCTGGGGTCTTCCAGGTGGCAGCATGGGTCCTCCAAATTCAATTCCCTGTTTCTCTCAGCTGGGAAAGAAATAAGCAGAGTGACCTTGGAAGCCATGTGCTAAAGATTGTAGAGTTTCTTTCAGGTATATGCTAAGGAGTCACAGACTTAGTCTCTTTCCATAGTCCTATATTTCTTGGAGGTTTTGTTCATTTTCTAAAATTATGTTTTCTTTATTTTTGTCTCACTGAGTTGCTTTGAAGAACCAGACTTCAAGCTCTGAGGTTCTTTCCTCAACTTGTTCTATCTGATGTTAATGCTTTTGGTTTTATTATAAAATTCTTGAAGTGAATTATTTAGTTCCAGAAGTTCAGTTTGGTTCTTTCTTAAAATGGTCATTTTGTTTTTCAGCTCCTGGATCACCTCACTCAACATCTTTGAGTCCTTGCATTGTGTTTCAACTTTCATCTGAATCTCCTTGCCATTCAGGTTCTGCATTCTATGACTTTCATTTTAGTCATCTCACTCTGGCTAAGAGCCATTTTTGGGGAACTAGTATGTGTGTCTGGAGGCAGGAGAACACACTGGCTTTTTGAGATTCCAGAGTTCTTGCACTGATTCTTTCTCATGTGTGAGGCCTGGTGTTCCTTTCACTGTGATGTAAGTTGAGGATAGTCAGCTGGCTTCATTTCTCAGAGTTTCCAGAGGGCCAAGTCTGTTTAGAATCTTCATTTGTAGCTGGATTTCTGCCATAGTTTTTGCAGGTATCTTGGGCTGTGATCCAGTAGGTGAGGTTTAAGAGGGTTGGCCGGTGGATAGGCTCTTACTCACAGGGTTCTTTTCTATTTTGGTGCAGTTGGCAGTAGTGCTTTGTGGTGGTATTTGGTGCAGTTGCAGTTGTGCTCTGTAGTGGTGTTTGGTGCAGTTGCAGTAGTGCTTTGTGGTGGTGTTTGGTACAGTTGGCAGTAGTGCTCTGTGGTGGTGTTTGCTGCAGTTGCAGTAGTGCTCTGTGGTGGTGTTTGATGTAGTTGGCAGTAGTGCTCTGTGGTGGTGTTTGCTGCAGTTGGCAGTAGTGTTCTGTGGTGGTGTTTGCTGCAGTTGGCAGTAGTGCTCTGTGGTGGTGTTTGGTGCAGTAGTGCTCTGTGGTGGTGTTTGGTGTTGCAGTAGTGCTCTGTGGTGGTGTTTGGTGCAGTTGCAGTAGTTCTCTGTGGTGGTGTTTGCTGCAGTTGGCAGTAGTGCTCTGTGGTGATGTTTGGTGCAGTTGCAGTAGTGTTCTGTGGTGGTGTTTGCTGCAGTTGGCAGTAGTGCTCTGTGGTAGTGTTTGGTGCAGTTGGCATTAGTGCTCTGTGGTGGTGTTTGGTGAAGTTGCAGTAGTGCTCTGTGGTGGTGTTTGCTGCAGTTGGCAGTAGTGCTCTCTGGTGGTGTTTGCTGCAGTTGCAGTAGTACTCTGTGGTAGTGTTTGCTGCAGTTTCAGTAATGCTCTGTGGTAGTGTTTGCTGCAGTTGCAGTAGTGCTCTGTGGTGGTGGTTGGTGCAATTGCAGTAGTGCTCTGTGGTGACGTTTGGTGCAGTTGCAGTAGTGATCTGTGGTGGTGTTTGGTGCTGTTGCAGTAGTGCTCTGTGGTGGTGTTTGCTGCAGTTGGCAGTAGTGCTCTGTGGTGGTGTTTGGTACAGTTGCAGTTGTGCTCTATGGTGGTGTTTGGTGTAGTTGGCAGTAGTGCTCTGTGGTGGGGGGTGGAGGAGAGAGATGACTCCCAACCGGGTCCACTCCTGAGCATTAGAGAAGCTCTCTCTGATCACTGGCTTTGTGCCTGCCTTTCCTTTGTTAGGTGTTGTGGTCCATAGGACTCTCTCGGCGGGGGCTATACCCTTCACAGCAGGTCCTTTGGAGGGAGGTATGCCTTGTCACTCCACTCACTCTGCAATCTCTGGCACCTCACTCTTCTCAGCGTTGAGAATGACAACTTCCCCACTTCTTGGACACTGCAGAAGCCAGCAAGTCCCAACAGGCTGCCAGCAGTGGGGGTGGGTGGAGTGACCCTATCTAGTGACTGGGAGCTTCCCAGGGGAACTGGAACTTTTCCCACCCACAGAGTTCAGGCAGAGGTGGCTCCGCAATGTTGGAATCCCCAACTGGCACGTTCCACCTCGCTGGGAGCAGCATGGTTGAGTGTGGTTGCCTGCACTGTCATCCAGGTGTTTCCTGGGGGGACCTGGAGCTGCACCTGTCCCCAGAATTCAGGCGGAAGTGGGTCCACTGTGCTGGAGGCTCTTGCAAGCCTGGCCTGCCCGGCTATGAGCAGCAGAGACAAATGAAGTCACCGCCTCCCACCATCCAGGCGCTTCCTGGTAAGAGGTAACAGCGTGCTGGTAGTCCTCACAGCCCTCGCTCGCTCTCGGCGCCTCCTCTGCCTGGGCTCCCACTTTGGCGGCACTTGAAGAGCCCTTCAGCCCACCGCTGCACTGTGGGAGCCCCTTTCTGGGCTGGCCAAGGCCAGAGCCAGCTCCCTCAGCTTGTAGGGAGGTGCTGAGGGAGAGGCGCGAGTGGGAACCGGGGCTGCGCCCGGCGCTTGCGGGCCAGCTGGAGTTCCGGGCGGGCATGGGCTTGGTGGGCCCCGCACTCAGGGCAGCCAGCGGGCCCTGGGCAATGAGGGGTTTAGCACCGGGGCCAGCGGCTGCGGAGGGTGTACTGGGTCCCCCAGCAGTGTCAGCCCACCGGCGCTGCGCTTGATTGCTCCCCGGGCCTTAGCTGCCTTCCGGCGGGGCAGGGCTCGGGACCTGCACCCCGCCATGCCTGAGCCTCGCCCCCACCGTAGGCTCCTGTGTGGCCCCAGCTTCCCCGACGAGCGCCGCCCCCTGCTCCACGGCACCCAGTCCCATCGACCACCCAAGGGCTGAGGAGTGCGGGCACACGGCACGGGACTGGCAGGCAGCTCCTCCTGCAGCCCACGTGTGGGATCCACTGGGTGAAGCCAGCTGGGCTCCTGAGACTGGTGGGGACTTGGAGAACTTTTATGTCTAGCTAAGGGATTGTAAATACACCAATAGGCACTCCGTATCTAGCTTAAGGTTTGTAAACACACCAATCAGCACCCTGTGTCTAGCTCAGGGTTTGTGAATGCACCAATGGACACTCTGTATCTAGCTAATCTAGGGGGGAGGAGGAGAACCTAGCTAATCTAGGGGGGAGGAGGAGAACCTTTATGTCTAGCTCGGGATTGTAAACGCACCAATCAGTGCCCTGTCAAAACAGACCACTGGGCTCTCTGTAAAATGGACAAATCAGCAGGATGTGGGTGGGGCCAGATAAGAGAATAAAAGCAGGCTGCCTGAACTGGCACTGGCAAGCCGCTGGGGTGCCCTTCCACAGTGGAAAATTTGTTCTTTAGCTCTTTGCAATAAATCTTGTTACTATTCACTCTTTGGGTTCACACTGCCTTTAAGACTGTAACACTCACCGCGAAGGTCTGCAGCTTCACTCCTGAAGCCAGCGAGACCACGAACCCACCTGGAGGAATGAACAACTCCAGACGCGCCGCCTTAAGAGCTGAAATACTCACCGCCAAGGTCTGCAGCTTCATTCCTGAGCCAGCGAGAAGACGAACCCACCAGAAGGAAGAAAATGCAAACACATCTGAACATCAGAAAAAAAAAACTCCGGACACGCCGCCTTTAAGAACTGTAACACTCACTGCGAGGGTCCACGGCTTCATTCTTGAAGACAGTCAGACCAAGAACCCACCAATTCCGGAAACACTGGGGGGACCTGGAGATGTGCCTGCCTACAGAGTTCAAGCAGAAGCAGGGCTGCTGTGCTGGAAGCTGGCTCCTCACCGGGCTCTCTCTGCTGAGGAGCGGTGGAGTAACTGTCTCCTCACCAGGCACTGTCTGCTGATGAGCGGTGGAGTAACCGGCTCCTCACAGGGCCCTGTCTGCTGAGGAGGAGTGGAGTTGCTGTGCTGGAAACTGGCCCCTCACAGGGACCTGTCTGCTGAGGAGGAGTGGAGTTGCTGTGTTGGAAGCTGGCTCCTCACCAGGCACTGTCTGTTGAGGAGCGGTGGAGTAACCGGCTCCTCACCGGGCCCTGTCTGCTGAGGAGCGGTGGACTTGCTGTGCTGGAAGCTGGCTCCTCGTCGGGCCCTGTCTGCTGAGGAGCGGTGGACTTGCTGTGCTGGAAGCCGGCTCCTCACCGGGCTCTGTCTGCTGAGGAGCGGTGGACTTGCTGTGTTGGAAGCTGGCTCCTCACCAGGCACTGTCTGCTGAGGAGCGGCGGAGTAACCGGCTCCTCACCGGGCCCTGTCTGCTGAGGAGGAGTGGAGTTGCTGTGCTGGAAACTGGCTCCTCACAGGGCCCTGTCTGGTGAGGAGCGGTGGAGTAACCGGCTTCTCACCGGGCCCTGTCTGCTGACGAGCGGTGGAGTTGCTGTGCTGGAAGCTGGCTCCTCACAGGGCCCTGTCTGCTGAGGAGCTGCGGAGTTGCTGTGTTGGAAGCTGGCTCCTCCCCAGGCACTGTCTGCTGAAGAGCGGTGGAGTTGCTGTGCTGGAAGCCGGCTCCTCACCGGGCCCTGTCTGCTGAGGAGTGGTGGAGTAACCTAACTGCTCCAGGGCACTGCGACTGACGGTGGCCTCTATGGAGCTGTGGCACGGGCACCAGGCCGTGCTGGGGTCCGCGGCCTGCTGGGGGAGTCCCTGTGGACCCGAGTGTTGCCTCCGCAAAGACTCCAGGCAGTTATGTGTATCAGCCTAGGTGGATTGTGGGGCACGAGAAATCTCCCTTCCCAGGCTGGCAGGTCCTTTGCTCAGCTTTGCTCCCCTCTGTTTTCTGTGTCCCCTCGCTGCCTTGGTGGATCCTAACACAGTTTCTTAGAGGATCAGCTTGCAGGGTCAGTGTTTACTCCCCACCCTGTCTCCTTTCCCTGAGAGCAGCGCACGCTGGCGGCTTCTCCGCCATCGTGACCCCTCCCCTTGTCTAATTTTATTTTTTATTTAAAACTGTTTAGTTTTCAAGTGTTTGGAGACTTTCCTGTTAATTTTTGTTTTGATCTCTATTTGTATTCACTTGCGATCAAATAACATACTCTGAATTATTCAATTTTTAAAACATTTATTGGGTTTTTTTATGGCTAAGGTCATAGTCTATTTTTATAACTATTCTGTGCACACTTAGAAGAGGTAGTGTATTATAAATGTTTATTAGATCCTGTAGGTTTTTGAGGTCCTTCTATATCCTCGCTGATTTCCTGTCTAGTTTCTGTCAGTTGCGAGGGTTTGTTGAACTCTCCAGTTACAATCTCTTTTACAACATGCTCTGACACAGCCATTTTGATTCCTCATCCGTGAGGAGATATGTTATGACTTAAAATAACCGTTACTCTTTTAAAAACTTTATTGACTAAACATACCAATACAATAATTTAACCAATCTAATTTTCTCTCAGTAATTTTTATTGTTTTATGCCTGTTCCCTATAGATAGCACTTATTATTTACCTCCAAAATGCTGGTTACTACAGAACTATTTTTGGCTTTTTCTTTTTTTTCCAAAATACATTTTCAAAACTCATTGTAGAGACATTATGTATGGGAGGCAATATTTTCAAGCCTTTCTGAGAACCAAATACTGGAACCCTGAGGGATTTGAGAAATAAAGTTCACTTATAAATAATAGATTATGTAGAATGTATGACAAAATAAAAGTTTCCTTGCCCTGAAGGAAATGAAGATCCCTGTACTGCGAATGGAGAAAAAGCCATTTAAGTTCATAGAGTTAGCAAAAATTCTCACATCCCTAGTGTGATGTGACCTGCTAGAATATGCCACACTAGGTAATGAGAGAAATCAAGGACCAGACCGGAAAAAGGTATGTCTTGTCGTGTGCCAACATGGAGACATAGGGAAAGGAAGGCCAGCATGCCTTCCTTTCCCTAAACTTGACAATTCTTTTTTTCAGCTTTTATTTTAGATTCAGGGGGTACATGTACAGGTTTGTTACATGGATGTATTGTGTAATACTGAGGTCTGGGGTACGATTGATCCTGTCATTCAGGTATTGAGCATAGTACCCAATAGGTCGTGTTTCAGTCCTTGGCACTGTCTACCCTCCCCACTCAAGTAGTCCCCATTGTCTGTTGCTGCTATCTTTATGTTCATGTGTACCCAATGTTTAGCTCCCATTTTTAAGTGAGAACACCCTGTATTTGGTTTTCTGTTCCTCTGTTAATTGGCTTCAGATAATGGCCTCCAGCTCCATCCACGTTTCTGCAAAGGACATTATTTCATTATTTTTTATGGCTGTGTAGTAATCCACAGTGTATATGTACTGCATTTTATTTATCCAATCCACCGTTGATGAGGACCTAGATGGATTCCACGTCTTTGCTATTGTGAATAGTGCTGCTTCAATGAACATGCAAGTGCATGCATCTTTATGCTAGAATGATTTACTTTCCTTTGGGTATATATCCAGTAATATAATTGCTGGGTTGAATGGTAGTTCAACTCTCAATTCTTTGAGAAATCGCCAAACTTCCCTCCACAGTGGCTAAACTAATTTACATTTCCATTAGCAGTGTATAAATGTCCTTTTCTCTGCATCCTCATGAACATCTGTCACTTTCTGGCTTTTTAACAAATGCCGTTCTGACTGGTATGAGATGGTAACTCATTGTGGTTTTGATTTGCATTTCTTGGATGATTAGTGATGTTGAAGATTTTTTAATATGTCTGTTGCCCACTCGTATGTCATCTTTTGAAAAGTATCTATCTATGTTCTTTGCCCACTTTTTAAGGGGCTATTTGGTTTTTTGCTTATTGATTTAAGTTTCTTATAGATTCTGGATATTAGGTCTTTGTCAGATGCATCATTTGTGAATATTTTCTCCCATTCTACAGGGTGTCTGTTTACTCTGGTGATAGTTTCTCTTGCTATGCAGAAGCTCCTGAATTTAATTAGGCCCCACTTGTCATTTTTTAAAATTATAATTGGTTTTTAGGACTTAGCCATAAATTTGTTGTCAAGGCCAATGTTGAGAAGAGTATTTCTTAGGTTTTCTTCTAGAATATTTATAGTTCGATGTCTTTTTTAAATTTATTATACTTTAAGTTCTAGGGTACATATGCACAATGTGCAGGTTTGTTACATAGGTATACATGTGCCATGTTGGTTGACTGCACCCATTAACTCATCTTTTACATTAGGTATTACTCCTAATGCTATCCCTCCCCTATCCCCCCACCCCCAATAGGCCCCAGTGTGTGATGTTCCCCTCCCTGTGGCCATGTGTTCTCATTGTTCAACTCTTACTTATGAGTGAGAACATGAGGTGTTTGGTTTTCTGTCCTTGTGAAATTTTGCTGAGAATGATGGTTTCCAGCTTCATGCAGGTCCCTGCAAAGGACATGAACTCATCCTTTTTTATGGCTGCGTAATATTCCATGGTATATATGTGCCACATTTTCTTTATCCAGTCTATTATTGATGGAAATTTGGGTTGGTTCCAAGTCTTTGCTATTGTGAATAGTACCGCAATAAACATACATGTGCATGTGTCTTTATAGTAGCATGATTTATAATCATTTGGGTATATATACAATAATGGGATTGCTGGGTCAAATGGTATTTCTAGTTTTAGATCCTTGAGGAATTTCCACACTGTCTTCCACAGTGGTTGAACTAATTTACACTCCCACCAACAGTGTAAAAGCGTTCCTATTTCTCCACATCCTCTCCAGCATCTGTTGTTTCCTGACTTTTTAATGATCGCCATTCTAACTGGCATGAGATGGTATCTCATTGTGGTTTTGATTTGCATTTCTCTGATGACCAGCGATGATGAGCATTTTTTCATATGTCTGTTGGCTGCATAAATACCCTCTTTTGAGAAGTCTCTGTTCATATACTTTGCCCACTTTTTGATGGGGTTGTTTTTTCTTGTAAATTTGTTTAACTTCCTTGTAGATTCTGGATATTAGCCCTTTGTCAGCTGGATAGATTGCAAAAATGTTCTCCCATTTTGTAGGTTGCCTGTTTACTCTGGTGATAGTTTTTTTTTTTTTTTTTTGCTGTGCAGAAACTCTTTAATTAGATCCCATTTGTCTATTTTGGCTTTTGTTGCCATTACTTTTGGTGTTTTAGTCATGAAGTCTTTGCCCATGCCTATGTCCTGAATGGTATTGCCTAGGTTTTCTTCTAGGGTTTTTATGGTTTTAGGTCTCACATTTAAGTCTTTAATCCATCTTGAGTTAATTTTTGTATAAAGTGTAAGGAAGGGATCCAGTTTAAGCCTTCTATATATGGCTAGCCAGTTTTCACAGCACCATTTATTAAACAGGTAACCCTTTCCCCATTGCTTGTTTTTGTCAGGTTTGTCAAAGATCAGATGGTTGTAGATGTGTGGTGTTATTTCTGGGGCCTCTGTTCTTTTCCATTGGTCTATATATCTGTTTTTGTACCAGTACCATGCTGTTTTGGTTACTGTAGCCTTGAAGTATAGTTTGAAGTCAGGTAGCGTGATGCCTCCAGCTTTGTTTTTTCTGCTTAGGATTGTCTTGGCAATGCAGGCTCTTTTTTGGTTCCATGTGAAATTTAAAGTAGTTTTTTTTTTTTTAATTCTGAGAAGAAAGTCAGTGGTAGCTTGATCGGAACAGCATTGAATCTATAAATTACCTTGGGCAGTATGGCCATTTTCACGTTATTGATTCTTCCTATGCATGAGCATGGAATGTTCTTCCATTTGTTTGTGTCCTCTTTTATTTCATTGAGCAGTGGTTTGTGGTTCTCCTTAAAGAGGTCCTTCACATCCCTTGTAAGTTGGGTTCCTAGGTACTTTATTTTCTTTGTAGTAATTGTGAATGGGAGTTCACTCATGATTTGGCTCTCTGTCTGTCCTTGGTGTATAGGAATGCTTGTGATTTTTGCACATTGATTTTTTAAGCTGAGACTTTGCTCAAGTTGCTTATTAGCTTAAGGAGATTTTGGGCTGAGATGATGGGGTTTTCTAAATACACATTCATTTCACCTGTAAACAGACGATTTGACTTCTTTTCCTAATTTAATACCCTTTATTTCTTTCTCTTGTCTGATTTCCCTGACCAGAACTTCCAATACTATGTTGAGTAGGAGTGGTGAGAGAGGGCATCCTTGTCTTGTGTCAGTTTTCAAAGGAATGCTTCCAGTTTTTGCCCATTTAGTATGACATTGGCTGTGGGTTTGTCATAAATAGCTCTTATTATTTTGAGTTATGTTCCATCAATACCTAGTTTGTAGCATGAAAAGTTGTTGAATTTTGTCAAAGGCCTTTTCTGCATCTATTGAGATAATCATGTGGTTTTTGTCGTTGGTTCTGTTTATGTGATGGATTACATTTATTGATTTGCATATGTTGAACCAACCTTGCATCCCACAGATGAAGCCGACTTGATTGTGGTGGATAAGCTTTTTGATGTGCTGCTGGATTCGGTTTGCCAGTATTTTATTGAGGATTTTCACATAGATGTTCATCAGGGATACTGGCCTAAAATTCTCTTTTTTTGTTGTGTTTCTGCCAGGCTTTGGTATCAGGATGATGCTGGCCTCATAAAATGAGTTAGGGAGGATTCCCTCTTTTTTTATTGATTGGAATAGTTTCAGAAGGAATGGTACCAACTCCTCTTTGTACCTCTGGTAGAATTCGGCTGTGAATCCATCTGGTCCTGCACATTTTTTTTAATTGGTAGGCTATTAATTATTGCCTCAATTTCAGAACCTGTTATTGGTCTATTCAGAGATTCAACTTCTTCTTGGTTTAGACTTGGGAGTTTGTATGTGTCCAGGAATTTATCCATTTCTTCTAGATTGTCTAGTTTATTTGTGTAGAGGTGTTTATAGTATTCTCTGATGGTAGTTTGTATTTCTGTGGGATCGGTGATGATATCCCCTTTATCATTTTTTATTGCATCTATTTGTTTCTTCTCTCTTTTATTCTTTATTAATCTTGCTAGCAGTCTGTCTATTTTGTTGATTTTTTTTCAAAAAACCAGCTCCTGGATTTAGTGATTTTTTTGAAGGTTTTGTGTGTGTGTGTGTGTGTGTGTGTGTGTGTGTGTGTGTGTGTCTATCTCCTTCAGTTGTGCTCTGATCTTAGTTTTTTCTTGTCTTCTGCTAGCTTTTGAATGTGTTTGCTCTTGCTTCTCTAGTTCTTTTAATCGTGATGTTAGTGTGTCGATTTTAGATCTTTCCTGCTTTCTCTTGTAGGCATTTAGTGCTATAAATTTCCCTCTAACCCTACTTTAAATATGTCCCAGATATTCTGGTACTTTGTGTCTTTGTTCTCATTGGTTTAAAAGAACATCTTTATTTCTGCCTTCATTTCATTATTTACCCAGTAGTCATTCAGGAGCAGGTTGTTCAGTTTCCATGTAGTTGTGCGGTTTTGAGTGGGTTTCTTAATCCTGAGTTCTAATTTGATTGCACTGTGGTCTGAGAGACAGTTTGTTGTGATTTCTGTTCTTTCACATTTACTGAGGAGTGTTTTCCAATTATGTGGTCAGTTTTAGAGTATGTGCGATGTAGTGCTGATGAGAATGTAAATTCTGTTGATTTGGTGGTGGAGAGTTTCTGTAGATGTCTATTAGGTCCACTTGGTGCAGAGCTGAGTTCAAGTCCTGGATTTCCTTGTTAACCTTCTGTCTTGTTGATCTGTCTAATATTGACAGTGGGGTGTTAAAGTCTCCCATTATTACTGTGTGGGAGTCTAAGTCTCTTTCTATGTCTCTAAGGACTTGCTTTATGAATCTGGGTGCTCCTGCATTGGGTGCATATATATTTTGGATAGTTAGCCCTTCTTGTTGAATTGATCCCTTTACCATTATGTAGTGGCCTTCTTTGTCTCTTTTGTTCTTTGTTGGTTTAAAGTCTGTTTTATCAGAGACTAGGGTTGCAACCCCTGCTTTTTTTTGCTTTCCATTTGCTTGGTAGATCTTCCTCCATCCCTTTATTTTGAGCCTATGTGTGTCTTTGCATATGAGATGGTTCTCCTGAATGTAGCACACTGATGGGTCTTGACTCTTTATCCAATTTGCCAGTCTGTGTCTTTTAATTGGAGCATTTAGCCCATTTACATTTAAGGTTAATATTGTTATGTGTGAATCTGATCCTGTCATTATGATGCTAGCTGGTTATTTCGCTCATTAGTTGATGCAGTTTCTTCATAGCATTGATGGTCTTTACACTTTGGCATGTTTTTGCAGTGGCTGGTACCGGTTGTTCCTTTCCATGTTTAGTGCTTCCTTCATGTGCTCTTATAAGGCAGGCTTGGTGGTGGCAAAATCTCTCAGCATTTGCTTGTCTGGAAATGATTTTATTTCTCCTTCACTTATGAAGTTTAGTTTGGCTGGATTTGAAATTCTGGGTTGAAAATTCTTTTCTTTAAGAATGTTGAATATTGACCCCCACTCTCTTCTGGCTTGTAGGGTTTCTGCCAAGAGATCTTCTGTTAATCTGATGGGCTCCCTTTGTGGGTAACTCCACCTTTCTTTCTGGCTGCCCTTAACATTTTCTCCTTCATTTCAACTTTGGTGAATCTGACAATTAAGTGTCTTCGGGTTGCTCTTCTCGAGGAGTATCTTTGTGGTGTTCTCTGTATTTCCTGAATTTGAATGTTGGCCTTCCTTGCTAGGTTGGGGAAGTTCTCCTGGATAATATCCTGAAGAGTGTTTTCCAACCTGGTTCCATTCTCCCCATCACTGGCAGGTACAGCAATGAAACGTAGATTTCGTCTTTTTCACATAGTCCCATATTTCTTGGAGGCTTTGTTCGTTTCTTTTCACTCTTTTTTGTCTAATCTTGTAGCCGTGTTTTATTTCATTAATTTGATCTTCAATCACTGATATCCTTTCTTCTCCTTGATCGAATCGGCTTTTGAAGCTTGTGAATGCTTCACAAAGTTCTCGTACTGTGGTTTTCAGCTCCATCAGGTCACTTAAGCTCTTCTCTACACTGGTTATTCTAGTTAGCCATACATCTAACCTTTTTTCAAGGTTTTTAGCTTCCTTGCAATGGGTTAGAACATGCTCCTTTAGCTCAGAGAAGTTTGTTATTACCAATCTTCTGAAGCCTACTTCTGTCAACTTGTCAAACTCATTCTCTGTCCAGTTTTGTTCCCTTGCTGGCAAGGAGTTGTGTTCCTTTGGAGAAGAGGCATTCTGGTTTTTGGAATTTTCAGCCTTTCTTCTCTGGTTTCTCCCCATCTTTGTGATTTTTATCTACCTTTGGTCTTTGAGGTTGGTGACCTGTGGATGGTGTTCTGGTGTGGATGTCCTTTTTGTTGATTTTGATGCTATTCCTTTCTGTTTGTTAGTTTTCCTTAACAAATGGGTCCCTCAGCTGCAGGTCTGTTGGAGTTTGCTGGAGGACCACTCCAGACCCTGTTTGCCTGCATATCAATAGCTGAGGCTGCAGAAGAGCAAATACTGCTGCCTGATCCTTCCTCTGGAAGCTTCATCCCAGAGGGTCACCCACCTGTGTGAGGTGTCTGTTGGCCCCTACTGGGAGGTGTCTCCCAGTCAGGCTACACGGAGGTCAGGGACCCACTTGACGAGGCAGTCTGTCTGTTATTGGAGCTTGAACACCATGCTGGGAGAACCACTGCTCTCTTAAGAGCTGTCAGGCAGGTATGTTTAAGTCTGGAGAAGCTGTTTGCTGCCTTTTGTTCAGATATGCCCTGCCCTCAGAGGTGGAATCTAGAGAGGCAGCAGGCCTTGCTGAGCTGTGGTGGGCTCCACCCAGTTTGAGCTTCCCTGCCACTTTGTTCACACTGTGAGCATAGAACCGCCTACTGAAGCCTCAGCAATGGCAGACGCCGCTCCCCATGCCAAGCTCCAGCATCCCAGGTTGATCTCAGACTGCTGCACTAGCAGCAAGCAAGTCTCCATGGGCATGGGACCTGCCGAGCCAGGCATGGGAGGGAATCTCATGGTCTGCCAGTTGCAAAGACTGTGGGAAAAGCACAGTATTTGGGCAGGAGTGTACCATTCCTTCAGGTACAGTCACTCACAGCTTCCCTTGGCTAGGAAAGGGAAATCCCCCGACCCCTTGCACTTCCCAGGTGAGGTGATGCCCTTCCCTGCTTCAGGCTGCATTCACTGTTCAACCAGTCCCAATGAGATGAACCAGGTACCTCAGTTGGAAATGCAGAAATCACCCGTCTTCTGCATCAATCTCGCTGGGAGCTGTAGACCGGAGCTGTTCCTATTCGGCCATCTTGGAAGCGACCAGTTTGAGGTCTTACATTTAAATATTTAATCCATCTTCAGTTAATTTTTGTATATGGCGATAGGTAGAAGTCAGTTTATTTCTTCTCCATATGGACAGCTAATTATCCCAGCACCATTTATTGAATAGAGAGTCCTTTTCATCATTGATTTTTTTTTGTGGACTTTGTCAAAGATCAGATGGTTGTCAGCATGCAAGCTTATTTCTGGGTTCTCTGTTCTCTTCCATTGGTCATTGTGTCTAGTTTGTAGTAGTACTATACTGTTTTAGTTATTGTAGCCTCTTAGAATAAACTTGACAATTCTAATAAAGTTCTTTAAAATTTAACTAGAATTGTGAGGAAGAAAATGGAATTGACCAGATTAATCCAGAATTGTGTGAGAGTAAATTCCTAGCCACCAGAATGAAATACCTGCTCATATTATAAATTCACTTATAGGAAAACAAATCTGCTTTTACTTCTACACCTAAGTTTGTAAACTATGAAATGTGTAATGGCCACAACTATATACCTCACACAGACAGACTTAACCCATCCTGCATTTTGCCAGAGTACTGGTGTCTTTTCCATTCATGACTCTGAAGAATGTGGTAAATGCAGGGGTTGTAAGAAAGTCAGTGAGGGGTGAGAATTAGAAATGTGGGGGGGTGTCAGTGATCTAAAAATTATTTGGAAATCAAGAATGTTGAAATCTTAGTGGCTTGGAATAGGAATATCAAAATTTTCAAAAGGTCATAAAAGGCACCTTGGCTGGGCATGGTGGCTCACACCTGTAATCCCAGTACTTTGTGAGGCTGAGATGAGCGGATGGCTTGAGGTCAGGAGTTTGAGACCAGCCTGGCCAACATGGTAAAACCCTGTCTCTACTAACAATACAAAAATTAGCTGGTCATGGTGGCATATGCCTGTAGTCCCAGCTACTTGGGTGGCTGAGGCAGGAGAATAGCTTGAATCTGAGAGGCAGATGTTGCCATAAGCCAAGATCATGCCACTGTACTCCAGTCCAGATGACAGACTCCATCTCAAAAAAAAAAAAAAAAAAGAAAAGCCACCTTCAAATTGTCACTCATATCTTAAACTATACATTTCCAAGGCATTCTGGACAAACCTTCACATGCCCCAGCCCAATCCCTGGACTTTAGGAACAGCCTAGCCTACAACTTTTCTGCATAGCAAATGTACCCCAAGTTATAACCTAAATTCATACATGAGAACTATAACAGAAATAATCAAAATGTTTTGTAGAAAGACAGCAAAAATCAGATAGAAACATCTTTGTTTAAATCATAGTTCTATTTCTTAACCAAGTAGTATCTTTAATGGGTATAACCATTTCATCATCAGAGCATCATAGTGAAAGGTAGAGCTCATAGTACATTCTTGAGACGTGAGTTTTTTCTTAATCTGACAAGTGCTACTTCTTCATAATTAGTGCATTGGATAAATTATATAATCTATCTGAATCTTCATTTCTTAAAAGCATGTGAAAATGTTAGTGCTGAATAAACGAGGTAATATATGTGTTGGCCCTTTAGATATTAAAAAAATACAAATTAAATCAAACCATCATCATTATTACATCATAATTATGTTAGAATCACAATTGATTGAAAACCTAACTTTCTCATTAAATGTGAAGCTCTTGATACGAAATATTAATTTCAAAATAATGGATTTATGCTAAAATTAATGTATATTCTATATTTAAATTAATATTAAAAATTATAATGCAGGCAAATCACTTGTAACATTCAGCTAAGCATTCTTTGAAAATGTCAAAGATGAAATCAACTTCCTTTTTTGAATATAATGTCTTTTGGATTGTCTCTCTGTTTTTTTTACACTGTTCAGTCAGATTTCCACAAACTTTGCCAAGTCTGAGGTTGGAAATGGATCTATAAATATTTACATCATTTAAATTTTCAGTTTTGTGATAAAAACAATCATTATTTGCTTCCACCATTAGGATGGTTGAACAGATTATAAATTAAGCAGGTGCATACTTAAGATGCATCCTGGTTCATTGTTCCAGCATTAATTATATCTATCTGCATTATTTCTCACATTTGGGATCATGAAAGATAGAAACCTTTTGTCTCCAAGTTTTAGAAATTAAAATTTTACAAAAATAAAAGAAAACAGATACATTCAAAAGCATCATTTTTTATTATCTGTAGTTTATCAGTGTACTTTTATGTGTGTACACATGAAAGTATTAATTTAAATATTTGATCCACAATAATGCCTTTTATGTTTCTTTAGCTTGACTATATTTTCATCTACCAGAAGCTTCTTACACCATTAAAGTTGTGTTTAACTTAGAGATTACTGATACACTTCATGAAAGAGCCACCTTTTACATTTTAATCCTTTGTGCAGTCCTTTAAGTTAATGACTTTTATTTCTGAAACTCATAACCTCCTAGACACAGGAAGCACACTTCTTTTTTTTTTTTTTTTTTTTCTCAGAAATTCAGTAGTCTCATTTATTAGGAGGTGACTTACACTCTTTCTTTACCTTTACTTCATTATTTCTTCCTGCCTTTTCTCAGAGTTGTGTACCTAACTTAAAAGAAGTCAAGGACATGAGAGCTGTTAGTGGGAAATTACAGTGGCAATGTGCTCCTTTGCCAGTTGCCCTTGATAATGACCTTTTTTTTTTTTTTCTTTTTTTATTATTATTATTATTATTATTATACTTTAGGCTCTATGGTACATGTGCGCAACGTGCAGGTAAGTTACATATGTATACATGTGCCATGCTGGTGCGCTGCACCCACCAACTCGTCATCTAGCATTAGGTATATCTCCCAATGCTATCCCTCCCCCCTGCCCCCACCCCACAACAGTCCCCGAAGTGTGATGTTCCCCTTCCTGTGTCCATGTGTTCTCATTGTTCAATTCCCACCTATGAGTGAGAATATGCGGTGTTTGGTTTTTTGTTCTTGCGATAGTTTACTGAGAATGATGATTTCCAATTTCATCCATGTCCCTACAAAGGACATGAACTCATCATTTTTTATGGCTGCATAGTATTCCATGGTGTATATGTGCCACATTTTCTTAATCCAGTCTATCATTGTTGGACATTTGGGTTGGTTCCAAGTCTTTGCTATTGTGAATAATGCTGCAATAAACATACGTGTACATGTGTCTTTATAGCAGCATGATTTATAGTCCTTTGGGTATATACCCAGTAATGGGATGGCTGGGTCAAATGGAATTTCTAGTTCTAGATCCCTGAGGAATCGCCACACTGACTTCCACAATGGTTGAACTAGTTTAGAGTCCCACCAACAGTGTAAAAGTGTTCCTATTTCTCCACATCCTCTCCAGCACCTGTTGTTTCCTGACTTTTTAATGATTGCCATTCTAACTGGTGTGAGATGGTATCTCATTGTGGTTTTGATTTGCATTTCTCTGATGGCCAGTGATGGTGAGCATTTTTTCATGTGTTTTCTGGCTGCATAAATGTCTTCTTTTGAGAAGTGTCTGTTCATATCCTTCGCCCACTTTTTGATGGGGTTGTTTGTTTTTTTCTTGTAAATTTGTTGGAGTTCATTGTAGATTCTGGATATTAGCCCTTTGTCAGATGAGTAGGTTGCGAAAATTTTCTCCCATTTTGTAGGTTGCCTATTCACTCTGATGGTAGTTTCCTTTGCTGTGCAGAAGCTCTTTAGTTTAATTAGATCCCATTTGTCAATTTTGGCTTTTGTTGCCATTGCTTTTGGTATTTTAGACATGAAGTCCTTGCCCATGCCTATGTCCTGAATGGTAATGCCTACGTTTTCTTCTAGGGTTTTTATGGTTTTAGGTCTAACATTTAAGTCTTTAATCCATCTTGAATTGATTTTTGTATAAGGTGTAAGGAAGGGATCCAGTTTCAGCTTTCTACATATGGCTAGCCAGTTTTCCCAGCACCATTTATTAAATAGGGAATCCTTTCCCCATTTCTTGTTTTTCTCAGGTTTGTCAAAGATCAGATAGTTGTAGATATGTGGCATTATTTCTGAGGGCTCTGTTCTGTTCCATTGATCTATATCTCTGTTTTGGTACCAGTACCATGCTGTTTTGCTTACTGTAGCCTTGTAGTATAGTTTGAAGTCAGGTAGTGTGATGCCTCCAGCTTTGTTCTTTTGGCTTAGGATTGACTTGGCGATGCAGGCTCTTTTTTTGTTCCATATGAACTTTAAAGTAGTTTTTTCCAATTCTGTGAAGAAAGTCATTGGTAACTTGATGGGGATGGCATTGAATCTGTAAATTACCTTGGGAAGGATGGCCATTTTCATGATATTGATTCTTCCTACCCATGAGCATGGAATGTTCTTCCATTTGTTTGTATCCTCTTTTATTTCCTTGAGCAGTGGTTTGTAGTTCTCCTTGAAGAGGTCCTTCACATCCCTTGTAAGTTGGATTCCTAGGTATTTTATTCTCTTTGAAGCAATTGTGAATGGGCACACTTCTTTATATTTAAAAGAATTGTGATTCAGGAGATGGCAAAACCCAATCCAAGGAAAGTAAGAATCGCAGTAAAGTCTTACAGGAGCTGGAGGACAAAATAGCCAGTATAAAAAAGAACCTAATGGGTCTGACACAGCTGAATAAAACATTATAAGAATTTCACAATGCAATCACAAGTATTAACAGGAGAATAAACCAAGATGAGGAAAAAACTATCAGAATTTGAAGACCGGTTCTATAAGACAGACAAAAATAAAAAAATAAAAAGGGAAGAACAAAACCTCAAGAAGTATGGGATTATGTAAAGAGGCCAAATCTGTGAATCACTGGTATCCCAGAAAGCAAGAGAGAGAAAGCAAAAACTTGAAAAATATTTCAGGATATCACCCATAAAAATGTCCCTAACCTTGCTACAGAGGCCAACAGTCAAATTCAAAAAAACTCAGAGAACTCCTGCAAGATTCTACACAAGAATATCATCCCTGAGACACATAATTGTCAGATTTTCCAAGGTCAAAATAAAGGAAAAACTATTAAATGCAGCTAAAGAGAAAGGTCAGGTCATCTACCAAGGGCGCCCCATCAGGCTAACAGCAGACCTCTCCACTGAAATCCTGCAAGCCAGAAGAGATTGGGGGCCTGTATTCTACATTCTTAAAGAAAAGAATCTTCAGCCAAGAATTTCAAATCCAGCTATACTAAGCTTCCTAAGTGAAGGAGAAATAAGATCCTTTTCAGATAAGCAAATGTTGAGGAAATTCATTACTACTAGAACTGCCTTACAAGAGATCTTGAAAGGACCACTAAATGTAGAAAGGAAAGGCCACTATCAACTAATACGAAAACACACTTAAACACACAGACTTGTGTCACTATAAAGCAACACACAAGCCAACATCATAAGCAGCTAACAGCACAATGACAGGATCAAATCCACACATATCAATACTAACCTTGAATGCAAATGGCCTAACTGCCTATTTAAAAGGAGCAGGTGACAAACTGTATAAAAAAGCAAGGCCTAATGGTATGTTGTCTTCAAGAAACCCATCTCACGTATAATGAGACTCATAGGTTCAAAATAAAGATATGTAGGACAATATGCCAAGCAAGCAGAAAACAGAAAAAAGGAAGGCCTGCAATCCTAATTTCAGACAAGAGATTTCAAAACACAAAGATGAAAAAAGACAAAGACATTAAATAATGGTAAAGGGTTCAATTCAACAAGACCTAACTATCCTAAATATTTATGCACTCAACACAAGGGCACCCAAATTCATAAAAAGTGAGTTTTTGGAGTTGTCCAAAGAGGCATAGACTCCCACACAATAATAGTGGGAGACTTCAACCCTTCACTGACAGTATTAGACTGATCATCAGGGCAGAAAATTAACAAAGATATTCAGGACCTAAACTCAACATTGGATAAAATGGATTTGATAGACCATTATAGAACTCTCCACCCCAAAACAGCAGAATATATATTCTTCTTAAAACCACGTGGCACATACTCTAAAATCAACCACGTAATTGGACATAAAGCAATTTTCAACAAATGTAAAAAATGGAAATCATATCAAACACACTCTTAGACCAAACAGCACTAAAAATAGAAGTGAATACTATGAAAATCACTCAAAACCATGCAATTACATGGAAATTAAACAACATGCTTCTGAATGAGTTTTGGGTGAAAAATTAAATTAATCCAGAAATCAGGAAGTTTTTTAAATATCACAGGAACAAAGATACAACATACTAGAATCTCTGGAACACAGCTAAGGCAGTGTTAACAGGGAAATTCATAGTACTAAATGCCTATATCAAAAAGTTAGAAAGATTTCAAATTAACCATGTAACTCTAATGAAAGAATTAGAGAAGAAAAAACAAATAAACTCCAAAGCTAGTAGAAGATGAGAAATAACAAAAATCAGAGCTGAACTGAAGGAAATCAAGACATAAAAATTCATTCCAAATATCAACAAATCCAGAAGTTGTTTTTTAGAAAACAATGAATAAAGTAGATAAGCCACTAGCTAGACAAAAAAGAAAAGAGAGAAGATCCAAATAAACAGAATAAGAAATATTGAAGGGAATGTTACTACTGACCCCAGAGAAATAAAAACAACCATCAGGAACTACTATGAATACCTCTGTGGACACAAACTAGAAAACCTAGAAGAGATGGATAAATTTCTGGACACATACACCCTCCTAAGACTGACCCAGGAAGAAATTAATTCCCTGAACAGATCAATAATGAGTTCCAAAATGGAATCAGTAATAAATATCCCACCAACCAAAAAAAGCCTGGGACCTGATGTATTCACAGCTGAATTCTACCAGATGCACAAAGAGGAGCTCATACCATTTCTACAGAAAGTATTCCAAAAAACTGAGTAAGAGAGATTTTCCCCAACTCATTTTATGAGGCCAGCATCATCTTGATACCAAAACCTGGCAGAGTCACAACAAAAAAAGAAAACTTCAGGCCAATATCCTTCATGAACATTAATGCAAAAATACTCAACAAAATACTTGCAAACTGAATTCAGCAGCACATCAAAAAGATAATCCACCATGATGAAGTAGCCTTCATGCCTGGGATGCAAGTTTGGTTCTACATTCGCAAATCAATAAATGTGATTCATCACATAAACAGAAAGAAAAAAAAAACACATGATTATCTCAATAGATGTAGAAAAGGCTTTGATAAAATTCAACATTCCTTCATGTTAAAAACTCTCAATAAACTAGGTATTGAAGAAACGTACCTCAAAATAACGAGAGCCATCTATGGCAGACCCACAGCCAACATTTTACTGAATGGGCAAAAGCTAGAAGCATTCCCCCTGAAAACTGGCACAAGACAAAGATTTCTTCTCTCACCATTTCTATTCAACATATTATTGGAAGTCCTAGCCAGAGCAATCAGGCAAGAAAAATAAGTAAAGGGCACCCAAATAGGAAGAGAGGAAGTCAAACTGTGTTTGTTTGCAGACAACATGATTCAATATCTAGAAAAGTCCATAGTCTTGGCCAAAAATCTCCTCCAGCTGATAAACAACTTCAGCACAGTTTCAGGATAGAAAATCAATGTACAAAAATCAGTAGCATTTCTACACATCAACAACATCCAAGATGAGAGCTAAATCAAGAACACAATTCCATTCATAATAGTCACAAAAAGAATAAAATATCTAAGAGTATAGCTAACCAGGGAGGTGAAAGATCTCTACAATGAGAATTACAAAACACTGCTCAAAAACTTCAGAGAAGACAGAAACAAGTGTAAATACATCCCATCCTCATGGATAGGAAGAATCAATATCATTAAAATGGTTATACTGCCTAAAGCAATTTATATATTCAATGCTATTCCTTCAAACTACCCACAACATTTTTAACAGAATTGGAAAAACCTATCTTACAATTCATATGGAACCAAAAAAGAGCCCAAAGAGCCAAGGCACTCCTAAGAAAAGAGAACAAAGCTGGAGGCATTATGTTACCTGACTTCAAACTATATATTACAAGGCTACATTTACCAAACAGCATGGCACTGGTACAAAAACAAGCACATAGATCAGTGGAACAGAATAGAGAGCCCAGAAATAAGGCCACACATCTATGACCATCTGATCTTCAACAAATCTGACAAAGATATGCAATCGGGAAAAGATTGCCTATTCAATAAATGATGCTGGGATAAATGGCTAGCCATTATGCAGAAGATTGAACTGGACCCCTTCCTTAAGCCATACTAAAAAATAAACACAAGTTGTATTAAATACTTAACTGTAAAACCCAAAACTATATAAACCCTGGAAGACAACCTAGGCAATACCATCTTGAACATAGGAATGGGCAAAGATTTCATGACAAAGACACCAAAAGCAATTACAACGAAAGCAAAAATTTACAAATGGGATCTAATTAAATGTAAGAGCTTCTGCACAACAAAAGAAACTATCAACAGAGTAAACAGACAACCTAGTGAATGGGAGAACATATTTGCAAACTATGCGTCCGACAAAGGTCTAATATCAAGCATTTATAAGGAATTTAAACTAATTTACAAGAGAAAAACTAATGACCCCATTAAAAAGTGGGCAAAGGACGTGAACAGACATGTCTCAAAAGAAGACATACATGTGGCCAACAAGCATATGAAAAAAAGCTCAGTATCATTGATCATTAGACAAATGCAAATCAAAAACACAATGAGATACCATCTCACACCAGTCAGAATGGTGATTATTAAAAAGTCAAAAAATAAAAGATGCTGGCAAGTTTGCAGAGAAAAGGGAAAACTTATACATTGTTGGTGGGAGTGTAAATTAGTTCAACCATTGTGGAAAGCAGTATGGCAATTCCTCAAAGAGCTAAAGTAGAACTACCATCTGACCCAGCCATCCCGTTACTGGGTATATACCCAGAGGAATATAAATCATTTTACCATAAAGACACATGCACATGAATGTTCATTTCAGCACTATTCACAATAGCAAGGCATGGATTCAACCTAAATGTTCATCAATGACAGGTTGGATAAAGAAAATTTGGCACAATACACCATGGAATACTATGTAGCCATAAAAAAAGAATGAGATGATGTCTTTTGCAGGAGCATGGATGAAGCTGGAAGCTATTATCATTAACAAATTACTGCAGGAACAGAAAATCAAATACCACATGTTCTCACTTGTAAGTAGGAGCTAAATGCTAAGAACTTATGAGCACAAAGAAGGAAACAACAGATAATGGGGCCTACATGAGTGGGGAGGGTGGGAGGAGGGAAAGGAGCAGAAAAGATAACTGTTGGGTACTGGGCTTAATAGTTCGGTAATGAAATAATATGTACAACAAACCCACATGACATGTGTCTACCTATGTAATAAACCTTCACATTTACCTCCAGACCCAAAATAAGAGTTAAAAAAATGAAAGTTGGAAAGGTTGCATGCCAAGGTGTTGACAATAATTTTACAGGGGCAATGAAATTATGATTACTCCTTTTTCTTCTTTAGTTATTTTCTGTATTTTTTCAAAATATCCACAAAACAACTTGTATCATTTTTGAAATCAGAAATAAATACATAAATAATAGAATAGAGAATAATTAAAATCCAGTTTTGAAAGCAGGACTTTGCCAAGCATCTTCCTTGACTAGTCTCTGCTATCTGTTTTAAGTGACAATGTAGAAATTGTTTCTATATTACCATCTCTTGGTGCTGGATTTGTCACACTATCTCAAATAGTTTCATGTTTAGACCGGAATGATGCATGGGGTGGTTTAAACCTAGCACCCATTTTCTTCCAGAAGCAACAGAACTGCTGTGGGTACAAATGATGGTCAAACGCTACACATTATTCTATGGAAAGAGGCCAAATTCTAAAGAGTAATGGTTCCATGTAATGGTTTTTTGGAGGAACTATTATTTCTCTTGCCTAAAGAGAATAAGAGAAAGGCAAATTACATGCTACATGATAGGTTTTAAAATAATTACAGATAACTCTCCATTATCCATGCAATGTTGCACCCATTGCCAGAAGGAAGGTTAAGACCCTAAACCTGCTGGGCCCCTGAGCTCTGGGCAGTGCAATCTCTGTGCAGACAGCTGTGCACTCTTCCCTCAACCAGTACCTCCACCCACTTTGCTATTCCTGAAATGTAAATAGAAGTGCTAGAGATGAGGTTTGAAGTGGCCCCATGTCATGTCTCTGTGTAGAAATGTTCCTTCCATTGTCCATCAATCTGAGAGGATCTAGAATTGGTTTTATACATTCATTTTAAGAGTATTTATTGATATGTGCTAGACTATGCTCTGGGTATTGCAGCTATGGCAGTTTTTTTTTTTTAATGAAAATTATTGCCCACCATGGAGCTTGCATTCTAGATTCCTTTAATAAGGAGCTAGCAGGATTTTCTACACTCACTACCTCACTCCTCAGCCCATTCTCTTCCCAATGCTCAATCTTTTCTTTTAAAACTTCTCCAAGGCTAAAAAACTCATCATAAAACAAGTTCTTGAAGCATAGATGACTGAGTATGATAGACCTTTAAAAACGAGGCTTCTGATTCTTCTCTTCTTTGTAAGAGAAGCAAACGTTTGCTGGTGTTGTTCACAAGAGGAGCAAAGGTTTCCTGGTGATGGAACAAATGAGCCAATGTTTTCTTTCATTAAGCCAAGTTTGAGACACTGATGCACATAATCCCTGCTCTTCCTGGTTAAAGGGCTAAAGAGGATTTAAAAGCTCTTCCCTTCAACAGAAACAGCAACAAAAGAAACCCGGTTCAATTGGGATGTTTCTGGGACAGAGAGATGCTAGAGATTTTTTGACCAAGCACAATAGAAAATAGTTAGGAAGGCAGCAAGGCAGGGTGAGCCCTCATGCCAGAAGCATTGACGTGGCCTCCTATGCACATGCCAGCTTTGACTTCACCTTTTCAAATACAGAGTATCTATAGCAAGTTTGTAGGGGAAAATGAGTAGCTATTTTCTGGTCCTTTAGAAAATGACTCCAGAGGGCATTCTTGCCCTTTGCTGAAAAGAACCTTCTCCAGGCCTAGGGGAAAGTATATTCTTTCCCAGGTGGAAACAGAATACATGTTCATTCTCCAGCTCCTACTTTCTTGTGTGAGATGAGGATGAAGACCTGGAATGTTTTCTCCATCCAAAGCCTGCTCTATGTCACTGCTGCTGGGTCACTAACAGGCATTCAGATAAATGTCACCAAAACTCCCCAAATGCTGCTGGTGACACATCAACTGTTTTAAAATAAAACTGACCCTAGCTTTCTTTTATTAAAAATAAATAGTTGAATGGTTTTTGTCAATGCTTGATTTTTTATACAAGTTTTTCTAAATAAGTAATCAAATTGCACATACTTTAAATATTTTAAGAATAAAGTTACACAAACAATTCAGTATGCTATAGATATGATTTGACTCATTTTAGATATTAGATGCCACATATCAGTAAAACCAAATGATATGAGTGAAAGGGATATGATAACTGTTAAAACTTCAGTGAATAATACACAAACACAAAAAAAGAAAAATTCTCATGAGGTTGTTGTATTCCCCAGAAAAGACAATGGTGGCATGGACTCAAGAATTTGCAATTTCACAAATTTGGTAAAAATGATGAACCTCAATGCCTTTGAAATATCTCAAGAATGAGCTTGCAGTCATTCACTTTCAACTAGATCATGCTCCATGTCTTTTAATGACATTGTGTCTTTGTGAAGTTGGGTTGTCAGAGGTTTCTGTGATAAAAAGAAAGTATTATACTAAAATCAATGTGAAACAGAGCATGACGGTTGGCGATGTTCCACTAGATTCCAAGCACGACCAGTTGTACAGTGTCTAACAGACATGCACATCCCATTCATCCATAATTCTGGCTAAAAAAAAAAGAAAAATATTAATTTTTTTCCAATTTACATTTTTTTTCATGTGGCTACTGAGTTATTATGATATGGATACTTATTAAGTTGTGTAGACACAACTACCTAAGAAATGAAACTGTCAGATATTTCTTCTGATCTGGGTATGCGATGGGAAAAACAGCAAGAAACCAATGGCACTGTGGAAAGAGATTTGGGAACCTCTGACTTAGGGTTTTGTCAGTACTGAATGAAATACGGGAACATAAGCTTTTGAATTTTTATTTTTAATTTTTGCGGACACATAATAGGTGTATAATTTTAACATAAGCTCTCTAGGGAAGGATGGGAAGGCCTGAGGAGGCTTATGGATGGAAAAAATTAAAGGAGGCAATAGATTTTTCTAAGGAGATCAAAGTGCAGTTGCAGTTGGAATACTGGAGCAAGAAAGTGGAAATATAAAGATTGTGCTCAGAGTAAGAGCTGGCTGAATTTAGATTTTAAAAGTGGAGCAGTTAGGAATGGCACCATGAGAGTGACTGATTCCTTTAAGCTCAGCATACGTCAAAATTAACCCATAGTTCCTATACCCCAAACCTACTCATCCCCCAGTGGTCTTTCAGGAAATGCTAATATCAACCACTCAGTTGGATAAACCAGATGCTAGAAAGTCAGCCTTGTCACCTTCCTCTCTTTTACTTGTCATGCCTTAGCAATGACCACATTGCAGTTACTCAGCCTCCTTTATATCTCTTGAATTATTAACTTACATTCATTTACTTCCATTTCCAGTGCCCCTGGTCTAAGCTATGTGGAAGAAAAGTATCTTAAGACAAACTGAAATGAGAAAAGGTTGTGAATTAAAAAGAAAACTAAGAGAGCTCCCTAGGGCATCTAACAAAGAGAAAACATCAAGGAGGAAGGCCAGCCCAGTATTGGTTGCTGACCAAGACAGGGATGCAAAGTACCTATTGGGTTCAGGTATAAGGAGATTGCTCAGGGTGGATGGACAAGGAGTTTTCACAGGAATTGTGAGGGGAAAGAGATTTTCCTGAGCTAAGGAGTGAATTCAAAAAGAAAATCAAGCACAGTGAATCACTGGAGACATCAAGAGTAAAAACAATTCTTACAACAAGCTTGATAGAGGTAGTATAGTATATCTTCTCTGACAGAAGATATGCCATCAGGGAAAATTTTCACTTTTGTTTTTGTGGGTTTATTTTTTTGTTAATTTTTGTGTATCTGAAGAGGAAGGTCTTGAGTATATTTCAATCAATAAAAAAGTTAAAATGATCAGGTGTAATTTAGGAAGACAGATTCAAGAGGAGGTAGAATTGGCCAACAAGAGAAAGATATCACTTGGATTATGACAGGAAGGAAAAAAAAATGAGTGTATGTTTAAGCTGTAAATATCACGTATTTGTCTGAAATTTACACAGAAGTTATAAGTAACGTTCTTCAGAATGCTTATCTTTCTCTCATAACTGAGTTAATGGGGATGTTTGTGTAATATTAAACATGATACTGGCTTTTGAATTGAATATACATATGTATATATATATGTGTGTGTGTATATATATATATCAGTTATATATTTGTTGTTTTGTTGTTGTTGAGATGGAGTCTTACTCTGTCACCCAGGCAGGAGTATAGTGGTGCAGCCTGAACTCATTGCAACCTCTGCCTCCCAGGTTCAAGGGATTCTCATGCCTCAGGCTCCCAAGTAGCTGGAACTACAGGCATCTGCCACCACACCTAGCTAATTTTGTATTTTTAGTAGAGACAGTGTTTTGCCATGTTGGCCAGGCTGGTCTTGAAGTCCTGACCTCAAGTGATCCGCCTGCCTCAGCCTCCCATAGTGCTGGGATTACAGGTGTGTGCCACCATGCCCAATATATCTTGAACCAATTAGATATATTGATACAGATATGACATGTTTGTTCATAGCTCTGTTATAGTATATTGTTCTTATTATCGATAATGTTTTCTCTACTAAACAGTCTTTCATTGTATCATTGATCTTTTCTTTAACAGTATTTTCTTTTCGAGAAGGGCAAATTTTATGATCTAGATTTTTAACTACCCTAGTGATATGTATAACTTTATATAATAAAATTATGCCTTTATATCTTGATCTATCAACTATGCATTGTGTCTATTGAGTCATCACAATGAAACACAAGACAATTAGAACACATAGACATCCACCCAAATTCAGCCTTCACATTGCCCCCAATTTGTTTTGGTTATAGCATTGTTCCTTTTCTTTCCAGATATAGCATTGTTCCTTTTCTTTCCAGATTCTAATTTTATATATTTCAATGATAAGTGTAATGTAATATTAGTTTGAAAATGTGGACTCTTTTTTTATTAATAGACTTTATTTTTAGATCAGTTTTAGGTTTACCAAAAAAAAAAAAAAAAAAAACTGTGAAGAAATTAAAGGGCGTCTCCATAGACCTAATTTACCCCATCCCCAACCCACATATAGTTTCACCTGTTATTAATGTCTTGCATAGTACAGTGCATGTGCTATATTTATTTACATTAGAATTCACTCTTTTTGTTGTAAATTCTATGGAGTTTGACAAATGCATGTTTTTAAGCTATAAATATCACTATTTGCTTAAAATTTACACAGAAGTTATAAGTAATGTTACTCATAATGTTTTTTTTTCCTCTTGTTACTGAGTTAATGGGGATGTTGGTATAATATTAAACATGATACTGGCTTTTGGGCTGATCAGATATATCTAATGGTAATACTGCTATGGTGGCTTTTGGGCTGATTAGACAGAGATAAAAAATCTCTAAAAACCTACAGTCATTCAATGCCAGCCTGTGAAAACAGCTGCAGGGTACAAGCTAATCAGCACCAAAGCCACCATTACAGTATCATGAAGAATTTTTCACTGCTCTAAAACTCCCCTGTGCTCCAACAATTCATCTCTCCCCACTTCCCCAAACCCCTGGCAACCACTGATCTTTTCACTGTTTCTAGTTTTGCCTCTTCCAGAATGTTATATAGGAATCATGCTGTATATAGCCTCTTCTGATATTAATTTAAAATTTCACTTGTCAATTGCTGGTATACAGGAAAGCAAATGACTTGCATATTAACTTTGTATCCTGAAATCTTTTTATGATCACTTATTAGGTCCACGAGTTTTTTTTTTTTATTCTTTCAGATTTTCTACTAGATAACTTGTTCATTTCAAAGAAAGTTTTATTTGTTTCTTCTCCATATGTTTCCCCTTTATTTTTCTTATTTTATTACAGTAGCTATGTTTTCTAGTACAATGTTGAATAAGAGTGGTGAGAGTGGACATCCTTGTCTTGTAACCAAACATAGGTTGAAAGCATCTGGTTTCTAACCACAAAGTATAATATTAGCACTTTTTTTGGTAAATATTCTTTTGTCAAGTTGAAGGAGTTTCCTTCTATTTCCAGTTTGTTAAGAGGTTTTTTTAAATCATGAATGAGTGTTGAATTATGCAGGTACGTTGCCGCATCCACTGACATAATAATATAATTTTTATTCTTTAGCCTTTTGATGCAATATATTGTATAAATTGGTTTTTGAGTGTGGAACCAGACTTGCATATCTGGAATAAATCCCACTTGGTTGCAATTACAATTTAAAATCCTTTTTATACATTGTTAGATTAATTTGTGAATATTTTGTTAAGAATTTTGCATTTATGTTCATGAAAGATAGTGGTTTGTATTAGTCCATCCTTGTGCTTCTATAAAGAACTACCTGAGACTGGGTAATTTATAAAGAAAAGAAATTTAATTGACTCACAGTTCCACAGGCTGCACAGGAAGCATGGCTGGGGAGGCCTCAGGAATATTACAATCCTGGCAGAAGGTGAAAGGGAAGAAGGCACATCCTACATGGCTGGAGCAGAAAGAAGGGACTGAAGGGGGAGATGCTACATGCTTGTAAACAACCTGATCTCCGGGGAACTTACTCACTATCACTAGAACAGCAAGGGGGACATCCACCCCATGATTCAATCACCTCCCACCAGCCCCCTCTTCCAACACTGGATTACAATTCAACACGAGATTTGGGTGGGGACAAAAATCCAAGTCACATTATTTTGCCCCTGGCCCCTCCCAAATCTCATGCCCCTCCCACATTGCAAAATATAACCATACCTTCCAACAGTACCCCAAAGTCTTAACTCATTCCAGCATGTAACTCAAAAGTTCAAAATCTCATCTGAAACAAGTCTAGTCCCTTCTTTCTATAAGCCTGTAAAATCAAAAAGAAGTTAGTTACTTCTAATATACAATGGGCGTTCAGGCATTGCATACATGTTCCCATTCCAAATGGGAGAAATTGGCCAAAAAAAAAAAAAGGATGAAAGGCTCCATGATAGTCTGAAACCCAGCAGGTCACTCATTAAGTCTGGAAGCTCCAAAATATGTTCTTTGATTCCATGTCTCACATCCAGGGCATGCTGATGCAAGGGGCGGGTTCCCAAGGCTTTGAGCAACTCTGCCCTTTGGCTCTGCAGGGTGCAACCCCTGCAGCTGCTTTCACAGGCTGGCATTGAATGACTGCAGCTTTTCCAGGTACATAGTGCAAGCTGTCAGTCAATCTACTATTCTGGGCTCTGGAGAATGGTTGCCCTCTTCTCACAGCTCTACTAGGCAGTGCCCCAGTGGTGACTCTGTGTGGGGGCTCCAACCCCACATTTCCCTTTTGCACTGCCCTTGTAGAGGTTCTCCATGAGAGCTCCATCCTCGCAGCAGACTTCTGCCAGACATCCAGATATTTCCATACATCCTCTGAAATCTAGGTAGAAGATGTTAAGCCTCAACTCTTGCCCTCTGTGCACGCACAGGCTCAATACCACATGGAAGCTACCAAGGCTTACAGCTTGCACCCTCTGGAGCAGTGGCCTAAGATATTTCTGGGGCCCTTTTGGCCACAGCTGGAGCTGGAGTGGCTGGGATGCAGGGAACAGTGTCCTAAGGTTGCACAGGGCAGCAGGGCCCTGGGCCCAGCCCATGAAACCATTCTTTTCTCTTAGACTTCCAGGCCTGTGATGGGAGGGGCTGCTGTGAAGGTCTCTGAAATGCCTTTGTGGCATTTTCCCCATTGTTTTGAGTATTCACATTTGACTCCTCTTTACTTATGCGAATTTCTGCAGTTGGTGGCTTAAATTCCTCCCAAGAAAATGGGTTTTTCTTTTCCACCACTTGCTCAGGCTGCAGATTTTCTAAACTTGTATGTTCTTCATTCCTTTTAAATGTAAGTTCCAGTTTCAGGTACTTTATTTGCTCACACATATGACCATACACTGTTGGAAACACCTAGGTCACATCTTGAATACTTTGCTGCTTAGACATTTCTTCTGCCAGATACCCTAAATCATCACTGTCAAGTTTAAAGTTCCACAGAGCCCTAGAGCAAAGGCTCAATGCTGCCAGTCTCTTTGCCAAAGCATAGTAAGAGTAACCTTTACTTCAGTTCCCAGTAAGTTTCTTATCTCCATCTGAAACCACCTCAGCCTGGACTTAATTGTCCATGTCACTATCAACATTTTGGTCACAATTTAACAAGTCTCTAGAAATTTCCAAACTTTCCCTCATATTCCTGTCTTCTTCTTAGCCCTCCAAACTGTTCTAACCTCTGCCTGTTACCCAGTTTCCATGTTGCTTCCACGTTTTCAGGTATCTTTATAGCAATACCCCACTCCTGGTACCAATTGTCCCACACTGTTATGAAGAACTACATGAGACTGGGTAATTTATTTTTAAAAAGTGGTTTAATTAGCTTATGGTTCCACAGGCTGTACAGAAAGCATTACTTGGGAGGCCTCAGGAAACTTATAATGATGGCAGAAAGTGAAGGTGGGGAAGGCATCTCCTACATGGGTGGAGCAGGAGGAAGAGAGCAAAGTGGGAGCTGCTACACACTTTTAAACAAAGAGTTCTTGTGAGAACTCACTCACTATAACAAGAACAGCAAGGGGGAAATCTGCTCCCATCTTCCAGTCACCTCCCAACAGGCCCTTCTTCCAACATTGGATTACAACTGAACGTGAGATTTGGGCAGGGACACAAAACCAAACCACATCATGGTCTATAATTTTCCTTTTTTGTAACATTTTTGTCTAGCTTTGGTATTAGATGAATGCTAGCCACATAGGAAAAGTTAAGAAGTGTTTCCTCAGATTCTGTTTTCTGGAAGGAATTGCAGACTATTGGTATGATTTGTTCCTTAAATATTTGGTAGAATCCACCATTGAAACCACTTGAGCCCAGCGCTTTCAGTTTTAGAAAGCTATTAGTTAATAGTTCAAATTGTAAGTCACTATAAGCCTAATCAGATTATTTATGTTTTGATAGATATTACTTTTTCAAATAATTAATATTTTCCTGTAAGTTATCAAATTAGTGGGCTTAGAGATCTCCCTGAAATTCTTTTATTATTTTTCTAATATCCGTTGGATCAGAATGGTCCCTTTTTCATTTCTGTTAGTAATTTGTATCTTCTTTCATTTTTTCTTAGACTGGCTGAAAGTTCATAAATTTTACTGATCTTTGCATACAGGCAGCTTTTGGTTTTGTTTATTTTCTCCATTGATTTCTTGTTTCTAATTTTATTGATTTCTGCTCTAATTTTTACTAGTTTATATCTTTTACTTTGAATTTAACTTATTCTTCTTTTCTGGTTCCAGAATGCATTTACTTTATCTCTAGGAATCCTGAATTGTTTGCTGCCTGAAAGCTTTACTTCTATATGGCCCAGAACAAAGTGCTCACTTCTTTTGTTCTAGGTTTAAAAATAGGGGAGATTTTTAGTGTGCAATGTGGTAATAATCTCAAAGCAAATGATTTGGATTTGTTGCAGCCAGGATTTATTGTAAGAAATAAAGCATGTTCTTGAATGTTTCAAATATGGACTTTAGATATCAGTAACAAAGCTTCCAGGATTAGAATACAGAGGTTAATAGTAGAGTAAAACTTTAGGAAGGTTGCAGAGAAAGGAAAAGGGAAAGGAGATCCCTGCCTGGGGCTAGGAACACAACCTGGCAGGGAAAAGGTCAGAGAGTAATGCTTCAGATTTAAGCTCCTATCTACCTTATCCTCTTCAACTTGAAGTCCTGGTGGAGGAAAGCAGAAAATATACCAAGGTAAGAGTCAGAAACTCCTTACTGGAAAGAAATATGATAGCATTTTAGAAGGAAATGAATTAAGAAAATTGTCACTCATTTTTACAGATTACACTTTTGCAGCCCTGGATGAGTTAAATGACTGATACAAACTCACAGAGATAGTAGCTTACAGAGCATCAGATGGAATATACAATTAGAGTATGGAATTATAGATTTAGACAGAATCTTACACATAATTATTTTTCAGTGTAGCAAAAGCAGTAGACAATGTTTACGAATTTGCCAAGTAACTAGGTCTTGGAGGAATTAACATTGGCATCTAGGCCCAGTGTTCTTCCACTATAATTTACTACCTGGAACTCAGCCCCTGATATCCAAACCTATGCCCCTTCTATAGAGAAAGCAAATATTTTGTTAACTCAGTGTTTTGTGATTAGATAAACTTAACAGATGCCACCTTCTAAAATTTTCTCCATCAAAGTGATTGCATTTATTTTAACTTCCAATTTATCACCCAGGAAGAACCAAATTCACACATTCATTCACTAGAGGATGCATTCATTTATGCACTTACTCATTGAGTAAATACCTTTCCCTGTCCACGGCATGCTCAGCACATTCTCAGCACTAAGGATACAGCATAAACAAAACTAATAAAATACCTGCCTTCATAGAGCTTATATTCCAGGATAAGGAAAAAAGGCAAACTATAAACAAAAAGTAAGCATATAATGGGTGGTATGGCGACAACTTCCATGGAAACTATGGAGGGCGAAGGAGATAAGAAGCATTATGCAACATAGATGGGCATGCGGAGCCTCTCTGATCAGGTGACATTTGAACAGCAATGTAAAAGGAGTGAGGAAGTCGATGAAAGTCTGTGGGAAGAGCATTCCAGGAAGAGGGAGCAGCCACTATGGAAGCCCTAGGTGTAACAGTGCTTGATGTTTTAGAAAAATAGAGAAGGGCTCAGTAAATGGGGATGAAGTCGGGGGATGAGCTTACATAGGTGGCAGGGCAACTCTGAAGGAGCTGGGAATTTATTCTGAGTGAGACAAGAATCTACTAATGAGCCTAGAGAAGCAGGGGACTTACTTATAAAGCTGTTGCAGTTATTCCAATAAAAAGGAATAGTGGCTTGGACTTGATTTGTGGTGGTAGAGGGAATGAGAAATGCACAGGTTTTGGATATATTCTGAAGATGAAGGCAGCAAAATTTGTTATCAATGCCAGATGTGAGAAAGAAGGAGTGCAGTCAAATAGTTTCTAAGATTGATTGATTGACTTTTTTATAGTAAAAAGAAAAATCATATGAGATCATTCTCTTTCGACACAAATTTAAAGTTCAAGAAACTAGAGCCTATCCTCTCGCCCCACACAATGTCAGAGAGCATCTGTTTGGAAGTTTCACCACCTGACTCCCTTGCTTTCAATCCTCTTTCCTCAGTAAAAGCAGTAGCCACTGGAATCCTCATCTCTCCCCTGTTGTTCTTCTCCTCTAACACTTGAGAATGTAACAAGTTAGCAGAAATAGAGTTGAAGTCAGCTGAATACACATTGATCTAGGGCAATGCTCTTAATTACATTGGACTCAAACTGTGGCCTACACACGTTAAATGCCCTCTACGGCGTGGTGTGCTTAGAAGAAATGACATAACTCGACCTTGAATTCTCTTACTTTCTAGCTGTTCTTTTTTTATCTGAAGCCATATAATTCTTTTTACATTCTCAAGGCGTTAGCATTACATAAAAACAATTTGACTATAATTTTGTCTGAGCTGACATTTTATATTAACTTACATTCTTTTACTTTGAAATCTTAAAATCTCACTTAAAAACAATATGCTTGCCCTTAATCTACCTAACTGGTGGCACCTTCTCATATTTTTACTTGGTTTATCCACCTCTATCTGCCAAAGTTCTCTAGAGGTTAATCCTCAAAAATCTCTAGCTATACTGATTCTAGAGTCCAAATAAATTAAATTTGTAATTTTAAATAACAACTGCATACCAACGATTCAAAAAATTTTATCTGTGGTCCAGACATCACTACTGGATTCCTGATGTGTCTGTACAACTCCATTTGGAATCTAAGAAGTGTCTTAACTTCTGCTCATCTGAAACTAAACTCCCAAGTTTACATCCTCAGAATTATTCTTCCTTCACCCTTCCTTATATGTGCTAATATTAGGTTGGTGCAAAAGTAATTGCAGTTTTTGCCATTACTTTTAATAGTAACCTCATTCTTTCAGTTGTGAACCTGGGCTAAAAATGAGCTATGTTTTTTTCTCATAGCCACATCCAATGGGTCAGCTGGCTCTAGCAGCCCTGCTTCCATGTATGTAGAGTCTGATCATTTTCTCACTCTCAGCTCTACAGCGTTGGCCCCCATTAACATCATTTAGTCTTGGGTTATTGCAATATCCATTCTGCTTTCCCTGCTTCAGCTTCTGTGCCCTGCACAATAACCAGGGTGATTACTTTCAGTGGTAGGAGAGACACCACTCGTGTGTTCAGAATCTTCTCACAGGCTTCCTGTATCACCTCAGAAGTGGATGTCCTCACCGTGGGCCATGAGGCCTTCTCAACTACACTGTGCACTCCCCCTAGCTCTAATCTCTGGGTCTTTCACTCTGGCACCTCCTCTCTCTGCTCCAGCCACATCAACGCCCTTACTGGTCCTAGAAGTGGCAAGCAGGAGCCTGCCCCAAGGCCTTTTTGGAATTTATTTCCCCAGATATCTACAAAGCTTCTTTCCTTGTTGACTTTATTCTTAATATCACCATGTCTGGGAAACTTCTCTGAGTAACTACATAAAACACCAGGACTCTCCACCCCCACAGACCAGCCAGGCACTCCCTGTTTCTTTGCCTGTTTTATTTTTCTTCATACACCTAACACCATCTATTACACCTTATTTTATTCGATTTTGTCTTCATTCTCTGCCTTTTTCATTAGAAAGCAAACTCCGTAAAGACTGGACTTTGCTTTGTTCTTGCTGTATTGCAGTACCTGGAATAGCACCTGAGAAGTATTAGGTGCTCACTGGGCGGAATATTGCAATGAAAGGCAAAACACAATGCTGATGTCGATAGCCACGAGCAGATAATTAGACAAAATTCATTTTCCTAAATGCCAGAATCCATATACAAACTAGTAGATCTAGGTAACAAGCCATATTTGGGAAATGTAAATCTTTCTTTTCACCCTTTTATGGATTTTAAACTAGTCATGGTATTTTCAAAATGCACAATTCATACTGAAACCAACTGGGAAAAATATGTTATGAAAGTTTTCTAGGGTTTATGTTTGTAGTAAAATAAATTTTAGAGTTCAATCACAGCTCCTGTCTGCTGACAATATATAAATCTGTTTTAGAAATGGGCCAAAGGGTGCATTGCAGAGTATCCCCATGACATTTGATTTAAAATGATTTTTCAATAAAATGAATCCCTAAGCATATTTTATTTTGACTTTTACAGTATATATATATAATAGAGAGAGAGAGAGCGTAAGAGTGTATATATATATACTGTTGTTGTTGTTGTTGAGACAGAGTCTCGCTCTGTTGCCCAGGCTGGAGTGCAATAGCGCAATCTCGGCTCACTGCAACCTCCACCTCCCAGGTACAAGCGATTCTCCTACCTCAGCCTCCCAAGTAGCCCGGATTACAGGCATGTGCCACCACACCCAGCTAATTGTTGTATTTTCAGTAGAGACGGGGTTTCACCAGGTTGGCCGGGCTGATCTCAAATTCTTGACCTCAGGCGATCCACCTGCCTCGGCCTCCCAAAATGCTGGGATTACAGGCATGAGCCATGGCGCCCGGCTAATATATTTTAAAATCTTGTATCAGATGTATGTTATATCAGATGTATAGACAAATACTTGTGAAACCAACTATTATTTTAATATGTAATTAAGCAAAAGCTTTAAAAAACAAAAATGCATGAGATGAGTGCTTTGAAATGGAATCAAATGAACACTTGCTTGCCTTGATTGACATAATTCAATGGGAAATAGAAACAGATTTCCACACCAAGAATGAAAATTATTAGCTCTTCTATCTTGATTTCAGGGCTAAAACAATACATGTAGTTGCTGATAGTAAAAGTTTTAGCACCTTCGCTTCCCAATCAGAAATGTATTGGTGGTAGGTTTTGTGACCGTGAAATGCACTGATACTGAAATATTGGTTCCATACTGAAAAGAACCATTCATTTTTTGTTTAAAAGTTGATTGCCCTTTAAGTAAATTGGAAAACATTAATCCAAGACTTCACTATCCTTCTTTGAAGGTCTTTGGAAAACAGTTAAAACTGGTAGGGCTGCTCCCTCCCAGTAGCAGCAGCTGGAGGAGGCAATAAACCACCCTTCTCTAGAGCTGCGCTGGGAGGCAGGGGCCATGTAAGGAGCCTGAGGTGCTGTGAAGGGGGAGGAGCAGGTGGGGCCAGGCTCCCAGACTAAGGGGAGAAGCAGGAGGAATTTTACAGGTTGTCCCAAAGGCCATGCTTGATGCACATGATTTCTTCCCAGGAGCCCTAAATCTTCAGAAAAAAAAAATATTGGCATGCTTGATATAGAAGCCACCAAGGGAGACTTTTGCAGCCATGTCAGTCTTGTGGTGGAAACAGATGGTCTCTGTGGCTGCAGGGTAAAGTAGAGGGAGAAAAATCGAGGTTTGGCTTCTGAACCATGTGTATCTGAGTATTAAAAGGGTAGAGAGCCTTCTAATTGGAACTTGAATCACATTTTGATGTCAGTTGTCATAAGGGATCTTTGACCTAACCTAAAGTCAGGGATTGTCCAGAGGAGTGGATGATGGGATTGTACAGAGGAGTGGATGATGGGATTGTAGAGAGGAGTGGATGATGGGATTGCACAGGAGTGGAGGACGGGATTGTACAGAGGAGTGGAGGATGGGATTGTACAGAGGAGTGGAGGATGGGATTGTACAGAGTGGACGATGAGATTGTAGAGAGGAGTGGAGGATGGGATTGTACAGAGGAGTGGATGATGGGATTGTACAGAGGAGTGGATGATGGGATTGCACAGAGGAGTGGATGATGGGATTGCACACAGGAGTGGATGATGAGATTGTAGAGAGGAGTGGATGATGGGATTGAACAGAGGAGTGGATGATGGGATTGTACAGAGGAGTGGATGATGGGATTGAACAGAGGAGTGGATGATGGGATTGTACAGAGGAGTGGATGACGGGATTGTACAGAGGAGTGGAGGATGGGATTGTACAGAGTGGACGATGAGATTGTAGAGAGGAGTGGAGGATGGGATTGTACAGAGGAGTGGATGATGGGATTGTACAGAGGAGTGGATGATGGGATTGAACAGAGGAGTGGATGATGGGATTGTACAGAGGAGTGGATGATGGGATTGTACAGAGGAGTGGATGATGGGATTGTACAGAGGAGTGGATGATGGGATTGTAGAGAGGAGTGGATGATGAGATTGCACAGAGTGGATGATGGGATTGTACAGAGGAGCGGATGATGAGATTGCACTAAGATACTCTGGGATGGGTGTTGTGGAGTTGCTGTGATGAAGAGAGAGTTAATTTTAAAAAAAGAATCAATCATTAGAGCATTATATGATTTTTAAAGGACAACTACATATTTGGAATTTCTTCATGAAAGAAGCAGCAATATTCAAAAAATTTTTCCAATTTTTTAGAGAAAAAAATGAATCTGCTAGGAGGATATTTATTGAGTGCACCTTGGAACTACTGAATGAAACCACACAATAGCTGAGTCCAAAAAACCTACCAAGAGCTTACTCGCTACTTTCACGCCAGGAAAATTTTAAGGACAGGCACACCTCAATTTATGGTTTCACTTTCTCGTGCTTCACAGATAATTTTTTTTTTTTTTTTTTACCAATTGAAGGTTTGTGGCAACCCTGCTTTGGGGCAAGTCTACTGCCAACAAATTTTCAATAGCACTTTCTGTCTCTGTGTCACATTTGGTGATTCTCACAATATTTAAAACTGTTCATTATTGTTATCTCTGTGATGGTGATCTGTGATCGTTGATCTTTGATGTTATTATTATAAATGTTTTGGGTGCCATGATCCATGGCAGCCTTCATATACAGCATCTGTAGGTTTTACCTGCTCCACCGACCAGCTGCTCCTCTCTCTCTCTCTCTCTCTGTCTCTCAGTCTTTGGGTCTCCCTATTCTCTGAGACACAGTTATATTAAATCAAGCCAATTAATAATCACAGTGGTCTCCAAATATTCAAATAAAAGAAATAATTGCATATCTTTCACTTTAACTCTAGAGCTAGAAATGATTAAGCTTAATGAGGATGACATGTCAAAAGCCAAAATAAGCCAAAAGGTAGGTCCCCTGCACCAAACAGTCAAGTTGTAAATGTAAAGGAAAAGTCCTTCCAGGAAATTAAAACTGCTCTTGCAGTGAGCACACAAATAATGAGAAAGCAAAACAGCCTTATTGCTGATATGGAGAAAGTTTGAGTGGTCTGGATGGAAAATCAAACCAGCCACAAAATTCCCATAACCAGAGCCTAATCCAAAGCAGGGCCCTAAATCTCATCCATTGTATGAAGGCTGAGACAGGTGAGGATGCTGTAGAATAAAGTTGAAAGACAGCAGATTGATTCATGAGGTTTAAGAAAAGAAGCCACCTTTGTAACCTAAAAATGTGAGGTAAAGCAGCAAGTGCTGATGGAGAAGCTGCAGCAAGTTATCTAGAAGATTCTTGATAAGATCACTGATGAGGGTGGCTACACTAAACAAACGATTTTCAATATAGGTGAAACAGCCCTTTATTGAGAAAAGATGCCATGTAGAATTTTCATTGCTAGAGAGAAGTCAATGCCTGGCTTCAAAACTTCAAAGGACAGGCTGACTCTCTTTCAGGGACCACTGTGGCTAGTGACTTCAAGTTGCAGCCAATGCTCATTTACCATTCTGAAAATCCCAGGGCCCTTAAGAATTATGCTAAATCTGCTCTGTGCTCAAGAAATGGAACATCACAGCCTGGTTGGCAGCACATATGTTAAAAGCATGTTTTACTGACTAAGCCCACTGTTGAGACCTACTGCTCAGAAAAAATATGATTCCTTTAAGAATATTGCTGCTCATTGACAATTCACCTA
The DNA here is from genome assembly GCF_028885625.2 of Pongo pygmaeus. Classification (NCBI taxonomy): domain Eukaryota; kingdom Metazoa; phylum Chordata; class Mammalia; order Primates; family Hominidae; genus Pongo; species Pongo pygmaeus. The sequence goes on from NC_072376.2 coordinate 202,748,688, forward strand.
GTTTCTCAGGAGCTTTGATGGAGATGTATAGGGAAACTAGTATTGTTTTCATGTCTGCTAATACAATATCGATTCTCCAGCCCATGGATCAAGGAGCCGTTCCGACTTTTCAAGTCTTATTATTAAATAAGAAATGCATTTTGTAAAGGTATAGCTGTCGTAGATAGTGATTTCTTTGATGGAACTGAACAAAGTGAATTGAAAACCTTTTGGAAAGGATTCACCATTCTAGGTGCCATTAAGGACATTTGTGATTCATGCGGGGAGGTTGAAATATCAACATTAACATGAGTTTGGAAGAAGTTGATTCCAGCCCTCATGGATGACTTTGAGGGCTCAGGATGTCAGTGGAGGAAGTCCCTGCAGATGTGGTAGAAATTGCAAGACAACTAGAATTAGAATTAGAGCCTTAAGATGAGATGAAATTGCTGTAAACTCATGATGAAACCTGAACAAATGGAGAGTTGCTTCTTATGGATGAACAAAGAAAATATTTTCTTGAGATGGAATGTAATCCAGGTGGAGATGCTATGAACATTGTTGAAATGACAACAAAGGATTTAGAATATTCCATAAACCTAGTTGATAAAGAAGCAGTAGGGTTAGAGAGGGTTTACTCCAATTTTGAAGGAAGTTCTTCTGTGGATAAAATGCTATCAAACAGCATCATATGCTACAGGGAAATCTTTTGTGAAAGAAACAGTGTATCAATGCAACAAACCCCATTCTCTTATTTTTAAGAAATTGCCACAGGCACCCAACCTTCAGCAGCCCCCACCCTGAGCAGCCAGCAGCCCCCACCCTGAGCAGTCAGCAGCCATCAATATAGAGGCAAGATCCGCACCAAGGAAAAGAGTATGACCTGTTCAAGGCTCGACATTTGTTGGTATTTTTTAAGCAATAAAGTGTTTTTAATTAAAGTATGCACGTACTGTTTTTAAACATAAGGCTATTAACATACTCATTAGACTACAGTATAGTTTAAACATAACTTTTATATGCACTGGGAAGCCAAAAAATTTGTATGACTAACTTCATCACAACATTGGTCTTATTGCAGTGGTCTGGAACCAAATCCACGATACCTCTGAGGTGTGCTTGTAGGTTTTTTTGTTGTTTTATGTTTTGAGATGAGGTCTCACTCTGTCACCAAGGCTAGAGTACAGTGGCATAATCATAGCTCACTGCAGTCTCGAACTCCTGGGGCCAAGTGATCCTCCCACCACAGCCTCCTGAGTAGCTGGGACTAGAGGCATGCAACGCTACACCTCGCTAATTTTTAATTTGTTTGTAGAGATGGGGTTGCACTGTTGCCCAGGCTGGTCTTGAACTCCAGGGCTCGAGCAGTCCTCCCACCTTGGCTTCCCAAAGTGCTGAGATTTCAGGCGTGAGCCACTCACCCAGGTTGTCTGCAGTTTTTTAAAACAAAAATATAATTTAAAAGATTAAAAGTTAAAATAGATTTTCACAAATATATATATCTACCATTATAGTATAATAGAGAATAGTTTCACTGCCCTAAAAACCCTCTGTGCTCTGTGTGTCCATCTCTTCCTTCCCCTTGGTCCACGGCAACCACTGATCTTTCTACTGTTCTCATAGTTTCACTGTTTCCAGAACGTCATATAATTGGAATGGAACAGTACGTAGCCTTTTCGGATTGGCTTCTTCTCTTAGCAATATGCATTTAAGTTTCCTCCATGTATTTTTTTGTGGCTTGATAGATCATCTCCCGTTAGCAGTAAATAATATCCCATTGACATTAAACTTTTGTCAAGACTCAGAACGTACAACATGAAGAGTAAATGTGAATGTGCACTGCAAGCTTTGAGTGATAATGAAGGGTCAAGGTAGGTTTCTGGTTGTCACAGGTGTGCTCCTGTGAGGCAGGAAGCTATAGTGGGGAGGCTGTGTGTGGGAAAAGGGACATATGTGAAGCCTGTACCCTCTGCTCCATTTAGCTGTGAACTTGCACTTCTCTAAAAAATAAAATTTATTAAAACTAAAAAACAAAATATTAAAAAATTAAAAATTACAATATGTCATATATTTTCCAAATCACAAGACAGAGACAAAGACATAATAAAACAAAATGTAGAAAACAACAAACATAGGAATAAAACATCAGTGATAGAAGGCAGAAGACAGAAAAGCAGAGCCAAACACATTAATTTATGTAATTATTAGTTACATTCATTTATGCTAACTTATATTGATTTAACAAATTAATTTTGACTAAATGGCATTAAAGGAGGTTTGAGGAATTTGCCTGTCACCTTCTGGACGAAAGGACTCAATAATATCAACTCTTTAATTTGCTGTAAATTATTTTAAAATATGCTCACATTCCAATACAAACTCCATGAAGAATATTTTGGAACAAGAAAATGTGATTTTAAATTCATCTGATGAACAAACACACAATGAGAGCCAATATTACAAAATAAATCTGCAAGATATTTAAGATCATTATAACTTTTCAAAATTAAACATTTGATATGGCACAAAAATAAACACGTAAATGAAAGAGAATTAGAAACACAGAAATTTTGTGTAATTTTGTGTAGTAACGGAGTAACATTTCAAATCTACAAATCAAGAATAATTATCCCATTGGTGGTATTATTGGAGTAATCAACAAAACTGCCTAAAATGTAAAGTTCTTACACATTTCAACACTATGTAAAAAGCACAAGACAAACAACTGGGGACATTTTTACAACAATTACGTTACATAAAAGTTAAAATCCTTATGACATATACAATAAAACATTATAATTATTGCTATTAGTACTACCATTATGATTACCTGGTCTTCCCACACACCTGTCCTCTTCCAGTACCCTGTGGTGAAACAGAGCCCTCCCTCTCTGGCCACAGTTGAGGGATCCAGCAGGAACCCTGCCTAAACCCACAGAGGGTGTGAGCCAAGCCGGGACATCGCATTCCCTCCTGCAATGATGCAGATACCCACTTATGACAGAGATTTGGTCCCTCTCTCAAAAAATTGTGTAACAATTATTGCAGAAACTTGTTTCTTATGTCCCCAGACATATGGAGAAAGCTGATCTGGAAGACTGATGTCCACATGCTAAGAGAAGCAGTCACTCATACACACACATGCATACACCACACCATGTGCACACGCATAAACACCCCACACACAGACACCACACAAACAGCACACACACCACACGACATACACATGAACATAACACATACACACAGCACTACACACACACCACGCACACATCAAACACACACATACCACACACATACACACATACACTTACACTACACACAGAGACACCACACACAATACACACAAACTACACACCCACACCACAAACAATGCACACACACCACACACAACACACAGTACATACAGCACACCAAACACATATCACACACACCCCAAACACACACACCACACACACACCCTGCACACAAGTCACACACCTACACCCACACATACTCCACAGCATACATACAATCCTCACTTTTTGGAAATTAATTCAGTTTTTACAGAGCCTGGATAGTAAAATATTTTACTGGCATTTGAACGAGCCAAGAAAATGCAGATAAACACACATGTGTAACCACAAGGGCACAAATAGCACTGTGGAAATCACATTAGATTAAACCCTGTAAATTGTTTGTCGTTTTAAAAAAACGAGTCTTTCTTATTTTACTAGAAACTATTTCCCAGAGTAAACTAATGAGAGTCTTACTGAGGTCAAAAGACTTTTTGGAAAAACTTCTCCTTGATGAAGTTGCATTTAAAACATCACTTCCATCGTGAAGTATTTCTTTAAGATGTTCTTGGTCCCTTTCCTGTTATGTGGAATCGTCAATTCAAATTTTAAAGGAGACTTTGAGATGTTTTTCATCTATTATTTTAAAAATGTTGAAGGGGTTTTTAATTCTGCCTTCAACAGAGATTGACATATCTCTGATTATGATGTAAAACTGAATACGTTACTCTGACAGGCTTTCTCCTCTGCAGCGCAGCTGCCATCATTATTAGTAATGATTGAATGCTTTTACTCCATGCAAAATCTATATTACCTGCTTTATAAAGAATAGAAATCTAATTCTCACTATAAAGGCAGATAAAAGTAATCCCTTCAACCTACTGAAGTCTGAATGATTTACCAATGCACTTAGACTTTAAATAGCATTTATCAAATGTGTGTATATATCTACACAGATTCATATGAAGAACATGTAGTTTAAAGCATTGCTATGCTTTTAATGGGTTGTGATGGTCATTAATATTTTTATCACATTTCCCCAAAGGTAGGCTACTTACTGTTTTTATTTCCAGATAGAAATATAAAATGCATTCTCTATTTTTTATGATTTTGAAATATAACCCTTGGAATATAATATCTGGGTATAATATCTATGAAAAGCATGAAATCAATAGTCAAACAGTATGCATTTATCCATAATGAAAATTTTCTCTACAATAACATCTATCTTCTTTACCTGATGGGCACACAAAAGTCAAGATTTCTGACATGGCTAGACGTTATTTTCATTAAACTTGAACCACCATCAAGTGCAGCAGAAATTGGGCAAGAGGCCACAAAGTACACAATACACACACACACACACACACACGCAAGCTTGCATTATTATACTTACCTAAGTGTTTAAAGAGGTGGATAATTACATTAGGCTTCTCCAGAACAATGATTTTTATGGGGCCTATTGGAAAGTATGACTGTAGTTTGAGTGAGACGCCTGTAAGAGATTCAATTTTGCCACTATTTATTGAGTATCCAATTTTGAAAATACTAACAAAAGGCTCATGAGATAGAAATTTCCATCTAAATCTCTGGGAAATGTGCTCCTCGATACTGCAGCAAAAAGAGTGATGTGGCAATTGTAAAACACATCTAATATCCAAATCTTTGTTTTTTAATCCAAAATCCTTATGGGGTGATTGTGTATGTCAATTTGAAAATTCCCATTAACAAGATAAATAGCCAGCCCACCTCTATAAATTAATAATTAATTTAGTTCACCTGCTCTATATTTGGAGGGCAGTACTTCTCCTCCTTTGACAGCCACAAGACTCACCTAGGGATCTCCTTAAAATGCAAAACCATAGACCACACTTTGACTAGCTTGGATAAGGGGTCAGAGCATTGAAATGAGTATGTAGGTGACTGTGCTAAGATTCTACTGCTCATTTGGGCACTGGCTCATGATATTAACAAAGCTTAGGACCTCTAGTCCTTGCTGGAAAGGAAATACACATACATAAGATGTGACTGTGCATATGGAATATCTGTTGTGTTCTGGACTTTGTACTAGACACTAGAGATAAGAAGTCAAATAATCCCTTGTCTCTATCTGAAAGGAGCTTCCTACACAGTGGCTTCTGGAGGTCTCTGAAACTGGATTCACTTTCAGATTTGATCATTATATTTATGATTTGATATTTTCATTGAACCCCATGATATGATAGTTTTTTTCAGAACCTGCTAGAACAATTGACTTTGCTCTCAGCATTATGGAGCTACTTGGGGGGAAAGTAAAACCAGATAGGAAGAACTTGAACTATTTTTTTAACCATCTTTCTTTAGAGCTGTTTTTTGTTTTTGTTTTTCAGACAGGGCTTCACTCTGTCCCTAGGCTGGAATGCAGTGTGGTATGATCTTGGCAGCTTCAAACTTCTAGGGTCAAGTGATTCTCCTACCTCAGCCTCCTGAGGAGCTGGGACCACAGGCACAGGCCATCATGGTTGGATAATTTTTAAAAATTGCTTTGTAGAGATGGTTTTTTTCCATGTTGCCCAGGCTGGTCTTGAACTCTTGAGCTCAAGTGATCTACCCATCTCGATCTCCCAAAGTGCACAGCCTTGCTTTTAGTTCATTTTGAGCTGTTTTATAATCTGGTTTTGAATCTATAAATTTGGATTCATTCTGATATTTACAGATTTACCATCCTCCTTCCTACTTCACTACATCCTACTGCAGGCCACCTCGTTCATCTCTGCTCGTAGCCTAAACTACTAGAAGCCAGGGGAAGAAGTAGGAGCCAGTGTGAGTCCAGAACACACATTCTGTAAGAGCATAAGAAATTTAAAAACAGCAAAGTATACCATGAAGTTTGTAATTGATATGTATGGTTAAAATTCACTCCTATTTTAATCAATATATTCTATAAGCACAGAAAATTTTAAATATGTGAAAAGTAAGACAATTTCATTATTAATATACAATTAATGTCAAGAATGTGGCTTATGTTTTTATCTTAGCAAAACTTAGGGGCACTTGGGTGGAAGGAGGAAGAATGTATAAACATAGGGAGCGTGTATGATACTGGAGGGAGCCTTTTGATAAGGGGGGAAATGGCATCATGAAATACACTATAGTCATAGCTATGTGGGAGCACCGCTAGCTATGGTCTCCCCCATCAAAGCCACTGGGCAGTGTTCATTCACCTACATTGAGGTAGAGCTCACTCTCCCAGGTCAGAAGAGAAAATATACACTGCAGTCAGAAGCCAATGTGTAGGAAGCTCCTTTCAGATAGAGACAAGAGATTATTTGACCTTTTATCTCTAGTGTCTAGTATAATGTCAAGAACACAACAGATATTCCATATGCACAGTCACATCCTATGTATGTGTATTTCTTTTCCAGCAAGGACTAGAGGTCCTAAGCTTTGTTAATATGGTGAGCCAGTGCCTAAATGAGCAGTAGAATCTTAGCACAGTCACCTACACACTCATTTCGATGCTCTGACCCCTTATCCAAGCTAGTCAAAGTGTGGTCTATGGTTTTGCATTTTAAGGAGATCCCTGGGTGAATCTTGTGCATGTTACAGGGAAGCACTGGGGTCCTACATCATACGTGACAGGCTTTCATAATCACCATCATGATGGGAATCTTGTGCATGTTACAGAGGAAGCACTGTCCTACATCATATGTGACAGGGTCTCATAGTCACCATCATCACGAGAATCTTGCGCATGTTACAGGGAAGCACTGTCCTACATCGTATGTGACAGGCTCTCATAGTCACCATCATCACGGGAATCTTGTGCATGTTACAGGGAAGCACTGTCCTACACCATATGTGGCAGGCTGTCATAGTCACCATCATCACGGGAATCTTGTGCTTGTTACAGGGAAGCACTGTCCTACATCGTATGTGACAGGGTCTCATAGTCGCCATCATCACGGGAATCTTGTGCATGTTACAGGGAAACACTATCCTATATCATATGTGACAGGCTCTCATAGTCACCATCATCACGGGAAGCTGCATTTAGAGCATTTAACTGTATGGGCTCTGAAATCAGATGACTTAGGTTTGGGCTTGCCTCTACTTCTTACTAAGCAGAGAACTTTGGGGCATGATACTTTACTAGGCTCAGTTTTATCATGTCTAAATTGGAGGCAAGGGGAAATTATAGCATTTTGCATAGAATATTGTTTTAAGTATGAAATAAAATAATACACAGGAAGCTTCTGCCATATGCTAAGTGCACAGTAAATATTAGTTATTCATACCTCGCTTAATCCTAATAAGAGGTCTATAAATGTGTACACAAAGATTTTTTTTCTGTGACTACCCAAAGTTTCACAATTAACCTGGATTTAAAATTGAAGAATTTTCTCCTTATAGTGGCCAATAAATATGACATGCCACAATTATCTGTAAGTATATTATTGTTGTGGGAATATAAGAAATTTGCCCTCAAAAGAGGGAGGATAAACTATGTTTGCAGACTCCAGAAAGTTGTCTCTCACATAAGAGTTTGCAATTTGTGGGGGAAAAGAAGAGAAAGTTGATTGTGCAGATAAACATAACCATAGAGTCTTCTCTACGGCAACATCAAAAATGAAGACTGATTCTCATCTTCCTAACAATCTGCAAAGATAAGTGAAACATAACCTACTGAGCATCAAGTTAAAGAAGGAGAGAACTTGAGTGGCACAGGAGGAAACCATGTCATTGCTGCTAGGGAAATCAATATGACCAGTGTTCCTCTGCCCTCCTCCGAGGCTAAGGATGGGTTAAATATCAGTGGCTGACCTCAGATAATGGAATGAGCAAAAGAGCTATAAAAATGCATGCATTACATAATTAAGAGGGTGGGAAGGGATTTTTTTTAAAAAGGCAATTCCTAGTTGGGTTCCTTCCTGTGAATTCCTAGTTGGTGAAGAAGCTGGTCTTACCCTAGAATTCTAGGGGTGGCTGCAGACACAACAAACACTGAGACGATGAAACTGACAGTAATTGATTAGTTACTCATACTCAGCCCAGGGCAGGATGATGCTGCATCTTTCCAGGTCTATGTGGGGGTTGCATTCAGGAAAAGAATGAACAAGCAGAGGGTGTGGGAGGCAGGCTTGGGAGTCATCAGAGGGTGGGTGGCCCCTAGTCCCTTGCGGGGAAGTGCTTGACTTATTTGAAGAGTTTTGCAGTTGGGCAGGGGGTGAAAGCCATTAGGCTGAGGAACTGGTGGGGTGCAGCATGAAATTTTAGGTGTCACAATACAAATTGATCTCTGATACTTTAACATCAGATATTTATTTTAATGATGACTAATATTTTAAGAGGCTGAGAGAAGACTGTTGAGACACTGTAATAAGTGCTTGGGCATGAGAGATTAGGAAGGCCACAGTTACGAGTAATGAAATGTGGAAGCCGATGCGAAGCTACTGCCCCCATTTGTTTAGCAGAAGCCAAGATAGGAGGCCTCTGACAGCACAAGCATGTTCGTAAATATCTGGGTGACGTCATGCATTCCCCACGCATTGGTTTAGAGATCTGGGGTCTCTGGCAGCACAAGCGTGTTCGTAAATATCTGGGTGACGTCATGCATTCCCCATGCATTGGTTTAGAGATCTGGGGTCTCTGGCAGCACAAACGTGTTCGCAAATATCTGGGTGACGTCACGCATTCCCCATGCATTGGTTTTCATGAGTTGGTTTCAGTGAGTTGTTGGGCAAGTCTGATATTACTGATCCACATGCAGGAGGCAGCTTCCTGTACGGAGCTACCTCCACCCCTTGGACAGTCCAGGACTGAATGGTTGTCAAAAATGTGAACTCCTTGATGACCAGTAAAGGCAACTGAGGGAACTGTGTAGCATTGGTGTAAAAAATACACTTTCCTAAGGACATGAACTTGGAGTAATCAAAGCCTGTGGCAACAGTGGAACCCAGCAGGGCATCCACTTGCTGCTTTGTAACTTAAATAGGAATTCTTTGAGGAGCTCAGTCTATCTCTCAACTAAAGCAGCTGCCTGCAGCCTACAGGAGCAGTGGAAGCTCTACTGGACACCTTCTTCACAAGCCCAGCACTGTGTTTTCTGACGAAATGTTGCCTTGGTCACCATCAGTAGTGTCTGGAACTCTGCAGGGGATAAGGAGTGTCCCTGTGAGATCTGTACTGTGTACTTAGTTAAAATAAAAGCACCTGTTGCCTTGATTGGTATTCTGAGTATTCATGAGACAAGAAGTTTCTTTAATTCAATGGGGAGGGGAGGTGGATAATTCTTGGAAATTGCCAAAAGGTTTGTAAAAATGTACAAATGGGGCTAATTGTTGGCCCAGCATCAGTGCTGAGATGACTATCTCAAGTTTGGCTGGTCGTGCTGAGGCTCGGATGTCATCCTTTATCAGGGACATCCTAGTTAAGGGAGGGAAGGCAGCAGCATTCCACTGAGCTCCATCACGTCTGATGATGGCATCCATTCAGATGGTGGATGAACTTCACTGCTGGTCACTCAGTCGATCCCAAGGGGCCTGGGAGAGGGATGACTTCCAGCACCACAGCCTGAGGATGAAGGAGGGCAGTGCCAGCACCACAGCCTGAGCATGAACAAGGCCAGTGCTTCCTGCAGATGAGAACTGCAGGGGGTACATATTTGACTCCATTCTAAGGCAAGGACATCTCTGTAGCTGTGTCAAGGCTGTGGGGTGCTGCTACCCAAGGCCTGATGGCCAGATGGGCATGAAGGCTCACGGACATGGACGCGGAGCCCTCTGTTTCCAGAGGGCCCACTATGTGGTCAGCAATCACTGCCCTGATGCTGTACAGCACAGGGTCAAAAGGGGGGCAGGTTTGTTTTTTACATCAGAAGCCCATGGACAACTTACGGCCACCATATGCAACCCAGATACTTCAGGAGGCATGGGAAGAGGTTGCTCAAGCAACTACAGTGTGATCTCTGATGGAATTCATAGGAGCACCTATTAATTTAAATTCGGACAGATTCCAGACTTGTTAGAGGAGGCTTCATTCAAGGTGGGTCAGCTTTCAAGTGACAGCATCAGCGAGATTAAGTAAAATTTGTAAATGAGGAATATGTTGTCACCTGTACCCCAAATAAATAATTAAAGGGCTGGGCACAGTGGCTCACATCTGTAATCCTAGCACTTTGGGAAGCTGAGGCAGGAGGATTGGTTGAGCCAAGGAGTTTGATACCAGCCTGGGCAATGTAGCAAGACCTCGTCTCTACAATAAATAAAATTAGCTGGGTGTGGTAGCACACACCTGTAGTCCCAGCTATGTGGGAGGCTGAGGTGGGAGGATTGCTTGAGCTCAGGAAGTCAAGGCTGCAGTAAGCTGAGATTGAGCCACTATATTCCTGCCTGGGTGACAGAGCAAGACTATGTCTCAAAAAATACATAAATAAATAAAGAATATTGGACTTGTATTAACATTGTGGATACTGAAAGGGTCAATAACCATTTCTTGAAAGTGTCAGGGATACATCAGCCCTCAGTTTACCAAAGAATTTTCAGGAATTCAGCCAAAGTGGCAGGGCCTTGCACTACTGTGATGAGGAAAGGTCCATTCCCTTTGTATAAGGCTCTTTGTATCTGTGTGTCCTTAGTGTGTAAAATGAATTTTCTCTGAGAATGATGTCATCAGTATAATGTCACATCTGTGCTCCTGTAGAAAGGTGGCTGCAGTGAGATCTTGTCTGTGAAGATTGCATGCAATGACAAGGCTGCCAAGGCACTCCGTGGGTCGCCTGGTCCCTTCAGAGATGAAGGCAGGCTGTGACTGAGACTCTGTTAAAATAGGCACAAAAAGAACATGTTAGCCAAATCTATAACAACAAAATATTTACCAGTTGCATGAATATATATGTTTATTGTAAGGAATTGGCTCATGTGGTTGTGATGGTGAATATTGAGTGTCAACTTGATTGGGTTGAAGGATGCAAAGTATTGTTCTTACGTGTGTCTGTGAAGGTGCTGCCAAAGGAGATTAATATTTGAGTTAGCGGACTGGGAGAGGCAGACTCACCCTCAAGCTGGGTGGGCACCATCTAATCAGCTGCCAGCATAAAAAGCAGGCATGGAAACAGCAGACTTGCTGAGTCTTCTGGCCTCCATCTTTCTCCCATGCTGGATGCTTCCTGCCCTCGAACATAAGACTCCAAGTTCTTCAGCTTTTGGACTCTTGAACCTGCACCAGTGATTTGCCAGGGGCTCTCAAACCTTTGGTCACAGACTGAAGACTGAATTATCAGCTTCCCTACTTTTGAGGTTCTGAGGATTTGGACTGGCTTCCAGGCTCCTCAGTTTGCAGATGGCCTATTGTGGGACTTCAACTTGTGATCGTGAGTCAATACTCCTAATAAACTCCCCTTCATATATACATCTATCCTATTAGTTCTGTCCCTCTGGAGAACCATGACTAATACAGAGGCTATGGAGGCTGAGAAGTTCCAGGATCTGCAGTCAGCAAGCTAGAGACCCAGGACTTCCAACAGTGGAGTTCCAGTCAAAGTCTAAAGTCCTGAGAACCAGGAGAGATGATGGCTTCCGTTACAGTCCAAGTCAGACTTCAAAGGCATGACAAGATCTATGTCTCAGCTCAAAGATCATCAGACGGAGTGAATTCTCTCTTCCTCCACCTTTGTGTTCTATTTGGGTTTTCAGTGTATTGGATGAAGCCCACTCACATTAGGGAGGGCGACTGCTTTATTTAATCTACCTTTTCAAATGTTAATCTCATCAAGAAACACCCTCACAGACACATCCAGAATCATGTTTAACCAAATACCTGGGCAACGCAAGTTGACAAATAAAATTAACCATCATAGATGGTGTCAGTAATTTCAATACTGTTAGGGAGGGATTGGGTATGGGGCCTTAATGAGCAGGAGGACAGCACTAAGGTTGCTGCAATTCACTGTGAAACACCATTTATTATTTCCAGGTTTAAGAACAGGCCAAACTGCACTGCTAAATGTTGAAGCAGTGAGGATAATCACCCCTTCACTAAGTAATTAGGTCTTATAGGATAAGTTTGGATCCTTTGAAGTCATGTTGTAATTTATGTTGGGCAATATTTGCTAATTTAACAGGAAGGGGAGGGCGAGCACGGTGGCTCATGCCTGTAATCCCAGCACTTTGGGAGGCTGAGGTGGGAGGATTGCTTGAGGCTAGGAATTAGAGACCAGCCTGGGAAACATAACAAGACCCCATCTCTGTAATTTTTTTTTTTTAATTAGCTAAGTGTGGTGGCACATGGCTGCAATCTTAGCTACTTGGGAGGTTAAGATGGAAGGACTGCTTGAGCTCAGGAGTTTGAGGCATCAGTGAGCTATGATTATGCCACTTAACTTAGGCCTGGGCGATGGAGCAAGGCACCATTCCTAAAAAGAAAAAAATTTAAAAATAAATAAAGTTTTAAAACAATAAACAGAAGAGGAGTTCCATAAGATCACATTTTATGAGGTCAATGTGTAAGTGCAAATGGTTTAATTTCAATTTATTGCTCATTAGGTCAGAGCATCCAGGTCCACCATGGACAGAGGTTTCTATGACTAAGGGAAATTTAGGCAAGGTAATAAAGGTGAGGCATAACTATGAGTTCTCTATTCTATATGCAGTTACTCTGCTAGGATTATAGAGGGTGCAATGTTAAATTTAGTGGATTCCGGGTATAACAAAGTCTGATCCCTGCTATTGATAGTCTGTGAAGGGATGCTAATTGGTACATTTCAGCAGATGTTAAGGTTAGTTCAGAATATATGCTGTAGAGGTGCAAACACCAATCAGTACCTTTTTATCTTGTGGTGGTATAAATTATTTTAGTAAGTAGTGAATTTCCAATTAGGTCAGATGATAAGACCTCTGTTTTAATATGAATTTTGATTCTGTGCATGTCTGGGTTTATTCTTTCTTTCGTCCTTTTCTCCTGTTTTGCAGTTCTCTTTCTCTCTCTCTCCTTCCTTCCTTCCTTCCTTTGTTCTTTCTTCCCTTTACTCCATTATTTTTGTCACTGGATATACTTAGGAAAGGTTGTTCTTTTTACCCACTCATGTTTGTACATTTTTTTCTTTCAAACAACCCAAAATTGGTATCATCAGAGTTAAGGTCTTCCTTCAGAGTAGTTGTGTGGTTTAAGAACCCTGGACTCAAGTCAGGTTTGGATTTCTCCCTTCTCTGTGCCTCAGAGGTACCGCAGGTGTCTTTCCCTATAACCCTGGGGATTAGGTCTGTTGAAGCAGAACCATAAGTTGCAGAGTGATGTGGCGCAATCAGCCCACAGTTCAGGGGTCAGTGGACTGAAACCATCCACTGCTACAGCCCCATCTTGTTCTTCCAGGAGGGCCTCCCCCACCTTTTTTTCCTTTTAGGGTTTCTAGCCATATAGTTGTGGTTTTGGGGTTTCATTTCCACGAGATTATTCATAGTGTGGACCTTCTGAATGGTTATGGGGAAACGGGTGGGTGGTGATCTTCCACATCCTCTGGGGAATGCCAGTCAGCTTTTCTGGGATGGAGTCCCTATCCCACGATCATTTTGTCTGTGTCCCAGGTGGGGTCATTCAAGCCCCATGATCAGCAGTTGAGTCCTTAGGCAGCTGGTGAGCAGCAGCACAAGCAAAGCACAGGCACATGGGCTGGGACTTCTGCAAGGGGAGGCCAGGAGAGTTCCAAAGGCTCCCTAGTTTTCCTCGTCAGTGCTGGAGCCGCCAGCCACCATGCATGTGGAATTTGATGTCCCTGGGGTTGAGGAGAGCACATGATGGCAGCAAGGGAAGCAGTGGCCCGGGGAAGGGCAAGGCCACTACCCTCACCTGAGCAGCACTGACTCCTGCCAGGCAGCTGGGGTGTCAGTCTTAATACTTCCCATGTTGACAGCCTGGGACTCTTCCTTTCCTAAGTTCTTACTGGAAAGATGACCCGGTGATAGCCCCAAGAAATCTGTCTCCAGTCACCAGGCTGAGTGTAATACATGGAAGTCAGTATCCACCAGGGCTCCAGCCTGACCACTTGCAAGTGCCCACCAGTTCAGACACTATGTCGTCACCACCCCCATCCTCTACTGGAGCAGCCTCCCATCATCCCTTCAGGGGGCTTTTTAAACCCCCTCATCTCAGACTTGGTGGCAAGGGTCTCAGCGACAACCTGGCAGACACAGGTCCCAGCTAACAGAACCTCATGCCAGGAGATAGCCAGTTAATAATAGTTCTCATTTCGAGGGGGGCAAGAGGAGCATTTCAGAAAGGAAAGAGACTGGCAGCCTCCAAGAGAGAAAAGAACTGCCGTAGGAGCCAGCCAGCGATTGGCAGCTCAGTTCAGGGGACCTCCCCAAAGCGGGAACCAGTTAGTGAGCAAAGGAACAGTCAGTTAAAGCTGTTAAGTGTCCTCCACCATGGCCAGGCCCCTCTGTTAGTGCCAGCGGTTGTTTTGCTCGTCTCCTCTTTACCCCTTGGTGAGGGAGAGAGTCCCATTCTAGGTTCTGAAGATGGCCAAACACACGATGCCCATGTTGGACAGAGGAGATGGACTGCAGCGATGAGGCACATAGACTCACAACCCTGGGAGGGGGCGCCACACACCACACAGGGCCACGTGGAGGTTTCACTCAGGAAGAGAGTGAACTAGCAGGGACTGACTGGGGAGGCAGGATTTACAGTAATAGAAGGATGAGGTGCTCGTGTTCCCCCAAGAGGACATTTGTTTGAAAAACGCCTCAGATTCACAGGGAGCTGCAGCCCATTAGGTTGAGGGCTGGGTAGGGTGCAGCTGGCCAAGCTGAAGGGGGCAGCCTGGTGAGGCGGCTTTCCTGCTGGGTGCTGGGGGCTATAGCAGGCACCAGCAGGGAAACTGTTAGGCTTTCGGGA
Organism: Pongo pygmaeus; assembly: GCF_028885625.2. Lineage (NCBI taxonomy): Eukaryota > Metazoa > Chordata > Mammalia > Primates > Hominidae > Pongo > Pongo pygmaeus. The sequence goes on from NC_072376.2 coordinate 202,763,813, forward strand.
ACCTGTGAGGCTGAAAGATGTCAAAGCACTAATTGAACTTATAATACATCTTCTCAGTAGAGTTCTAGGAAAATTGTGAAGCTGGGAACATTAGCAAACAACACTAGAAACAGAATTTATGGCAAGATTCTTGATGGGAATGTAAGAAAAGGAGACACCTTCTTCCTCCATGCACTTCTAAGAAAGGATGAAAAGGAAGACAACCTTCATTTGGTCTCTATGACTGATATTTCTATAAATACAGGGAAAGATAACCATGTCCTTCTAGTTTCTGGTTTATTTCCTAGCAAGTAATCTAATTCACAGTCTTGTAGGAAGCTAGGGCTGATATCAGTATTGGGTAATTAGTTGCTTATTTTTACTGATAAGGCATAAATCCATAATTACAGAAAATTATTTTTATGTGCCACCATTATTAGATTGGAAAAGTTCTATGACTGAAATTGTGAGAGACCATTGAGACTTACATGACTGCAGAAGACATATTGTACTTTTAATAGAGTCTTTAATAGTGTCAGAGCTATTGACACTGAATAAAAGTTTAAGTAATGCACTGAATGTGTTTGGTTTCCCAGAAATTATTAGTTCTATTTATTTCAACTTCTGCGCATTAAGTAGAAAACTCGTAAGAATTGTCACAAACTTTTTGTGCATTTATGATAACATGATGAGATCATATTTGGCTGGGATTCTAGATCTCACAATCTTCTACTAACTGTTAAATCATGCCACAGGTTTTCAATATCCATGTGGAAAGGAGGTACCTTGGAATAACTTACTTGGTGTATAATTCTTTATTATCTCACAATGAACCATGATGCTGAGGGAACTAGAACAATGAGGGCATATTTGTTAGGTTCAAGTCCTAGCAGCTGTATCTTGTCCCCCAAGATTGGCACTGTCCAAAAAATATATCATGAGATCTCAAATGCAATTTAAATTTTTAGTAGCTCCATTAAAAAATAAGAAGTAATATGTGAAATTAATGAAATAATATGTTTTATTTAACCCAACTTTTCCTCACAATGACCTTTCAACTGCTAATGCATACAACAATCTGCAGTGAGTAGTTCAATATTCTTTGCTGCCTCTGGAATCCAGCGTGTATTTTACAGCTACAGCCCATCCTAACTCGGGCTCCTCAGGTTTCATGCGCTCACACCAAAGGGTGCTATTGCCTCCCTTACTGGACAGTGTGGCTCTAGATTTTCTATTCTAAAGGAGAGAAAAAGGAAAAAAAAGGTAGAATAGAAAGAAGAAGAAGGAGCTATTAAGCCAATTACATTTAATAAGTCAAATACATTTATAATGGTCATGTAATTGAAAATATGTTTCAGTTTCCTCTGAAGACTAGATCCAATCAAATCAAAGCAGCTTTTCTTAGGAGACTCCAGAAACAAGACAAACAAATGCTGGAAGGGAGGAGAGCTTTGAGCTGACCTAAAAGGCAGCATATTATACAACATATAAAGAGATAGCAATAAGACTAAGAGATCACCTATAACACATGACCATAGGAATGGGATGACCTGAGATTATGCTAGTTAATTGACTAATAATATTATAAACTCAAACTTTAGTAACAAGAATTAGCACTTACTCAGCTTCAAAGGTCAAAAGCAAAAAGGCCAATTTAATATCTACATATTTTAGGTAAAATATAGCTCAAATGTCCTAATGAAACCATAAAAAATTAAAATTTAAATGCATTTTAAACAGATATTGGTTAGAAAAAATTTTTCACCTAGCAGAATTCTACTGAGGCCTTTTAGCCATGCAGAATTCAATTCCCATATTGTATTCTGTCTTATTTCAGTGAAATGTGATGTATGTTTTACCTTAGCAGTACAACATTGAGTATCCTAACGAACTCAGAGGATTTTGCTAATTTAACTCTGTAGCTTTTACTAAATAACAATAAATTTATATACTTCCAAGCAACTACAACTTGGAGTAATGCCAAACAAATTTAAAAAATACCAAGGAATATAAAAACCAACTAAAAGTTATTGTCTACTATCTAAACTGTTTTCTTATGTCTTGATAAAAAAATTTTAATAGAAAATCCCAAGCTTAAAAACATAGAGATCTGACTTAGAGAGTTTAAACACAAATGACAACAAGATTTCAAAATGATCAATTAGAAGAGACAGTATGGCTTGAATCCTTGAAGACAACTAAATATATCCAGGTTCCTGAATGACCTGTGATTCGAACAGCACCAAAAAGTAGGAAATGCCGTTTTCACTTGAAAAGATCATGTGTAGCTCAGAATACAGAGCATGCATTCAAACAGCAGCTGCAAGACATTTGACTAAAATAACTACTTTCTATGCCTCACAGAAGAGTTTAAGTACAATTGACCCTTGAAAAAACACAGGGTTAGCACAGTTAAAAGTTTACATATAACTTTTGACCCCCAAAACTTAACTGCTAATAGCCTACTGACATAACTACTGATGCTCCACATGCTTATCAACAGAAGGCTTACTGATGACATTAACAGCCTACTAACACATATTTTCTATGTTATATGCATTAGATACTATATTCCTACAGTAAAGTCAAAGAGAAAAAATGTGATTAAGACAAAATTAGGAAAAGAAAATATATTTACTATCCATTAAGGGGAAGTGGATCATCATAAAAGTTTTCATCCTCATCATCTTCACATCGAGCAGGCTGAGGAGGAGGAGGAAGAGGAGGAGTTGGTCTTGCTGTCTCAGGGGTGGCAGAGGTGGAAGAAAATCTGAGTATGTAAGAGGACTTGGGCAATTCAAAAGTGTGTTGCCAGGGTCAGTTGTAGTAGCAGTAAGATCATCATGATAGTGAAGTTTTTAATCTCTCCAAAGTTCCTCCCAAAAGCCATAAACAAAAAAATATAATTTTATACACAACATCATCAAAAAAACGCAAAAGAGCACAAATGAGTTATTCAGCCAACATAGTCCCTGACTTCCGGTGGCTGTGGTTAACTTAGCTCTAGTGTCAGGACTGTGTGAGGTCAGATGGCTGGTGGGAGAGGAAGAGACAAGTAAAGTTCCCTACTGACTTGCCTTATGTATGGAGCACCCCTGACAGAAGAAACTCCTTCTTAGAAAAAGACTCCATCTTCCATTTCATGAGGCACTTTCCCAACAAGGAGCTGATCTTTGGCCGAATCCATACAGACTGCATCCAAACAGACAAGGACATAACTAGGCACACTCTTCCACTATCGGCCCTCACCAGAGGACTCTGTAGCCAGAAAAGAGCAGGGTTTCACCAGCTGAAAGTGGCCATCTTAGCATCTCGCCATCACTTGTGATAAGCACTCAGCATCCGCCACCAAAGGCTCTGCCCACATCCAGGACCCTGCCATGCAAGACCCTGACTCTGAAGGGCCCCCGGGGGCAGGCGGGACATTTGTTTTGTCCATGTCACTCTCTCTGTTCATTAACCATTTTTCCTATTTCTTTTGATGTTTAATGTTACTTTGTTTGTTGTAAAATATTTAATATATAATATTTATATATCTTATATATAATATTTATATATTATATCTTATATATATTTATATATTATATCTTATATATAATATATACAAGATATACAGTCATATTATCATGTATGACTGACTTGTGGAGTGGCTTGAGCCTGTGCCTGAGGTTCTTACTGAGGAGTGCGGAACCGGAAGTGCTGCGGGGACTCGCCCCCCGGGAACTCCATGTAGTGATGGCTTTTATGACTGAAATAGCAAATCACAGTCTCACCGGCCGAGCTCGGTGGCTCACGCCTGTAATCCCAGCACTTTGGGAGGCCGAGGCGGGTGGATCACTAGGTCAGGATATTGAGACCATCCTGGCTAACACGGTGAAACCCTGTCTCTACTAAAAATACAAAAATTAGCCGGGAGTGGTGGCGGCGCCTGTGGTCCCAGCTACTCGGGAGGCTGAGGCAGGAGAATGGCGGGAACCCAGGAGGCGGAGCTTGCAGGGAGCCGAGATCGCACCACTGCACTCCAGCCTGGGCGACACAGCCAGACTCCGTCTCGAAAAAAAAAAAGTCTGAACTTGTGGAAGGACACACACGTGCCTGGACCTGGCTATCTCTGACCTTGCGCTAACGATACCTTAAAAACTCCAGGAAAAAGGCACCAACAAAAATTCACTCAAACAAGAGAGGGCCCTTTCCTGAGTCTGAGAATGGCCAACAAAATGGGGACAAACACTCCTTAATTTGCCAATGAATGCAGAAATCTATACTCAGATTTGTGAGGAACAAACTGTGGAATTTGAGAATTTCAGAAATATCAAATAAATACTAATAAAAATGACCTTAAGAATAAAGCCTCACCTTCAGGGAAAATTATTAGGAGTAAAAACCCAGCTGAGCAGGTCAGAGCACTAAGAAGCAAGAATGTTTAAAGAATGGTTGGTGAGAGGGGCTCGCAAAAAGCAAATCAAGGAAGCATTGAAATAACAAAATACCACGTCTAAACCAGAGGAATCTGCCTTGAAAGACGAGGTCCATGGAGCCCTAGAGTTGACAGGGAAATTGTCCTGAACCAGATTTGGCTCTGAGAGATAGAGAAGAACTGTACACAAAGACCATGTTTCACGTATTCATGGTCACAAGAAAGAAAGGAGCCCGAAGCTAGAAAGCTGAGACAGTCCCCCACTTCACTCCCTCACCTCCACAAGAATCACTTTAAATAGCCCAGGGAAGCTCATCCCATTAGATCTCAGGGAGAAAACTGATATGGTCTGAAACTAGACAAATGTATTATGAAAAGAAATAGGAAAATGAACCTACCTTTTAACAGAAAAAAAAAAACCAAACCAAAAAAAGTGGCAACAAGCAAATGAATAACTCTAATATTGTAAAATAAGCCAAATTAAGATGATCAGAAATAAATAAGCTCAGAAATATAAAAAACTAGACAAAGGAAGATATAAAATGAAAATGACAGCTCTTAGGAAATAATGAAAACAGTCAAATTTAGAAAGACTAAATTTTAAAGAGCACAATCATGAATAAACATAATGAAAACCTCAGTGAAAAAAATAAGAAAAAGATAAAGATGGACAAAATAAAGATAAATGTATTTGGAGCATCAAAACAAAAGCAAAACACACACACACACACACACACACAGACACACAGAAAAAGTAGACGAAAAGCTGTCTTGAAATAAAAGATGTTGTGAATCTACACATATATACATCAAGTAGTTGGAAAATTTGACTCAGAACATAAGTTATGATTTGTAGATGATATGGTCTGGTTCTGTATCCCCACCCAAATATCATCCCAAATTGTAATCTCCACATGTTGAGGGAGGGACCTGATAGGAGGTGATTGGATAATGGAGGCGTTTTCCCCATGCTGTTTTTGTGATGATGATTGAATTATCATGAGATGTGATGGTTTAAAAGTGTGGCTCTTCCCCTCTCTCTTTCTATTCTGCTCCCATGTAAGGCCTGCCTTGCTTCCCCTTTGCCTTCCACCATAATTTTAGGTTTCCTGAGGCCTCCTAGCTAGGTTTCCTGTTAAGCCTACAGAACTGTGAGTCAATTAAACTTCTTTTCTTTATTAATTACCCAGTCTCAGATAGTTCTTTATAGCAGTGTGAGAATGAACTAATACAGAAAATTGGTACTGAGAGAAGTGGGATACTGCTATAAAGGTACCTGAAAATGTGGAAATGACTTTGGAGCAGGGTAATGGGCAGAGGCTGGAACAGTTTGGAGTACTCAGAAGAAGACAGGAAGATGTGGGAAGGTCTGGAACTTCCTAGAGACTTGCTGAATGGTTTTGACCAAAATGCTGATGGTGATGTGGACAATGAAGTCCACGCTGAGGTGGTCTCAGATGGAAATGAGGAACTTGTTGGGAACTGGTGTAAAGGTCACTCTTGCTATGCTTTAGCAAAGAGAATGGTGGCATTTTGCCCCTGCCCTAGAGATCTGTGGAACTTTGAACTTGAGAGAGATGATTTAATGTATCTGGCAGAAGACATTTCTAAGCAGCAAAACATTCGAGATGTGACCTGGCTTTTTCTGAAAGCATACAGTTTTAAGCATTCACAAAGAGACGGTCTGAAATTGGAACTTATATTTGAAAGGGAAGCAGAGCATAAAAGTTTGGAAAATTTGCAGCCTGACCACGTGGTAGAACAGAAAAACCTATTTACTGGGGAGAAATTCAAACTGCAGGCTGCAGAATTTTGCATAAATAAAGAGAAGCCAGATGCTAATAGCCAAGACAGTGGGGAAAATGTCTCCAGGGCATTTCAGAGATCTTCAGACCAGCCCCTCCCATCACACGCCTGGAGGCCTAGGAAGGAAAAATAGTTTCATGGGCCAGGCCCAGGGCCCTGGTGTTCTGTGCAGCCTCAGGACATGGCACCCTGCGTTTCAGCAGCTCCAGCTCTAGCCATGAATAAAAGGGGCCCAGGTACAGCTTCAGAAGTGCACTCTCCAAGCCTTGGTCACTTCCATGTGGTGTTAGACCTGTGGGTGTGCAGAAGAAAAGGGTTGAGTTTTAAGAGCCTCAACCTAGATTTCAAAGGATGTATGGAAAACAAAAGTCTGCTGCAGGGATGGAGCCATCATAGAGAACCTCTACTAAGGCAATGCAGAAGAAAAATGAGGGTTTGCAGCCCCCACACAGAGTCCCCATTTGAGTACTACCTAGTGGAGCTGTGAAAAGAGAGCCACCATCCTCCAGACCCCAGAATGGTAGATCCACCCACAGCTCACACCATGAACCTGGAAAAGCCACAGGCACTCAACACCAGCTTGTGAAAGCAGCCACTGTATCCTGCACAGCCACAGAGACGGAGCTGCCCCCGGCCTTGGGAACCTCCCTCTTGCACCAGTGTGGCCTGGATGTGAGACATGAAGTCACTGGAGATTATGTCGGAGCTTTAAGATTTAATGGTTGCCCTGCTTGGTTTTGGACTTGCATGGGGCCTGTGGCCCCTTTGTTTTGGCCTATTTCCCCAATTTGTAATGGGAGCATTTACTCAGTGCCTGTACCTCCATTATATCTGGAAGTAATTAAATTGCTTTTGATTCTACAGGATCATAGGCAGAAGGAACTTGCCTTGTCTCAGATGAGACTTTGCACTTGGACTTTTAAGTAAATGCTACATATACATATACACATATATGTGTGTATATGTATGTGTGTATATATGTATGTGTATATATGTATGTGTATATATGTACATATATATGTATGTGTGTATATATGTATGTGTATATATGTATGTGTGTGTGTATATATGTATATGTGTATATATATGTTAGGTATATATATGTGTGTGTGTGTATATATGTGTATATATATACACATGTTAGGTATTAACTCACACGATCACAAGGTCCCACAATAGGTCATCTGAAGGCTGAGGAACAAGGAGAGCCAGTCCAGGTTCCAAAACTGAAGAATGTGAAGTTTGATGTTCGAGGGCAGGAAGCATCCAGCAGGGGAGAAAGATGTAGGCTGGGAGGCTAGGCCAGTCTCTCTTTTCACATTTTTTTGCCTGCTTCATTGTTGCCTGCTCTGGCAGCTTAGATGGTGCCCAGCCAGTTTAAGGGCGGGTCTCCCTTCCCAGAGGGCGGGTCTCCCTTCCCAGCCCACTGACTCACATGTTAATCTCCTTTGGCAACACCCTCACAGACACACCCAGGACTGATACTTTTTGTCCTTCAATCCGATCAAGTTGACACTCAGTGTTAATCATCACACCACCCAAATCTCATTTCAAATTGTAATCCCCATGTGTCAAGGGAGGAAACTGGTAGGAGGTGATTGGATAATACAGGCAGTTTCCCCATGCTGTTTTCATGATGATGAGTGAGTTTTCATGAGATCTAATGGTTTAAAAGTGTGGCACTTTCTCTCTCTCTCTCACTCCCCTGCTGCCATATAACATGTGCCTCACTTCCCCTTCACCTTCTGCCATGATTATAACTTTTCTGAGGCCTCTTAGCCATGCTTCCCGTTAAGCCTGTGAAATTGTGAGTCAATTAAACCTCTTTTCTTGATAAATTACCCAATCTCAGGTAATTCTTTATAACAATGTGAGAATGGACTAAGACAGTATCCTAATATAACTATGTGATTTTAAAGTTAAGAAAAAGGGTGCTTTGTGTATCCAGGCACCCCCAAAAAACCAAATCCACACCACTTACAAGGGAGAGAAAATCAAATTAGTATCAGATTTTTTTAGGACAACATTGTATGCTAAGAAACAATGGAGCAACATTTTAACATTATTAAGGAAAGAAAATGTAAGCCAGGCATTTTTGTATCTAACCTAACAGCTCATGAAGTTTTGCTGCAGAGAAATATGTTAATATCATGTTAGAACTCAGGAAATATTGTATTCATCAGCTCTTTCTGATAAATCTATTTAACCAACATGCCTTGTATACCCTGAAATTATTAGAAATGTTTAAGTACTGAAGTCTGCTATAAGCACTGAATGTATTAATTATATAATTAATACTTTAAAAAGTATATAAGAGTAGAAAGATAATGGGTCCCTACAACTCAACAACAGAAAGACAAACAATATAAAATGAGCAAAAGACTTGGAGTTAGATATTTCTCCAAAAAAGATATGCAAACAGCCCGTACACACATAAAAAGATATTCAATATTATTAGTTATTAGGGAACACAAATGAAAACCACAATGAGATACCACTTCACAATTTCACATCACTAGCAGGACTTCTAGTATGACTCTAATGAAACAAACAAACAGAAACCCCAAAATAACAATTATTGACAGGAATGTAGAGAAATTGGAACCCTCACCTGTTGCTGGTGGGAATGTAAAATGGTGCAACTGCTATGGAAAACAATTTGGTAGTCCCTCAAGTTACAGAATTTCCACATGACCCAGCAATTATGCTCCCAGGTAGATACACAAAAGAATGAAAAACAGTGACTCAGACAGATATTTGTAGGACGTTGCTCAATGCAGCGTTATTTACAATAGCCAAATGGTGGAAACAACCCAAGAACCCATCAATGGATGAATGGATTATAAAAACGAAACCTGGTCTATACATACAGTGCAGTATTATTAAAACTAAACCTGGTATATACATACAGTGCAGTATTATTAAATCTATAGAGAGGAATGAAGTGCTGCGCTTGCTACAATAAGGATAAAACTTGAAAACCTGAAGCTAGGTGAAAACAAGCCAGCCACAAAGGAAAAATACTCTATGGTTCCACGTATATGAAACAGATAAATTCATAGAGACAGATAAATTCATAGAGACAGAAAGAAATGAGGCAATCATGAAACTCTTGTTTAAGAATGACAGTGTTTCTGTTTGAGACTGTAAAGAAGTTTTGAAAGTAGACCATGGTGATGGTTGCATGACACTGTGAACGCACTTGATGTCACTGAATTGTACACTTAAAAATCAATGAAAAATTTTAAATATGAATTTATCACAAGTTTTTTCAATAGTAATTTTTAAAAGCTTTATTACTTTAGAAATAAAATTATCAAAATATAGAAGGAGAAGAGGAAATAGAACTAAAATAAGTTCACAAATTGCCTTATAGGGGTTAGCTATGTTGAATTACATAAGGAGGAGGTCATTCACCTGAGGCTGTCTCCATATTTTAATTCCTACATAATGAATTTCAACCTAATTTAGTATGTAAACAAACCCAAATTCAACTTATGAGTGTAACACATAGGCAAGTTTCAGCCAATAAGCAGCCACATATCAGCCAGTCACAGGTAGCCCACACATCACAGGATACCCAAATAAGCAAATGCCTAGTTATAGCCAAGCAGGTGATTTCTCTGCTTTGCTTCTATGCTCATCCCACGACAGGTCACTGCTCATGCTGCTGGGCAGAAATCTCTGAATATCTCTTGGTTCCAAGAGCTGCCCCATCCATGAATCATTCTTTGCTCAAATAAATTCTGCTAAATTTAATGTGTCTAAAGATTTTCTTCTAACAGTTGGAAGGAAGGGGTTATTTCTCGCATATGACAAATCTAGTAGCAGGATATTAAATATATGTCTAATAGTACAAAGATTTCTAGGCCTACTGCTCAGGTCTCTTCATGAAAGTTCTTATCGCTGAAACCTTGGTTTTGGTCAACCTTTCCCTTTATCCCTCATCTTTGTCTTCTTTGGATATCATGATCATTTGCCTGGTACTCATTCCCAAGAATGGGTTTATGATAAGTATATCTTATGAACTGTTTTCACTCAATCTTTGGACTTGCTCTGCTGGCACGAGCATCTATTGATGAGAAGCCTGATGCCAATCAAATTCTCATTTCTTTATAAGTGGCCTATCTTGTTATTTTTGTTTTTGTTTCACTTGGCTTTTTCTCTCCTTTCTGAAATCTTTCAGAATCTTCTACTTAACATTGCTGAATGGGTTTGATCTTTTTCAATCATTCTTACTCCTTATGACTTTGCAGTCTCAGTTTTCTTTTGAACGCTAGAAAATTTTATTTCTCTTCCTTTTATTTTTTTACTATGTTCTTTCCTCCATTTTCTCTGCCATTTTCTTTTCCAAAATTGCTATGAATTAAATGCTGAATCATCTAAATAGATTCTCTTTCTCTTCTTGTTTTTCCTTTTTCATTTTTTCCTCTTTCATCTTTATGCACTAGGACATTTTCAACTGAAAATTGCAACCCTTTCATTGGCAATTACATGTTTACTTCCAAGACTTCTCTCCAGCCCTCTGTTTCTTTAATATTTTCTATATAAAATGATCTTATGTAAGTGTAAAATATATTTAAACATTTCTGAGGACACCAAATTGAGATATTTCTGTTTTGTGGAAGTTGAGCTATCTAAATTATTTTTGTTATGTGGCTATGGTTCATCCATTAGTTTAGCGTTATCAGGTAGAACGGCAGGTATTGTATTCCCCTGGCCATCCCTTATATACACTATAATAGTGAAGCTTTCCTCTGAGGAATAAAATTGGAGAGCATTTCAAAAATAAACTTTTCTAAAACTTAACCTTTAAATATTCGAATTCATGTGGCTTAAATATTCGACTGAAAGTACAGCTTTTAAAACAATTCTCAAGGTGATTCTTATAATCAACTAGGCTGGGAATTTCAATTCCAATCTTATAGACCTAGGTAAATTGAAGGAGTGTAATCACAGGGCCAGCGGTGCCTCAGTCTGTACTGGATAAACCTTCTGAAGCAGAATCACCTGAAGGTTTTTTTTTTTCTTTTTAAATATACTTTTTAAATCCATTCCCGAATTGCTAAAGCAGGCTATCTGGTGGTGACACTTGGAGATTTGCCTTATAATAAGCTCCTTAAATGAATCTTAAGCACACAGGTGAGACCCTCTGCTGTAATGGAACTCAAGGCTTACCCCAGACCCGAGATTATCTCATCTCATCCTGAGGAGTACACAGGACATTAGTCAAAGCCAAGTATGCTGGGCAATGCTGCTGGAGTGAGCGTTCCATGTGAAAGGCATTGGAAACTCTTTATTTAGTATGTCCCCTGGATTATTTCCATGGGAGTCTCCTTTTATATGATGACTCTTTGGTTTTTCTTCTGAGTGCACACTATTTTGGAACATCTGTCTTATCTGTTGATATGATGAAAGGAGTGTGGGCTCTACCCTTAGTCTCATACAACATTGAGAAGCCAAATGAATTCCAGAGTCAGGCCTGAAGGAAAGGAAGCCTATGTGGGCTGGCTTCTCAGTTAAACACAAGGGCTTCCTTGGCTCAACAGAAGTCAGCAGAGCTCACCAGGGCTATGAACCTACAAAGGAATGGGTTGTCACAGTACTTAGCGTTAAAGAGAATACATTGACTGCTCTACATAAAATAGCACCGACTCACCCATTTATCTCTACTGTCTTTCCTGATTTATTCTTCTTCATGGCACTTATTTCCACTTTATATGGTATATAATTATTTGTTTTCATTGTCTGCCTCCTCTCCAAGTAAAATTTAAACTCCATCCAAGTTGAAGATTGTTTCTTCTCCACTATATCCCTAACATGGTGGGCCTCCAAGAAATATATATTGAATTAATACATTTACCTTCATGTGTCTTCTATGTTTATCTCTTCTGGAGTCCTAAGAACAATAGGCAAAGGATAAGAATAGCTATTGAAAATGACCACAAAAGTTGGCTTTGAGAAGAGAAGGTATGAAACTCAACATTCTAAACACTGGCATTACTAACACCAATAGACAAACATTATGATTAGATTCAATACATTTTCTTTGAAATGCTTTTTGACAGTTCGAGTGTCCAACAGGAAGCAACAAGTCAATAGGCTTGTATACCTGTTAAGCAAGCAATGGGTACACACTTCTCTTCTTGTTTATGATTGTCAATGTGTATACTAAATTCAGAGCCAGTATTCCTGCAGTTTCAAAAACGGCTCTATTTCCATTCGTGATAAATTTGTGAGCTTTATTTGGATGGAGTCACATAAAATAATGGATATTTAGTATGAAGGAACTCATTATAAAACACTGTGGTAGTCTAATGAGATAATTTCGAAAAAAAATAGTAGTTGACAGTTTATTATTGCTGACAACACTGGCAACTTAGATTAGTGTGAGAGTCTCTTACACCAAGAATGGTATTTAAAGCCAGGTAAATAACTAAGAAAGTAAAACTGTTTTGTGATTTTAGAAACAATAAATTATAGGGATTTCCTTCTAAAAAAATGGAACAGGTTGAGTTATGGGCCCATTCCATTATAAGTAAATACAACAGGTAGATATTCTAATTTATAAATATTTAATATTGAACAAGGTAAATGTGTGAGACTTGAATTTCTACAATTTACAGTTGCAGTTAGCCATGTTCTAAACTTACTGAGATACTTGTCATGTGGTCCCTTCTTGTGGTTCTTTACTGACACCCTAGTGACAACTATATCTCTTCTCTAACTCCAGCAACTTAAAATCTCTCTGTAGAAATCTTGGTGTTTTCTATCTTAGATAATTCAAGATCATACTCGCTCTCAGCATGGCCAGCCAGGAGAGGCAGGGTCTTCATAGGAATCTGATCTGCAGCCCTGCAGTGAGAGACACAGACTCCTGAGGAGACAGGATCTGAAGCAAGGCAGGCCAGGGGGAGATTAGGGAATGGACTTCATGAAGGGGCAGCCCCCACAGAAATGAGTTATTGGATGAAGACAATGAAAAGACCGAAGGACAAGATTTAGTAAGAAAAAAGGACCTGTTTGCAATGATGATGCAGTGATGAGAGGAGTCACAGAGAGGCCTGTGTGGAGGTGGTCAGCTTTTCAGGAGACTCTGGTCACTAAGAACATGACTTGCAAAGTCAGGTCTGAACCCTGTCAGCCCTTGTGTAGACCATTTAATTTTACCTTCAAAATACAAGGACTGCTGTAACACTGGCCATTGTCTCCACCGCTGCATCACCTGGCCTGAGTAGTCACCACCCTCACTGGGCTTCCCCAGGCCTTTAAGCTGTTTTTTTAATTCATCCTAACTGCCCTAAATTCTACTTTCAATACAGCATCCATAATTATCCTTTTGAAACTTAAGCAAATTGACATCACCCCTGTGGTCAGGGCTCCCCACTTCACTGAGAATGAGAGAAGGACCTAGCACAGTTTCTCTCCTCTGCACACCATCACCTCCTCACCACACCCCCTTTTCCAAGCAAGCGTCGTCCCCATTGTCCCTCCCCAGCCAGCACATGGGCTTCCCCACCGCACCTCAGACACACAGTGGGCTCCCATGTGAGGCCTTTGTGCTCACGGCTCCCTCTGCCTAGAATGCGCTTCCTCTCGCCATGCGCGTGGCTGATTTCCGCACCCACTTTCGGTCCTCGCTTAAACATTACCTCTCATGAGCCCACCCTGCCTGTCTGCACCTGCCCACCTCTATCCCTGATCTTGGTCTAGTTTTTTCCATAGCACTTGTCGCTTCTAACATATTCTATGATAGACTTGTTTGTTTTTATTATTGCATACTGTCTTTCTCCCATAAACAAGACTGTAAGTTACATTAGACCGGAGATTTCTGTTGGAACAGATCTGAATAAGCCTTGTTATTATTCTTAACATATTTCACAATCTTCAATTCTTTTCAGTTTTTAGTTTCCAGGCACAATCTCTGTTCCTGACCCCCCACCCGATCTTGGTCTAGTTTTAGCCATAGCACTTGTCGCTCCTAACACATTCTATAATAGACTTGTTTTTATAGTATTATTGCACATTGTCTTTCTCCCATAAACAAGACTGTAAGTTACATTAGACCAGCAGTTTTCATGGGAACAGATCTGAATAAGCCCTGATATTAACAAATTTCACAATCGATCTTCAGCTGTTTTTAGAGCTTTTGGTCTCCAGACACCCTTTTAAATTCTGATCATTGTTTTATGTCTTTACATTTTTTTCTTTACATTCACCTATATATAAGAAGTTAAATCTAATTTAATAGGAAATGATCAATGCAGTCACTTTTGGTGTCTTTACCTGATTTTATCTGTTTCTTCCTCACTGGCATTATCTTCAACTGCACTGTCAATATCAGGCTTTTGAAATGTTTCTTATTTCCCTGTAGCTGAGTGACTGCGGGACTCTTAATTTATAAAGACAACCTCCCCGTCTAAGTGATGTGTCTAAACATATCCTTCCTCACTTACACAGATTCCAAAGACTGCAAGTATTGAATGTTGATACTTTAACAGGAAGTACTCCTTATTGTTTTCACAAATAAAGGAATGATGTTGTCACATAGGCAGGGTGAACATCCCTCGGGCATTCAGCTTTAGCAGGGTAAGATTTCCAGATGTCTGAATATCTGAGGTCAACGACAGGCACGTTTTCTCTGTGTTATGAATTAGGTGAGACAAGCATGAAGCTTCTCCTCCACCAAACTAGGCCATCTCACGACAATGCCCCTTGGCTTTCTCCCACCACGGTCTCCCATTCAGAACCTGCTCATCGGGGTCCTGCCTGGATTTGCATCTGCCACCCTGTGCTCCTGTGACACCAGATTCTTTTTCTTTTCTTTTCTTTTTTGAGACAGAGTCTTGCTCTGTCGCCCAGGCTGGAGTGCAGTGGCGCGATCTCGGCTCACTGCAAGCTCCGCCTCCTGGGTTCACGCCATTCTCCTGCCTCAGCCTCCCGAGTAGCTGGGACCACAGGCGTCTGCCACCACGCCCGGATAATTTTTGTTGTATCTTTAGTAGAGACAGGGTTTTACCGTGTTAGCCAGGATGGTCTCGATCTCCTGACCTCATGATCTGCCCGCCCCGGCCTCCCAAAGTGCTGGGATTACAGGCGTGAGCTACCTCACCTGGCCGACACCAGATTCTTTAGAAACAAGATCACATAGTTCCGCGGACATATCCTCATCACGACTTTCATCTCAGTACGTATTGGTGTTACCTGATATATCATGTTAATTTCCTTTTGTTGAAATTTAAGGACTCTTCACATACTCTGAGACTAGATTCTCATAGGCAATGTCCTCCTGAGAGTCACTAGGTGCTGTCCTACCAATTGTTCCTCTTTCAGTACAGCAGATATGCATTTCTTCAAAGTGAATTTCACAATAAAATGTCTCTAGCCACGAATCTATCATTTTGTTTAAAAAATCAAAATCCATGTCCAGATAGACAAATTTTGTTGTTTGACATCTTCCATGTAAACTGTTGTTTAATTTCAGTCTTTTCTTTATCATTTCACTATTACAAACTTAAACTTGAAAACAAATTAAAATACAATCTTTCCTCCAACTTCTTCAGTACTCATTTCAAAACATAAGAATTGTGGAGAAAAATTATCAAAGAAGAAAAGCCAGTATAAATGCACTTTAAAATGAAAAGACATAAATATCATAATTTTAGTAATTTCTCAAAAACTACTAAAAAATATAAATGTAGTAGTTGTGCTAATGAAATTACTCAGAGTCTGAAAAAGCTTTTAGAGATTTACACGCTACTTAGACTGAATCATAGTTCATCTATTACACATAGGAAGAAACTAATTCTGGGAGGTGGGGCATAATGCCACTATTTAAACAATTTTGTGTTGAAGAATAATGAAGCAAAGATCATCATTCATAAAAGCAGCCTGTTACAGACATGCTTGACTTTCTTGCTTGCTAGAGAGTAAATGATGAAACGGCAGACTGACTCAGTTCTACCTCCCCGAGGTCACCTCAACACTCACAGACCTTCCAAGTTTCAAATCTAGTGTCTCAAACACATTGCTGACTTCTTTCTATTCAGAATTTAGTAAGCTACGAGGATGTTAAACATTTCATTCTGCTTTATTAAGTTGAACATACTAGTTTGATTAGTTTGATAATAAATTGTATAGACTCATAGCTTCTGGAAAGAATCAAAGACATTTGTGTACCCAACAAAATGTATGTCTCTCCTAAATACATCTTGAATCTTGACAGTTATATATAAAGGGACTGAGGGAAAAGGACTCCTGGGTGACCTTGAGAGGCTACTCAGAATAACTTACAGTATTTAATTTCTGAGCAAGTTAGAGACCGGCATGCCTCGAGAGTCCCTCAATCTCTTCCTGTTGACAGATGTACCTCTCTCTGCCTTGTATGTATCGTGAGTTTTGAAAATGCACAGGGACTGGAATTCTTTTGCTACCAAACATATTGGAAACTCACAGACGTGATTATAGTTCGTGGTTTTATGTGTTTTATCAGCCAGTGACATCATGACAGATGAGAATGTTCTGCCAAGAAAAGTCAGAATTTCCTAACAGTAAGGTATTCACAGACAAATCACATGAACTGTCATTTAATCTAAACAATGATTTGAACATAATCCAGATCCAAAGCAGAGAAAAAAAAATCTCAACTGCCAAGCTTATTATAACAAGACATTTGATTCAGAGAAAACACTGTTGGGATCTACAAACTACTAAAGGTTAAATAGAATCCTTTGATCTATATGGCAGGAATATGTTCTTTTGTTTTTCTATTACTCTCTCATCTGATGAAGCATCAAACATCTCACTGGGAAAAACAGAAAAAAAAACCCTAGTAAATACTACGTTGCACTTAATGTTCTTGTTTTATCTGTGAATCACGAAAGTAATGCAGCAATAATTAAATGAGTTGAGTGGTGTGTGCAGAAAACAGAGCATTCTTCCAAAACTGCTTCGAGAGATAAAAACTCATGGATTAATGTGTCCAAGGGGAGATTAAAGCAAGTCCACAGAGTTGCTCTGAGACAAATAGGTATTACACTTCACAAGAAAGGGCTTTTTATCAAGCATAGTTGTTTAGATAAAGTACAATCAACAAATATAAACTGGATACGCACTGCACAATTTTTCTATTAATACTGGGTTTTAATCTTTAAAGATCACATTGAGTAACAATTTCCTTAAAAGCCACACTCTGTGGACAATTGCCTAGGAGAACAATGACCCAATCCTCATAAATTGTGTTTAATAAAAAGCAGAATAAGCCATGATTGGATTATTTATGAGACATTGAGGAGCAGCTGCATGGTGCTCTAAATGGGTTCCGCCTCCAGCAGTTGTCGAGACCAGATGGGAAAGTGACAAGCTCCACTGAATATGTCACAGCATCAGCGTGGTCATAAAAGAGTCCACAGCAATTCTCTTCTGAGCAGAAGCCACCTGTTTACTATAAACACACCTTCTATTTCTCAAACTGTACTTTTAATTTTCAACTTGCACTTGAAAGGTAGCACCCCTTCAAGTTTAAACTGCCAGGTTGCAAATCAATCATGAGTGTTTGAGGAGTTCAAATCTCTGTGGCAGAATTTGGACAGTTTTAAAACTTTAATGTGTCCAAAGCTTGGCTGTAAATGATCCAATACATCTTCTCTTAAAAGGAGGTTTTGTCATAATTATAATTTCAGTTGGCATTTTTTTTGGCTCTTGCTTAATTATAAAACTATGCTTATTAAAAACAGACTCTTTACTCCTTTGGTTATGAGAAACAGATTCATTATGCCCTCTACTGTATCTCAGCATACGTGATCTATGATGGAAAACCAAAGATCTGGCTCTGGCCTGTAGCTATAACTTCTTCACAAGAAGAAAGACTATTTCACCTGGCATTCGAGGCCCCTTGCTGTTCATTATGAAGATCACTGGTGTCTCCAGATCTCTCAGATAGTTTAGCAATGATCATATGACTCATAGGAGAAAAAAATTACTTTAAAAAGTTGGAGCTAACACATAAATCCAAAAATCAAAGATAGGCATCACTAGAGTATCAATTCATATTACTGTGCTATAAATCTATTACAGTAGACGCAATCTCTCTCTGAACCAAAACATTCAGCACAGGAATGAAGCAAAAGCAGCAAAAAAAAAAAAAAAAATCTTATTTGGATGATGAATTCTACAAGAAATTTATGGTATAGCTCAGTTTTTCTATTATAGGTTTTATTAGGAGCCTGGGATTAAACTTGGATCCCTTCAGGATCTAATGTACAGATAATTTTTCTTGCCCTGTTTCATTTTGGCTACAAACTTTCTCACTGAGTTAACAGTGCTAAATTCACAGCACGTGAAGGATACTTCACGTAGTAATATTTTTAAAAGGAAGCAGGAAGGGAGGCTTCATCAGTGGGGTTGAAGCTTAACATGGATTAAATGGACATCTCTCTAGTTGCCTATTATGTAGAAGAAAAATACATAAATTTAGAAGGCAACTAAGTTCCTGCACCAAGTTTATCTATTTGCCTGTGCTGGAGGGTCTTAAAGAGTTTATTACTCACAATTTTTTTGCTTTTGTTTTAAATTTTTATCTGTGTCATGGCAACTTTTTTCGTTTCTAGATTCAAGTTTAGCCTAACAGGAAAAAAGGCAGTGCAATCGGTGATACTGTTATAGGGACGACTAACAGCTCACGAAGTGACTGGGGAGGCGCTGCTCTGGCTGCTCAAATAGTCATCACATTGTTAGATTACGAATCGTCAGGTAATCCCTATCAACAACCACACATATCATCCACTCATTTAACAAACATCTTTCGCTATGCAAATAAACTGCAAACAATGTGTTTTAAAGGTAGCAATGGGTCAAGTTTCTTGTAAATTATTACAGTGATTGAACACACAGCACAGAACCCACTTTTTTGCTCACTCCTTCCCCTAAATTCCCACCACGAACGTTCTGAAGCCCATACTGAAAAACCAGCTAGCAGGTACTTTAATGAGGGCCCACAGGCCACACAGCAGACTGCATTTTCATCTCCAGGATCCAGCAGCTTCCTGCATTTCACCGTATTTTCATCCGCTCCACTAAGCAACTCCTACAGGGGACGAGAGACATCATTTTGCACACACAGGCTGGTGGCAACTCACTTCTCATTTCACAGCAAGCCCTGTCATGCTGTTTCCCAGCTTATAAGAAACAGAAATATCTCATCAGATATATATTCCGAATAAGTGGTGAAAAATAAATGTTCCTGACTTTATGCGTTTGACCAAATAACATGAAAATATTTCTAATGGTATAGCATATGGATGCAAAGAACAAAATTAGAAGAACACTGCTTTTGTGGGAAAATAGGTAATATCTCACTTACAGACAAATATAAAAACTGCATTTCTTCTTCTACAATAATATGTTAGGATTGGGAATAGTAGCCAGAAACCTTCCCCAGAAACTTTGCCCAGCAGGCATGAGGTCATTGTTTGTTGAAACATTTCTAAGAAATCATTATTCAATAGAAGACTTGCTTTCACAATTAAAAGAGCATTTGTTTGCTAATGCAACTGTTTTGTTAACTCCTAAGGATGGGAGTAGGACAACATATGCTTCTCAGAAAATAAAACCCGACACTCTCATTTTTATAACATTTTATTGTTTGATATATGCAGCAGTTTATAAGTCACTAGCACATGCTCCTAGTGTCCGTCACTATTAACATTCCAATTTTTCATCTGAGAAAGCAAAAAATAAGAGTTATTACGTACTACTGACTAAATCAAGTGAAATGCAGGATTATTTTTGAATTGAAATAATTCACTATTAATTCAAAAGTTTTACCAAAATAGATAAGAAATGGCAAATCAGATAGCTTTTTTTTTGGCCCCTAATCTGATGATTTTACAAGTTTATGAGTAAAAAAAATTTAACTTTAAAAATCTCAATAAATAATAATGTATTTTTTAAATGTGGGCACTGACAGAAAATCTTTACTATGCTTTCTATCTTTGCATAATTAGAAATAAATATATTTTCATTTAATTATTTATGACTTTGTTTTGAAGAAATTCAATGAATTCAAAGCAATTCTTAGGGCTCACATTTATGCAGTTCCCACTTGAAAATCATAACTCAATAAAGTTTTTTTATATTACTGACACAGATTGAACCAAAACAATTAAAATTATGAAACAGTTTCAATGCCTAATTCTATAATTAAAAGCTGTTATTAATATAATTATATAAATACTCATACATAAAGTTATCTAATATTGCTCATTATTTTATAGCAACATTCTACAGCCAGGAGAGCTTTGTTGCCAGTTGCATATTGTGTAGGATGATTGCATATTGTGTAGGGATAGGCAATGTGGCCTACTGATGTCTAAGGTATGCATTAATTCTTGTTGTTAAGATTTTAACAACACAGAATGACATAGAATATTATAATAGCTCTTTATCATTGACATCTTCTTACCCAAAACTCAACAAACTCCTGAAATAGGTATTATTTTATTTTACAGATGCAAAAGCTGAAGTACTAATTCGTTAAATAACTTGCCTAAGAGTATCATTAAGTGGCAGATTCAGGACTCAAACCAAAGCTGTGTGGCCTCAGATTCACATAATCATGATTCTCAAATTTTTATGTGCATAAAAAACATCTATTTCTGGCCAAGATGGAGCAAAAAAGATTCCAGATTTATCCTCCTGCCTGAATCAATTGACAAAGTACACAAAATATACAAAACAAGATTTTTTCACAACATTGGGCATTAGGCAATGAAGAACAGTGGATGAGAGATGAGAAACACACGATATGAGCCCTATGCTTGTCCTAGCTTGCTGCCTGGTGGGAGTGACTTGCTGCCTGGTGGGAGTGACCAGCAGCGAATGCAGTAAGGGGGATATGGGTGATGATCAGCAGTCTCCCACAATTAGAGATACTGACCTGGAGACTGGAAATGTGAAGAGAGCTGGAGTTTTCTGGACAGAATACTGGAAAGGAGAAAGCTGCACAGATAAAACTTCAGAGAATTTCAGAAAGAGCTCCTTGTATATTCAGTTGTTTACTATTTAAATGCATGTGTATCACAAAATTACACAAGGCCAAGAAAACCATCAAAAATAAGCACCAAAGCACAAAAAGGAGTGGACATAATGCCTATTCTCACTAACCATATTGGAAAACTGTATATTTTACTGGGCATTGGATAATGCCAATTATCCAGATTTTGCCCTGGTAATGAGGAAAAATAGCTCTAGACTAAGTATATTAGTATCAGCTAATAGAGCAGAAAATAAAGATCCAATAAATTATATTATTTTCAACCGTGTCTCAGAACGAAGCTTAAGAATATATTAGGAAAGTATCCAATACTGAAAGAAGGTAAATTTCACAGTGTCTGATATCCAAACAAAAATTATGAGACATTAAAAGAAACAAAAATATACCACCCATAGTGAGAAGAAAAATCAATCACTCAAAGCTGACATATAAAGAGCACAGATTCAGTACAAAGAGAGATTAAAAGTGTAATCTGCACAGCTAACATCACACTGAATAATGAAAAACTAGATGCCTTCCCACTAAGATAAAAAATAAGACAAGAATTTTTACTCTTATCACTCCACTTTACTCTATACCCTGTACTGGAGGCTCTAGCCAGGGCAGTTAGACAAGAAAAAGAAATAAATTCATCCACTTTGAAAAGAAGTAAAGCTATATCTCTTCGTAGATGACTTGATCTTATATATAGAAAATCCTAAGGAATTCACTAAAACATTATTACACCATATAAGTGAGTATAGCAAGGTTGTTAGGATACAAGATCAATGTACAAAATCATTTATATATGTAGACACTTGCAATAAACAATCCACAAATAAAAGTAAAATAAAATTCCATTCACAGCAGCTTCCAAATTAATTTTATAACTTAGGAATATATTTAGCAAAATAACTGAAAATCTTATACTCTGAAAACTATAAAACATTGCTGAAAGAAATTAAAGAAAGCTTAAATAAATGGATAAATATCTGTTTATGGGTCAAAAGACCCATATTTAATATTGTTAATTTAATATTGTTAAAATGTAAGCATTCCCTAAACTGATGGACAGATTCAATGCATTCCCTAATAGATTTCCAGCTGATTTCTTTGTATTCACTGGTAAGCTTATTCTAAAATTTATACAAAATTGCAAGGGACTCCAAATAGCCAAAACCTGAAAAAGAAGAATTACGTAAGAAGACTCACATTTCCCAGTTTCAAAAGTTACTACAAAGAAATAGTGAGCAAGACACTGCTGTCTTGGCACAACAATAGACATATATAGATCAATCTAATCGAACTGAGAATCCCGAACTAAAACCAGGCCTCTATGGTCAACTTACTTTCAACAAGGATTCCAACACCATTCAATGTGGGAAAAGTCTTTTTAACTAATGGTGCTAGGCCAAGTGGACAACCATGCGTAGAAGAATGAAGCTGGACTCCTGCTCTGTTAGTCCATTATTGTGTTTCTGGGAAGAAATTCCTGAGGCTGGGTAATTTACAAATAAGAGTGGTTTATTTCGGCCCAAGTTTCTGCAGGATGTATAGGAAGTGTGGTGCAGGCATCTGCTTCCAGTAGCTTACAATCATGGCAGAAGATGAGAGGGGAGCTGGTGTCACATGGCAGGAAAGCGGAAGAGAGAGGCAGTGAGAGAGAGTGAGCTGCCACACTGTTTTGAACAACCAGATTTTGCATTAACTCAGAGTAAGAGCTCACTTCTTACCATGAGGACACCAAGCCATTCATGAGGAATCTGCCCCCATGACCCAAATACCTCCTACCAGGCCCTACCTCCAACATTAGGAATCACATTTCAACATGAGATTTGGAGTGGGGCACACATCCAAACTACATCATTCTGCCCCTGACCCTACAAATCTCAGGTCCTTCTCACATTGCAAAACAATCATGCCTTCCCAGTATCCCCCCAAATCTTAACTCATTTCAACATCAACTCAATTTAAGAAGACCAAAGTCTCCTTTGAGACCCAAGGCAGGTTTTCTCACCTATAAGTCTCTAAAATAAAAACCATGATATTTACTTCTGAGATGTTATGGCAGTACAGGCATTGGGTACACATTCCCATTCCAAAAGAATGAAATTGGCCGAAAGAAAGAGGCTTCAGGCTTCATACGAGTCTGAAACTCAGCAGAGTGGACATTAAACCTTAAACTCCAACATAATCCTTGAATCCGTGTCCCATTTCCTGGGCACACTGGTGCCAGGAGTGTGTTTCCAATGCTTTGGGCAGCTTCACCCTTGTGGCTTTGCAGGGTGCACCCCCTATGGCTGCTCTTGCAGGTTGGAGTAAAGTGACTGCAGCTTTTCCACTCTGAGGTTGCAAGCCACCAGTGGTTCTATCATTCTGGGGTCTGGAGGGTGGTGGCCCCTTCTCGCAGATCCACTAGGAAATGCCCTGATGGAGACTCTCTATGAGGGCCCCAACCTCACCTTCCCTCTTGGCACTGCCCTAGTAGAGGCTGTCTGTGAGGGCTGTTCCCCTGTGGCAGGCTTCTGCTCAGACCCAGGCTCTCTGTTACATTCTCTGAAATCTAGGTGGAAGCTGCCAACCTTCCTTCACTGTTGCATTCTGTGCGCCTGCAGGCGGAACACCGCATGGAAGCTATGAAGGCGTATGGTGGCTGGTGTGCTACAAAGCAGCAGCCTGAGCTGTACGTGGGACTCTTTGAGCTGAGACTGGAGTCAGAGTGGCCTGGGTACAGGAAGCAGCGTCCTGAGGCTGTGCAGGGCCGAAGCACCCTGGACCTAGCCCCCTGAAACCATTCTTTCCTCCTAGGACCCTGAGCCTGGATGGGAAGGGCTGTCTCAAAGACTTCGGAAATGCCTTCAAGACCTTTTTCCTATTGTCTTGGATATTAGCACTTGGCTCCGTTTTAGTCATGAAAATCTCTCTAGCAAGTGGTTGCTCCTCAGCTTGCTTGGATTCTTTCTCCACCACGGAGCCAGGCTCCCAATTTTTGAATCTTCTACACTCTACTTCCCTTTTAAATATAAGTTCCAACTTTAAGTAATATCTTTGCTCCCACATCTGAGGGTAGGCTGTTCAAAGTAGCCAGGTCACATCTTGAACACTTTGCTGCTTAGAAATTCTCCCTCCTGATACCCTAGGTCATCACTCATAAGTTCAAACTTCCACAGATTGTAGTGTTATGAACACAGTGCAGGCAAGTTCTTTGCTAGGGCACAAGACGGGTGAGCTTTGCTCTAGTTCCTAGTAAATTCCTCATTTCTATCTGACATCACATTATTCTGGCCTTCATTGTCCATATTTTATCAGCATTTTGATTACAACCATTTAACTCTTTTCCCATTTGTCCGAGAATACTCACTGGCGGTGCTTCTGGCTGCGGCATTAACCCCAAGATAACTTTGCTGCAAAAATTTCCCTTGTATTACTATTTTCACATTATGCTAGAATATTGACTTTGGAAACAAAATACCTCATTTTTATTCTATTGTAGCATTGTGTTTTTAGTAGTGGTATTTCCATTTACAAAACATAGTGATTCTCAATGGCTGAAAATGTCAAATCCTAGAAAATGTAGCATTTCTACACTTGATGTTAACATTGTTCTCAAATAGGTGTTTGCCAAAAATTTATGTGACGAATTTCATTTTTCCAAAAGAGATGATTCTGATGATTCAGATGATTTTGGGGTTAGTTCTGTTTAGAAATAACTTCAAGAACAGTTTTTGTATTTTATTTTCACATTGAAAATCAGTCAGATTTGCTTCAGCCTCAGAGTGTGTTTATGTAAAGCTAAATGAATGCTGGCAGCATGCTGCACTTTTTTTCTAAATGGGAAAAGTGTTAACCAATCTCTAAGAAATTGTAAACCTTCCCTCATCTTTCTGTCTTTTTCTAAGCCCTCAAACTCTTCCAACCTCTGCTCATTACCCAGTTCAAAAGCCACATTTTTGTTTCCACATTTTCACTTACCACAGAAGTATCTTTATAGCAATATCTCCCTCCTCAGTACCAATTTTCTGTGTTAGTCTATTTTTGCATTACTGTAAATAAATATCGGAAACTGGGTAACTTATAAAGAAAAGTGGATGTTGGCTCACTGTTCTGCAAGCTGAGCAAGAAGCATGGTGCATGCATCTGCTTCTGTTGAGGCCCTCAGGAAGCTTACAGTCATGGTGAAAGGCAAAGGGGGAGCTGGTGTGTCACACAGTGAGAAAGACAAAAAGAGAGGGAGTGAGAGAGAGAGAAGGGATTTGCCATACTCTATTTTAAACAACCAGATTTCACATGAACTCAGAGTGAGAACTCATTCATTACTGCAGGGGCCCAAAGCCATTCAAGAGGGATCCACCGCCAGGACCCAAATACCTTTCACTAGGCCCACTTCCAACATGGGAGATTACATTTCAACACGAGATTTGGAAAAGACACACATCCAGACCATATCACCTGGTTTATATTATATATAAAAATTAACCCAAAATGGATCAAAGACCTAGATGTAAGAACAAAACTGTGACATTCTTGAAAGAAAACATAGGAGTAAAATCTTCATGACCTTGTATTTGGCAAAGAATTATTGGATGAGATATCAAAAGCACAGCATAAAAAGAGAAAACTTGATAAATCGAACTTCAAAGTAATTAAAAACTTTTGTGCTAAAAAACACCATCAAGAAAATAAAAAGATTACACACAAAATGAAAAAAGTCATAAGCCATACTCATAAGGGGTTTATACACAGAATATGTGAAGAACCCTTATAACTCAATAGTAAAAAAAAGGGAAAATTGGGCCAAGAATCTGAATTGATATTTCCTTAAATAAGATATATAAATGGCCAATAAGCGCATAAAATTATTTGCTCAACATCAGTAGTTATCAGGAAAATACAGATCAAACCAAAATTAGATACCATGTCATACTCACTAGGATGGCTAGAATAAAAAAATCAGATAACAATTTAAAAAGATGAGGATGTCAAGAAATGGGAGCCCTCAATAATGCTGGTGGTAATAGAAAATAGTCCATTCATATGGGGAAACAGTCTTGCAGTTTCTCAAACAACTAGATGCAGAGTTATCAGATGACAGAAATTCTGCTCCTAGGCACAGATGATCCTCAACTTATGATGAGGTTGCAGCTCAATAAATGCATCCAAAGTTAAAAAAGCATTTAACGTTTGCAATACAGCAGATTTTCCCTGATGGTACAAACAAAATACTCATTCAGTAAAATCCATAACCCCATCATAAGTCATAAGGAGCTCCTTTGGTTTCAATAAAGTTACGTCCTGATAAACCTATCATAAAGTTAAAAATTATAACTTGAACCACTGTTAAGTCAGAGACTACCTCTATATACCCAGAAGAAATAAAAACATATTTCTACATGAAAACATATACACAAATATTCATAGCAGTATTATTCATAATAGCCAAAAGATGGACACAACCCAATGTTAATCAATGGATGAATGTAGCAACAAACTGTGTTATATCTATACGATGGATAGCATTCAGTCATAAAAAGAAATGAGGTTTTGATGCATGTTTTGAAACAGATAAACCTTGAAACCATTACGCTAAGTGAAAAATGTTACAAAATACTATCTATCATTTGTATCTATGATACCATTCATATGAATATCCAGAATAGGGAAATCTAAAGATACAGAAAGGGTAGTGTGGGTTGTTTAGAGCTGAGTAAAGGCTGTCAGGAGAATAGTGTGGTGGTACCTGAAGGACACATAAGTTCTTCTTCAGGTAAAGAAAATGCTTTAAAATTGACTATGATGATGGCTTCACATATTTGTGAATTTACTAATAACCACTGAATTGTACATTATAAATGGTTAAATTACATGTATAAAATTATATTTCAATAAAGAATATATAATCCATTTATTCAAAAAGGTAAAAGGAATACTTATGGTGTTAAGTACAGACATGGAAGATATTAAAAACGCAATAGAGCATCTAGAAAAGAACACATTATTGCAGATGAAATATGCTGAACAGTGTTAACAGCAGATTGGACATCAAGGAAGATTAGTGAATTACAAGATACAGCAAGAGACACCATCCAAAATGGAAACTGGAAAGAAAAAAGAATTATTTATTTTTTATTTTTGTGGGGACACAGTAAGTGCATAAGTTTATGGGGTACATGAGATATGCTGATTCAAGCATACAAAGCATAATAATCATATAAAGGTAAATGAGATGTCCATTCCTTCAAGCGTTTATCCTTCGTTTGAATTACAAACAATCCAATTATATACTTTTAGTTATTTTTAAATGTACAATAAATTATTATTGACTACAGTCACTCTATTGTGCTATCAAATACTAGATATTATTCATTCTATCTATGTTTTTGTACCCATTAACCATCCCCAAATCCCCCACCCTACTACTCTTCCCAGTATCTGGTAATGACCATTTTACTCTCTATCTCCATGTGTTCAATAACTTTAATTTTCAGTTCCCAAGTGAGAACACGTGAAGTGTATCTTTCTGTGCCTGGCTTATTTCACTTAACATAATGATCTCCGGTTCCATCCATGTTGTTGCAGACAACTGAATCACATTTTTTCATGGCTGAATAGTACTCCATTATGTTAATGTATCACATTTTTTATTCATTCATCTGTTGATGGACACTTAGATTGCTTTCAAATCTTGGCTATTATGAATAGTGTTACAATAAATATGGGAGCGCAGATATCTCTTTTGTATACTGATTTCCTTTGAGTATGTATCTGGCAGTGGGATTGCTGGATCCTATTACGGAAGTTCTATTTTTAGTTTTTTGAGGAACTTCCAAACTGTCCTTCAGAGTAATTGTATTAATTTACATTTCCAGCAACAGTGTATGAGGGTTCCTTTTCTCCACATCCTTGCCAGCATTAATTATTGCCTATCTTTTGTATAAAATCCATTTTAATTGGGTTGAGATGATATCTCAATATAGTTTTGATTGGCATTTCTCTAATGATCAATGATATTGAGCACATTTTCATATACCTGTTTGCTGTTTCTATGTCTTCTTTTGAGAAATGTCTATTTAGATCTTTTGTGCATTTTTAAATCAGATTATTAGATTTGTCCCTATTGCATTGTTTGAGCTCTTTATATATTCTGGTTATTGATCCTTTGTCAGATGGGTAGTTTGCTAATATTTTCTCCCATTCTATGAATGTCTCCTTCTTGATTGTTTCCTTTGCTGTGAAGAAGCTTTTAAACTTGATGTGAAACCGTTTGTTCATTTTTGCTTTGGTTGCCTGTTTTTGTGAAATATTGCTCAAAAATCTTTATTTGTGGAATATTACTCAAGAAATAACAGTCCAATGTCCCAGAGAGGTTCCTCAATGTTTTCATTTAGTAGTTTCATAGATTTCATAGGTTCATATTTTTAATCAATTTTGATTTTATTTTCATATATGGTAAGAGATAGAGAGGTCTAGTTTCATTCTTCTGCATATGAATATCCAGTTTTCCCAGCACCATTTTTTGAAGAGGCTGTTCTTTCCCCAATGTATGTTCTCAGCACCTTTGTTAAAAATGAGCTTACTGTAGGTGTATAAATTTGTTTCTGTGTTCTCTACTCTGTTCCATTGGTCTATGTGTCTGTTTTAATGCCAGTACCATCCTGTTTTGATTCCTATAGTTCTGTGTTATAATTTGAAATCAGATATTGTGATATTTCCAGTTTTCACTCAGGAGTGCTTTGGGTACTGTGTGTCTTTTGTGGTTCTGTGTAAATTTTAGAATTTTTTTCTATTTTTGTGAAAAATGTTATTGGTACTTTGATAAGGATTTGAGTCAGTAGATTGCTTGCCAAAGTATGTACATTTTAACAATATCCATTCTTACATTCCAAGAACATGGAATATGCTTCCATATTTTGTGTCCTCTAATATTTTTCATCAATGTTTTATAGTTTTTATTATACAGATCTTTCACTTCTTTGGTTAATTCTGAGATATTTTATTTGTAGTTATTGTAAATGGGATTACTTTCTTGATTTCTTTTTCAGAGCATTCACTGTTAGCATATAGAAATGCAACTAATTTTTGTATGTTGATTTTATGTTCTGCAACTTTACTGACAATTTGTTTATCAGTTCTGATAGGTTTTTGGTGGAGTCTTTAGGTTTTTCCATATATAAGATTATATCTGCAAACAAGGATAATTTGGCTTTTTCGTTCTAATTTCGATGCCCTTATTCCTTCCTCTTATCTGATTGTTCTATCTAGGATGTCCAATACTATGTCGAATAACAGGTGTAAAAGTGGGCATCTTTGTTGTGTTCCAGATCTTGAGGAAAGGCTTTCAGCTTTTCCCCATTCAGTATGATACTAGCTGTGAATCTGTCATATGTGGCTTTTTTATGTTGAGGTATGTTTCTTTTATACTCAAGTTTTTGAGACTTTTTATCATGAAGAGATGTTAATTTTATCAAATGCTTTTTCAGCATCAATTGAAATGATCACATGGCTTTCATCCTTCATTCTGTTATATGATGTATCACATTAGTTGATTTGCGCATGTTGAACCATCCTTGTATCCCTGGGATAAATTTCACTTAAATATGATGAATAATCTTTTCAATGTTTGGTTTAATTCAATTTTCCAGTATTTTGTCAAAAATTTTTGCATCAAGGTTTATCAAGTATAAACATTACTTTTCTTTTTTTTGTATGTGTCTTTGTCTGGTTTTGGTATTGGGGTAATACTGTCCTAGAATGAGTTTGGAAGTATTCTGCCCACCTCTATTTTCCAGAATAAAGAGGATTGATATTAGTTCTTCTTTAAATGTCTGGTAAAATTCAGCAGTGAAGCCATCAGGTTCGAGACTTTTCTTTGCTGGAAGACTTTTTGTTACAGCTTTGATCTTGTTACTTATTACTGGTCTAAGTTTTGGATTTCTTCCTGGTTTAATAATGGTAGGTTGTACGTGTCTAGGGATTTATTCATTTCTTTCAGGTTTTCCAATTTATTGGCATGTAGTTGCTCATAGTAGCCTCTAATAATTCCTAACATTTCTGCATGGTATCAATTGTTATGTCTCCTTTTTCCCTCTGATTTTATTTAAGTCTCCTCTCTTTTTTTCTTAGTTAATCCAACTAACTTTCCTGTATATAACAACTGCAAAAGTCTGCATACAATATTTTTTTAAAAAACAACTATTTGAGGGAACTTAGAGGGGCAACCAAAAAACGGGCAAAAACTAAAAGTGAGGCACCTCTTGGCAGAGGATTGCATCAGGTGAGATTTGCAAGTTTGCAACTCTTTGCCTCTGACAAGTCTTCAAGCCAGACAAAACAAGATGCCCAAAAGCTATGTTCTTTATTGGTTTCCAACTTCAGAATATAAAGGGTCATGTTGACAAGAGACTGGAATATTGGAGAAAAAGGAAAAAAGAATGGGCCAAAGAAAGGCGAGCCTCAAAATCTGTGTTAAAAATTGCTCAAGTCTTCCTCAACTAATCCATGCCAAGGTCTTCACGCCCACTTTTGTCCCTTACATATGAAGAATTCCCATCACTGTCTGCTACTCACTTCGACACCAGTGTTTTCTTCACTGCTTTAGTACAGAGTACTCCCATCACTGTCCACTACTCACTTCGACACCAGTGTTTTCTTCACTGCTTTAGTACAGAGTATTCCCATCACTGTCCGCTACTCACTTCGACACCAGTGTTTTCTTCACTGCTTTAGTACAGAGTATTCCCATCATTGTCCACTACTCACTTCGACACCAGTGTTTTCTTCACTGCTTTAGTACAGAGTACTCTTAGAAGGACATTGAGAAGGAGTTGGTGATAGAGTCATATGTGCCTAGTTCACTCCGATATTCCACATTCCTCCACTCTCCGAATCCTTCCTTCATATTATACCAAAGCATAGATGGAGTCTCAACTTCATTTGATATAGGCCTCCACTGGGTCTCAGATGAAGCCACAGGCCACAGACTGGGCATGCAGGGGCAGTCCCCATGCCTGAGCAGCTGGATGGAGCGCAGAACCTCTGGCGAGGGTGTCCATGCTAAGCCCAGCCCAGCACAATGCCAGGCTTCTCTTTTCCTAGTCTGGGGAGGATGTGCAGCCTAAAAAAAATCCTACATGTATTTCCCAGATTGTTGGTAGTAAAGATTGATAATATCTTAGGAAAATGTTGCCTTTCTGCCATTGCACCAGCCATTTTCCAGGTCTGACTCTGCAGTAGACCCCATGGGGCATACAAGAACCAGTGAGCCATGAGGTGTGGCTGGATATAACATTAGGAGAAATTGCTTCTTCTTGAAGAGCTGCTTTCTTCTGCCAGGTGGCCACAGAGTTTTCAGTAAAGTCGAGGACAGTTTTATCAGACTGGAAAAGAGGCTGCTTCACCTGGTAAAGGAAGTTTGGTTGGGCTCAGAACTTTTGATTATTCTGATTCATTTGAATCTTCTCCAATGTTCGCATCTAATCTTTCAATACACACTCTTCCCCAACCAATAGTCTGACTCTGATATATTGATTATTCTCTTTAGAGATAGGAGATACTACCAAATGGTTACAGAGACACCTCACTTCTTTTAACATGCATTGAGTTGAGATTTTGAAGTTTTAACCTGCTGATGTATTTCCAACAGTGTCAGACATAGCCAGCACACCCCACATTCCTGCCATTCCGCGTGCCTGTTGTAGGGGTCTGTAATTGCAGTGACACCAATTTGCCACTTCATGTTACAGACTTTAGGAGTCCCACTCTATGCCAGACAACCAAGCTCTAGTTCCCAGTTCCTTCAAGGTCTGTTATTGTACCACGGTTTGGCGGGCGGTTCATTGATGCAAACAACAAAATATAATTTTTGCTTTAATCAGCAAATGAATGTACTTAATCGAATTAGTGCATATCACCCCTGGGAGGGCCTGAAAATCCACTGAGAGATACAGGTAGGAACAATTCTCAAATACTCTGCTGGCCCACTTGCAAATAATCCCTAGCTCTTTGGTCACTGGTGCCACTGCTGCTGGAACATCTGCCTCTGAGGCCTCTAAAAGACATTTGTTTCTCCCCTGTCCCTGTCAAGCAGAGTGCATCCTTGCCTTTCTTCTGCATCCATGTCTCATGCCTGTGCACATATTTGACAGGAACTGGGTCAGGTTTTAGCCTCCTGGCTGTCAGGAGGGCTGGAGAAAGGACTTCTAGTACATACTGAGTGACCATGGGTTACAATGTGAGCATGCTCTCAAAGTAGAAATCAGCAACTCAAAAGCTATGGATTGCCCCCACCCATGACATGCTCCTCTCATCTACATAACTAAATATTTGGCTTGTACTTCTACTGCTGGACGTATCATGTTTAGATAATGTCTTTGGAAGAGGTGAATATGAATGGTAGGCAAGCTTCTGGCCAGCTTCCACCGTGGAGAGAGAAGAGGACATGAGTGTGCTGCTCCCTATCACAGGGATACTGCCCTCGTTTTTGTTTCTGTTTTTCCACCCACCACTTTTATATTCACTTATTGTGCTCTGCTTTCTTGCTATTCCTCACATTTACTGTAGGAGCCTCTCGCTAGGCAAGCAGGCCCCTTGCTTTGAGTGCAGCTCTGGGTTTTTAGTGTGAGGTCAGCCCCAGCTGTCTCTGCGGGTCAGTGTGTGGGGCTGAAGTGGGGGAGGCATGCTCTGGAG
The DNA here is from genome assembly GCF_028885625.2 of Pongo pygmaeus. Lineage (NCBI taxonomy): Eukaryota > Metazoa > Chordata > Mammalia > Primates > Hominidae > Pongo > Pongo pygmaeus. Next base: position 202,796,728 of record NC_072376.2, read on the forward strand.
AACCAGGGTCTGACCGCACTCCTCTACCTACCGACCTGGTGATTGCCGGCTCTCCCCTCCAGGTCTTACAGAGTGAAATTTTTTCACTCCAAGTTTGATGATTTTCTGAATATGTTCTTATGCTGGAAAACAGATTCTCTCATGTATTTTATTTTTCAGAGCTGTTTTGTTTTCTCATGTTCTTTCTTCCAGAAATGTTTTACAGTATTTCTATTGAGGAATCCTTCTTTTTTTAACATCACATCTGCAAGTTGTATGCTATTATTCTCACTTTGATGGCAGAAAACAGGTTTAGACCATTTAAGCAATTTGCCAAATGCTGATAAGAAGGCAGGATGTTAACTCAATGCCGTTGAACCCCAGAGCCCAGGATCTTAACTTCTGTGGGAAGTAGCTCTTAAATAACGATTATCTTCCCTGCCATCATTACTCAGCATTCCAAAGATCCCACTAATTTGAAATCATGAGCATTTTAATAATGTGAAATTATGAGGACTAATATTTTACCTAGTTAATCATGACTGGCACCAAATTCATATCTAACTACAGACCCACTGATTTATCCAAGGCTAATGTTTCCCAAATGCCACTTTTACTCTTCTCAAAGAATGAGACAAATTTTCCAAGCCCATCCTTCACCAACATAGGGGATCAAAATATGCTTCCCCAAAATAAGACACGTTGGCATATTAACTATTTTGAGTTAAACGCACTTGAAAAATAGCAAATGCAAGAGAGGCACTCTGAACTTCTCTTTTCTTTGTGAAAGCAAGAGATCAAACTGCCATGTGAAAGGTGCCCTCCCTGTACCAGGAGGAAGAAAGGCATTGTTATCAGGGATGGAGAGATGAGGCTGGGAGAAATCGGTTTAAACAAACCTTGTTAAACTCACCCTTACCTTCCTAATCACTTTTCCACAATTGGCTGCCCTCATCCGAGGCCCCTTGTCTTGTTAGGTTTTCACAATGTATGACTCTTTGTCCAAACTAGTGTACAAGTGTTCAGCACTGACTCTTCTTTGGGTCTTCATTTTTCTTGTGAAGGTTTCCATGTGCATGCAAAAATTACTATTAAAATTTGTATATGTTTCTCCTACTAATCTGTGTTGTGTCTGTACCAAATATACCTCCATATATTTGAATTTTTGTTTTGGTTTTAGATTTCACATATAAGCAAAATCATGTAATATTTTTCTTTCTGTGTCTGGCTTATTTCACTTAGCATAGTATCTTCCAGCCTCATCTACCTTGTGGCAAATACCAAGATCTTGTTTTTTTTAGGACTGAATAATATTCCATTGTATATAAATTCAGCAGTTTATTTATTTATTGCTCCATCAACAAACACTAAGTTTATTTCCATATCTTGGCTACTGTGAATACTGTTGCAATTAATGTGGTAGTGCAAATATCTTTCTGAAGTGATGATTTCATCTCCTTTGGGTATATACTCAGAAGAAGGATTACTGAGTCATATGGCAGTGCTATTTTAATTTCTTTAGAAACCTACATACTGTTTTCCAAAATGGCTGTACCAATCTGCATTCCTGTCAACTGTGTACAAGGGTTCCCTTTTCATAATAGTTCCTTATGATCCTTTCTATTTCTGAGGTATCTATTGCCCCTTTTCTCTACATCCCCACCAACGCTTGTTATCTTTCAACTTTTTAGTAATAGCCAACTAACAAGTGTGAAGTGATGCCTGAGAGTGGTTTGGATTTGCATTTCTCTGATGATTAATGATGTTAAACACCTTTTCATATACCTGTTAACATTTTTTATGTCTTCTTTGGAGAAGTGTCTATTAATATATTTTGCCCATTTTTAATGGGGTCATTTATTTTTCTACTAATAAATTGTATGAATTCTTTATAAATATTGGATATTAATTTTTATTAAATGTATGATTTGCAAATACTTTTTCCCAATCTAGAAGCTACCATTTCATTTTGTTGATTGTTTCCTGTTCTATATGGAGGCTTTATAATTTGATGACTAGCATTTATATAATTTATTTTGCTTTTGTGGCCTGAGATTTTGGTGTGATATCCAAAAAATCATTGCCAAAGTCAATGTTCAGGAGCTTTCCCCTTATGTTCTCTTCTACATTTTATAATTTCTGGTTTTACCTTTAGGTCTCTCATCCATTTTGAGTTTGTTTTTGTGTATGGTTTGAGACAAGGGTTCAATTTCATTCTTTCGCATGTGGCAATTCACTTTTTTTTCAGTGCAGTTCATTAGAGAGACTATCCGTTCTCCATTGTGTCCTCTCAGTGCCTTTATTAAAAATTAGTTAAATGGGTCAGCTGCAGTGGCTCACGCCTGTAATCCTAGCACTTTGGTAGGCTGAGGTGGGTGGATCACCTGAGGTCAGGAGTTTGAGACCAGCATGGCCAACATGGTGAAATCCCGTCTCCATTAAAAATACAAAAATTAGCCAGGTGTGATGGCGGGTGCCTGTAATCCCAGCTCCTTGGGAGGCTGAGGCAGGAGAATTGCTTGAACCCCAGGGCTGGTGGTTGCAGTGAGCTCAGATCATGCCACTGCATTCCAGCCTGGGTGAAAGAACAAAACTCTGTCTCAGAAGAAAAAAAAGTAGTTGAATGTATATGTTTAGATTTATTTCTGGGCTCTCTATTGTGTTCTCCTGGTATATATGTTTACTGCTATGATAATATCATACTGTTTTGATTACTATAGCTTTGTAATAGAACTTTAAATCAAGGAGTATGATGCCTCCAACTTTGTTTTTATTTCTCAGAATTGTTATAACTATTCAAGGTCATTTATGTTTCCGTGCAAATTTTAGAATTGATTTTTTCCATTTCTATGAAGAATGCTATTGAGATTTTTATCAGGATTCCATTGAATCTGTAGGTTGCTTTGGGTAGTATAAACATTTTAACAATATTGATTATTTCAATACATAAATATGGGAACTATCTTTCCATTTATTTATGTCTTCTTCAGTTTCTTTCATCAGTGTTTTGTAGCCTTTAGTGTACACATCTTTCATTGCCTTGGTTAAATTTATCCCTAAGTCTTTTTTTTTGAATGCTATCATAAATGTGATTTGTTTTGTTTTTCAGTTAGGTCATGATTTGTGTAGAAAAATGCTGTTAATTTTATATGTATTGATATAGTATCCTACAAGTTTACAAAATTCATTTATTAGTTGTAATCATTTTTCTGTATGTGGCATCTTTGAGATATTTTCCATACAGAATCATGTCATTCGCAAATAGAGATAATTTTACTTCTTTCTTTCGAATTTGGATGCTTTTTTTTTTCTTGTTGAGTGCTCTTGCTAGTCCTTCCAGTGCTATCTGGAATAGAAATGATGAGAGTGGGCATCCTTACATTGTACCACATCTTAGTGGAATAGCTTTCAGATTTTTCCAATTGATTATAATGTTAGCTGTAGATTTTTCATAAATAGGCTTCATTATGTTGAGGAACTTTTCTTTTATACCTAAACTGCTAAGAGTTTTTATCAAGAAAAAATGTTGAACTTTGTGGAATTGTTTTTCAGCATTGACAGAGATGATCTTTTTTTTTAAAAAAATCTTTCATTTTCTTAGTGTGATCTATCACATTCATTTGCATATGTTAAACCAGTCTTTATGTCAGGGATAAATCTCACTTGGTAATGATATAAAATCTTTTTGATGTGTTGTTGAATTTGGTTTGCTAATATTTTATTGAGTATTTTTGTGTAAATATTTTTCAGAGAGATTAGCCTATAATTTTTTTTGGGGGGGGGTTTCCCTTGTGATGTCTTTGTCTGGATTAGGTATCAAGATAATGTTGGCCTCATAAAATGTGTGTGAAAGTATTTCCTCTATCTCTATTTTTTGGGAAGAGTTTAAAAAGTATTTCTATTAATTATTTTTGGAAGGTCTGGTCTAGAGTTCACCTTGATGCCATCTGGTCCTGGGCATCTCTCTGTCAGGAGGATTTTGTCTTCATTTATTATTGTTCTGTTTAGGCTTTCTAATTTTTCTTGACTCAGTCTTGGTAGGTTGTGTTTTTCTAGGAATTTATTCATTTACTTTTAGGTTACCCAATTTGTTGGCATATACTTGTTCATAATAGTCCCTTATGATCCTTTTTATCTCTGAGGTGTCTTATAATTTCTTCACTTTCGTTTATTATTTATTTGGTTTGTCAATTTTGTCAATTTTCTTTAAACAAACAACTCAGATTTTTTCTGGCACCTGTTTGATTTAATTCTGCTCTGGTTTTCATAATTTTTGTTTTCTGATACTTTTAGGTTCAGTTTGTTCTTTTCTACGTCCTTGAGGTGCATGATTAAGTTGTTTATTAGAAAATTCTCTCCTTTTTGGATGTCACCATTTATTGCTATAAACTTCCCTCTTAGAGCTGCTTTTGGTACATCTCTTAGGTTTGGAAATATTGTTTCCACTATCATTTGTCTCAGATATGTTTAAATTTCCCTTTTTATATCTTCTTGATGCATTGGTTGTTCAATGGACAGGTTGTTTAATCTCACCATATTGGTGAATTTTTAAGCTTGTGTTATTGATTTCCAATTTCATATCATTATGATCTAAAATTATACTAGATATTATTTTAATCTTTTCAGTTTTTTTAAGACCTGTTTTGTGGCCTAACATGTGGCCAATTCTGGAGAATATTCTTTGTGTACTAGACTAAAGTGTCATTCTGCTGCTGTTGGATGGCAAGTTTTGTATGTCTGTTAGGTCCATTTGGTCCAAAGTGTAATGGACCAAAGCAGTGGTTTGTAGTTCTCCTTGAAGAGGTCCTTCACGTCCCTTGTAAGTTGGATTCCTAGGTATTTTATTCTCTTTGAAGCAATTGTGAATGGGAGTTCACTCATGATTTGGCTCTCTGTTTGTCTGTTATTGATGTATAAGAATGCTTGTGATTTTTGTACATTGATTTTGTATCCTGAGACTTTGCTGAAGTTGCTTATCAGCTTAAGGAGATTTGGGGCTGAGATGATGGGGTTTTCTAGATATACTATCATGTGATCTGCAAACAAGGACAATTTGACTTCCTCTTTTCCTAATTGAATACCCTTGATTTCCTTCTCTTGCCTAATTGCCCTGGCCAGAACTTCCAACACTATGTTGAATAGAAGTGGTGAGAGAGGGCATCCCTGTCTTGTGCCAGTTTTCAAAGGGAATGCTTCCAGTTTTTGCCCATTCAGTATGATATTGGCTGTGGGTTTGTCATAAATAGCTCTTATTATTTTGAGATACGTCCCATCAATACCTAATTTATTGAGAGTTTTTAGCATGAAGGGTTGTTGAATTTTGTCAAATGCCTTTTCTGCATCTATTGAGATAATCATGTGGTTTTTGACTTTGGTTCTGTTTATATGCTGGATTACATTTATTGATTTGCGTACATTGAACCAGCCTTGCATCCCAGGGATGAAGCCCACTTGATCATGGTGGATAAGCTTTTTGATGTGCTCTGGATTCTGTTTGCCAGTATTTTATTGAGGATTTTTGCATCAATGTTCATCAAGGATATTGGTCTAAAATTCTCTTTTTTGGTTGTGTCTCTGCCCGGCTTTGGTATCAGGATGATGCTGGCCTCATAAAATGAGTTAGGGAGGACTCCCTCTTTTTCTATTGATTGGAATAGTTTCAGAAGGAATGGTACCAGCTCCTCCTTGTACCTCTGGTAGAATTCGGCTGTGAACCCATCTGGTCCTGGACTTTTTTTGGTTGGTAAGCTATTGATTATTGCCACAATTTCAGCTCCTGTTATTGGTCTATTCAGAGATTCAACTTCTTCCTGGTTTAGTCTTGGGAGGGTGTATGTGTTGAGGAATTTATCCATTTCTTCTAGATTTTCTAGTTTATTTGCGTAGAGGTGTTTGTAATATTCTCTGATGGTAGTTTGTATTTCTGTGGGATCGGTGGTGATATCCCCTTTATCATTTTTTATTGCATCTATTTGATTCTTCTCTCTTTTTTTCTTTATTAATCTTGCTAGTGGTCTATCAATTTTGTTGATCCTTTCAAAAAACCAGCTCCTGGATTCATTTATTTTTTGAAGGGTTTTTTGTGTCTCTATTTCCTTCAGTTCTGCTCTGACTTTAGTTATTTCTTGCCTTCTGCTAGCTTTTGAATGTGTTTGCTCTTGCTTTTCTAGTTCTTTTAATTGTGATGTTAGGGTGTCAATTTTTGCTCTTTCCTGCTTTCTCTTGTGGGCATTTAGTGCTATAAATTTCCCTCTACACACTGCTTTGAATGCATCCCAGAGATGCTGGTATGTTGTGTCTTGGTTCTCGTTGGTTTCAAAGAACATATTTATTTCTGCCTTCATTTCGTTATGTACCCAGTAGTCATTCAGGAGCAGGTTGTTCAGTTTCCACGTAGTTGAGCGGTTTTGAGTGAGATTCCTTATCCTGAGTTCTAGCTTGATTGCACTGTGATCTGAGAGATAGTTTGTTATAATTTCTGTTCTTTTACATTTATTGAGGAGAGCTTTACTTCCAAGTATATGGTCAATTTTGGAATAGGTGTGGTGTGGTGCTGAAAAAAATGTATATTCTGTTGATTTGGGGTGGAGAGTTCTGTAGATGTCTATTAGGTCCGCTTGGTGCAGAGCTGAGTTCAATTCCTGGGTATCCTTGTTGACTTTCTGTTTCGTTGATCTGTCTAATGTTGACAGTGGGGTGTTAAAGTCTCCCATTATTAATGTGTGGGAGTCTAAGTCTCTTTGTAGGTCACTCAGGACTTGCTTTATGAATCTGGGTGCTCCTGTATTGGGTGCATATATATTTAGGATAGTTAGCTCTTCTTGTTGAATTAATCCCTTTACCATTATGTAATGGCCTTCTTTGTCTCTTTTGATCTTTGTTGGTTTAAAGTCTGTTTTGTCAGAGACTAGGATTGCAACCCCTGCCTTTTTTTGTTTTCCATTTGCTTGGTAGATCTTCCTCCATCCTTTTATTTTGAGCCTATGTGTGTCTCTGCACGTGAGATGGGTTTCCTGAATACAGCGCACTGATGGGTCTTGAGTCTTTATCCAATTTGCCAGTCTGTGTCTTTTAATTGGAGCATTTAGTCCATTTACATTTAAAGTTAATATTGTTATTTGTGAATCTGATCCTGTCATTATGATGTTAGCTGGCTATTTTGCTCATTAGTTGATGCAGTCTCTTCCTAGTCTCGATGGTCTTTACATTTCGGTATGATTTTGCAGTGGCTGGTACTGGTTGTGCCTTTCCATGTTTAGCGCTTCCTTCAGGAGCTCTTTTAGGGCAGGCCTGGTGGTGACAAAATCTCTCAGCATTTGCTTGTCTGTAAAGTATTTTATTTCTCCTTCACTTATGAAGCTTAGTTTGGCAGGATATGAAATTCTGGGTTGAAAATTCTTTTCTTTAAGAATGTTGAAGATTGGCTCCCACTCTCTTCTGGCTTGTAGGGTTTCTGCGGAGAGATCCGCTGTTAGTCTGATGGGCTTCCCTTTGATGGTAACCCGACCTTTCTCTCTGGCTGCCCTTAACATTTTTTCCTTCATTTCAACTTTGGTGAATCTGACAATTATGTGTCTTGGAGTTGCTCTTCTCGAGGAGTATCTTTGTGGCGTTCTCTGTATTTCCTGAATCTGAATGTTGGCCTGCCTTGCTAGATTGGGGAAGTTCTCCTGGATAATATCCTGCAGAGTGTTTTCCAACTTGGTTCCATTCTCCCCGTCACTTTCAGGTACACCAATCAGACGTAGATTTGGTCTTTTCACATAGTCCAACATTTCTTGGAGGCTTTGCTCATTTCTTTTTATTCTTTTTTCTCTAAACTTCCCTTCTCGCTTCATTTCATTCATTTCATCTTCCGGGGCTGATACCCTTTCTTCCATTTGATCGCATCGGCTCCTGAGGCTTCTGCATTCTTCACGTAGTTCTCGAGCCTTGGTTTTCAGCTCCATCAGCTCCTTTAGGCACTTCTCTGTATTGGTTACTCTAGTTATACATTCTTCTAAATTTTTTTCAAAGTTTTCAACTTCTTTGCCTTTGGTTTGAATATCCTCCCGTAGCTCGGAGTAATTTGATCGTCTGAAGCCTTCTTCTCTCAGCTCGTCAAAGTCATTCTCCGTCCAGCTTTGTTCCGTTGCTGGTGAGGAACTGCGTTCCTTTGGAGGAGGAGAGGTACTCTGCTTTTTAGAGTTTCCAGTTTTTCTGCTCTGTTTTTTCCCCATCTTTCTGGTTTTATCTACTTTTGGTCTTTGATGATGGTGATGTACAGATGGGTTTTTGGTGTGGATGTCCTTTCTGTTAGTTTTCCTTCTAACAGACAGGACCCTCAGCTGCAGGTCTGTTGGAGTACCTGGCTGGCCGTGTGAGGTGTCAGTCTGCCCCTGCTGGGGGGTGCCTCCCAGTTAGGCTGTTCGGGGGTCAGGGGTCAGGGACCCACTTGAGGAGGCAGTCAGCCCGTTCTCAGATCTCCAGTTGCGTGCTGGGAGAACCACTGCTCTCCTCAAAGCTGTCAGACAGGGACATTTAAGTCTGCAGACGTTACTGCTGTCTTTTTGTTTGTCTGTGCCCTGCCCCCAGAGGTGGAGCCTACAGAGGCAGGCAGGCCTCCTTGAGCTGTGGTGGTCTCCACCCAGTTCAAGCTTCCAGGCTGCTTTGTTTACCTAAGCGAGCCTGGGCAATGGCGGGCGCCCCTCCCCCAGCCTGGCTGCTGACTTGCTGTTTGATCTCAGACTGCTGTGCTAGCAATCAGCGAGACTCCGTGGGCGTAGGACCCTCTGAGCCAGGTGCGGGCTATACTTTCCTGGGGCACCGTTTCCTAACCCTGTCGGAAAAGCACAGTATTTGGGTGGGAGTGGCCCGATTTTCCAGGTGCCGTCTGTCACCCCTGGAAAGGGAACCCCCTGACCCCTTGTGCTTCCCGAGTGAGGCAATGCCTCGCCCCTGCTTCGGCTGGTGCACGGTGGGTGCACTCAACCACTGACCTGCACCCACTGTCTGGCACTCCCTAGTGAGATGAACAGGGTACCTCAGATGGAAATGCAGAAATCACCCGTCTTCTGCGTCGCTGGCGCTGGGAGCTGTAGACCGGAGCTGTTCCTATTTGGCCATCTTGGCTCCTCCCCCCATGATTATGATTTTTGACTCACTTTCCTCATCAGTCAAAGAGCTATTAATGGTAACTACCTCATATGGTTGGGTGAGGATTAAATAAAATACACCAGCATTTCATGGATATAGCATATGATGATGATGATAATGACACAATGATGATTATTATATTCTACCCCTACTTGAAGCCACATCTACAAGACTGGATATTTGTGCCTAGCACAGGGTTGCCAAATTTAGCAAATAAAAGCATAGGACACCCAAATAAAGGTATATTTCAGATAAACAAGTAATTTTTTAGTATAAGCATGCAATACTTGAGACATACTTTAAATGAGTTTCAGATAAACAATCACTAAATTTTTAGTACAATTATGTCCCAAATATTACATGGGACATACTATTCCAAAAAATTATGCCTTACTTATATGAAATTCAGATTTAACCAGTGTCTTGTATTTTATCTGGTAATTTTAGTCTAACACAGATCAATCATTTTCACAAACATTTATAACTATAAAAGATAATTTTATTTTTATAATGGATTGTGACATTATTGAATTAGTACTTTAAAACAAATCAATGAAACTAATTGTACATTATACAGTCAATAATTTGACTGTCTAGAATATTGGTGAGTCTACGTTATTCCGTAGGAATTACATATACCCTGGAGTGACTCTTACATCTATGACTTAGGAGCTACATGACCTTGGACAACTTAAATCATAATCTATATGAGCACAGATTTATTTCTTCTTTTTAAAAAAGTTAAATAAAATATACAATTTTCCTTATGTAGAATTGTTTAGAAGAGGAACATATAATGCTGTCCTCTCCAAAAATTACATTGTTTCTTTTTTCTCCTTCCTCTCTCAGATTTAAGACAGGCTTTGAGAACAGCATCTGCATTGCTCTTTAAATTTTAATTGTAATTTGCAAAGGTGAACTTTGCAAAGGTAAAACAGACTAGTAGACTGATTAAATGAATTAGATGCTAAAAGGGAAACAAAAGAGAGAGGTCAAAAATAACTCTAAGCTGTGGGTGAGAAAAAGAGAAGAAAAGAATGAAGTCACTATTGGAAGAGTGTGAATATAAAAAAAAGCAGGTGTGAGAGAAAAGACAGTGAGTTTTACAAATAATGAGTTTGAAATAATGGTGAATTCTTGTGAGCCTTCTAGTTGGGCTCCTAAAACATGATCCTTATTATCTTAATTTATTATCTTAATTTCTTCTCTTCTATTATCATTATATATCAATCAATAAGCTAGTTATTGTAAGGTACCTGAAATATTACCAGGAACATAGTAAGGCTCAATTAATATCAGCTCTAATTTAATTTTTTTTGGCTATTATCATTTCAACCAATTTGAAGTTGTAATATCATTCTTAATCATTTCTTAATATACTCTAAGATTTTTTCTTTCTTTTGTATCTACTAACATTATTATACTAAATTTACAATTATAAAGAAGAAAGAAATGTCATTTTCTCATTTACTCTGATCAATAGGAAACCCAAAACTCACTCCAAACCCTTCTTGTTCCTATAAAAATTATCTCTACTTTCTTAATCTTTTATTCAGAATCACAATAGGTGTGTATTTAAAGAAACACAAGCTTTCTATTTCATATATGTTCATATTCATTATTTATATTTAGGTAAATATATGCTTATTATTTAAACTTCAGAAAAAATAGAAAAGTTGGAAGAAGAAAAAAGTGACTCATATTGCTAAACCGCAATATTATCCATTAACATTTTTAATATTTTTCATGTAAGAGTGTTATGAAGACCACTTCCACAGTTTTATATCCAAATTGTATATCTTAGATTTTAGACTTTATCATGGGATTTAAGCTTTTCCCAGCCGCTGAAGAATATTTGTTTTTTGTTGCTAATGTGAATTTCTAAGATGTGAGTTTATACAATCATGATACAGTCTAAGATATAAGTTTATACATCATATTAAATCTAAAAATAATTGAATTGAACAACTTCAGAAACTTCTAAAGAACAATGGCTCCTATAAGTTAGCTTTAGCACACAAAAGTCTATCCCTGGCAGCCTGGATTATTTCTCTTGGAGCCCACATAATTAACATAGATGATGGCTGGTTTGTTGCAGAGAAACGGGAATCTACATATTCATCAGTATTTGGGACTGCCTTAGGATTGCCCATTTGGCCCAAACTTAATCCTGATGCCATTTGTGCTCTTCACTCTCCATACCAACTACTGGAATATCATTCTAAAATTTTGATCCCTTTTTTAATATTCCCTTCAGTACTAATTTCAACTCATTAACATCAAAATATTCTTGTCTCTTATTTTCAAAAGGAAGAAATATCCATTTCTGTTGATTCCGCCTCCAACCAATGACACGCTTCTGTGTGCAAGCTTTATCCTGTCACTTCCTTGAATAACATCCTAACTGGCTCACTTGGCTTTCAGAAAATTGGTAGACTCTTAGCTTGGTGTAAAGAGTCCTTCATGACTTGATCCCTCACTAGGCCTTTCTTGTTTATTTTAGAAATTAAATATACACAAATTAAATAACATGATTTGCCATATAAACAGAATTAAAAACAAAAACCATATGATCATCTCAATTGACATGAAAAAAGCTTTTGACAAAATCCAATACCCCTTCATCATAAAAACCCCCAAGAAACTAGGCATTGAAGTAATATATGTCAAAATAATAAAAGCAATCTATGACAAACCCACAGCCAACATCATACTGAATGGGCAAAAGCTGGGAGCATTTTCCTTGAGAACTGGTACAGGGTAAGGATGCTCATTCTCATCACTGCTGTTTAACATAGTACTGGAAGTGCTAGCCAGAACAATCAGGCAAGATAAAGAAATAAAGGGCATCCAAACAGGAAAAGAAGTCAAAGTATCTATCTTCATGGACATTGATTCCACACATAGAAAACCTTAAAGACTCTACCCAAAGGCTCCTGGAACTGATAAATGATTTCAGTAAAGTTTCAGAATACAAGATCAATGTACAGAAATCAGTAGCATTACTATACACCAATAACATTCAAGCCAAGAGACAAATCAAGATTGTTATCTCATTTACAATAGCAATGAAAAATTAAAACTCCTAGGAACACATCTAAACAACTAGATGGAAAAGCTCTACAAAGAGAACTACAAAACACTGCTAAAAGCAATTATGGATGACAGAAACAAATAAAAAACATTTCATGCTCATGGACTGGAAGAATCAACATCATTAAAATGGCCATACTGCCCAAAGCAATTTACAGAGATTTGATGCTATTTCTATCAAGCTACCAACATACTTTTTCACAGGACTAGAAAAAATTATTCTAAAATTCATATAAAACCAAAAAAGAGTGCAAATAGCCAAAGCAATTCTAGGCAAAAAGAACAAAGCTGGAGGCATAACATCACTTGACTTCAAACTATATTGAAGGCTACAGTAACAAAACAACTTGGTAGTGGTACAAAAACAGATACATAGACCAAAAAAACTGAGTAGAGAACCCATAAATAAAGCCATACACCTACAGCTGTCTGATTTTCTACGGTCAAAAGAAAATAAGCAATGAGGAAAAAGCTCATATTCAATAAATGTTGCTGGGATAGTTGGCTTATGATACGCAGAAGAATGAAACTGGACCCCTCCTTGTCACCATATACAAAAAATTAAACGAAGATAGATTAAAGATTTAAATGTAAGACCTCAATATATAAAAATACTAGAAGAAAACCCAGAAAGCTCCATTCCTGACATCAGCCTTGGGAACAAATGTATGACTAAGTCCTAAAAACAATTGCAAAAATATTAGCAAAAAATTGACAAGTGGGGCCTAATTAAACTAAAGTGCTTCTGCACAGAAAAATAAACTATTCACAGAGTATTCAGACAACCTACAAAATGGGAGAACACATTCACAAACTATGCATATCCAATTACATAAAGGTCTAATATCCAGAATCTACAAGGAACTTAACAACAAAACAAGCAAAAAACAAGTCACCCCATTAAAAATGGGCAAAAGACATGAACAGATACTTCTCAAAGAAGACCTATATAAGTGGCCAACAAACCTAAGAAAAAATGTTCCACATGACTTATCATCAGAGAAATATAAATGAAAACCAAATGACATACCATCTAACACCAATTAGAATGGCTAAAGTAAAAAAATAACAGATGCTGGTGAAGCTACAGAGAAAAGGGAATGCTTATACACTGTTGGTGGGAGTATAAGTTAGTTCAAGCACTATGGAAGGCAGTTTGGAGATTTCTCAAAGAACTTGGAACTACCATTCGACCCAGCAATCCCATCACTGGGAACATATTCAAAAGAAAACAAGTCATTCTACCAAAAAGACACATGTACTTGCACGTTCATCACAGCACTATTCACAATATCAAAGACATGGAATCAACCTTTGTGCCCATCAATGACAGACTGGATAAAAAGAATGTGATATATATACACCATGGAATGTTTCTCAGACATAAAAAATAAAATTATAACCTTTGTGGCAGCATGGATGCAGATGAAGGCTGCTATCCTAAGTGAATTAATGCAGGAACAGAAAAACCAAATACTACATGTTCTAATTTATAAGTGAGAGCTAAACATTGGGTACTCATGGACATAAAGATGGCAGCAGTAGATACTGGGGATTACTAAGGGGTAAGGGAGGAAGGGGGGAAGGGTTGAAAAACTAACTGTGGGGTACTATGCTCAGTACCTTGATGATGGTGGTAGGATTCATACTCCAAACCTCAGCATCACACAGTTTACCCAGGTAAGAAATTTACCTATGGACCCCGTGAATCTAATCTAAAATAAAAGTTGAAAAAAAAGAAATACCTTTTAATATATATGCTGAGTGGCACTTAGCTTTTTTAAAAAACTTTTATTAATTAATACATTATAACTGTGCATATTTTGGGGGTTAATTTATTTTCTGTTGCTTATAACTGAATATCTAAAACAGTAATTTATTTTTTAGAAACAGAATTTATTTCTTACAATTATAGAGGCTGAGAAGTTCAAGGTCAAGGGGCTGCATCTGGTGAGGGCCTTCTTGCTGGTGGTAACACTCTGCAGTCCCCAGGCAGCATACAGCCTCATATGGTGAGGGGGCTGAGTGTACTAGTTCAAGTCTCTTTTCCTCTTCTTATAAAGCCACCAGTTTTCTCCCCAAGAATAACCAATTAATCTATTAACTCATTCATGGATTAATGACTAATCGATAATAGGATTATCCATTTATAAGGGCAGAACCCTAGTGATGTAACAACCTCTTAAAAGTCCCATTTCTTAATACTTCCACATTAAATTAGGGATTAAATTTCAACATGAATTTTGGAAGGGAAAATATTCAAACCACAGCAGAGTTACAACTTGTTGTTTCCATACACATATACATATGATTACATCACAGTAGTTAGTAGATCCATACTTTTATTTATTTATCCATTTTTTTGTGGTGAGAACATTCAAAAACCTCTCTTTAGCTATTTTGTAATATATATTGTCTTATTTTTATCCACAGTAATCCTACTTTGCAATAGAACACCAGAACCTCATTCTTCCCATCTAATTCTAACATTGTTTCCCTTAACCAACCTCTCCCCATCCTTCCCTTCACTGTTCCCTTTTCAGGTACTGATAATTACTGTTATACTCTCTACTTCTACTTCTATAAAATTAACTTTTTTCTTAAATTCTGTATATTAGTGAGATCATGTGGTATTTGTCATTTTGTGCCTCGATTATTTTAGCACAATGTCGCCAGGTTCATCCATTTTGTCTCAAGTGAAAGACTATTATTCTTTTTTACAGCTGAATAGTATTATATTGTATAGATAAACTACATTTTCTTCATCCATTCATCTCTTTTGGGAAATTTAGGTTAATTCCAAGTCTTGGCTATGTGAATTATGCTGCAGTAAACATGAAAGTGCAGATATCTCTTGATGTACTGATTTAATTTCTTTTAAACATACACACAGCAGTGAGATTGCTAAATCCTATGGCAGTTCTATTTTTAATTTTTTTGAGAAAATTCTATACTGTTTTTCATAACAGCTGTACTAATTTACATTTCAAAGAGCAGTGTATAAGGGTTCCCTTTTCTCCAGATCCTCATCAACACTTGTTTTCTTCTGCCTTTTGAGAATAGCCATTCTAATTAGAGTGAGGTGTTATCTCATTAGGCTTTCAAATTACATTTTTGTGCTGATTAATAATGTTGAGTATTTGCATTTTTCATATATCTGTTGGCTATTTGTATGTCTTTTTTTGACAAATGTGTATTAAGATCTTTGCCTATTTTTTTTTTTTTTTTTTTTTTTTGAGACGGAGTCTCGCTCTATCACCCAGGCTGGAGTACACTGGTGCGATCTCGGCTCACTGCAAGCTCCATCTCCCAGGTTCACGCCATTCTCCTGCCTCAGCCTCCTGAGTAGCCGGGACTACAGGCACCCACCGCCACGCCCAGTTAATTTTTTGTATTTTTAGTAGAGACGGGGTTTCACCATGTTAGCCAGGATGGTCTCGATCTCCTGACCTCATGATCCACCTGCCTCAGCCTCCCAAAGTGCTGGGACTACAGGCATGAGCCACCATGCCAGGCCGATCTTTGCCTATTTTTAAATTTTGTTTTTGGTTTGTTTTGGTGCTGAGTTGTTTAAGTTTCTTATATATTATGGATATTAACAGCTTGTTAGATGCATAGTTTTCAAATATTTTTTTCCATTCGGTAGGATGTCTCTACACTCTGTTAATTATTACTTTTGCTGTAAAAAATCTTATTAACTTATTGGAATATATCATTTGTCTGTTTTTGCTTTTGTTGTCTGTGTTTTTGAGGTCTTATCTAAAAGCTCCTTGCCTATTCCAATGTAGTCGGGCTTTTCCCTTATGTTTTCTTCTAGTGGTTCTATAGTTTCAGGTTTTACATTTAAGTATTTAATCCATTTTGAGTTGATTATTGGTTAAGTTTATTTCTAGGTATCTTATTTTTTGTGGCAATTGTAAATAAAATTGTTTTCTTGATTTTTCAGATAGTAAAAAAGAAAAATACTTTCAGCTTTTTCCCATTTAGTATGATGTTAGCAATGAGCTTGTCATATTATATGTTCTTTATTGTGTTGAAATACATACTATCTATACATAACTTTTTGAGAGTTTTTTTTAATCATGAAGAAATGTTTAATTTTGCCCAAGGCTTTTCTGCACCTATTGAAATGATCATATAGTTTTTGTCTTTCTTTCTGTTAATGTGATGTATAACACTTATTGATTTATGTATGTTGAACTATCTTTACATCCCTGCATGAATACTTGATCATAATGAATAATCTTTTAAATGTGTTGTTGAATATGATATGATAGTATTAAGAATTTTTGCATATATGCTAATAAGGGATATTGGCCTGTAGTTTTCCTTTTTGTTGTTGTATTATCCTTGTCTGATTTTGGTATCGGGAGCATTGAAAAATGTGTTTGGAAGTACTCTCTTAAGTTTTCTGGATTATTTTTGAAGAAGTAGTATTAATTCTTTAAATATTTCATAAAATTTTTCAGTGAAGCCATCAGATCCTGGGCTTTTATTTGTTGGGACACTTTATATAACTAATTGTTTTTTTCACTTGTTATTGGACTGTCCAGACTTGCTATTTCTGCTTAATTTTATCTTGGCATATTGTGTGTCCAAGAATTTATCCTTTTTCTCTAGGTTTTTCAGTTTGTTAGTGTAGAGTTGTTCATAATAGTCTCTGATCATCTTTTGTATTTCTGTGGTACTAGTGGTAATGTCTCATTTTCCATCTCTAATTTTATTTATTTGAATCTTTTCTCTTTTTTCCTTAGTTAGTCTAGCCTAAGCCAAGATTACATTATGAAGAAATAGAAAATCTGCTCAGACCAATAACAAGTAAAAAAAATTGAATTAGCAATAATAAGTGTCTCAACAAATAAAAGTTTAGATTTTCAATTGTGTTTATCTTTTGGGGAAGAAAACTTCGTTGTTGATCTTTTTCAACTACTTTTTAAATCTTTTTTTAAAATTTATTTCTCCTTTGAGCTATATTATTTCTTTCCCTCTTCAAAGGTGGGGTTTTTTTTTCTTGTACTGTATTTTAATTCATTAAGGTGCATCATTAAGCTGCTTATTAGAAGTATCTCTCCTTGATGCATGTAGGCTTTTATTACTATAAACTTCCCTTTCAGAATTGCTTTTGCTGTGTTTCATAGATTTTCTTGTAATGTGTTCCTATTCTCATTGTTTTAAGGAATTTTTAAGTTTCTTTTTTTTATCTTTTTTACTGATCCATTGGTTATTTAGGAGCATGTTGTTTAATTTTTCATGTATTTGCAACTTTTCCAAATTTTTGATGTTCATGTTTATTTCTAGACTACAAGTCAAAAACTATAAAAAGAGATAAAGAAAATAATTATGTCATGATAAAGGAGTCAATTAACAATTGTTAGTATATATGAGTCCAACACCAGAGCACCAAAATATATAAAGCAAATATTATTAAATCTGAAGGGAGAGATAGACTGCAATGCAACAGTAGTAGAGGACTTCAACATCCCATTTTCAACATTGAACAGATTAGAGATAGACTGCAATGCAACAGTAGTAGAGGATTTCAACATCCCATTTTCAACATTGAACAGATTAGAGATAGACTGCAATGCAACAATAGTAAAGGACTTCAACATCCCATTTTCAACATTGAATAGATTACCTAAACAGAAAACCAACAATGAAACATTTTACTTAAACTGCACCATAGACCAAATAGACCTAATGGATATTTACAGACCATTCAATACAACAGCTACCAAATACACATTCTTCTTAAATGCACAAGGAACATTCTCCAGGATAGACCAAATGTTAGATCACAAACCAAGTCAAAACAAATTTAAGAAGAGAGACACCATATCAAGTATCTTTTCTTTCCTTTCCTTCCTTCTTTTGAGACAGAGTTTCACTCTTGTTGCCCAGACTCGAGTGCAATGGTACGATCTCAGCTCACTGCAACCTCTATTTCATGGGTTCAAGCAATTCTCCTGCCTCAGCCTCCTGAGTAGCCGGGATTACAGGCACCCACCACCATGCCTAGCTAATTTTTTGTATTTTTAGTAGAGACAGGATTTCACCATGTTGGCCAGGCTGCTCTCAAACTCCTGACCTCAAGTGATCTGCCCACCTCAGCCTCTCAAAGTGCTGGGATTACAGGCGTGAGCCACTGTGCCTGGCCCATTTCTCATTTATTTACTTTCAGTCTGTGTTTGTCTTTAAGGGGGGTGAGTTGAGTATCTTGTAAGCAGCATATGGTTTGGTCTTCTTTTTGTTATTTTTTTTAATCCATTCAGCCAGTCTATATTTTTTAATTGGAGAATTTAATCCATTTATATTCAAGGTTATTATTGATGCCTCACTCCTACAATTTTTGTGTTTTCTGCTTGTTGTGTAGGTCCTTTGTTCCTTTCTATTTTGTTGCTTGTCTCTGTGGTTGGAAGGTTTTCTATGTTGCTAAGCTTTCTATCAATATGTTGGCAGCTTAGTTTTGCTGAGGGCGGAGCTGCTGGTCTGGTTGTTGGGCTTGGTGTGCAAGGGCACAGTGGGATGGGCAACTGTATGGCAGACTTTCCAGGGGTGAGGGCCACTGCCAGGCCAGCTGTTGGACAGGGCACATATGAATTCAGCAGGACAAATGGCTCTGTGTTGGCCTCCACTGTTCAGGTCTGCCTCTTTCCTAAAGGTTGGGGTATGATGTGGGTCCAGACGTGGGTTTCAGCTGTGCACTGGGCCTAAGCTCTAAGCAGGCAAAGCTGTTGTGCTGCAGCCATCCATGTGAATCTGGTGGAATAAAGGCAGAGCTTTGGTGATGGAGAGAGGAAGTAGCCAATGGCCCCCAGGGCAGGGTACCTATCTAGCAGTTTCAAGATGATGCCCTGCAGTAGCAGCTTAGGTCAAGGGTGGTGAGGGTTACACAATGTGGGCTCCTATTCTGGGGCAATGCAGCTGAATGAACCCTAGACAATTCTCCAAACTAAATTCAAGGCCTGTAAGGCCTGTGAGACTCTCCTGTGACAAGAACTGCAGGCATCTGTGGTAGTGATGGGGACTCTGCTTGGGGTCCCCAGCTTACCTTTTCTTCTTAAGAAAAAGGACCTACTGTCTCCAAGGTGATTTTGGTAAGGGAAAGAGTGTGACAGTTATGGTCCTTTGCTCTTCTCCCTAAGGTGCCATCCTGGATTTCTGTGCTCCACAGAGGTTTTGCCACTTTCCTGGGGCTCCCCTGCCTACTTCCTCAGGCACTCCCATCAAAATGTAACTGTTTGTTCATTGCTTTACTTCCTTTTTAGTGGGGTGGGATAAGTGCCAGGCAACTGTAGTCAGCCATCCTGCCCTTTCCCTGACTAGGTCTTTTAGTCTCTCTGTTGCCACACCTTAACACCTATACTTTAGCCTAAACATTCCAATATAATTATAATTTGCTAAATATGCTATGTTCTTTAGGGTCTGCACATTCATACAAACAGTTCCTTCTTGCTGAAAACAGGTGCTTACCTCTACCACCCTAGAATGAACGGTCATGTTTACTTCTTTCCCTGCTGGATAACTCCTTCTAATAGTTAAGTTTCATTTCAAATGTCTCCTCCTCTGGTCAGATTTCTGTAACCACTTGGTTTGTATCAGCTATATCACTTCACTCTCCTTTAGGACCACCTGTCTCTTACAGTGTACTGAGAGTTCGCTGGGGATAGACATTATTAATCTGTGTATTTTCAGCATCAAGATAGCAACTTTTATTTAAAAAGTTGCTTACATAGTTGATGAATAAATGAGTAAAAATCATTTTACTACATCTTCCTGTCAATTAAAGCTGTTGCCAGTACTGAATATTATAAGTCATCTGTTGGCCCTTCTTCCATTTGGAATCATTTAAGGTTCACAGAGAAGATGGCAAAAAAATTAGACACTTGCTAAAATAGAAAAGAGAGCAGAAGAGATCTTGGAACTGAGGTTGGAGGAGTAAGGATGTTAATTGTGGATATGTTAAATCTGAGATAGCTATAGATATTATCAGTGTAGAGTTTGTGCAGGCAGTTGATATCAAAATTTAGAATTTAAGAGCGAGAATCAAACTGGAGGTACGATGTGAGTTATAACGTGCACAGAGATGCTGTCTAAAGCATGAGATTTAATCTGGTCACTTAAAAGAGTAAATTCAGAGCAAGAAGAGAGAAGATTCAAGGACAGGATCTGTGAAACTCCAAGTGTCAGAAAACTGACAGGGAACCAGCAAACAGTCCAAGGAAAAGTAGTCAGTGAAGGAGGAGAAGACCCAGCAGGATTAGTGTCATGGAAGCTGAGTGAGGAAGTATTCCATGAAGACGAAAGTGATTGTCTGTGCCGAATATTGCTGAAATAGCAAGTATATTAAGTTGTGAACATTAATCACTGGATTTAGAAATATGAAAGTATTATGTACTAGTGAAAGAGGAGCTTTTTTAAAGTAAATGGCAGCAAATGACACAGAAGAATTTGAAACACATTGATGCAGATAATTTTCCAGAGAATTTTGCCATAAAGAGGTCAGAGAAATAAGTTTTGGCTGGAAAAATTAAGTGAAGTAGTATTTATTTGTCTGTTTGTTGGGTAAGTTTATTTAATTCGGAAAAATTAAAGTGTGTTTAGATTTGATGTAGACAGGGGAAGCACTGAAGATGCAGAAGTGAGAGATCATTGCTGAGTAATTTTACTAGTAATAAGGAAAATGCCAATTAAAATTGCAGTGAGGGACTATTTCACACCAAACAGACTGGCAAAATGCAAAAATTCTGTTGGTACCAATCTGTGGCCAAAATGGAGAAAATCACAAACTCTCATACATTGCTGGCAGGACTATACGTGGTAACAGCCACTTAGGAAAAATATTTGATGATATGCAGTGAAGTTCAGGCATTTATTTCCCAAGACCTAGTGATTTCAGTTTCTGGTATACCTTCTAAAGCAAATTTTTACATTTTGTTGTGCATACAAATCACCGGAGATCTTGTTAAAATGCAGATTCTGGTTCAGGGGGCCTGGGATGAGGTCTGATATTCCTCATTTCTAACAAGCTCCCATGCAATGCCATTGCTGCATGACTGTGGATGTACTCGGAGTTACATGCCTCTGCAGCAGCTCTCGCACGTGTTCCAGAAGACGGCTGCAGTGATGCTCACTGAAATAGGGAAAAGCTGCCAACCACCTCTCAGTGCATCAGTATGAGCACAGATGACACATCCTAGTATATTCAAAAGAGACAATGCCGTACTAGTTCCATGGTTGACAACATGGTGCTAAAACCAAAAACTAAAAGAATGATACCTATTATATGTTGCCTTTTATGTAAATTTTATTTCTGAACATAAAAATATATAAATTACAGTGGAAAACCAGACACAGAAATGCATGAAAATGCTTTCCTCTGAAAAGGGAGAAGAATGGGATGGGACGGATAGGGGACTTTGAATAATATTATAAAATAGGAAAAATATTAATATATAGATACAGTATAGTAGGTATTCACTATTGTAAAAAATTTTATGGATTTTTAAATGATTAGCTTTTAAACTCATATAAATATTTGAAAGTTCCCCAGAGGGGGGGGGCATTCATAGAACAATTATGACTGTTTCTGTACACTAGAGTCACTTAAAAATATTGCCCACTTTGTGATTATGTTTCTGTGTAAGTTTGTGTGTGAACAAGCAGAAAGGTGGATGGATATGTATCAAGCACAACACTTCAGAAATGGAATGACTGTGGCAGAAAATTCCTTACATTTTCATTATACAGCGTTTGTTTTGGTCTTCCAATTCAAACAATAATTATGCAATATTTTTAATATAAGCCATTCCTTACAGGAAATTTAAAGTAAAATACTTTTAATATCAAATAAATGAAAAAATATTAAAGAAAAGTAACATAAGAATAAAAAGTGTGGCAGTGTAGGAGATGAATGTTTGGGAAATTTTTTTTTAAAAGTAACAGTTATGAACTATGACCCACAAGTGCAACTTACGAAGAATCATACTGTCTCTAATCAAAAGACTCATTCATAATCATATGTAAGATATGTAACTTCTACTTTAAAACATACTGACAGGCATGCCGTTGACATTCCAGCTTCCCTGCTTTCTCCCCCATCTTCACCCCTCTCCTTTACCCGAATAACTGCTGAGTCCCAATCTGTATCCCACACCAAGTAATACTTCTTTACTCTTCTTGTCCTGATTAAGTCACCAAAGATGAGTGTTTTTCAAAATTCAACCCACTCCAATCAACATAATGCCTTATTGAAATCATCTTGTGAAATCTCTGCCTTTGAAAGGAACTGTGTTGTTATCAGCATAAAACATGGAATCAGTGCTGGCCTCCATTTTTCAAAAAAGCTTAAATGCTACCTAATGCCCAGTTCAAATTGAGCATAGTGAGGCCACAATCTGCAGCAATCTGAGCTTCAAGTGCATTCCTGCGGATCAAAAGGAGGATCTGAGGTTGAAAATCACAGAAATGTAGAAGTCTATTACTTTACACGTACAATCATATGTATATATTATAATATAAATGTTATATATTATAAATGTAAAATATATTATTGTCCTGCCATGTTCCAGGTGCTATCCTAGGGTTAGGAAAACAGGCATAACAATCATCAGCTTCATGCTTTATTAACATATTATTTTACGTATTTATGGGGTACATGGGACGTTTGGTTACACACAGGATGTATAATGATCATGTTAGGGTATGAGAGGTGTCCATCACTTGGAATATTTCTCATTTCTACGTGTTTTATCTTTTAATCAGGCCCGGGTAATTTTCTCAGTGCATGCCAGTTTTGACAAGTTCTTCAGAAATGTTGACTATGTCTGCACGGGAAAAGGAGAGATCAAAGCATAGCAGTATTTTTTCCTACAGACCCTAATTAAACAGAATGGGGTGCTAAAGAAATTGATGGTCCCATATAATGTGTTCTACCAGTTCTTTAGTTCTTTCTTTTCCAGAGCCTTCCACTTAACTATGTTTCACAAATCTTGTCATTGCTCAATTCAGATGTTCCAAGTGGGGTTAGACACTAGTGGAGATTGAAAATAGTCACACGGGTAGTTAAAGCAGGTTTTCAGTTTGAATCTCTGCCTTTATTATCATCATATCGCCAGGGATTCCTAAAGGTGAGATTCTCTAAAAGGGAGTAATAGCACAGAAAACTGGAGGGAGGGAAATCAAAAAAGCCTTATATTCAGCAAGTGTGTAAAAAATGAAGGATGTGTCAAATGGGTTTACATTCTTGTGGCTATGTGTGTTCATCTTTTCACCAGTCATGAAAAAACTGTTTCCTATGTGCTATGATGACCTTATGTCTTGTATGATTGGATTCTGCAGACATTCTCTTATTTTCTCTAATTTTAAGACATTGGAAACACTGTGTTAGCAATTTGAGGTAATCTTGCTGAGAGTGATGTTTGGCAGGGCTCTCTACTGATGACTCAGGGTCAATAAGATCTATTTAACATCGACTATTTTGCTTTATTAAACTCTCAGCAAAACCAACTCAAATACATTTTGCCAGAAACACAAAACATAAGCTAGCTATTAAAAGCAAGAATAAAGAAAAGAGCTCATGCGTCTTTTCTTCATATTTCTAACTTCACATTCCTCTTTCCGCTTAAATCCAAAATGAAAACAAGCAAAAACAAACAAAAAACCATGTAACACAGAACAATGTAAGCTTTCTTAGTCCTAACAGTTGGAATGCCTGAACAGCTCAGGACCATTGACCACCTTCTCGAATATTAATGTGCTGTCCCTGTAACTCTGTGCTTAAAGCTCTCCTTTGCCCCAAAATCCAATCAAATAGGCTCTCATGAAAACTGTATGGTTAATACATCCTCTGCTTCTGCAGAAGTCTTTAGTCTATACTACTCAGCCCCCAAAGTCCACTAACTAAGAAAGTTTTCCAAACACCCACTCTCACACAAAACTCTACTGGATTCTTCAAAGATTATTAAGGACTTACTGCTAGGACCCCATGTTAAAGTAGCTCGCAGTCTCGCAAGACAGTCATGCATAAAAGGGAGCAACCGCAGTGCAGTGTGGTAAATATACTCATGCAAAGTCGAGGTCAAGGAGGCTGAGGGACCAGAGGAGCTCTTCTCAAAGGAATTGCCACCAAATCTCAGTTTTAAGGATGAATAAACATATATCAACAGATAAGGAAGTAAAAGGTCTTTCGAAAAGAGAAAAGAAGATCATATTTGCAAAAGCAAGGAAGTCTAGATCTGTGTAAATGGGCTGTGGATCTCAGAATCTAATGAGGATGAATTGGGTGTCGGATAGTGGAATATGAGACGAAGGTAAATATAATTAAAGTTAGGCTTTATCATTTGATCTGGGGCCAGTAAACTATGGCTGGGGGCTAAATACGGCCCACCATTTGTCATCTAAAGTTTTATTGGAACCAGGCAGACTTGTTCATTGTACATTGTCTTAGCAGCTTGGAGAGTGGCAAAGAGACCCTGAAGTTCTCAAAGCCTAGGGTGTCTACTACCTAACCCCTTACAGAGAAAGCTTATCGCCCTGATTATATGCTGGGATTTGGTGAAGTATTTCAGCAGGCGTTGAGAACAGATTTGTCTTAGTCTTTGTCAGCAGACGTGAGGTGAGCCAGAGATGGATCATGCAGAGGCAGGAAGATCATTTCAGAATGGGAAATAATAAGAACCCAAAGTAAGGCAGTGGTTGTGGCGATGAAGATGGAGAACAGCGAAGGAAATCACCTCGTGTTAAATAGGTGCAATGGGTAGGACCTGACAAAGCTGCAGGCGCGGAGGAGAAAGGGAAGAGTCGGGGTTTTCTACAACTAACCGAGATAGTGTAGATTGTACAGAAGAAAGGGGTCAGGAAAAAATAAGAGAGAATCCAGAGATGATGTACTGACTGTTCCCTCGAGGCAGAGCAGAACCATTTTTGTCTTTTTATAAACAACGTAAATTTTGTATTTTTGATACAAAAAGTGGCATAGCATAAGTCTGTTGAATAAAATTGTAAAAAAACATAAAAGAGAAAAAAACCAAAATTATACAAGTAATCCTTAATGACACAATTAATGAATTCTCTTTGTTTGTGTCTGTTGTTCCCATGAATACATATGCTTTCCAATATTTTACCAAAATGGAACCATACTGTTACACTCGCTCATAAAATCCACGAAGAGTTAATTATTGGGATAGTTTCAAATTTTGTTTTTATAAGCAGCATTCTGATTGAGTTGTTAGATAAATTTTTGATATGTATTCCATTCTTTCCTTAGTATAAATTCCCCTATATGGAATTTCTAGGTCAAAGAAAATGTACATTTTTAAATGTTTTAAACAATTATTTAAAAGTTCTTATAATCATTTGTTTACAGAGTATAGGAATCTAGACAAATCCATGCCAGAATAAAGAGAATTTATTAACAAAAATACTATGGGACTCTAATTGAAGAAATAGAGCTGAGTTCCTGGGAAATGCACTAAGAACACGAAAGTCAGCATAAAATGTCTCTCATCCTTCCTTTTGCTCTTGCTCTTTCTCCTGGTGCAGCATGATCTTTCTTTTACACTCTCTGAGACACCTTAACATAATTTTTAGCCCTCCTTTGGCTCACCCATCTGATTATACCTGGCTCATTACAGTGGCCCAATGTAGTAGTTTCCATCCTTAAATCTAATGATATTATAGCTCTACTTTATTCTAACTTCAAAATTTGTAAAATAAAATGATCGAAAGACAAAAATTTCACTTGATGCATCTGAAATTATTTGTCCATCCTCTTCCAATCAGCTCCAAAAATGGGTCCATATCAACTGAAAGAGCCACACATCACTTCCAAAGCCTTCAGTTGGACAGGGCTCTTGTCAGGGATATAATGACAGGTATCTCTACCAAAAAAAAAAAAAAAAAGTATTCAATACACATTAAAAATGCAAATAATAAATGTAAATGATATATCATTTTAACAATTAGAAATAGCCTCAGTTTTCATTTTCATTTATTGTCTCCTGGATGTGTTTTTCCAACACTTAAGACAAAGTTCAAAACATGTTTCCAGATCAAAAATTAAAACCCTTCAACATCATTTTAATAATCACTGAATATTCGATTTCATATTTATGCCTCGAGTTATTAAGCACTGTTCAACTGAGGGATATTGAGATTGTTTCCAGTGTTTAGATATTTAAAATTGTGTGATAATAAACATTTTAGCTTATTTTTCAGACTATTTAGAAAAATATTAAAAGAGAGAAATTGCTAATTAAAAAAATTTGCAGCCTACAAGAGTTTTGATACACACTAACAAGTAATCACACACAAATTGTCACTAAATTAGAGGTGCACTACGCCAGGATGATGCTGGTGCTACCATCTTCCTCATCACCAATCTGATACGTCTTTTAAAACAACTGTTCAAATGATTATTGACCATACAAGAGCCTTTTGTTATACTCATGGTCTGCTTTTGCACAGATGATCTGATTTTTTATGGAAAGTTTTTGATGATCTGATTTTTTAATGTAAATGTTTCCTTTATCAGACAAGGATAGTCAATTTTCCACTGCTTATTGGTTTAAATGTCGTTCCTTTGTATTTCAATTTAACATTGTTTATGGTAGAATTTTTTTCTTTTTTGTCTTTTGTTTGATGTGCAGTGGGATTTTTTTTTTTATGTATATGTGGTCAAATCCATGCAATCCTGTGTGGTTTCAGCTTGTCTCAGGATTTAGTGAGACATTTAGAAGAGTCTGTCCCAATTATCATATCATTTTTGAATGTTTTTTAATGTTAAATTTACTTCCAGTATTTAATGACCTAATTTTGTCATTGAAATAATTAGTATTTTTAACTGATTTGAGTGTTATATTTGAGAAAGAACTATAAAAATTTTAACTCAGATTATATCCTAACAGAATAAATTTTGTAAACCATCTCTTCTCTCATTAATTTAAAATTCAAAAATTAATGTGCACAATTTCAGCTCTGATACATAAAGAGCTAGTAAGCTAATACTCCTGTCCTTAGAATAGGAAAAAGATGGGCCAAATGGAAATCAATGGCTTTCTTAGAACCATCAAAGGGTCTGAATTTGAAGGAACAACTTCTGTCTTTACAAAAGCTGTAAAGACAGGCATGAAAGCTGTAAAGACAGGCATATCCAAAGAGGCATAAAACCCAAATCTGCTTACCTAGAGCAGAAGCCCCTGGAGCCAGGACCTGGCAGGCACAGTTGAACAGTGATTTTGTTGACTTACTAGAGGCTGAATGTGGACTAAATGGAGGCAGAAGCTCCTTGCGTCACAGTCTCAGGGCTCCCCTCACATTCATAGGATGTCCCTCTGGAAACCCTACTGGATTCTCAATGATAATTCAAGAACAATGCCTTCCTAGCTTTGGCCAGGGAAAGGGAAGGGTAACAACTGCGAAATATACTAGAATCTTGTCCATAAAGAGGCCTACTTTATGGATGAAAGTACTGCCATAGTGCAATTTTGAAATCTTATCCCAACTGGGAGAAGAAAATCACTCCTCATTCAAGCCACCTTCAGCCTTTCTGTCTCAACTAAGTGGAAACAAACAAACAGAATCAAAACCACAACCATAGTCAACAGGTGCCAAAGCCACAGAAAATAAATTGGGGAAGCTGAGTCAGAGAAGGGAGTAAGGAGCAGAGGGAACAAAATATATACTACTTGTGAAGGCCATGGACACAGGCCAACTAAAAGACTTGAGAGTTATTCAGAAGTTTGTAGAATTATCCTCCTCTTCATCTTCTACCACAACAAAAGGCCTCCCATATAGCACCAGTGAATTACAACTGAGAGAGCTGCAGGACCCAAAATCCCTCTTGGGATTATAAGAACCAAAGCCCAGAGTTAAGACGGGAGACAAGAACAAGGACACTAGAAGATTTTGAAGACTCTTATACCAATAGCTACAACAAACACTAAACACAGCCTAACTCCTAGTCCCACTAATCCATACTAAAAGCCTGTTTATCTCAGTTCCTGTGACCTGGCGCAGCATGTCTAGCTTTGAACAAAACACAATTAAAGGGCATGGCAAGAAAAAAAATATAATCTAAAAAGACAAAGCAATAATACGAACCAGGTTCTGATGTGACACATACTTTAGAATTAAAAGAGAATTGAACAAGTAGGACCAATATGTTAAGGATTCTAAAGTAAAAAGTAGAAACATGCATAAAATATATGTGTAATGTTTACAGAGAGATAAAAGCAAGAAAGAATAAAAAAGAAGTTGTAGAAAATAAAACACAGTAACAAAAATGAAGAATGCCCTTAGTGGGTTTAGTAATAGATTCAACATGGTCCAGAAAAGAACCAGTGAACTTGAAGGTGAGTAAACAGAATCATCTCAAACTAAACTGCAAAAAGAGCAGATGATGATAAAACCATAACAGACATAAAAGACTTGTGGGGCAATACCAAAAGGTGCAACTACGTGTTATTAAAGTGACAAATGAAGCAGAAACAGAGAAAAGAGCAGAAAAAAATATTGGCCCAGCATATTTCAAAATTAATAATAGACACCAAACTACAGATACAGGTAACTCAGAGACCATCAGGCAGGATAAAGACCAAAATACTATATGTAGGCATGTCATGTTCAAACTGCAGAAAACTGAAGAAAGAGAAATTTAAAACTAAAAATAATATTTAAGAAAAATTTTAGAAACGGAGAAACAAGGAAAATAATTACAGCAGACATCTCACCAGAACTCATGCAAGCAAGAAGAGAGTGGAATAAAGTATTTAAAATGTTGAAGGAAAAAGCCATCAACCTAGAATTCTATATTCAGTATAAATATCTTTCTTTTTTTATTATACTTTAAGTTTTAGGGTACATGTGCACAACGTGCAAGTTAGTTACATATGTATACATGTGCCATGTTGGTGTGCTGCACCCATTAACTCTCATTTAACATTAGGTATATCTCCTAATGCTATCCCTCCCCTCTCCCCTAACCCCACAACAGGCCCCAGTGTGTGATGTTCCCCATCCTGCGTCCAAGTGTTCTCATTGTTCAATTCCCACCTATGAGTGACAACAGGTGGTGTTTGGTATTTTGTCCTTGCGATAGTTTGCTGAGAATGATGGTTTCCAGCTTCATCCACGTCCCTACAAAGGACATGAACTCATCATTTTTTATGGCTGCATAGTATTCCATGGTGTATATGTGCCACATTTTCTTAATCCAGTCTATCATTGTTGGACATTTGGGTTGGTTCCAAGTCTTTGCTATTGTGAATAGTGCCGCAATAAACATACATGTGCATGTGTCTTTATAGCAGCATGATTTATAATCCTTTGGGTATATACCCAGTAATGGGATGGCTGGGTCAAATGGTATTTCTAGTTCTACATTCCTGAGGAATCACCACACTGACGTCCACAATGGTTGAACTAGTTTACAGTCCCACCAACAGTGTAAAGGTGTTCCTATTTCTCCACATCCTCTCCAGCACCTGTTGTTTCCTGACTTTTTAATGATCACCATTCTAACTGGTGTGAGATGGTATCTCACTGTGGTTTTGATCTGCATTTCTCTGATGGCCAGTGATGATGAGCATTTTTTCATGTGTCTTTTGGCTGCATAAATGTCTTCTTTTGAGAAGTGTCTGTTCATATCCTTCACCCACTTTTGATGGGGTTGTTTGTTTTATTCTTGTAAATTTGTTTGAGTTCATTGTAGATTCTGCATATTAGCCCTTTGTCAGATGAGTAGATTGCAAAAATTTTCTCCCATTCTGTAGGTTGCCTGTTCACTCTGATGGTAGTTTCTTTTGCTGTGCAGAAGCTCTTGAGTTTAATTAGATCCCATTTGTCAATTTTGGCTTTTGTGGCCATTGCTTTTGGTGTTTTCGACATGAAGTCCTTGCCCATGCCCACGCCATGAATGGTATTGCCTAGGTTTTCTTCTAGGGTTTTTATGGTTTCAGGTCTAACATTTAAGTTTTTAATCCATCTTGAATTAATTTTTGTGTAAGGTGTAAGGAAGGGATCCAGTTTCAGCTTTCCACATATGGCTAGCCAGTTTTCACAGCACCATTTATTAAATAGGGAATCCTTTCCCCATTTCTTGTTTTTGTCAGGTTTGTCAAAGATCAGATGGTTGTAGATATGCGGCATTATTTATGAGGGCTCTGTTCTGTTCCATTGATCTATATCTCTGTTTTGGTACCAGTACCATGCTGTTTTGGTTACTGTAGCCTTGTAATATAGTTTGAAGTCAGGTAGCGTGATGCCTCCAGCTTTGTTCTTTTGGCTTAGGATTGATTTGGCAATGCGGGCTCTTTTTTGGTTCCATATGAACTTTAAAGTAGTTTTCTTTTCCAATTCTGTGAAGAAAGTCATTGGTAGCTTGATGGGGATGGCATTGAATCTATACATTACCTTGGGAGGTATGGCCATTTTCACGATATTGATTCTTCCTACCCATGAGCATGGAATGTTCTTCCATTTGTTTGTATCCTCTTTTATTTCATTGAGCAGTAGTTTGTAGTTCTCCTTGAAGAGGTCCTTCACGTCCCTTGTAAGTTGGATTCCTAGGCATTTTATTCTCTTTGAAGCAATTGCGAATGGGAGTTCATGCATGATTTGGCTCTCTGTTTGTCTGTTATTGGTGTATAAGAATGCTTGTGATTTTTGCACACTGATTTTGTATCCTGAGACTTTGCTGAAGTTGCCTATCAGCTTAAGGAAATTTTGGGCTGAGATGATGGGGTTTTCTAGATATACAATCATGTCATCTGTAAACAGAGACAATATGACTTCCTGTTTTCCTAATTGAATACCCTTTATTTCCTTCTCCTGCCTGATTGCCCTGGCCAGAACTTCCAACACTATGTTGAATAGGAGTGGTGAGAGAGGGCATCCCTGTCTTGTGCCAGTTTTCAAAGGGAATGCTTCCAGTTTTTGCCCATTCAGTATGATATTGGCTGTGGGTTTGTCATAGATATCTCTTATTATTTTGAGATACGTCCCATCAATACCTAATTTATTGAGAGTTTTTAGCATGAAGCGTTGTTGAATTTTGTCAAAGGCCTTTTCTGCATCTATTGAGATAATCATACGGTTTTTGTCATTGGTTCTGTTTATATGCTGGATTGCATTTATTGATTTGCATAGTTGAACCAGAGGGAAATTTATGCCTATATGCCCACAAGAGAAAGCAGGAAAGATCTAAAATTGACACCCTAACATCACAATTAAAAGAACTAGAAAAGCAAGAGCAAACACATTCAAAAGCCAGCAGAAGGCAAGAAATAACTAAGATCAGAGCAGAACTGAAGGAAATAGAGACACAAAAAACCCTTCAAAAAATCAATGAATCCAGGAGCTGGTTTTTTTAAAAGATCAACAAAATTGATAGACCGCTAGCAAGACCAATGAAGAATAAAAGAGAGAAGAATCAAATAGACGCAATAAAAAACATAAAGGGGATATTACCACCGATCCCACAGAAATACAAGCTACCATCAGAGAATAGTATAAACACCTCTATGAAAATAGACTAGAAAATCTAAAAGAAATGGATAAATTCCTCGACACATACACCCTCCCAGGACTAAACCAGGAAGAAGTTGAATCTCTGAATAGACCAATAACAGGCTCTGAAATTGAGGCAATAATAGCTTACCAACCAAAAAAAGTCCAGGACCGGACGGATTCACAGCCAAATTCTATCAGAGGTACAAGGAGGAGCTGGTACCATTCCTTCCGAAACTATTCCAATCAATAGAAAAAGATGGAATCCTTCCTAACTCATTTTATGAGGCCAGCATCATCCTGATACCAAAGCCTGGCAGAGACACAACCAAAAAAAAAAGAGAATTTTAGACCAATATCCGTGATGAACATCGATGCAAAAATCCTCAATAAAATACTGGCAAACCGAATCCAGCAGCACATCAAAAAGCTTCTCCACCATGATCAAGTGGGCTAAATATCTTTCAAAATTAAAGGAGCAGCAAAGACTTTCTCAAACTGAAACTGAGAGAATTCATCGCCAACAGACCTGCCCTCTAAGAAACGTTTCATGCAGTAGAAAAATTATATAGACCAGAAACATAGAGCTACATAAAGAACATAGCATCAAACAAGTAATAAATGAAGGCAAAATATTTTAGTCTTCATATTTTAACCATAAAATTAATTAAGACAATTGTTTGCTTAAAACAATAATAACAACAGTGTATCAGATGATTATGTCATATAGACAAGTGAAATGAGTGACAGCAATGTCCCTGGGGATGGGGGTGAGGAATTGGGGGTACTCTCAGGTACTGGCATTACATGAGAAGTTGTACAGTACTTTTTAAAGGTGAACCTATAATAGTTAAAAATGTATATTGCAAACTCTAGAGCAGCCATTAAAATATTTTTAGAGAAGTATAATTGATATGTTAAGAAGGAGAATAAAATGGGATCAAATGAGATGTTCAGTTAATATCATAGAAAGCAGATAAAGAAGGGAAAAATAATATTTTAAAAATATGTCTGTATAATTGAGCCTGTTTCTGAACTTTTCATTGTATTTTTTCTACTGGTATACACACACACACACACACACACACACATATATATGCACATACACATATACACACACTATAGTATACTTCATACATAGCATACTTTATACTACACATATGATATACTATGTATAGTGTACTTCATATATATACTATATTATATACTATACATATAGTATATACTATATACACTTCATATATAAATATATGAAGAATATATTTTTTCTAGTAGGAAAAAAACAATGAAAAGTTCAGAAACAGGCTCAATTATATAGAAATATTTTTATACTGGAATCAGTAGCAGTATATACATACAATATATATACTGTGTGTATATATTTCTAATATATTTCTACACACACATAATATATTCCTACACACACACACACACACACACACACACACACACAGACTTTGCTTACATTTCCATTCAGCTTATTGAATAATTTAGGAAAAAAAATGCAATCTGGCCATGCTGGATTTTTTTTTGCCTCATTTAATGAAGTTATATTTCTCTCAATGAAATTTTGTAGTTTTCTTCATACATCCTATGCTTGGAATTTTTATTTTCATTGTTATACAATAAAATTTTGTAACCATTTTTTTCCAATTGGTGTTTATTAGCTTCTAAATATTTGATTTGAGTGTATGTTTCATGTACTCAACAAGCTACTCAATAGTCTCATTAGGCCTAATACTAACATTAGGTTTTCTCTTTTCTAGAAAGGCCATTGTTCGTATGCGTCTTCCTGTCTGATATTTAAACTTCTTTTTATTTTTTTTTTTTGAGACGAAGTTTTACTCGTCACCCAGGCTAGAGTGCAGTGGCATGATCTCGGCTCACTGCAACCTCTGCCTCCCAGTTTCAAAAGATTCTCCTGCCTCAGCCTCCTGAGTGGCTGGGATTACAGGCGCATGCCACTACGCCCGGCTATTTCTGTATTTTTTTTTAGTAGAGACGGGGTTTCACCATGTTGACCAGGCTGGTCTTGAACTCCTGACCTCATGATCTGCCCGCTTCGGCCTCCCAAAGTGCTGGAATTACAGGCACGAGGCAGCGTGCCCAGCCATAACTTCTATTTTTTTTTTTTTTTTTTTTTTTGAGATGAAGTTTTGCTCTTGTTGCCCAGGCTGGAGTGCAGTGGTGTGATGTTGGCTCACTGCAATCTCTGCCTCCCAGGCTCAAGCAATTCTCTTGCCTCAGCCTCCTGAGTACCAAGGATTACAGGTGCCGGCCACCACACCTGGCTAATTTTTGTATTTTTAGTAGAGATGGGGTTTCACTATGTTGGCCAGGCTCGTCTCGAACTCCTGACCTCACGTGATCTGCCTGCCTCAGCCTCCCAAAGTGCTGGGATTACAGGCATGAGCCACTGCACCTGGCCAAACTTCCATTTTTTAAAATTGCATTGCCTAGGACCTCCAGAATATTGCTATATATAACAGTGCTTACAGGTCTTTGTTTCTAATTACTGAATTTAAACAGAGTACTTCAGTGTTTTATTCATTAAATATTAATTTTCTGTTGGCTTTTATTTCACATATTTAACAAAAATAATCCAATGTTGCAGATTCTGATGGTGCAACCAGACAGACACAATTCCTGCTCTTGCGGAACTTAGAGTTAACTGACAGTTATAAAATGAATAAATAATTGGATACTGTAATCAGTAAATCAAGGATGCATCAATTATAAGATTTACCATCATTTATTATGTTATGCTAAAGAAAAATGAAGTCCCAATTAAACTATTATAAGCAAATGATTATAAGACACATTCTGATGTTTAAAACGTAGAAGTATTTTAAGAATTTTGATTTAGGGTGAGGAGCCAAGATGGCCGAATAGGAACAGCTCCGGTCTACAGCTCCCAGCGCGAGCGACGCAGAAGACGGGTGATTTCTGCATTTCCATCTGAGGTACCCTGTTCATCTCACTAGGGAGTGCCAGACAGTGGGCGCAGGTCAGTGGGTGAGCGCACCGTGCGCCAGCCGAAGCAGGGGCGAGGCATTGCCTCACTCGGGAAGCGCAAGGGGTCAGGGAGTTCCCCTTCCAGAGGTGACAGACGGCACCTGGAAAATCGGGCCACTCCCACGCGAATACTGTGCTTTTCCGACGGGCTTAGGAAACGGTGCCCCAGGAGAGTATAGCCCACACCTGGCTCAGAGGGCCCTACGCCCACGGAGTCTCGCTGATTGCTAGCACAGCAGTCTGAGATCAAGCAGCAAGTCGGCAGCGAGGCTGGGGGAGGGGCGCCCGCCATTGCCCAGGCTCGCTTAGGTAAACAAAGCAGCCTGGAAGCTTGAACTGGGTGGAGCCCACCACAGCTCAAGGAGGCCTGCCTGCCTCTGTAGGCTCCACCTCTGGGGGCAGGGCACAGACAAACAAAAAGACAGCAGTAACCTCTGCAGACTTAAATGTCCCTGTCTGACAGCTGTGAGGAGAGCAGTGGTTCTCCCAGCACGCAGCTGGAGATCTGAGAACGGGCTGACTGCCTCCTCAAGTGGGTCCCTGACCCCTGACCCCCGAGCAGCCTAACTGGGAGGCACCCCCCAGCAGGGGCAGACTGACACCTCACACGGCCGGCCAGGTACTCCAACAGACCTGCAGCTGAGGGTCCTGTCTGTTAGAAGGAAAACTAACAGAAAGGACATCCACACCAAAAACCCATCTGTACATCACCATCATCAAAGACCAAAAGTAGATAAAACCACAAAGATGGGGAAAAAACAGAGCAGAAAAACTGGAAACTCTAAAAACCAGAGTACCTCTCCTCCTCCAAAGGAACGCAGTTCCTCACCAGCAACGGAACAAAGCTGGACGGAGAATGACTTTGACGAACTGAGAGAAGAAGGCTTCAGACGATCAAATTACTCCGAGCTACGGGAGGATATTCAATCCAAAGGCAAAGAAGTTGAAAACTTTGAAAAAAATTTAGAAGAATGTATAACTAGAATAACCAATACAGAGAAGTGCTTAAAGGAGCTGATGGAGCTGAAAACCAAGGCTCGAGAACTACGTGAAGAATGCAGAAGCCTCAGGAGCCGATGCGATCAAATGGAAGAAAGGGTATCAGCCCTGGAAGATGAAATGAATGAAATGAAGCGAGAAGGGAAGTTTAGAGAAAAAAGAATAAAAAGAAACGAGCAAAGCCTCCAAGAAATGTGGGACTATGTGAAAAGACCAAATCTACGTCTGATTGGTGTACCTGAAAGTGATGGGGAGAATGGAAACAAGTTGGAAAACACTCTGCAGGATATTATCCAGGAGAACTTCCCCAATCTAGCAAGGCAGGCCAACATTCAGATTCAGGAAATACAGAGAACGCCACAAAGATACTCTTCGAGAAGAGCAACTCCAAGACACATAATTGTCAGATTCACCAAAGTTGAAATGAAGGAAAAAATGTTAAGGGCAGCCAGAGAGAAAGGACGGGTTACCATCAAAGGGAAGCCCATCAGACTAACAGCGGATCTCTCGGCAGAAACCCTACAAGCCAGAAGAGAGTGGGGGCCAATATTCAACATTCTTAAAGAAAAGAATTTTCAACCCAGAATTTCATATCCTGCCAAACTAAGCTTCATAAGTGAAGGAGAAATAAAATACTTTACAGACAAGCAAATGCTGAGAGATTTTGTCACCACCAGGCCTGCCCTAAAAGAGCTCTTGAAGGAAGCGCTAAACATGGAAAGGCACAACCGGTACCAGCCACTGCAAAATCATACCGAAATGTAAAGACCATTGAGACTAGGAAGAGACTGCATCAACTAACGAGCAAAACATCGAGCTAACATCATAATGACAGGATCAAATTCACACATAACAATATTAACTTTAAATGTAAATGGACTAAATGGTCCAATTAAAAGACACAGGCTGGCAAATTGGATAAAGACTCAAGACCCATCAGTGTGCTGTATTCAGGAAACCCATCTCACGTGCAGAGACACACATAGGCTCAAAATAAAAGGATGGAGGAAGATCTACCAAGCAAATGGAAAACAAAAAAAGGCAGGGGTTGCAATCCTAGTCTCTGATAAAACAGACTTTAAACCAACAAAGATCAAAAGAGACAAAGAAGGCCATTACATAATGGTAAAGGGATTAATTCAACAAGAAGAGCTAACTATCCTAAATATATATGCACCCAATACAGGAGCACCCAGATTCATAAAGCAAGTCCTGAGTGACCTACAAAGAGACTTAGACTCCCACACATTAATAATGGGAGACTTTAACACCCCACTGTCAACATTAGACAGATCAACGAGACAGAAAGTCAGCAAGGATACCCAGGAATTGAACTCAGCTCTGCACCAAGCAGACCTAATAGACATCTACAGAACTCTCCACCCCAAATCAACAGAATATACATTTTTTTCAGCACCACACCACACCTATTCCAAAATTGACCATATCCTTGGAAGTAAAGCTCTCCTCAATAAATGTAAAAGAACAGAAATTGTGACAAACTGTCTCTCAGATCACAGTGCAATCAAGCTAGAACTCAGGATTAAGAATCTCACTCAAAACCGCTCAACTACGTGGAAACTGAACAACCTGCTCCTGAATGACTACTGGGTACATAACGAAATGAAGGCAGAAATAAAGATGTTCTTTGAAACCAACGAGAACCAAGACACAACATACCAGAATCTCTGGGATGCATTCAAAGCAGTGTGTAGAGGGAAATTTATAGCACTAAATGCCCACAAGAGAAAGCAGGAAAGATCCAAAATTGACACCCTAACATCACAATTAAAAGAACTAGAAAAGCAAGAGCAAACACATTCAAAAGCTAGCAGAAGGCAAGAAATAACTAAAATCAGAGCAGAACTGAAGGAAATAGAGACACAAAAAACCCTTCAAAAAATCAATGAATCCAGGAGCTGGTTTTTTGAAAGGATCAACAAAATTGATAGACCGCTAGCAAGATTAATAAAGAAAAAAAGACAGAAGAATCAAATAGATGCAATAAAAAATGATAAAGGGGATATCACCACCGATCCCACAGAAATACAAACTACCATCAGAGAATATTACAAACACCTCTACGCAAATAAACTAGAAAATCTAGAAGAAATGGATAAATTCCTCAACACATACACCCTCCCAAGACTAAACCAAGAAGAAGTTCAATCTCTGAATAGACCAATAACAGGAGCTGAAATTATGGCAATAATCAATAGCTTACCAACCAAAAAAAGTCCAGGACCAGATGGGTTCACAGCCGAATTCTACCAGAGGTACAAGGAGGAGCTGGTACCATTCCTTCTGAAACTATTCCAATCAATAGAAAAAGAGGGAATCCTCCCTAACTCATTTTATGAGGCCAGCATCATCCTGATACCAAAGCCTGGCAGAGACACAACAAAAAAAGAGAATTTTAGACCAATATCCTTGATGAACATTGATGCAAAAATCCTCAATAAAATACTGGCAAACAGAATCCAGCAGCACATCAAAAAGCTTATCCACCATGATCAAGTGGGCTTCATCCCTGGGATGCAAGGCTGGTTCAATATACGCAAATCAATAAATGTAATCCAGCATATAAACAGAACCAAAGACAAAAACCACATGATTATCTCAATAGATGCAGAAAAGGCCTTTGACAAAATTCAACAACCCTTCATGCTAAAAACTCTCAATAAATTAGGAATTGATGGGACGTATCTCAAAATAATAAGAGCTATTTATGACAAACCCACAGCCAATATCATACTGAATGGGCAAAAACTGAAAGCATTCCCTTTGAAAACTGGCACAAGACAGGGATGCCCTCTCTCGCCACTTCTATTCAACATAGTGTTGGAAGTTCTGGCCAGGGCAATTAGGCAGGAGAAGGAAATCAAGGGTATTCAATTAGGAAAAGAGGAAGTCAAATTGTCCCTGTTTGCAGATGACATGATAGTATATCTAGAAAACCCCATTGTCTCAGCCCAAAATCTCCTTAA
Organism: Pongo pygmaeus; assembly: GCF_028885625.2. Lineage (NCBI taxonomy): Eukaryota > Metazoa > Chordata > Mammalia > Primates > Hominidae > Pongo > Pongo pygmaeus. The sequence continues at coordinate 202,835,442 of NC_072376.2, forward strand.
GCTGATAAGCAACTTCAGCAAAGTCTCAGGATACAAAATCAATGTGCAAAAATCACAAGCATTCTTATACATCAATAACAGACAAACAGAGAGCCAAATCATGAGTGAACTCCCATTCACAATTGCTTCAAAGAGAATAAAATACCTAGGAATCCAACTTACAAGGGATGTGAAAGACCTCTTCAAGGAGAACTACAAACCACTGCTCAAGGAAATAAAAGAGGATACAAACAAATGGAAGAACATTCCATGCTCATGGGTAGGAAGAATCAATATCATGAAAATGGCCATCCTTCCCAAGGTAATTTACAGATTCAATGCCATCCCCATCAAGCTACCAATGACTTTCTTCACAGAATTGGAAAAAACTACTTTAAAGTTCATATGGAACCAAAAAAGAGCCCGCATCGCCAAGTCAATCCTAAGCCAAAAGAACAAAGCTGGAGGCATCACGCTACCTGACTTCAAACTATACTACAAGGCTACAGTAACCAAAACAGCATGGTACTGGTACCAAAACAGAGATATAGATCAATGGAACAGAACAGAGCCGTCAGAAATAATGCCACATATCTACAACCATCTGATCTTTGACAAACCTGAGAAAAACAAGAAATGGGGAAAGGATTCCCTATTTAATAAATGGTGCTGGGAAAACTGGCTAGCCATATGTAGAAAGCTGAAACTGGATCCCTTCCTTACACCTTATACAAAAATCAATTCAAGATGGATTAAAGACTTAAATGTTAGACCTAAAACCATAAAAACCCTAGAAGAAAACCTAGGCAATACCATTCAGGACATAGGCATGGGCAAGGACTTCATGTCTAAAACACCAAAAGCAATGGCAACAAAAGCCAAAATTGACAAATGGGATCTAATTAAACTAAAGAGCTTCTGCACAGCAAAGGAAACTACCATCAGAGTGAACAGGCAACCTACAAAATGGGAGAAAATTTTCGCAACCTACTCATCTGACAAAGGGCTAATATCCAGAATCTACAATGAACTCCAACAAATTTACAAGAAAAAAACAAACAACCCCATCAAAAAGTGGGCGAAGGACATGAACAGACACTTCTCAAAAGAAGACATTTATGCAGCCAAAAGACACATGAAAAAATGCTCACCATCACTGGCCATCAGAGAAATGCAAATCAAAACCACAATGAGATACCATCTCACACCATTTAGAATGGCGATCATTAAAAAGTCAGGAAACAACAGGTGCTGGAGAGGATGTGGAGAAATAGGAACACTTTTACACTGTTGGTGGGACTGTAAACTAGTTCAACCATTGTGGAAGTCAGTGTGGCGATTCCTCAGGGATCTAGAACTAGAAATTCCATTCGACCCAGCCATCCCATTACTGGGTATATACCCAAAGGACTATAAATCATGCTGCTATAAAGACACATGCACACGTATGTTTATTGCGGCTTTATTCACAATAGCAAAGACTTGGAACCAACCCAAATGTCCAACAATGATAGACTGGATTAAGAAAATGTGGCACATCTACACCATGGAATACTATGCAGCCATAAGAAATGATGAGTTCATGTCCTTTGTAGGGACATGGATGAAATTGGAAATCATCATTCTCAGTAAACTATCGCAAGAACAAAAAACCAAACACCGCATATTCTCACTCATAGGTGGGAATTGAACAATGAGAACACATGGACACAGGAAGGGGAACATCACACTTCGGGGACTGTTGTGGGTTGGGGGGAGGGGGGAGGGATAACATTGGGAGATATACCTAATGCTAGATGACGAGTTGGTGGGTGCAGTGCACCAGCATGGCACATGTATACATATGTAACTTACTGCACATTGGGCACATGTACCATAAAACCTAAAGTATAATAATAATAATAATAATAATAATTACAATAAAAGAAAAAAAAAAAAAAAAAAAAAAAAGAATTTTGATTTAAAACCAAAACTCATGAAATAGTGAAAACTGATTCAACAAACACGGACAATATCGGTGATGGAAGGAGCTTTTCAGGTCATTTAAACAGAACGATGACTTCAGTTCCTGAGTGGGTGCTGGGTGCTGATGGTCAGAAGTGCCTCCTCTGTGATGACTTCAGTGTTGATGGTCAGAAGTGCCTCCTCTGTGTAGGGGATATTTAAGCAGAGATCAAGAACATACCAGAGGTGTGATGATGAGATGAGCCCTTGAAGCAACCACAGTGTCTGATGAAAGACCCCACAGGAGAAATAAGCTTGTCGTTGTGAGGAACAGAAGCGGCTCTGTGTCACTGGAGCGGACAGGCAGGGAGGGGAGCGTGTCCCCAGTGGAGACCAGAGTGGGAGCGAGGTCCAGGCTTATATGATTGCCTTTCCAGAAAGTTCAGATTTATTCCAAGAGCTGAGAGAGGCTGCTGAAAGGTTTTAGGAAATAGGTGGTATTGGCCAGGCGCGGTGGCTCACGCCTGTAATCCCAGCACTTAGAGTGGCCAAGGCAGGTGGTTGTTCCATACCAGCCTGGCCAACATGGTGAAACCCCATCTCTACTGAAAATGCAAAAATTAGCCTGGCAAAGTGGCGGCTGCCTGTAATCCCAGCACTTTGGGAGGCCGAGGTGGAGGTGGGTGAATCACCTGAGGTCAGGAGTTCGAGACTAGCCTGACCAACATGGTGAAATCCCCTCTCTACTAAAAACACAAAAATTAGCTGGGTGTGGTGTGGGCGCCTGTAATCCCAGCTACTCAGGAGGCTGAGGCAGGAGAATCACTTGAACCTGGGAAGCGGAGGTTGCCGTGAGCTGAGATTGCGTCACTGCACTCTAGCCTGGGCAACAAGAGTGAAACTCAGTCTCAAACAAAACAAAACAAAACAAAACAAAAAGAAATGAAACAAAACAAAAAAACCCAGCAAAGAATTCTGATAAGACATAACCACTGAGCTTAAAGAGAAACCAGCAGTCACGGAAAGCAAGGCTGGAAAGTGTTTTATAAGAAAGGGAACCATCATCTCAGGAGAAAAAATATCTAAGAAACTAAGTAAGAAAAGTATACAGAAGTGTGGTTCAAGTTCTAAAAATGAAGACCCCAAATTACACGTGGCTTTGACATCTGGTAAAGGCAACAGGGCCTGCAGCGACTTCCCTGCATCCCCTCCACACTCGCCCATGAATGAGGTCCTCTCATCAAACAGCCAGTTTGATGGAACAGCCAAGCACGGTTGCTGCGGATCCCTGAGTAGCGTGTTTCTGCTCCCCGCCAGCCCTAGAGACATTATTCCAACAAGCCCAGAGCATCCCCCATGAGAACCTGAGGACACCGCACACTCTGACACTCCAAAGCCTCTCACAGCCCCAGTAGTTCATTCTGTCCCCAGCACAGCCCTAGGGCGCCAGGACAGTGCACGGCCTCCCGATCCCCCGGGCTGCTCCACGACTCTGTCCCCCGGGCTGCCCCACGACGGTGCACGGCCTCCCGGTCCCCCGGGCTGCTCCACGACTCTGTCCCCCGGGCTGCCCCACGACGGTGCACGGCCTCCCGGTCCCCCGGGCTGCTCCACGACTGTGTCCCCCGGGCTGCGCCACAACAGTGCACGGCCTCCGGGTCCCCTGGGCTGCCCCACGACAGTGCACGGCCTCCGGGTCCCCCGGGCTGCGAGTGCAGGTGATTAATAAACTGCCGTCAATCTCGTCTGTTCGGTGGCGGGTGATTTGTGTTCAGACAATACTATAGCCCTGGGACGAGAATCCCTCCCTGCGAATGGGATGAACAGCAGGCACTTAAACAAAGAGTGGCCATTGAATCTGGCAACATAGCTTCCCCTGGAATCAGGAAGAAAATACTTTGACAAGGAAATGTGAGGAAGAAGTAGAAACAGGAACTGGAAAGATCTTCCAGAAGTTCCACTGTGCTTGGGAGTGAGGGGAAGATGGTTTTCTAAGACGGGAGATGCCACAGCCTATAAAAGGGCTGAAAATTAAGAAGGGCAGATGGGTGGGGCAAGAGTGAGGGCCAACAGCAGCAGGAGTAAAGTCCTTCGGAAGCGGGAGGTAAACGGCTCTGGAGCACACGGTTGTTCTCAGACAGAAGCGCGGAGATTTCATCCCAAGTAGCAGAAGGTGCAAGAAAGCAGAGATGGATGCGAGTGCCCTGCCCCGGCAGATGAGACGTGGGAAGATGGGAGTCCCGGCCCACAGAGCTCACTGATGGCTTCCACTGTGCTCACCTGTTCTGGGGGGACGCACAGGAGATGGAGCTGGGCTTAATGAAAATTGAGAATTTGCCCAGAAATATGTCGAGAGTATTTACAAAAGACTGTCAGATACTTATTAGCATATAAAGAAAATAAACTTTTATTCCTAATTAGAGGTAAATAAGAGCTATTAAAAAATGAAAAGACGTAAAATTTTGTTTATTTTTTATGTGAAGTATCAAAATGATCATATTGTTTTTCTTTGGTTGTATAGCATTATGGTTTTCTTCACTTGTTTTAAAAATTAAGAAACTAGTTTAAAGAATTGATTGAATGTGATATGTTGAATTTTAACTAAGTCACTAAGCTTAATGGTGTACATAACACATATAACATATGCTTAGTCTTTCTTAAGAATACTTAGATTTTTATATTATTAACTAAGAGACATAGGGTCACATCTATGTGATAATAATATGAAAATGTTTAATACCAAATAAGTTGAATAAACTCTAACCATGGAAAACTTAGTATAGGGATAAAATTGCTATCTGTGGTTGATGTTCTAGTGGCTTGAATGCTATGCAATAGACAGGAACAACATTTCTGGGAAGTAACATTTTGGGGGAACCTATATTTTGGTGGGTCCTGGAAAACCAGACTAACTATATTTTATTATTATAGTCTAGTTAACTTAGAACATGAGCTGGATGTTTCAATTCATACCAAATGAGCATTCAGAGTATGAGATAACATATGTAATGCATTTAGAATAGCACCTGGCATATAATAAATGACCAACCAAATTATTATTTTAATATTGCTGGCAATGCTTGTCAAATATAAGAATATTGAAAATGATGCTATATGAAGTCTATTTATCATCTGAAAAGTATTTTTTATTGTTTTATTGAGGAGAAAGCAATAGCATTTCTCACTTAGATTTGTTTCCTGTTTGCTTCTGAGCTTATTAGAACATTTCTGCAACCCATGAACACAAACCTGGTTACGATAAATATGCCAAATCTTGGGAAATTCACTTAACCCCCCTTCCTGTTAGGCCTGTTATACTGAGATACACGCTGATCGATGGGATTTATGTGAGTACTTGTGCTTTTAAAACTCAGTCCATGCACTACTTGTAGACTATGGTCAAACATTTAAATTAAATAACTCTTCTACAAGGCAATTTGGCAGAACCTTAAACTTTTGCAAACTCTTAGAACTAGCATTTCTCCTTAGAACTAGGAATATTCAAACATTTATCTGTAAATTGTAACAACAGCAAAAAAAATCTGAAGGAATCTAAATGCCCTCTGCTAAAGTGATAGGTAAATAAATTATGGCCAAACATGCATGCATCAATCACAAATAGTGTCGCATAACACTGTGCAGTGATGCACAAAGAGACTCTTAGTCTATTAAGCACAACTGCTATGATCAAACACTCAAAACTAAGTAATCCTATTTTTTGTAAAAATAAGAGATAGGCGTTGATAGAAAAATACTTGAAGGAGATACACTAAAATGTTGGTAGTATTTGTGTCTGAATAGTGGTGTTAGAAGTAATTTTCTTGTTTTCTCTATCTATATTTTCCATTTTTAATAAATATATCTCCTCTTTGCTTAGAAAACATAAGGTTTTTTTAACTGAAATATAACAAAGTGATATAGAAGGAGACCTACTTCTGACAATATTAAAACATAGCTAAGTAATATCATGCATACTAATGAACATTCAAAACCAAAAGAAGCAAATAAAATATATATTAAAATTAATGTAAATATACAATTTATATTTGCTCAGATTCAGTCAAATATTTGAAACAAATTTTAGTAGGGTCAGGAATGAAAAGAATATAATAGTTACAAAGATAATAGATGGGTTACAGCTCTTGTACAATTATCATCATCATCATCATCAATTAACATTCATTGAGTCGCTTCTCTAGGGAGCTAAACCTATTTCTTAGAAATAGAACACATCTGGAAGTAAAATTCTTCTTTTCAGGGTTCAAGAGGACTACTTAGGAAATTCCAATTCAGAACATCACACAGTATCTAGCCTTCTGAAAAAGTTAATGTAGTTTCCAGAAGAGTTCAGCATATTAAGCAGTGTCAACAGAAAGCGGCTGGATTACAAAACATAATCACCGAACAGCTGCACTGGGAATAGCATCACTCAAATGATCTATTACCATCAGAAAACTGCTGCAAGAGCACCCTATGGCTGATGAGCCTCGTATCCCCAAACAGCACTGCCCTCAAAATAGAATACCAGACCAGGTACAAAGCAACATTTAAGACATGGCAACTGAGGTCCAAGGTAAGTATGTGCCCGACAAACAGGGAAAAAAAAATTGACCAAATTTAAGAGAAGCATTAAATTTAGGAAAAGCTTCAAAATTATTCATTCAAAAAAATTTTTACTCTGAAAATATGCAGAGGCATATAAATTAGCTTTGTGGCTTTTGAAAGTTTGTTTTTTTCTAAATAGTCTAAATAAACAATAATCATTTTTCAGTTTAAGTTACTTGAAGACTTAATTAAATCACCCCAGTTGAATAAGTGATATGACTTATTTCCAAAAAATATTTTTTGGCTTTATTAAAAAAAAACTTCTGAATTTTCTATAGTAACTATGCAATGGGACACATTTGTTAAAAATACAAAAATCTAGATTAAAACTGCTTGGGATCAAATCTCAATTCTGCTAGTCACTAACCTTGTGGTCCTGGTTAAGTTACCTAATCTCCCTAGGTTCTTTATCTGTAAGCTGTGTATAATTAATAATTACAGTACCTGCTCATAGATGTGCTTTGAGGATTAAGTGGATTTGTGCATATAAAAGCACTTATAAAGATGCCTTGTACACAATAACTGCCCAATAAATGCTTATGATATTTATGCTACGATAACTAGTCATGACAACATACAATCTGTTTATAGTTACCATTTTGAATGACTTTCTATGGCGAATCTTAATGCCTCAGTGTCAGTGAACATGAGGTCTCTGGTGAAATATCATTGCACTCTCTCCCAGCCTTCTCTCATTTTGTCATTTCCCTTAATTTTAATAAAACCAAAGTCATGCTTTTCAAATATACATGTAACTAAGCATGGAGAAAAGGGACTCGGTTGGATGACAGACTCAAGATTTAAAATGACCTGCATACATTGTAGTGCTGGACTGTAAGTGCTGTGACAAAATGCAACAAGAATAGAAGGATGTTCCACATGTGGGATCAGAAAAACCAAATGCAGAAACACACGATAATGGGGACATGGGTCTAAAAGTGCAGACACAATTGGATGTTCCAATTATGCTCTTTTTTTTTTTTTTTTTTTTTTTTTTTGAGACAGAGTCTCGCTCTGTCACCCAGGTTGGAGTGCAGTGGTGCGATCTCGGCTAACTGCAACCTCCACCTCCCGGGTTCAAGCAATTCCCCTGCCTCAGCCTCCCGAGTAGCTGGGATTACAGGCGTCTGCCACCACATCCGGCTGATTTTTTGTGTTTTTAGTAGAGACAGGATTTCACCGTGTTAGCCAGGATGGTCTTCATCTCCTGACCTCGTGATCTGCCCGCCTTGGCCTCCCAAAGTGCTGGGATTACAGGCATGAGCCACCGCACCTGGCCCCAACCATGCTCTTTCTAAAGGTAAGTCTATTTTTATTGACGTGGAAATTATGCTTCCAACAGAAGCAGAAAACCAATGACTAAGGTACGGGGGAGTGGGAGGAGTTCAAATTCACTCCCAAGCTTTCATTAATAAAGACCACATCCATGTTGCCTCTCAAGACCTCTTTATCTATGTATACTGAATTAATCCATCTTAGTGTGAGTAGAAAGAGTGAAGAAAGCCAGGACTAAGGCCTAAAAATCTGCAGTATTGGGGAACACGATAAAGAATGAGGAATGAGTGGCTGGCAAAGAACATAAATGAAATAATTAGCAGGGGGGTCAGAAAGTAGGGTGTCATGGAAGCTGAGAGGAGATCATGTTTCCAAGACAAAATAGTTAACTGATTATTAAATGCTAACAACAACAAAAAATCTACTGAAAGAGAAGTGTCCTTTGGGTTGAGTCCCCGAAAAGGCACTAGTGATCACATGTTAGAGGACTGATGAGGTCGTGGTACAGTGAGACAAGAAGGAAACAGGAGACAAGAAGGGGAGGTATCATATATGGACCATTTGACAATTAATTGAAGAGAAGCTGGGGTGTCAGGAGATCAGAACCATCCCTAGTAGAGCATGTAGTACAGAGAAGGGTTTTCTGCGAAAAGAGACTCTTGAACACTTCTGAAACCTGGCAGGTGTGTAAGAAAAGGAAGATCAGAGAGTAATCAGATCCCCACAGCCCCTCAATAGAGAACGCAGGACACATAGCATATTGGAGAGGGATGGTCAAGGACAGCCCTGGCCTGGCTTCCCTGAGCGAGGACTTGCTGGGCGAGAAAGAGATTTCTAACTTTCATGACATGCAGCTGAGGTCCTATAGTTTAGGTTACACTATTAGAGCTTCCCAAGAACAAAAGTACAGCAGTATAACCAGAGCTGTGGGTGGGGAAGTGTGTGGATTCAGCCTGCCACATCCAGGGGAATGCACTCCTCCCTCATCCATAGGACTTCACGCGAGAATGTTTTGCATGTTGTACTGATTTTTCAACCTCTTAATAGCTACCATTTATTTAAACCCTATCATGTCCCAGGTACTATAATGGACAGTTGAAAAATATTAATTTGCATCCTCACAGCAATTTTATGTTATAAAAAAAGAGTATACGATCCTAGTCAGAGGAAATTTGCCATCTATACTTTTAGATTTTTAGTGCAAAATATCAAAAAGGAAAGATCTCAGCATTTAAAATAATCTAAACCAAGTCATAAAGTGCACAGATAATGTAACAGTTGCAGGCAAATACTGGCAATTGGTTCATTCATTGTGATATTCATTGAATGCCTACGATGCCAGAGTGTGTGGGAGGCAGCGAGGATGGATTCAACAGTAAACAAAGAAAGTCCCTGCTCCACGACGGACACTTGAGAATATTGCATCCACTTGAGGGAATGGCGCAAAAAGTTTTTTATTGATTGAAGAGAACTCTAATATATACTGATATCGAATTTGACAAAGTTCTTCCTAAAAGCTGATTTAAATTAATAAGGTATTTACCAAGAATATGCATATAATATTTTCCAAATTAAAATTAGATAATGCAATGTATTCATATCTTATAATTTGAGGTCCTAGACAATACAGTTAAAACAAAATCAAGACTCTAGAACATGGGACAATACATGTTAATCACTTACTGTTACCAAAGAAAGAATATATTGAAGAGAAATAAATTAAGATGAAACCACTGAGGTGGGGGAAAATAATTAAGAAGGTAGACTGTTTAAATTATCAAAAAGTACATCACAAATGAATTCACTACCAAAAAACAATTTAAAAATCCACCACCACTACCATTACCTTCCTACACGCACACACACACACACACACACGTCAATTTAAAGTACATAAAATCCTGAGTACTCCTAGGCTTCTGGTAACAATACTGGCTGCTGGATAGGAAAGTAAACGGGGTGAGGCGCTCTGGGAGCATTAGCCTGGAGACAGGTGAAGGCTTGAATGGCAAGGTCGGACGGCTTGGCTGCAACTCCGGCTCTGTGACCTCCCTGATGTTTGACTTTGAGCAAGTTTCCATGCCCCTCTAATATGGGAGTAACGGTAATGTCTGTCCTGTAGTGTAAAGATTGAATGGGTTAAATCAAAAGAAAAAGTTTAGAAAAGTGCCTAGCATATAACCAGCACTCGGTTAATCTATTGCTAATATTATTTCCACTGTTTTAAGTGTTTAACTGTATGCCAAATGACTGATTTTTTTAAACAATTCAAACATTTTTATCATTTGGAAAGACTGACATTTTCCAGATTGCATAAAATGTGTTGTCAAACACACACTGGCACACCATACATACACATGCACACACACACCACACACTCAGTCACACACTCACACACACCACACATACACACGCACACTCACACACACACCACACACACAGTCACACACTCACACACCACACATACGGACACTCACACATACCCACACATACACACACTCACACACGCGCACACACAGCACACATACACAGGCAAACATACGCACACACACTCACACACATAGTCACACACACACACGCACACTCACATTTTGGGTCACTGCATTAATTCCATATGATATCTAAGAAGCATTTGACTCCAGTGAGTTACTATAACTCTTCCTCCCGGTGAGCATTTTTCTAAAGAATTTATTACCATTTGCGAGGAAAGAGTCCCCACATGATACATCATTCCAACTTCTAATTGAAAAACAATTGCTACGTTTAAGCATGAATATGTAACTTGTGGTAGTGATTATGAGGGGTGACCTAGTTTCATGAAAAAGTACCCCATTATTTTGTTTCTGCTTACAAAAAGTATCAGAAAAGTCAGGGACCATTAAGTAAAATGTAAAAAATAAGACATAAGCTGCACGCAGTAAAAATATAATGTGCTATTCACTGTTTAATATTTGTTAAAATGATTCCATCAGTTCAAGGACTGCCTGTGTATTTCCTGTTTTACTTTCTGCCTTCTTTTTGTTCCAGAGAAATCAGGCACGAGTTACTGGGAATGCTATTTTTAAAGTTTATTAAAGAGATTTGATGAAAAAGAAAATAGTTTCTTTAATTTCTTATACTCAGGTTTGCTCTTTGGAATAATTCCTGATTAGGGACAAATATTCACTGGAAGCTCTCCCTGTGTGCACGTCAGGATGGAAAGAATGAGGACTTGGGGGCTGGAGTAAAACTCTGCTTTCCATTTGCAGCCGACGGCCAGTTGAGTGAGCATGCTTCACCTAGTTTATTTCTTTACCTTCATGTCCTTGTCTATTAAATTAGGGCGTTTGACCAACTGATTTCCAAGTTATCTTTAGCATATTCTATAATATTAAGAAAAAAACTGTGTTTTCAGAAACTCTAAAATATAAAAGCTTACTGTATCAAAATGAATAAGTTGATTCTCCATCAATATGTTGTGAATTTAACAAAATATTTCCTATTCAAATTATGTAATAATAAATTTTCAACTAAGATTCACTATCTGGAACTTTTGGGGCCTTCCAGAATAGCACTAGCATGTAATTAATAATAAATAAAATGTTAAGATATAATAATGATACATTTGTCCCCTTTGACTGAGCAACAGTAACTCAAGACCTTTTTGATATGACAAAAGAACCTGGGGAGAACACGTAAACCTAAGTTTGAAAATGAGCACGGATGTTCCTTACCTTCAACACAAACCCAGACAACAGCGGCAGTGTGCATGGTGTCCCGGCCCCTTACCTTCAACACAAACCCACACAACAGCGGCAGTGTGCGTGACCTCCGGCGGCAGTGTGTGTGGCTTCCTGGCGGCAGTGTGCGTGACCTCCCGACGGCAGTGTGCGCGGCCTCCCGGCGGCAGTGTGCGTGACCTCTCGCGGCAGGGTGCGTGACCTCCCGGCGCCAGGGTGCGTGACCTCCCGCGGCAGGGTGCGTGACCTCCCGGCGCCAGTGTGCGTGACCTCCCGTGGTAGGGGGCGTGACCTCCCGGAGGCAATGTGCTTGGCCTCCCGGCCCTTTACCTTTGCCTGTGACCTCCCGGACCTTTACCTTTGCCTGTGACCTTCTGGCCCTTTACCTTTGCCTGTAACTTTCCCAGATTGCTTGTAAGTACGTGCAACGCTTTAAGACATGACTTAGATTCTTTCAAAAATGTAGACTCCCCCAGGAAATAACTACTTCTTCTTTTAGAATTGCGCATAAATGATTTTTAAGATTCTTGAATCTTCCAGAGTGGGAGAAGGCACAGAACTGGGAACCTCGGGGAGATGCGACAACCTTTGTGTCCACCCCACTTTGCTGTGAGCCAGTTCACTCAGGAACAATGCATAGCCCAGTGGTGTGCCCTGTGTTTACTGCTGAAAATTCAGGAGAGAAACAAACCAGTCAACAATCAGAGTGAGCAAATCACTTCTATCTTACCTCTCATGAAATAATAGAATTTTTAAAAAAAGGAAAAAAAATTCAAGAAAGAGTATAAGAAGGTCTCTAAATCAGTTTGGGATGCTATAACGAAAAATACCATAGACTGGGTAGCTTAAACAACACACATTTATTTCTCAATGTTCTGTAGGCTGAGAGGACCAAATCGCTGGCAGATGCGGTGCCTGGTGAAGGCTGCATCCAGGGTGAGACGTGCTGTCTCCTCATTGTGTCCCACGTGGCAGGGGGAGCAGAGAGAAAGCCTGCTCTCATGTTCTTCTCATAAGAACACTAATCCCACCATGAGGTCTCTGGCCTCACAACATCCGCACCCAAAGGCCCTGTCTCCAAATACCATCACAATGGGGACTAGGGGGCCCATATAAGAATTGTGGAGGGAAAGAAATATCAATCCATAGCCGGAGGCCTGCAGAATTCCTAAAAGAAAGAAAGTGTATTAAGCCAACAAAGAAAGAATATGGGGGGAAAACAGCCTAGAAGAAATCTGAAAGACAATTACGAGAAAATGCTATTGACTAGACATGGGTTTTGAGGAGCTCCGAGTTAAGGCTCCACAGATAAAAACTGCTCTGGGATAGTTGTGGTGCGTAGTTAATATGGTAACGACAACAGAAGCACCTGGATCCCTCTGGCCCCGACATCTTCCGCCCCTTACGGAGCAGTGGTCGGGAAGAGCATTTGCCCCTGAGAAGGCAGGAAGTGAGATTTCCTGAGCGAGAGAATGAGGAGTGTGCCCAGGGAGCTGCTAGCATCCGAGAAAGAACTTATCCATCCTGAGAGCCCTCAAATAGCGCCTCACCTGCAGTTGCTACCCACGACTGACTCCTAGAAACAGAAGACCCCAACAGACCATGACTGACTCCTAGAAACACAAGAGCCCAATGGACCATGACTGACTCCTAGAAACAGAAGACCCCAATGGACCATGACTGACTCCTAGAAACACAAGAGCCCAATGGACAAGGATTTCAAAGGAAAAGACAAATCCACAAGCGTTTGGGCAAACCCTGTGCCAGGAGTCAAATACACCAAACTCGACGGAAAGAAGCACTAACGGCAACCTAATTAATAAATATAAAAAGTGTAACTAATTATGACAAGGATATTAGAGAAGATTATGTATACCTTACAAAGAAATACCTGGTGATCTCAGAATCTTTTAAATATAATTGTCAAAAAATTCATGGGTGATCTAAAAAGTAAAATGCACTCAAGTGAAAAGCAAATTAGTTGAAATATTTTTAAAAAGGTTCTCCCAGGAAACTAGCCAAAAGATCCAAATGTGGAAAGTGTTTGAGAGTTAGAAGCACAAAGAATATTCCAAAATCTTAGAAATGCCCATGGGAGAAGTGCCAATGGAAAGTGGAAATAATTACAGAAATGATAGAAATTGATTTCTAAAAGCTGAAAAACAACTCAGGTCTCCATATTTATAAGGGCCACTGAGTGTCAAGAAGGATAAATAAAAAATAATGAGAGAGGCCAGGTGCAGTGGTTCACGCCTGTAATTCCAGCACTTTGGGAGGCTGAGGCAGGCAGATCATGAGGTCAAGAGATCGAGACCATCCTGGCCAACATGCTGAAACCCTGTCTCTACTAAAAATAAAAAAAAATTAGCTGGGTGTGGTGGCACGTGCCTGTAGTCCCAGCTACTGGGGAGGCTGAGGCAGGAGGATCGCTTGAACCCAGGAGGCGGAGGTTGCAGTGAGCCAAGATGGCGCCACTGCACTCCAGCCCAGCGACAGAGCGAGACTCCGTCTCAAAAAACAAACAAAACAAAACAAAAAATAGTCAGAGAATCCTAATTTAGTCCATGTTTTACACCAAAAGTACAAGTTTTGGTGTCCTTGTACTTTAAGGACAAGTGAGGTGTCCTTAAAAATTGGTGTATTAATGTGTACGTGTGTGATACATGTAACATGGATCCCTCCATAATGTATCAGGAGAAGGCTCAAAAGGAACACAAGTAACTACTAATCGTAGAACTTCTGAGAAAATGAGTAGATTAAAAAAAGATGAGAAGATTGAAGGTCTTCACATAACTTTATATGGATTGCTTGAATCTTTTATAATTAAAATGCCTTCGTGTATTATTTGACTTAATTGGAAACTAATTGAAGAAAATTAATACTATTTTAATTGATTAATACTCTTTTAAATAGAAATTTTAAATTAACATTTAAATAATAGTATTTTACTTAATATTAAAAGTAAGATAATTTAAAATTTAATAACTAGGAATATAAGAAAATAATATGAAATATTCCACCACTTAATATTTAAATTCATATCAGATATATAAAATGTGACAACTAAAAGAACTTCATTATTAGAGGAAATTTGGAATAGTAGGTCTTGTTAACTAGTAAATGCTTATAATGCCATACCAAATATTGAGCTTTCAGAAAGTCACACTAACAAGAATAAGAAATTCTATAGCCAAAGTCTTTCAATAATATGTTGGACATGGTGCCTGCACATATTAAAGGAAATGACATAAATTAAAGGGCCCCACAAGTTAAAAATAAATAAAAAGACTTGTATCAATTTCTCCAACAAAAATAGCCTTATAACAAGTAGATCTGGTTTGCTTAGGAAGAAGTAACAGAGAATTTAAATATCTTTCAGAAAGAGAGACATGAAAGATCATCCAGGCTTTTCTTTGAAATGAAAGTATTTATTAGCTAGCACTGGATTAACTTTCAGTGAAAGACAGGAGCCCAACCTGGCTTCTTCTAATTAAGTTAATTTTATAAAGGACCCTTGGCTGGGCGTGGTGGCTCACTCCTGTAATCCCAGCACTTTGGTAAGCCAAGGTGGGAGGATCGCTTGAGCCCAGAAGTGAGAGACCATCCTGGGCAACATGGTGAGATCCCATCGTTACCAAAAAAATGCAGAAATTAGCCAGGCATGGTGGTGCACGACTGTGGTCCCAGCTGTTTGAGAGGGAAAAATGGGAGGATTTAAAAAAAAAAAAAGCATCCAGACCATCAGCATGTGTTAGTTATAGCACCTGGACACGGGTACTCAGCAACACTTGCTGAGTGAACGAGGAACGGGCTCTAATAATCCCCTCGCATGCCCACATTGGATTGGTGATGCTGATGGACACTGCATGAGCAAAATGCCCTCTAAATTGATCAGTACTTTGCTTTCAAGGCCATGTCCACCACAAACCAGCTGTAAAGATCCTAAGCAAATAATTTCCTGATTTTATAACATTAATATTTGTCTTGAATATCTTCCCAGTTCAAAAGAGATGGTCATATGAAGTATATGCTAGTGTTCTAGGTAAAAAGAATATTGCATAATGATATAAATCATTCCAGTACAATGTCATAATTGCTACACAGTACTCTCATTTTCAATATTTCAACAACAAAACAGATTTTTACATGACTTTTGCTCTGCAGACAGTGAGTAGTCAAGGCAGAAAGCACTGGAATTTCCAAACATTGTATCTGTGTCTTGTAAAGTCACATGAATGATGAGACCTCATGAGCAATAATTTGGGTCAGGTGACATGGTGTGTCTGCACATACAACATGCAGGCTCTATCTTTAACCACTCAAGTTAGCCTGTAACATTGGGAAAAAAAAAAAAAAAGAAAGAAAGAAAATGAGGGCAGCGAAATTCGCCAAGAGCGAGGGACACAGTGTGACGGCCACAGAGAAAGTGAAAGAGGTTAGAGACGGGCACGAAGTTGCCATTCACACCCAACAGAAGATTTAAATCTGAGCTTCTGATTACTGATTCCTTTGTTCACTCCTGTATACAACGAGGGAGGAAATTAATCAGTTTTTTTACCACAAGATTAGAAACAGCTATTCAAAAGAAAAGGGGATGCTGATCACTCACTAAGTAATCTGATAACTTTTTAAATCCCACCCTAAATAGACAAACCCTAAGTCATTCTTTCACAATCATAAAAGGGCTTCACATTTCTTATGGACGATATGTCTTTGGTTACAAAAAAATAGTTTGAAAAATAAGGTAGATAAACTTTGTACTCAAGTGAAATTGAAACACTACACGAAATGCTTACGTTGTATGGAATTAAAGGTATTTTGCATGGAAATATATCAAAGGCCAAATTAGCAATTCTAAAAAATGTGATAACATGCATTCACTAAGTTTTAGTGAGTCTTAAAGCATGCATAGGTACTGACTTACACAGGTGTCTGTAAAGTAATGAGCAACTCTACAAGCTCCATATAAAAATTAATAACAATATCACTCTGTATTAATCACACCTCTATACACTTTACATATATTAACTTATTCATTCCTCACAACAACCCTATGTATTAATCATGCCTTTACACACTTTACATGTATTAACTTATTCATTCCTCACAACAACCCAATGAAGTAGCTGCTATGATTATACCCATTTCAAAATGTAAAAAATTAGGCACAAAAAAGTTAAAAACTAAAACTGTCCAAAAACCAGCTCTGAAGATGTAGAATCTGGATCCTAATCTAGAATCTAGAAGCAGAGTTACTGACCACTGCATGATATCTTGCTCCATGCCTCATGCAAACATGCAGCCCTAGTCACATTGCAATTTATAATATAAGCCATCAAGAAGATGTTTACTGGAGTGGAAAGGGTTAAGACTGTGAGAGGAATAGGTGGTCAAAGGGCGACTCTGAACTAAGTAGTCTCAGGGTGGCTATATTTGATATAAACAAGATTATGAGTCCTATGAAGAATTCAACATAGGCGAGAGTACACTGAGATTGGGACCCAAGCGTTGACCTGGTAACACTGAAGATGAGTTGGTTATTTTAAAAAATTATCCTAAATTCAGACAGTTGTTAAGGATTTAATTTCCAGCCTATTTTAATACTGAAAAATTTAAATAATTGATTACATTATTAGCTTAAGTATATCCAGTGATATTTACATACTATATAAAACTAAGCCTTTATAAATAAGCTTTTCTCATAGCCAGAAATTTTACATTGCTTTTTTCTCCTTAAATCCATTTTCATCTTCACAGAATTTTTTTAATGTAATATACTTGTGCTTAAAAGTCTTTTATTGATAACCCAATCATATTCTTCAAGCAATATTGTAGATATAAATTGAAATTTGTTATACTTAGTATTTCATGTGACCATAAGTCACGTAAGTATTTAAAAAGTTCTTCAGAATTGTATTATCATTATGGTTATTATTAGAACTCAATTTTAAAAGCACATAAATATTTTTTAAATTTTAAGTGATTGATAAACCTGAAGTCAGTTATTATTGGAAATGCATCTCTTCATGAGATGAATGGAGCTTATTTTTTCCAGTGGGTCACATTTCCACAGATGTTACTGCTACAGTGAGGTTGGATTCAACATCCGTTTTATTCCTACTTTTCACTTTTATAGATGTAATTTCTAAAACTTTGTTCCCATAAACAAGTAGATGGAAATTGAAGGAGTTCGTTTATAGCAACGTCACTCAATGGTTTTCAATCCTTTTGAAGTATATGCTGAAAATTCCATAATCATTTACATTAACAACAATCATAGGTAATTATCTAGCAGCTTCTCCTCCACAGCAAAGAAGTGGACACTACCTGGCCCACGAAAGCATTTTCACGCAGTCATCGGAGTCATTTTCACGCAGTAGTCATCAGAGCCATGAACTCTGTCAACAGTGATATCTCTAGTCCTTCCTTTAGGGCTACTCCAGGTTTTTATAATTTGGGTCAGGCTCCCAGAAAGGAAGACGTGCTTTCCAACTGGGAACGGGGAGGCAGGAAAGGAAAGGCCAGTTCTTTCATGTCAGGCGTGTTCTCAGGGAGATTAATTTTAGGAAAAACTAAAATGAAGCTAGGATCTGAAAGTGATCTCTCTTATACGAAGTCTCGCACCTGTTGAAAAGCCTTTGCTTACCCCCAAGATATGCATTCCCGTGTGACTTCAGGTCTGTGGGTTTGGGAGCGTGTGGGAAGGCACGCCCCCAGTTAGCCTCAGTCTCCCCTTCTGTGAAGGGGGAGGTAGCGATCCTGCATCCTTGTGATGACAGTGACAGTGTCTGGCGCATGGAGCTTGACACCAACCTGACACTCAGTGGCTGAGCATCTTCCCTTTTGCTTGTCACTGCAGCTCTGGCTCCCTGTGTCCTCTTCCCAGGGTCACCTCAAGGCCTCTCTCCTGTCACTCTGCTCTGGGGTTAAAATGTCTTCCTGCCGCCTTCCTGCCCTCCCAGTCCCAAGCGGCCCCATCCCTGCTTAGCACAGTCTTCTGTTTTCTTTCCATCAGAGTGTCTAACCTTATATGATTGCCTCATCTTGTTTTGTCTTGTTTGCTTGTTTCCTTTTATTATGTGTTGTCAAGCCCTGGAAGGTTGGCTCTGTAGAGCAGGATGCCATCTGCCCAGAGCCTTGAGTGGTGCCCAGCAGGGGAGAGCTGTTGTAAACGATTGTTTGATTAGGTAAAGGAGTGAGTGAACGCATTAGTTTGCCATGGCTGCCATAGCAAAGCACCATAGACTGAGTGGCTTAAACCACAGCCATGTATCTCCTCACAGTCCTGGAAGCTGGAAGTCCAAGATCAAGGTGTTGGCAGGGCCAGTTTCGTCCGATCTCTGTCTCCTTGATGTTCAGGTGATGGCCTTCCCTCCTTGCCCTCCCTCAGTCTGTGTTCATGGGCCTTCCTCTCCTCTGCTTCTAGGAGCCCTGTGCACAAACGTTAGTAGCAACTGTATTTTTAATGGCCAGAGATGAGACACAGTCCAGTGCCCATCCGCTGGGGAATGGATGAATGTATCACGGAACACCTGCATGAGAAATTCACTCAGCAATGAGAAAAAACGGCTGACAGCGAAACGGCACAGGTGAAACTGGAAGCAAGATGGTAAGTGATAGACGCCAGAAACAAACACCCTGCAGAAGTGGGTCCATCTATGTGACACTGCAGGAAAGGCAAGATTTTAGGGACAGAAAGTAGATCAGTGGTTGCCAGGGGCTGAGGCTAGAGAAGGGGATTGACTTCAAAGGAGCACTAGAGGATTTGATGAGAGCTGGAAAATTGCTGTAACTTCATTGTGCTTATTATTACTGGAGTATATATATTTGTCAAAACCCATTAACTGTACACTTAAAATGGGTAAATTATATATAAATTTAACTCAATAAAATGGATTTTACAAAAATCAGAGCATAGCAAAGATTCTTTAGAATCCATATTTTCATATGATAGCCTACCATAGAATTTTTGCAAATATATTTTTCACGGATATTTTGGGGGAAGATACACACATGCAAACACACACACACATTTATAGGTAAAAGAAAGCAAACAGAAGTGTAGGTTTTATTTGCAAAGTTGTTGAGAGTGCTAGTCAGGCCGAACCTTAGCTCTCCTCACAGCTGCTGAGATGGTGCCTCACACGTTTCTTCGTTTGACTCCCCAGACCCCAAAGCCTCACACGTTTCCTCGTTTGACTCCCCAGACCCCAAAGCCTCCTGAGCAGTCAGCGAGGATGCTGGAAGGACCCCCGAGCCGTCATTATTTACCTCCATTGACTGAAGCACATTTAAAAGTTGGTTTACACTTTCCACTCCATATCATTTAATAATGTCATATTGAACTGTTTCCCCAAGCAATAAAAAATAAATCCTTTAATGCTATAGACAAAGTATAATAGCACTCAATAGAAAGAAAAGAAATTTGAAGGGCTTAGATTTCTTACTCTCCAATTGGAAAAGTAAGAATTTTGGGGAAAAAACACTTTTGCCTAGAAAAGCGTATTCCATAGAGGACAGATGGAAAGGATATTTGTGTTTAATTTAAATGTTCTGCAAAAGTTCACATTTCCAGCACCACGGCAACACCGCAGGTCTCTGACAAGTGACAAGAACACTTTATGCTGAATCCTCAGCAGGATCTGAGACCTGTTAGGGATTTTGAATCCATTGAATTCCTGGAGCTCGTGGAATCTCTTTGAAATGAGGCAAACCAGGGAAGGGCTCTGAGGAGACTTCCACACACTCCTCCAATCACACATGCAGCCCGAATTCCCCAAGTTTCCTGTTCTGGTTAATTAGAGATCCCAGTTTCATGATCACTGACTGCTCTTTCTTCGGGGGCTGGTTTAGTTTAACGATTCCTGACATTTCATCCACCGCACTGAGCTTTTTTACAGCAATAAAAAATAACAGCCTCTCTCCCTGACAGCAGAGCAGGTTATTCGATGCTGTAACTAGAGGAACAGTGATGGCTCTCCTCTTTGCTAACTCACGGCACAATAGGTTAGTAACACATCAAGAATAGTTACATCAAATGGCCATGGAAACGGATTCGCAGGATGTGCAGGTGAATGCCTGTTTCAAGCTTGACAGTCTTTTGTGTCTTGTGCTGCCTCCAGCAGCAAAGGGTTCTCACCACTTTCTGCTCCTCGTTTGAGTGTGGGAAGCTGCCAGGAAGGATCCTTTTGAAAAGCTGTGATCTGAGAGTCCAACCAAACCTGGGGCTTTGAGGACTTTCCCCAGGAGGCAGCCCCTTCAGTGCCTGTGCGGAGGCAGTGATGAGAATAAGAGGAGTGCAGGAAATGCAAAGGCTACCTGGTGACAATCCAGTGTTTGGGGCCAGCAAGGACTTGTTGAGATCATCAGTAAGAACTGTGGATAATGACACAAGCAGCTGCCCAAAGGAGCCTGAGGGAGAACAAGGATTAATGACCTCGGAGACTTGTTCTCTTTCTAGTCTTTTCCTGAAATGCCAAACCGTGGAGCCAGTTATCAATCAAGGGAATGAAATATATCAGAGGATGGGTTTGGTTTGCTACAGTGACAGCCAGCTTCGCTTTTGAATACTCTTTGAAAACAATTTTTACTGTGCAACGCTGGAAAAAGCCAACAAATAATAAACCTGTCGCAGTACTCACCAAGAGCTCATAAATACAAAAGTCAGCCTTGCAGCTGCAAAGAAAAGCCATTCCTAAACTTGAAAAATTGTTAGTACTCAATCATTGCATCTGATATCAGTTTTCATTTCGGGCTGTGATTTGGGGTGACTCTTATCTTCAGCACTGCAGAGGCGGGAGCCTCCTGCTCCCACTGGGCAGTCTTAGGGTTAGGGTGGAGGTGCTGCCATCAGAGGGAGATAACAGCAGTTCTTTGAGTTCTTTTTAATTTTCCCAGCTGTGCTGCAGTTACACACCAATAAGCTCATCTTTTCATTTGGTTCAAAAAACTATGCGGAACTGTGCTAATCCTGCATTTTTGGTGATAACATTTCAAAGGTAAGAGAAACACATTTAATGACAGCCATAGGCCCTGGGCTCTGCCCAGAAACCCCGTGCTCCTCCTCCTGAAGCAATTCTCATTATGCCACATCCCCCAGGCACTTTGTTTCTGTCTGCCTGATTCTTGTCCGCCTTCTCTGCCCTTAGGGAAAAATCATCACACAAACCCTGTTGAGAGAAATGAGAACTTTACTGAGGAGCCCTGTGTTGAGTGGACACTCTTCAACAATTTCCTGTAGCTTTTGTGGGATTCAGCTGAAGTAAATGTGTGACTTGATTCTTCAAAGGAGGACCAGGAAGCTGCCTGCCGGGTTCTATGTGGAGGGTTCACTGTGAACAGGAGCAATTTGCTTCCACGATGCATAATGTTGCTTCTAATCAAGGGAAAGTTTCCAGGTTCTCAGAAGGTTCCCATTTCCTGAGAGGTGCCAGGTCACATACTTTGGTGTTGAAACTAAAAGTTACTGGATTTGGAAGTGACAGCTATAGGCCTATATTCCTCAGCAAGGTGCTTCTCAGTAGTGAGAGGTTGCTTGTTAAACGAGTTGTCTTTTTCCACATTCGATTTCCTCGCACCTGGACCGCGTGGGTGGTGGAGAGGCACACACCGCCCCCTGTGGGGTCTGCTCTTCTGTGAATCTAATGCAGGTCACCTCCTGTTTCCCAGGGAGCATCTCCCTTTGTTGAGCCTCCATGTGCAGTTATTTTTACATGATCTCCCCCTACTGAACACCTCTGAATCTAGTAGGCTATTTGTGTACACATGTGACAATTTGTTTTTTAATTTTTAATTATTTTTTAACTTTAGGTTCAGGGGGTACATGTGCATATTTGTTATATAGGTAAACTTGTGTATCAGGGGTTTGTTGTACCCAGGTACTTATTTTATCACCCAGGTACTAAGCCTACTACCCAATAGCTGTTTTTTCTGATTCTCTCCCTACTCCCACCCTCCACCCTCAAGCAGGCCCAGTAGCTGTTGATCCCAGGTGTTCTCATCATTTAGCTCCCACTTATAAGTGAGAACATGCAATATTTGGTTTTCTGTTACTGCATTAGTTTGCCAAGGATAATAGCCCCAGCTCCATCCATGTTGCTGGAAAGGATATGATCTCATTCTTTTTTATGGCTGCATAGTATTCCATGGTATGTATATACCACATTTTCTTTATCCATTATGTAATTGATGGGCATTTGGCTTGATTCCCTCTCTTTGCTATTGTGAACAGTGCTGCAGTGAACATAAGCATGTATGTGTCTTTGTGGTAGAGTGATTTACATTCCTTTGGGTATGGACCCAGTAATGGGATTGCTGGGTCATATGGTAGTTCTGTTTTTGGCTCTTTGAGCAATCACTACACTGCTTTCCACAATGACTGAACTAATTTACACTCCCACCAACAGTGTATAAGCGTTCCCTTTTCTCTGCAACCTTGTCAGTATCTGTTCTTTTTTTTTTTCTAACTTTTTAATAAAAGCCATTCTGGCTGTGTGAGATGGTATCTCACTG
Organism: Pongo pygmaeus; assembly: GCF_028885625.2. Lineage (NCBI taxonomy): Eukaryota > Metazoa > Chordata > Mammalia > Primates > Hominidae > Pongo > Pongo pygmaeus. The sequence continues at coordinate 202,858,475 of NC_072376.2, forward strand.
AGGTTTTGATTTGCATTTCTCTGATGATCACTCATATTGAGCTTTTTTTCATATGCTTGCTGGTTGCATGTATGCCTTCTTTTGAAAAGTGTCTCTTCATGTTATGATTTGTTAGTGTGCTTAAGCAACCATGTCCAAAATGGTTAAGAATAGACAAATCACTCCCAAGAAAGACAAAGAACCTCACCATTAGTGGTTACCTGGTAACATACAAGACCCTCAGACCTAGAGGGATTTCCTCCAGAGACGGATGGCTGATATAGCAGGAACCCTACAGGCTGTCTCTCCTGATGCCCCAGTGCGCTGCTTTCAGAGAATGGTCCCACAGATGAATGTTCAGTCCTAGCAAATGAAAACTCAACAACAAAATGTATTTCTCTAATAGAAAAAGTAATGTTGTCTGTCCAGACTTTCCATGGAAATACTGGTTTGTACACTCACTATTGACAAATTAATCTCATTCAAAAACAAGTAAAATATAGCTACGTGGTATATCAAAAACATATGCCTTTTTGGCAATTGCTATATCAAAAATAATTTACTTAACTACTTTTTACTGGCTGAATTGATCAGTTGTTAAAGCCAAAATAATCTGGAGTCATCCTTGAGCTTGGTCACATCTAATCAACCTAAAACCCATCAATATAGCCTTCAAACTATATCTTGCATCAACCAATTTTCACAACCTCTACCAATTGTACTTAGTCATCTTATGACTCCAGTCTTTTTAATACTCTCCCTGTTTCTGTCTTTTCCATTTCAGTTAATTCTCTACACAGCAGCCAGGATGCTCTTTGTAAAACATGAGCCATATCATGCCAGTCCTCTGCTTGAGCACTGCAAGGGGTTCCAATGGTTGGGTTCGGCAAACTTTTTCTGAATGTGGCCAAGTAATAAACAGCATAGGTCTTACGGGCCATGTGACTTCTGTTGTAACTTCTCACATTTGCCACTGGAGCATGGACGCAGCCACAGACGATGCTTAAGTAAATGGGTGTGGCTTTACACTAATAAAATCTTTATTTACAAACCCAACGCAGGCTGCTTGTGGGCCAAATTGTTTGGTGACTCCTGGAATAGAAGATCATACATGATCTTGCTTCTGGCTCCCTGTGCTAAAATTCTCCCACTTAGTAACTTCACTTTAATCGTAATGCTCTCCTTGCTGTTCTGGAAAGTGCCCAGTACAATCTTACCTTGATTCCTCTGCATTTACTCTATGTTGTCTTAAAACACTTGGTTTAGATACATGTGGCTGTGCAGCTATATGTTGTCTTAAAACACTTGATTTTGACACATGTGGCTGTGTAAAAAATCCTACTGAAACTTGGTAGCTTAAAACAATAAAGACATGTATTATCTTTCACTATCCTCTGGATGGACTGGGCTCAGCTGGGCAGTTCTTCTTTCACATGTGGTGTCAGGGATGCACTCACCTAGAGGAGGCTCAACTGAGCAGAAACACAACAGATGGCTCATTCACCTGCAGGCAGCTGGTAGCAGCTGGTATCTGGATGCTCAGCTGGAGGTAGGTCTTCCTCCACGTGGCCTGTTCATGTGGTTTGAACTTCTTATAACATGGTGGCTGCATTACAAGAAGGAATGTTCCAGGATCATAACAGTGGAAGCTACAGATCTCCAAGGTTCCCACGTTGGAACTCACAGAGCATGGTTTCTTCTATAGACTGTGCATCACAGCAAGGTTCAGGGGAGGATTCTGAAAACACCTTTCAAGGGGAGGATTAGGACACAATTTGCAGCCCTCTTCAATCCACTAAATGTTCTTCCCTATCTGTTTTCTTTAGGTCCAAATGTGACCTTTTCACACAGAACGGTTGTGGCCACCCTTGTCCTATACTCAAGACACTTTTTATCTGCTTGACCTAATTTTTCTTACTGCAGTTGTACATTGTGTATATTTATTTGTTCATTTTTTTTGTTTTCTCTTTTCCTACTGCTAGAAGAATGTGTGTTCCCTCTTTGTCTGTCTGTTCACGATTCTCTCACCAGTTCCTAGGATAATTCCTGACACAAAGAGGGCATTCACTAACTGTTTCCTGAATGAAGAAGTGTCGGCTGTATAATATGGACTGTGCCAGCCATGGAGGATAAAAAGATTAATCAGATCATATTTCTGCTCTAAAACATCTCATGACCTAAAACTGAGAGGCTTCCAGTTTTTGCCCATTCAGTATGATATTGGCTGTGGGTTTGTCATAGATAGCTCTTATTATTTTGAGGTACGTCCCATCAATACCTAATTTATTGAGAGTTTTTAGCATGAAGCATTGTTGAATTTTGTCAAAGGCCTTTTCTGCATCTATTGAGATAATCATGTGGTTTTTGTCATTGGTTCTGTTTATATGCTGGATTACATTTATTGATTTGTGTATATTGAACCAGCCTTGCATCTCAGGGATGAAGCCCACTTGATCATGGTGGATAAGCTTTTTGATGGCTGGATTCTGTTTGCCAGTATTTTATTGAGGATTTTTGCATCAATGTTCATCAAGGATATTGGTCTAAAATTCTCTTTTTTGGTTGTGTCTCTGCCCGGCTTTGGTATCAGGATGATGCTGGCCTCATAAAATGAGTTGGGGAGGATTCCCTCTTTTTCTATTGATTGGAATAGTTTCAGAAGGAATGTTACCAGTTCCTCCTTGTACCTCAGGTAGAATTCGGCTGTGAATCCATCTGGTCCTGGACTCTTTTTGGTTGGTAAGCTATTGCTTATTGCCACAATTTCAGAGCCTGTTATTGGTCTATTCAGAGATTCAACTTCTCCCTGGTTTAGTCTTGGGAGAGTGTATGTGTCGAGGAATTTATCCATTTCTTCTAGATTTTCTAGTTTATTTGCGTAGAGGTGTTTGTAGTATTCTCTGATGGTAGTTTGTATCTCTGTGGGATCGGTGGTGATATCCCCTTTATCATTTTTTATTGCGTCTATTTGATTCTTCTCTCTTTTCTTCTTTATTAGTCTTGCTAGCAGTCTATCAATTTTGTTGATCCTTTCAAAAAACCAGCTCCTGGATTCACTAATTTTTGAAGGGTTTTTTGTGTCTCTATTTCCTTCGGTTCTGCTCAGATTTTAGTTATTTCTTGCCTTCTGCTAGCTTTTAAATATGTTTGTTCTTGCTTTTCTAGTTCTTTTAATTGTGATGTTAGGGTGTCAATTTTTGCTCTTTCCTGCTTTCTCTTGTGGGCATTTAGTGCTATAAATTTCCATCTACACACTGCTTTGAATGTGTCCCAGAGATTCTGGTATGTTGTGTCTTTGTTCTCGTTGGTTTCAAAGAACATCTTTATTTCTGCCTTCATTTCGTTATGTACCCAGTAATCATTCAGGAGCAGGTTGTTCCGTTTCCATGTAGTTGAGCGGTTTTGAGTGAGTTTCTTAATCCTGAGTTCTAGTTTGATTGCACTGTGGTCTGAGAGACAATTTGTTATGATTTCTGCTGTTTTACATTTGCTGAGGAGAGGTTTACTTCCAACTATGTGGTCAATTTTGGAATAGGTGTGGTGTGGTGCTGAAAAAAATGTGTATTCTGTTGATTTGGGGTGGAGAGTTCTGTAGATGTCTATTAGGTCCTCTTGGTGCAGAGCTGAGTTCAATTCCTGGGTATCCTTGTTAATTTTCTGTCTTGTTGGTCTGTCTAATGTTGACAGTGGAGTGTTAAAGTCTCCCATTATTACTGTGTGGGAGTCTAAGTCTCTTTGTAGGTCACTGAAGACTTGCTTTATGAATCTGGGTACTCCTGTATTGGGTGCATATATATTTGGGATAGTTAGCTCTTCTTGTTGAATTGATCCCTTTACCATTAGATAATTGGCTTCTTTGTCTCTTTTGATCTTTGTTGGTTTAGATCAATGGAACAGAACAGAGCCCTCAGAAATAACGCCACATGTCTACAACTATCTGATCTTTGACAAACCTGAGAAAAACAAGCAATGGGGAAAGGATTCCCTATTTAATAAATGGTGCTGGGAAAACTGGCTAGCCATATGTAGAAAGCTGAAACTGGATCCCTTCCTTATACCTTTTACAAAAATGAATTCAAGACGGATTAAAGACTTAAACGTTAGACCTAAAACCATAAAAACCCTAGAAGAAAACCTAGGCATTACCATTCAGGACATAGTCATGGGCAAGGACTTCATGTCTAAAACACCAAAAGCAATGGCAACAAAACCAAAATTGACAAATGGGATCTAATTAAACTAACGAGCTTCTGCACAGCAAAAGAAACTACCATCAGAGTGAACAGGCAACCTACAAAATGGGAGAAAATTTTTGCAATCTACTCATCTGACAAAGGGCTAATATCCACAATCTACAATGATCTCAAACAAATTTACAAGAAAAAAACAACCCTATCAAAAAGTGGGTGAAGGATATGAACAGACACTTCTCAAAAGAAGATATTTATTCAGCCAAAAGACACATGAAAAAATGCTCACCATCACTGGCCATCAGAGAAATGCAAATCAAAACCACAATGAGATACCATCTCACACAAATGATGTCAATCATTAAAAAATCAGGAAACAACAGGTGCTGGAGAGGATGTGGAGAAATAGGAACACTTTTACACTGTTGGTGGGACTCTAAACTAGTTCAACCATTGTGGAAGTCAGTGTGGCAATTCCTCAGGGATCTAGAACTAGAAATACCATTTGACCCAGCCATCCCATTACTGGGTATATCCCCAAAGGATTATAAAACATGCTGCTATAAAGACACATGCACACGTATGTTTCTTGCGGCTCTATTCACAATAGCAAAGACTTGGAACCAACCCAAATGTCCAACAATGATAGATTGGATTAAGAAAATGTGGCACATATACACCATGAAATACTATGCAGCCATACAAAATGATGAGTTCATGTCCTTTGTAGGGACATGGATGAAATTGGAAATCAGCATTCTCAGTAAACTATCGCAAGAACAAAAAACCAAACACCGCATATTCTCACTCATAGGTGGGAATTGAACAATGAGAACACATGAACACAGGAAGGGGAACGTCACACTCTGGGGACTGTTGTGGGGTGGGGGGAGGGGGGAGGGATAGCATTAGGAGATATACCTAATGCTAAATGACGAGTTAATGGGTGCAGCACACCAGCATGGCACATGTATACATATGTAACTAACCTGCACATTGTGCACATGTACCCTAAAACTTAAAGTAAAATAATAATGAAAAAAAAGAAAGAAAAGAAAGCCAAGAGCTAAAGAAAGGTTATGAAAATTCAAAAAAAAAAAATGGCAAGTAGAATTTTATCATGGTGTATTTTATCAAAATTTGTTTCCTTTTTTTAACATGAGTATTAATGAAAATAGTATTCCAGGTAACAACTGGACAATTCACATACAAATGTTCTTTAGAAATAAGCAAAGAAAGGAAAATACAGCAGTTTACACTGAAATGAATAAAATGCCTCATACTTTCTAGGCATTAAAGTGTAAATTGCACTTAATTATGAATTACATTTTATAGCTTTATATTTAACTTAAGTTAAATATAAGGATTTAACATTTTGAGTGATTTATCCAAATATCAACTATTCACTTCCTTTAGGCCTTGTTTTTTGTTTTCATGTACACAATAAAGCAAACTAAAAAACAAAACCATCAAACTCAAAATACATATAAAAGTGGTCCACCTATGGAATTTATAGTCCAAAAGTTTCTGACTGATCAAAGGTAATCAGAAATTATTATTTCAGTGATAAGTTCCATTCCTCTCTAGAATCATTTACTGCCTTTTAACTCATTGCCAATGTCTGGATCACCAGTGACTATGATGTCACTTTGTCCATTTTCAGGAACCTAATGTCATGCAATCTTAGGTAAAAATGGGGAGGATATTTGAAAACAAATCATAGTTCAGACATTTTTATGGTGGTATTATCTCATTGATTCATTGTATTATTTACAATTAAGGACAAAAGGTAGGCAAAATAGACCTGTCTCTCAATGGCCCCTCTTTTATCAAGTTAAGATATTTTGCTTTAGAAGTCCTTTACTTCACTATATCAGAATATAGTAATATTAACTATCAAGTATAAAATTGAACTTCATTTTAAATGAAACACACATATGAATATGACAAAAATTATAAAATATATTTGTTGTTATTTACAGAGTTGATTATGACAAGTGGAGAAGTAGGAAAAATAGCTGGAAATAATGCTTAAAAGTATGTAAGAATTTGTAAAAGAGAAACAAATTTGAACAATAAAAATAAACACTAACTAATGCTAGGGACTGAATTATGTCCCCCTAAACTCAGATGATGAAGCCCCACCCCCCAGTGTAGTGGTATTTAGAGTTAGGGTCTTTGGGAAACATACAGGATTAGATAAGATTGTGAGGGAGAAGCCCTAGCCCCCAGTGTAATGGCATTTGGAGAAAGGGTCTTTGGGAAATATAGAGGATTAGATGAGGTTGTGAGGGTGAAGCCCTAGCTCCCAGTGTAATGGCATTTGGAGAAAGGGTCTTTGGGAAATATACAGGATTAGATGAGATTATGAGGGTGAAGCCCTAGTTCCCAGTGTAATGGCATTTGGAGAAAGGGTCTTTGGAAAATATACGGGATTAGATGAGGTTGTGAGGGCGAAGCCCTCATAATGGTATTAGTGCCCTTATATGAGGGTTGCCAGAGAGCTTGCTCCCCACCACCTGACCCATGTGCGGAGAAGGCAGCATCTGCAAGCCAGGAAGGGAGACCTCACTAGACACTGACCATCCCGGCACCCTCACCTTGGATTTCCAGCCTCCAGAACTGTGAGAATAAATTTCTGTTGTTAAGCCACCCAGTCTATAACATTTTGTTACAGCAGCCTGAGCTGACTAAGATGACTAATATTTTTTGAGCACTTATTATATTCCATTCACTGTGCCAGATGCCTGACATGTATTTTATCATTTGGTCTCCATGAAAACTCCTTGAAATAGTTACTTTTATTAATCCATTATGAATGATAAAAGTAGAGCCTTAAAAAATGTCTTAGTCCATTTTGTGTTGCTACAACAGAATACCTGAGACTAGATAACTTATAAAGAACCGCAATTTTTTTTCTCACAGTCCTGGAAGCTTGGAAGTCTCAGATCAAGGCGCCAGCAGGTTTAGACCCTGGTTCCAAGTTGGCACCTTGTTGCTGTGTCTTCTAGAGAGGAGGAACACTGTGCCGTCACATGGCAGGAAATAGAAGCAGGAAAGCCTACTCCAGCAATCCCTTCTTATAGCAGCCTTCATCTCTTCATGAGGCAAAGCCCTCATGACTGAAACACCTCCAACTGGACCCCACTTTCCAACACTGTATCATTGAAGGTTTATTTTCCAACACATGTTTTCATGCTGCTGATAAAGACATACCTGAGACTGGGTAATTTATAAAGAGAAAGAGGTTTAATGGACTCACAGTTACACATGGCTGAGAAGGCCTCACAATTATGGCAGAAGATGAAAGGCATGTCTTACATGGCAGCAGGCAAGAGAGAATGATAACCGAGAGAAAGGGGTTTCCCCTCATAAAGCCATCAGATCTTGTGAGACTTATTTACTACTAAGAGAACAGTATGAGGGAAACTGCCCCCATTATTCAATTATCTCCCGTCAGGTCCCTCCCACAACACAGGGGAATTATGGGAGCTACAATTCAAGATGAGATTTGGGTGGGGACACAGCCCAACAATATCAACATGAATTTTAGAGGACACATTCAGATTATAGTAAAAAGTAAATTAACGTTTCCTAATTTAGATAGCTAGTAAATAGCTGAGCCAGAATTCAAACACAGATCAGTCTAAAGCAAAATGCAGACCCATAACTGCTACTACTTATGCCACTGATTTACAAAAATAAGTTGTAAAAGAAATTTAGTTATTAATTACCAGCGTTTTTTTTTTAAAAAAAGAAGTCGACCAGGATATAATTGAAATTATACAAATATATTACAAAAAAAGAAAATGTCATTTTTTTAAACTTTTATTTCAGAAGACAGATATAGATAGACAGATGAGTGGGTGAGTGGGTGGATGGATCGATGGGAGAATAGATGCATAGATAGATAGATAGATAGATAGATAGATAGATAGATAGATATAGATAGATAGATGCAACCACACAGGTAGAGGCCATGTAAGTGCATTTCTGCTGTAGAAATGCTATGTCCCAAAAATTAGTAGATGGAAAAATAATGGGGGCTGGATCACCAACCAGTGGGCATTAACCTATTAGATTGTTGTGAGAATTGAATTAAATAGTAGATAATAACCAGGATATAGTGAGTGTTCAGTAAAGATACAATTATTTTTGTCAAAAAAATTTTAGCATCTTCACTCTACCATCCAAAAAAAGCTAAGGCTGCCTGCATGTTAGACTTTTACAAGCCTTGGGGGGGTCTCTCAATATTATCTAACCTAGTAGTTTCTAAGATTTTACTCCACTGTATAAAGCAGATATAAGCAGCCTAGATGAAGTGAGGCAAGAGTCTTGTCTCTGAGCTTAGCCTGCCCTTTATGATCATTCAACCATCAGTCCCAAGTTCACTTAGGAAGTCGTTGCTGACTACCCCATCCACTGTTTGACTTACTACCCTGTTTGAGTCACTACTTGATAGTCTCTCCTTCTCTATTTTTTTTCAGTCTTTCCCCACTTCTATCAAGAACAAATATGAGGTCTATGAAAGCAGGATTTAATATCTCTTGTTCATCAACTTGAAATATGCCTGAAACACAGGGGACAATCAATAAATATTTGTTAATTACTTATAGACAAAGTCTAATCAGTGGAATTTACTTTGAGGCCCATCCAATCTTCCTTTACATCTTCTAGCCCTTGCTTGGGATCATTAGAACCGTCACCAAGAGATAACCAATATTATTGTGAGGTGCATTCAATTTATTCACTTAGAAACAGCCTTGCTCCCCTCCTCTTACCTTTGCAACCTGGTTTTAAAAAGCCTCTAACCCTTGAATGGGATATGCATTTAAGTGGAATGTGCTGGAATGTTTGAGTCTGGCAGGTGCAGGATAAAGAGGAGAAAAGATTATTCAGATAATCACCTTTAACGCTTAGGAGTCTGGCTTCAGTTGACCAGGGCACAAGCTGCCACCCAGCTCAGAGCAATAACACCTCTCTGAAGAGAAATGTCACAAACTTTTTACACAGACAAGCGATGTTTAATTTTTCAGTTTCTTCCTCTTGTTAAAGGATGACCTCAATCTCCTTTGTCCCTCATTCTCAAATCCTTCGTTGGTAATGCAACAGATCTCTCTCACTTCCGTTCCAGGTTGGCATCGTCTCTCGAAGCTCTGCTCTGAGGATCACTCCTTCCTGGGCTGTGTTTAGCCCGAGCTGAAATGTTTGCTATCGTTTGGATGAGACCCTACCACTTTGTTCTATGGTTCCCTGGAACATTGTAATTATCATAACGGGTGCAATTCTAAGGTAAGCAAATAACTTCTCAGAAAGCATACTTCATGCCCCCAAGGAGCAGAAACCCTTCTAAGGAAACAGGAGCTCATTAACTAACCTAAATGAGAACATATGCATAATGGCACCTGAAATTGCCCTTTCAGTGGCAAAGTACAAACCCTGAATTCCAGAAGAATCTATGCAACAATATACCAGCCTCCCTGTCAAATTCAAACCACATACAACATGAAATACATTGAGAACACAGTAACTGTGGCCCTTTATATAGATACCATATGTCAAGCGCGTCTGTGTGAAGAGACCACCAAAACAGGCTTTGTGTGAGTAACAAGGATGTTTATTCACTTGGGTGCAAGTGGGCTGAGTCCGAACAGAGAGTCAGCGAAGGGAGATGCAGAAGGGGTTGCTTTATAGGAGTTGGGTAGGTAATGGAAAATTACAGTAAAAGATGGTTATCTATTGTTAGCAGAGGAGGGGGTTACAAGGTACATAGTGGGGAGATCATAAGACTCATTGTCCAGAAGAAGAATGTCACAAAGTCGATTGATCAGCTAAGGTAGGGCAGGGACAAGTCACAATGGTAAAACATTGTAATTTTGGTTAATCAGGTAAGGCAGGAACTGGCTGTTTTACTTCTTTGTGGTTTTTTTCGCTGCTCCAGACTTCTTGGCTCCTGCAGGTCACCTGGATGTGTATGTGCAGGTCACAGGGGTTATAATGGCTGAGCTTTGGCTCAGAGGCCTGACACCATAGGTATACGGCACAACACAAATTTTTTTTTTAAGAGTGAGATTATAGTGATTTTTTAAAATTATACTTTAAGTTTTAGGGTACGTGTGCACAATATGCAGGTTTGTTACATATGTATACATGTGTCATGTTGGTGTCCTGCACCCATTAACTCGTCATTTAACATTAGGTATATCCCCTAATGCTATCTCTCCCCCCTCCCCCCACCCCACAACAGGCCCCTGTGTGTGATGTTCCCCTTCCTGTGTCCAAGTGTTCTCATTGTTCAATTCTCACCTATGAGTGAGAACATGTGGTGTTTGGTTTTTTGTCCTTGCGATAGTTTGCTGAGAATGATGGTTTCCAGCTTCATCCATGTCCCTACAAATGACATGTACTCATCATTTTTTATGGCTGCATAGTGTTCCATGGTGTACATGTGCCACATTTTCTTAATCCAGTCTATCATTGTTGGACATTTGGCTTGGTTCCAAGTCTTTGCTATTGTGAATAGTGCCACAATAAACATATGTGTGCATGTGTCTTTATAGCAGCATGTTTTATAATCCTTTGGGGATATACCCAGTAAAGGGGTGGCTGGGTCAAATGGTATTTCTAGTTCTAGATCCCTGAGGAATTGCCATGCTGACTTCCACAATGGTTGAACTAGTTTAGAGTCCCACCAACAGTGTAAAAGTGTTCCTATTTCTCCACATCCTCTCCAGCACCTGTTGTTTCCTGATTTTTTAATGATTGACATCATTTGTGTGAGATGGTATCTCATTGTCGTTTTGATTTGCATTTCTCTGATGGCCAGTGATGGTGAGCATTTTTTCATGTGTCTTTTGGCTGCATAAATGTCTTCTTTTGAGAAGTGTCTGTTCACATCCTTTGCCCACTTTTTGATAGGGTTGTTAGTGTTTTTTTCTTGTAAATTTGTTTGAGTTCATTGTAGATTGTGGATATTAGCCCTTTGTCAGATGAGTAGATTGCAAAAATTTTCTCCCATTTGTAGGTTGCCTGTTCACTCTGATGGTAGTTTCTTTTGCTGTGCAGAAGCTCTTGAGTTTAATTAGATCCCATTTGTCAATTTTGGCTTTTGTGGCCATTGCTTTTGGTGTTTTAGACATGAAGTCCTTGCCCATGACTATGTCCTGAATGGTACTGCCTAGGCTTACTTCTAGGGTTTTTATGGTTTTAGGTCTCAAGCTACCAATGACTTTCTTCACAGAATTGAAAAAAACTACTTTAAGGTTCATATGGAACCAAAAAAGAGCCTGCATTGCCAAGTCCATCCTAAGCCAAAAGAACAAAACTGGAGGCATCATGCTACCTAACTTCAAACTATACTACAAGGCTACAGTAACCAAAACAGCATGGTACTGCTACCAAAACAGATATAGACCAATAGAACAGAACAGAACCCTCAGAAATAATGCCACATATCTACAACTATCTGATCTTTGACAAACCTGACAAAAGCAAGAAATGGGGAAAGGATTCCCTATTTCATAAATGGTGCTGGGAAAACTGGCTAGCCCTATGTAGAAAGCTGAAACTGGATCCCTTCCTTACACCTTATACAAAAATTAATTCAAGATGGATTAAAGACAACACAAATTTTTGATTTCTGTTTAGATTTTCAAAAGCTGGGGTAAATTTCATTCTAAGAGTCAGCTTTGATGAAGTTTCTTGATTCTCATCTTTATTTAATTCCCCTCCAATTTTTAACAGGTAACAGTCTAGACTTGAGATACTAGGTTTTAAAGTAAATAGTCAACAGAAGAAGTAAAAGCATCATTTACTGCCTCATAGAATTCTAGCTGGAAAGGGCTTGGGGGAGAAGCTGGTCTATAGGCTCAGCATCTGGGAGGAGGAAAGGGACCCCTGGAGAAGATGAATATGCCACCAGGCAACACAGCTCATCAGAGGCCATGCTCAGACTCAAGCACTGTCTTTTCATTCAAACCGGAGCTGTGCTACTCTTTTCCAGTTTGGTACTTGACACATCCAAATAAAATTTACAACCTCTACCTGGGATCAGAACTCTGCCAGCCTCAGATCTACCTCTTATGGATGGAAAAAAGAAAGTAAAATTATGCGGAAAGATTTTGTTCTTGGAACCTCTCAAATTCTCTCTCCCAGCAAATCAAAGTTCATACCCTGAGAAGAACGGATCATTGTCCCTGAAGTTGGTTAGAAACCTATTGATAATATTTCATCACCAATAGTGCGCCATGGACTTTTTCAGATTCTGGCTCACAAATGTGAAGTAGTTGCATTGTTGTGGATAACGATTCATTTGCTTTAACTCCACCTTTGCCCTTTTTCATTTGTCGGGATTGATTTCCTTTCTTCATATAATTTCACTTGTCACTATTCATGACTTGAGAATTGACCCTCTCCTTTCTGCACCTTCCTTCACAAGCCAACCTCTATTCTCAAAAACAATTGAAATTGAACATTAATAAAATATTATTGAAGATGGCTTTTATGAAAATGCTTGCTTTGGATTATTTTCTTACTAATATAAAGTGCTGTTCTTCAGATATACCCTATAAACGAATACCAAATAGCCACCAGTGCTTAAATAATAAAACAAAGAAATCATCAGATGTCCATGCCTAGCTCATCTCATCTCGCACATACCCCAGTAGAAAATTCAATCTTTAACTCCCTTTTTTCTTGCAGAAAGATGAAATAAAAAATAAGGGGATCTCTGCCTCTCAGTTTGTAAAGTGATGCCCAAGTTTCTAAAGAGAGAAAGATATTTAAATCAAACCTTCCACAGGAGCTGCAAGGAAATAGACCTTTTGAACTGCTGGTGAGCTGGAGAGACTCAGCCCTCTCCTCTTAGATAAAGATGGTGCCTCTTTGGAGTTGAGTTTGGTCAAGGTAACTGGCAGAGCTCAATGCTTATAAAAATTTCCTTAGTACAAGTACTGCTAGTGAATATTGTTCCAAGCTGATGATGTAAGAACCTGTGACCATCAGGGCACATCCAGAGCAAGAGCAGAGGTTTCTGGGTCCTGCAAGCCCCTACTGTGTGCAAATCGTGACACTAGCTGTGCTCCTCTGTCTATCATGGCCCTTGGGGACAAGGAAAGCTACAGTGAGAGTCACTGCTTTAGCTGTGATAATTCCCTTCCTTTCTGACTCTACTTCCTTTATCAGGTTACTTTCTCTGGCATATGAGTTCTGAGGTTTTTCTGAAGTAGAAATTCCAGTGACTGTCAAACATTGCCTTCATGTGCTGAAATACTTGGACAAATTCATTTCTCTTGTTTTGTATGAACATGTGGTGCAACAGAGCAATATTTATGTGGACAGTGCTACAGAGATCTTAATATGTATATGCATTGTAAAATTTACTTTCCAAACTTTAAGTGAGTTAAAGTTAAGTTACTTTTAGGAAACTAACCTATCAGGAAGAGAAAACACTGGCTTGCCACATCTAAACATCAGATTGAGCACGAATTTGCTGCAATTTGAGTATGTTCTTTAAGCATCTCGTGCCTCCATTTCTTCATTGACAAGGCATCAACTCTCTATGAGAATTAGAGAGAATGAATATGACACATGAGAAAGGTGTGAGACACTGAAGGGAAAGCTGGTGTTCTTTCCGAGGACATGTTTTGAGAGTCTGTAGAGAGAAGAGTCAGCGCATAGCTTAGGCTACATAGATCAACGTTGGGTATTGGACCTTTCTGGAATTGGAGAAGAACAGAAGAGCTGGAGCTGGAACCAGAATTAAGGGGCATAGAAGCAGGTTTGGATATCCAAACACTAAAGAATGTCAGACTTTAACAACACGTGGCAATTTCCCACCTAGAAAAAAATCTCAAGGAAAAGCATCTAACTCTTCTCCTAGCAGAGTAATTTCCCAAGGAAACGACCAGGCGGATAGAAACATTGGGCAAAATGAGCATCTGTGCTGGGAAACAAGAAGTGATGCCAGCAACATACTAGGAATTACCCTGCCCCTCGCCCCCAAATTTGCTGGATGTCATGTAAACATTGAAAACAAAATTGTTAGAAAGGGTCCTCCTCCTGCCCTCGTGAAAAAGCACATCCTTCGGGGCACCACACACTGACCCTCCTGGACATCCCAAAAGCACACACAGCAGCCCAGCATGAGGGGCTGGGAGGGGCTGGATGTGCTGCTGCTCTGGTGCAGGTGGGAAGCACAGCTCGCACCAATCTTAGGCAGATGGAGCCCATGGAGTCGGACCGTTCCAGCCATGCCACAGTGGGGATGTAGAGCATGGGTTTCTCTGTGACATGGACAACACAGCACTGGCACAGCCACACATTGTGCCCGCCTTAGAGAATCCACCTTTGGATTCATTAGCATGGGGGTTTTTGAAGACTTTCATAAGAATGCTTTTATTAAAAATAACACCAGTATTCTTTTAAATGTAACAAAATAATTTTGAGATAATCTGGAAAAATTGAATCATAGCCTGTGTTGGTCAGGGCATGGGACGTTGGAACTCTTGCTCATCCATAGAAGAAGAACTTTTGTGGAAATTAATTTGACCTAAATACCATCCGTAGTCTCTGAACTGGTAAATTGAAATTTAGAAATATCTCAAAGGAAAGAAAAATATCTGCTCATAAGTATTTACATTCAAGAGACATGTTCACTTTAGTCCGACTTAAATAAGTAAAAAATCAATGAAATATTATCCGTTTTCCTGTCCACCTGTTTGTACTACATGTACTATTTTACCCTTATGAAATGCCTCTGTATCTTCTCTTCCTTATCTCACTTGGGTTTCTTTTAGACTCAGCTGGTGACTTACCTCTTCAAGGAAGTCTTTTCTGATATCCCAGGCTAGATAAGATGTTGCTCCTCTGTACTTCCACAGATCCCCACATACTTTTTTTTTTTTATCATGGAGCTTATCACATTGCATTAAATCTGTTTGGGTGACTATCTTCTATATCAAACCAACTAACCTCAAGGTCCCAACGCACTCAAAAATTGTTTTTAATTGAGCTGAACTGTTTAACTGAACAGGGATTATAGAAGAGACAGTGTGGCGAGGTCAGCTGAGTTTGTGGTGGTAGAATATCCAGGTAGAATCTTCCAGAAGAACTGTTTGGAAAATTGGCAAGTGGGAGTTCACACTTTGGGATCAGGAGAGAGGCCAAGACAAGAGAGATTATATGTGAATTCTATTTATTTAGAAGTAACACTTTAAAATCTAAATGAGAATATCAAGGGAAAGAACACAGAAAATGGAAAAAGAAGGGAGAATAAAGAAGCTTCAGACACAGAAAGTGCAATGTCACCAACACCAAATCACAGGACGTTTCAAAAAGGGGGTGATCCACGTAAGAGCTTTTGTAGCCATTGTCTATGTCTGAGCATGGGTTATCAACCTGAAGCAGTGTCATCTCCAGTAAAACATTTGGCAATGTCTGAAGATATTTTTTGTTATGATTTGGAGAGTGAGGATGGTGGTTGGGAGGAAACACCTCTGGGATCTAGTGGGCAGAAGCCAGGGATACTGCCTGTATTTGTCTTGTGGGCTACAGTAACACCATACCACATACAGGGGGCTTATATAACAGAAATTTATCTTCTCACAGTTCTGGAGGCTGTAAGTCCAAAGGCCACGCGAAGATGGGGTATGCTTTCTCCTGAGGCCTCTCTTGGTGGCTTACAGATGGCTGCCTTCCCTCTACGTCTTCACGTGGCCTTTTCCCTGTGCACGCAGGCCCCGGTGTCTTTTTGTGTATCCCAATCTCCTCTTTTTACATGGACACCAGTCAGAATGGATTAGAGCCCACCCTCATTTTATCTGAATTACTTCTTTAAAGGCTCCATCCTAAAAGGCTTTGTCTGCAAAATCTCTATCTGAAGTACTTTAGATTAGGTTTTAAAATATGAATTTGAAGGGAACCAGTTCAGTCTTTACTCTCCGGACCCCCAAAATCAATCTGTGTCCCTCTCACTAGCAAAATATATTCAGCACCCCATCTCAACAGCCCTAAAGTCTTAACTCATTCCAGCACCAACCCTAAGTCCTAAATCTCATTTAAATCTCCTCTAAATCAAATGTGGGTGAGACTCGATGTATGATTGATCCTAGGGAAAAAGTTTCGACAGCTGTGAAACCAGGCAAGTGAGTTATATACTCCTGTTGTGAGACAGGGATAAGTTGGGTGTTCCCATTCCAAAAGAGAGAAATCAGAGACAAGAAAGAGGTCAGGGATCCCTACAAGTTCAAAACCTAGGGGAGCAAAATCCATTAGATTGAAAGCCTAAGAATTATCCTCTTTGGCTTGATGATCTGTTCTCCACACCCACTAGGGCAGAAGACACATCCCCAGACCCTGAACCCAGCATCACTCCCACAGACCTGGGCAGTAGCTTGGCCCCTGAGGCCCTGGGCACAGCCTGCTCTGCTAAAGCCAAAAAGGAGGCAGTCTTGGCACCCACATCTCAGTGCCAAATTCTATTATTTTTCAGGGTTCTCCAGTGAAAAGAAATTAATCCAGCTTAATGACCTAATCACCCCTTAAAGGCACCACCTCTCAAAAGTGCCACATTTGGGACCAAGCCTCAACATGAACTTTGATGGGAACGAATCATATTATTGTCCTTTAACCAAGACTGGGTGAGTTCTCATAGGAGTGGGCTGGTTCCCGTGACAGTGGGTTGCTATAAAGTGAGGTTACCTCTCCTGATTTGCCTTTTACAGATGCCTGCTTCCCCTTTCTCTTCTCTGTCATGTGTTGATGCAGAGGAGGCCCTCACCAGAAGCCACCAAATGCAGTTGTGAAATCTTGAACTTCCCAGCCTGCAGAACCCTGAGATAAAAGAACCCCTTTCCTTTTTAAATTACCCAGTCTCAGGTGTTCTGTTATAGCAACACAAAGTGGACCAAGACTCTTGGCAAGTCCAAAGTCTGATGGGGTGGGCAGGGAGGCTGGAAACTCAGGAAAGAGTTGCAGTCCAAGTCCAGTGGAAACCTGCCGGAATAATTTATTCCTGCTTGGGGAGGGCCAGTCTTTGTCTTATGAAGGCCTTCAACTGATTGGATGATGTTCACCCACATTATCGAGGGTACCCACTTTACTCAAAGTCCGCTGATTTAGATAATAATCTCATCAACACACACACACACACATACACTCTCCCTCTCTCTGAAAGAAACATTCAAAATAATGTTTGACAAAACAGTTTGGCACTGAGGCTCACCCAAGTTGACACATAAAATTAATCATTACACTGACTCATCCTATAATGCTCAAGACAGTCCCCCAAAATAAAGAATTATCTGGTTCAAAAAGTCAATACTACTAAAGTTGAAGCCTAGCCTAGAAGGATAAAGAGGGTATCAGAATGGGCATTATAGAAACAAGAGAGCCTAGGGTGGAACAAAATAGAATCTAGACGTTTTGAAGGCAAGATTATTGGTATAATCATTTTTCAGGCCACTTGCCCATAAATCTCAATAGAAATGGTCACAAAGCAGTAGGTGCCAACTGACAATACATGGGCTCTAGGAGTGAAGCAATGAGAGGAGAAACATCCCTAGTAAGAGTTTTATTTGCTTTTACAATATTCTGTGAGAGAACTTTTTCCCCTTTGGCCATGGGTTTAGCATGTACATTTCAAAGGTTGTCTGTTAAAATGACAGAGTTGGCTTATTTTTTCCCTATGAGCCGAAGACACATTAGAGTGGTCGTTTTTTGAAATTTATCAACTTGAGCGTGCATTTTTACTTTAAAGATAAATTAGGAACTTTTAATTTGGTAATAGGGGTACTGCTCAAATATACCTATGCAAAAAGCAGTTGTTCTATGGATTTAAGAATCAATACCATCACAAATAATAAATCAAGGAGACTAACTCTTAAATAAGATACAGTTTGTATTTTCTCGCCTAAGAAACTGTTTTTTTTAAATTAGTACAAGCCTAAGTCTTGGTGTTATTTGTTTGCTGTCATTCATAATAGGATTGCTTTATAATTACTTAATTTTTAAAAGTGTGTCTATTATTCTAAAAACGTATAGTCCTGAATGTCTTAATTTTTTCTAGAAAAATTTGCAATAGCTATTTCTGGCCATTGTTAGTAAGTTCAAATTGATTATGTAAGTAAAGTGCTTCCACTATGAAAAAACTGGTACATTACATTTTCTATAGGGTCTTTCATAATTCATCCCGATCAAAGCAGTGAGCTGAACTGAGACCATAAACAGCCCACAAAGGTTTCACGACATAATCAGTGAAGTACTAATGATATCTCAAAAATAGCTGCAAGGTTATCTGTCGTGCTTTATAGTTACAAATACACTGTCACAATTAGATTTTCTTTCCTTTTCTTGAGTTTAGTAAGCACTTTTGTTTCTAGTCATTTATCCAACTCCTTTAGTTCTGGAGTTCTATAAAGTTCACTCACAGAGGAATTGAACCATTGATGGGGGACTGACTGCTGGCTATACCTTCCTAAATATCATCTCTTTACTAATCACCTCCTTACTAAATACTATAACAATCCTCAGATGCATATGCTTAAGGACAAATCTTAATTTGCAGGACATTCTTCAAGCTGGTTGGTAATGCCCAAGTGGTCCTTCTTTAGGCTGAGCAGTGTTAGATGTTCATGATTACCATTTCCACACTTTTGTTGCTGTGGTTAAAATAAAAATAAAAGTATATAAGGTGTTTTGCTTTCTTTGAGTCAAATAATTTTAGTTCAAATAAAGAAGACATAAGAAAAGCTAACAATTTGCATCAGTGATTAAACCCTTAGATGAACTTGTAATTAACTAAGCTTAGAAATGAGGTAAATTTAGGGAAGCAAGATAGTGTAACTTTATATTGGACTAAAGTCAAGTGATATTTTATATAAATGTAACTGATAGAACTGGTTAAGACTACTCATCTTAATCAACTATAAATCAGAGAAAGCATACCCTAGCTATGGAACATAATGCAATCAAATGTGCAGATTCATTGTTTCAAACTTGGATTTGCAGTGCAGATGTTTCTCATTAGAAAGGTTTCTGAGATGATTTGGCTCTGTGTCCCCACCCAAATCTCATCTCAAATTGTAATCCCTGTAATGCCCACATGTTGAGGGAGGGACCAGGGGGAGCATAGGGGCAGTTCCCCCATGCTGTTCTCATGATAGTGAGTGAGTACTCATGAGATTTGATGGTGTTATAAGTGTTTGACAGTTTCTCCTTCACACATACTCTTTCTCTCCTCTGTCTCCTGTTGCCTTGTGAAGAAAGTGCCTACTTCCCCTTCTGCCATAATTATGTTTCCTGAGGCCTTCCCAGCCATGCAGAACTGTGAGTCAATTAAAGCTCCTTTGTTTATAAATTACCCATTCTGGGGTAGTATCTGTATAGCAGTGTTAAAATGAACTAATACAATAAATTGGTACCAAGGTAGTAGGGCACTGCTATAAAGATACTTGAAAATGTGGGTGCAACTTTGGAACTGGATAACACACAGAGATTGGAACAGTTTGGAGGGCTCAGAAGAAGACATGAAGATATGGAAAAGTTTGGAACTTCCTAGAGACTTGTTGAATGGTTTTGACCAAAATTCTAATAATGATGTGGACAATGAAGTCCAGGCTGAAGTGGTCTCAGATGGAGATGAGGAACTTCTTCAGAATCAGAGAAAAGGTCACTCTTGCTGTCCTTTAGCAAAGAGACTGGTGGCATTTTGCCCCTGTGCTAGAGATCTGTGGAACTTTGAACTTAGAGAGACAATCTGAAATTGGAACTTATGTTTAAAAGGGAAGCAGAGCATCAAAGTTTGGAAAATTTGCACCATGACGATGTGGTAGAAAATAAAAACCCATTTTCTGGGAAGAAATTCAAACTGGCTGCAGAAATTTGCATAAGTAAAAACGATCTCAACGTTAATCACCAAAACAATGGGTAAAATGTCTCCAGGGTATGTCAGAGATACCGTTGGCAGCTTCTCCCATCACAGACCTGGAGGAGTAGGAGGAAAAAATGGTTTCATGGGCCAGGCCCAGGGCCCTGCAACTGGGTGCAGCCTCAGGACTTGGTCCCCTGTGTCTCAGCCTCTCCAGCTGCAGCTGTGGCTAAAAGGGGCCAAGGTATAGCTCAGGGCATTGCTTCAGAAGGTGCAAACCCCAAGCCTTGGTGGCTTCCATGAGGTGTTCAGCCTGCAGGTGCACAGAAGTTAAGAATCAACATTTGGAAACCTCTGCCTAGATTTCAGAGGATATATGGAAATGCCTGGATATCCAGGCAGGAGTCAACTGCAGGGGTGGAGGCCTCATGGAGAACCTCTGCTAGGGCAGTGCAGAAGAGAAATGTGGGGTTAGAGCCTCACACAGAGTCCCCACTGGGGCACTGCATAGTGAGGCTGTGAGAAAAGGGCCACCATCCTCCAGACCCCAGAATGGTAGATCCACTGACAGCTTGCACCATGCACCTGGAGAAGCTGCAGGCACTCAACGCCAGCCCATGAAGGAGCTGCCTGAGGCTGTGGGAGCCTACCCCTTGTATCAGCATGCCCTGGATGTAAGACATAGAGTCAAAACAAATTATTTTGGAGCTTTAAGATTTAATGACTTCCCTGCTTGATTTCGGACTTTCATGGGGCCTGTAGCCCCTTTGTTTTGGCCAATTTCTTTCATTTGGAATGGGAGCATTTATCCAATGCATGTACCCACCTTGTATCTTCGAAGTAACTAACTTGCTTTTGATTTTACAGGCTCTTGAGCAGAAGAGATGTGCCTTGTCTCAGACGAGACTTTGGACTTGGACTTTCGGGGTTAATGCTAGAATAAGTTCAGACTTTGAGGGACTCTTGGGAAGTCATGATTGGTTTTGAAATGTGAGATGGACATGAGATTTGGGAGGAGCCAGGGGTGGAATGATATGGTTTGGCTTTGTGTCCCCACTCAAATCTCATCTCAAATTGTAATCTCCATAAACCCTACGAAGGTTTGAAGGAGATACCTTGTGGGAGGTGACTGGATCATGGGGGCAGTTTCCCACATGCTGATCTTGTGGTAGTGAGTGAGTTCTTATGAGATCCAATGGTTTTATAAGTGTTTAGCGGTTCCTCCTTCACACACACTCTCTTTTTCTCCTGCTGCCTTGTGAAAAAGGTGCCTGCTTCTCCTTCCACCATGATTGTAAGGGTCTATGAGTTATTTAAACCTTCTTTTTTTATAAATTACCCAGTCTCAGGCAGTATGTTTATAGCACTGTGAAAATGGACTAATACAGTTTTTTTCTAGGAAAATTTATTTTCATTTGTAAAATATTTAATGAAATAGTAGTCAACTTATCCAAAGAAATATTGTTTCACTCATTACAAAGTTGTGGTAAAATAAGTACATTTCTTTGAACTAAATTGTACTTTTTAAAAAACTTTGTTATTTTGGAATAATTTTATATTTATAGAAAAGTTGCAAAGATAGTACAGAGAATCCCTGTCCACCCCTGTTAAAATAATTAAATGGAACACCATTATGTTAGAGTGGCTCTAGTGCCCTGTGTTCCCACATAAGGTTAGAGTGGCTCTAGTGCCCTGTGATCCCACATAAGCAAAGTGGAACTTGAGCTGGCAATCATAGGCCACCAGCTGTGCATTTTCCAACTTCAACCAATAAGCAATTCCTTTGCTCTGTTTCCACATTCACCCTATAAATTCCCACAGCACCTTTGGGGAAGCCCTTCAGAGCTTGTAGTTTGGTGCTGCCTGGTTAATGAATCCCTGTTTGTTCAAATAAATTCTATCTTTTAACAGCCCTTACCTAGTTTCCCTTATTAGTAACATTTCACATCACTATGGAACATTGATCAAGACAGAAAATGATACTGGTATCTCTTTTACTTTCCTAGGGCTGCTATAACAAATTGCCATAAACTCAAGAGTTTCTAACAACAGAAATGTATTCTCTCACAGTTCTAGGGTCCAGAAGTCCAAGACCCAGGTGTGGCAGGGCTGCCCTCCCTCCCTGTGGCGGCTTTAGGGGACATTTTGTTCCTTGTCTCTTCTGGCTTCTAGTGGCTGCTGGAGTTTCTTGGTTTGTGGCTCCAATCTCCAGTCTCTACCTTCACGACCACATTGCCTCCTCTTCTTCTCTTCTGGGTAGTCACCATTCAACCCACAACCCTGCATTACTATTAACTGAACTTCAGACAGCTTTTCCATGAATCTCCTCTTTCTATTTCAGCATCTAATTAGGGCACCACAATGCTGCCCTGCCACGTCTTGTATGTGATGGTTCTCCCACACTTCACCTGCTTTTTATGACCTTCAGAATCTTGAGGTGTACAGGGGAATTATCCCACAGGAAGACCCCCACCTGGGTTTCTTTGATGTCTTTCTCATGGGATTTGGGGAAGGAATTTCACAGAGATAAAGTGCTTTCCTTGTCACATCAAATTAGGGGCACATGACACCACTGAGGTTGTTCACCTTCATCACTCATTTCATGTGGTTTTGCCAAGCTTTTCCTCTCTAACTCTACTATTTTGCTTTTCTTTCTCTACTCTGTCCCATGGAAACAAGTCACTAAGTTTAGTGTATGGTTGGAGAGGAGGATTAAGCTCCAACTTCTGTAGAGTAAAATGTCTACACAAATAATTTGGAATGTTTCTGTAAAATAATGCAACTTCTTCCCCATTCATTTTTTAATCATTTACTACTTATATCAACATGGACTTCTGTATATTTATTCTATACTTTCGGTTATATCCCAATACTCTGTTGTTTATTTTACTGCTCAGATGATTCCAGCATTAAATGGGGAGCCCCTTCAGGTGGGCCTCTGTTTCCCTTTGTCACACTCCCATTCTCTGGGGGGTTTTTCATGCACTTTTTAACTTCCTGGTTCTACAAAATGCCCCAGGCTTATCTCGTATGCGTGGTTTATGTTTTAAAGCCAAATGAAATATTAAATGCTCAACTCTTTGATTGTGCTTGTCTGAAATGAGGAATGGCACTTACTGATACCTTCTGTGACTTTGTAAGTAAAAACAGGGGCACAGTTTCATAAAGTAATGATTAAGCAAACAGCCAAGTGAAGGAGTTATGTGAGAGACATAACTGCTTTTCTTACAACTAAAATGTCTGTGCCTTGGGCAGAAGGCAGGGCAGTAACACTGAATTCTAATAACAGAGTTAACAACCTTTAGCTCTAGCACAGGCTCAGCTGAGATGATCAATTCCCTGTTGGTACAAGCCTCTTCTGGCTGTCGACTCAGAGCTCCCCATTCACCTTCATTTAACCTCTGTCAGTGGTTGTAAATGTACAGACAATGCTCTCTCATAAAATCACCAATTCAATGATACGTATTTTCATAGAACAATTTTGGCTCTTGAAACACAAAAAAATTTTACAGTGTAGACATGGGTCACTTACCCCAGAAGGGAACTGGAACCAAATTGCCCATGGAAGCTGCACATACACACTTGGAATAATCAGCACTACCCAGGATTCTAACTTGTGTGTTTGTTTATATTTTCTCTAAAAGAGAGAAACTAAGAGAAATTTCCTTGATTGCAGTTGGACTTCTCAGGAGGAAGGCTGTATCTTCCTAATACTGCTTGGTCACCAGCACACAAAAACACATTAGCATTAAGCCATAATACAGCAATAAGGATAACTTCTGTAACATATGACATTTTACTATTTTCAACACACACGCATGTGCACATGCACACACACACAAACACAGGAAAAGAGTCCTTCCCAATGGGCAAGGAAAGTTTTCTCAATATATTTTCACTCTGTGGATGAGGAAGCCATGCTATGGACATGGATGAGGAAGCCATGCTATGGATATGGACATGGATGAGGAAGCCATGCTATATGGACATGGATGAGGAAGCCATGCTATATGGACATGGATGAGGAAGCCATGCTATATGGACATGGATGAGGAAGCCATGCTATGGACATGGATGAGGAAGTCATGCTATGGACATGGATGAGGAAGCCATGCTATGGATATGGACATGGATGAGGAAGCCATGCTATATGGACATGGATGAGGAAGCCATGCTATGGACATGGATGAGGAAGCCATGCTATGGACATGGATGAGGAAGCCATGCTATGGACATGGATGAGGAAGCCATGCTATGGATATGGACATGGATGAGGAAGCCATGCTATATGGACATGGATGAGGAAGCCATGCTATGGACATGGATGAGGAAGCCATGATATGGACATGGATGAGGAAGCCATGCTATGGACGTGGATGAGGAAGCCATCTCCTACTCTATGACTGGGTAAGAGAGACAAAATTTCCTGGCACAGTAATCACAGTTACTTAATTACAGAGCACACAAATTCAGGAGGATTCAGGAATGTTTTCTAAAATCCGTTTGTATTGACAAACTATGTGCAGAATATCAAAATATGCAGTATATCTAAAATGTTCTTTAATGTTTTTATAAAACATAATGAGTTTAATCCCAATTAGAAATCCAAAAATCAGCTATTGAATAGTCAATCTGTCTCAAAACTCAAACTGAATGTATATGACCCAACATGTTTACAGCCTGATTAATGAGGCAGTTTTCCAAAATTTAGTCTGGCAACAGCAAATTTTCTAAATCCTTGAAATTACATTTCAAGGAAATTACGTGCATATTAAAGTCAAGCTGGAAAAATGTGTGGGTGACTTACTCTAGAGCAAGGAGTCATTTCCATACAATGTTTCAGCAGGATATGCACTGTAAAATATAAATGAAGAGGAATTATAGGATGTTCTCTTCTGTCTTTCAGCATAAAAATTTTTTAAAATACTGTATTTTGCCTTGTTATTTTCACAAAAGCATTTAGCAACCTTTCAGATTTTCAACATTACATTTTGACAAGACAAAGAGAAGAGTAATCTGTGGGTGGTGCCCTGAAATAATAACCAGAGGAGTATTATAGGAAAGAACATCGTGTCAGCTGCTAGAACTTCACCGACTACACTTCTCTGGGAATCAGAATGAATGTCTTCGTGATTACTTATGATACAGAACGATTTTACTTTTGAAATCCAGATGAGTCACTAATTCTAAAGGGTAGAGCATCCCAAGCTCTGCAGCCACCTTTTTAAGACTAAAGGAAGGAGAAAATTAAGCAGCCAACTTATTTAAGGTTTTTTTCTCTGCTTGTCTCATTAGTCTTCTTTTATTCTTCCCATTGAGACAAATATGATCGAAAATCATCAAATATAAAATGTGAGTAACTCTCTCTGAAGAATTAATTAATGTATTTGGATGTTTGGCTTTAAAAATGCAGTTAAGAAATTACATCCCCTAAACTGTTAATTAATGCTAAAGCTGGCAATTATTCTGTTTATTTGCAGCGTCAGTCTTGGTGAATGCTCAATTTTCTTCAGGTTTTCAGGTTGTGAAAGCAATGGCATATAAACTGACTTTCTTTCTTTCACTTCTGCCACTGACATGGACTAAATGTTAGTAAGGCACATCCTTCTGCCTCCTGCTCTTTCACACCTACCTATGTCTTTATACTAAAGTGGAGGGTAAGTAGAGGACATAGAATCTGGTCTTGTTTTGTAGTCACTCTGATATCCTGTCTTTTAATTAGCATATTTAGACCATTCATGTTTAATGAGATTATTGATAAAATTGGATTAATATTTACCATGTTTGAAGCTGTTTTTCATTTTTGAATTTATTCCTTGTTTCTTTGAGTTTCCCCTCTTTTTCTTTCTTCTCTTGTTTAAATTATTTATATGATTTTATTTTATCTGCTATTTGACCATATTATTATATTTTTTAAGACAAATCTTAGCGGCTTCTTGAAAGTATGTAACACACAGTTTTAAATAATTGAAGTCTATCTGCAATAGCACTATCCTACTTCACATGTACTGTGAATTTGTGGAGCAGGTTCACCATGCAGTGATTAGCAACTTGTCTGAGAGCAGTGAGACAGAGCACACTCAGGGGCAACAAGTCAAGACTGAGAACTATCACATACAACAGAAATGTAGGATTCATCATGAGCTAGTCCCTCAAAGCTCAGGAAAGCTGCATAGAGCAGATGGAGCCTTATCTGTGTATGACCCACTTACCATGCAGCTGAGGAATCCTGTAAATAAGGCTGCCCTGGGATTTACACCCCAAGAGTCACATGAAGTGCTGCTGGGCTGAAGTGTTGAAGAACATTCTATTTGTGGGGAGGAGGGACTGTTCTAGCCATCCTCTCCTTATACCAGGATGTTGCATTTCTGTAGTTATAGAGCAACATTCTACAGTTGTTCTCAAGAACTATAAGTGAGAAAGGGAAGTTAACTGGGTCAGTGCAAGACTGCCTGGAGAACTGTCCTACACAAGTAACACAGTATTTCCAATGGCTCCTTCATATCTCTGTGATAGGTGGCCATGCATTTCACTTATCCATATGCTGTAATCACTCAACACGTTGTTACTATTATTGATTTAAATCAAGTTACCTTTTAGATCAGTTAAGAATGAGAAAAGTAAAAGATTGAATTTTATCTTCATTTTCTCCTTTCCAGCACTCTTCCTTTCTTTATGCAGATCCAAGTATCTGACCAATATTATTTTCCTTCTTCCTGAAGAACTTCTTTTCACATTAGTTTCGGGGCAGGTCTTCTGGTCATGAGCACTCCCAGTTTTTGTTTCTCTGAGAAAGTCTTTATTTCTTCTTCACTCTGTAAGAATCCTTTCTCTTGTTATAGAATTTTACGTTGGTGCTTCTTCTTCTTTCATTATCCTCTCCCCTCCACAATCCTCTTGCTTGCATGATTTCTGATGAGAAGTCATCTGTAATTCTTATCCTTGCCTTTCTGTAGATAAAATGGCCCCTGCCCCGGGTTCTTTCAAGATTTCTTTTTGAAATTGCTTTTCTACTGTTTAAGTATGATACCCCTAGATGTAGGGCTTTGTTTTCCAGTATTTATCTTCTTAATATTCTCTGAGCTAACCTGATAGGTGGTTTCATGTCTTCTGTACATTTTGGAAAGTGCTTTGCCATCATTACTTCAAATATTTCTTCTGCTCTATTCGCTCTCTTTTGTCTTTTGGTAATCAAGTTAAATGTATGTTTTGCCTTTTGAAATTGTCCCACAGCTGTTGGATGTTCTGGGGTTCTTTTTCTCACTTGTTTTCTACTTGCATTTCAGTTTGGAATCTTTCTATTGACATATCTCCAAGCTCATTAGATTTTTTCCTCAGCTATTTCAATCTACTGCAGAGATCATCAAGGCACTCTTAATTTCTGTTACTGTGGCTTTGATTTCTAACATTTTCTTTTGATTTTTAAAGTCTCCTTCACTCAGCTAACATGTATCTGTTTTGGCATGTTATTTGATTTTTTATTAGATTCCTTAAGATATTAATCATAGTTGCTTTACATTTCCTGTCTGCTAATTCCAAAATTCGTCTTTCTGATACTGATTCTAATGCTTGCCATATATCTTCAATCTCTACTTTTTCTTGGCGTTATCTGTAGTATTTGATGAAAGCCAGTAAATAGGTAGAAAGATAGAGAGATACATAGATAATAGAGATAGAGGTATATATAGACATATAGATATACATCAATGAGTATACATCTACATCTATACATAAATACCAACACATACATTACATATAAGTATACACACACACACAACATGGGAACTTTGGTAAATTGGTCTTCAGTGCGAAGATTTATGTCAATTTGGCAGGTCTTGGACTTTGTTTAGTGTTTATTGTAGCTATGGGTGCCAGAGGTTTCAAATACCTCTGGTGGCCTTGTTTTTGTGTCTTTGGTTGTTTTAGTGTTTCTGTAAGATAAAGTCTGTCTTTCAGCTCTTTCACCTGGAATCAACTGTTACTATACTGGAGCCTGTTTGTTTTGCAGTAAAATGTTGGGGAGAGAAGCACACTGTAGTCTCATGTGTAAGTATGAGTGTTTTAGTGGCACTTTGTCCCAGGACTGTGCCTTTATAAGTGTTTCTTAGCTTTCCTTCCTCCCTCAATGGTGATAAAAGAAGGCAAGAGGTGGCTGGCTCATAGATATATTCTTGCCCCAGAAGGAATGGGGCCCTGGCAGTCTTTTTTCCAGAGAGCAGGCTTTAACAGAAGACCCTGGGCATATTTTATAAAGATTACCTTTCTCTTCCTTCTGCCACAGCACCAGGGGATCTCTCTTGCTTTCTACCTTGAGACCCTGGTGGCATTCCGAGTTCCAACTGGGTTGGGGCAGTGAGCAGGGGGCCCTAACACTAGGGTCTCCAGAAGGTTTTCACTCTCAAAACAGTCTGCATTCAGCCTCCAGCAATTCATCAAAATTACCACCTACATGTCCACACAGGTTTATGACTAGCTGCTCCTGCTCTAGGGAGGCTGATCTTGGTCATGATGCTCCGCATTCAGCTGCATCTTCAGCTTTGGGCACCAGGCAGCTCTGTGACCTCAGGTCTTCAAGGAGTCTAAGAAAAGTAATTGATTTATAGTTTGTTCAGTTTTTTCTTATTGTAAGAACAAAATGTTTGCCTCCAAGCTCTTTATATGTCAGAGGGAGATTCTAACGGGAAGTCTGTAAACGTGGCATTAGAACATTTTTACTTGGTAATCTCACTCAGGACAGTTCTGGAAAGGTATCACTCCCTAACTCAGGACAAAAGGCATACAGGGCCAA
This sequence comes from Pongo pygmaeus, assembly GCF_028885625.2. Lineage (NCBI taxonomy): Eukaryota > Metazoa > Chordata > Mammalia > Primates > Hominidae > Pongo > Pongo pygmaeus. The sequence continues at coordinate 202,887,297 of NC_072376.2, forward strand.
TAGTATATTTGAAGAGCCAGGTGTTCCAGCTTTAGGCAGCTCTACCCTGAAATGATTGAAGACATTCTCTTAAATCTAAGGAATTGGATTAATTAATTAATCTTAATAACTAATTTCAGTGAGTAGGAAACTGGACTACTGGCATATTACATTTTAAATTGAATTATACTTCAGATTATACTATAATCTATAACACAATTTAAGAAACTCGAGGGCATAGATATCACCTCTACTATATATTTATCTACATCTATCTATCTACCTATCTATCGATCTATCTATCTATCTATCATTCTTTTGAGGGAGAGACAGAAACAATGTGTGTGTGTGTGTATGTGTGTGTTTTCGTGTGTGTGTGTGTTCCCTGCTTTAGCAATTCCATATCCATTCTCCACCCTCCTCCATCCCTCAGGAAACTGATCAATAGAGAGTAAATTGAAATGCTCCCTTGCCTTCTGGCTTTTGGTTGGATTCACCAAAGGACAAGAACACAGATGGAGAGAAAAGTCTGAGGTTGTAGCCTTAATTCCCTGAGCTTATTTCCTGTGTGTTCCCCTGGGATTAGGTACACCCTCCAACAAAGTGCATAGCTCCTCCCTCCTGCTGTCCTTTTCACAGGAGTCTTCCCTTTAGGGATTTCAACTGCCCCTGCTTCCTGCTCAGTCATACGTGAGTTATAAAAGCCCAACTGTTTATGTGCTTGACCCTCTAGACCCATCCCCAGGGTCTAAGGCTGAATATACACAACCCAGGAGATAGGGTGATAGCATCATTCCCAAAGCTCCTTTTCTTTACCCCCACCTGTTTCTGAAGACTAGACTACATTAATGTGTCTAAAAGAGGAAGGAAGAAGGCTGGGTTCTGGCTGCCCTGCAGGGAGAATAGACACAAAGTGGCCATTGCCAGATAATCTAGGGAAGTCCTTGCATTTCTGAACCCAAACCAGTAGCTCTTGTTTTCAGGAAATAATAAGTTCTATTGGCTTTGTAGTTGCTGGAAATTTCTAACAAATTCTGGTAGTGTTGATTGTCACATTTGCTTTAGGTGGTTGTGAATTTTGCCTTTTAAAAACATCTTAACATGTGTTTGACTGAAAAGTTAGGAAAGAACATCAGAGGCCATTTTAAACCCAAGACAGACCATTGAATTAACGATGACTATTAAATAAACCACATACATTTTCCCTTCTAGGAGATGTTGAATACAATATGGAACTTACCCCTTTCTGTACTTTATACTCGAGCTAGGCTGTGTATATATATCCCTTGAGCTAGGCTGTGTATATATCCCTTGAGCTAGGCTGTGTATATATCCCTTGAGCTAGGCTGTGTACATATCCCTGAACTTACCCAAATTCATGGCTTTGTTTTCTCACTTTCCGTTAGGATTTTCTTAACTTCAGTTATATCTGTTGAAATTCTATACTTTATTCAAGGATTATCATGGATAGCAACTTCTCTATGAAACATATTCTGATGTTTTCAATCAGATATTTATAGTCTTTCCCTCTTTTGCACAATCATTGTATATTATTTATTTCTGCCTTATTGTCTTCACATTATGTATACTTACATATGTAATAGGCACACACACATATATAGAGTCAATTTTCATTATTTGCTGTAGGTTCGTTCTCTGAAGCTGCTGCTAACGCTGAATTTGTGAATACTGAACGATGAATACGAAACCGTTGCTCCCATGGAAAATACAGGGTTAAACCCCTGCGGGCCTTTGGCCAGTATTTTTTTGCCCACTCCTATCCTGGTCACATTTTTGTCAATGTATCAATACATCATCCTGTTTTGTGTGTTTCTGTTTAAAGTCGCCTTATTTAATACATGTTGCGATTCATTAACTTTGAGCTCACGGGCAACAGCATTCATGCCTGAGTGGAGCTTATCTTTCACGTCTGTTTTCTCCATGAGGCACACACAGCCTTCTTGTGCTTAGCCACACTAGACAGCGCTTCCACACTATGCTCGGGGGCCACCTCAAACAACAAAGTCGCAAACAAAAAGCACAAAAATGCAAAAAGCACAGCACGGTAAAGGCTGCCAAAAGGACATTCACTTGTGGTATGCGGGCTGATGGGGGAAGGCAGAGCATTCCCTTCTTCTACCTCAGCTGGGAACACACACGTTGGGCGGCAAATCTTCCACCATTCTGCATGTGCCTTTTCACAGGGAATGACTGTGAAAGAACCACATTGTTGATTTGGGTATCACGAGGAAATTTTAGTCAGTAGGCAAATTTGCAAATGTGGAATATGTGTAGAATGAGGATAAACTCTGTGTGTGTGTGTGTGTGTGTGTGTGAGTGTGTGCATGCGTGCACACCTATTATGTTCCTGCTCCTTGCCAGATACTGGGTTAAGCATTGTGGTTTACAAAGGAGGATATCACAATTTGGAAATGAAGATAATCAAATAAACTGATGCATACAATGTGGTATAAAATACTCAAGAGGAAAGCACATGGCACTGAGGCCTCATCATGAGGTTACCTGGTGGAGCATCGATGTTCAGGAAACGTTTCCTGGTAAGAGTTGCCAGTGAGTGGAATCCTCAAGGACAAGTACAGCAGAAACCTTTAGTGTTTTGTTTCATAGCAGCATCTAGTATGGTGTCTAGATACATTATAAGTAAACAAAGATAAAACTTTAATTAGCAACGTTCACTTAGGTCACAAATATGAAATAGGAAAAAAGTATATCTAACTGAAGCTTGGACATACAATTACTTCTAAAGTCCTGGAGATCCATTTCAGCCATGGTAATTACTGAAGCAGAGCCGGGCACTTTCCTGGTGGAAAGACATGATGTGAGATGACATCACGCATGACTAAATGGGGACAGGCAGAGCACTGAAGAGACTGACAGCAGCCCAAATCCAGAGAGACTTGCATGTCATGCAGAAGAGGAGGAGATTGAGAAGGAGTCAGGCAGGGAGTAGAAAGATCATCTGTTGTGGCATTTTAAAATCAAGGTAGACATTTTAGTGGAGAGAGTGGTAAGCACTGGAAAGGGTCCCAGTAGCATGAAGAATGAGAAGCATCCATTCACTGAGGTTCACAGCTAGAAGGACATTATTGACCTTGGCAGGCATGGTCTCAGTGGAGAATTGGAGACAGAAGCTAGATTGCAGGGCACTGAAGACCACAATGAACGCCGCGTAAATGCCTTGACCTCTAACTCCAAACACTCTGGCCATTTCCACCTCCTCTAACATGCTGTGTTGCCTCTGAATCAGGATCTAAACATTCTCTCCCTTCTTATTCCGTTAACTCCTTCTTAAAGGGAACTGGCTCAGATGTTTGTCTTCCACAGCATCTTCCCTAAACACCACCTGCCATATCAGGACTCCCTGTTACACATTCTGACAGCACACTGTCACAGACTCTCATTCCAGGTCTACCTGCTGATCTGAATGGGGTCTGCCTCCCCGTCCCACCACTAGGCGAAGACTGGGATCATGCCTTGTTTTCCTGACAATGGTATCTACAGTACCAGAGACGTTCCTGGCACATGTGTTTCATTCAACTGAGAACTATTTCCTATAAAGTACTAAAACCTCCTTGCATTTATTCATTCATTTAGCTTCTCTGCAGTGCCTTGCATATGCAAAAGTGCTTGATAAATATGTTTAAACAACCAAACAGTAGTTAATTAAGATAGAACTACTGAGTTGGTCACAGAACATCTAGAATCTTCCTCCAATACCATATGATTTGCCTTCTTTGGTCATCACTCTGTCATCTTTGCCAGGAATAAAGCCTGGCACAGAGTGAATGCATAACAATTTTTGTTGAATTAATAAATGAGTGATTAAATTAATATAAAATTATAATTAGTTATGGTCTAATTTATGCCTTAAGTTTATAAACTTATAAGGCAAATTTCAAAAAAAGTCAGAAAAAGCTCTGCAAGGCAAGAAGAGCATTTCAAAGGGAATTCTGGGTCTTCTTGTAAACTTTACTACGAGGAAGAAAATAAAAATGCACTTAAAAATCATCAGAAGGATTTTTCTAATGAGCTCAAATTTGAAAGGCTTTGAATAAGACATGCAAGACTTGAACATTACCAAGGACGCATATACAGTAAAATTATGAGTTTCTTTTAAAATATACTGAAGCCAGAATAAGGGGAAAAATTAAAAGTAAAAAAAAAGTTACAAATTTTAGTTTATCCATGGAGCTATATGAAACATAAAAAAATGGAACCTAAGGTCATCAACATCTTTAATACTCAAAAAATGCAAAATTAAAAACACACATAACAAGTGTGACTACATGCTCACTAGCATGGCTGAACAAAATACTGATAATAGCAAGCTCTGGCGAAAATATGGACCAACTGGACCTCTCACATACTATTTATGGAAATGTAAACTACTATAACTACTTTGAAAATATTTAGCATGTTTTTATAAAGTTAAATATAAACTTATATTATGACCCAACTTTATTACTGAGAAATGAAAGCTTATGTCCGTAAAAAAAAAGCTTGCACTTGAATGTTCACGGCAGCTTTATTCATAATAGCCCCAAACTAAAACCACTCAAATATCCATCAATAGGCCAATGGAGAAGCAAATGATGGCATACCAATGGACGTGTCTTGAAAACAAAACAGAATGCATACATATCCTCAAAACTATTTAAGTGAGATAATTCAGATTAAAACACTACGGACTATATGATCCTATTTGTACGAAGTTTTAGTACAGATTAAAGTGATATATGGTGATAGAAATTAGATCAGGGTTTGTGTGGGATGAGTGGTTGGGAAGGTCATTTGGAAGGGACAAAAAAGGATGTTTCGGAGTGGTGAAAATATTCCTGTATCTAAAATGTGATGGTGGTTACCTGATTGTATACATTGTCATGGGCGTATACATTGGGGTGTTTACAATAAGTGTCTATTGTATGTGGGTGTATACATTGGTCAAATGTATTATACTCTGTGCTTAAAATAGGTGCATTATTTTTATTATATGCAAATCATGTCCCAATACATTTTATAAAACTTTTTATAAAACTTTTAAATTTAAAATTATATGTTAACTGTAAAAAGAGAGAAAACAGACACCTTCAACTCTTGTTTTATTTCTACTCTTACTGCTCAGAAGAAGGTAGTAGAATTGACATTGATAAAAAAAAACCAAAATCCAATTAATGCAGATGATTGTATGGTCACATCTAGCTCTTCACAATAAGTTCAAATTTTAAAACACAGGAATTATACCCTGTGTATGTTGGTCAGTGTTCTTCATTGCCATAAATAGAATTCACTCTGGTGGATTTAAACTGCTATGGACTGAATCGTTTCTCCCCCAAAATTCTTGTGTTGAAGGCCTCGCCCTCACTGTTCCTATATACACAGATAGGACCTTCATGGAAGCAGCTAAGGGTTAATGAGGTTGCAAGGATGGGGCCCTGAGTTGATAAAGTTGGTATCTTTATAGAAAGGCAACCAGAGAGCTTGCTGTCTTTCCTCCATGTGAGGACATAGCGAGAAGGCAGCTACTTGCAAGAGAGGAAGAGAGCCCTCACCAGAAACCAATCTACCAGACCTTCACCTAGGAGCTACAGCCTCCAGAACTGTGAGAAAATAGACTTCTATTATTTAAGCCGCACAGTCTATAGTATTTTGTTGTGACAGCCTAAGCAGCCTAATTCAAGCTGAAATTCTTTATTACAGGGCACTAGAGAGCTTACAGAATCTCTGGGAGCACAGGGAAGTCAGTTTTGATTGCTTCTCAAAGATCTGCTGCTTAAACCTCTGCTGGAGCCCCCAGGAAAACCAAGTGTCTCGGGCTCACGTCCACAAGAGGAACCATCATGTCTCCCGTGGTCACTGTCTCAGCTGCCTCCCTTCATTTGCCCCAGTCTCCCACCGGGGTGTGTGCCTGGCAAAGCCTGGGTGGTCCCACCTTCAGAGTCCACACCTCCAGAGCATTGAGATCCCTTGGTGGGAAGACTGCTGAGCTGCATTCGGGGACTGTGAGGAGCACTTCAGGGAAGATGGGAAAAGACTGAAAATATTCTCTAGCCGAAAGAGAACTGAAGAATCACAGAGCAGACCTGTGAGCCCGACATTCTTTTGCCAAATTTCAAAGCAGGCTATTAAGGAGATAGATTTTGAATCTTATAGTGAAAAAAAAAGTAATAATAACAAAAGGCAACACAATTTTATCATGAACTAGGTTTCTCAGATTATTATACCTGGTTGATCTCAGAATGACATCTGAGAGTCTCCCATACTATAATTTTCACAGGATTCAAAAATGTGAGAGGTTTTTTCTTTTTAAGAAAAAACATAATTGATTGATACCATCCTGAAAAGAAGTTCGTAGGTAATCAGCATAAGAAATAATTTTTAATATGAGCAGACACGCATCAGCTTACCAAATTTGCAGATGACACAGTATCCAGGCACAGGTTAAAAGAAGCTGCCTCTGACAGCAGTTCTAATTTTTTTTCCTGCTGCCTCAACTAGTATCTTCCCTACCGCCCCCACCATCACTCTGACTCTTCCTAAGAGCACTGGGTTGGGACGATACTCCACCCACTGTTGATCTGTTTGAGCAGGGGCAGTCCATTTCACCTCCCAGGGCCTCCAGTTTCTCTTCTGCACACAGAGATGACTCCCAAGGCCTCTTCAGCTTTTAGTCCCCATGACTCTTATGAAGACTTTGGGCTTGGCAGCACTTTATTTTTTCCTCTGAAAACAGTTTTTAATTTGCCCATACCTGTGGATGGGTTCCCTGAAGCTACCCAATTGATATGTCACTGAGCATTTGGAAATTGTTGGTTATGAAGGGCAGTTGAAGAGTAAAGTTGTTTTTCTGCAGCATCTTTGTTCATAGCTGTGCCTTTTAGTATACCCAGGGAGGGATTTAAAAACAAACAAAAAACTGGAGGAACAAGAAAGAATGAGGAAAATGATAAATTGTGTTGGAAATCATCTAATGATGAGCCTGCTCCGGGAAATCATCTAATGATGAGCCTGTTCTGGGAAATCCTTAACCACAGGAATGATCTTCACATGGTGTTGAGCATTTAAATCCTTCTGGTTGAACGCCAGAGAAGGTGTGAGCTGCAATGACTCTAACAAGACTGGGGAATCTGGGCAGCCTCTGCACTTGAACCCAAGGCCAGCCCAAGACAGTGACACCCTCTACTCGCCCCGCTTTCTTACTAGCACCCTCATCACAACGACAGCAGCCTTTACAGTTATGCAAAGTGCAAACTCCTCTGACCTTTGGTTCTTCTGCAATAAGGTCAGCTGGCTGTTTTTAATGTTTCCTTTTATGGCTTTCAGAAAACCTTCCTCCCATGTGAAATGTGAAATTTTGAAAGGGTCCAAGCCATATCTCACATGGAAAGGGACACTAGATAGGAATAATTTACATCTTAAAGTTATGAACACAAAATTAATTAGAAAATTGAACCAGGGTGATAGGTAGTAAAAAAACAGCTGTTCCTGTTTTAGCCTCGGTTTCATTTCTCCCACAGATTCTAAATCTCAGGGAGCTTGTGAACTCAATTCCCTTTAATTGTCTCTATGCGAGCACAGTCATGCTAGTTCAAAGCTCATAAACATCGAGGTCTAACGTTACTTGTTTGAATGATGCATTCATTCTGGGACTAAGTGTGAGAATGCCAATAAGCCCTTTGCATAACTCAAAAGAGTGTAGGCATTGTGAGAAAATGAACTGAATAAATGGAAACACTGAATCTCCAAATTCATTTCCAAAATTAAAAACCAGCTACCTACCACTGATATTTTATACATCTGTATACTTTCTGGTAAAACATTCTTTAAAATAAATTCACAAGTCACAATCCTTGAGCAAAAACTAGCAATATACTTTCTTGGGGCCATTTGACTTCTCAGATTTGCAGAGAGAAGAAATGAGGACTATTAACAGAGAATTTCTAGGTTTTTGTTACAGTGTTTATGAAGGACCCTGATCCTATATGCCCCATAGGTCCCTTTTCCACAGACATGTGAATCAGTGGGAACTGAGAATTCACGTTGAATACCAGTTTCTCTGGCCATGCATAAAAAACAAATCCTTTCCCCAGAATGCTGCACGTTTTAACACAAGATCTCTTCTTGCCGAACATGCTCAAACTGTCCATTCCCTTGCTCTGTTACCTGCTCTTCATATTCTGCTGAGAACAAATGTGTCAAATGAACAGATTGCTCTGCCAGTCAGCTTTTGTCAAACTAGGAAAATTATATCCAGGCCTTGTCAGGAAAACAAGCTTTGGAGTCTTCTGGATGCACCTGTGAAGCTGGCCCTGCTCACAGCTGCACACCCTCCTGGCATTCCAACATTGGCCACGTTGATTCAAAGCACAACCGATCAGAAATCTCTCAGGCAACCTCTCCTTCAGCTGACACAGCCAACTGGCTATGAGCAAGTGTTTGTCAAGCCCCAGTCAGAATTGCTGACCATAAAACATAAGATAATGAGCAAAAATTAGCTCCGGAAGAGAAGTTTCAGTTGTCTGCACTTGTCCTTTCCAGGTTTTATGCCCCCCGGAAACCCAGGAATTCATTACTTCATCCTCCTTCATGTTTTAGTATTTCAGGGGAGTTTGTGATATTCTCTAAATTGGTTGACCTTTCATTTAGGATTAGGAAAATAGTTGAATTATCATTAATAGTGTGAGTCTGCTAATTTGCTTGTGATGGTTAAGAATTCCCTATTGAAGAAGATAGTCAAAGATTCTTCACAGGGGCTGTATCAGCTGGAGCTTTTCACTCTGGGGTGTTTCTGATCCATCTTTGACCCAGGGTATCTGAGGCCTGTCTGGTGCCCTGAAGGCTTTTTGGTGAGCTCCAGATGGATTTTAAGATTTTTACATAAATCTCAGGATGGCTGGGAAGTTATCACAACACAAAGTAAGACGGAAATAGAGATGACCTTTCTTGCTCAATTACTGTCATTGGATGCTGGCTAATTTGAAAGTAGCAAAATGATGTGTCTACCTCTAGTTATAACTCAATTTCCAGACAAATTATATATTGCTATAAAGGTAAAACCTACACTCATACTCTTGTATGTGAGATAAATTTTTTTCTAAGAAGAAATGACTAATTTTTAAAGTAATTTTATAACCAATTGTACCTGTGTTTACCATTTGCTTCCAACCAAAAGTTTAATTTGGACTTGATCTTTCCGAAGATTGAAACATTGTGTTCATAAATACTGTTTTGTTCTTTCTGGTTTTAATGGGCTGACCTAACTCCTACCCTCATTGAGGTTCTGTGGTATACTTATTTAGCAATCAACTATTGGGATGAAAAAATAATGGCCCCTAGCACACGAAACCATGAATGTATTGCTTATTACACTTTGCTAGAATTTAGTATAAACACATAGATACAAGCATCATATTAAACAACTATGAAATTATTGTACAACTGACATGAAATTTAAAAAAAAACAACACACTTCTTTAAGTATCTCTCAGAGTTCATTCTGCCAAGAATAATTTTCTTTAATTAATTGGTTAGGCATTTATTTAAGCCATTTCTTTAAATTCTAGGGCAGAGGCAACAATCTATGTCTAATTTGTTTTCGCAGTCACAAGTGGATTTGTACTGAAAATTGAAAGGTGAACTGGAGCTGACAAACTTATTTTAGGATATCTTGCAGTTAGCATAAATTAACCAAACACCACAGAACTTTTAGATTCAGCTGGCAGTGAGAAGTGTGTATTTAGATGTGTTTATGAATTTTCATCTTGTTTCTAATCTTTAAATAATTTACTCTCTATCTTTTGTATGTTCTTTCTCAGCCTGTTGCAGTAACTAAAAAAAAAAATCCTGTTCTGACATCATATCGACTCTGAAACTAAATCTATCCAGTGATTAAACAGTGCTCTTCTCTCTTCTCTGTACATTTTGCCTTATAATTCTCTCAAGGCATCTATGTAATTATTTATTTGTCCTTGAAATTTTGCCAACTTTTATTTTTTATGAGCCCATGAATTCAGTATCTGGAAGATGCCATTACTCCCACATTACATTTGACCATATTACAGGATCAGATGTAGTAAATATAACACACAAAACTCATGGGTTTTCTATGGAGGGGCCATACAATACCCAACAAAGTTTGAGAGGTGAAAGAACCTTGAAGTGTCGTAGATGCAAAAAAATATGTGAATATAAGTTCTGATCTATGGGAGCTGAAGGAACTAGCAAGGACATCTCCTGATTTTATATTTGGAGCATTTAAGGACAGAAGATAAAGCAGAAATGTGATTTGTAGCCACTACAAAACACACCTTCCTTGCTAATACCAGGCCTTTTAACAGCCTTCTTTTGAAAACGCTTTCTGCACTGTGGATGTGTTGTATTTCTATGCTTTTGACAATTGAGTAGATTGTTTATTAACCTCCTAGGAAAATGATCCAACCTAATTTTTATTGTTAGTGAGGTAACTGTTAATCACAAAGTGGTTTCCTTAACAGAGTGAATGACTAACATACTCACCTTAAGAAGTCTCTAAAACAATAAAATTCCAATTACTCCAGGCAATTTGTGTTGTTCTGTCTGGTTTTTAAACAATTCTTTTAGCAGCTGGGCCTTTTTAAAAAGGGCATCACTCACAAGAGGCGAGTGTATAGAATTGATTACAGTAAGGACAGCACATGGGGTGCCTCGTTCTCCCCGACGGCTTGACATGGACCCCATGTGGGTTTGTGCACACACATTGCATGGAGCCCCCGTAGATGCATATGCACATACACACACTGCACGGAACCCCTGTACGCATATACACACATGCACACACGCACTCACACTGCACGAAACCCCTGTATGCATACACACACACACACACACTGCATGTAACCCCTGTACGCATACACACACACACTGCACGGAACCCCTGTATGCATACACATACGTGCACTCACATTGCATGGACCCCTGTATGCATATACACACACACACACATGCACTCACACTGCATGGACCCCGGTACCTGCGTGTACACACACACACACACGCACTGCACGGAACCCCTGTATGCATATACACACATACAAATATGCACTCACACTGCATGGACCCCTGTACCTGCGTGTACACACACACACACACACACACACACACACACTGCACAGAACTCCTATATGCATATACACACACACACGCATGCACACTGCATGGACCCCGTACCTGCATGTACACACACACACACACTGCACAGAACCCCTGTATGCACATGTACACACACATACTGCACAGACACACACACCTCCCCCACATGGAAACCTTCTCAAGGTCACTCAGTTAGCAAATGACACAGCTAAACCTTGAAATCACGCAGACTGGCTCTGGAGTGAGGCCATAGAATAGTGTCTTCAAGGAACAAACTAAAACTGGTGATAACAAAACGACTAGCAGCACTTTAGGAAAAAAGAACACATTTAATAAGTGGCTGGAAGAGATCATCTAGTAGGTTCATTTTCAAACTGTGTCCCTTAGATCTCCAGTTTCTTAACCTCTTTGACCCCGTGTGTTCTAATCTGTAAGGTGATATAATAACCGTAACTACCTCAGAGGATTGTTATGTATATTAAATGATTTAATCCACATGGAGCCTTTAAAGTACTGCCTGGCATATACTAAGCACTTAATAAGCTTAAGCTACTATTATTCAATTCGTAAACCGAGTGCCTGCAATGAACAATGCACTGAGGGTTTAGGGGATAAAGAGAGTCAGTAATACTTAATCCTAGACCACAAGAAGTTTTCAACATACTTAGATAGGAACTAGATACATGCTTTAAAAAGTTTCTAAGTTTTATGAGGATGCTGATACCCAAAACGTTCTCCAGTCCTCTGGGACCTTACTGAAAGGGAAGGGAATGGATGCAAACTGCAATGTGTGGTTGCCAGTGTCCAAGTCATTAGCAATGGGCGGCAAATTCCCAGTTGCTCCAGGCAGCAGACTCTCTGATACACTACAATGTATCAAGGAGGACCACTACCCTCCCTCCACAGCCTAACTACAGGATTGGCATGAAGCCAGGCAGAGGAGCTGCCCACCCAGCTGCTTGAACCAGACTCTAGCATGTGTAATGCCTGGAGAGGTCCCAAGTGCACCACACCAGAGTGAAAAAGCAAAAAAGGAACAAATAGGCCCTGCCTGAAAACTGAGTTTCGGCACCTCACCCTGCTCACTAGAGCACCATAGCTAATGAATGCCAGGTTCTCACCAAACTCACCAGATTAATCAATCCATCTCCTGAAAGGAGGAGCAAGTAAGGGGACTCAGTTGTCCTCAAGAGAGTCAGATGACACCACTGTGGGGAAGAAGAGGTTAAAATTGAGAGGTTCACACAGTGACAGGGATACCAAATTGTCCTGAAATGAGAAGCACAGTCTTATAAAATGAAGAACTGTTGTGCTCAATGCGTCACTGATGCCCCTGATAAGAAATGGTAGAAAGAACAACAGAAACACCCTCTCCAAATTTTTCCCTGCAGAATTAGGGTAATGGCGGGAAGTCCCTTCTCTATGACCCTAGGTGCAAAAGTAGGGAGAAAAAGAAAAGCATTCTCCACTCCAACCCACACACACACATACACATGCACACACACACACACACACAAAAGATCACTTCTGACTGCAATCATGAAGTCTCCCAAGGAAAAAAATCAAGGTCCTAGCAGCAAGAATTTTTTTATAGAAGTCGAGATATGCAAGAAGCAGAGAGGGTGTAGTATGGAAAAGGAATAGGGACAGAAAAATAGAGGGTACAGGCAAGAAAGGGCAAATGGGAGTAATGTACAAGTAGGTGCCAGAGCTGGAGAAGCACGGGAGCTGCCTTCAAGGTCCCTGGGTCAGAATCCATGGGTGGTGACCATTCTGCAATGCTGGATCTCAGCCTGTACACAGTGGAGAAGCACTGCCTGTGTGGACTGGAGAAAGTAGACAGTCAGAGAAGCAACAGACTAAAAGGATTTGACTAACAACAGACACAATTTAGAACGCTGCTGTGGTTGTCCCAGCAAGAATATCACAGCTTTTCTTCCTTCTTCAAACTTAGATCAACACAATTTTTATGCATACACATTGAATGTTTGTATGCAACACATCTTAGCATATAAGTACATCATGTTCTTTATAATTATTTTATCCAAATTGCACTGAGATCATTCTGAACTCTGAATTAGAACTGGAGCAAGCCTTGGCAGTCCTTTGATCCAACCCTCTCAGTTTCTCACTGTAGGAATCTGAAGATAAGGAAAGCTGAAGGTATCCTTACCAAGGTCACAGACACAGCTAATGACTTTATAAGTTTTGGAAAACAAATACTATGTCTTACATTTCTAATAGAGTGTTATTTAATTTTGAAAACATCTTTTAATCCAGCACTTTGAAAGTGATCAGCTTTTAATGGAATGCCTTTTGCCCATGAAAATTGAACTTTTGAAAATAACATCTGGTTAAACAAAACAAAACAAAACAAAACAGAAAATCCTCTCACAACAAATGTAGTGTAACCAGATTACAACTTAATCTCACAACTGACCTTCAAAGAAAATGCTAAATTTCTGTGTTCAGATACTTCCTGAATGGGGTAACTAGGTTATCATTTTAAACATCCTCGTTACATAATAACAAAAATGTCACCCTGACTTCATCCAATCACAAGATTTTTGACATAAAAATATTTCCCATAAATATAAAAATGATTGTCTATAAATAATAAAGCCATGAACAATAGCCATAGAGCTAAGATATTAAATCTTAAGAACAATAGCCATAAAAAAGGATGAGTTCATGTCCTTTGTAGAAACATGGATGAAGCTGGAAACCATCATTCTGAGCAAACTATTGCCAAGGACAGAAAACCAAACACCACATGTTCTCACTCATAGGTGGGAATTGAACAATGAGAACACATGGACACAGGAAGGGGAACATCACACACCCGGGGCTGTTGTGGGGTGGGGGGAGGGGGGAGGGAGAGCATTAGGAAAAATACCTAATGTAAATGATGAGTTAATGGGTGCAGCACACCAACATGACACATGTATACATATGTAACAAACCTGCATGTTGTGCACATGTACCCTAGAACTTAAAGTATAATAATAATAAAAAAAAGAAAAAGAAAGAAAGAGAGAAAGAAGAAAGAAAGAAAGAAGAAAGAAAGAAAGAAAGAGAAAGAAAGAAAGAACACTAGCCATGAAGCTAGGATATTAAATACATGTCACATTTTATTAGTGAGGAAGGTTCTGTTCTTGGTATGAGTTCGGCCTTTCTTTCTTTCTGGGAATTTTATATTATTGGTGCTTGATTTAAAGAGGTGAATTCTTAGAATAAAAATATGGCAAAGAACTCATTGGCCAAGTTTTCAGATGCTTTGTGGGCTTTGCGTATCTAAAAGATAGCTAAGAATGTAGCCCTCCTCTGATCATTAGATTGTGCCTTCTGTTGAATAACAACATCTCTTCAAGAATAATCTCTGTAAACAACCTCACACACTTTTCATCGAAGCTTAAATAGAAATGTTCATTAATTAAATATACAGTATGTTTTAAATACGTCCTTGGTTTTATTCCATCTCCAAAGTGACCTCTAAGCAGGTTTAAGTAAATGCTTTAAAAAATATCAATTATTGGAGGTGTCAGTACTTTTAGCTATAGCTGCCCAAGTGAGTTGGCAAAAAGGAGATGAGGTTTTCAGGTGCTTCAGGGCAAGGATGTGCTTTCCCCTAGCCTATGGGGTAATAACCCTCTGATTCCTTCACTGGTTCCAAAGTCTATATTTAGGCTTACAGGTGTTTTAGAATAACAATATCATGATTTTTTTCTTTTTAAAAAAATTCCAATTTAGCTACTTCACAGACAATATTTTTTATATTCTGCCATTTTCCTCAATTCCGATGATAGAAAAAGACAATGATTTCCCATCCCTTAAAGTTTCCAAAGAAAGGTGAAAACTTCCATTCTACTCCCAGTTGGGAAAAGTATAAAAGCAACATCGTTAGTCCCCCTTTAAACCCCCCCACTGGCCCCAAGGAGACAAGAATGACTATTAATTAGGGCCTTAGAAAAGAAACCCTCTGGGTTTACTTTTTTTTTTTTTAAGATCATCTTGTTCAAAAGACAGCTGAGAACTTCTGCACCACTGCTAATTGATCAGCAGGTAGAGATTTTTTTTGTTCATCTGTATGATTTATCCTTCTTCCTTCTCCTTTTATCTCAAATTTCAAATGGTTTAGAATTGGGAGATACACAGATTAGAAGACAGCAAATTCAATCACAAATTTACAAGGAAAACTAAAGTACCACATTGTAAGATACATTCCAAGTTTAAAATGGCCAATGTAGGGAAAGGAGAGTATGGAAAACACAGTAGTTTGGAAAATATTTAACAGATATATTATGTTTATTTTTTCCACCTCAATTAAGTATCTAATTGGTAATCAACATTTGTCTAAGGGAAGATGATACCTGAACTTCAGGACAGTGTTATGAGTGGAGTAGCACCTCCCTTACTGAATGAAGCCACAGGGTTCCCACGGTTGTCTTTCTCCTGGCAGCATCATCGAGGACTAAAACGTCAAGCCTTCCTCCTGGGTATCAGTCTGTGTCCCAGCCCCACTACAGCTGTACCGACTCCTCGGCTAACATAACGCTGTCCTGCAAGGTTATGTGATGATTTTCCACCTTTCTCAGAGTCTTTACCGGTGCCATCTCAGGCTGTTAGCCCAATCAGGTCCAGGGACTTGGCCAAGGGGACACGGGGTCTCTCTGCAGAGGTGGAGTCTGAGTTCACTAGGCAAGGAATGAGGCACAAGCACAGATGGGCCTCAGACTAGAGAGAAAACATGGAGTCAGGTCCCACCAGACCCTGAAATTAGAAAAATCCAGGTGATGTGGCCACGGGGAATGTCATATCCAGCTCAGGATTTTTCAAATTTGAGCCCCACACGATGGTGATTGCAAAGCCTTCCTGTGAGTACCACATGGGAAAAAAAAAAAGTCTCTACAGAGGGAAGCTTACAAATTCATCTTGCAAAGACAGTTTAACAGTCTAGGAGGCTCTAGCTTCCACCTAAGCATACATAGATTTTCTTAAAGGAGCTATTTATTTAAAATATAAATTGTGTGCCTCAGAACAAAAGATGTAAGATAGCTAACAATTATAACCTGTTCCAGGGAAAAACAAGTAAACAGCATAATATTTAACTGTTACCAGTTAATGACCCCATAATAAATAATCTGCAATTGATTAAATAATCCTTTAGGCTGAGCCCTGAAATACCAACATTGGCAAAATTAACGAATCTTCTATGGGACCTAGTTAACAATAGACTTTAGATCAGCCAGGTGGGTGCTCCAGAAAATTCATTGTAAGCTCTTTAGCCCAACTCACAGGTATTACATCAACTACGGGGCCATTCTTCTAACAAAGATAACACATTTCTTTTGATTAATGACTTGGAGTTTTTCAAATTTTTTTGTATTAATGGGTAATCCAAAATAGTTATTTTAGGCTGAAAATAAAGCAAAATGCAACCTGGAGTTCACAGCTGTATAATCTTACCATTGAGCGTTTTGGTTCCAAAATCAGATTGATGAGATTGGAGTCCATGCTCTGGCACATGCTCAGCTCTGAGTCTTTGGGAAAATTACTTAATCACTCTGCCTCCATTTTCTCATCTTTAACATGGTCAAAATAATAGTTTTTACTTCACAGGTTATGGTGAAGATCAGCTGATGCAGATATTGATCTGAGAACAGTACCTGGTGCATATTATGTCCTCAGTAAATGAAACATTTGTAATATTTTTGGTTTGAAACTGCCTTTGCAAACACTATAACAGAGAGAAAATTATGAGGGTGAAAGAGATCTGATGAAACCAACTCCATCTTTGCCTCCAACCTCCAAACTGCCCTTGTTCATTTCTGTCCAAGCGAACTACAGGAGGAATTTAGTTTATAGTTTAACTTCGAAACAAAGATTATAACATTTCTTTCCTAAAACAAGTCCCCTCCTTGACTGGGGACAAGAACATCTTTGTAAAACTAACAAGTTAGCGGCAAAATTAGAAATGATGGCTCAGGAGTCACGCAGCCAGAGGCTAGAAGATCCCTTCACTTCCCCAGTTGCTCCAATGGGTAACATTTCTATTGTAAAACCTAAGATTGGTGTTCCAGGCATTTTTCAAACCCTGCATTCTTATGGATGAGCTGGGGCCACCCAGACAGGTAAACTGGCTCATCCTGTCTTGCGGCCCCCACCCACGAACCGAGTCAGCACAAGAGGACAGCTTTGATTCCCTGAGATTTCAACCCTGGCCTGAACAATCAGTGTCTCCATTCCCTAACCCCCACCCACCAAAGTATCTCTGAAAAACCCTACTCTCTGAATTTTCAGGGTGGCTAATTTGAGTAATAAGAAAGCCTTGGCTTGACCTTTCGCCAGCTCTACACATACTAAACTCTTTCTCTACTGCAATCCTGCTGTCTTGATAAATCAGCAGTTGGTGAGAAGAACCCGCAGGTGGTTACAGTATTAACAGTAAATTCACTGTACCTCTTGCTTAACTACAGAAGCAACAGAAGAGAAAAATACGTTTTGTCTACATGCAACTTTGGTTAAGATGCAATGGAATCCATCATTTAGAATTGCAGCTCATTATAAATATTAAATAAACAAATTTATTAACTCTTAAGTGTTTAAGACCCTGTGGTCAAACAGGTCAAGCAGGATCTTGAAAGTACTTAAACGTTCTTGTTTTTAGCCATTATTTTCTCTAATAATGCAGTCAAGGAGACATCATTTTTAAACCACAAAAAGTTTGAATCAAAAGAGCCTGTTTTTGTTTTGTTTTGTTTTTTTGAGACAGGGTCTTGCTCTCTGGCTCAGGTTGGAGTAAAGTGGAATGATCTTGGCTCATTGCAAACTCCGCCTTCTGGGTTCAAAGGATTCTCCTACATCACCCTCCTGAGAAGCTGGGATTACAGGCCTGCACCACCATGGCAGGCTAATTTTTGTATTTTAGTAGAGATGGGCATTCCCCATGTTGGCCAGGCTAGTCTCGAACTCCTGACCTTAAGTGATCTGCCCACTTTTGCCTCCCAAAGTGCTTGGATTACAGGTGTGAGCCATTGCCTAAAACAGCCTTTTTTTCAAAGTACATTTATTCTCTTTGTGCCTGTCCCAGAGCACAAGTTTTGCTGCTTGGCCATAATGTAATTTTTCTTTTGAGCATTTCCGTGTACGCTTTGACTGTGGCCTTCATCCCTTGTCAGGTTTGCGACTGCAATTTTCACTAATCCCCATGAGCACTTTGCCTGACGAGGAATAGAGAGCCCAGGCTGTTAACCTAGTCAAGGGGACTGCACCACATGTTAGATATCATAGGCCTTTGAGTCCAAGCAATACTTTTCAGTTGACAGTTCACTGAGAATTTAATACATATTTAAGAACGATCACAGAGAGATGTTTACCCCGGTTGCCCCCCAGAAAGATTCCCTACATCAGAAATTCTGACTGATTTCAGAGAAGCCTGTAATCTGCATTAAAATTCAAAAATGTATATTCAATAAAGATATTGGTTCAAATGTATTTATTTTCCTTGAGTAGGCCATACATGCAAGAAAAAATAAACAGAGTATACAACCTCTTGACTTTAAACTTGAAGACAAACTCATCTCAAGAAAAACAGCCTGTGCTTAAGCTGTGGAGCTGGTTGGATTAGGGGCTTGAAAGACCATGCCAGAATCCAGTTGTCTGACGTTAAAAAGGAATCAGAGGTCGCCAGATCTACTCATCTGTTTCCACTCATCTGTTTACCCGTTCATTCAAAAAACTGAATATTGGGGTCTAACATTTAGGTTTTCAAAAAATTCTAACAAGGTTAGGGCTTATTAAAGGAAGAAAAAAGAAACGAGTTAGGTTGGAAACAAGAAGGTATAATTTTTTCTCTCATGAAGTTTCCTTTAAAAAAAACACTAAGAAAAAAGACAATGCAAAAAAAGAGAGAGAGAGAAATAAATAGCAGATTTTCAAGAACAAAATCACATTCAGAAAAAAAAAAAAGTAGCCTCAGTCAAAACACGACCTATAAAGATAATTCATTTCAGGATCGGACTGAACACCAGGAAATTTAGTATTTGAAACAAGTTTGGTATTCAGAATAATAATTGTAATGAGTTGAGAGCTACTTTTCAATCCAAGTTTTTAGCATAATAAGCAATAATCTATTAATACAGGCAGAAAGCATGAAGTGAAGTGTTATTTACACATTACATGCATTAAACTTGCTGAAATCTGGGGAGTGTTTTAATTGTTATTCTTGAAGAGAAAAATGTCAAAGAGAAAACCTTAAGGTTACTTAGAGTCTGTGTGGGTCTGTAATGCATGATTGGAGCTGGAGCTTGTCCATGAAGATGGTCCTAGCATGCTGTATCCATGGAAAGCTACACCAAGCTTGCTGCTCAGAGATACTGCTTTCAACCTTGGGTTAGGCAAATTTAAGAACTGCAAGCTGAGAAAACAGATGTGGACAGTAAGACCCCTGATTCAAAGCACACAACAGTTACGGTGCCCTCCTGTGAGTGAACAGATGGCGATAGTTAACAGGTTTCTCCATAATCATTAAAATGAGGGCACGGAGCCAGACTGCATTAATTAAAGAAAAACAGTCTCACTAAAGGGCAGTAACTTTTCATTGTTGCACCATCTACCCTTTCTCAGAAGCAAAATTCAAAGGACTAAGAGACTTCAGAAAGCCAAATACAACTCGCTGTGTGCTGACACAGACTCCCTCATAGAGAAACTCCTATATAACTTTGCTTCTGCTTGGATAGCACAGAGACACAACTTGCTGCGTGCTGACACAGGCTCCCTCATAGAGAAACTCCTATACAACTTTGCTTCTGCTTGTATAGCACAGAGACAACTCGCTGCATGCTGACACAGGCTCCCCCATAGAGAAACTCCTATATAACTTTGCTTCTGCTTGGATAGCACAGAGACACAACTCACTGTGTGCTGACACAGGCTCCCCCATAGAGAAACTCCTGTATACCTTTGCTTCTGCTTGTATAGCACAGAGACAAAACTCGCTGCGTGCAGACGCAGGCTCCCCCATAGAGAAACTCTTATATACCTTTGCTTCCGCTTGTATAGCACAGAGATACAACTCGCTGTGTGCAGACACAGGCTCCCCCACAGAGAAACTCCTGTATACCTTTGCTTCTGCTTGGATAGCACAGAGACACAACTTGCTGAGTGCTGACACAGGCTCCCTCATAGAGAAAATCCTATATACCTTTGCTTCTGCTTGTATAGCACAGACATACAACTCGCTGCGTGCTGACACAGGCTCCCTCATAGGGAAACTCCTATATACCTTTGCTTTTGCTTGTATAGCACAGAGACAAAACTCACCAGGTGCTGACACAGGCTCCCCCATAGAGAAACTCCTGTATACCTTTGCCTGTGCTTGGATTGCTCAGAGACACAACTCGCTGCATGCAGACACAGGCTCCCCCATAGAGAAAGTCCTACATAACTTTGCTTCTGCTTGTATAGCACAGAGACACAACTTGCTGTGTGCTGACACAGGCTCCCTCATAGAGAAACTACTTTATACCTTTGCCTCTGTTTGGATAGCACAGAGACACAACTCGCTGCATGCTGACACAGCCTCCCTCATAGAGAAACTCCTGTATACCTTTGCTTCTGCTTGTATAGCACAGAGACACTACTCGCCAGGTGCTGACACAGGCTCGCCCATAGAGAAACTCCTGTATACCTTTGCTTCTGCTTGGATAGCACAGAGACACAACTCGCCAGGTGCTGACACAGGCTCGCCCATAGAGAAACTCCTGTATACCTTTGCTTCTGCTTGGATAGCACAGAGACACTTTAAATTTACAATCACAAATAGGAACCCTTGTTTATATTACCTCTCAAAAAGTTCTTTCCACAGTGACCTCTTGCTCAGCAAATAGCACCAGAAACTCCTGAGCTGTTCGAGCCAGAATTCTGGTGATCAACTTTCATCCTTTACATGATCTTGCTTCTAGATGCCCCACCTATCATCTAGTCCTGTTGATTTTTTGTCCAAAAATCCTCTTGGGTCAATGTATTTTTCTTCACTTCTACTGCTATTCCCTTCCTGGGGTTTATCTAGCAGAGGAAGGAGCAATTGTCTCTGGAGGAAGGTGGCACCCTAGTGAGCCGTTCCAGTTACTCGATGCACAATGAGCTGCATTCAGTTAAAAAATATTAGGAAGACACGGCCCATGCTATACTCCCTGGGTATCACTGCTGGTTCTTCAGGACCCAAGGGCTCTTTAGTCAGCAGGTGATGGATCCTGCCAGGACTGTCCTTCCCTTCAAGGTAGTGGGTTCCCTTTTGGCCCAGGGTGTGCCTAGAAATTTCATCCAGGAGGTAGGGCCTGCAATGGGGGCCTCATGACTCTGCCCACTGTACTGTCTTACTGTGGTTGAGCTGGTATCCAAGATGCGAAGTGAAGTCTTCTTTATTCTTTGCTCTCCTTTTCTTAAGCAGATAAGAGGAATCACTTTTGTTGCTATGAACTGCACTGCTTGGGGTGTGGGGAGGGATGGCACAAACACTCCCTGAGCCACACCAGTTGCTGTCTTTCTAGGATGCATTCTCCCCCACCCCAGTCCACTGTCTGTAAGCCCCGTCTAGCTAACCTAGGACCTCAGAGAACTTCGGCCCACGGTGGTGAGGCTTTTCGAGAAACTCAAGTTCCTACTCCTGGAACGAATGATTCCCGCCTGGCTCAGGCTAGTCCAAATGCTCTCTGCATATGTAGGTGCTGAGTCCAGCATGGCTTTATTCTCCACTGCGACAGGATGGCTCTGAGGTCAATAAAAAATGCCTCCCACCCCAGTTACTGTGCTCTCCTTCTCCAATGTGCACAGATTCTCCATGCTACACAGCTGCTTCCAGGAGATGGGGAGAAGGGGAACCAGTGAGTCAAGACTCTCTCCCCTACTGTCCTCCATACCTCTTTCAGCAATGTCAAGTTAAAAGCAGGTGCTGTGGTGGCTCACCTGATTTTTGGCTTTGTGACAGTACTTTTCTGAGTGCAGAGGGTGGTTAAATTTGGAATTCCAGTCGGGGACACACCGTGTAGGCTTCCATTCCACCATCTTGTTTGCTCACCTACTTACAGTTGTTGATGCTTTTGATTCAATCCTTTCCTTTTTCTTTATTTGGTTGCTGTTGAGGTGTATGTTAGTCCATTTTGGGCAGCTATAAAGGAATACCTGAAGCTGAGTATTTTTGTACACATTTCTGCAGGATATACAAGAAGCACGGTGCTAGCATCTGCTGCTGGTGAGGGCTTCAGGGAGCTTCCAATCATGGTGAAAGAGGAAGGGGAATTGGCATGTTATGTGGTGAGAGAGCGAGCAAGAGAGAGCTGCCAGGCTCTTTCCAACAACCAGCTTTCACACGAACTAATAGAGCAAGACCTCACTCATTGCTATGGGGAGGGTCCAAAGCCATTCATGAGGGATTCACCCTTTATGACCAAAACAGCTCCCACTAGACTCCACCTTCAACACTGGCATCGAATTTCAACACGAGTTTGGAGGGGATACATATCCAAACTGTATTCGGGGAAATTTCATTTTGTCTGAACAACTCCCTTTAGCATTTTTTTAAATGTAGATCTATTGGTGACAAAGTTTCTCTATTTTTTCCTTCTCTGGTATTGTATATATTTGACTATCATTTTGAAGACGATTTTGCCAGGTATAGAACTCTAGACAGCTGTTCTTTTTCATCTCCTTAAAATAACAACTATTTCACTTCTATTGAGAAATCAGCTGTCAGTGTTATTGCTGTTCTTTTGATTATATTACTTTTTTTCTCTGGCTGTTAGTTAAAACTTTCTTGCCTTTGCTTTTCAGTAGTTCATTCATGTTTTAAGTAGTAGTGTTCTTAGTAATTATCTTTGCAATTCATAGAATTGCTTGAACCTGTGACTAATTTTTTCTTTCATAAATTCTGAAAACTCACAGGCATTACCTCTTCAGGTATTGCTTTCTACCACATGCTCTCTCACCTTGCCTTCTGGGACTCCAATTACATGTATCTTAAACTTTTTCACCATGTCCCATATATTCTTTATAATCATCTTTGCTTTCCATCCTTTTTGCTCTCCATTCTTCAATCTGGACATATTTTTACTAACCTATTTCCACCTCACTATTTTCCTTCTGTTGTGTCCAATCTGGTATTAAATCAATTTCTGGTATTCTTAGTTTCAGTAATTGTACTTTTCAGTTGTAGAATTTCTATTTGATCATTTTTTATAGATTTAAGTTCTCATGCAAAATTCTCAATCTTATTTTACTGAACACACTAGTTGCAGTTATTTTTAGATGCACATGTGATAATGCCAGTATCTGAATCACCTTTAGATCTGCTTCTCCTGTTTTTTATCTTGTCCTTGTCATTGAAATGTGCTTTTTTATTGAATGTAGGAATTTTGCATGAGAAAAGGATAGAGTGTTTGGATGTTTTCCACCAGAGGAGAGTGACCCTATTGTCCTTGGAGAGCTGACATGGAATACATAAAACATCTCACGTCAGTCCCATCACAGATAACCATGCTGTTCTGAGATGGTTATAAAGATCTGAGATCTTTATAAAGGATGCCACCAGAGGGCCCCACTAACAGTCTGGGTGTTTCCTATGACTTTTCTTCCTTGATCATTCCTAAATTCCAATTTTAGATTCCTAAAGACCTTGAGATTGCAAAAACTGCTGCTTTCTTATCGGCTTTTCATTTTCTGACCCTACGCATGTGAAGAATTCAGAAATGACTCAATGCATGAACAACAAATGTCAACCTTCCCTCTCTATGCTCCCTTCTCTCTGGCTTCTTGGCATCTCTCTGGCTGCCGTGGCCATCTCCAACATCAGTTTTTATTTACTATTTCAAATCACTTCCATAAGATAACCCAAGGCTGTCCTGCCTCCTCCGCCTCCTAGCAGCCCCCCTTTTCATGGTTTCTCAGTCTCTCACCCTCTTCCCCATCTCTGGCCCCTACTCCTGCCTCAGCAAATGACCCAAGAAAAAAGAAGCACACAGAATGTGGAGCCCATGCTCAGAGATCTCTCCCTCTCTCTGGATCTTCATTCCTCAAACTCTGGCTGTCTCAGAGGCACTCTGGTGCTGTCAAAGAGACACATTTTTATAATTTATTGGGCTTTTCAAGTTGTTCTCAGAAGGACCATTGGTGGAACTAAAAGGAAAGTCTCTTGTCCTATTTAAATTTTGTTTTCTTTATGAAAATAGTCTTTCCTTAGTAGATAACATGAGCAAATGAACAATTTTCTTCCACCACCCACTAAGTTTGAAAAGGGAAAGTAAAAAGACACCATATTATCATTGCATAAGGAAAAATTGTATGCACACTATCTTGTTTGAGAAAATGTCTATGTTTGCTTTTTTAAAATGTGGATCTCAATGGGATCAGAAACAGGAGCAAAGTTTCTTCATCTCTGTCCATCCCAGAAAAGCCCCAGTTATGTGCCATCATCCTCTATGATATACACTCAATTTCACCAAAGCAAATTGTGATTTACCTGATTGCAAAACCTCTTCAGATTAAAATTAAATATTGTAATTTCAGATGATATTTTTTGTTATCAGAGTACCTTTGTTGTATTCTTTGTTACTAGCAAAACTAGGGATGTTTGGTAGTTAATGGTCCTCACATCAAGAAAAATGTGCAGAACTCATTCATGATTCATTTAGAAATAGGCAATCTGCCTAGTTCATGCTCATACCTAACAAAGGGCTTGAAGTACTAACAAATTTCTTCCAGAACTAGAGTGAAATAATCACTAGGCATAAGAATTTCTAATATTGAACACAGAAATAAGAACAGCACATC
This sequence comes from Pongo pygmaeus, assembly GCF_028885625.2. Lineage (NCBI taxonomy): Eukaryota > Metazoa > Chordata > Mammalia > Primates > Hominidae > Pongo > Pongo pygmaeus. The sequence goes on from NC_072376.2 coordinate 202,912,245, forward strand.
TGTATGTATATTATCATCTCTTGAGAATGTCAGATTATATTCTCTATACAATTAGTCCATTCTTACCCATGTTTACATACATACATTATATTTGCCAAATAGGTGTTACTGAATAGTTTTGTAAAAGTCAAAACACATTTCAAACTCTACAAATGAGCATTGTATTTAAATGAATCACATGTTAAATAATTTTCTAAATGGAAGAACCTCTCCAATTACTTTTCAGACATGTAGATGGCCAATAGTTATATTAGATATTAGTCACGGTAATGAGTTCTGACTCCCCTTCACTATTCCTCTCTCTATTTAATAGGGTTTAATCATAGGGCTTGTAAGGATTAATTCCTTATTAATATGTTAAACCACGGCTGATTGATAACCCTCTATGGCTTTTTTGGAAGTCTTTCTCACTAAATTACACCTGCTAGAGGATTCTAGCAGATAAGTCATGAAGGCAACCTGAAAATGAATAGTCACATTTAACCTCTCTGTATATTTATTAACCAATCTGTCATCACCCCAAGTCATGTGCAGAGCACCAAATTAAAGAATGGCATATCTTTCCTGCTGGTTAAGCAAGCAAAGTACTGTCATGCATTGCTTAACGACTGGAATATCTTCTGAGAAATGTGTCATTAGGCGATTTTATCGTTGTGTGAACACGGATGGTACTTACACAAACCAAGATGGTACAGCCTATTGCACACCTGGGCTGTATAGTATAGCACACCTGGGTTATATAATATAGCTTACTGCTGTGAGGCTACAAACTTGCATAGTATGTGACTGTTCTGAATACTGTAGGCAATTGTAACACATTGCTAAGTATTTGTTTATAAACATAGAACAGATACAATCAAATACAGTACAAAAGATTATAAATGGTACACTTACCATGAATGGAACTTGCAGGACTGGAAGTTTCTCTGGGTGTCAGTGAGTGAGTGGTGAAGGTATGTGAAGGCTTAGGACATTACTGTCCACTACTGTAGATGTTATAAACACCGCACACTTAACCTCAGCTTACTGTAACATTTTTACTTTTCAACTTTTGACTGTTTTGTAAGAACATCTAGCTAAAAATGCAAACACATTGTACAGTTGTACAAGAATAGAAAGAAAAACATTTTTAATAGAGGGGGGAGGAGCCAAGATGGCCGAATAGGAACAGCTCCAGTCTACAGCTCCCAGCGCGAGAGACGCAGAAGACAGGTGATTTCTGCATTTCCATCTGAGGTACCATGTTCATCTCACTAGGGAGTGCCAGACAGTGGGTGCAGGTCAGTGGTTGAGTGCACCCACCGTGCACCAGCCGAAGCAGGGGCGAGGCATTGCCTCACTCGGGAAGCGCAAGGGGTCAGGGAGTTCCCTTTCCAGGGGTGACAGACGGCACCTGGAAAATCGGGCCACTCCCACCCGAATACTGTGCTTTTCTGACAGGCTTAGGAAACGGTGCCCCAGGAGAGTATAGCCCACACCTGGCTCAGAGGGTCCTACGCCCACGGAGTCTCGCTGATTGCTAGCACAGCAGTCTGAGATCAAACAGCAAGTCCGCAGCGAGGCTGGGGGAGGGGCGCCCGCCATTGCCCAGGCTCGCTTAGGTAAACAAAGCAGCCTGGAAGCTTGAACTGGGTGGAGACCACCACAGCTCAAGGAGGCCTGCCTGCCTCTGTAGGCTCCACCTCTGGGGGCAGGGCACAGACAAACAAAAAGACAGCAGTAACGTCTGCAGACTTAAATGTCCCTGTCTGACAGCTTTGAGGAGAGCAGTGGTTCTCCCAGCACGCAACTGGAGATCTGAGAACGGGCTGACTGCCTCCTCAAGTGGGTCCCTGACCCCTGACCCCTGACCCCCGAGCAGCCTAACTGGGAGGCACACCCCCCAGCAGGGCAGACTGACACCTCACATGGCCGGCCAGGTACTCCAACAGACCTGCAGCTGAGGGTCCTGTCTGTTAGAAGGAAAACTAACAGAAAGGACATCCACACCAAAAACCCATCTGTACATCACCATCATCAAAGACCAAAAGCAGATACAACCACAAAGATGGGGAAAAAACAGAGCGGAAAAACTGGAAACTCTAAAAAGCAGAGTACCTCTCCTCCTCCAAAGGAACGCAGTTCCTCACCAGCAACAGAACAAAGCTGGACGGAGAATGACTTTGACGAGCTGAGAGAAGAAGGCTTCAGATGATCAAATTACTCTGAGCTACGGGAGGATATTCAAACCATAGGCAAAGAAGTTGAAAACTTTGAAAAAGATTTAGAAGAATGTATAACTAGAATAACCAATACAGAGAAGTGCTTAAAGGAGCTGATGGAGCTGAAAACCAAGGCTTGAGAACTACGTGAAGAATGCAGAAGCCTCAGGAGCCGATGCGATCAAATGGAAGAAAGGGTATCAGCCTTGGAAGATGAAATGAATGAAATGAAGCGAGAAGGGAAGTTTAGAGAAAAAAGAATAAAAAGAAATGAGCAAAGCCTCCAAGAAATGTGGGACTATGTGAAAAGACCAAATCTACGTCTGATTGGTGTACCTGAAAGTGACGGGGAGAATGGAAACAAGTTGGAAAACACTCTGCAGGATATTATCCAGGAGAACTTCCCCAATCTAGCAAGGCAGGCCAACATTCAGATTCAGGAAATACAGAGAACGCCACAAAGATACTCCTCGAGAAGAGCAACTCCAAGACACATAATTGTCAGATTCACCAAAGTTGAAATGAAGGAAAAAATGTTAAGGGCAGCCAGAGAGAAAGGTCGGGTTACCATCAAAGGGAAGCCCATCAGACTAAAAGCGGATCTCTCCGCAGAAACCCTACAAGCCAGAAGAGAGTGGGGGCCAATATTCAACATTCTTAAAGAAAAGAATTTTCAACCCAGAATTTCATATCCTGCCAAACTAAGCTTCATAAGTGAAGGAGAAATAAAATACTTTACAGACAAGCAAATGCTGAGAGATTTTGTCACCACCAGGCCTGCCCTAAAAGAGCTCCTGAAGGAAGCACTAAACATGGAAAGGCACAACCAGTACCAGCCACTGCAAAATCATACTGAAATGTAAAGACCATCAAGACTAGGAAGAGACTGCATCAACTAATGAGCAAAATAGCCAGCTAACATCATAATGACAGGATCAGATTCACACATAACAATATTAACTTTAAATGTAAATGGACTAAATGCTCCAATTAAAAGACACAGACTGGCAAATTGGATAAAGACTCAAGACCCATCAGTGTGCTGTATTCAGAAAACCCATCTCACGTGCAGAGACACACATAGGCTCAAAATAAAAGGATGGAGGAAGATCTACCAAGAAAATGGAAAACAAAAAAAGGCAGGGGTTGCAAACCTAGTCTCTGATAAAACAGACTTTAAACCAACACAGATCAAAAGAGACAAAGAAGGCCATTACATAATGGTAAAGGGATCAATTCAACAAGAAGAGCTAACTATCCTAAATATATATGCACCCAATACAGGAGCACCCAGATTCATAAAGCAAGTCCTGAGTGACCTACAAAGAGACTTAGACTCCCACACATTAATAATGGGAGACTTTAACACCCCACTGTCAACATTAGACAGATCAACGAGACAGAAAGTCAACAAGGATACCCAGGAATTGAACTCAGCTCTGCACCAAGCGGACCTAATAGACATCTACAGAACTCTCCACCCCAAATCAACAGAATATACATTTTTTTCAGCACCACACCACACCTATTCCAAAATTGATCATATACTTGGAAGTAAAGCTCTCCTCAATAAATGTAAAAGAACAGAAATTATAACAAACTATCTCTCAGATCACAGTGCAATCAAGCTAGAACTCACGATTAAGAATCTCACTCAAAACCACTCAACTACATGGAAACTGAACAACCTGCTCCTGAATGACTACTGGGTACATAACGAAATGAAGGCAGAAATAAAGATGTTCTTTGAAACCACCGAGAACCAAGACACAACATACCAGAATCTCTGGGATGCATTCAAAGCAGTGTGTAGAGGGAAATTTATAGCACTAAATGCCCACAAGAGAAAGCAGGAAAGATCCAAAATTGACACCCTAACATCACAATTAAAAGAACTAGAAAAGCAAGAGCAAACACATTCAAAAGCTAGCAGAAGGCAAGAAATAACTAAAATCAGAGCAGAACTGAAGGAAATAGAGACACAAAAAACCCTTCAAAAAATAAATGAATCCAGAAACTGGTTTTTTGAAAGGATCAACAAAATTGATAGACCACTAGCAAGATTAATAAAGAAAAAAAGAGAGAAGAATCAAATAGATGCAATAAAAAATGATAAAGGGGATATCACCACCGATCCAACAGAAATACAAACTACCATCAGAGAATATTACAAACCCCTCTACGCAAATAAACTAGAAAATCTAGAAGAAATGGATAAATTCCTCAACACATACACCCTCCCAAGACTAAACCAGGAAGAAGTTGAATCTCTGAATAGACCAATAACAGGAGCTGAAATTGTGGCAATAATCAATAGCTTACCAACCAAAAAAAGTCCAGGACCAGATGGGTTCACAGCCGAATTCTACCAGAGGTACAAGGAGGAGCTGGTACCATTCCTTCTGAAACTATTCCAATCAATAGAAAAAGAGGGAATCCTCCCTAACTCATTTTATGAGGCCAGCATCATCCTGATACCAAAGCCTGGCAGAGACACAACAAAAAAAGAGAATTTTAGACCAATATCCTTGATGAACATTGATGCAAAAATCCTCAATAAAATACTGGCAAACAGAATCCAGCAGCACATCAAAAAGCTTATCCACCATGATCAAGTGGGCTTCAACCCTGGGATGCAAGGCTGGTTCAATGTACGCAAATCAATAAATGTAATCCAGCATATAAACAGAACCAAAGTCAAAAACCACATGATTATCTCAATAGATGCAGAAAAGGCATTTGACAAAATTCAACAACCCTTCATGCTAAAAACTCTCAATAAATTGGGTATTGATGGGACGTATCTCAAAATAATAAGAGCTATTTATGACAAACCCACAGCCAATATCATACTGAATGGGCAAAAACTGGAAGCATTCCCTTTGAAAACTGGCACAAGACAGGGATGCCCTCTCTCACCACTTCTATTCAACATAGTGTTGGAAGTTCTGGCCAGGGCAATTAGGCAAGAGAAGGAAATCAAGGGTATTCAATTAGGAAAAGAGGAAGTCAAATTGTCCTTGTTTGCAGATGACATGATAGTATATCTAGAAAACCCCATCGTCTCAGCCCAAAATCTCCTTAAGCTGATAAGCAACTTCAGCAAAGTCTCAGGATACAAAATCAATGTACAAAAATCACAAGCATTCTTATACATCAATAACAGACAAACAGAGAGCCAAATCATGAGTGAACTCCCATTCACAATTGCTTCAAAGAGAATAAAATACCTAGGAATCCAACTTACAAGGGATGTGAAGGACCTCTTCAAGGAGAACTACAAACCACTGCTCAAGGAAATAAAAGAGGATACAAACAAATGTAAGAACATTCCATGCTCATGGGTAGGAAGAATCAATATCATGAAAATGGCCATCCTTCCCAAGGTAATTTACAGATTCAATGCCATCCCCATCAAGTTACCAATGACTTTTTTCACAGAATTGGAAAAAACTACTTTAAAGTTCATATGGAACTAAAAAAGAGCCCGCATCGCCAAGTCAATCCTAAGCCAAAAGAACAAAGCTGGAGGCATAACGCTACCTGACTTCAAACTATACTACAAGGCTACAGTAACCAAAACAGCATGGTACTGGTACCAAAACAGAGATATAGATCAATGGAACAGAACAGAGCCATCAGAAATAATGCCACATATCTACAACTATCTGATCTTTGACAAACCTGGCAAAAACAAGAAATGGGGAAAGGATTCCCTATTTAATAAATGGTGCTGGGAAAACTGGCTAGCCATATGTAGAAAGCTGAAACTGGATCCCTTCCTTACACCTTATACAAAAATCAATTCAAGATGGATTAAAGACTTAAATGTTAGACCTAAAACCATAAAAACCCTAGAAGAAAACCTAGGCATTACCATTCAGGACATAGGCATGGGCAAGGACTTCATGTCTAAAACACCAAAATTGACAAAAGCCAAAATTGACAAATGGGATCTAATTAAACTAAAGAGCTTCTGCACAGCAAAGGAAACTACCATCAGAGTGAACAGGCAACCTACAAAATGGGAGAATATTTTCGCAACCTACTCATCTGACAAAGGGCTAATATCCACAATCTGCAATGAACTCCAACAAATTTACAAGGAAAAAACAACCCCATCAAAAAGTGGGCGAAGGGCATGAACAGACACTTCTCAGAAGAAGACATTTATGCAGCCAAAAAACACATGAAAAAATGCTCACCATCAGTGGACATCAGAGAAATGCAAATCAAAACCACAATGAGATACCATCTCACACCAGTTAGAATGGCAATCATTAAAAAGTCAGGAAACAACAGGTGCTGGAGAGGATGTGGAGAAATAAGAACACTTTTACACTGTTGGTGGGACTGTAAACTAGTTCAACCATTGTGGAAGTCAGTGTGGCGATTCCTCAGGGATCTAGAACTAGAAATTCCATTTGACCCAGCCATCCCATTACTGGGTATATACCCAAAGGACTATAAATCATGCTGCTATAAAGACACATGCACACGTATGTTTATTGCAGCATTATTCACAATAGCAAAGACTTGGAACCAACCCAAATGTCCAACAATGATAGACTGGATTAAGAAAATGTGGCACATATACACCATGGAATACTATGCAGCCATAAAAAATGGTGAGTTCGTGTCCTTTGTAGGGACATGGATGAAATTGGAAATCAGCATTCTCAGTAAACTATCGCAAGAACAAAAAACCAAACACCGCATATTCTCACTCATAGGTGGGAATTGAACAATGAGAACACATGGACACAGGAAGGGGAACATCACACTTTGGGGACAGTTGTGGGGTGGGGGGAGGGGGGAGGGATAGCATTGGGAGATATACCTAATGCTAGATGACGAGTTGGTGGGTGCAGCACACCAGCATGGCACATGTATACATATGTAACTTACCGCACGTTGCGCACATGTACCATAGAGCCTAAAGTAGTATAATAATAATAATAATGAAAGAAAAAAAAGAAACTTGAGATATAAAGAGGTGCTTCACAGTTAAACATAAAAAAAACAAACAAAAAAAAACAAAGCAAAAAAAATTTTTAATAGAAAGAAAAACATTTTCTCTTTCTGTTCTTATTTTTTCAGCCTTTTTTAACTTTTCCTTTTTTACTTTTTACACTGTTTTATTAAAACTTAAGACATAAATACATACATTAGCCTAAGGCTTCACAGGGCCAGGATCATCAACATCACTGTCTTCCACCTCCACATCCTGTCCCACTGGAGGGTCTTCAGGGGCTACAACATGCATGGAGCTGCCATCTCCTGTGATAGCAATGCTTCTTTTGCATACCTCCTGAAGGACCTGACATTTTACAGTTAACTGTTTACACTTAACTTTTTTCTAAAAGTAAAAGGAAAATACTCTAAAATAATTATGAAAGTATAGTATAGCAAATACACACAGCAGTAACACAGCTGTTTATCATGATAAATTTTTATGTATTGTGTGTCATTATAGCTGCTACACTTTTATGTGAACGGCAATGCAGTAGGTTTGTTCACACCAGCATCACCACAAACGCATGAGTAATGTGTTGTGCTAAGACCTTCAGGTGATTACAGTGTAATCACCTGGCTCACGCCAGTAATCCCAACAGTTTAGGAGGCTGAGGTGGGCAGATCACTTGAGGTCAGGAGTTCAAGACCAACCTGGCCAACATGGTGAAACCCCATCTCTACTAAAAATACAAAAATTATCTGGGTGTGGTGGCAGACTCCTGTAATCACAGCTACTCGGGAGACTGAGGCCAGAGAATCACTTGAACCCAGGAGGTGGAGGTGGCAGTGAGCCAAGATTGTGCCAGTGTACTCCAGCCTGGGCAACAGAGTGAGACTCCATCTCAAAAAAAAAAAAAAAAAAAAGAATGCATTGAATAACAGGATTAGTGCAGGCTGGAAGGGCTGACCAGCCTCATGCAAGTCTTGGCTCTGTCACAGCTTTATGGTCCTGGGGATCTTTCTCCTAAATCTCTTAAATCAGTTCCAAAATAAGGGTTAATGCCATATATGACATAACGTTTTTGAGTACTATATAAAATATTAAATAATTATTATTTTAAATATTAAATAATAATTATTTTAAATTAACTTAAAATTCCAAATGAATCTATTTATAAGTTCTGAAATAATGTAAAAAGAATGGTTTTGATGTTATTATCATTATTGCCTTCAAGTTAATATAAAAGTGGTGCTAGTGATTTAGAAGACCTAGATAGCCTAATTATGTAGGTGCTACTACTAGTTATGTATTTATTTTAAGTAATATGCTATATGGTATATAGTTCATCACAAAAAATAATTTAATTCCTGTAAGTTTTACAGAAGATATATTTCTATTTATGAACCTAATTTAAATCCTGTTGTACTATAATTGTGGTTAGCTGCATTCCAGGAACATAACCAGTTGGAAAAGAGATAGTTTTTCATTAAGAAAATAAAATTGCCTTAATCTCATCATGACTTTTACACTGATTTCTTGTCAGTGTTCAAGCTGTGTTCAGAGGGGATGAACAGAGCGGAAATGTGCTAGAGGGATGATTGAATAAATTAGGTTCCGTGACCCAATCCATGCCTAGGAATGTGGTTTCACATATTCTATATATCCACAATATAAACTCAGGAATAAAAAGAAGCTAAATCACCTGCATTATTACAATCCAACAGTTTAAGGCTCAATGCCTTCTCCTTTCAAACCAAAAAATGCTATCATCTATCTTCCTTTCTTCCTCCTTCCCTCTTCCCTGCTTTCCTCTGTCCTTCCTTCCCCCGTTTTCTTCTTTTGTTCTCCTTCCTTTTGCCTTCCTTCCTGCATTTCTCTTTCTTTTTCTAACAGTTGCATTTCTTGGTGCTACTTCACTCAACTCTTCATTAACTGACCATTAAGTATGAAGTCATGTTTGACTCCTGCCAGCCCAAATGCTGTCTATTCCAGGAATCTGAGTTTGCACAGGGGATTTCCTCTGTGTCAGTGACACATAACAGAGTCCAAGATACTGACCATTGGTTACAACATCTGTAAAGAGTGACTTTACTCACATGACACATCAAACCCTTCCAGTGTGTGAGAAAATGAGAAAACAGAAAAGTGTCTATGAATAAATATAGGACTGCTATATCTTGCAAATATCAAAAAAGAATAGTATCAAAGCTGGGTCTATTTGACATTGGCTATGGGTACTGATGCCATTCACATCAGACTATAGACTGTTCATCAGAGTTAGGCAAACATACTGTGTAAAATAGTTGCTTAATTTATTTGAGCCTTGGTCGATCGCTCAGTGAAAAAACTTCTGAAATCTCTGCTGTGTGTACAGCATTCCACATGCCTTATGTTAGCTGGTAACCCTCTATCTCTTTAGGGCTTGTGGTGAGAGTCAAATGTGTATGTTGCTATATATTCTTAACTGTCAACTGCTGAAGAATGTCAGTATGAAGTCCTAAGATGGGAGATGGGGAGAGCTTAGCAGCTATTGATGAAAAATTGATGAAATAACCACACTTTTCTAGTTTGGTCTAACCAAGATATAAAGATCTAGTATAGTGCCTACCACAGAGTATGTACTGAATATATATCTGTGGAATCAATGAATGTATTGATTCATGAGAGTATATGTTTGCTCAGAATCTTTCAGTAGTAATTAAGAATGGCACCTCATTATTTCTATACATACCTCATTATTACTTTTTATATAAAACTGATGAGTTCAAATGGTGGCAAGTGTTCCTCAACAAAGAGTACCTTCAGAACCGAAGGCGTGTATAAAGGACCACCTTCAGAACCCTAAGGCGTGTGTAAAGAATGCTTTGCACTGCACAAGCTTCAGATAGCTAAATAGGCTGCAAAATATCTTACCAGTAAGGAAAGCAATAATTGAACAGAAAACTTTTCTAAACAAATTTAGTCTTCAGTGACTTATTCAATTGACTTTAGATAGAGGCCAACAGAAGCAAAAGTGACTGGAGCCCCCATTTGGAGGTGATGGTATAACATGATCAATTTCCAAAATGAAATGTGAAGATACACTAGTAACTTGATTAACACTCCCCCTAAAATAAAACCAATAGAATTTGAGAAACAAAAACTACCATTCAGGCTGTTTATATGAAGTCTCATTAAAATTCACAACAATCAAGAACCCAATTTCCTAAGTAACTCTTATGCCAGGCACTCCATACCACTCAGGATTGGAAGAACCAGGCTGGAAACTGAGGTTTGTGTATCGATGAGACCTATAGTTATTCAGTCAAATCAGTCAAGTCTCCAATCCCTCATCCAGTGGTGGAGAGATTTGAGTTTTTTTTGCCTGATATTGTTTTAGTTTTAGAATTTGTATAAAAACTAAAAATACATTAAACTTATTCTGTTGTTATTTTCCACATTTTGAATAATGCATATTTTTTGGGTATAAAAATGTTGGAGAAATACAAAAGAATAGAGCAATTCAAAAAGCAGAAATATCACTAGTTATGCCTCTAGGCAGACGCAGTCTTTGTTCACATTTGGTGCCTATTCTTTTTCTATTTTTATGTGGGTATATGTATATGTATGTTTATGTTTATGTGTATATATATATATACTCATTTAAAATGTCATCACTTCAACTGTCATTATACTTTTTTGAAAACAGGATTTTTTATGGCTGCCTTTTTCCATTTTTTGGTTATACCACCACTTCCTTAGACACTGTTTCTGTTGAACCTTTACTTAATTTCCAATTTTGTTTACATGAATTCTGTTGCTACCTTTTTCTAATTGTATGTCTTTGGAAGCCAACAATTGAGCTATTTAATCCATGAAAATATTTTTTAAAACAATTCTTTTGCAAAAAAGACTTGTGGATCCAAGTCTTTGCTATTGTGAATAGTGCCACAATAAACATACGTGTGCATGTGTCTTTATAGCAGCATGATTTATAGTCCTTTTGGTATATACCCAGTAATGGGATGGCTGGGTCAAATGGTATTTCTAGTTCTAGATCCCTGAGGAATCGCCACACTGACTTCCACAATGGTTGAACTAGTTTACAGTCCCACCAACAGTGTAAAAGTGTTCCTATTTCTCCACATCCTCTCCAGCACCTGTTGTTTCCTGACTTTTTAATGATTGCCATTCTAACTGGTGTGAGATGGTATCTCATTGTGGTTTTGATTTGCATTTCTCTGATGGCCACTGATGATGAGCATTTTTTCATGTGTCTTTTGGCTGCATAAATGTCTTCTTTTGAGAAGTGTCTGTTAGTATCCTTTGCCCACTTTTTGATGGGGTTGTTTGTTTTTTTCTGGTAAATTTGTTTGAGTTCATTGTAGATTGTGGATATTAGCCCTTTGTCAGATGAGTAGGTTGCGAAAATTTTCTCCCATTTTGTAGGTTGCCTGTTCACTCTGACGGTAGTTTATTTTGCTGTGCAAAAGCTCTTTAGTTTAATTAGATCCCATTTGTCAATTTTGGCTTTTGTTGCCATTGCTTTTGGTGTTTTAGACATGAAGTCCTTGCCCATGCCTATGTCCTGAATGGTAATGCCTAGGTTTTCTTCTAGAGTTTTTATAGTTTTAGGTCTAACATTTAAGTCTTTAATCCATTTTGAGTTAATTTTTGTATAAGGTGTAAGGAAGGGATCCAGTTTCAGTTTTCTACATATGGCTAGCCAGTTTTCCCAGCACCATTTATTAAATAGGGACTCCTTTCCCCATTGCTTGTTTTTCTCAGGTTTGTCAAAGATCAGATAGTTATACATATGCGGTGTTATTTCCGAGGGCTCTGTTCTATTCCATTGATCTATATCTCTGTTTTGGTACCAGTACCATGATGTTTTGATGTCCAACAATGATAGACTGGATTAAGAAAATGTGGCACATATACACCATGGAATACTATGCAGCCATAAAAAATGATGAGTTCATGTCCTTTGTAGGGACATGGATGAAATTGGAAATCATCATTCTCAGTAAACTATCACAAGGACAAAAAACCAGACACCACATGTTCTCACTCATAGATGGGAATTGAACAATGAGAACACATGGACACATGAAGTGGAACATCACACTCTGGGGACTGTTGTGGGGTGGGGGGAGGGGGGAGGGATAGCATTAGGAGATATACCTAATGCTAAATGACGAGTTAATGGGTGTAGCACACCAGCATGGCACATGTATACATATGTAACAAACCTGCACGTTGTGCACATGTACTCTAAAACTTAAAGTATAATAATAACAACAACAAAAATGACTTGTGGAAAAGCTGGTCTTCTATAAAAATTGATTGTCATTTTATCATATCTCACGGGTTGTGAGTTTGATGAAGTGCTTATATATTTTCAAGCTCAGATATAATCAGACAATATTTCCTTCTCAAAATGTGTGATCACCATTTCTTCTCTAATTCCTTCCGTTGTTTATTACTGAATGTTGCTGATTTCCTTTTATACACTTTCCAGTGAGCCACCTAACACAATAATCACACACTGAGATTATAGATAGAAAAGGCCGCTCTCAAAAAATACTTGCAAAAAACAATACCTTTGGTGTGTCTGATACTCAAAGCGCACTCAGGCTAAACACTAGGGCTTTAAATTAAAGGGATTTATGATGCTATGCTGTCCGAACATTTATAATTGGCAAAAACATACTTCTAAGTTTAAAACATAATGCAAAAAGAGTACATGCAAATCATTTCGCCAGCCATCCATCAGTGCTTTAACCCAAATTAGACTCTCGAGAAGAAAAAAAACAATTATTTATGATAATTGAGAGGATTTTATTTTTTGTTACATGAGAGGGAATCAACAGGACTCAAATTCAAATCAGTAAATCCGTTTGAAAAGATATATAAATACAAAATTGGCAGATGATAGCACTGTGCTAGCAAACGAAGGAGAAAAATCAGGGATAATGAATAGAAGCTTTACAGAAGGTTTAGCCAGAAACTGCCACGCTAGGTTATTTTGGTCAACACGTCTTCCAAGTCCCCATCTCTGACACTGGCACACACTCCAGGCATGGAGAGAGGCCAGAACTAACAGAAGAAAATGGAGTTGCAGGAGAGAGCATCCTCAGGCTCTGAAACAGAAGGTACAATAACCAGAGACTTAGGCATCTACAGAAACTCCAGCACCAATGCCATTTTACTGAATGCTGGAAGTTAAAGAAGAAGAAAAGTCATGAAAATGTCAAATACTCTGAAAAACATATGTTTCTTTAAAAGAAAATGTCTTAATCATTAAAGGTCTTATACTTAAATAAGCAACAAGGAGCATTATCAAGTGCATGCTCACAGAGACATCTTAGTTGGTGTTTTGCTTTGTGTACTCAGAGGGCCAAACGTGTTTGCAAGAAACAGCAAAGTCTACCCAGAAACCCACGTGGGGGACAAGCAAAACATCTAAGGCTGAATTTGGAGAATTTAGTACTTCAGAAACAATTGCTATATGTGTGATTCTGTTTACACTTTCTGTGATTTCTTTTACTACTGGATCTTTAAAATGTATATGTCAAAAGGCTGGTTCGTTTTATTTCCTTCTCAACTCAGACATTATTTTCTTCCTTCTCCCTTCTTTTCATTTCTTTTCTTTTTCTCTTCTGTCTTGTCTTCTGCCTCTTCCTTTCTCCTTTGCTTTCTCCTTCTTCGTCCTGTTTGCCTTGCCTTCTTCCTCCTCCTCTCCCTCTTTCTCCTCTGCTTCTCTCTCTCTTTTTCCCCTCTCTTCCTCTCCCTCTACCTAAATCCAAAATTGTAGCAGAAGTGTTTATGTTGGTGTCAAAAGGTCACGTTAGTGCTGAGATTTTGACTGACAGTTGTCAGTTCTGGTGAGAGCCTGTAGAGTGGACTTGAAATTGGGTTTGTGATTACGGCACGCTTACTCACAAAAGAAGAAATAGATATATCTATTTTTATATATATTTTTATATATATATTTTTTTCTGGGCCAGCCTAGAGGTGAAAGCAGTTGATCACAAGGCCAGATCATGCTATCTTGATTCTTCTAAAAAGGTACAGAATTAATAAACAGGAAGATTTACAAATCCTAGTACTGGACATTTTCCAATTCTAAAAATTGCTTATTTTTTCTTTGCTAGTGACATTTTTTTCAATGTAAAATTACCATGAACATTAGGAAATATTGTATGCAAACAGCACTTGAGGAGAAACACTTATCATCCAACTTTGGAATGTATTATTCAGGGGAAATAAAAATGTAAACTGATTGCAAATAAAGCTGCCAATTAAACTTATAAATTTTTCAAATATTCCTGTGATGACAGAGGCAAAAGCTTTTTTCCTTTTTAATTTACTTATACTCTGAACAAAACAGAAGCCATGCTACAGAGGAGCATCAGGCAAGAAAAACAAGAGGTAGATGAAAGATAAAATCAATGTGTTTCTTTCATGCCAGACGCGGTGGCTCACGCCTGTAATCCCAGCACTTTGGGAGGCCGAGGCAGGTGGACCACTTGAGGTCAGGAGTATGAGACCAGCCTGACCAACATGATGAAATCCCATCTCTACTAAAAATACAAAAATTAGCTGGGTGCGGTGGCAGGTGCCTGTAATCCCAGCTACTCGGGAGACTGAGGCAGGAAGAATCACTTGAACCTGGGAAGCAGAGGTTGCAGTGAGCCAAGCTCGCACCACTGCACTCCAGCCTGGGTGACAGAGCGAGACTCCATCTCAAAAAAAAAAAAAAAATCTATTTCTTTCAGAGATTAATGATTTTCTTAGTGTACATCATGAACAATGTATTTACAATGAGCTACAAGTATTACCTATATTTTATGGAGAATTACAATATTGCATGTTTTTAATTCAAAACTAAAAAGAAAACTATGATGTCCACAATGAAAATCAAATCACATAGTCAAAATTTAGCAGGATTTTTGTTACTAGCCTTTAGTGAAATACCCCTTCTCTTGAAACAGGTGTCATTTATTTTCAAGTAGGTTTCTAGGTTGAAAACTGTTTTGGCTTTTTAATCTTAGGTCAATAGTGGAAATGTTAGCACAAGGAAAGTTAATACCGATTTTCTCACCTTAGACTAACAAGGTTTCTGGATTGCACTGGCAAACTATTCAATAGAAATTTATAAAGGATACTTTAAGAGCAGGAAATCCCTTGTCAGGCAGAAAGCACTATAGGCAGACAATTCTCATCTCCAATGACTTCTACATTAAAAACAAATGTTTCATATGATTGAAATCATTTCATTACCCAGCTCATTCCTCTTATCTGGAGGTAATTTTTAACAGACTCCAGCCTCTTTTCCAGACACAAATTTCCAGCCACTCTCCTTCATGCCCCAAGAGGCCATTTCATAAGCAAGCTAACATCAGTTCAAACAAGATTCATTTTTTCCATCACTTTACACCCTAGAAAACTGATACAGACTTTCCCAGATGAAGTTTAATACAGAACATAGGTTTATGAAGTGTGGAACCTCATTTCAAATGTACACATAATATATCGATATAGACTTTGGGAACATTTTCGAAGAATACAATTGTGCTAGGCCCAAGGCTTAAATGGTCCTTTTCACTGAAATACAGCTCATAAAAGATTTCAGAAGGTCAGAAAACTTTAAAATTTAGTGCCCTTGTTTGAGCTTTCCCAGAATGTTTTAATTTAGAAACTAAATTGTATATCCAGCATGCAAATGTGTAGTGTAAGCAATTCATTAGATTAAACATATTTGACCACTGAGGACCCGATTATGAATTTCAAAGCCTGAGTTCTTAGAGAAAAGGTGCATGAGTTAAAAACCATGATGACAATCAATAATATATGATAATACATGAATAATAAAATGTCCCCAGACTCAATAATGTGGTTACTCTTAGTAGATACGCATTGAAGACCATGGTGATTCAAATTCTATATCCTGCCTGAGAAATGTCAACAAGGGATCTGATGTAATGCACACAATTGTCTTTTACATGACATCTTTCTTAAAAGCTTGAAAATGTACACCAGTCATATCCACCCTTCCTTACGGGTATGATATGTATTATCAAACCCTTACTATGTAAATTTATATTTTATCCTGAGAAATATGCTCTGTAATTAAATTGGACTATGCAAAAACAGCTTTTTTTGTTTTTACTTAGTTCAAACTGTCGTTTCTGGTTAATGGTTTTCTCTCTTCAAGGTAAGCATCCCACATCATTCATTCAACAAATGTGTATTGGTGCCTATTTCATGTTAGGGGTTGAGATATAAAGCTGAAAAAATATTTTGCTTTTCAGAAGCTAAAAATTAAGAAATCTAGAATTAGGTTTAGGGATTTTTTTGCTTTTTCTTTTTAAGAAGATTTGTTCAACTTCCATCCATAAGCTTTTCATAATATTTTTATTTGATTTCCTCCCATCATTTTTATTTTATGCTGATTTATAAACATGATTTCTTCTCAAAAAGATGAATTTAAGAAGATGTGATGGTTAATTTTATGTTTCAAGTTGACTTGGTTAAGGGATGCCTAGATAACTGGTAAAATATTATTTCTGGGCATTTCTGTGAGCGTGTTTCCAGACGGGGCAGCATTTGAATCAGCAGACTAAGTAAAGAAGGCTTGCCCTCACCAATGTGGGTGGATGTCAACCAATCCATTGAGAGCTCTGATAGAATAAAAACAAATAAGCAACCAACAAAGAACAGAGCAGCAAGGGCAAATGTACTCTCTGCTTGAGCTTGTGCATCCTTCTTTTCCTGCCCTTGGGCATAGATACTGCTGTTTCTCCATTCTTTGGACTTGAATTCTACCAATAGCTTTCCTTGTTCTCCAGATTGCAGATGGCAGATTGGGGGAACTTTTCAGCCTCCGTAATTGCATCAGCCAGTTCTCTCTCTCTTTCTCTCTCTCTCTCTACACACACACACACACACACACACACACACACAATTGGTTTCATATCTCTGGAGAACCCTAACAAAGAAAAAGCAATCTATGATTCTACTACTCGGAAAGAATCTCTGCAGTTGATTTGTGTGCTCTCTTTCAATGTTCCCTTCCACACCATCATGCTTGCAAGTTTATCCATCACAGGGAGGAGCCCTCTAGTCAGAAGCAGATTGACCATCCCTCCACTGACCTCCAGGCCTCTATTTGTAGAAGTCAGGTGGGACATTCCCAGCTCTGAATACTCCTGACCAGGTCTCCTAACCACTGCCTGCCTCACTCCATCTTTGACTAATCTCACTGCACTGTTTACCCTATTTACGTCAGGCACACAAGAAGCCAAGTCTTCCCCCTTTTCTCTAGTGTCCTGGCCTCTCGTCTGCTTCTGATTCACCTTCTCAGAACTTATACTTTAATATTCTTCTTAACTTATAGTTTCCCATCACCTCAAACCCTTACTCTGTGCCCCCAGAAGCTCTCATGTAATCAGACTTTCATTCAATCCTCTGTATCCTTAATACATTTTCTTAACTACATTTTTGGTAGCTTTCTGCTCTGAGAATACTGTGTCCCCTGAAGCCTTTCTTGAAAGTGAGAAATATGTCTTTTTGGCACCTTGCTGCTGCATCTGGACCATTCTCCTACAAACACAGTGCTTTGAATCTCATGTGGTTGGAGGCTAGTCACCTCCAAAGGTGGAGCTGATACAGCCAGGTGGGAGGGGGTCTCTGGAGAAACTCCAACCAGCCTGGCCACTGAGGTGGAGCCTCGGGAAGTTCACGACCTTTGCAGCAGGGAGGAGCCTGGCAGGGAGGAGCCTGGCCTCTCTTTCCCTGGGTGGAACCTGGGATTCAAGCTGCTGGTGGGAAGCGCTCTAGCAGGGACTCTGGCCTAGCAAGAGTCTCTGTCTCTCCCTTTTCTTCCTTTTCACCTAATAAAACCCTGTCTTACTCACCATTCAAATTGTCTGACAACCTGAATTTTCATGGTCATGGGACAAAGAACGCTGTCTTTACCTGAACTAAGGAAAAGCCCTGAACAGAGTCACCCCTCATTCCTGGCAGAGTACCCCTATCCCTCTGACCACTGGCTTGCACGTGCCCCTGGTTTTACTTCTAACGCACTGACCACTTCTCAGCCACCTTTGCTGCTTTGCTTTGTCTCTGACCTCTAAATGGTGGAGGGCTTTGGCCCTTAGTCCTTTGATCCAGGTCTAATTGGGTCTCAGAATCCTAATTGCCTCCCAGAGAGCCATCTCGATTTCTTCTGTCTAAATTAAAATTGGTCCCATTCTTTCGGTTGCTCAGACAAAAGTTAACATCATCCTTGTAGAGGTGTCCTTGACTTCACTCTTTCTCTTTCACACTCATCTAATACATCAACACATTTACATCCTAAATTCCAGGTTCTACAATCTCTAACGTGTCCATTTTGACATTTTAAGATCTCTAAAATTGTTACAGAAAAATGAATTAAATCGTATCTGAATTGGAAGTTCTAATTGAGAGCCTCAATTGTGTATTTTCTTTGTGAGTTAAAATTCTTTGCTTAAAACCTTCCAGTGGGTTCTATTTTACACTGAGTAAACCCAAAGTCATTAAAATCACTGAGAAATGCCCACACTTTCTGCTCGCCTTACTTCTGTGTGAATTTTCCCTTTGGTCAGTTCTTCCAGCCATGTTGGCCTCGGGGCACACAGGCGTCTCAGGCACTTTCCACTGTTCCTGCGGCTTTCGACACTGGTCTTTTAGATAAGTCACATGTGTCACTTCCTCACTCTCCTCAGGTCTTTCCACAAAATCCCCACCTCAGTCAAGCCTTCCCTGCCCGCCATATTTAAACCCACAGCACCAGTCCCTCCAGTGTTCCCTGCTGCCCTTCTTCATTATACTTCATGCCTTAGCACTCACTACTTCATAACATGCCGTGTATTTACTTGCTTATGTTGCTTCTCTTGCTATCTCGTCTCCTGCTAGAAAGTGTCATAAAGGACAAAACTTCCCTATTCTTCGTTTTTGTGTTTTAATTCATTTCCATAGCCTTTGTGATAAAACTACACCAGGCCAAAAATTGGTGCTTAATACTTCTTTATGAAATGAATGAATATTTAATGTAGATGTAATTCCTCTTTTATAAAAGTAGGGCCAAGTTGGTTATATGTCTACTCCTCTTATCAGTAGTAATTTGGAGAATATACAGTTGATTTTTATCTGGGATAAATTAAATTTGAATATCTTAAATATATATTTTAATTTTAAAAAATGTAATTATAGATTATAATTATAATTGATATTATAAATATTGTAACAATATATGATAACTGCAGATCACATTTAGTAAGCATTTGATATATCAATTTTTATGCTAAATATATTTATTTAATATTTGATTCAATTTTCATTACATGCCTTTGAGTTAGGTGATATAACCCTGTTTTAGAAATTAGAAAAGTAATTCTTAGAGAAATTAAATGAGTAGCTCAAGTATCCCAGTAGCACAAGAGCTAGAAGGCTGGCATTCCAATTCAAATCCAACCCATTCAAAATCCCTGTTCTAAATAATTCATTATTCTGCCTCTGAAAGTCAAATGCAGAAACTATGGGGAAAATCACACTGGTTGTATTTGCAACACTTGTTCAGATGTACCTAGTTCTGCTGTTTGTCACCAGGCCTTCTATCCAGAGGCACCCCTGTTCATGGGTTCTTTATTTGCATTCTCTTGGAATCAGCTGCTGTGATTCATTGACGTATATGTGACCTTTGCGGAAGTTGGGGCTCCAACATCATCCGTGATACTCTGTAAATAGTCTTGTTTTGCTTACTGATTTTTTCTTTCTTTCCTGCTTTGTTTTGTTACACTATGGTTGCCCATGAAGTAGAAATACATGCTTCCTTGTTCAACTTTGGTGAAGACAGAAAGCATCTTCCACAGCATGAAAGCCTTTTACTTTTGCCTGGTTGAACCAAATAGGACACGTGCCTTCTTATGGACCCACAACTGTCACCTGGGAATGCTGGCCTGGATGGACAAAGCCTAGTTTCCCCAACCAATCGGCTGTTAGAGGCGTGGGGTCACTGTGGCCAGCTTAATCTAAGGAGAATTGGTGCTTGGAAGTGAGGATGGAGTGGCCTTCCAGGGAGACACTTGAGGTGTGTGATTGGATAAGAAAAGATGCTCTGTGACTTGCCAGGATTAGCTTTGGTCAGACAAGCTGAGATGTCATTAGGTGGAGATCAGCCTGGATTCCTGTTTATTTCTTTCAGATGCAGCTTCTATGAATAAAGGGGAGTTTACATTTGCTCTACATTTTCCCTATAGCTTGAATATCTGGTAGTCTGCAGAGGGTAGTGAAGAAAGCAGAAAAGGAAAAAATCATGGCGAGAATTTTGGTTTTTTTATACTGCGTCTCCCATCACGGTTTGGTGCAGTAGTGAGACATTAAGTTCCATGAGGGCCCCATTTTTCTGGTACTGTTATTCCTGATGTCTGCTGAGGCTGTGCTCTGCCCAGTGGTGGCACCTGATCTGTTGGTGAGAGCAAGAACATGTCCCCTCCCTCTGACCCACTCTCATCAAGATCCTCACCTCTCAGATGCAGGAGGTTGATAGGGTTTGGATCTGTGTTCCCACCTAAATCTCAGGTTGAATTGTAATTCCCAGTGTTGAAGGTAGTAGGGCCTGGGGGGGAGATGATTGGATTATGGAGACAGTTTCTCATGAATGGTTTAGCACCATTCCTGGTGCTGCTGTTCTTGAGATAATGATCAATTTCTCATGAGATCTAGTTGCTTAAAAGTGTGTGGCAACTCCCTCCAGTCTCTACTACCTTCTACTCTGGCCATGTGAGACAGCTTGTGCCCCCTTTGCCTCCACCAGGATTGGAAGATTCCTGAGACCTCCAAGAAGCAGAAGCTGCAATGTGTCCTGTACAGCCTCCAGAACTGTAAGCCAAATAAACCTCTTTTCTTGTAAATTACCTAGTCTCCAGTATTTCTTTATAGCAGTGTGAGAAAGGACTAATATAGCAAATTGGTACTGAGGAGTGAGGCATTGCTGTAAAGATACCTGAAAATGTGGAAATGGCTTTAGAACAGGTAATGGACAGAGTTTGGAAAAGTGTGAAAGGCTCAAAAGAAGACAGGAAGATGAGGGAGAATTTGGAATTTTCTAGAAATTTGTTGAATGGAGTGATTTGGACAATGAAGAGGACTCCGATGGAAATAGGAACTTATTGGGAACTGGAACAAAGGTCACTTTTGTTAAACTTTAGCAAAGATCCTGGCTGCATTGTGCACCTACTTTAGAGATCTGTGGAATTTTGAATTGAGAGTGGTAATTTAGGGTATCTGGCAGAAGAAATTTCTAAGTAACAAAGAATTCAAGATCTGACCTGGCTGCTTGTAACAGCCTGTGCTCATATGTGTGAGCAAAGAAATGATCCGAAACAGGAATTTATATTTAAAAGGGAAGCAGGGCATAAAAGTTTGGAAAATTTGCAGCCTGGCCTTGTGGTAGGAAAGGAAAGCCCATTTTCAGGAAAGAAATTCAAGCAGGCTGCAGAAATTTGCATAGTCAAAAGCAAGGCAAGTGCTGATAGTCAAGATGAAGGAGAAAAGGCCTCTAAGAAATATCACAGACTTTCACGGTAAACCCTGTCATCACAGGCTCAGAGGCCTAGGAGGATGAAGTGGTTTCCTGGGGAAGGCCCAGGCCCCTGCTGCCCTGTGCAGCCTCAGGACACTGCTCCCTGAATACCTGGCACTCCAGCTGCAGTTGTGGCTCAACAAGACAGGTACAGCTTGGTCACTACTTTATAGGGTGCAAGTTGTAAGCCTTGGCAGCTTCCATGTGGTGTTAAGCATGCAGGCACACAGACTGCAGGAGTTGACCCTTGGGAGCATCCACCTAGATTTCAGAGAATGTCTGGAAAAGCCTGTATTTCCAGGCAGAAGCCTGCTGCAGGGGCAGAGCCCTCATGAAGAACCTCTCCTAGGGGACTGTGGAGGGGAAATACAGAGTTGGCTCCCACACACAGAGTCCCCCCTGGAGCACTGCCTAGTGGAGCTGTGAGAAGAGGGCCACCATTCTCCAGACCCCAGAATGGTAGATCCACTGTCAGCTTGCACCCTGTGCCTCGAAAAGCCATAGGCACTCAATGCCAACCCATGAGAGCAGCCATGGGGGCTGAACCTTGCAAAGTCACAGAGGCAGAGCTGCCCAAGGCCTTGGGAGCCCTCCACTTGCATCAGTGAACCCTGGTTGTAAGACATGGAGTCAAAGGAGATTATTTTGGAACATTATGGTTTAATGACTGCTGTGCTGGGTTCTGGACTCGCATGGGGCCTGTAGCCCCTTTCTTTTGGCTGATTTCTCCATTTTGGAACAGGGGTATTTACCCAATGCCTGTATCCCTATTATATCTTGGAAGTAACTAACTTATTTTGATTTTACAGGCTCATAGGTGGAAGGAAGTAGCCTTATCTTAGATGAGAGTTTGAACTTTTGAGTTAATGCTGAAATGGGTTAAGATTTTCGGGGACTGCTGGGAAGCCATGATTATATTTTGCAATGTGAGAAGGACATAAGATTTGGGAAGGGCTAAGGGAGAAATGATATGCTTTGGATCTGTGTTCCCAAATCTCATGGCAAATTGTAATCTCCAGTGTTGAAGGTGGGGCCTGGTGGGAGATGATTAGATCATGGGGATGGTTTCTTATGAATTGTTTAACGCCATCCCTGGTGGTTCTGTTCTCATGATAGGGAGTGAGTTCTTCTGAGATCTGTTTGCTTAAAAGCGTATGGCACCTCCCTGCTCTCTCCCTTCCTTCTCCTCCAGCCATGTGAAGTGCTTCGCCTCCCATTTGCCTTCTGCTGTGATTGGAAGTTTCCTGAGGTCTCCCCAGAAGCAGAAGCAGCTATGTTTCCTGTCTACCCTACAGAACCATGAGCCAAAAAAACTTCTTTTCTTATGAATTACCCAGTCTTTAGTACTTCTTTAAAGCAGTGGGAGAATAGATTAATACAGAGGTATTCCAGAATCTTGCCCAGGTTTTCTCCACTCATTTTTCATATTTTGAATTGCCTCAAAGTCTTTTTGCTCTCTGTATAAACATGGCAAATACTTAGCAGATATTCTTAAGTTTCTACCATTTGTATGACAGCCTTTTCTAGGATTCAGTAATGTGGACATTTTTCATTGCTTTTCCTCTTCTCTAACTCACTTGTCATGCCAATAAAACACTGAAGAAGGAGAAGAGAATTGGAGAACTCACCACAGGAGAATAAGGTTCTCTCTGGTTAAGAGACTAGGCTCTGGAACTGGGTGAAAAGATCACATGCCAGCTCTGTTGCTTACCAGATTAGACAGTTATTTAACCGTGGGGCCTTTCTATCTGCCTCTGTAAAATGGGAATTATACTAGTGCCAGCTCCACATGATGGCCAATAGGATTAAACAGTTTCTCACATGTTAACTTAGAAGTATGTTAAACCAACCAGTGAATGTCTAGTATTATGACTATTATGTCATACCTAAACCTAATTTCAAAGATTTCTTCTTAAAGTTTGTATTTTTACAGTATACTCTGTCTCTTTTACTCATTTTGTTGGCCTTCCCTAGCCCACCGTAGTTTCCATAGACCTTTGTTGAAATATGGTAACTAAAATATGTACTATATCCCAGGTATTCAACAGGAGAATGCAATATCTGTGTTGTTTCTAGTTTTGTTTCTAATTATTTATTACACTGAAATACTAGGTATGGCTATCCTGAAATTATTTATAGTAATTAGGGATAGCAAATATATCAATAAACTGAATATCTGAAAAATAGAATTAAAAAATTAGTGTACTTTTTGTAGTGATATTAAAACACAATTCCAAATTCTCTGACTTGCCTTCCATCAAGAAATGGATCTAGGTTCCCTCCCTTAAATCTGAACAATTTGGTTGCTTGGTTAATAGAATACAGTAGAATGGATGATGACCTAGGTCTTAACAAATTGGTAGTGTCCAGTTTCTGCCTCTGAAAAATCTCACTTTTTAAACGTAGCCACCGTGCAGTCAGAGAAATCCCCGGTGGCCTGTAGAGAAGCCCATGTGAAGAGGAGTAGAAGTCCTAGTCCCTAGGCCGGCTGGGCCTCCAGGCGCCATCCAGCACCCACTTCCCAACTTATGAGTGTCCAGGCACCAGCCATCGCCCACTTCCCGACTTATCATTGTCCAGATACCAGCCAGTGCCCACTTCCCAACTTATGAGTGTACAGGCACCAGCCAGCACCCATTTCCCAACTCAAGAGTGTCCAGACACCAGCCATCGGCCACTTGCCAACTTATGAGTGTCCAGGCATCAGCCATCGCCCGTTTCCCGGCTTTTGATTGTCCAGACGCCAGCCATCGCCCACTTCCCAACTTATGATTGTCCAGTCGCCAGCCAGCGCCCACTTCCCAACTTATGATTTCCAGGCACCAGCCATCTCCCACTTCCCAACTTATGAGTGTCCAGGCACCAGCCAGCACCCATTTCCCAACTCAAGCGTGTCCAGACACCAGCCATCGGCCACTTCCCAGCTCATGAGTGAGCCATCTCAGAAGTAGATCCTTCAGTCCCCAGTCAATCTGTCTCAGCATATGCCACTTGGAACAAAAAATAAACTGTCCCTACCAAGCCCTGCCCATCTAGCAAATTCATGAGTAATATATATAATTGCTGTGGCTTTTGACCACTAAGTTTTGGGGTGGTTTTCAGTAAGTAATGGAGACAGACTATAATGTCTTATCCTGCCTAATTAAAACTTTGATATATAATCTTGAAATAGTGTGAATTATGGCAGCAGTAACTTATTTTAGCTTCAGGTGTTTCTCTATTCCTCAATACTTTCCAATAAAGGATCTACAAAGTGAAAGGGCCAAAATTTAAGGAGACCAAGGCTGATGCAATGCTTGAGTAATCCACAAACTAGATAATCAATGTTGTGTCATTGAGATAGAAAGTATAATTATCCTAAAAGTCAGTGTGTGAAGAATTAAAATGAGACATTACAGCATTGCCCATATTTCAGGAGATCATAAATCTTCTTGGAGAACTTAGAATCAAAGCTATGTGCATAGTGTAGTGAAACTACTTCTTAGAAGCAGGATAGTGAATATGGGGAATTGAAACTTGAGCTATTGGGCTGACATCTTAACTTTTACTAGGTCTCAGATCTAAAGTTTTGATTTATATGAAATATACAAAATCCAATATCAGTGCCAGATATTGGAGCACATGTGTTCACATGATCTTTGTCATGTCATTTTCTTAGGAGATTGTATCACTTCACACAATATTTTCTTTCAGGAAGAAATGCTCTCCTCCTTGCCTTGAAACTTCTCTGCATAAAATGAACAATCTGGGAATAGTGTAAATATTTTCCAACACAGGATCACCGTATTTTTCAATTTTCAATTACAGTTTTGTTTTCACCGTTACGTTAAATCATTCTGCCATTTAGGTACATTTGAGCATCATTAAAAAAACAGTAATTATTATAAATGACTAAATAACTTCAAAGGAGAGATTTCTTTCTTTTAGAAAATGTCATCCTAACAAACTTTCCAATTGCAAAAATGATACTCAAGGTGATCCATTATGTACTTCAAGACACTGGACTTCATTTAAAGGGAAGTAGGAGAAATGGCCGCAGTAAAAGTTGTAAAATAAAAATAAAATGTCTTACTCACAGACATGAAAAGAAATAGTTTACAAGTCAACATATTGATCTTAAAATAATTCAAATAAATATTGACTATCTTCAAATAAGGGAATGATTAAATAATTTAAGGCTATCCATTGAAAGAGATTGGGGCCAGGCAGAGTGGCTCATGCCTGTAATCCCACACTTTGGGAGGCTGAGGTGGGTGGATCACCTGAGGTCAGGAGGCCGAGACCAGCTTGGCTAACATGGCAAAGCCCCGTCTCTACTAAAATTACAAAAATTAGCTGGGCGTGGTGTCACATGCCTGAAATCCCAGCTACTTGGGAGGCTGAGGCAGGAGAATCACTTGAACCCGGGAGGCAGAGGTTGCAGGGAGCTGAGATCATGCCACTGCACTCCAGAATGGGAGACAGAGTGAGATTCTATCTCGAGAGAGAGAGAGAGAGAGAGATTGGACTTATGAATTTACATATGTCAATTGCATTTATTCCTAAGAACGTCATTCCAAGTCTGAGAATTTACCCACTTCTGACTACAGGAGTACAATGACCAGCAAGTGCTGATAAGAAAGCAAAATTTTAGATATAGACTTTCCAGGAGTTAATAAATAATATAGTGAAAGTTACTATGGTCCCATTTTTTTTAGTTTAATCTTGATATTATGCGTATTTTTCAAAATGGGGTCGTATTCATATCTCATTTTCCTCAAGTCCTCAAGAATCATGCCTTCTATTCATTATGTATTACAGCCATCCTCAGTTGTTTTTAAATAACTGCATGTTTCATTCACCAGCTTCTTGATGGGGCAGCTGGAAAAATAAAAGATGACTGATGAAGCAGTGATGCCCATTTAAGCCACTGGTAAATATCGTGTTATCCCCTGAGATTGGTGGCATTACAACCTTTCTCCACACCCATTGAAGCTACCAGTAAGTATCATGTTATCCCCTGAGATCAGTGGCATTACCACCTTTCTCCACGCCCATTTAAGCCACTGGTAAATAGCGTGTTATCCCCTGAGATCAGTGGCATTACCACCTTTCTCCACGCCCATTTAAGCCACTGGTAAATAGCGTGTTATCCCCTGAGATCAGTGGCATTACTACCTTTCTCCTGTGTACTCACGGACGTATGTGCACATGTGAGCAACCAAGAACAGATGTAAAAAGAGTGTCCTGGGGATGTTATTAGGTTAAAAAAGTTCGTTACACCACAAAGAAGACAATAGTTAGTTCGGGTATTTGTAAGTAAGCTTTCAAACTGGAAAAATGTGATTTTGGTTAATATCATTTAGAGTGAAAATCAGAGAAGCCATTTATCAAAGATGAATTTTGAATGAGTATGAATAATGTATTTATACTTATATAATATTTATGAAACACAAAATAATATATATGTGCTTATCTTCAAAATTGCTTAATAAATAAACATGGTGGTGCCAATTATAATTTTTAATTATTTAGTTTCTTGTTGATTCATTGATAAATTAGTTTTTCAGTTGACTTTGTTTTCACTGATACCTTTCACTGGAGTTAAATTTTACTGCTTTATACATTTCCTTCTTAAGGAAACGTTAGTTTAGTTTTGCTGGTTTTTAGATTAACAAACTATCAACATTTTGTGAGTTTTTAATATTCCCAATGCATTATTCTTTGTAAAAAAATCCATGATCACTATTACTGAAAAAGACTGTGAGGAGAAGCTCAAAAGGCAATGTTATGTGGAGAAAATTGTGTAAGTCTTAGAAACAGATAGCTCAGAATTGAATTCCATTTCTTCATCTATTAGCTTTGTGACATTGGGAACGTTATTTACTGTCCCTAATCTCTTCCTTCTCATATATTTTTTTAAAAAAAGACTCCAGATATCTACTTTGGGGAGTTTTTAAAATAATTAAGGCAGATAAAGTTTGCTAAAAACCTAACTCAGAGCTGGACCGTTGTAGTTGATCAATACACTTAACTGTTATCATTTGAATAAATGACATATTAATACTACCTCAGTTTTAGTATTTATAATAAGACAGTACAGTGTCAGATTCTGAAGCTGGACTGCAGTGTTCAAACCCAGGATCCTCTCCTCACCCACTGTGTGACCTTGGGAAACCTACTCACCCTTTCTGTTCCCTTGTCAGTAAAATGAGAATAACAATAATAATAATAATACCTATCTTCTAAGTTTGCTTTGAGAATTAAATGAATTTATATAAGGCACGTGCTTTAGGTAGTGTCAATTACAGGCCGATTTCCATATAAATGTTTTCTGTTATTATTCAGTAGCTATGGCTATTTTGTTTATGATCCTGTAGATTGTCAATAGGTGAGCTGGGCTTAAGTCTCAGCTCCTTCACTTACTGAGTGACCTCTTTTAATTACTTGATAAATCTCATGAACCTGCTATGATCTGGGGAATCAACCTATTATGATTGGGGAATATCTGCTCCCATCTCTGTGGCTGAGTTTCCTTATGTGTAAAATGAACATCATAAACTACCAGGGGGTTTGGGATTATATTTATATATATATATATATGCTCCATCTATGCTGTTAAGATATGTGTATCAAAACATATACTTGTATGTACATGTGTGTGAAGAGAAATAGATATAGATAAAGATATAGGTATCTTAAGACAAATCCCAGAAATAGAAAGTATTCAATAAATGCCAGCTATTTTTATGGAAATATAAAGAAACAAAAATTTTATTAATATAAATATGATTAAAATTGCTGTATATATAAATTAAACCCCTCCCACAAATTAAAAGAAAAAAATGCTTTATTCATGATAATTGTAATGATAAAGCAGATAATTTGCTTGGGGCAGGGCTCAGCTTCCATATTTTCCTCCATGGGACATTGTACTAGAAGTTAAAATACAGATTTATGTCTAAATAATTCCTTATGTTGAGGGGCAAATCTTGCCTCAGCCTCTTGACAGGTATCAATTAGGCGCATAGGACAAAGGATTTCTGTAGGCATAACCCAAGTTAAGTTTCAAATGATTAGAGTGCTGTCAGCTTAACCCACCTCTGCAGGTTGTGTGGAATCCAGCGCAGTGTGGTGATTAGAAAGCCGGATTACCTGATAGCCCAGGCTCACCACAAACCCCTTTCCTCAAAGGCTTCTTCCCCGGGGGTGAGAAATGCCACACACATAAAGGAAAGTGCCATCAGCATGAGAAATGCTGGTCAGATTTCATTAGTCCTGTGAGAATCCAGAGGACCTTTCCTAATGTCAGTGGAAACCTGGCTGCAGTGTGTAGGACACAGCTCTGGCAGCAAGGCTAGAGAGTGGAGAATAAGGAGGTGAAAATCGAATGCCAAGAAGTCAGGTGCATGCTCCTTCCAGCGAGTCAGGATGCTGGAGGCCACCGCTGAGCCCAGACGCCGGCTTGAATTCTACCCGAGGATTTTAAACATTCACAGGTAAGCACGGACGGGTTCTCCACCTGCTCTCTGTGAATAAAATGTCCATGTGCTTTTCCTTGTTTGGCTTGTTAACTTCTTGTCTGAACTGTGATTTTGGGAAATCTCAGCAGTTTCAGAATGTCTGGTAATGAGAATCTAAGAACAGAGACACCCAGCAACCTGGAGCATCGTTACTACCTGGAGTGGAAATTATACCTGTGTCCATTTTAAAATGCACACTCTTATCGATGCATGTGAGTCAGGGCCAATCATGTAATTTCTTTCCTTGAGCAACTGTAAAATATGTAATATTTAATGCCCATGCCTATTGAGCCTTTTTATGTTTCACCTTGACAATATAAATTATTTTAATGACATAAATATTAAAGCCGACCTATCATGTAATCATCATTGACAAGAACACATTTCAACAACTACACATCTCAATGCATTTTATTCCTTTCAAACCTAATTGACCAGCCTGACTTTTTATCACTTGATAAATCTCATGAACCTATTATGATCTGAAATCTCTCTTCAAGCGTATTAAACTAAGTAGGCATTTGGGAGCTTTGATTTTTATGTAGAATTCTGTAACAATTTAAAGAAAACCATGACCAATGATGAAAAATCCATAATAAAAAAAGATTTCAGCCTAAGAAGCTAAGAAACCATAATAATGTCCTATAGGCTGCCCTGAAAAAAAGGCCAAATGTCATTATTTTGTCTCACATCACCAGCAGGAACTCTGAACTATCAATTAGATATTAAAAGCATAACTCCCCCAAATTCAGATATGACACTAGTGATAGTTTAGATATTGATAGATAGATAGATGAGGTATAGATAGATACATAGATAGATAAGATAGATGAAATAGAGATAGATACACAGATGAAAGAAAGAAGTAAAGGAGGAAAAATAAAGGAAAAAGAAATGAAGGAAAGAAGTTAGGGAGGAAGGAGAAGGAAAGAAGAAAAAAGAAGGAAGGAAGGAGGGAAAGAAGAAAAAAAGGAAGGAAGGAAGGGGAAGAAAGGAAGGAAGACAGGAAGGAAGCAAGGAAGGAAGGAAGGAAAGAAGGAAGGAAGGAAGGATAGAAAGGTGGAAGAAACAAGGCAAGAAAGAAGAAAGAGATAATAAGATTTACTGTCAAGAAGCTGAATACCAGGGAACATCTCCAGCAGCTTTGGTTCTGAAGATCTGACTGCAGGAACAACCTTCTTCAAGGTATTGGAGCTTTCCAGTTCACCCATGTACGTGCGTAGATGGACACACAGAAGGCTTGCCCATAGGTGCCTGGGTTGTAGGAAGATTACAAACACTGAGATGGTAAAAATGGGCTCTGGATTCTCCAGATTCCTGTTAATTTATTCTTCTCTACGGTGATTGTGGGGAACGATGAGTGGTAAGGGTGAAGGGAGACTCTCTTGACAGCCCGGTTTTCTCATGAGAAGTTCTTTGAATGAAGTTGGAAAAGTCGCTTGTGTTCAGCATCTAGGTTAAAGATGAATTCAGGGAAGGGGATAGGTGAGTGTTGGAGTCGGAATCCAGCTACCTGGAGCAGAAAGGGCACAGTCCAGTAAGTGATCAGAAAAATAGAAGGCAGCCATGAGCAAACAGACAAGGAACAGTGTTCTGTAGATGAGGTGGAAAATGTTAGCTTGGCATTTCTGTCCATTCAGAATGCAAGGTCTTTGCCTGGTGACCCTGCAAGGCCAAAAAGAAATATGCAGGTCCTTGGAGTGAAGCCAGCAGTTCAGGGGCCAGAGGGCTGGCAGGGCATAGGCCTGGGTTCACTGCCAGTTTTCACATCAACACGTGCTGCCTTAGAATGATTCTGAAGATCAGCAAATGAGGGAGGAGCATTTGCCACACAGTGTAAGACAGGAAAAAAAAGTTTAGGCACAGAGAAGTCTCCTAGAACAGATGCACAAGTTAGGAAAATATTTTTCAGGATCCAGCAAGGCTTTGGGCAGTGAGCTGTATTTTGTGCAAGCCTAAATATGTTCTTAATCTTGTTTTCTGGAGGAAAGATGTGTTTTCATCTACCTTGTTTAAAGCACAACAAGTTGTGTGGCACAGTGCCCCTGAGTCTAGAAGAGGTAACCTCAAACCCATGAAAGTCTTCCTCCTGAATGAGGGCGCTCCTGAGGCGTAGAAGCAGCTCCTCCACAGAAGCCGTGGTTTAGGAGAGCTGGCTGCTTGTGTCCATTCCACCTGCCCTCGGAGCCTCCGTGGAGGAATGTGGAGAGGACTTTGGGGTTGGCTGCCGAGCCCTTGCAACTCAAGATTAACACTCTTAACAAAGAGGGATGCAAATATCTGCACTAACCTGCGGATGGTAGAAACAAATTCCAAAATTCTTTGGAGTTGACTTTTTGTTTTCTATAGTCCTAAAAATATAACATATTTGATAAATAGAAAAAAAGTTAAAGTTATCAAATGATCATACATTGGCTCCAATTCTCCTGCACACATGAATTACTGTATTTAACTGCTGTAGGCAACACTGATCTTTCAGCCTGTAGACGGCTGTGTCTGTACCACATGGAATCATTTCCTAGGGGGTAACGTGCATGCCTGCCACTGTCTTTTTTCTTTTGTTTTTTTTTTGTTTTTGTTTTTTTGAGACGGAGTCTCGCTCTGTCACCCAGGCTGGAGTGTAGTGGTGTGATCTCAGCTCACCACAACCTCCATCTCTTGGGTTCATGCCATTCTCCTGCCTCAGCCTCCTGAGTAGCTGGGATTACAGGCATGCGCCACCACGCCCGACTAATTTTGTATTTTAGTAGAGATGGGGTTTCTCCTTGTTGGTCTGGCTGGTTTTGAACTCTCTGCCTCAGGTGATCTTCCCCCTTCAGCCTCCCAAAGTGCTGGGATTACAGGCGTCAGCCACCACGCCTGGCTGTGCTGGCCACTTTCACGAAACATTTGGTGCTGCTTCCTTCTGCCCATTGTCCTAAAGTTACCCCGAGACTCCCATCAAGATCTGGCAGGTGAACTTGCCCTTGTTTAAAAGTAAGGAAAGCTGAAGACTCCAGTAGTGTGTGCATTCATCAAGAGGAATAAAACCCAGCTCTTTTCACCCCATCACACCCCAGCCTTTCACTTGGTGTAGGGTGTCCTGGCCTTCACCTCCTCACGCGACTTTACGCACGCTCACAAACACAATGCCACCCTCCACAGGTCAGGGAAAACTCTACCCAAGCTTATGAGACAAAACAAAGGCTGTGTGAAACCAGTGGCTGGTGTGTCTTTACAAGCCTGTAGGAAAGGACAGGGCTACTGACTCCACCAAAGCCACACAGCTTGGTGAAGCATGTGCTCATTTAAAACACGACTTATCAGGTGCTTCCTCCACTCTCTTTAACTGAATTATCTTGGGGCTTCATACTGGGTTTTACATAGAAGCAGTAATTCCACGGGAGTAGGAAGAACTCTGTTTTTTAAGATTTGAAATCCAGGTTTTCTGTGTAACGTTGAGCCAGCCTTTTAACCTCACATGTGGAGAAGGTGAGCATCGTTTCCTGGTGGATATCATTCCATTGCCTGCCCAGCATCCCTTCCTTTCCTTCTGAGGATCAAGCATCTGACTTTCAGCCCCTGTGGTCCGGGCTCCTGTCCTGGCCAACGGGAGTTTCACGTGTCCCCTAGCCACAGGAGTGTCCATGGACACGTGACCCAGGCCCGACCCACAAGGGCCGCACCATGCAGGTGCGCTGCAGCTCTCAGAAAAGGGTGCTTCTGCCCGTCCCTAAGCAAGGTGTGCACAGAGGAGGGGTTGATGGCCTGGAGTACTGGAGGTCACACTTGTTGCCACACAGGGAGAGCATAATTGAGAGTAAAGCAGTGGAGAGAAAACCAAGGAAAGAAATAGAGAGACAGAGAGACTATGTAGCTATTATTTAGCCTCTGAATTCACCTCTGCCTGAAATGAGAAACTCCCAGATTCTTGGGTAATTACATAAATTTCTATTTATTTGAGCTGGACTTTCTTTCATTTGTAATTTAATTACCTTAGGGCTCTTGCTAAAATTGATCTCCACCGAGCAACATAATTATGAATGTAAAGGGTCTTTATGAACTCTCCAGTGATATGTGTGAGTGAGGGATTATTTCTCCGAGATGCAACGCTCCTCCTGCATAAAATCGTAAGCCCTAGCCCAGAGGCCTGTGCCCTGCTGGTACTACAGAGTGACACAGTCTAGCCCAGCACATAAACAAGTATTTTGTTTCCTTGTTTTTTTAAAAAAAATTATTGTGATGCAAACCCTGTTACAAACACTGACTGACAGATTTCCATAGCTGCAAGGTTATAACTACAGCTTCCAGGAGTGTCCTCCCACAGGTTTTTTACGTGACTGACTCTTGCCAGTCTTAGCTATCATGTCACTTCCTCTGAAAGTTCTCCATAGGGTCCACTGCTGAAGAATCTCTCCCTCATGCCTGCGCTGTCATCTTCCTTAGTACATATTACTGCCTGAATTTCTGTTTATCTACTGATTTGTTTATCATCTCCACCATACAAAAGCTCCACAAAAGCAGTAGCCTGGTCTCCCATCTTCACCATGAGGTCCGTAGTGACCAGAATCATGCCTGGCACATAGTAGATGCTTAATAAATATTTGTGAACTAAATGAATGACTTGTAGAAATGTGATTATCTCCATGCACAGGGATTGCAGGGCTGAATCTGACTCTAATGATCAAGACTTGCTCC
Organism: Pongo pygmaeus; assembly: GCF_028885625.2. Lineage (NCBI taxonomy): Eukaryota > Metazoa > Chordata > Mammalia > Primates > Hominidae > Pongo > Pongo pygmaeus. The sequence continues at coordinate 202,946,172 of NC_072376.2, forward strand.
AATAGATGCCTTTGGATATTAAAAATTGCATTATTATTGCTAAGACAAATATTCAGAACTAAAACTTTAGCACCTTTCTGATTTGTGAAAATACTCCTCTTTTGGCTCTAGTAACAGCCTTAGAAATTCAGTATCCTGAAATGTGTATCGACACCTAAATAGCCTCCATGATAACACTTGGTGTAGTAAACTGACACTATAGAATTTTAATTCTATAATAGAATATAACAAAATACAAAATGCAACGCTGCATATATTTATGTGTATTACTGGTCATTTTAGAATATTATTATGTTGATGGCAGAGATACCTCCATACATAAAACCCTAAGTGACCAAGAATCTAAGCAGCCTGGAGGTGAAGCTAAGCAGCCGGGAGGTGATGCTAAGCAGCCTGGAAGTGAAGCTAAGCATCCTGGAGGTGAATCTAAGCAGCAGGGAGGTGAAGCTAAGCAGCCTGGGGTGAAGCTAAGCAGCCTGAAGGTGAAGCTAAGCAGCCTGGAGGTGAAGCTAAGCAGCCTGGGGGTGAAACTAAGCAGCCTGGGGGTGAAGCTAAGCAGCCTGGGGGTGAAACTAAGCAGCCTGGAGGTGAAGCTAAGCAGCCTGGGGGTGAAACTAAGCAACCTGGGGGCGAAGCTAAGCAGCCTGGGGGTGAAGCTAAGCAGCCTGAAGGTGAAGCTAAGCAGCCTGGAGGTGAAACTAAGCAGCCTGGAGGTGAAGCTAAGCAGCCTGGGGGTGAAGCTAAGCAGCCTGGGGGTGAAGCTAAGCAGCCTGGGGGTGAAGCTAAGCAGCCTGGAGGTGAAGCTAAGCAGCCTGGAGGTGAAGCTAAGCAGCCTGGGGGTGAAGCTAAGCAACTTGGGGGCGAAGCTAAGCAGCCGGGAGGTCCCATCTTTGGTTCAAATATGATGACTGTGGGTTCTGTGCTTGTTCCCTCCATGCTGTGGGGTTGCCATCGCCTCCCTGGGATGGTTTTTAAGTGGCACAGGTCATCTTACTCAATATTGCAATGTCGCTGTTTGCACCAATCCCCTCCCATTGCTGTACACTCTAGTCCTTCTACACTCATTATACTTGGAGGCTAAAGGATACTTCAGCTCCTGTCAGAGCTAAAGACAAAGCAGGTGCAGAGGGAAAATGGATACCCAAAAGAGTTGTCTTGGAATTTTAAGGTGGGTATTTTCCTGGAGACATGGAGGACCTGTGTTTATGCCCTGTGTACCTCACTGAATGTGTGAAACAAGATTTAAACTTTTTTGAACGCATTTTCTCATTGGCAAAATGGGAACAATTATTTCTGTTAAAATTTGGAAGAGACAGGCCAGCTAGTAAAAGACATGCTTGATATAACTCAAATGTGGAATGGATTCATGTATACCCTAACCCACGTAATTTGAGCAAGCTCATTTTTTTGGCAAATATAACATGGTTCATGATTCGGTCCTCAGTTTTGCAAGTCCAGAAATCAGACAATGGCAGCAGACAAATATGATTTTTAAAAATCAGAGTAAAAAAATTGGACTTCTCAAAACTAAATTCACAGGATAGATAAGCTAAGCTGATGATTATTTTCAAAATTTTAGCTTGTTCTTACACAGACATCTACTTCATTATTTCAAGTTTCCTGAGAAGCTTGAACTTAAACCAAAAAGGCTTTTTGGTGTGTGTGGAATGAGAGTGACGAGAAGTGGGTATTCCTGGGTGACGGTTTACCAGATGCCCCAGCCAGATTCTCACTCTGAGCAGAATGCCCCATCCTCCAGCCCCTCGCTGCCCACAGCAGAGCACACATCATGGGGTGTGGACCTCTTGGAGCTGTGTGCTCTGGTTGTCGGCCTTCTCCTTACAAACTGCCACACACACTCTCGGCTGGCTGAGACAATGCCCAATGCCAATCTCATTCTTCCTTGTCTCCTCCCAGTAGAGAGCTAATGCCTGCTTTCTAGTCCCTCTTGAAGCTGGGGATGGCTTCTTGGTAGTTCTGGTCAATAGTAGACCAACTGAAGACTGCTGGGCCCTTCAAGGGAAACCTCTGCATTCCTGATAGAAGGGACAGCTGGGGCCATTCCTTCTCCCTTCTTCCTGCCTTTACTGGAGACATGAGACTGGGCTTGCAGCAGTGCCACCATTTTAGGGTGCAAGAAATCAAGCCAACACACTTAAGATGACGCAGTAGAAATCGAGAAGGAACCTGGGTTTTGGTGGCATTGCTGAGCCACCCTTAGCCCTGGACAGTCTGAACAGCTTGCCCTGAGAGACCGTTAAGTGGCTTTATCATTTAGGCCACTGTCAGTTGAAATTCCGGGTTTTGTTTCTTTGTTTCCTAACACATATATTATTATCAATGGTTAATCTGTAGTTAGGAAGCTGATACTTTGGGCCTAGGAGACATTGTGTCTTTTTATAACTTAGCGATTTGGTTTTACTCTCTCACAGCAACTGCACTCCTGTTATGTCTGAGTTCATAGATAAGTCTGCACCGTCATTACCATGTGCTGTCTGCAAGACCTACCTTAAAGGCTTACTGTGAAGAAGAAATCACAATTTCTGAAAGTGCCTTAAAAACTATAAAGAGCTTTAGAAAAGCAAGACAGTCTTATTATTACTACCATCTATAACATCTTCTAATGCAAGAGGAATAAAAGATAAAGGCATTTTCTTAATTTAGGGCATTTGTGGTGCTGTAAATTAAAGCAATATTTTGTACATTCAGAACATTTGTTGCTATTTATCTTCCAAGATTTTTTGAAAGAAGTTGCCAATACCAATCATTAGCCACGTTTCCTTTACCTTGTTTATATTTTGTCTTGTTTTTAATAAATTGTATTGTATATATTTGAGGTTTGAGACATGATATTATATGATACATATAGATAGTAAAATGGTTACTATGGTGAAGCATATGAACATATCTACCATCTCACAGTTACTTTTTTGTGTGTAACAAAAGCAGCTAAAATCTACAAATATCATGCAATTGTATTAACTGCAATTCTTACGTTGTCCACTAAAACTCTGCCCTCGTTCATCTGACATATCTGTTCATCCTCAGTGTCTGCCACTTTGTGTCCTTAGACCTACATCTCCCCATTTCCTTTCTCTTCAAATTCTCACGCTGGTAACCACGGTTTTATTCTCTCCCTCTGCATATTTGACCTTTCCGATTTATCATTTCGTATATTCCACATATAACTGAGACCACACAGTATTTTCCTTCTGTGTCTCGCTTATTTCACTTAGCAGGATGTCCTCCAGTTCCATCCATGTTGTGGGAAATCTCCTTTTATTCAGGCCAAATGTTATTCCATTGTACATACGTGCCACATTTTCTTTACCCATTGGTCCATTAACACACACTTAGCTCGTTTCCGTATCTTGACAGTTGCAAATGATGCTGCAATGAAGACGGAAGTGCAGGTGTCTTTACAGGAGGGTGAGTTCATCTCCTTTGCCTAGAGACTCAGAAGAGGGATTGCTGGGTCATATGGTAACCTCCATACTGTTTTCCATAAGAGCTGCACCAATCTACATTCCCACCAAAAGTGTGCCAGGCTTCCCTTTTCTCTGCACTCTTGCCAGCACACGTTAGCTCTTGCCTTTTTGATAACAACCATGCTTACGGGTATGAGGTGGTATCTCATTGTGGTTTTAATTTGCATTTTACTGATGATTAATGATATTGAGCACATTTACATATACCTGTTGACCAATTTTATGTCTTTGGAGAACTGTCCCATTTTTTGCCCAATTTTTAATCATGTTATTTGTTTTTCTGCTATTGGGTTGTAAGAGTTATTTTTTAAATTTAGGATATTAACACATTATCAAATATGCAGTTTGCAAATATCTTCTACACCTCTGTCATTTGCCTCTTGGCTTTGTTGATTGCTTCCTTTGCTGTGCAGAAAATTTTTAGTTTGATGTAGCCCCATTTGCTTATTTTTGCTTTTGTAGCCTGGGCTTTAAGTGTGATGTCCAAAAAATTATTGCCACTTTCCCCTATGTTCTCTTCTAGGAGTTTTATAATTTCTGGTTTTCCATTTAGGTCTTTTTTTCATTTTGAGTTGATTTTTGTGAATGGAGTAAGATAAGCATCCAGTTTTATTCATTTGCATGTGGAAATACAGTTTTTCCAACACCATATCTTTTTTTTTTTTTTTTTGAGACAGAGTTTCGCTGTGTTGCCCAGGCTGGAGTGCAGTGGCACAATCTCAGCTCACCACAACTTCCAACTCCTCGGTTCAAGCAGTTCTCCTGCCTCAGCCTCCTAAGTAGCTGGGACTACAGGTGCCCACCACCATGCCCGGCTAATTTTTGTATTTTTTTTAGTGCAGACGGGGTTTCATTATGTTGGCCAGGCTGGTCTGACTCCTGACCTCGTGATCCACCCACCTCGGCCTTCCAAAGTGCTGGGATTACAGGCTTCAGCCACTGTGCCCGGCCTTCCAGCACCGTATTTTGAAACGACTGTTCTTCCCTCATTGTGTCCTCTTGGTGCTCTTGTCAAAAATTAGTTGAATATATATGTTTGGATTTATTTCTGGGCTCTGTATTCTGTCCCATTGGCCTATGTGTCTGTTTTTATGCTAATATCATATTGCTTTGATTACTGTTGCTTTGTAATATAATTTTAAATAGGGTTGTGTGATAACTGCCTTTCTTTCTCAGTATTGCTTTGGCTATTCAGGGATTTTTGTGGTTCTGTATAAATTTTAAGATTGTTTTTGCTATTTCTGTGAAGAATACCATTGAGATTTTGGTAAGGATTGCATTAATCCATATTGCTTTGGGCAGTATAAACATTTTAACAATATCAATTATTCTGAGAAACAAACATTAGATATCTTTCCATTTATTTGTGTCTTCTTCAATCTATGTTATTAATGTTTTGTATTTTTAGCCTACAGATCTTTATCTCCTTGGTTAAATTTATTCCAACTATTTTGTTTTTATTGTTATCATAAATGGGATTGTTTTCTTGATTTCTTTTTCAGATAAGTTGTTATTTGTGTATAAAAGTGCTATTGATATTTAGAGTTGCTTCAGCATCCTGGTGCTGCTGCACTGTGGAGCCCGTGTGGTCCCTTAGCTAAGATGCCTGAGGAAACGCAGACCCAAGACCAACCAATGGAGGAGGAGGAGGTTGAGACGTTCGCCTTTCAGGCAGTAATTGCCCAGTTGATGTCACTGATCGTCAATACTTTCTACTTGAACAAAGAGATCTTTCTGAGAGAGCTCATTTCAAATTTATCAGATGCATTGGACAAAATCCTGTATGAAAGCTTGATGGATCCCAGTAAATTAGACTCTGGGAAAGAGCTGAATATTAGCCTTATACCAAACAAACAAGATCAAACACTCACTATTGTGGATACTGGAATTGGAATGACCAAGGCTGACTTGATCAATAACCTTGGAACTATCAGGAAGTCTGAGACCAAAGTGTTCATGGAAGCTTTGCAGGCTGGTGCAGATATCTCTATGATTGGCCAGTTCAGTGTTGGTTTTTATTCTGCTTATTCAGTTGCTGAGAAAGTAACAGTGATCACCAAACATAACGGTGATGAGCAGTACGCCTGGGAGTCCTCAGCAAGGGGATCATTCCTAGTGAGGACAGACACAGGTGAACCTATGGGTCATGGAACAAAGGCTATCCTACCTCTAAAAGAAGACCAAACTGAGTACTTGGAGGAACGAAAAATAAAGGAGATTGTGAAGAAACAGTCTCAGTTTATTGGATATCCCATCACTCTTTTTGTGGAGAAGAAATATAAAGAAGTCATCATTGATGAGGCTGAAGAAAAGGAAGACAAAGAAGAAGAAAAGGTAAAAGAAGAGAAAGAGTCTGAAGACAAACCTGAAATTGAAGATGTTGGTTCTGACGATGAAGAAGAATAAAAGAAGGATGGTGACAAGAAGAAGAAGAAGATTAAGGAAAAGTACATCGATCAAGAAGAACTCAACAAAACAAAGCTTATCTGGACCAGATATCCTGATGACATTACTAATTAGGAATACAGAGAATTCTACAAGAACTTGACCATCAACTGAGAAGATTACTTGGCAGTGAAGCATTTTTCAGTTGAAGGACAGTTGGAATTCAGAGCCTTTCTATTTGTCCCACGACATGCTCCTTTTGAGCTGTTGGAAACCAGAAAGAAAAAGAACAATATCAAATTGTCTGCATGCAAAGATCTTATCATGGATAACTGTGGGGAGCTAATCCCTGAGTATCTGAACTTCATCAGAGGGGTGGTAGACTCAGAGGATCTCCCTCTAAATATTTTCCGTGAGATGTTGCAATGAAACAAAATTTTGAAAGTTATCAGGAAGAATTTGATCAAAAAATGCTTAGAACTCTTTACTGAACTGGCAGAAGGTAAAGAGAGGTACAAGAAGTTCTATGAGCAGTTCTCTAAAAACATAAAGCTTGGAGTACATGGAGACTCTCAAAATCAGAAGAAGCTTTCAGAGCTGCTAAGATACTACACATATGCCTCTGATGATGAGATGGTTTATCTCCAGGACTACTGCACCAGAATGAAGGAAAACCAGAAACATATCTATTATATCACAGGTGAGACCAAGGACCAGGTAGCTAACTCAGCCTTTGTGCAACGTCTTTGGAAACATGGCTTAGAAGTGATCTATATGATCGAGCCCATTGATGAGTACTGTGTCCAGCAGCTGAAGGAATTTGAGGGGAAGACTTTAGCGTCAGTCACCAAAGAGAGCTTGGAACTTCCAGAGGATGAAGAAGAGAAAAAGAAACAGGAAGAGGAAAAACAAAACAAAACAAAACAAAGTTTGAGAACCTCTGCAAAATCGTGAAAGACATATTGGAGAAGAGTTGAAAAGGTGGTTGTGTCAAACCAATAGGTGACGTCTCCATGTTGTATTGTCACAAGCACATATGGCTGGACAGCAAACATGGAGAGAATCATGAAAGCTCAAGCCCTAAGAGACAACTCAGCAACAGGTTACATGGCAGCAAAGAAACACCTGGAGATAAACCCCGACCATTCTTTTATTGACACCGTAAGGGAAAAGGCAGAGGCTGATAAGAATGACAAGTCTGTGAAGGATCTGGTCATCTTGCTTTATGAAACTGTGCTCCTGTCTTCCAACTTCAGGCTGGAAGACCCCCAGACACATGCTAACAGGATCTACAGATGAACAAACTTGGTCTGGGTATTGATGAAGATGACCCTACTGCTGATGATACCAGTGCAGCTGTAACTACAGAAATGCTGCCCCTCGAAGGAGATGACGACACATCACGCATGGAAAAGTAGACCAACCTCTGGCTGAGGGATGACTTACCTGTTCGGTACTCTACAGTTCCTCTGAGAATATATTTTCAAGGATGTTTTTCTTCATTTTCGTTAACATTAAATAGTCTGTATGGCATGACAACAACTACTTTAAGGGGAAGTTAAGATTTCTGTCTACTTGTAAGTGATGCTGTGATACCTTAGGCACTAAAGCAGAGTTAGCATTGCTTTCTTAGTTTCACATTGGCTTATTTTAACAGATGTAAGAAGTATGTAACATGATGCTAACTTTGTGGTCTAAAGTGTTTAGCTATCAAGCCGGATTCCTTAGTAGACCAAATTTTGTTATCAAAGTGTTCCTGAGCTATACCTTGATGTTTAGAAGAAAGTATTTGTTACATCTTGTAGGATCTACTTTTTGAACTTTTCATCCCCTGTAGTTGCCAATTCTGCATGTACTAGTCCCCTAGAAACAGGTTAAACTGAAGCAACTGGATGGAAGGGACTCTCCATAGGGCTTGTCTTCCAAGAAAAGTATTGTTTGGAGGAGTAAAGTTATAAGTCTACCTAAGCATATCATAAAGCTGTTCAAAAATAACTCAGAGCCAGTCTTGTGGATGGAAATGTACTGCCCAAGTCACATTCTGCTTAAAGTTGTTTTAAATACAGATGAATTAAAAGAAAAAAAAGGAAATACTACTGATATTTATATGTTAATTTTGTATTCTGCAACTTTACTGAATTTATGTATTTGTTCTAATAGTTTTTTCTGGAATCTTTGGGGTTTTCTACTCATAGAATCATGCCATCTGCAATCAGAGATGACTTTACATCTTCCTTTTTAGTTTAGATGTCTTTTATTTCTTTTTCCCTTTTAATTGCCTTTGCTAGTGCTTCCAGTACTATGTAGAAGGCACGTGGTGAGAGTGGGCAGCCCTCTCTTATACCAGATCTTAGTGCAAAAGAGTTCAGTTCTTCCCTGTTGATTATGATATTAGCTGTAGGTTTCCCATAAATGGCCTTTATTATGTTGAGAAACTTTCCTTCTATATGTAAACAATTAGGGGTTTTTATTGAGAAAGAGTGCAAAATGTTGTCAACCTTGTTTATGCTTTAAAAGTTTTCAACATGAGTAATTATTTAAGTAAGGGAAAGAAGGCCTGTCAGGGTGACCAGCGGCTCATGTTTGCCTGGCCCTGTCCTGGTGTTTTCACTGAATCTCTTGTATCCTGGGGAAATTCCTAAATCACAGGCAACACAAGTGGCTAAACCATCACTCCACCAATTGCATTATCTTTAAATCTTTTAGGTTACATTGCCTGTAGCTGTCTCTAATGTTAAAGGTCCTGTATTTCATCTGCTTATCCACATAACAAACATCAGCTGAGTCAACCCACCAATGTGCCCAGCTCCATGAGTACAGATAAGAAGAAGTCTCATCCAAGAGCTCACAATCCTTATGGAAAGAGCTGACCTTGGCACATAATTACATCATTATCACACCATGTCAGACTGATGGAAGCCAATGTGATCAGCGTCTGTGGGGTCCTTTATAAACATCTGCTGCCTTCAGCAACTAGAGGCTGGTTGGAACTTTTAAAATTAGGTAAAAAGTTATAATAAAGGCAAGTTGCAGACTAAGTCTACCACAAACTCAAACATTTAGAAGCATAAATGCCTCAACACAGGCATGCAACCTGTGTATTTTTTAACTTAATGATGCCCTGTGCTCTACTGTAAACACCCTGACAAGCATTTCACACGAAAGGTTATTGTAGGAAAAGCACAATTACATTCTAATGGTGGGATCCACTAACCTCTGAGTTAGATTAGACAGAGCAATCCTGCCTAAGAGTAGGGCAAAGAGATCCAATGGCTACAAAGAACTTGGATGCAACATTACAGGTGTGATCCTGCTAGGTTCCCACATTCCACTCACACAAGAATGTCAGAGTCCATGGAATTTTTCCAGACAATTGTATATAGAGAGCATTATTTATTTTATCAAGAAAAAAGGAGAACTATTTCTAGCATTCTTTATGCTAATTAACAAAACTGCTGCTGTGTATTTAGATGAGACTTGACCTACTTCCCATAGATATATCTAGAGTGTGAAGTCTTTGTTAATGTACTTCAAATGCAAACTGGTAATTTCTAGAATATGAATTAAACTTAATTTACACATTTAGAAGGCTAAGGCATTTTTAAATAAATTATCTTCCAACAAATATAAGAAATAATTGGTGGTTGTTCTTTTAAAATGTAGAAAAAATCTCTCTGACAAAATACTTAGGCACTTCAAGGACTTGACAAGGTGACCTGTGAACCAAGTCTGAGGGATGAAGAATATGAATTTGCAAAATTAAGGGAGGAAAAGTGATACTTGGTGGAAGACAGAATCCTGCGCAAAGGTATCTCCGTGAAAGGTCTTACTACTTCAGGAAACTTCAAGAAGTGACTGAAAGCTCAGAGTCTCAGGAACAAGGTTTGAAAAATGTGCCTGAAACAGATATTTGAGAAGCCAAGATGGTGGCAGGATCTGGAAGCCACACTAAGTTGTTTGGACTTTCTGCTTAAGTATTGAGATGATAGGGGCACTTTTTTCTAGATAGTACGTGACTTATTGCTTAGGTAGCAATGAGAAGAATGGATTGAAGAGAGAAAGGTATCAGGGAAACAAACCAGAAGCAAGACATGATGTAGACTTGGAGTCAGGCCTCAGAATGTATTCATTCATTCAACAACTAATAACATATGAACTGAGCACCTACCAGGCACTCTACAGTAAAGCAGACCCTGGAGATACAGCGCTGAGAATGCAGCCACACTCTCAAACTAGGCGTGGTGCTTGCGCCTGTGGCAGGAGGATTGCCTGAGCCCAGGGGCTCCAGGCAGCATGAGCTATGTTTGTGCCACTGCACTCCAGTCTGGGTGGCAGGGTGAGACCCCGTCTATGAGTAAATAAATAATAATAATAAATCTGAGTCCTCACGGACAGGGTGAGCACATCCCAGTTTGGCAGAGTCAGTTGTTTAATGTAACTTTCAAAGGATCCAAGAATATCTCACAAATGATGTGTTCATCCTGCTCTTGCCTCACCCATTTCAGGAGAGGAGACAGCCACTCAACAAATAAATGAAGCCTGTTAGTAAAGCATGCATAATGGGGACACGGGATCTGAAGAGAAAATGATGTAGGAATGGAGACTGGAGTGTGTGCAAGTGTGTGAGTGCGTTTGTCTTTGTGTGAATTTTAACACAATGAACACTGGAGGGAGAAAGCCATGGGGCCACCTTGGGGAAGAATTCCTGACCTAGGAGATGCAAGCATAGAGCCTCTGAGAGGAAGCCTGTGAGGAACAGTGAGGGGCCTGGGAAGCTGGAGCAGAGTGAGCAAAGGGGATGGCACCAGAGACCCAGCAAGGGACCAGACCATGTCAGCCCTCAGGGGCCACTGTAGAAACTCAGGCTGCCTGGAAAAAAGAGGGGCTACCATTGGGCAATTTTGAGTAAAGGCAACATTGTCTTAACTAACTTTACAAAATATCTGAGTTTTGTGTTGACAAAAGTCATAACTACTTTAAAATAAGCAATGACTTTCTCCAAGCTATTTTATTTAGATTCAAGCTGCTGTGAGCCAGTGGGTAGTAGTTAAGATTAATATGCAAATAACACATTTTAAAACTACAGGAATGAATTACATTTCTAGGGCTGCTAAAACAATTGCAACTTTTTAGATGCCCATGAATGTGACATTTCACTTACATTATATTATTTTAATTTTACAATCTGCTTGCCAAAGAGAGGTCATTCCTTCCATTTTACAATGAGGAAACTGAGTCCTACAAAGGTTAAGAACAGTTGGCCCATATGCATAAGACTGAAACTAGACCCCTTCCTTACACTTTATACAAAAATTAACTCAAGATGGATTAAAGACTTAAACATAAAACACCAATCCATAAAAACCCTAGAAGAAAACCTAGGGAATACCATTCAGGACATAGGCATGGGCAAAGACTTCATAACTAAAGCACCAAAAACAATGGCAACAAAAGCCAAATTGACAAATGGGATCTAATTAAACTAAAGAGCTTCTGCACAGCAACAACAAAAAACTATCATCAGAGTGAACAGGCAACCTACAGAATGGGAGAAAATTTTTGCAATCTACCCATCTGACAAAGGTCTAATATCCAAAATCTACAAGGAACTTAAACAAATCTACAAGAAAAAAACAAACAACCCCATCAAAAAGTGGGCAAAGTATACGAACAGACACTTTTCAAAAGAAGACATTTATGCAGCCAACAAACATGAAAAAAGGTCAACAACACTGATCATTAGAGAAATGTAAATCAAAACCACAATGAGAACCATTTCATGCCAGTCAGAATGGTGATTATTAAAAAGTCAGGAAACAATAGATGCTGGTGAGACTGTGGAGAAATAGGAATGCTGTTACTCCGTAGATGGGAATGTAAATTAGTTCAACCATTGTGGAAGACCATGTGATGTGTCCTCAAGGATCTAGAACCAGAAATACCATTTGACCCAGCAATCCCATTACTGGGTGTATACCCAAAGGATTATAAATCATTCTACTATAAAGACACATGCACACGTATGTTTATTGCAGCACTAGTCATAATAGCAAAGACATGGAACCAACCGAAATGCCCATCAGTGATAGACTGGATAAAGAAAATGTGGCACATATATACCATGGAATACTATGCAGCCATAAAAAAGGATGAGTTCATGTCTTTTGCAGGGACATGGATGAAGATGGAAACTTTCATCCTCAGCAAACTGACACAGGAAGAGAAAACCAAACACAGCATGTTCTCACTCACAAGTGCAAGTTGAACAATGAGAACACATGGACATAAGTAGGGGAACAACACACATTAGGGCCAGTCAGGGGGTGGGAGGTGAGGGGAGGGAGAGCATTAGGACAAACAGCTAAGGTATGTGGGGCTTAAAACCTAGATGGTGGGTTGATAGGTGCAGCAAACCACATGGCACACGTATGCTTATGTAACAAACCTGCACGTTCTGCTCTTATATCCTGGAACTTAAAGTCAAATTAAAAAAAAAAAAAAAGGAGTTCAGGTTAAGACAAGTAAACAGAGAAAAAGGAAGATTTCTGAGAGCTAAGGGGAGTATGGATTGAAAATGGAGGCTATACGACAGAATGCTTATTTGAAAGTATTGGCAGTGCAAGAAGAAAGAAAGAGGATTTTATATTATGCGTTAAACTTAATGAACCTGGGGAAGTTTTTCTGTCCATTATTTTAATCTTAATAATAAAACTCTTTCTAAAAGCACCACTATGCTATAATCTGAATGAAGCTATACTGTCGGTCAAATCCTGTCCAGTCCCCTGTGTGCATGGCACTATACAGGACACTGGTCTTAATACATCAAAGAAAAACCACATGAGTATTGGCCTCGTCCACCCCATTCCTATCTGTGTTATTACAGGGTTGAATTGTAATTTGAATTTATAAAATTAATGTTGTTTTTGTACTTTAATACATTTATTACCGAAATAAATTACATTTCTCTTAAAAAAATAATTGGCCCTTGAATAAGATGGGTTTAAACTATGTGGGTTGACTTTTTTCAACGAAACATGGATCAAAAAATGCAGTATTCAGGGCATGTGAAACCCACCTATAAGGAGAGCAACCTGTTGATTTATGCGAGCTCTGTAGGGCTGACCCAATGCTGGAACCAATTCCCCGGGTGTACCGAGGGACAGCTGTAAGTTGAAGACACACAGCTAATAAAAGTTAGAGTGTAGACTTAAAACCTGGTTTTCTAGCTAATACGGTCCATGCTTTTATACTACCTAAAGCTGGCTATTATGAAATAACAATAACCATGCTAATTATTACAATAATAAGCCCACATAATAACAAAATACAGTCATAATAAATTTGTTTTTTCCTTCTTAATCAGGACAACTTTATTTTACAAAGGAAGATCACCAGCACTTTCTTATTTCTAGCAGTGTTCAAGTACAAATATTTCCAAATAGTGTAGAATGATTAGTACAATACTAGTAATCCTACAGTGTAAGATTTTTCGACTTTACAACGGTGCATAGGTGATACGCACTCAGTAGACACCGCATTTTGAACTGAGCTCTTTGCCTGGGCTGGCAGCATGTGGTAGGAAGACTCTCATGATGCAGAGCAGGGGTGGCCAGCCCCAGCTTCCAGGAAGCCGGGTGATCCAGGGGAACCAGCCAACACTACACCCCACAGTGCGCTGTGCTCGTGAATGACATGAGATACGCAATACTTTTTTATAAAAGTCTTCATATTTATGATTCTGCCAATCATAGGCTAATGTAAGTGTTCTGGGCATATTTAAGGTAGGAGAGACCTCTGATGTTTGGTAGGTGAGGTATATTAAGTGCATTTTCCACTTACGATGGGTTTGTCAGGATGTAACCCTATCATGTCAAGGAGGAGCATCTGTGCTAATACTACTGATAATAAACTACTAGTAAAACGTGAGAGCTGTTTTTGCTGTTTTGGAAGCGGTTCCTTCTTAGCAAGCGGCAGCATCGTGAAAGCGAATGCAGATAATTTGGGGAAGATGCGGCCGCTCAGCCTGCCCTGGCTCAGCCATCTTCCTACCACTGGGGGAGGAGAGCTGCGCCGGCAAAACCTGGATCACACTTGTGGTTAGTTGCCACTAACTAAATCAGGCTTGGAAATAAGATCGTTTGTCACCAGAATCCTTTAAATTATCTTCCTCATGCTGGACTCCGTCCTTGGAAAACTGAATGAATTCTCTATGTTTCGTCTTCTCACCATGGGCCCAGAAGATCTTATCCACTCTAGTTCATGCTTAAAAAAGAAGCCCTCACTTCTTTGAAACTACAGACCCATTTAGTTTGCAGTGTGCCGCCTTCTCACTGCCAGGCAGGGCAGGGGTTTTCAGAATCTGAAGTCACTTCACTGCTTCCGGTTGGCCTCAGTGGAGAAGCGTTCTGGGAAGATGTTCACAGGGGACTGGAGGCAGGTGGAGGAAACCAAACATACTCAAAACACGATCCATGGCTTCCTTCAAGGCTGTGCTTGAGGTACACTTTTAGGAAAGTAGGAGCAGAAACCAGAGTCGCTAAAGAACGGATTCCAAATGCTCTAAGATCTTTCACTTTACTTAAGCTGCAAATCAACTCACATCTTAGAATGTCATTTGAAAAACAGAAATCCGAGGGTTTGGAAGCCAAAGACATTGGCTGATAAATAATTTAACATGAGAAATACACTCATGTAGCTTTAGAACCGGAAAGACCATGAGAGGCCCTCAACTGATACCCACTGTGGTACCAATGAGAAATCTAAGAACAATTAAATGAAGCTTGTTTATACTAAAGGGTTTTTGTTGTGGTTGTTTTCAATTGCATGTTTGCATGTCCTAATTTACTTATAAAGTATTATGTCTTTCATCTCTATAACAGTAAAATGGAATTTTTTAATTAAAATTCAAGGTAAATTGACTACTGCGACTCCCTTGAAGTCTTGTGTTTATTAAGTGATGTTGAGCTGATCCATTGTAAAAAAGCAGACTTTGGCTTGATGACAATGAGGCATTGTGTACATGCCACACACAAGCCAACAGAAGAATGTGAATCTGTCATCCCGAGCAATGAGGAAAATGAACTCATCAGCAGTGATAGGAAAAAGCAGTCACTGGCCCAAAAAAGCAGGGAGAACTATGTAAAAAACAAATCAAGTGCCAGCCTCAAGTTCAGTATTGCTAAAACTCTCATGCCACATTTCTGGTTAATGTTTTTGTGTCTCAAAAAATAGTTACCTTTGGTCTAGTTTTTTTTCTCATGGGAACAATGCTTTGCATTCACAAAAGTACCTCTTTCAAAAACTCTACTTTACAAATATCTTATTAATCTTGTGTGTTGTACAGGTAGCTCCTGCCTCATGCTTGGTCCAAAATGTGTTTTTCTTTTTTTTTTTGAGATGGAGTCTCGCTGTCTCACCCAGGCTGGAGGGCAGTGGTGTGATCTCGGCTCACTGCAACGTCCACCTCCTGGGTTTAAATGATTCTCCTGCCTCAGCCTCCTGAGTAGCTGTGACTACAAGCATTCGCCACCAGGCCTGGCTAATTTTTATATTTTTGGTAGAGACGGGACTTCCCCATGTTGGCCAGACTGGTCTCAATCTCCCGACCTTAGGTGATCCACCTTCCTCAGCCTCCCAACATGTTGGGATTACAGGAGTGAGCCACTGTGCCTGGGCCAAAATGCATGTTTGGACTGAATGAGGAAGCCCAAGCCCTTTCCACTGTGTTTTCAATTTTGTTTTTCTACTCTTCTCTCTCAGCCTTTCCTCTGCCGATCCCATCTATGCAGCGATTACTCCCATTCAACCTGTGTCTACACTGCTGATGCTCACTGGTGTAGGTGGGTTGTGGCTGACCCTCACCGGTGTAGGTGGGCTGTGGCTGACCCTCAGTGGTGTAGGTGGGCTGTGGCTGACCCTTGGTGATGTAGGTGGGCTGTGGCTGACCTTCACCAGGGCAGGTGGGTTGTGGCTGACCCTCAGCGGTGTAGGTGGGCTGTGGCTGACCCTCAGTGGTGTAGGTGGGCTGTGGCTGACCCTTGGTGATGTAGGTGGGCTGTGGCTGACCCTTGGTGATGTAGGTGGGCTGTGGCTGACCCTTGGTGATGTAGGTGGGCTGTGGCTGACCCTTACCGGGGTAGGTGGGCTGTGGTGATTAGAGCTAATGAGAGGTTTGAGGAGACTGACATTCACCTCCAATTGCAGTGCCAAATTAACACCTCCTGCAGATACACACATTCAGAAATCTCACGCCCTGTACTTTCTTCTACACCATTTTCTCTCCCCTTTGTTTCTATTCCAGCCATGCAGGAAGCAGCATCTGTCCTGGCACATCGCGACATGTTGTCCATACCTGCCTGTTCCTCCCTGCCTGTGTGCTGGGAAGCTCCTGTTCACTGGTAAACTCTTCTAGGTAGGCTTTCCCCCCACTCCAGTTGTTGGTGTTTTCTGTCTACATCCTGTTAGTCTTTTAGAAATAGATACTTTTAAGATACTCACATGTTCCTTATTGAGTGTACAGTTGAGTACTGGTGAGTACATTCACATTGTTGTAAAACCAAGCTCCAGAATTTTTCATCTTGGAAAACTGAAATGCTACACTCATTAAACAACTCTGCCATCTTCCCCTCCCCTAGGCCCTGGGAGCCACTGTTCTCAATGAAGACTGTCTCTATGAAGTTGACTACTGTAAGTACCTCATATCGGTGGAATCATAACATATTTATCTTTTTGTGACTGGCTTATTTCACTTAGCCTAATGTCCTCAAAGTTCACCCATGCTGTGGTATATATTAGAATTTTCTTCCTTCTTAAGGCTAAATAATATTCCAGTGCATGAGTACACCACATTTTCTTTATCCAGTCATTCATTGATGGCCACATGGATTCTTTCCACCTTGTGGCTATTGTGAATAATTCTGCTCTGAACACGAAGGTACAACAAATATCTCTTCCACACCCTGCTTTCGTTTCTCTGGGGGTATATATCCAGAAGTGAAATTTCCACATCATATGGTAATTCTAGTTTTAATTTTTTAAGGAATCATCATAATGTTTCCATAGCATTGAGCCATTTTAAATTCCCACCAGAAGCATACAAGGATTTCAGTTTTTCCATTTCTCCCCACACCCGTTGTTTTCTGTTTTTTGTTTTTTTGTTTTTGATAGCAGTTATTCTAATGGATAAGATAAAAATGTCGTGTGTTATTTTAGTTGTCTGTTGTCTGGCACTTACTTCCTTCTGGAGAGAACCATTCTTTTGCAACTGAACTCACTCATCTTTATGTCACTGCTGTCTATTACATGCGTGGAACATAGGATGTCCTCAAAAACAGCTGTTCAAAGAATACATGTTGCTACTGGTAAAAATTGCTATAAAATTGCAAAAGAGCTTTAAGCTTCTTCAGCAAAGGAAAGGCAGGTGACCCACCAAATCATTTTCTCCAGTGGGCCGAGGAGTAGAGAAGTCATGCCTGAGAGCTTCAGGTGGCGGCAGTGAAAAGAGGAGCAGGCAGACCAGCCCCCATGGCCCTTTCGAGGAAAAATGGAGGGTGGGAATACAACCGGGGACTGACCCAAGACCAAGAGAGAGCCTTGAGGTTTTTCTTAGAGGAAAATCCTATCTGCCATCACCCTCAGTCCCTAATTTCCAGGCCTCTCCATCTCCACTGACCTGGGCACACTTCAGGATCTCCCCGCTCCAGCCATGGGTGCCACTGTGTGTGTAGCATGGGGCTGCTTCTGTGCTCCGGGCACCCAAAGTCAGAACACAACTGCACAATTCCCTTTAATTCGGCTTTTGTTATCCCAACAATCTTGGAACATAGCCCACTGGCAAATTGGAGAATGCCATCATCCCTATCACAGTTTTATTTATCACAACACCACTATTCATAAAGTAGATAAATCATGTGGCAAGATAAAAGAGTATATCCCTAAGCTCCTGGCTCCACTCTATTCTGGAGCTTGGCCTTGTGAACTTTATCAGCAACTTAAAGAGGTATTTTTGCATATTTCACTGTCAAGGTGTGAATATATTCCTTTTCTGCAGCTTGATTTTTCTGAGGAAGCCTAATTCCTCGGCTTATATTTCTTCTCTTATTATCTCCTGGAGTATGGTTAGGTCCGGAACTTCCTATTACTCAGTGTTGTGCACTTTTGAACCACAGGTCTTTCCATTCAGTATATTCTTTAAGTAATTACAGGTCTCTTTTATAATAAACTCTTCCCAACTTGTTACCAGTCTATATTTTTATCTTTGGTTCTGCTTTTAAATTGTTTCAGCAATGCTAATTATAAGAAAAAGATAAGGTCGGCTTGCTGTTCTTCCTCACTCACAGCAGCTCAGAAAACGAACTGCTGCATTCTACTTTCCTATTTGTACAGGTAATGATGTATTCATTGTGGCAAAGTCTTCACAGATAATAAAAACTGCATGCTTTTTGCAGATGTGCTAATTATCTCATCTTGATCAAGAAAACCATTCAGAATTGGCTTCCAACTAAGCAGTTTAATTTACACCCATATTTGATGCTGGCATGAAGCCTGAGCTATTTTATATTACTTTATTTTTTGGCTAGGAAATTAAGATAGTCTGGAAAATTGTTATTAAGAAATGCTTAAAACAGCCTGTATATAAGATTCATTGTGGAAGGTCACCCCTGGTTAAGTTATAATGCAGATGTAAACGCAGAGAGATGGTGAGAAAACCAAAGGCAAACAGGATGAATGGAATGGTTTGCTGTATTCAACTTGGGTAATGGAAACTAACTCAATCTATTTTGGACATGCAGAGATAACTCTTATTAAATGACTATTTGCACCAAAAAAGGAGCAAACTATATATTTTTAAGACATAAAAGCTACATCATTTCTTGACAACTGAAAGAGGCGAACATTTTCATGGTGTTCCATTCATTTCTTTCTTTATACTTTTACAGCATTAAGACCAGTATGGTTAGCAATGGCAGACTAGTTTTACTAGATTCTGTTACTTTTGATCACAGTTCTTTGTAATTTTCTGACAGAATATCTAGTTATGAAATGTGGCATAAAACTATATTCTTGGAGAAAAAAACCTTGGTTTTTAATCTTAACTTACGTATTTCAACCTGAAGACAATCACTGGATAGGATTTATATGTATAAAATAAGACTTTCAATATCATAAAATATTGCAACTTATAAACCAAAATGGTTTGTTGTTAGAGAAAAGATGAAGGAGAGAAAGAGCTTGTCTTTCTGTGTTCTGTTAGTGGGAATCTGACTTTTCATCAATTTCAACCTATTGATGTTTTCAACATAGAGAAAACTGGCTTGCTTTTGCTTCTAACACATAAAAATATTAAGTCAAGTAATCCACATTTTTCTCACCCTCTTTCTCTCCTAATCATCTGTGCAAACACATAAATTTCCATAAGTTGGTGAGGTGTATAATGTGAGGCCACTACAAGATCAAAGCATTGATGAGTCCGTCATGCCAGGTTGCTCTGGATATTGGTGCTTCTGGGTTAAAAAAATGATAAAAGTAGGATATGGAGCTTCAAGTAAAATTCAAGTCTTTCGGGTTCCAATCAAAAGTTCTTTTCACTAAAACACTCTTGCCCTATTGCCTTGGGCAAGGCTTTCTACTTTTATGAGTCTCTGTCTTATTTTCAAAGTTAGTGTAATATACTAACTAAACCCACTCACTGGGTAGTTTTTTCCCATAAAACTCACATTTACATGAAAGTATACTGTAAAACAGAAATACAAGATTTTTCCCCTTGGAAATAATAGAAATCTGAATATGCACATGCTCCTTACACTGCTGTGGGAATCAGGCCTTGCTGTTACTGGATGATGATAATAATAATAACTTGTGAAAGCCTCCAGGTGGAAAGAAGAGAGACTAACTCCTGTGCCAGCCTAGACGTGCGGCCAGCTTAGACATATGCAAGCCTAGACGTGTGCCAGCCTAGACACGTGGCCAGCCTAGAGGTGTGCCAGCCTAGACGTGTGCCAGCCTAGATGCGTGGCCCAGCCTAGACGTGTGCCAGCCTAGATGCGTGGTCAGCCTGGGCGTATGGCCAGCCTAGATGTGTGGCCAGCCTAGACGTGTGCCAGCCTAGACGTGTGCCAGCCTAGATGCGTGGCCAGCCTAGACGCATGGCCAGCCTAGACCCAGCCTAGATGTGTGGCCAGCCTAGACTCAGCCTAGACACATGGCCAGCCTAGACACAGCCTAGACGTGTGGCCAGCCTAGACCCAGCCTAGACGCATGGCCAACCTAGACCCAGCCTAGACGTGTGGCCACCTAGACGTGTGGCCAGCCTAGACCCAGCCTAGACGTGTGGCCAGCCTAGACGCGTGGCCAGCCTAGACCCAGCCTAGACGTGTGGCCAGCCTAGATGTGTGGCCAGCCTAGACCCAGCCTAGACGTGTGGCCAGCCTAGACGTGTGCACTTGGCTTGTGTTCTGGTCAGAAAGTCCCTGGCTGGAGCTTGTGCCGGTTCCTGGTCCTGGAACCAGGTGACTGCTGCTCTGCCACCAGAAGGAGGATGTCCATTGTAAACTGCACCTGATGCCTGGGCCATGCTCCTCTCTCTGTCCTCACCAGGGTTTTTTGTCAATTCTAAAGCCCACAAGGCCACAGGACATTCTTAATGTCCATATATGTAGTGCCCAGAAGTGGAAGGGGTGTGGCACCTCATGGGTGAAATCTGACCAAGGGAAGACAGTTACTAGCAGATAAATTGTGGTGCTTTCCATTCTCTGGATGGGCTGTTTGGAGGAGCAGCACCTTCTGGTGGCTTCTCTAGTGACATTCGGAGGGACACCGCTGTGACCAGCTCAGTGACACTCCCTTTGATTTGCTGTCCCTCCCTCCCTGCCTCACTTTGTCCCTCACTTGTGTGTTTGAGCTGCACTCATCCTCAGGCGTAGCCCCTCCTATTTCCCTTGAGCAGGGTTTTCTAGGGACACAGGCAGAGACAGTGCCAAACTGGAATAAGCAAAAGATCAATGACGGACTAAAGGCCCAGTTTAAAATAGAAATTGCAAATGGATATTCAGTCAGCAAAACGACATGATTTTCCTCCAGCATTGTAGGAACAGCCGCAGAGGAAACAGGGAGTTAGACTCATCTACTCACTTAACAATCCGGGGTCCCCTGTGTGTCCCTCACCAGACTAGTCATCAGGGATTCCAAGATATAAAAAAAAAACCTCAGTCCTTCTTTAGGGATTAACATTATACACTGGAATTTCATGTCTAAATATCTCCAGATGCAGTTGAAGTAGTGTTTCTGAAGATTATAAAGGGCAAAAAATAATACGTGAGAAGATGAGGAAAAAGCTGAAGGTACAGATAAGATCAGAGAAGTCACTGAGGAGGGGAAACGGGCAGTGTCGATCAGAGGAAGGATGTCAGAACACGTTTCCGAGTTTAAACTATTCTGCTGACAGCAAAGTCCAGAGCATCAGCATAAGGTCAAGTGGCAGGAACAGGGCAGAGATAGAGCTTATCTGAGCAGAGAAATTCTCAGAGCAATTCGCTCGATGTGGCGGATGACTCACCACTGCAAACTGAAACCTGCAGGGAGTAATACGAAGGCTATGGGCCACCTGAGTGTTTGCTCTTCCCTCAGTGCCGCTGAGCTGGGAACAGCCTGCAACCGAGAAGAGAGAGCGCTGAGTCCACCAACCGGTCAATTAAAACGGCCTGCGCCAGCCCAGGGATGGGCGGGACGAGATTTTTACAGACCTGGTGAGAAGCAAAGCCAACAGGAAAAATAGCACGTAGGGATGAGCGAAAGTTGGGAAGAAGTGATTAGGAAACAAGACGGAAGATTCAGTTCTGCGTAGCAAGTGCAGCTCTGCAATGCGGGGCGAATCAGAGCCGGGGGCCCGCAGAGCAGCAGCGCAGGGCACTGCGTGTGCAGGTGAGGGAGGTGCAGGCAGGAATGGCTGCTGCTGTGAACATGGGTGGCCTTTCCCATGCTCTGGCTAAATGACATGCAGGACCATGCAGGGCTACTGTTACTGCTTTGTCTAATTGTGCCATTTGCTTCCGTAAACAATGCCAAACCCCTCAAACCAAGAGATACCTTATCTTACCAAGAGAACAGGAGCCCTCCTGGACAGCCCTGCTGGGCTCTGATGTTCTGGCCACAGAACCCTGCTCTGCCCCTTCTAAGCCTCCTGGCATCAGGGAGTTGGGAAGCCTGGAAGCTGTACCCACCAGCACCCCTGGCTGGCAGAGCCGCCCACGAGAAGCCCTCGTGAAGGATTTGGAATGCAGAAGAGAGGCGGAGCCACATTTACACACCTCTGGGAGTGGCAGGCGAACAGGCAGGCAAATGGAAAAAGTCGGCTTTGTGTGGTGGCTTCCGAGTGCTCTGAAAACCACCTTCTTAAGTACTGAAGAAAAATCTGATTGTCGGTGTCAGTTTTCTGGATCTGTGACCCTTGGATCTCTGAAAGCTTGGCGTGCAGCTAGGAGTTCACACTGTGTGCCCTGGCCTTCTCTCTCCCAGCACTTCACAAGGATCTTTGAGATGTTTGAAGGCATTTAATTCCCTGTATTAAATACCATCCTGCTTAAAAAACCAAGAGCGAATGCTGTTTGCGGACATAACTCTTGCTGATATACATTTTTTTTTCTTTCTACTACCCATTTTAACTTGGAAACTGGCTATCTTTTAGTTCACTAGTAAGTTTTCGAAACACTTTTTTCATTTACTGTATGTTTTTATCTTACTATTTTCAGTGAAAGTGCCAGAGATTAGACATAACAATAAGATGTCTCCGAAATAAAAAAATTATATTATCAGAACTTGTTGATATATTGTTTTTGCTATTACCAAATCAAATGCATTAATAATATACTTGTTTCCATGGGGTAAATCCAATTTTAATAGTTTTGGACCTAATTTCTTCACTGTGTAACTTAATAAAAGCCATAAAATTCAGGAACTGGTGCTTTTGCAATAGGTGAGAGGAAAGAAGTTAATGGCTGTGGCTGCTCTGGCATAAAAGAAATACTTTCCACCTCTTTCTAGGGAATGCTGCTGGATTCAGGAAATAAGCACTGAGTCACTTCATCAAGAATATAGTAAAAATTGTTCATTAATGTTGTAATTATTCTGGTAATTTTAGTCATAATTTTAATTCATTTCCATTACTTATGCTGAAAAGTGTCAAATTATCCTTTCAGCATTTCTTTATTTTTCTCACCTTTCTATTAGAAAAATGTTAATGATCTTTATTACTGTTTCTGATATTTAAGAAGAAAGAGCGGGGGGTTATAAGTTCATAAGCATCTTTTAAGCTACAAGCCAGCGAGTTTTACCCAACTGGAAGAAGTACAGGTCATTCTACACAGAGAAGGACGTAGCCGATGCACCCCAGTGGCTCTCCAGGGCCAGCCTTCAGCCTCTGCACCACTGCGGCCAGCCCGGGGCCTGACCCGGGGTCCCTGGCTTATAGGGGTTCTGAGTTGCGTCTAGAATTCTGCCTCTTGCCTGCATAAGCATCAGACGACCTCATGTCATAATCATCATTCAGCTTCTCTGAGCACATAGCAAGAAAAATCACATAGTTGGCACAATGGGAATGGGGAACAAGCTGGGGAAAGTTTTCCA
This sequence comes from Pongo pygmaeus, assembly GCF_028885625.2. Classification (NCBI taxonomy): domain Eukaryota; kingdom Metazoa; phylum Chordata; class Mammalia; order Primates; family Hominidae; genus Pongo; species Pongo pygmaeus. The sequence goes on from NC_072376.2 coordinate 202,969,664, forward strand.
CTTCTGGAAATGCATACAGAGGAGTCCAGAGGGAGGGGATGAGAAGCACTGCCTGCCCTGGCTGCAGCAGCGTTGAAGCCATCATCGCCAGTTCTATGAAAACTTTCAAGGTCAACAATGAGCAAATGAACTGGTTTATGTGTTTTGGGCTACAACATTTGTATAACCCTAAAAATTACCTTGAGCTAAGTACAGGAAGAAAGGAAAAGCGCTCATGGATACACTAGCAAAAAACTTCAAGAGTAATCCGTGTGGTCACCTTTTCTACCTCAAAGAGCACTCACTATGAAATAGAACCGATAAACCCACGTTCAGGGTATCCACTATGAAACAGAACCGATAAACCCACGTTCAGAGTGTACACTATGAAATAGAACCGGTAAACCCATGTTCAGAGTGTACACTCTCCTGCTAGGTCAAGTGGCCAGAGTGAGATCCTTTTTTGTAATGGATGTTATTGACTTTGGGGGTCATTAAAATTTTTAGCATGGCCAGGTACAATAGCTCATGACTGCAATGCCAGCACTTTGGGAGGCTGAGGTGGGAAGATTGCTTGAGTTCAGGAGTTCCTGACCAGCCTGGGCAACATAGAGAGACTCCATCTTTATCCTCCACAAAAAGTAAAAACCAGAAGATTCTAGCAATGAAGAACTTAAGGGAAGCTTAAAGCAAGACACTTTCTGTTGTATTTACTCCATTATCAACCTAATTACGTATTACTCACAAAGGTATTTTAAATAACTATAATATTAACCAAGTATTTGCTATCATGGCTAAATAATCTGTAAGAGAATAATGATATCCCATAAAAAAGAATAAAGGGGCCACCAAAAGAACCAACTTTCTCTTTATGGGATCCTTTTTTATACACAATCCATATGTAGACCATGTTTCAGGTTTTTAAATAATATAATTCTCTTCCACAGTTAACAAGGCCAGGCACCATGGCACCATTCTCCATTCCTTGGGAAGCTCGCAGGTGAAAATCTGGTCTGCAGAGTCTCTCTCTAGAACACAGGAAGTTCCTAGGACTTACCATGTAATTACTTTTGCCGAAAGTAGACTAGAATAGAGAAAAGATGAGCTAGAGAGACTTACAGAGGTTCTCAGTGAGCTCAACTCCATGAGAGAGCTGCTCTCCCAAATAATAAAAGGCATTAATTTAGTGGCTGCCATCATCAAGACAGAAGAGACATCAAGAGGCTTCCTGTCAAAGGCATGCAGGTTGTTCTCCCTTTAACTGTTTAAATATGAAATGTTCCTCCAATAAGTCACAAACACATACTCAACCATAGTTTCATACATATCCATCTAACTATTTTTGCATGTGGATTTTATATTTCATTAAAATTTCTATAAATTTAGGACAATATCTGTTTTATTAAAATTGAACTGTAGCCAACCCAACACTCCATAAAGATGAGCATTCAGAAAACATGTTTGACAGTGACTTTGAATTTTAAATTGTAGAATTTTTATGGTCGGACTTAACGCATTAGTCTTCCTCATCCTCAGCCTCCAGCTTAATAACCCAGCTCAGTCCTCCCACTTTCTTGGCACCTATCTACATAAATGCTAACTGAATAGATGAAAGGGTGAATGAACAGTGGAGCCCACGCTATCAAATCTCATCCTATTCAAACGCTTTTCCTCAGAGACTCTGTCACTTATTTCTATGACTAATCTGACGTCCTGGAATAATTTTAGCTCCAATAACCCAGGATGTAAGACAGGCATTTCCTATTTATCAAAAAGTGCCTTAGACTTCTTTCATACTTATGATGCCTAAGTTCAAACCATAGGAAGCCATCATAGCATATGTAACTGCATATTTTAAAGCTGATTTGCTGAGAGTAATTCACAAACCCACGGTGAATTTTTTATTCACAACTTCTAGATCTGAAATATAAAAACCTTATCTCCTAGTACATGAAACTGCACTAATTCAATTTATTAAATTAGTTCAACTAGCATTTCCATCAAAATAATTGACAATAAATTAAACTGGGTGCCCCTCTTTTCCATTCCGTGTTCAGCTGCCAAATCTGCTCAGCTTTCTGTGTCTAAAACTCTTACCAGATAGGACTCCATTGTGATTAGATGCTTCCATTCCAGTGGACTTTATTAAATTAGAATACAAGATAGCTGTCGCTCTCTGAATGATATAAGTAAGAGCAAGTCTTGAACGAGCCTCTTTAAACCACCACGACATAAATAGGCCATATTTCTAGGGTGACAGAGCAAGTAAAGGATTTCAAAGATGAGTAGGGAAAGCCCAAGTTAGCTAATAAATGACGTTCATTCATTAGGAAATGGTATCTGCAAATTATTCAAAAATCCCCTTTACTAAATACGTCATGGACTGTGTTTCTGTTCTCAAGCCAGCCTAACACAAGGTGATGACGTCCTCACACAAAACTTGCCCCAAATCCCCGTGGTTTACCACATGTCTTTAGATGACTGAGAATGAGCAAGGCAGAGAGAGTTAATTCCTGATTGACATATTCTGCTAATAAAGTGGCAAGGTCTTATGGAATAAACACAGCAGCTGTAATTATGTAATTACGTATCTGTATGCAAATGTGCCGATGGCTCATAAATGCTGGAACACTATTTGCAATGCTAATTAAGTGGCTTTTATTGAGGCTGCATAATTCCTACATGTGATTTGGTTCCAGATGTCATTGTAGCTTGTGAAACCTTTATTGTCAGGTTAGCTGAGGTGGCACACATTAACACCACTCATAAAACCTCTATTTATAATTAAATTACTTGCAATGACTCAGTGATTTTCATCATCCCCTGTCCACCTCTGTACTCACATAGCATAGAGATGGAATTGCGACTGGAAGCCGGAGCCCAGGAACTTTTCTCCGCGTCTACGTTCCCACACAAGTGGCTAATCTGCTTAATCTCACCCACGTAAACCAAGTTTAAGTGTCTAATGAGCATGGGAAACAGATCAGACTGAGGCCAATGTGGAATTGTTGGCAGATGCCATAAGGTTTTATTTTAGATTTTATAGCTATAAAAGAAGAACAATTCATTTTGCTGTAATCTCATATAAGTATTTGATAGCCTGAAGAATTACTCTTTCATTTATAATAATACAAAATGTTTTGAGATCATACAGTAAAGAGTTGGTGCCATACTTTTAATTTGTAAGAAAAAAAGGAAACTAAGAAAGTATATGTATTGGACACTCACTATGTTCCCAGCACTACAAGAAAACATAATACATGGGCTTCCAAATAGCTTATAAACCGTTTACTATGCAACACGTAAAAAATGTTTACAATAACATATAAGAATATGAGACCTGGTTGTTCATCTGGAACTAAAACAGATAAATGAAATCAGAGAGAATCCTCATAACTACTTTAATCTAATAATTTACTTCAGCCTTTTCTCCTACCAAAATTTTCATCAGAACTCCTAATAGTGTAAGAAATATGACCTGGTATTTTCATTGCTTCTTTCTAGTTCTTGTAAGAAGAATCAGAGAAATTATTCAACCAGTCCCTGATGTTGTAAGGGCTGTTTCCTTTAGATGATGGCAGAATGCACATGCCCCATAAACTATTGTAAGCAGAGAAACTACCTTATGTAACAAGCACAGAGAGGGGACTTTCCTGATTCCTGGAGATGTGGTTATGATCCCAAAATAAAACTAAAGCACTGATTAGCCCCCTACTCTAAAGATGAGGGCCTCAAACCCCTGGTACTTCCTGGCAGGGCTTCTTAAGAGGCAGCAGAACTGGCAATCCTACCATTAACCACCACCCACCCCACCAGAACCTCCCCAGCCCACAAAGGCAACCAAAGAGGATGAGTTCCCCTTTAGAGCAATGAGGAGTCAACGTATTAATTCTCAGCAAGGCAGGAAGGCCTTGAATCTGGTGGAGCACAGGAATGGGAAGCTGGAACATCATTACTTGGCTTGATACTCGCCCAGATGGAGGTGCAGCTACTGCTGCCCAGGGCAGAGCTGGATGGGAGAGCCCCAGGAGAGCTTGGCCTCTACACCCCGACAGTGGGAGCACATGTGAACATAAAGGTTCACATATTTATGTTCTCAGCTAGTGAACAAGCCAACGGGATCTGATGGGACATGTTACTGCCTACAGGAAAGAAAGGGATGGGGTCATTCCCTGTCACAGCTTCCCACGGCACTGGGAGGGCCTAGACAAGGCCATTGGTGGCTCCCACAACCCATGTGAATGCACAAGGATGCTCGAGGAGAAGGCACTCGGGTGTCACCAGGTAAAGATGCTCCAACCCAGGGACAAGGACATGGGGCCAGAACCCTGGGGCGTCAAAGGAAAACTAGGCTGGGGAGAGGGGCTAAGGTGAAGCTGAAGGCTGGACTAAGATGAGTGTGTACACCACATGCGCAGACATTGCCACATGGACCAAAGCCACCAACATTAGAACAACCCAGAGCAAAGTGCAGTGAGAACAAGTTCGGCTCCTCGGCACTAACCCTCCGCACTGACCCTCTGCACTGACGTGCACCTGTGAGGAAGAAGATCCTTCAGTTCCCTCACTGGTCCTCTCCCTGCCCCTGCCCCAGCATCACAGGAGCTAGCCCTAAAAGGAAAGTCGTGCAGCTGGAGGGATCTCAAAGCCAGACCATACCCAGCCCACAACTACACACACACGCTCACATACACATACACACTTACACACTTGCTCACACACAGACTTACTCTCTCATACACACACTTACACACTCACACATTCTCACACACTCACACACTCTCACATGCTCACACACTCTCACACACATACACTGCCACATATATACACACTCACTCACACTCAGACACATACACACTCACACACGCTTACACACACATACACTGACACATATATACAATCACACACATACACACACACATACTCTCACACACTCACACACACACTGCCACATATACACACACAATCACTTATGCACATTCAGACACATACACACACTTACACACACAAATACACGGACATATACACACATACACTCACACACATACACACCCACTCACACATACACACTCTCACACACTTACTCTCACACACACGCAGACATATATACACACACTCATACTCTCACACACTTACACTCACACACTCACACACTCTCACACACACACCCTCACACAATACACTGACACATATATACACATATAGACAATCACTCATGCATTCACTGACATACACACTCACACATTTACACACATACACACCTACACACACATACACATACACTCACACACATACACACACACTCACACACATACACACACACCCCCACAACATTCATAGAGAGAAGGTCAACATCAAAGCTCCAATTGCCAGAGGGGTGAATTTTGACGCGTCTATCAATATGAGCTTCATATTCCAAATAAACCTGGATTACATTTTAAGAAGCAGAAGTCACTAGACACTGGAATGTGTTATTAATGGGTAGGGAGAATAGATTTAATATGAGACACTGGAAAATCATTATAGAAAAAAATCAATTTTACTTTATACCCCAATCATATGAGAATTGGGAACCCTGACATCCTAAGTTTACACCTCCTTCCCGTCCTTTCCTCAGCCCACTTCGTTACTGCTTTTCAAACGTTCTGCTCATGCAGACCAGCAATGACCCAAGGTTGAAAATAACAGAAAGTTTTAAAAATCAAAAGGTCAATAAACTTTTTAAAAACTGAGAAAAAAATTCACATACCATAATATTCATGTATTTAAAGCCCAGGTCTGGTCTGGTTCTCTGTGAGGCAGATGGCCTTTGCCCACGTGGAGATGTCTGCACAGCAGGTGTCCACACTTTGCTCCGTCAAGTGTCCAGCTTTGCCTTGGGCCCTCTCTCACTGACAGGAGGGTAGCCTCGTTTTTTTGTCACCATCAGTAGTTCTTGTCCCTGTGTCTCTGTCCCTGGTTTCAGAGCCTCATCACCTGGTAGCACGAAAGAACCCTACAATTAGATAATTTTTAATATATTCACAGAGTTGTGCCACCATCGCTAAAACATGTTAGAATATTTTTATCACCCCAAAAAGAACCCCCCCGCCCATTAGCAGCCACTCTCCATTTTCCCCAGTCCCCACCCTTAGGCAAACACTAATGTACACTCTGTCTCCATCATTTGCCCATTCTGGACATGTTATATGAAAGAAATCATACAACATGTGGTCTTTAGTGTCTGGTTTATTTTTCTTAGTATAGGTTAAGTATCTCTGAAATGCTTGGGACCAGAAGTGCTTCAGATTTTGGCATTTTTCAGATTTTGGAATATTTGCAAATACCTTATGAGATATCCTTGGGATGTCACCCAAGTCTAAACACAAAACTCACTTATGTTTTATACACACCTTATATAGGTATTTAGAAGGTAAATTTATTTTTCCCTTGGGGATGCTGAAGAAACTGTGCATTGTGCATTTGGGTTTTCACTGCAACCTGTCTAGTGTGGAATTATTCACTTGTGACATCATGTCGGTGCTCAAAAAATTCCGATTTTGAAGCTTTTCATATTTCAAATGCTCATATTAGGGATTCTCAACCTGTATAATGTTTTCAAAGTTCATACATGTTGTAACACATATCAATATTTTTAACAAATGATATTCCATTGCGTTGATCCATCGTTTTGTTGATTCATCAGTTAATGGACATTGGTGGTGGTTCCACTTTTTGACTATTATGAATATTGATGCTATGAATATCCACATGTGAGTATTTGTGTGACCACATGTGCATATTTGTGTGATCACCTGTGAGTATTTGTGTGACCACCTGTGAGTATTTGTGTGACCACATGTGAATATTTGTGTGACCACATGTAGGTATTTGTGTGACCACATGTTTTCATTTATCTTGGATATGTACCTAGGAAAAGCATCATAGGATCAAATAGCAACTCTGTGGTTAACATTGTGAGAAAATGTTGTACTGTTTTTCAAAGTGGCAGCACCATTTCACACTCCTCAACAATGCCTGGGAGCTTCAGTTTCTTCCTATCCTCCTCAAGATGTCTGCCTGTACATCCTTCTAGATGTAACGTGGAATCCCATTGTGATTTTGATTGAAATTTTCCTAATGACTAATGATATTAAGCATTGTTCATGTGCTTGTTATTTGTGTTTATTCTTAAGAAAGATATGTCCTAAATCTCTTACTAATTTTTAATTGGGTTATTTGTCCAATTTACCTAATTACCAAATCACCAAATTAAAAAGTCTAATTTGCCTAAAAGTAAAAAAAAAATTACTCCTATGCTTTCTTCTAATGTTTTACATATTTAGCTCTAACATTTATGTCTCTGAAATATTTTATTTTTTTTCTTTTGAATAGCGTGAGTTAGGGATCCAGGTTTACTATTTTTGCATGTGGCTATCTGGCGGTTCTGGCACTATTTGCTGAAAATATTTATCTTTCTCAGTTGAATTATCTTGGAACCCTTGTTAAAAATCAATTGGCCATACTGTAGAGAATCATTTCTGGACTCTCAACTCTATTCTGTCCAACTATATTTTTATGCTAATATTATACTGTCTTGAATTCTGTAGCTTGTAGAAAGTTTCAAAATTAGAAAAATGTGAATAATTTAATTTTGGTCTTCATTTTTAAGAATGCTTAAGTTATTTGAGTCCTTGCATTTCATATGAATTTGATTATCAGCTTTTCCATTTTTGTAAAAAGTCCAGAAAAATATTTTGTAGTATTTTCATTGAATCTGTAAATCAATTTGAGTAATACGCTTATCTAAATAATATTAAACCTTCTGATTAAAAAATACGGAATGCCTTTCTATTTACACAGGTCTTCTTAAATTTTCTCAACAAGGTTCTTGGTTTTCATTGTACAAGTCCCACATTCCTTTTGTTAAATTTATTCCTAAGTATTCTAGTTTTTAATGCTAATGTAAGTAGAAGTGTTGTTAACATTTTATTTCCAGATTGTTCATTGCTAGTGTATAGAAGTGCAACTAATTTATCATACTGATCTCGGCTGTACTTGTATGTTAGGCCTGTTCTTTACTGGATTCCTTAGGATTTTCTATATACAAGTTCAAGTCATCTACAAACACAAGTAGTTTTACTTCTTCCTTTCCAATATGATTGTCTTTTATTTCTTTCCCTTGCCTAATCGACCTGGGTAGAACCTCCAGTACAATGCTGAGCTGAAGTGGCTGGAGTGGGTATCCTGTCTTGTTCTGATCTTCAAAGAAAGCATTCACTCTTTCATCATTAAATATGGTGTAAGTTGAGTGTTTTTCAAAGATGCCCTTTATCACGTTGAGAACATTTCCTTCATTACTAGTTGGTTGAGTATTTTTTTTTTAATCATGAAAAGGTGTTGGTTCTTGTCAAGCATTTTTTCTACATCTATTGAGATAAGCATGTAGTCTTTGTCATTTATTCTGTATGTATAATGTGATACATTATAATGATTGATTTTTGAATTCTAAACAAGTCTAATATTCCTGAAATAAGTGCCCTTTGGTTATGGTGTAAAAACCATTTTATACGGTGCTAGATTTGGTTGCTAGGATTTTGCTAAAGTTTTTGCATCTATTTTAAAAAGGATGTTGCTCTGGCATTTTTAAATAATATTTTGTCCAGTTTTAATATCAGGGTGGTCTTAACTCATAGAATTGAGTTCTCTCCTATTTTTTGAAAGAATTCATAAAGGACTGGGTATTAATTCTTTTTATAAATTGTGTAAAATTCATAAAAGTCATCTGAGCCTGAGCTTTTCTCTATGACAAGTTTTTTTAAGTTACTAGCTGGATCACATTGCTTACTATATGTCTATTCAGATTTTTAAAATTTCTTTTTGAGTTAGTTTCAGTAGTTTCTATTTTTCTACAAATTCGTCAGCTTTCTGTAAGTTACACAATATGTTGGTACAGAGTTCTTCACACTACTGCTTTATTGTCCTTTTTATTTCTGCAAGGTTGGTAGTGATGCCTCCTCTTTCATTACTCAATTTATTAAGTTGAACCTTATCTCCCTTTTTCTCATTAGTTATTTGTGTGGATTCAAGTTACCATCTAGCATCCTTTTTTTCAGCCTGAAGGACTGTCTTTATTATTATTATTATTGTTTGTCAGATAAATCTGCTAGCAATGAATTATCTTTTTTTATCTGAAAATGTCTTAAATCTTCATTTTAAAAGTATTGTTTTTGCTGAATATAGATATTTTGGTTGGCCTTAGTTGTTATTTTGAATATCCCCACCTGTTGTCTTCTGTCCTTCATGGTTTGCTATGAGAAGTCAGCTCTCAACCTTGGTGAGAATCCCTAGTACAGGATGAATCAGTGTGTGTGTGTGTGTGTGTGTGTGCGTGTGCGTGTGTGTGTGTGTGCTGTTTTCAAGGTTCTTTCTACTTGAATATATACATGAATGATTTTCATTAAATTTGATAAGTTTTCAACTATTTTAATAAATATTCTATCTGCTCCTTTTTCTCTCTCTTCTCCTTCTGAACATCCTTTATGCTTATTTTAGTATGCTTAATAATGCTCCACAGGTCTTTGAGCTTCTGTACATTTTTCTTCCTTATTTTTTCTCTCTGTTCCTCAGACTGGATAATTTTCAATTGAGTTGTCTTCCAGTGCTCTGATTCTTTCTTCTACTACTTCATATCAGCTATTGAGTCCCCTCAGTGAAATTTGCATTATATCTATTATTGTACTTGTCAGTTCAAGAGTTTCTGTATTTTTAAATAATTTCTACCTCCTTATTGATATACTATCTTGGTTTCCAAATTGTCATTATGCTTCCCTTTAATACTTTAGACATTGTTTTCTTGAATTCTGTAAATATACTTCTAATAGCTATATAAAGTCTTATTTCCATAAGTCCAACATCAGGGATTCCTTAGAGATAGTTTATATTGATTACTTTTTTCACTGTGTAGGACCATACTTTCCTTTTTATGGCTCATAATTTTTTTTATTGAAAACTGGTGATTTTAGAAAATATAACTTGGCAACACTGTAAGTTAGGTACCCTCTGCAAAGTTTGTTGTGGCTGCTATTGTGTGTTTGTTGTTGCTGCTGCTGTTTGTTTAGTGACTTTGCAGAGAGTCTCTGCAAAGTTATTGAACATGCATTTGACACTTAGGCAATTTACACATACTGCTTGCACAGAGCCTCAAGGCCAACCAGAGGCAAAAGATTTCCCCTCGCCTTTGCTGCCCACATGCATAGCAAGTTCCTGACCTGTTAGCTGGGATTTTAAGATGGTTATGTAAGATGGTTATATAAGCCACATGGAAGTGGGTACTTCCTTCTTTTCCTCCTACACATTGTCTGACCTCCATTTTCCAAAGGTTTTACTACTACTTAGTTCTAAGCTGGTAAAGACAAAGAATCAGATACTTTAAAAAGAAGGAAAATAAGTAATAGGGATTTTGGTGGATTATGGAAATTGATCACTTAACATTTTAAAATACATAGAAGATTATCTGGAAACCTGCCATTTAATATGTGCCATTTGATTTGCCTTACCTTTTCTGTTTTTTAGCATTTTACACAGTGGCAGATAATTTCTTAATATAAAGATGTAAGAAATCAATCCTGGGTGAAAACAAAGTAATATCTGTATTACTGTGTGTCACTGATACAATATGATTTGAGAGGGAGTGTCATTGTGGTTTTCAATGATGCTGAGCTCAAAAGATTAAATTGTCTCCTGAGCATATTAAATGAACCTTTAATAACTCCATATGGGTCTCTCATCCATGATTTTATTTAAAGTTTTCTAAAGTTTAAATATATGTATATATCCTCTCTATATATATATGTATATACACACACACACATATTTACACACATATATTTAAAGTAAAATATATATATAAACTAATATATATTATATATAAAGTAAAATCTAACTTGATTTCAACCTTAAAGTATTCGTAACTCTCTTAGCCCTTAAATACCAATATGTCTTGAATATGGCCTAGGGATAAAGAAGGGGTCGCTTACTTAGGTCCCAAGCAAAATTGTCAAGGAGTATGTTTAGCCACAAAAGCCATTAGGAAAAGGTCACTGAAGCTCTATGACAGTAGGCACAGAGAACTACCAGATTATCTGAGCTTCAGATTCCAACCTCATTTCCACTCAGTTTGCAAGCCGTTTCTATAACCATGATTTCTGTCTCCCTCTCTCCTGTGAGTGATGGCTGCTGGGACGGCTGCTGGCTCACGGCTCCCAGCCTGCCATTTCCAGTGCCTGTGCGCTCCATTGCCAGCGGTTCTTATCTAGGAGAGGTACCATTCCCACTGCAAAATTCTCCATGTACCTTTGACATGCTCACTTCCTTACAGCAGTTTTAATCTGTCACATATTTGCTCAGGAGCCTTCAACAACCTTCCGTGTCCTACTTCACTCATCCAGACTCTTCATGGCTTTGAAGGACTCCACTGCATGACTGGACCTCATTTCCTAACCAGGTTGCTCGCCACTCCCACTCCTCACCCAAAGCAGATAAACTGATCTACCCTGTTCTTCTCCCCACTGACCTTCGTACTATTCTTTCCGTATGGCCCAGTTTAAATCAGTTTCCTCCTTGTGACTCTATAAATACTGTTTTTGTTGTCATTGTCATTACTGTTGATATTGGTGTACAGTTTAATGTCTCCATAATGAATATGGTGACCATACAATTTATTACAATTTATTGTCCAAACCAGGATACTTTTGAGAGTGAGGGGGTGTCTGTTAATGAAATACCTGGGCAAGAGGCATAGGCCAGATGTTTTAGGCTGAGGCTGTTCAGAGCAAGCCAGGCTGCACAGGCAACTTATTTTAGTACATTTTAAAATAACATTTTAAGAGTATTTATTGAAATTTTACAAGTTAGATGATTATTGACCAAATTAAAATTCTACTTTGGACTCAGATTTAATTGCCAAGGAAAGAAAAAGCAGCTACAATCTTAACAACTTAGAGAAACACCAACTTGACATTAAAATAGCGACTTCCCTGCCAGAGATTTTCCTGTTTTGCTTATCATGCTAAGCTACCTTTTAAAGAGATAAAATAGATGTAATAGATCAGCAATTTCTGTGTTAATTTGAACATGGTTGGTGTTTCTTATTATTATCCACAAACTAAGAAAGTCTCAGTGGAAAAGTCATGTTATTTTTATCCTCATCTCATAAAATCTGGCTGTCCACAGTTCTTCAAAATTCACTGTATAACCAGACATGGATTAACCAAACATTTATATAAATTTATCAAGTTTTAAAGATTAATTCAATTAATCCAAATCTATTTGGATTATTAATCAAATTAATCCAATCTATTTGACCTAAGTTTATAAAACACTGATAGAAATCTCTCCATAAATAATCTGAGGACATTAGGCCATTGTTACTCAAGGCAGTAAAAAAATAAAGCAATTTGTTAAAAATCACACAGAAGATGCCTCTAGAGCTCAGCCCTCCCAGGCCAGGTTCCCCTCACCCAGAGAATAAGGAAGGAGGAGGGAAGATGAGGTACCCATGAGTACAGAGGGGACACCAAGGGACAGCGAGCTGCCCAGCCAAGGAGAGAGACTCGCCTCCTTCCACGAGAACAGACCGGAGACTCTCGACTGAGAGAAGAGACTGTCTGGGTTGTGGTGCCAGTGGCCCTTCTACTAAAAACAGCAACATCAATAATAATGGTGTTTAACATTTAGTAAGCACTTAATATATAACAGCGACACTAAATCTTCAGGCTTCTTTCACCATCCCTGATTATCATCTGAAATGCTGATATATCGCGGCAGTGCCTGGAGACTTCCTAGATCCACAGCGATGTTAACAGTCAGGTGAGAATGAGTGACTGGGAACAGAGTGGGACACCTGTTTACACAGCCAGTTCCACACGGCATGGAATCACATGTCCTCAGGCTTGTTAGTCCCTACTCAGCAGGGATGCATTTTATAGAAATTACAGCTCTGATAAAAGGCTAGTTTGAGATGTTTTATAAATAGCCTGGGAGTTCCTTTCGCTGTTACTTAAGCCCTGCCTGGTGTCTTCATTTCTGTGATGTGTGCAGTTCTCACTGGCTTTCATGTTCCAACAAAGAACAATTTTCCCTGTTGTGGGAGAAATGGCCAGGATGGAAACATTATTAATTCTTCATGAAAGAATAGTTTTTTTTTAATATTCAGCTTTTAAAAATCAGTGTTTTGTGATCTTCTGGCACATCACACACATGTTCGGATGTCCCCAGAGAAGCATTTTCTCAGACCCTCCTTATGCAGATTCGTTTTTACTGAATGCAGCAGAGCAGGACAGCATTCCTTCTTCTTCCCAATGCATTTTGGCTTCTTTACACAAGAGCCGGGCTGAATCATGAGCCTCAGAGCATATGCCCTCTCTTCTCACAAAGCAGCCTCTTTCTTTGTTCCAAGGTAGATGCACTATGATGACGCTATAGTCTATGAAATTCATCCAGCATCTCTGTATCACTGTGCTGCCTTGGAGTTTATGAATCCCAACTCTGGCCCCGTCTCTATCTCAAGGGTGGAAGAAATTAGGAAACAGAAAAGAGAACTGCAATGGCAACTGCCACAGGAGCCTACCGTCAAGTCCTTCCCAAATTCACAGTCATCTACAAACGAGTCAAAGCCAAAGCCATCTTTATTAGAGTTTATGTTGAATAACTACTTTGGAAACACCAGGTTCCCAAGGCGGGTCTTAGGTACTGATGTGCATATCTACTCCTGAGCTTGCTGGGGGAGCTGCAGAAGGAATGGAGGAGAAAGTACCTCCAGGTTCTTCAGAGCCCCAGGCTTGCACACTGTGAGCTGAAGGTCATAGTCTCTACCATGCAACACGCAGGATGCAGAGCCATCGGGGCAGGAGAGGAGCCCATGCTGAGAAGTACCTGGGTCCATCAAGCAGGGTGAAGGGAACCGAGGAGGACGCAGCCTGAGATTCTGCACACTTACTTCCCTACGGCTCCATAGGGACTGTAAAATAGGCTTCTTCCAAGATTCACTCGCTGAAGACAGGATATTGTGGTTGCTGAAACTTTGCTCTGAAGGGATGTTGATGGTGACTTGGGCACTCGCCTAGGCTCAGTGAGATACCAGGGACCAAGACCAGCACATTCACACTTCAGCGTATTCCCCTGTCTACCAACACCGTCGCTTTCTTGCTTCTTCCCAGTGCAAAGGAGATAGTGTGTAGGAACCATAGCCCACAGGCCACACACGACAACAGGACCTACACTGACAGACCTTGTTGTCACAGGTACTTAGAACCCACCACCAATAACCTCTTCCCAGAAATAGCACTTAGGGGCCCTGATGTATAAGGCTCACCTGACTCTACTTTCCCACCTGCCCCCCACCATCCCCGCCCCCTCCCTCCTGCAGCAGGGTGCTCTCTTCCTGAGGGCCTGTGTCCCTGAGGGACAAAGGCCACACATCGATTTTCAGAGTAAGATTTTTGATTTTCTTGATTAAACTTGTCAGCCTAAAGGGAAGAAACTGAGGCAAAATTAATATAAGTGGAGAGTTCTTTGGGGCCAACTTGAGGATTGCAACCTGGGAGCACAGATTCAAGTTGCCCTGAATATCCGCTCCAAATAGCAGCAGCTCCAAATAGGGTTTTTAAAGGCAATGAAGGAGGATAGGGAGTGGGCTGATACAAGGGGCTTTGTCAGGAATTCTCACTGGCTTACAGAAAATACTTTGATCAGTGATTAGCCACACACTGTTATGTAGGGTGTGGGTTATGTCCAGCGTGGCCTTATTAGGTTAATTTATAGGCACTTGTAGTAGCAGCAGTTTCCAGAGATGAATTCATAGCTCAAGAGGGAATTGGGACACAATTACAGTCTTGTTTTAACATCTCTCTGGGCCTGATCATTAAAAGGACTTGCATTCCTCTGAGTTCTTTGCTCAGCTTCTCTGTCATTCACCGTCCCAGCCACAGCACCCTTCTGTCTTCTAACCTTTCATTACTCAGCACTTATGCCATGCTGGACAGTGCAACAGGTGCTGCAAATGAGAGGGGAACAAGGTGGACGTGGTCACTCTTGTGCTGTGTGTGGTCTAGAGATAAACATACACAAGACGTACACAAACAAAGCAATTACACATGTGATGAAAGCTATTAAGGAATAAGTCAAGTGCTGAGATGGAGAGCAACTGGGGCAGGGATCTCTGCTTTAGACAGAGTGGTCAGGGGAGGTCCCTCAGAGTAGTTGAGACTTCATCTGGGACCAGAAAGATGGAAAACAAGCAGTCATAGAAAATGTGTGTTGCCTGTGTGTGTAGCAGGCGTAGTGGGACGGACAGTCTACAACAGGGAAGAGTTTGGCTCAGAAAATTGTGTCCAATGAGTAGAATAAACAGACACAGGATGAATTTGGGAATCAGGCAGGGACCATATTATGGTAGCCATGAGAGTTCAAGAAGAAAGTTTATTTTATACTCTAGGTATAAAAATAAAATAAAACAAAATGAGAGTTTTAATCAGAAGAGAAACATGATTAGGATAAATATTTGCTGAATGAATGAAGAAATGGGTGAGTGAATGGGTTCATTTCCTTACAATCCAACAGCTTTAGATAGAGTCTGTGCCCCCTGAGTCCCATCTCGCTTCCATTCCTTCTTTTCATATACTGCTATCTTCCCATCACCTCTCAGGCAATGTGAAACCCAACCTCTGTCCTTCACAACTCTCTTTTTCTCACATCCTCACCTCACTGGGAGAGGAGAGCCACATGTCAACATAGAGTTACCCCTTGAATTATTTGAAGACACACAGAATTGCTTGCAGACATTTTCATTAGATAAAAATATTATTTTGCAATTTGTTTCCCCAAAGCTGCTAGTTCTCCTTCCCTGCCATGGGAATACATCCACTGGAAGCTGCTAGTTCTCCTTACCCGTCATAGGAATGCATCCATTGGAATGGAAGCTCCATGGGAGCAGGACGTGTGTATTCTCTATTTTACTTCTGTGCACTAATATGTTACCTAGCCCTGCGACCTCAGCAGCAGTGCCAAATCTGCCATTCTGTGCCTGATGACAAAGGTGCTTACAGCCTCTGACAATCTCCTAACACCTCTTTGAGGGAAAGAGGAACAGACTTAATACTAGTAGCTGCTTTTATTGGTGAATAAAATTGAGGACTGCTAGTGGATTTTATAAGTACCAAATTTCCCTAGAAAAGCATTGAGGAGGCCTAAAGCAAGGGACTTTAGTGCATAAATTTGGAAAAATACCTTCCCTTGCCAGGAGGGTAAAGGTTTTGATTTATCCAGAACATTTATTATGGCTTTAGAGGATTTTTAAACCCATGTTTGTTTCACAAGATTGGCATGGAAATCTCATCTGCTCTTAGCTTTTCTGCATTTTTAAAGCATCAAAGGTCTAACCTTGTCTTTCCATAGCCCACAAGAAAGACCTGTGGCTTCTGTCTTAAGCAGTTCCTCACACAGAGTATATTTTGCATAAGTTAAATCGTTAATGGCTACTCAAGGGCTGTAAAATGTTTTGCATTTGTATTTCTTCTCTTTTTTTTTTTAACTCCTTTAGGTGATTCATCAAGCCTACTTCTTGAACCAGCTGTGAGAGATTAAGAAATGTTATTTGCATTCAAGGGAAGAATTTTCAGGCAAGAAACAATCTGCCTGTGGAATACATTCATGTGAATAGAAAAAGTTTTAAAGCTGAGCAAAAAGCAAGCAAGGGGTACATGGGAGAGAGAACTACCTCTCAGTATGAACCACGTAGAACTTTGATCATAACTTTAAATAAAACTAGATTTCACCAGGTGTGACAAGCTCTGGATCCAGAACATCTGCAGCTCTGATTAGAGCTCAGACTCACTTTCACAAGGCTTGCTTGCTTTCTCCTTCAATTCAGTTGCCCTAGCTAAGGAAGGCCCTGCTCTCAAACCTGCATCTTAAGAAGTGAGGCCCCAGAGTGGCAGAGAAAGGCAGGAGAGCAGGAAACGCACCACACCTAAGTTAGAAGGCTTGCGTTCTATGTTCAGCTGGGACAATAGATAAATATAATTGCTATTAATAATATTAAAACTCAAGGCATGATTTCAACAATGACAATCCACACTCACTGAGTGCTTTATACATGTCATGTACTATGCTAGTGTTGAAAGAAAAGCTTTAAAAAATTAAATTTAAAAGTTTATTTGAGCAAAGGGTAATTCATGAACCAGGTAGCACTCTAAACCAAAAGGGGCTCAGAGCACTCTGCTCTGCAGGTGATGGGACGTGAGTTTTTATAGGCAGAACACAGAAGTATAGAAATGGCAGCTGGATTGGCTTCAGCTAGGCCTTATTTGCACATGGTCTGATCACTTGGCTGCCTGTGATGGGCTGAGACCTGGCTATCTATTACAAAATTATATACTCCCACGGTGGGTTCCAGTGTGTTCACATACTAAGGTGGATTATATTTCCTTACTTAGGAACTCAAAGTATGGAGACAGACTCAGGCCAAACTTAATTGAACACTAGGTATTTTATAAGCATGAACTAACATATTTCCCACATCCCTTTGTATTTTGTTTTTAACAAACCTGAGGCTTAAAGAGGGTGATTTTCCCACAGTCATTTTGCTAAGTATGATACTTTGACGAACCAATTAGACTTTTCTGGACTTTAGTTATTTGTTGCTGTTTATTTTTAATCTGAAAAATGAAGAGATGGAATAGGAGCATGTTACAATTATTTTTAACGCCACAATTATTTGATTGGACAATTCTCTTAGCCATGCAAGATGTTTTGTCTCTCTGTAATTTGAGTTTTGACAAACCACATCTGCTGCCCCATTCTTCTGGGTGTCTTTCACTTGGACAAGAGAGAGAAAAGGAAAGCATAGCAGTTGTGATGTAACAGAAACTACTTCAAACTACAACTTCCGGTAGCATGGTGTCTGGCGCAAAGAAAGCCTTCCGTGTGGGTGCTTCATATCAGTCACTGTGTGAGTTTAATCAGTTTGCTCATGCCTAATTTTCCACCCAGTTCTTAAGTTGTTCATTTTCTGAAGACATAGGTCTAGGTGATCTTTAGAGTAGCTATGCAGTCTAACACTTTATATCCAAGACAACTAAAATGCCAAGTTATGAAATACCAAAATGATACAAGTCAGGCTCAAACCAGGAAAAATGTTAATAATTTATCTGTATTTCCTTTCTAGTGCCTCAACCACATATGGCTATTTTTGCTCTCAAAGCCTAACGTTAAGGAAAACTACAGAAGGGAATATGCAGTTTGACAAATTTTACTGATCAAGAACAATTTTTTAATGATCTTTGAAATCCACTTGAAAGCCAATATAGATGAGAGATTACAAATGTGGGAATGAAGGGGGTCCCTGTTCATTCTCAGCGTTTGGGGGCTGTAGGATATCCTGATCTGCCTTCTACTCACAGGCAGCTGGAAGAAAACAACAGCTTACAAAGGAAAGAAAACCTAAATAATAGCTTATTTACATAGTAATTAGATGATAGATGGTAGGTAGGTAGATAGATAGATGAGAGACAGAGAGAGAGACAGGTGAGGAAAACTCTTTAAAATATCACCATGGTAAATATAATATCAGAGGTTCTTCATTTGTTTGTTTTGCTTTTGGAAGTACTCATATGTCACCATCTAGCAGGACTAGATGGTGATGCAAATTCCACCCAACACTAAAAAGAAGAGTCTATTTTCTTGAAATTGAGAAAAACTCATACCCTCAAAGACTGAAAACTAATCTTTGATTTGCTGAAAACTTGCCTAGGAGTTGGAGACCTCTGTGTTCTGCAGCTTTGGATTACACCAATGATTGACTGTTTGTTTTCCGGAGTTTAGAGTTGAGGTCGGGTTTCCTCAGAGCCCTGTTCATATTCTGCTGACCTGGACTTTCTCTCATTACTCCATGCCCTCAACCTGTCCCTCCCACCCTCACTTTTCTGCTAGGGTGAAAGTAATCTGTTGAAATCCTTAGCAACCATTTACTTGATATGGTACACATCCAGCTGAAAGGTGCAAATAATTCAAGACTTGTATACATTTCTTAACTGGAAACTAATTTTTAGGTATCCTGGAAGTCTTTTTAATTGTTTCCAGGTATTTTAATAAACCCTTAAAATTTCAGTTCAGTGACTTATATTTTTTAGTTGAAAATCCTTTCAAATTTAAATAAATGCTACAAGAATAAGAATAATACAAAGAACTCCCAAACACCTTTAATAAGATTTACTTAATTGTTAACATCATGCCCCATTTGTTTTCTCAATCTCTGTTCTGTCTCTATCTTTATGTCTCTGTCTCTGTCACATATATGTACACACATATATGTGTGTGTATATATATATGTGTATATATGTGTATATATGTGTGTGTATATATATATATATCATTTGCAGTTAAGTTTCATAATATCATAACATTCATTATGACCTTTGCTGTTCAGTTTATATTTCCTAATATTTATATTTTTACATAAATCACATAATTTGAAATTTTAGTAAGTTGATGCAATCATTTATTTTTATTTTGTATAGTTGTATCTTTATATTTTACCTACTCTTCCATTCACTTTATTAGGTTTTAAATTGGCCCAGTAATACACCTCATAGCATTTTTTTCCTTCCATTGAGGATCCGTTCTAGGATCAGGAATTGTGTTTACTTATCATATCTCTTTAGTCTCTTTTCATCTGGAAAAAAAAATCTCTATATCCTTTGTCTTTGAGGACATTAACATTTTCTAAAAATACAGCCCCAGTTATTTATAAACATAATGTTTCTCATTTGGGGGTTGTCTGATGTTTATTCATGGTTAGATTCGGGTGATTCATTCTCAGCTGGAATACAACAGAGGTATATTTTGTTCCTCTCAAAACAAAGTATCACATCTAGGGTGTCCATATGTCCACATTAATGACGATAATTTTGATCACCTGAGCAAGTTGTTGTCTGGTTTCTCCATTATAAAAATTATTCTTTTTTCTTTGCTAGTAATAAGCAGTCTGTGGGTAGACAAACACTTTAAGGGCATGAAATGCATTATTCCTCAGCAAAATATTCCCCCTAGATTTATTATCAGGGATAATTCTAGCCTGATCCAGTCTTTACTCTGATGATTACAAAATAAAGTTTTTTTTCTAACTTTATTACTTCTGACAAATTTACCAGTCATCATATAGCATTCTATTACTAGCAGGAACTTCCGTTCCTGTTTGTTTATCTCTTTATATCTGTATGAGCTCCTGAATTCTTATTCTTTCAATGGTTTATAATTCCTTACTATTCTTATTTTGGTGCTCAAATTGTCCAAGATTCGGGTCATTGGAGCCCCCTTCAGATAGTACCTTGCAATATGCCTCCACCATTTTTTTAAACACTATCTGACTTTTTGGCATAACAAGGTGTTTTGGATTCACCTTGAAACTACCATGCGCAAGTCATAAAAACAACAGGTTTTCCAAGGATCCCTAGTTCTTTTTATGGAAATGATATTACAGAGCAAAGCCCAGCCTCTTGGTGGTACTGAGGCATCTTTCCTTCTAGGTTCTTGTAGCAAACAGAGCTAGGAAATACAAAAATTGACACAGCCATATACACATATACACATACCTTTATGTGACACTGCAAGAACCTATTCAGAGTCCCAAGGTTTAAGATTATTTTAAACTGAAGACATTTGAGATTCAACAGATACAGAAAGAAGGCTTTTTGGAACTTTCCTTGTTTGACTAAAAGCAGAAGCTTTGGGGAAGTGAGATTGCATAACTGTGGAGAGATTTTTGCTCCCCGGAAGGAGACCCAGAGTAAACTGATCGTAAACTCCTCTCTGGGGAAGTTTTATGCCCATGAAGAAGATGGAAAGACCACATGCACTTCCATAAACAAATATTATCACGAACTTTCTTACCTCCTATTTGTTCTTCTAGAAATCCTTTGTCTTCCTTAAAAAACCCCACTTGTTCTTTCCATAGAGGTCCTTGCTTACTTCTCTCTTTATCTGACTAAGTTCTGTTATAAATCTCTAACTATATATCTAGCTACTTTTAGTAAGCTCCTATATGCATGTGAATAAACGTTTTTTTCCTGTTCATCTGACTTTTATCTGTTTAATTTGCAGGCTCCCAGATACTGAACCTAAGAGGGTAGGGAAAAACCTTTTGCCCCTTGAAAACATATATATGAGTATGCACATACATTTACATGTTTTTAGAAATTACGAGTTTGCAATGATATCTCCAATTCTAATACATTCCACAGGCTCTCACGTCTCTTCCCGAATTTCTTGTCTTTGTGTAACTTCCTCAGAAGATAACCCTGACTTCCATAACATCCCCCAATTTTTTAAGTACTTTTTAAAATTTTGGTAGCTTTTGGGGTACAAGTGATTTTTGGTTACATGGATGAATTGTACAGTAGTAAAGTCTGAAACTTTAGTGCATCCACCACCTGAGAAGTGTACACTGCACCCAATATATATATTTTATCTTTCCTCCCCACTCCCAACCTTCCCCTTCTGAGTCTTCATGGTCTTATGATATCACTCTGTATGCCTTTACATACCTATTGCTTAGCTCCCACTTACAAAGTGAGAACATGTGGTGTTTGGTTTTCGATTCCTGGGTTACTTCACTTAGAATTATACCCTCTAGCTTTATCTGAGTTGCTGCAAAAGACATTATTTGCTTCTTTTTTAAGGCTGAGTAGTATTCATTGATGTGTATATGCTGCATTTTCTTTATCCACTCATTGCTCAATGGGCACTTAGATTGGTTCCATGTCTTTGCAATTGTGAATTGTGCTGCAATAAATATACACATGCAGGTGAACTTTTGATAAAATGATTTATTTTCCTTTGGGTAGAAACTCAGTAGTAGAAATGCTGGATAGAAAGGCAGATCTACTTTTAGTTCTTTAAGAAACCTGTGTACTGTTTTCAATAGAGTTTGTACTAATTTACATTTCCATCACTGGTATATCAGAATTCCCTTTTCACCACGTCCACACCATCCATTGTTTTTTGACTTTTTAATAATGGCTATTCTTGCAGGAGTAATGTAGTGTCTCACTGGGGTTTTAATTCACATCTCCCTGATGATTTGTAATATTGAGCATTTTTTTCACATTTGCTGACCATTTGTATATCTTCTTTTGAGAATTGTCTGTTCATGTCATTTGTTCATTTTTGATGGGATTATGTATTTTTTTCTTGCTGATTTCTTAAAGTTTCTTGTATATTCTGGATATTAGTCCTTTGTTGGACACATAGTTTGCAAATATTTTTCCCATTCTATGGGTTATCTGTTTACTCTGATGATTATTTCTCTTGCTGTACAGAAGCTTTTTAGTTTAATAAGGTTCTATTCACTTATGTTTTTTATATTCCATTTGCTTTTGGGATCTTAGTCAT
Source organism: Pongo pygmaeus (assembly GCF_028885625.2). Classification (NCBI taxonomy): domain Eukaryota; kingdom Metazoa; phylum Chordata; class Mammalia; order Primates; family Hominidae; genus Pongo; species Pongo pygmaeus. The sequence goes on from NC_072376.2 coordinate 202,992,071, forward strand.
GAGTTCTTTGCCTAGGTTAATGTCAAGAGTTTTTCCTAGATTATCTTCATAATTTTTATGGCTTCAGGTCTTAGATTTAAACATTTGATTCATCTTGAGTTAATTTTTGTATAAGGTGAGAGATAAGGATTCATTTTCATTCTTCTGCATATGACTAGCCAATTTTCCCAGTACCATTTATTAACTAGAATGTCCTTTCCTCAATTTATGTTTTGTATGTTTTGTTGATCAGTTGGTTGTAAGTATTTGGCTTCATTTCTGGGTCCTCTATTCTGTTCCATGTGTCTACTTTTATACCAGTACCATACTGTTTTGGCAACTATAGCCTTACAGTGTAATTTGAAGTCTGAGAATGTGATGCTTCCAGATTTGTTCTTCTCATTAAGATTGCTTTGGCTATTCAGGCTCTTTTTGATTCCATGTGAATTTTAGGATTGTTTTTACTAACTCTGGAAAAATGATGTTGGCATTTTGAAGGGAATTGCACTGAATCTGTAGATCACTTTGGGCAGTATGGTCATTTTCATAATATTGATGCTACCCATCCATGAGCATGGGATGTATTTCTATTTGTTTGTATCATCTATGATTTCTTGCAGCAGTGTTTTGTAGTTCTCCTTTTGTAGATCCTTCACCTTCTTTTTAAGTATATTCCTAGGTATGTTGTTATTATTTTTTTGTAGCTGTTGTAAAGGGGATTGAGTTCTTAATTTCATGCACAGCTTGGTCATTCTTGGTGTATAGCAAGCAGTACTACTGATTTTTATGCACTGAATTTATAATCTGAGACTTTACTGAATTCACTTATCAAATCTAAGAGTCTTTGGAGGAGTCTTTGTGGTTTTCTAGGTATATAACCATATCATCAGTGAACAATGATAGTTTGAATTCCTCTTTTCCAATGTGGATGCTATTTATTTCTTTCTGTTGCCTGATTACTCTGGCAAGGACTTCCTGTACTACATTGAATAGAAGAGGTGAAAATGGGCATCCTTGTCTTGTTACAGTTCTCAGGGGTAATGTTTTAAACTTTTCTCCATTCAGTATAATGTTGGCTATGGGTTTCTCATATATGACTTTTATTATTTTGAGATAAGTCCCTTCTATGGCTAGCTTGTTGAGTGTTTTATGATAAAAGAATGCCGGATTCTACTGAACACTTTTTCTGCACCTATTAAAGTGATCATGTTTTTGTTTTAAATTCTGCTCATATGATGTATCATATTTACTGACTTGTGTATGTTAAATGACCCCTGCCTTCTTGAGCTGAGCTAAAACCCATTTGATTATGGTGTATTATCCTTTTTATTTGTTGTTGGATTCAGTTAGCTAGTATTTTGTTGAGAATTTTTGCATCTATATTTATCAAGAATATTGGTCTGTAGTTTTAAATGTCATTTCTTGGTTTTGGTATCAGGGTGATATGGCTTCATACAATGATTTAAAGAGGATTCCCTCTTTCTCTGTCTTTTGGAATAGTTATATGCCAAATATAGAAGGATTGGCAACAATTCTTCTCTGAATGTCTGGTAGAATTCAGCTGTGAATCCATTTGATATGTTTTGGCTGTGTCCCCACCCAAATCTCATCTTGAATGGTAGTTCCCATAATCCCCATATGTCATGGGAGGGACTTGCTGGGAGGGAGTTTAATCATGGGGGTGGTTACCCTCATGCTGCTCTCATGATAGTGAGTTCTCATGAGATCTGACGGTTTTATAAGGGGCTTTTCCCTGTTTTGTGCAGCACTTTCTCTGGCTGCTACCATGTGAAGAAAGACATGTTTGTTTCCCCTTCCACCATGATTGGATGTCTCATGAGGCCTCCCCAGCCATGATGAACTGTCAGTCAATTAAACCTTTTTCCTTTATAAATTATCCAGTCTCAGGTATGTCTTTATTAGCAGTGTGAAAGTGGACTAATACAGCAAATTGGTACCAGGTAATGGGATGCTGCTGTAAAGACACCTGAAAATGTAGAAGCAACTTTGGAACTGGGTAACAGACAGAGTTTGGAAATGTTTGGAGGGCTCAGAAAAAAATAAGAAAATGTGGGAAAGTTTGGAACTTCCTAGAGACTTCGAGAGCTCAGAAGACAGGAAGATGAGGGAAAGTTTGGAACTTCCTAGAGACTTGTAGAATGGCTTTGACCAAAATGCTGTTAGTGATATGGACAATAAAGTCCAGGCTAAGGTGGTCTCAGATGGAGATGAGGAACTTGTTGGGAACTGGAGTAAATGTCACTCTTGCTATGCAAAGAGACTGGCAGCATTTTGCCCCTGCCCTAGAGATCTGTGGAACTTTGAAGTTGAGATAGATGATTTAGGGTATCTGGTAGAAGAAATTTCTAAGTGGCAACGTGTTCAAGAGGAAGCAGAGCATAAAAGTTTGAAATATTTGCAGCCTGATGATGCAGTAGAAAAGAAAAACACATTTTCTCAGGAGAGATTCAAGTCAGCTGCAGACATTTGCATAAGTAACGAGGATCCATATGTTAATCACGAAGACAATGAGGAAAATGTCTCCAGGTCATGTCAGAGGCCTTTGCAGCAGCACTTCCCATCACAGGACTGGAGGCCAAGGAGGAAAAAATGGTTTCCTGGGGCGGGCCCAGGGCCCTCCTGCTGTGTGCAGCCTAGGGACTTGGTGCCCTGAGTCCCAGCTGCTCCAGCCATGGCTCAAAGTGCCCAAGGTACAGCTCAGGCCATGGCTTCAGAGGGTGCAAGCCCAGGCCTTGACAGCTTCCACAGGGTGTTGAGCATGAAGACGCACAGAAGAATTGAGGTTTGGAAACCTCCGCCTAGATTTTGGAGGATGTATGGAAACACCTGAATGTCCAAGCAGAAGTTTGCTGCAGGGGTGGGGCCCTCATGGAAAACCTCTGCTAGGGCAGTGCAGAAAGGAAATGTGGGGTTGGAGCCCCCACACTGAGTCTCCACTGGGGCACTGCCTAGTAGAGCTGTGAGAAGACAGCCACTGTCCTCCAGACCCCAGAATGCTAGATCTGCCGACAGCTCTCCCCATGGGCCTGGAAAAGCTACAGACACTCAATGTCAGCTTGTGAAAGCAGCTGGAAGGGGGGCTGTAGCCTGCAAGACCACAGGGACAGAGCTGCCCAAGGCCATGGGAGCCCACCTCTTGCATCTGCATGAACTGGCTGTGAGATATGGGGTCAAAAGAGATTGTTTTGGAACTTTAAGATTTAATGACCACCCTGTTAGATTTCAGACTTGCATGAGGCCTGTAGCCCCTTTGTTTTGGCCAATTTCTTCCATTTGGAATGAGTGTATTTACCCATTGTCTGTACCCCCCTTGTATCTAGGTAGTAACTAACTTGCTTTTGATTTTACAGGCTCATAGGCAGAAGGGACTTGCCTGGTCTCAGATGAGACTTTGGACCTGAACTTTTGAGTTAATGCTGGAATGAGCTAAGACTTTAGGGGACTGTTGAAAGGGCATAATTTTGTTTTGAAATTTGAGGACATGAAATGGGAGAAGCCAGGGGCAGAATAATATGGTTTGGCTGTGTTCCCATAGAAATCTCATCTTAGATTGCAGTTTTCATAATCTCCACATTGTCATGGGAGAGACTCAGTGGGAGGTAATTTAATCATGGAGGTGGTTACCTCATGCTGTTCTCATGATATTGAGTTATCACAAGATCTGATGTTTTTATCAGGAGCTTTCCTCTCTTTTCTTCAGCAGTTTCTCTTGTTGCTGCCATGTGAAGAGGGAGGTGTTTGCTTCCTCTGCTACCAGGATTGTAAGTTTCCTGAACTGTGAGTCAACTAAACCTCTTTCCTTTATAAATTGCTGAGTCTCAGGTATGTCTTTATTAGTAGCAAGAGAATGGCCTAATATATCACCTGACCATGGGGTTTGTTTTTGTTCTTGGCAATTTATTTATTACATATTCAATCTCACTGCATGTTATTGGTCTATTCAGGGTATCTATTTCTTCCTGAATTAATCTAGGAGGGCTGAATGTTTTCAGAAATTTATTTGTTTTCTCTAAATTTTCTAGTTTGTGTGCATAGACATGATCATTGTATTTTAAATAATCTTTTGTATTTCTGTGGTGTTGGTTGTAATGTCTCCAGTTTCATTTCTACTTGAGTTTATATGTATCTCTTCTCTTCTTTAGTAATGATTAATCTGGCTAATGATATATCTTTTTTTAGCTTTTCAAAGAACCAGCTTTTCATTTCATTGATGTTCTGTATTTTTGTTTGTTGTGGTTTCATTTAGTTCTACTCTGATCTTTGTTATTTCATTTCTTCTGCTAACTTTGAGTGGAGTTTATGATTGTTTCTCTAGTTCCTTGAAGTGTGACACTGGGTTATCAATTTGTGATCTTTCAGACTTTTTGATGTAGGCATTTAGTGTTATAAATGTTCCTCTTAGCACTGCTTTTTCTATATCCCAGAGGTTTTGATAAATTGTGTCACTATTATTCTTCATTTCAAGGAATTTTTAAATTTCCATCTTGATTTCATTGTTTCCCCCAAAATAATTCAAGAGCAGATTGTTTAATTTTCATGTACTTGTGTAGCTTTGAGGATGCCTTTTGTAATTAATTTCCAGTTTATTCCACAATTGTCTGAGTAGATACTTGATATTATTTAGATATTTTTTAATGTATTAAGAGTTATTTTGTAGCCTATCGTATGGTCTATATTGCAGAATGTTCCATGTGCTGATGACAAAAAATATATATTTTACAGTTCTTAGGTGGTATGTTTGGTAAATATCTGTCAGGTCCATTTGTTGTAGAGGATAGCTTAAGCCCTTGTTTCTTTGTTGACTTTCTGTCTCAATAATCTGTCTAGTGTTGTCAGTGGAGTATTGAAGTCCCCACTGTATTAGTTCATTCTCATGCTGCTATGAAGAAATACTGAGACTGGGTAATTTACAAAGAGGAAAAGAGGTTTAACTGACTCACAGCTCTTCATGGCTGGGAAGGCCTCAGGAAACCTACAATCATGGTGGAAGGAGATGCAAACACATCCTTCTTCATAAGGTGGCATGAAAGAGATTTGCAAGCAGGGGAAATGCCAAAGGCTTATAAAACCATCAGATCATGAGATGCACTCATTATCATGAGAATGGCATGGGGAAAACTGCCACCATGATTCAATTACCTTCACCAGGTCCTGTCCTTGACATGTGGGGATTATTACAATTCAAGGTGAGATTTGGGTGGGGACACAGAGCTAAATCATGTCACCTACTATTAGTCTCTTGCTGTCTATCTCATTTTTTAGGTCTAGCAGTAAATGTTTTATCAATCTTGGATCTCCAGTGTTAGGTAGATCTAAGTTGAGAATTATAATATATTCTTTTTGGATTAATCCTTTTATCATATAAGTACCTTCTCTTTTTTTACTGTTGTGCTGTAAAGTCTGTTTTAATCTAAGAATAGCTACTCCTGCTTGCTTTTGATTTTAATTTGCATGGAATATCTTTTTCCACCCATTTACCTTTAGTTAATATGAGTCCTTATATGTTGGGTGAGTCTCTTTCAAACAGTAGATATTTTACCTGTGTTTTTTTTTTATCCATTCTGCCAATTTGTGTCTTTTAAGTGGAGCACTTAGGATATTTGCATTCAACATTAATAATGAGATGTGGTGTATTGTTCCAGTCATCATGTTAATTGTTACCTACTTTGTTTTCTTCATTGTGTTTTTGTTTTATAGGCTTTGTGAATTTTATGCTTTCAAAAGGTTCTATTCTGGTGCATATCAACCTTTTGTTTCAAAATTTAGAACTCTTTTTATCATTTCTTGCAGGGCTGGTCTGTTATTGACAAATTCTCTCAGCACTTGTTTGTCTGACAATGACATCATTTCTTTTTCATTCATGAAACTTAGTTTTGATGGATACAAAATTCTTGACTCACATTTATTCTGTTTCAGGAGGCTAAAGCTAGGGTCCCAATCCCTTTTGCCTTGTAAGGTTTCTGGTGAGAAATCTGCTGTTAGTCTGATAGGTTTTCCTTCATAGCTTACTTGATGCTTTTGTCTCACTGCCCTCAGAATTATTTCCTTCATGTTGACTTTAGGTAAATGGATAACTATATGTCTTAGTGAAGTCCTTTATGTGATGAATCTCCCAGGAGTTCTTTAGCTTCTTGTATTTGGAAATCTAAATCTCTAGCAAGGCCAGGGAAGTTTTCTTCAATTATTCCCTCAAATGAACTTTCTAAATTTTTTTGCTTTTTCTTCTCCCTCAAGAACACCAATTATTCTTATGTTTGCCCATTTTACATGATCTCATATTTCTTATAGACTTTTTAATTTCTTTTTATTCTTTTTTTCTTTATTTTTGTCTGATTGGGTTAATTTGAGTGCTTTGTTTTTGAGCTCTGAAATTCATTATTCTACTTGTTCTAGTCTTTTGTTAAATTTTCCATTGCATTTTATAACTCCCTAAATCTGTCTTTCATTTTCAGAAATTCTGATTGGCTTTTTTAAAAAACATCCATCTTTTTAGAAAATGTTTTATTCATATCCCGAATTGATTTTTAATTTCTTTATGTTGGTTTTAAACTTTCTCTGGTATCATCTTGAGTAGCTTAACAATCAAACTCTTGAATTTTTTACCTAGTATTTCAAAGATTTCATCTTGCTTTGGATCCATTCCTGGAGAGCTAATGTAATTTTTTGGGGGTATTACAGAATCCTGTTTTGCCATATTACCAGATTATTTTTCTGATTTCTTCTCATTTGGGTAGACTATTTCTTCTAATTAGTCTTAAATTTTGTATTTGACTGGCTTTTTTAGATTTCTTTTTTCCCCTTAAGGATGTGACTTTAATGTTTATAATTTATCATAGTCAATTTGACTCTTCATGCTTTCAGGAGTAAGACTCTGTATAAGTTTCTTGATTATAGAAAGTCTTTGTATGATGGCTTTCTCAGATACTGGTTGTAGTAGCAATGTGCTTGGTGTGTGTGCAAGTTTACTGTCACCTACAGGGTTGGAATGACAGAGACCTCTTGAAGCTCACGTCATTTCCCCATGGTGTGCATGCTTTTATTTATTCTTTTCCTTAGTATTTTATTTGCTGAGTTGAATAGTTTAGGCTTCAGGCCAGTAGAGGGGGTGTCCCTGAGTAGAAACCAGCTGTGGTGAAAGCAGGTAGGTAAATGCTATTTCCAGAGGTGGGTAGAGGTGGGTAGAGGTCCCAGCCTTGACAGAGATGGCTGGGGGAACTGTCAGTAAAACACACTGATGTATTATTAGGGGGAAGAGCAAGATCCACTTTAGCTCCCCTACCAGGCCAGCAGGAAAGTCATCCACCTCCCAGACACACTTCTGACCCAGTGTTCTAGCTATTCAAATCAGACAGGCACCTTTTTTTAATCACAGGAATGTTGATGTTCCAGGTAGAGAGAAACTGTGACTCTACTTCTCATGCAAGCCTGAACCTACAGGGTGCTCCACCTGTGGGAATGCAGTCACCCTGAAGTGTCTTGAAGTGCTTCAGAAAGGCTATGTGTAGTTCTACCATGCTGAGCTCCCATGGAAGAAGCCCCAGTTGGTTCTGCTGTGTGGAAAAGGGGGAAGTCTCCTTCTCTAAGACCCTTTATGAGCACCAGGGATGCCTGTCTGTTGAGCCGTAGACTATCCCTGCTGAGCCCAGCACTGCAACTGGGTCTCTGTTGAAGTAAACTTCCCACCAGTGGAAAAACCTGGGACTCAAGGCCTGCCATCTATCATCTTTTGTCCTACGGGATGTTCCCTTGATGTGGTTCACTTCCTTTTCCCCTAGGATTAGGAGTTCCTGATAACCAGACTAGTGTGAATGTTGCTGGTCCTCTCGGTCTAGCTGCCCAGTGGGGCTGCCACAACCCAAGCTGGTGTTGGGGAATGTCTTCAAGGGAGCCAGTGATATAAACTACCCTCAAGTCTCCTAGCAGTGGGTACCAGCACTCACTTTGATGAGGGTGGCAGGGAGGTGACAGAGTCTGTAAAATTCCTTGGGTATAAATAGCCTTAGTGTGTAGGCTTTCTCAAATGCTGATTGCAGTAGTAATGAACTGGTCACATGGTCATACTCAGGAGTTCCTGGTTGGCCTGGTTCATGCAGGAGTGGTGATAGCTGAGGTCACATACAAGTTTTATCCTTCCTGGATGCAGTGTTAGTTTTCCTGGAGGTGCTGTAATGGACTGTGTCAGTTGGCTTCCAGCCAAGAGGTGGAACTTGCAAAGGAGAACTAGCTGCGGTAGTAGTGGTAAGATTTATGTTTGCCTTATGTTACCCAGAGAAAGTATTCTGGTTTCTAAGGTGATGGGATGGGCCATAGGGCTTCCAAAAGTTTCTATCCTTTGTGTTAAGCTACCAGAGTAGGTGGAGAAGCAAAGCCAGGTGGAGGATGGGTCAGGCAGCTTCAAGTTCTTGTTCTCCACTTGTAGGGCAAGCAGAAGTCCCTGAGGGGGTCAGGGGGCAGTTCTCTGGCCACTGGGGTAATGTTCCAGAAAGGAACATAACTGCCTCTGCTTCACAGAACGGTTCACACAGGGAGTGGGGAATAGCAGGCAAAAGTAAGCCTCACCCATCTCCCACACACTTGGCACAGCAGGTCTGTAACCGTCAGTATTTGCTAGCAGCAACTAGCTAAATTCCAAGCAGTCTATGCTTAGAACTCAAAACTGCCCCAGGCTATAAGCCTTTTCCAGGCTGAGACAGGAATCTTGGGTTTCAGGCCATTCCCTTCCCTGTTCCCCTGCAAAGCTAGGGCACCCAGGTCCTGTGACCATGGCAGCAGCACACTTTTCACTCACCCCCAGTGAGTATTTTTCTAATGACTCCATTTAATATATATCACACCAACTTTCATCTATAGTATTTTTATTCTTGTTAATTTCCAGAAATTCTATAATTTGTAAGTATTTCCCTTTTTATTTGAGCGTTGTATAATAAAACTTATAATTTCCAGGTAAAAAATCATTTTGTCTCATTTTTAATTTCTAGGGATACTGTATTAGGATCAGAAACTGCAATATTTACATTTTGTGGAATATACAGATGTTTTCTCTATGCCGTAGTATACGATAAATCTTTGTGAATTTTCCATACATACTTAAGAAAAAAATTTTCTATTTTTATGGTGTATTACTCAATATACATCTAAAAGTTCTACCTTACTGTGTTGTTTGTTTAGTTTTTTCTATTTTAATATATATTTTGTTCACTTATTTGTCTTTTGCAGACAGCAGTATGTTAAATACTGTCTATATTAGTGTGCACCTATGTATTTTTCTTTGCAGTTTTACAGTTCTTATTTAATATAGGTATTTGCCACATTATTTGGAATGTGGATGCCCATTACTGTTGTATTTTCATTGAAGATTATGGTGTTTACCATTACAAAATATACTTTTTTATCTTACTAAATGCTGCTTAAATTCTACTTTATGGAGTATCAGAGGCTTAACATTTTCTTTCTTGTCTCATTTGAATTAGTAGATCTTTAGTTTCTCTTTCAGTTATATCATTTCTAACCACTGAATTTTTAGTATTCCCTTGTATATAGTTTTGTTTTATGAGTTAATTTGAACATATTATTTCTTTAGTAAGCAAGTTAGGGTCATTCACATTTATTGATATGACGGTTATGTTTATTCTCAATTCTGCCTCTGATGTTATATTATATTACAATTACAGTGCACACTAGATTTAGTGTGACCTCTTGGATCTTCTTAAAATTTCTTTCAGTGTTTGAGAAAATTTATACCTTTATTTATATGTTGGTTGTTAACTTTGAATTAATATTTTACTAAGCTTTCAATTCCTTTTTTCTCATTTAACATATTATTATTTGATATGTTCATTTCTTTTATTATTTTTTTTGACACAGAGTCTCACCCTGTCACCCAGGCTGGAGTGCAGTGTCACGAATGATATGTTGGTTTCTAATAGTATTTATTAATTCCAATATTCTAGGATGAAACAATTAAAAATTATATTCTACTTTTTCTTCTTCTCTTCCTTCTCTCATTCATTGGTTTTATTTCTTCTACTTTGTGTGGACACATAATGGATAATTTTTAAATATAAATCTACCCATGTCCCAATACTTTTGTTACTCTTATACCTGCAATGAACTTATAAACTCCTCAGGCTTTTTGCCAATGATTTCCAAGTCATTTTTTTTTTAGATGAAGCTCATCCTCTAGTAGATACCTCGGGAAGGGAAATTGTATGCAGTACTGAGTTCTGGAACATTCAGATATGTGCCTTGGGCCAGGTGCAGTGGCTCACACCTGTTATCCCAGCGCTTTGGGAGGCCAAGGCAGGTGGATCACCTGAGGTCAGAAGTTTGAGACCAGCCTGGCTTATGTGGCAAAATCCTGTCTCTAGCAAAATTACAAAAATTAGCTGGGCATGGTGGCTCATGCCTGTAATCCCAGCTACTCAGAAGGCTGAGGCAGGAGAATCTCTTGAACCTGGGAGGCAAAAGTTGCAGTGAGCCGAGATGGTGCCATTGCACTCCAGCCTGGGAGACAGGGCAAGGCTCCTCCATCTCAAAAAAAAGAAAAAAGAAATGTGCCTTGACACTTGAAAGACAGTTTGAACAGACATATTATCTTTGACTCATTCTTTCTTTAAGCTTTCTGAAAATGTTACTGCATTGGTGGCTTTCTTTCCATGTTGTTTTCAAGGAATCAAACTCCATCTAGGTTGTTTTCTGATTTATAAGTTATTTTATCTTTCTGCTTGAAAATAATAAATTTGTTTTTATTGTTGAAGTCTAACAGTTTTACTAGCATATGGCTGAAAGATAATTGCTCCAAGTCAATTTCCTTGAAAATACATTTTCATTGTGTATTTTTGGATATAGTTTGAAGTATTAATTTTGTTCATTGTTTTGGTTTTCTACTTCAGAAACATCGATTATATATATGTTGGACCCTCTTTTCTGTCTGTAATTCCTCTTTATTTACTTCTTTATATCATTTTTATTCTCTTGATTGTTTTTCTGGTTTTCTGTAATGCTCATTATTAAATTTTTAATGTATTTTGGGGGTCTCTAATTTAGTCTTTATTATATAATTATGCCTTCTATTTCTTTCTTTTCAAGTTCAATCAACTCTTAATTTCCTACTGTGTTTTTATAATTTGAGGTCATAGAATTTTTCCCTGGTTCATACTGTTTTCTTGTTTTTGTTGTTGTTGTTTTTTTTTGTTTTTTTGTTTTTTTTTTTATTGTTATTGTTGTTCATATTCCCCAGTACTTGTTTAAAAATATGTAATTCATCTTGAAGTACTGTGTTACAGTTTTTGGGGTGATGTTTAACCAACACAAAAGCTTTTATTTATTTATTTTTTTACACTGGCCTGTGTACAATCTGCTTTCTTCTATTCCTATCCATTTTGTGGACAGAGTTCCTAGTTTGAGAGTTTCTTCTGCCAGTCTGGCATTCTGCTAGGCAGGACTTTTTGCGGACGATGGTGGTGGTGGTGATGGTAGTATAGGAAAAAGGAAAAGACTGAAGCTTCACAAAATCCTTAATTTTTCTCTCCGATTCATTATTCCTCCTCACCTTTTCGTCTAGAGTAAGTGTCACCCCATGTATCTGAAATGACTATCTAATGCTGCAATTTAGCACTTGTTTGAGTACCTTTCTTACAGCATTTCTCTGAATTGTGTCTCAATCTATGTTCCATATTTTTGCATTTATTAGTGCACATTTTCTTACTGGGGCATGATTTTTCCTGTCTTCTGCACATCTTTCACATTCATCTACATTTTTATTGCAGAGTTCTTTAAACTCCTCCAGCCTGCATCCTCAGATGTCTAATATGGTTTATGTGAGCTCTGTTGGCATTTGTCTATTTTATTCTCGCTTGTGGTAAATTGAAGGTTTCAATGTTGACAGTCTCTGTCTCCATGGATTCTATATGGTTTCGTTTGCTCTCAATGTGAACTTTATGGATTTTTGGAGAGGATGTGTGGGAGATTCAGAATCAGTCTGTCAACATTATTTTCCAAACCTGCAAATCTGAGAGTTAATTTTGTAAGAAAAAAATAAGGACTCTCCCACATATACACTCTCTATAAGTGTGAGCTGCATACAGTTACTTCTTTCCAAAGAATATAATATGGAAAGGGGGAAATACAAAGTTCTGGCAAACACTACTTTTGCCAAGTGACTAAGGTGAAGATCAATGGTCATGAATCATGCTAGTGGAATACACCCTTGATATGAACATGGCAACATAATCTATGATCTTCCTCTCCAAAACACACAAATCCAGTTTAGTCACGAGACAAACAGACAGATTTTAATAGAAGACTATTCTGTAATAGTTTACCAAAGCCTTCAAAACTGGTAAGGTCAGGAAAAACAAGGAAAGTATATGAAACTGTCACAGCCAACAGGAGTCTAAGGAGACATAAAAATGAAATATAATGTGGTGACCCAAATAGAATCTAGAATACAAAAAAATTATGTAAAAAACAAGGAAATCTGAAAAAAGTATAGACTTCAGAAAATAATAATGTATGAAGTTTAGTTCACTAATTATGAAAAATTAACTATCATATTCATGTATAATGTTAATAATAGTGAAAATTGGGCTGGGTATGAGGATACTGATATACAGGAAATCTCTATATTATATTATCAATTTTTAACTGCTGTAAAACTTTTCTCTAGAAAGTATATTTAATAATAATAATAATAAAGACCAAAAATACAATCAGAAAAGCTGACTTTTACTGATAGGGAAAAATATTATTTATATTTTAAAGGCCATACACATATTTTGTAAATATCAAAACTCATTCTCTGGAAATCAATTGTTGACTTATGAACAAATAAATTAGCTATCATTTACTTGAAGTTTTCTTAAAAAATAAACTCATGCTCAGATCTAAATAGACATTTAATGTTGAAACTTCTGATTGAGTTTCTAAGTAAGAAAATATTTAGTGTTTTAGTATACATTGGGGCTTTTTCTGAAGCTATAGTAAATTAAAGGTTATAAGTTTAATCACTTCACTAAGAATAGAGATAACAAATAACATTAACATGAATATCTAATTTAAGAATTATAATTTTGGTTTATTTCTAATTTTGTATCAGAAAGATATCCTAAAAATAGTAATTATTTTTAATTACTATTGTAATTCTGTGAAGCATTGTAGTTCTGTGAGTTCAGTTATATTGGTAGTAGATGCCAACAGGTAAAATATGATGTATCAAAGTCCTTAGGTTAGTTGATCATATGGAGCTCTTTTTCTCTTTATTATGTTTTAGTTCTTAAATATCACCACATATCAGCTCAAATGCAAGAGTTTGTATGTAGAAATGCTAATTCAACATCATGCTCTAATATACCCATTACAGTTAATGTTCCTTTAAATAGTAAAAGTGAGGTGCATGTTTTAACAGAAACCTTAACATGGCATAGGAGATTATCACAATCTCTTATATTCCACTTTTCACTCACATTCAAAATTTTGGAAACAATGTTCATAAATGACAGAGAGGAAGAGAGAGAGAGACAGAAAAGAAAATTTAATTTTTAATCTGCAAGCTTCATTTAGTGTGCATAAATATTAAATTTTATCCACAATTATATTATGTTGCCGTTTCAGAAAACCTGTCAAACAGTGTTTTTCCTCTGCTCTCACACCACCACAACAACATTCATAAACATCCAAGGTTTCTGTGTATAAATGTGGGGGGGGTTTCACTCCACCGCCAGGCAAGTAATTAGTTCTGCAGCTGGCCTAGCTGGGTGTCCTTCAATTCAATTCTGAAATTAAATACCTGGGGATAATGTCAGATTGTACAGATAGAGGGTTCAGTCCCCAAGACTGTCCCCATTACCACATACTATTTGCAAATCCAGGCATCCAGAACTTCTGATTGACTGACTTCTATTTGGGGTTCCCAAGACCCCCTCTTTGGGTTCAATTAACTTGCTGGAGTAGTTCACAGAACTCAGAAAAACACTTACGTTTGTCAATGTATCATGAAGGATATTTCAAAGGATCCAGATGAAGAGGCGTGTAGGGTAAGGTGTGGTGAAAGGGGCACAGAGTTTCCATACCCTCCCTGGTGCAACACCCTCCGGGAACCTCTGTGTGGCCAGCTCTCTAGAAGCTCCCAGAATCAGTCCTCTTGAATTTTCATGGAAGCTTCATGATGCCAGCCTTCCTTCCCCTAGGGTGTAGGGCAGGACCACCTCTGGCGAGAGTCTAATGACTCACGATCAGAAGGCAAGGTGGGAGATCAGAGTCCTTCCTTGGGGCAGGAAAAAAAGAGAAGGAGGAAGCCAGAGAGATTCTGTTTCCTGAGGCCTGTTTTTGAGGCACAACACGCCCAACATTATAACAAATGACTGTAATGGGGGTTATGGGAGTTATGAGCCATAAAAGAAAACGTGCATGTTGTGTGTGTGTGTAACAACACCACAGATGTCAAAAATTAAAAAGAGGACAAAACTAGCTTAAAGCTGGTGCTGTCTCTCTCTCTTTCTGTCACTTCTATCTCTATCTCTCTTCTTTCCTCTCACATTCCAGAATGATTGCTATTTCAAGGGATTATATTCTTCATTCCCTTAATTTACTCATTTATTCTGAGCACAAGCTGAAAAACTCACTTTATGTGAAGGTTTTCTACATTTAAGTTACCAGAGAATAACAGCCCTATTTCCAGGACCAGTCTCAAATCGCATCAGCTCTGAATCTCATTTCCAGTCATTTTATAATCCAAGTAAAAATTAATCCTAAGCCATTCTTTTGCCTTCATTACATATGGAAAAGTATATCTTATTGAAAATTATTGTTATGATTATTTGAGAATATAAGAAAGTCATGAGATTAAGTGGAAAGAAGAAATAATTCCATAGATGACACATCTGGATTTAAAAATCTGTGCTCCTGCATGGAATAAAAAATTTGTTTCAATTTGGAAGTAAAATTAAAATTTGATAAAATGGGTTTGAATTTGGACTCCAGATTAATATTTTCAATAGTTATTCACATTAATTATCTCTGTTTAGTCATTAAAAGTAATAATTCCTCCTCACATCTAATTTGTAAATTATTGTAATTCATCTTTGGAGAAAAAAATCTTCCCTACAAGTGGGTAAGAGTCTCCCACATGTGAAATTCTCAAGCAGTTTATAACTAAAAGGATGAGGTGGGGGCACCTATTTGAGAGCTTTCTTACAAAAGTGCTCTGTTCTCACAGCTGCTAAACATCCTGACTGAAATAATCTACAATATGGACACATAAACATTACATTCAATGTAAAATATAATATAAAGGGGTCTATTTAGGAAATTAAAAACATAAAAGGAGTGGGAGCCAATATGGCTGACGAAATGCAGCCAAAGACAACATCTCCCATCTACAGACCAGGATATCAGGAAGACTGGCACACTCCAAGCAGATCTTTGAGGGCAAGGCATTGAGAGTGCATGGAAAAAGAACGAAGACCTTGGGATGAAGGAAGAGAAAGCTGGGAACCCTGCACAGGACTGCTGAGCACCAGGACCTGCTCCTGGCCCCCAGCAGCTCCTGGGGAAGGAGTGAGTTGAACAGGAAAAGAGTAGCCTGCTCTCACCACAGACCTCTAGAATCCTAGCTTCGGGAGACCTCATGACCCCACCGTCACTTAAATGTCAGGGAGAGCTGTTTGGAGAGGTGGCAGGGGCCGCTCTGTGGAGCCCAGGGTGTTAGGCGTGGGAACAGCTGCATTAGAGCATGGCCAGGGACACCTATCCTCCAAGACTTGCCATGCTACTCTAGGTGGCTTTGCCTTTGGTGACTGTCAAACATGGACAGAGCAGGGGAGTCCTGCCCATGAGACAGGACTATCTGAGCTGAGGACATCCCTGTTTGCCATCTTCTCATAGGGCCCCAGGCTGGCTGCACCCACTTGCAGTCCTGCCTTGAATGTCCAACCAGGGTGCTTCCTGGGGGGCCTAATTATAGCTCTTTCACCAGCAGACCACACTTGACCATTGGAGAACTTCAGCAGACTGGCATCCACCAACAGATACCAGCCTACCTACAGCCTTTCTCCACAGCAGCCTGCCCCACAGCATTGCAAGTGTACACTTGGCTATGGCTTCCTTACCCTCCATTGCTTTGCCAGCACATGCACTCAGATGGATTCCACCTTTTCTCCTTTGCCAGCATGCAAGTTCACACACCCTGTCATCCCACCACTGTCAGCATGAGTGTGTGTGCATGGATGCTGGTATATGGGTGCCCCATCCCCACTGATGCACAGGGACACTGTTGTGCCACTGCTGCTTGCACACATGTGTGTGAGAACAGATCCCACTGCCACTGTCCCAAAGAAGCACTTTGGCTGGCACCCCTGATTGGAGTGTTGTTGCCAACAAACAGGGAACACCAGCTCCTCCAGTGCAGCAGGCTTCTAAACTCAAGGGACCAGGGAAAAAAGCCAGAGCCCAGCACCAGCTTCCCAGGGTTAGAGCATGCAGCTCAGGAGTGATGAGCTTAGCTTTGGTAACTTGAAAGTTTAAAGAAACATCAGACCACACAGAAGAGAAAAAATCAGCACAAGAATTCTGGCAACTCAAAAAGCCAGAATGTCATCTTACCTCCAAACAATCGCACTCGTTCCCCAGCAAGCATGTTTAACCTGGCTGAAATGGCTCTAATAACAGACGTAGGTTTCAGAATCTGGATGAAAATGAAGATCATCAAGATTCAGGAGAAAGTAAAAACCCAATCCAAGGAGACTAAGGTATCCAATAAAACAATACAAGCGCTGAAAGACAAATTAGGCATTTTAAGAAAGAATCAACCTGATCAGATAGAGCTAGAAAATTCACTACAAAATTTAATAGTGCAATCACAAATATTAACAGCAGAAGAGAGCAAGCTGAGGAAAGAATCTCAGAGCTTGAAGACCAGTACCTCAAATCAATTCAGTCAGACAAAAATAAAGAAAAAGAAAAGAAAAAGAATGAACAAAATCTCCAAGAAATATAGGATTGTGTAAAGAGACCATACCTATGACACGTTGGTATCCCTGCAAGAGAGAGAGAAAAAAACAGCAACTTGGAAAACATATTTGAGGATATTGTCCATGAAATTTTATCCAACCTCACTAGAGGTCAACATTTAAATTCAGAATATGCAGACAAAACCTGTGAGATACTATATAAGATGTACATCCCCAAGACACATAGACATCAGATTCACCAAAGTCAACATGAAAAAAATATCAAAGGGAGCTAGAGAGAAGGGACAGACAGATCACCTACAAAGGAAACCCCATCAGGCTACCAGCGAACTTTTCAACAGAAACCTGACAGGGCAGAAGATATTGGAGGCCTATATTTAGCATTCTTAAAAAAAGAGAAATTCAAACTCATTCTCTGAGGCCAGCATCATTCTGATAGCAAAATCTGGCAGAGATACGACAAAAAAGAAAGAACCAGGTCAATATCCTTGAAGAACAGAAATACAAAAATCCTGAACAAAATACTAGCAAATTGAACCCAGCAGCACATCCAAAAGCTGATCCACTGTGATCAAGTAGGCTTTATCTCTGGAATGCAAGGTAGGTTCAGCATGCGCAAATCAATAGATGTGATTCATCACATAAACAGAACTAAAAGCAAAACCACAAGATCATCTCAATAGATGCAGAAAAATCTTTCAATAAAATTTAACATCCTTTTTATGTTAAAAACACTCAACAAACTAGGTATTGAAGGAATATACTTGAAAGTAATGAGTCAGATATGATAAACCCAGAGCCAATATTGTACTGAACTAACAAACTCTGGAAACATTCCCCTTGAGAACAGGGAACAAGACAAGGATGTCCACTCTTACCACTCCTATTCAACATGGTAGTAGAAGTCCCAGCAAGAGCAATCAGGCAAAAGGAAAAGAAATAAAAGGCATCCAAATAGGAAGAGAGGAAGTCAACCTATCTCTGCAGGTGATATAATTTTATACATATAATACCCCAGAGTCTCTGCTCAAAAGCTTATAGATCTGATAAACAACATCAGCAAAGTTTCAGAATATAAAAATTAATGTACAAAAATCAGTAGCATTTTTATACACCAACAACCTGCAAACTGGGAACAAAATCAAGAACACAATTCCACTCACAACAGACACACACATACCAATTATCTAGAATACAGCTAATCAGGGAGGTGAATGACCTCTACAATGAGAAATACAAAATAATGCTGAAAGAAATCAGAAAAAAATTAAAAAGTATTCCATGTTCATAGATAGGAAGAACTGACATTGCTAAAATGGCCACACTGTCCAAAGCAATTTATAGGTTTAATATTATTCTTATTAAACTATCAATTACATTTTCTACAGAATGAGAAAAAACTATTTTAAAATTCATAGGGAACCAAAAACAAGTCCAAAGAGCCAAAGCAATCCTAAGCAAAATGCACCAAGCTGGAGGCATCATATAACCCGACTTCAAAATGATACAAGTTTGCAGAAACCAAAACAGCAAGATCTGGAACAAAAGCAGACACACAGGTCAGTGAAACAAAACAGAGAGCCCAGAAATGAGCCACACACCTTCGATCATCCAATCTTTAATAAATTCAACCAAAACAGTGGGAAAATAACTCTCTATTTATTAAACGGTGCTGAGCTACCTGGCTAGCCATATGTAGAAGATTGAAGCTGGACCCCCTTCTTTTCTCCATATACAAAATTAACTCAGGATGATTAAAAACTTAAATGTAAAACCTAAAACTATAAAAACCCTGCAAGAAAACCTAGCAAATATCATTCTGGGCATATTTCATGATGAAGATGTCAAAAGAAATAAAAACCAAAATTGACAAATGAGACCTAATTAAACTAAAGAGCTTCTGCACAGCAAAGCAACTATCAACAGAGTAAACAGACAATCTACAGAATGGGAGAAAATATTTTCAAACTATGCATCTAACAAAGGTCTAATATCCAGCACCTATAAGGAACTATATTTACAAGCAAAACATATTTACAAGCAAAAATCAAACAACCCCATTAAGAAGAAGTCATACACGTGACAAAAAGGCATGTAAAAAATGCTCGACATTGCTCATCATTAGGGAAACGTCATTCACAGCTACAATGAGATCCCATCTCACAGTAGTCAGAATGGCTATTATTAAAAAGTCAAAAAATTAACAGATACTGGCAAGCTTGTAGAGAAAAGGAAACACTTATCTGCTGCTTGTTGGAATGTAATTTAGTTCAACTATTGTGAAAAGCAGTTTGGTAATTTCTCAAAAAACTTCAAATAGAACTAGCATTCAACCCAGCAATCGCATTATTAGGTATACACCCAAGGGAATATAAATTGTTCTACCATAAGGACACATGCATGTGTATGTTTATCTCAGCACTATTCACAATGTCAAAGACATAATATCAAACTAAATGCCTGTCAATGATAAGCTGGATAACTAAAATATGGTACATACACACCATGGACTACCACATAGCCATAATATAGAATGAGATCATGTCCTTTGCAGCAGCACGGATGGAGCTGGACACCATTATCCTACACAAATTAACACAAGAACGGAAAACAAAGTATTGCATGTTCTCACTTATAAGTGGGCATTCAACATTGAGAACAAATGGACATGAAGAAGGAAACAATAGATGCTGGGGCGTGTTTGAGGGTGGAGGGTGGGAAGAGAGTGAGGACAAAATGACCTATCAGGTACTATGCTTATTACCTGGGTGACAAAATAATCTGTATACCAAACCCCCACGACCCACCAATTACCTAGATAACAAACTTGTACATGTAGCCCTGAATCTCAAAAGTAAACATGAAAGTGTTGACGAGATTTATGTTGCAAATCTCCTATATGAGTAGTTATTGAAATTCTAAAAATGGAAACTTAAAAATAATGCTATTCAGAAATTTCAGTAAAAGTCTAGTGCTCATACAGGTTTGCATTATCTTCAAGTCATCAAATTAAGAAACAGCAAAAGTGAAAGGAAAGCCTTGACTTAAGTTCTTCATTTCAGTGATGTGGACCATCTATCTGCTCCACACATTAAAATAAAGATGGGGATTTACTGCTGCATCTTTTTCATATGAATAAAACACAACTCAGATTTCCATCAAAGAACAAAACCAAATTAATTTCACAGTGAGATAAATACAAACACAAACTTTTCAACATCTGAAGAGAGAAACGGCACTTCTTAACTGATTACAGTAAAAATCAGATACAGCTCAGATTGATAAGGGTTTTTAAAACTTATATGAAAATAAAACAAAAACAATGAAAATCTTAATGAGATTCTCCAAAAGAATAAAATACTTGTCATTCGGTGCTACATCCATTAAGTTAAAATTGTATGCCAGTAATCAAACAAAAGTCTTATTTTAAAAGTTTCAAATAATGTGGAAAGATGAACTGGAACATCCAATGAAAATGTTAGGTGCTGCTCTCAAAAAAAAAGGATAAAAAACTTCATTTGAAGACAGAGATTGCTTTGCTCTTTTCTGGAGATCTAAAGAAACTATGAGGTTGTGCCTTTGACATGTTTTTATGTTGTCAGATTTTCCAAATGCCTGCAAAGATTTTGTATAATCGAATAATGAGAAATATACATTTAAAAAATCCATTTAACTTTTGGAAGTCAACAAGCTAAATAAAGTACACTTAGTGTCTTTGTTCTGTCTTTTGTTACCCATTTATCTTAAATGCTACTTCTTTCTTTCTCCGGTTCAAAGAAACAAGTAAGTAACTCTGAGACATAAAAGTGAATTATTGGCTTAGTGCTGACCTCATAATAGTAGTCTCTAGAGCACCCAATAAAAAAAAATCACTTACGGTGCAAGTTCAATCATTTCAGACTTTCGCGATTTAAAATGCCTTCTTTTGTGTAAGGAGATGACAATGGCCTCATCGATAGGTTGTCTGTTTCTGGGCTGCTTTTCCAGGTGGATGCACATCTAACATCTTCCTTGTGGTTGTTCCTGTGAAAAATTACTGACTTTGGGAGATGACTGTGGCTAAAATAGCAAATTTACTGGCCCTCTGGAAGATCAACATTCTCAGCGTTGTTTTTTAAGCTAAAACTCAAGTAATGACATCTAACTTGCAGATTTTATTTGGTTTAAATCAGATTTGTTAATGTATAGACCTAGACGTTAAAACAATGCACACCACACAGTAAATGCAGACATGCATTTGTTGAATGTGAAAGTCTTTGTCTCATTAGTAACTACACTCACCATAAACCAAAACTGGGGGGTAAAAAGAATCATTTCTTATTAAAAATAGATTAGCTGCTCTTAGAGGCAAGGACAGGAAAGGTCTTTAGTTATTTTAGATTTTAAAATAAAACTTGCCTTAAAAAGAACATGGAATTAATTGTTATTCCTGCTGTTGTTGTTTGAAGGGAGGAAATTACATTTATGGTCCAAAACTGAGAACCAAAGCCACTGATCACCACACATCCAAGTGTGCATTCTGCCAACAATTTGCCCACAGTTGGGGCCAGAGTTGGCCAGAAACACTAAGTTATGCAGAAGGGCCAGATTAGATTAACTCCCAAAGCAATACCACTTATCACCAATAAAGATGAGGAGATGAGCTTGTAACTAGAGGGACTGTTAGAACAAAGTTATGCAGAGAGTCTCTTCACTCTCTTCCATCACAGAGAGAGTCCAAGAGTAAAGATGTGAAGATGGTGATGTAAACACTGCGATGCCTGCATGCAGAGGAGATGGGCATTTTATTCTCTGGCGTCATGTCTGCTTAGCCAGTATACTCACCAGTTATCTCCTGTGTTACCAGGCATGGCCAAGGAGGGTCTGGGAGAGTACGTGGGGATGGTGAGAAAGTGTGAGTGCTCTGTGGGTATGGTAGAGCCATGCAACGTAGCTGAGTTTGAAGCTTCTTCCCAGCATTCTCCTCAAGATGCTCATGTAGATAAAGGATCCCAGCAGCAAGAAGGTCATGGCAGGGGGTATACAGGCATTGGAGGCAGGTTGTGTAGAGGTGGCGGAGAGTGTAGAAAAGGCCAAGTCTGAGCTGGGCAGTGGGAGATCCCTCTCTTCTGTGGTCTTCTGAAGAGTCCACACACAAGCCCCAATGAGAGAACTGGCATTTAAATGAGAAATGAGAAAGAGCAACCAGAGAGATCTTTGCAATTTCCTGTTTAACTGAGATGTTTTAAATTTTATTTTTCTTCTTCTTACATTCCCCTCAAACACACTGAAGGAGCTATCACCTAGAAAAAGAGAAAAGGGCCTATTAAAGAGCTGATAAACTCCATCCTTTCCCCCACCGCCACCTCACACACACAATCTTAGCCACAACAGCAACAGGCTAGTCTAACTGCATTAGAAAGAACAGGAGATTTCTTTGGTAGAGCATCACAACAAATCCTAAAATTTACGTGCAAATGCAAAGGATAAAAAATAGTCACAACAATCTTAAAGAACAAGGAGGAAACCATGTGCACTATTAGGTTTCAAGACTTTTCATAAAACCATAGTAATGAAGACAGTGTGGTACTGGTGTAATAGACAGTAAGCACCACATTGTCTTATTACTATGGTATAATGAAAAGGGAGTTCTGAAATAGACCCACATATATGGTCCCCTGATTGACCGCAAATAATGGTACTGAAGCAATGGAATATCCATATGATGAAAAAATTAACCTTGACACTCATCTCTCATTATGCACAAAATTTACTTGAGGTAAACAATAAACAAAATGTGAGATGTTCAACAATAAATCTGCTAAGTTCAACTGTGTGCCAAGCTGCTTTGGAGAACTGCAGCAAACTCAGAGGGTGCCCTGGGATATTCTGCATTTTGGAGGGAAACAGGGCAATACAAACTTCTATCAAATTCCTCACAAAATATCAGCTAAGCTAATTCACACGTTCAGCATTGCATTGTGCCACATTTTATTCTGTGCGTACCTTAGCAAAATTAGGTGTTCAATGGTGACTATCAAAAAAGCAAGTACTGTGCAAAAATTAGTATGGAAGAGATTAGGAAAGCTTGATCTAGGTAGTTACTTATTTTGTACATAAGCAAAAATTTAGAATAGTCATTTTATGTGCTTTTCTGTATTTACTTTTATTTTTTATATTATTACTTTTTTGAGATGGAGTCTCGCTCTGTTGCCCAGGCTGGAGTGCAGTGGCACAATCTCAGTTCACAGCAAGCTCCGCCTCCTGGGTTCATGCCATTCTCCTGCCTCAGCCTCCAGAGTAGCTGGGACTACAGGCGCCCGCCACCACGCCCGGCTAATTTTTGTATTTTAGTAGAGATGGGGTTTCACCATGTTGGCCAGGCTGGTCTGGAATTCCTTACCTCAGGTGATCCACCTGCCTCAGCCTCCCAAAATGCTGGGATTACAGGTGTGAGCCACCATGTCTGGCCTGTATTTATATTATATCTCAATAAATAAATAACCAGAACTGAGTTTTAATTAATATAATAAGACAATTCTAAATTTAAGTGACTACATTATTATTTAATCTGACCAAACTAAGCACAAAGGCATTCAATGTAGGGCAGTTAGTTGCAGTTATTTACAGAAATCGTCCATATTTACATGACCTGCAATGTGATGTTTCTTCATATACAGTTTGTTTAATAAGCATAACATATCAAGGTTCCTAAACCATGAGTCTGGTTTCTTGCTGCACTATTTATTGTTTGCATAACCCTGAGAAGTTACCTCACCTCTTTTAAAACCAAGATAAAAATGTCACCCTACCTTACTAGATTGTTGAAAAAATTAAAGGTGTCATGTATGCCTAGCAGAGAGTGAGAACTAAATAAATGTTATATTTTGTCTTTATTATTATTATCATTTCTCTCCACAAATCTCTAGTAAACATGACTAGGCTTTTATAAACAATTTATGCAACCACAGGAATATCATTTTCACTGTAGACACAATTTTTGTCACTGATTGAGATCATTGCAAAACCAGGAAACCAGATGGAAGTGGAGAAGAAAAAGGCAGGTGACACTGAATGGATGGGGATGAGTCAGAGTGAAGAAGAAAAAGGCAGGTGACACTGAATGGATGGGGATGAGTCAGAGTGAAGGTGTTTGCAGCACAGCCTTGAAAGAGGGAGAACACGCAGACGCACATTATCCCCACTCCTTAACGCGCACTCCAGTGTCTGTGGGCAGGAGAGCCTACTGGAGCAATCCAGCCTCAGCAGAGGAGAGAACTGAGAAATGGCAGTTCAGCTGGACCAGCATTATTCACCTCCAGAGTTCAGGTTACTCTGTGTCTCTGACCTGGAGATGGTATCAGACAAATGGAGAGGAGAGAAGTGATCATTGCAGAGCTGTGAAATCACTATGGCAATACATATTTCAATATCTGATTAAAGAGACTAAGATTCGGTACAGTGCATATAAAGCCTGTATCAAACCAAATTAATTCCAGTCATATTTTTTAAACTGTGGAAGAAGATCCTGAAAATTTTCTAGTGATTATTGGGTAATAAATGAAAATCAACCCTCCTGTATTCTCTAATTTAAGACCTGTGAAATGTTTCTGTAGTCTAACCACTATGCTATTTTAATAACCCTCCTGTATTCACTAATTTGAGACCTGTGAAATGTTTCTGTAGTCTAACCACTACGCTATTTTACTGGTTTTCATAAACAACCAAAAAATACTCATAGCTTCACTGAAGGCCTTGGGTTCTCAGCCTTCCACTGTGCCCATAATGCATTAAGTTTCTCTCCTTGGAATTCTCCTATGATAGGATTATTTTAGAATGTTGATCCTCAAAAAGCCGGACGTGATACTTTAGCAAAACATCATTTTGAGCCAATATTTGCAACGCTGAGATTTCTAAGTCCACATAAGGGTCTCCAGACTGTTTGTAATTCCCCATTATTTATGTTGAAATAATGGATCTGATTTTCCTTCTCTTTGACTACTAATCAGTAAAAATCTTTTTGCTAGGATGAACTGGTTTTCAATGGCCACCCTGACAAATATATTTGTTAGCTTCGGAGACATAAGCATGCTAAAGAGAGGCTTTCTTCATTGTCTAAGGTAGAGTTTTATGAGTAGTAATGGCAAATATAGTCTGCTTTTGCCTCTGAGCAGGGAAAACCTAGCTGATTATGCTGACCTTTCCAATTTTCATTCCATGTGCCCATAATTCTGACCCCTTCATGTTCTATTTTTAGATATTAGGGGATATTAGGATCAGGTCCAGTTGGAACTGACCTCTAAGGTAAATATGAACAAATTAAAGGGTAAAAGATCTGGGAGACATTTGACATATCCCCCACGGGCCCTGAAATAATAAAAAACAAAGAATCCTAAGAGACAATCTTCTTGGGCAAGAATGTGAGGAGTGTTTGACATTGCCTGGGATGGCACGGCCACAATGAATACACTTGCTGTTCTGGAGGAGCTGATGTGGGCTTGAAGCCCCAGCTATGATAATAAGACCACAATGACCCGTGACTAGGTCTTGACTGAATTGCAGGCCTTGAATCTAATCATTATGTTGAAAAGAGGTGTTGAGCCTACGAAATGAAATGAAGGCATCTCTGGAAAAAGAGACACAGCAATATGTTACAGCCAAACTATAACCTAAATCCCACAAATGCATGTCATCCCACCTGCTATTCGTTTCTGCCAGAGCTGTCACCCAGTGATCTAGAAACGAGAAAGGGGAGCAACAGCTTTGAAATGAAATGCTATGTGGTGGGGAGTGAAGGCAGCTCTGTGGCTGATAGTTCATGCTGCTTGTTGTGTTATTTCCACCCCTTCGGTGGTGCTCCATGAATTTCACCCCACATCTGAGAAATGGCTGGTTCTGCAGGCTAACAGCATACAGATCCCTACTCTTTTCTATTTTAACCAAAAAAATTTACTAAGTGGTATTCCTTAAATCTTGAGCAACTATGATTCCTTAAATCTTGAGCAAATCTTGAGAAAACTATGTCCTACTAAAAATAAAAAGGTATTCTCCTGGGAAGTGGGCCCTATGTCTATTAAACATACATAGCAAAATCTCTTGCTGTGTCGGTATCTCCAGAAGGTCCTTAGCACTCACCAGGAACAGTGGTTGCCTCTGGGAATGAAATGGGACGACGGAAGACCTGGGGAGCAGTGGCAGGAGGAGACACTCATGATGCACCTTTTGGCCCTATGTAGTTATTTTCCACATGCATGGAGTGCCTTGTATTGAACCAGAACTAGTAATTATAATACCTGGCATTTATATAATGTTTTGCAGCTGTATTAATGTCTTCATATCAGTTCTCTCATTTGAGTCTCTGTTGGTTGCATGAGGTTGCATTACTAGCTCCATTTTGCCACTGAGGAAATTGAATTCAAAGGGCTTTAGAGATTTACTATGAGGAAATATTGGAGGCCAAGCTAAAACGTAAGCTTCCAAACACTCAGCAAATCTTTCTTCCACCACACCACATTACTCTCAAGGAGGAGGGAGAGGAGAAATGGGAAAAAAAGCCAAATTTTTTCCTTCAAAGGTAAGTACTTAGAATCATCAGTTTTGGAATGTATTATCAGTAAATGAACCAAGGTGATCTTCCTGAGGCCAATTTAAAATCTAATTCAAATTATTTGAATTATTAAACAATAAGATGTCTTTCCTTTACATTTAATTCAACAAGCATAAATAACAGCATAAATTTTAATTATCTGGGAATAATTAGGAACACATTTCTTTCCTATCACTCTTAGGGCCAAATCACATTTCTAAAGTGAAACCTAATCTAAGAACTTTCCAATACAATATCATATAATTAGGTAATTTAAAAATATATTTTGAAAATGAAATCTCCAAGCATCATTCATTAACAGACTCTGATATTCCCTTCAGTCACTGTCATGGCTAAGAAAGCAACTCCAACCCACACACTGCAAATGTGAAGGACCAAGAAAGGCGTGCAGGCTCTGGTTTGCGTAGTGAAGATGAACGACCGTGTTCCTAAGCATGAAGGAGGACCACATGAGGATCCTGGACACCTACTGCATGAATGTATTAGCCCTTTCAGGTCTAGGGACCTGGTAACCATTTATTATTTGTACTCTGATTTTCTTCCATTTCTTTCCCCAGTCCATAAATATAACTTATGTGACTTATTAACACTGATAGTTTGATCACCAATAGCAAGTTCTAGTTTCAGTCTTAGTGTTGGTGCCCTTACTACAGACTTGAGATAAAGTCCAGGGCTAACCACTCTTACAAATTTACACTTTGCTAAAGGGTACCTTGGGAAAGAGGGAGTGCAGAGCAGAGAAAACCGGCCTGTGCAACTGAGAAGGCCACTCAGGCCACAGGGACAGGGCAGGAACGCTCTCAGGAGTGTCCCCTGCACCTGAACTTGATTTCACCCCATTGCCTTCCGCCTCTTAACCAGCATCTCCTGGACAGTCAGCCGAGGGTTTCCATGGTACCAGCCATACCTGATGCCAGGAGACTCACTACACTTGGAAGCTCTTCAAGGTGGGACTTTCTGTCTTGTTCAGTATTTCATTCTCAGTAGTCAACACAGGACCTTATACTTAAAGGTAATAAGTATAATGTCCTAACAAGTGCTTCTGGAATAAATGATCGTGGCTGAAATGAGCATTTGAAATGACAATGTATCTAGAAAGAACAGAAAACATACACTGGATGTATTTTAGGTGGCTGAGATTATTGAATGGGAAAATAGTGAGATCTTACAATTGAATGGGTATCATAAATGCTGCCTGTATAATATCTGGTTTTGCCCTTATCACAGAGAATTCATATAACCAAAACTATCTCCCTAAAAATGTCTTCCTAAACATGAAAACAAATTATTTGACTTCATAATGCCGCTTTTTACCCCAAAGTGTCTGGCCCTTTCACTAAACATTACTCGGTATTAAATAGTATAGATATAATTTCTCTGAAATTCACTGAATATGATTCTCAAATGCTGTAATTTCTAAAAATAATATCTAGGCTGCCTTTAATTTCTCATGTCAGTAATAATTAATGTCCCTATGAAGCTTACGGGGAATCAGAAACATTTGTTTATAACATACTAAAGAATTTTTAAACAACCACAGAATATGAATATAATAAGATAAAATATTAAATATTTCGAGGCATGCTTATCTTTGTGAACTGAATCTCGGAGAAGCAGGATTGAACATAAAAGCTATCTTTGAGGCTCTAGCACCTACAAGAAACACCCTCCCTCTCCCCCATGGATCACCTGTCTCACCCGTGTGAGTCTCCACACAGAAACCAGTCATGGCCCTGCCTTCGCCCACCTTGAAATCACACAAGAAGATGCTTCAAACTCAGGCAAGAACAACTGATACTCACTCTGCATGCGACAGCAGGGGAATGACCTTACAAGAAACTAATGGGCCTCGCTTCCTGAGAATCAGTCAGAGCCCGTAACATAAGATAAATCACAGCCAAGGATTTTTGAAAAGTTTCCTGATGAGAGAACCACGACCTTTTCAAGGGTAGTGATGGATTGATCAGGGCAAGCAATAGGTAGATTTTTTAAAACAAGCCTGGCAAAAAAACAATTATATATATATACCAAAGTTGGCTAGAATACCCGGCTGGTGTCCCAGTCAGGAAACACAGGAAAAGGTTACATCTGTAGAAAAAAAAAACAGCTTGTTAAGCAAAACAATGCAGTTAAAAACCAAGCTCACTATAAGAAATGCCGTGTGGGCCAGTGGGGACGGCCATGCTGAAAGCGCTCGGTGCTCCTGAAGCTGGGTGGCCAGGTGTTTTCACACACAAAGGCCTTCCCTGCTCGGGCCACGGGATAAGCCTTTGAGTGGAGACCTAGCAAGCAGCTTTGAAGTCTGCGTTGGGGGTGGAAGGTGGGAATTCCGTTAGACAGCTCTCCCTGGTGTGAATTTATGAAGCCCCATGCAGACTGTGACTTTTAAAATAATCACTTAGTTGGTTTTAGCACATGTCGCAGATTTCATTACAGGCTGCCCCTTAACGAGCATTGTATCCTGGAGGAAAGAATACAAATTCTTTAGTCACCACCTAACTCCACATTCATTACCTTGTTGTCCAGGGTGGAGTCCAAAAGCAGCAACCATGTTTATTTCTCCACAGAAAATAAACGTTCA
The DNA here is from genome assembly GCF_028885625.2 of Pongo pygmaeus. Taxonomy (NCBI): domain Eukaryota; kingdom Metazoa; phylum Chordata; class Mammalia; order Primates; family Hominidae; genus Pongo; species Pongo pygmaeus. The sequence goes on from NC_072376.2 coordinate 203,021,205, forward strand.
CCAAGGCCCATCTGTTCTATTACTTTTTTATTCTTAACTAGACTGTTAATATAATTGTTGGTTGCATTGATTTCAACTTCCCCACACGATGCAATTGGCTTTCTGCGGCATTTCAATCACACTAACCAAGAGAGACATCAGACATTTAAAATAGACTGTGGACCAAAACCGAGGGCAGGGGAGAGGTGGGCGGGCCAGGCACAGCTCTGCTGAGTCACTGGTTTGACATGTTGAGTTGAAATGTTTCTACTCAAAACACCTGTCTCCCTGCCAAGGTGAAGGCTAGATGGTAAAAAAGAAAATTCCTTTTTTTTCTGATAAACGTAGGCTCTCTCCATAGGAAGTACCTTGAAGGCCCCCAGCTCCGACTCTGAGAGCAGAGCCCAGGACACTTCCAACTTCAAAACATACCATTCCGTGCAACAGAAAAGCAACACGTTGATGAGACTCCTGTCCCGAATCATATTCTATCTTGTACCTTTTTATCAGTCTGTAAAATTGCAGATGCTGACTTAGACAACAAGCTTTACATCATTGACTACCAGACAATGTCAGGTTGACCTTGTACGAAGGGGTATGTTGGGAAACACCTGGCCAGTGCGGTGAAGTGTGGCTGGTGTTGGAGGGAAAGGAAGAGGAGATGACAGTCACATTAGGAAGCTGCTCTGCCCTGAGATGAGCTCAATGATTCACAAAACGCCATCACCAAACCTGGCACCTACTGCCAGTCCCCAGCAACTCCCTGGGTAATAAAGAAATTCCAGGGCTCTTAAGAGTCATCACCTGTTTGAGGGGTAGCTCTAATGCACCTAGACATAAAGAGAACCACTTAGAATGCCGACAGAATAGAGAGAAACCTGTAGTGGTGTCCCATGACTTCCTAGCTTTCTAGGGCCTGCCCTGAAGATTCCGGTCCTGGTCCCCACCTAGGCTAAGAATAGATTTCAGAGGCTGAGGCGGGTGGATCACGAGCTCAGGAGATCAAGACCATCCTGGCTAACACAGTGAAACCCCGTCTCTACTAAAAATACAAAAAATTAGCTGGGCGTGGTGGTGGGCATCTGTAGTCCCAGCTACTCGGGAGGCTGAGGCAGGAGAATGGCGTGAACCCGGAAGGCAGAGCTTGCAGTGAGCCGAGATCACGCCACTGCACTCCAGCCTGGGCGACAGAGCGAGACTCCATCTCAAAAAAAAAAAAAAAAAAAAAAAGAATAGATGTCAGGTGGGCACGGGATCCAAACTGTGGCCTGAAGTTGCCATTAGAAGCTTGCTCTGAAATTGCTTTACAATCCTGTACTCTTTCTATCCACCAATTTTGACACCAATGGAATATGAAACTTTATGTTTAAACTCAGTATCACCCTTTCATGTGAATTCAGAAATTCCAAGTTGGTGATCATTTTTATGTGACGTTAACAACAATTAAACTAACGTCTCTTTGCCTGGACTTCTTTTCCAGAAAGTGTCCTATGTGGTGGAGGGTGGAGGAGTGAAAGCGGGCTAGGAAGAGAGTGTCTAATTTAGTCTTGAGGTACTACGGTGGCTTCAATACTGTTGTGTACAGGGATCTTTACTGTTTTAAATATTATTTTATGTGTACATGGGCTCAATCATTTCTGAAACAAATTAGCCAAAAAAGACAACTGATGCTTAAACCTACCACTTAGATAAATACATATAAGAATAGCTGTATTTCAATAAGCATAAAGACAAGAATAAGGATGAGATCATATCCTTGGTTGAAGCAAACTTTGGCTTAGTTCTCTATTGAATATTTTATTAGGGGAATCAAAAAGTTGAGAGGATTCTGTTCTGCCATGTAAACTAAAAGCCACCCAGTAGATGAGAAATTGAAAACCACAAAGCTTGGGGAAAAAAATGAATGCTTTGGAGCATAAATTTTTCCATTAAATTATGCCAATAAACTTAGGACCTTGAAAGTTACTATGCTCAAATATATTTCAAAAGGAAGAAAATGCTCTTCTCAAACTAGGGACTAGAAATTGAATGTATAGAGTAGAAAGATTTTTTAATTCCACTAGCATAAATAAACCAATTCATTACTTCCTATTAATTCAATATCAATCTGTTTGAATTGAATGTACATTTATTAATATAGAAGATACCTTTGCAAATTATTCAATTAAAAATAAAAACAAGCCTAGGTATAGGACTATTTCTATATTTTCTAAGCTTTCCAGATGCATACTTGTTTTCCCACTGGTTATGTAAGAATACCAAACATTAATTGAGGGTTGTTATGTCAAAAAGAGTAAGAACAACTCCTGAGATCTGAAAGCCATGGGAAGTTGCTGAGCTCAGGTATTCATCGAATACTGGTCAAAGTTAGGGATAGTAGAAAAGGAGGGGTTGGGTTAAAGTGTAGGACCCCATGTTACTGCAATGATTGTACACTCCTAATTAACAGGAAGTATGGAGTGGAATAAAGTGTACTTAATAATGGGGACCCTGGTGTTCCCTGCAGTGCTTTCTCCTCCTCTCTACTGGACACTGTTTTTCTTCTTTGTCTTTTTCCATTCAATAAAAGCAAGCCATTTATATGATTCAATAGACTGTGGATTGAGAATCAGAATTTTGGAGTTGTTAGTAATTAACAAAGTAATCATCCAAGCATTTAATTTCACTGGAAATGATAGCAGTTGAAATGATGATTTCCTGTTATTCCTTGATTCTACGTTGAAAACACGTTATTGTCCTGTTTTATTTCAAGGAGGAATAAAACAGGAGAAAGAAAATATAAAGCAAAAGGAAATAAAGGAAGAAGCTTCAAATTAAATGTGAGACATAATCCCAGGATTATCTTCAAAAAAATTCTTAAATCTTAGCTTGGTTGTGTACAGGTTAATCTATGTAGGCCCTCCTTCTGGGATTTTCTTATCTGTAATAGAAATATTGATTCCACTATGACCTCTGTCTCTCTTGGCTGTTAGAACTCCAGATGCCAATAATGCAGGAAAAGGCACAAAGTGAACATCTTTGTCAAGAGCCATGGATACAGCAACCGCTCACTATATGGTGAAGGAAATACCCTCCTCTGTAGCTAAAAGATGACTCAATTTCTAAGTTGTTATTTCCACCCAAATATCACATTCTTCCAACCTTCCATCATCACCCACTCCTAGCCCTGTGCAACTTACGCAAATGTCAGCTCCCTACACCAACCCTTTCCTACACCACCCCTTTCCTACACCAACCCTTTACTACACCACCCCTTTCCTACACCACCTCTTTCCTACACAAAACCTTTCCTACACCACCTCTTTCCTACACCAACCCTTTCCAACACCACCCCTTTCCTACACCAACCCTTTCCTACACCATCCCTTTCCTACACCAACCCTTTCCTACAACACCCTTTCCTACACCACCCCTTTCCTACACCATCCCTTTCCTACACAAACCCTTTCTTACAACACCCTTTCCTACACCACCCCTTTCCTACACCACCCCTTTCCTACAACACCCTTTCCTACAAAATCCCTTTCCTACACCAACCCTTTCCTACCCCACCTCTCTCCTACACCAAACCTCTCCTACACCAACCCTTTTCTACAACACCCTTTCCTACACCACCCCTTTCCTACACCACCCCTTTCCTACACCACAACTTTCCTACACCAACCCTTTCCTACATCCCCCTTTCCTACACCAACCCTTTCCTACAATACCCTTTCCTACAACACCCCTTTCCTACACCACCCCTTTCCTACACTAACCCTTTCCTACACCACCCCTTTCCTACACCACCCCTTTCTTACACTAACCCTTTCCTACACCAACCCTTTCCTACAACACCCCTTTCCTACACCAACCCTTTCCTACACCAACCCTTTCCTACACCAACCCTTTCCTACAACACCCTTTCCTGCAACACCCCTTTCCTACAACACCCCTTTCCTAAACCACCTTTCCTACACCACCCCTTTCCTACACCACCCCTTTCCTACACCAACCCTTTCCTACACCAACCCTTTCCTACCCCACCTCTTTCCTACACCAAACCTCTCCTACACCAACCCTTTTCTACAACACCCTTTCCTACACCACCCCTTTCCTACACCACCCCTTTCCTACACCACACCATTCCTACACCAACCCTTTCCTACATCCCCCTTTCCTACACCAACCCTTTCCTAAAATACCCTTTCCTACAACACCCCTTTCCTACACCACCCCTTTCCTACACTAACCCTTTCCTACACCAACCCTTTCCTACAACACCCCTTTCCTACAAGACCCCTTTCCTACACCACCCCTTTCCTACACCAACTCTTTCCTACACCAACCCTTTCCTACAGCGCCCCTTTCCTACACCACCCCTTTCCTACACCAACCCTCTCCTACACCAACCCTCTCCTACAACACCCTTTCCTACAACACCCCTTTCCTACACCACCCCTTTCCTACACCACCCCTTTCCTACACCAACCCTTTCCTACCCCACCTCTTTCCTACACCAAACCTCTCCTACACCAACCCTTTTCTACAACACCCTTTCCTACAACACCCCTTTCCTACACCACCCCTTTCCTACACCACCCCTTTCCTACACCAACCCTTTCCTACATCCCCCTTTCCTACACCAACCCTTTCCTACAATACCCTTTCCTACAACACCCCTTTCCTACACCACCCCTTTCCTACACTAACCCTTTCCTACACCACCCCTTTCTTACACTAACCCTTTCCTACACCAACCCTTTCCTACAACACCCCTTTCCTACACCACCCCTTTCCTACACCACCCCTTTCCTACACCAACCCTTTCCTACACCAACCCTTTCCTACAACACCCTTTCCTACAACACCCCTTTCCTACAACACCCCTTTCTTACACCACCTCTTTCCTACACCACCCCTTTCCTACACCACCCCTTTCCTACACCACCCCTTTCCTACACCAACCCTTTCCTACCCCACCTCTCTCCTACACCAAACCTCTCCTACACCAACCCTTTTCTACAACACCCTTTCCTACACCACCCCTTTCCTACACCACCCCTTTCCTACACCACAACTTTCCTACACCAACCCTTTCCTACATCCCCCTTTCCTACACCAACCCTTTCCTAAAATACCCTTTCCTACAACACCCCTTTCCTACACCACCCCTTTCCTACACTAACCCTTTCCTACACCAACCCTTTCCTACAACACCCCTTTCCTACAAGACCCCTTTCCTACACCACCCCTTTCCTACACCAACTCTTTCCTACACCAACCCTTTCCTACAGCACCCCTTTCCTACACCACCCCTTTCCTACACCAACCCTTTCCTACACCAACCCTCTCCTACACCAACCCTCTCCTACAACACCCTTTCCTACAACACCCCTTTCCTACAACACCCCTTTCCTACACCACCCCTTTCCTACACCACTCCTTTCCTACACCAACCCTTTCCTACAACACCCTTTCCTACAACATCCCTTTCCTACACCAACCCTTTCCTACACCAACCCTTTCCTACCCCACCTCTTTCCTACACCAAACCTCTCCTACACCAACCCTTTTCTACAACACCCTTTCCTACAACACCCCTTTCCTACACCACCCCTTTCCTACACCACACCTTTCCTACACCAACCCTTTCCTACATCCCCCTTTCCTACACCAACCCTTTCCTACAATACCCTTTCCTACAACACCCCTTTCCTACACCATCCCTTTCCTACAGCAACTCTTTCCTACACCACCCCTTTCCTACACCACCCCTTTCCTACACCAACCCTTTCCTACAACACCCTTTCCTACAACACCCCTTTCCTACAACACCCCTTTCCTACACCACCTCTTTCCTACACCACCCCTTTCCTACACCACCCTTTCCTACACCATCCCTTTCCTACACCACCCCTTTCCTACACCACCCCTTTCCTACAATACCCCTTTCCTACACCACCTCTTTCCTACACCACTCCTTTCCTACACCACCCTTTCCTACACCATCCCTTTCCTACAGCAACCCTTTCCTATACCACCCCTTTCCTACACCACCCCTTTCCTACACCACCCCTTTCCTACACCACCCTTTCCTACACCACCCCTTTCCTACACCACCCTTTCCTACACCACCCCTTTCCTACACCACTTCTTTCCCACACCAACCTTTTCCTACATCACCCCTTTCCTATACCACCCCTTTCCTATACCACCCTTTCCTACACCACCCCTTTCCTACACCACCCCTTTTCTACACCACCCTTTTCCTACACCAACCCTTTCCTACACCACCCCTTTTCTACACCACCCTTTCCTACGACACCCCTTTCCTACACCAACCCTTTCCTACACCAACCATTTCCTATACCACCCTTTCCTACACCAACCCCTTCCTATTCATCAACCCTATCCTACAGCACCCTTCCCTATACCACCCCTTTCCTACACCACCCTTTTCCTACACCAACCCTTTCCTACAACACCCCTTTCCTACACCACCCCTTTCCTACACCAACCCTTTCCTACACCAACCATTTCCTATACCACCCTTTCCTACACCACCCCTTTCCTACACCAATCCTTTCCTACACCAGCCCTCTCTTCCTGCCTGCTCATCATTCCCTCTTATACGTGTGTGGTCTCATTCACCCTGTGCTCCACTCCCTATCCTTCTCCCTTACATGTTCTAATTTACAAACCAGGACTCCTTCTCTTTCACATGCCCCAATCCTTCCACCATCCCCACCCAAATCACCTCCCTCAATAAATACACAGAAGTTGGCCAGGTGTGGCAGCTCACCCATGTAATCCCAGCACATTGGGAGGCAGAGACAGACAGATCACTTGAGGTCAGGAGCTCAAGACCAGCCTGGCCAACATGGTGAAACCCTGTCTCCACTAAAAATACAAAAATTAGCTGGGCATGGTGGTGTGTGCCTGTAATCTCAGCTACTCGGGAGGCTGAGATGAGAATCGTTTGAACCCAGGAGGTGGAGGTTGCAGTGAGCCGAGATCGTGCCACTTCACTTCAGCCTGGGCAACAGAGCAAGAATCCATCTCAAAAAAATAAATTAAATAAATAAATAAATACACAGAAGTTATGCAGACAGCTGAACTATCACGAACAGATAACACATTAACTAACATTTTAGTAAGGACACACTGGGAGTGAGTGTTCAGTGGCTGGAGATAAGGAAGTCATGGAAATAAGTCAGTAGAAATATTCCAGTTTTGGAAACATGGCATCACTCATGAGATGGGATTTCCAAGACAGGAATCGGATTTAGTTTTCTTAGACATGCTGGGACTATGTATCCTTTCATAACACCAGTGTCTGTGGTATTGGGAATCCCAGTGACCTCACATTGCCATCCTTCATTACCATCATGTGCAAAGCAGCTTCGAAGATGTCTCTACTCTGAATTGCATTGTCTTCACAGAAAAGTGTGGGGAAGATCCCACTTCTGAGGCTGTAGGACACACAGAATGACCTTCCCTCTGCCATTCCCTATATGGTGCCATTGGTTGCTTTAACACATTTTTATTAGAATTGAAACTTTAAACGTAGCCTTGCCAGTAGCTTCAAAAAGACACCAGCTAATCTACAAGCATATATGGCCCACCATTTTCTCAAATAGCAATGAGAGTAAAATAAATAGGGTAATATAATTTATCATTGCCTCAAGCAATGTGCAGAATTGTTAATAGTAGTAACTCCTCTCTCAGAAGGAAAAGAAAAATTTAAAATACCTGAAGCAGCCTTAGCAACAACAAAAAAAGCTAACTATATATTTGTGTTTGAACATCTACTAAATTCTTTCCCACTACTGCAGCTGGAAGCTATGCCACACACAGCCAGATAATGTGGGCAGAGAGCACATAGTCCAGGCGCTGTTTAAATGCTAAGATAAGGGAACATGAGTGCTTCTTTGCTTCAAATGTCCTAAATCGGCTTATTTTTAATTAGCAACAATCATCATACACACACACATTGACATTGAAGCTTCCATAATAGTGTTCTTACATTTTCAATCTGGTTAATTGAATGAGAAAACAAATTCTCCTACTAGATAGGTGCTCCAAAGTGAAATTTGTGTTTTCTGTGGGATGAGGAATGCTTTCAAACGGAACATTCTTGATTAAAGAGCCTGGACCATACAATTCATGTTGTGGGGAGGAGATTTGGCTTCAGAACATAATGAGAACTGGTTCGGTCTGCAGCTTTTCCCATTCTCATTACAATCTTCACTGTGAGAACAGATTCATATTATGGCATTTTCAACTCCTATTGTTAGCTTCTGTCACAATATGAGGTATTAGAACACTAACTGGGGTGATGCCCAGTAAGTTCTGGCCACAAATCCTACACCAATATTACGGTATGCTTCTGGAAAGAGAAAGTACGTGGACCTATTGGCAAATCCCACCGGTCACAGAGCGATAAACAGGGAAGACTGGAATACCAGCCTATCAGATCAACAGATAGGATTTTAAAACACCTAACAGCATATCACTTTGCATCTTGGAAAACAGTGACTATTTAAATTCTGATCTCGTATTCTCTAACAAATGAGAACAATGAATGTTGCACCCCAGGACACGCTCAGGATCAAAGCACAGTTCAAATTCTGGAAGGACATCACCATGATCCTAAAGTGGGAAGAAAAGCCTCCTCCCCGGTTCTCAGCACTGGACGTAGCCAACAGCACACTGGAGTAGGTAGAAGGCAGCAAAATAGCTACTGAAGAGCCACACATGTTTTGGAAAGCAGGTGTATAGTTTGCAACGGTTTTCTTTCCAGAGATACAGTTTCTTTTTTATATCAGAGTTTACAAATTTCAGACCCAGTGTTGGCTTCACTAGTTATTAGCTTCTGTGTGTCTTTTCCTCATTCATAAAGTGAAGATAACAGTACCTGCCTCGCATACCTAACAGAATCTTGGCAAGAATTAAATGAGATGGTATATATGCAAGCACTTCGATAAGTACAAAGTGTCTTTACAAACATGACACAGTCATTTAAAAATCATCCTTAAGTTAGGCACACACTGCAAAGTGAGGCCTTATTTGAGGATGTTATATAAAATTCATAACTGAGGCCTCCAATTTCAAGGCAAAGTGGTGACGGAAACCTGTGGTGTACAAAATCCCATGGGGGCAAGGGACAGGTATGGGACGGAAGGCTTCATGCCCCCTTTTGGGCATGTCCTCTGCAAGCCTCCGGAGCAGGCCCAGAAGCTCTTCTTATGCACTCTGTGATTTTTCCTTCCAACCACTTCCCTGACATGGTTGAAAGATGTGCACGCCAAGGAAGATAATGCAAATGCTGCGATGTAGTCACTTGGCAAATGCGGCAATGTTGTCACTTGGCAAATGCTACAATGTTGTCACTTTGCAAATGCTGCCATGTAGTCACTGCAAATGCTGCAATGTTGTCACTTTGCAAATACTGCAATGCTGTCACTTGCCACGCCAGCCAGCACTGGCTCTGGGAAAATGAAAAAGCCTCTGACACATTGAAACTTAGCAGCAACATTCTAACTGGGTTGAGGACAATATTCTTAATCCTCCCTAGAAAGATCAAATTAAATCAGCAGCAGGCTCTGCCTGACACAGCTCTGTGTCACTGACTGTTCCGAGGAAAAACCTAGAGAAGTCTGCAGCTCTTGACTTTGTAACTCGTCTCTTTCTATAGATATTCAGTGAGCAGTGATAAGACATCCCTGCATAAGGATTAGCTCAAGACAGGGAAACGCTGTTAGCGGAGAGAGGTGGAGAACAGACACACATTTTGCCTGCCATTTAATTCAGCTAAAAGCCATCAAATTTCATGACTAAACTTCAAACATGACTCAGTCAGAGCTTTGATTTTCCTTCCCTTTTCAGCAAGGAGCACATCTGTATATTTCAGCCCAAGCAGCTATGTATTTTAGTGAGTGTATAGTAAAAGCAGATTCTATTAATCATTAATAATTCAGAAATTAGGGCTGCATCCATTAAAAGTTCTACTTAATGGCAGCTAAAACTCAAGAGCAGTGGTTTGCAAACTTGACTGTGCATAAGAAACATCTGGAAAGCATAAAAAATGCAGATTCTAGGGGCCCACCTGCAGAGTCTCATTGAGTAGATCTGGAATGAAATCCCAGAAATTGCGTTTTTTAACAAGCACCCCAGGTGAAATGCATCCCACAGCCTTTCTATCTTAATGAGATTTTTATAATCCAAATTGCATTTAAATCTTCTGAGAAAATGGAAGTAGGGAGACAATGCAAAATGAATCTTGACAGTGTTGTAGATAGTCTTTCTCTGGCTTTTAGAGATTTTAAATCAAAACTTTGTGGCATAGCAAGCCATAATATGAATGCTTTTTTTTTGAACCAAACAAATCAAACAAAGAAAAGATGTGTCCCCAGAAAATTATTCAGCTCCCCCAAAGCAAGCATCTTTTTAGGTGGGCTGTTTCAAGGAGCTGAGTTTTATATGCTCGTGTTAATAGTCTTAGCCACATTATTTAATTTAAGCATAAAGCTTTAAGTTTTTGCATTCAAAATGGAAGTGTAAAAGTCGTGCAACCAACTCAAGATGCTCACATATCCATGGCATATTCAATCAACAGTGAAATATGACCTCAACTGTTCTGCAATATGAACCCCAATATTTGCCATCATAGTACCTACATTTTTTTTTATTTTAAAAGTCCGAGACCCTAACTACTAACTTTACATAATAGTAACATTAAGCATAGCAAATCTAACTAGACCAGTGGTATATAACACTAGTCTGTATAGTAATTGCTCTTTTCAAATCAACTTCTTATTGGTCTTGGGAGGAAATATTACATTGTCTTCAGCAATTTAGAAATCTGTGAGGTATTGTTTGTTTTGTTTTGTTTTTTGTACTTGAAATTGGGTTTTACTTTCTACAGTTTTTAAATTTTTTCTTTCTACTTTTTCACCAGCTTCATAGATCTCCCTTGCACATGTGCAACTTTGCTGTGAGCCAGAAATTTGCATAGGTTGTCCTGTGAATTTGGGTCTCATGCTTTCTGAGGTTGGCTTGCTGCCAAAACTTTCCTTTTAAATTTTTAGCTGTTTTTTAAGGTCTAAATTCTCATTTCTAGCACTTTTAATCAGGGACTTCATTTTTTCTCCATTAATAAAAATTTTAATTTTCTACTGATACATAACGGATGTACATATTTTGGTGGTACATGTGATAATTTAATGTATTCATATAATTTGTAAAAATCAAACTAATGTAATTGAGTATCCAACACCTTAAATATTTGTCTGTTTTTTATGCTAGAAACACCTGAATGATTATCTTCTAACTATTCTGAACTGTACAGTAGCTTGTTGTAAACCATGAGTTCTGGGCAAGACCAGCTCCACGGCTACAGGATTGGTGTGGCTGCAGAGAAAGGCACTTGGTTTAATGCTCTACTTCAAAGTCTTAGGATTCTTCATAATTTTTGAACAAGGTACCTCACATTTTCATCAAGCCTTGAAAATAACGTATCCAGTTAGTTTCCTTAATGATATTGAGGTGTGATATTTAATGTTTCTTTCAATAAACATTACCAGTGTTAATACGCTACTCGGTGTGGCCATAATGCACTAATGCATTTGTCCTTTGTACCTATGTTATTGCCAACCACTGAACTAAAGAAGGGAATAAAGATGTAATCCTCGTCCTGAAAGCACTGCAAACATAATAGAGGAACTTAGTCTCTCTGTATCAGATAGCATGCATTAAATATCCCCATGAATACTCTTCCTGAATGCATGGTCACTCACAATTTTATATGAATTTATTTATGCACTAACAGACACATCATACCTATTATTCTAGATGCGTGGAGGTTGGGATGATGTCTAAAAATCAGGTCATATCAGGCATTTTGTATCATGGAAAAGAACAGAATGATTCACTAGCTAGTTGATGATGGTGGAGTCGGGTGGAAGTAGCTACAGCGGTTCACAGCGGCCCAAAGACCCTCTGGAAGTATTTCTCAGTAACACCAGAAGATGAGCCCTGAAGACACAAATAATTTTCTCTCCCTCCACTAGATATGAACACAGGTTTATCCATTAACAGGATTCCGGAGCTAACCAGAAGTACGTCTGATTTTGGTTTTACTCACACACGCGCTGGAAATCCATGCATGAGCTTTGTGAGAAAGGACACAAAGGAAACCGGCTTGAAGTCTGCAGGGGCCACACAGTGCGAGCCAACAGCAGAGTCGACACAGATGCCAGAATGGTCAGAAAAGAACGTTTACAACGCAATTATTGCTATACCCCCACATCTTCAAAAGGTTAAGTAGAGGCATGAGAGATTAAAAAGGCCCAAATTGAACTTTTAGGGAAGAAAACTACAGTTTCCTAAGGTCAAAAAATACACAAAGTGGAAATTACAGCAGATTAGGCATTGCAGGAAAAATATTGTAAATTTGAAAGTGTGACAATAAAAACTCCATAATGTAACATAGAAAAAATAATAGTTAAAAAAACTGAGAGCATTAGTGGGGCTAATCACAGAATGTGGGACTACTCCAAGTAGTCCAATATACATGGAATTAAAATCCTCAAAGATGGAAAAAGCAGAAGTATTAAACCCACAGATCCCAGAAGTTTAGCCCCAAGCACAAGAACCAAGAAGAAAACGACACCAAGACGTGATAACCAAATTGCTCCAACCAGAAATAAAAAGAAGACGCTGAAAGCCAGGAGATGTGGGAGAGGGGAAGTCATATACATATACATATATGTATTTTTTTTTTTTTTGAGGAGTCTCACTCTGTCACCAAGATTGGAGTGCAGTGGTGCAATCTCCTCTCACTGCAACCTCTGCCTCCCAGGTTGAAGCAATTCTCCTGCCTCAGCCTCCTGAGTAGATAGCACTACAGGCACCTGCCACCACGCCCAGCTGATTTTTTTTTTTTTTTTTTTGTATTTTTAGTAGAGACAGGGTTTCATCATGTTGGACAGGTTGGTCTCGAGCTCCTGACCTTGTGATCTGCCCGCCTCAGCCTCCCAAAGTACTGGGATAACCGGCGTAAGCCACTGTGCCTGCCTAGTCAGATTCTACACAGAGGAATGAAGATAAGGATGGCCTTCTATCTCTCATCTCAAACAAGGCAAGGGAGGAGACAGAGGAGCAAAATCTCTCCAGGACTGAAAGGAAAAAAGTCAACCTAAAATTCTCTACCAGAGAAAATATCTTTCAAAGATCAAGGTAAAATCGAGTTTTTCAGACACATAAATGAAGAAATAATTCGTTACCAGCAGAACACACCACAAGAAATGTTGCAGATGATGGATCCAGGAACACGGTTAGGACTGAATTGTCCTCAGGGGTTATTGAACTAGTGTTTATCTTACTCCTAAACGAAGTGGTTCCAGTGGGCTGTTTTTCTTAATGTTTCAGTTTATGTTCACAATGTTATAATTTTGTAGTTTTCACAAAACCACTAATAGCCTTTAGCCACCATTTCTCACACTTACCACTCTCCTTTTCTGTAACAGTCCCTCTTTTCTGTCCTAATTTGCTGCTTCTAATCAGTGGCCCTAGAAACCAGATAAGAACATGTATTCGAAATGCGAATAAGTTAAAATAGCCCCATAAATTGTAATCCATAGATTTTGTGTGATATACTTAGTCGTTCAGAAGCTTTTTCCCAATCTATATTCTGAAAAATATGATATAACAATTATTATAAGGAAAACTATTACATACTGAATGGCCACTGTGTGTTAGTCATTATTCTAAATATTTCATTTATTATTTGTAATCTTTTTCATGTATATACTCTAGAACCTACTTCCAGAGTATATAATGTATATATAAAGAGACAGAATGATAAAGTGGTTTTTTTTTTCGTTTTTTTGTTTTTTGAGATGGAGTCTCGCTCTGCCACCAGGCTGGAGTGTAGTGGCGTGATCTCAGCTCACTTCAACCTCCACCTTCCTGGTTCAAGCGATTCTTCTGCCTCAACTTCCCAAGTAGCTGGGACTACAGGTGCACACCACCATGCCCAGCTAATTTTTGTATTTTTAGTAGAGACGGGGTTTCACCATGTTGGCCAGGATGGTCTTGATCTCTTGACCTCATGATCCACCCATGTTGGCCTCCCAAAGTGCTGGGATTACAGGCGTGAGCCACCATGCCCAGCTGGTAAAGTGTTTTAAAGTACCAGCTTTGAACACAGATATCTCTGGTTAAAAATCACAGCTGTGTTGCTCCCAAGAATTAAACCTGTGAACAGGTTGCCCAGGCTCTGTTATTTATGTAGGCAACCCCAAGGCCAGTACATGACCCTGTGATTACTGGAAGCACAGTATACGACAGGGGATTCAAATGGTAAACTAAGTATGTTTAGAATTTATTTACCTAATGTCATAAAGTAAACACAGGAACACTAAAAATTACCACTGATTTAAAAGTTGTCTCCCGACTGACTTGTCACTTTGATCTTATTTCCCCAAATCATGAGGTCCAGGAAATAGAAAATTTCAAGTACGTAAATCAGATTTCTCTGAGATACCTGGATTGATAATTGGCCTCTAGTAATCTCCCAAGGATAGCAAGTGCCACACAGTTTCCTTAAGGAAACCCCAAAGTCAGCCAAGGAAATCAGAAAAGAAAATTGGGCCTAGCTGCATGATGGATGGGTTGGATTCCACCTGCCACTCCAAAGCATGCTGCTGGAATAATCTCCAGTGGCAGGGGCTTAGCAAGGAGCCATAACTCAAGTTCCACAACCAGCAGACATGCTGCTAAAATAACCCCTATTTAGGGCTGATCCTCAAGACAGTGAGAGGTGCACTGTGCAAGTTTGAAGGCACATTAATTTTATCAGTGTTCACTCAGCATTTTACTGGCAGCAGTCTGCAGGAATACTATGTCGTTTTTGCTTTTCAGATGTGTATTGAATTTGCAGAAGGCCTCTTTTCCAAATGATCAATGAATTTCAACACCAGAGTCTTTGAGTCAGACAAGGAAACTTTCAGTACATAGGTAGACCTAACCCTTTGTTTGATTTCATTTGGACCTGAAATTAACATTGCTCTCATCACTGACACTGCAGTTCATGGAGTAATTTATACTCTTTGGGACTATTATGACATCCCTTTCAGTGCAGCATCTCTGAAAGCTAAAAAATGAAGAAGAGTGAAATATCTCTGAATACAGGCCAAAGAGTTACTCATCTCAATGTGTGTTGGGAGGATTTGTAATGGACTGAAGGTCAGGGACCAAGTCAACCCAAGAGACCATTTCCTAACACCTCATACTGACTACTCATCATCTTTTTATACCGATTCCCACATCTGTCTTGTACCTTCCTTTTTCTCTTCTCCTGTCTTTGTGTTTTTCTCTATTGATCTGTCATCACACTCTATTCTTTTTTCTCTCTCCTTTTCTCTTTTCTTCCATTTCTTTTGCCCTTAGCACTTCTTTTTTTCTATCCTTCATTCTTTTTACTACTTTTGCCATAATATAGAATTAAGTCTAGATGTTTTATTCATCATGTTTTAGTGTCCTACTCTTCTGAAAATTGGAGCAAATGAAAAGGTTTGCCCATGTCTGAAAAATTAAGCAGTTTTTCATGTGGCCCGTGATGCTTTTCTTTAGAGTCAATGGGCCTTTTATGAGGAAGCACAAATACAAAGCTGCTTTCATTCAGGGTCCCCAGAAAGTCAAGACTAGTTGTATTAGTCCATTCTCATGCTGCTAATAAAGACAGGGTAATTTAGAAAGAAAAGAGATTTAATTGACTCACAGTTCCTCAGGGCTGGGGAGGCTTCCAGAAACTTACTATCATGACAGAAGGGGAAGCAAACACTTCCTTCTTCACATGGTGGCAGGAAGGGGAAGTGCTGAGCAAAAGGGGAAAAGCTGCTTATAAAACCATCAGATCTCATGAAAACATACTCACTATCACAAGAACAGTAGCATGGTGGTAACCACCCCCATGATTCAATTACCTCCACCAGGTCACTTCCACAACACGGGGGGATTGTGGGAACTACAATCAAGATGAGATTTGGATGGGGACACAGAGCCAAACCATATCACTAATCTTAGTCTCAATTTTGCCATCATCAGAATACTGTCAGCACTTACTTTAATACCCCATGTGTTCATGTCCCTTTTGTAATTCACTCTTTCTAAAGAACATTCTTCTGTTTGGCTACAAAGCCCATCTTTCCATCTTTTTTCTTTTTTAAGTATAACTTATGTAAAAACTTTAAGGCTTCTGTGTCTTTTCTACTTTTTCACTGGCTCTCTGAGGGGTCATCTCAGGTGCCAACGAAGGCAGTCTTCAGTCTGGATTCCTTTCAAGGATGTGAAAATTATCTCTTCAAAATACATTAGGTAATTTCTGCCTACTTTGGATTTTGTGACGGCTTGAAACAATGCAGTCCACATTTTAACTGACAAGTTTAGAGGTGTCAGTGGTATTTGAGATTTCTGTGCCTCAAAAACTCACCATCTCACACTGTTCATTGTCACCAGATCTAATTGTGTCTCAGGTGACTTCATAATGTTCTCAAGGCCAGGTGCTGAGGCAGGAGGAAAGCACACACCCCAGAGGCAGGACTGTGAGATTGAAGTCACCGCCAGCGCCTGCCCATTGCACTGTGCCCAGGACTCCTGTTTCCGTGGCCTGGGCTGGACCATGCTGTAGCCCTGGGCGCTGCCTGCACCTCAGAATTATCCAAAGAACCTGCAAAATGTGTGAATCCCTTGCCCTTAGCCTAAAGAATTTCGATTTATAAATTATTTCTGCCTGTGGGTCTCAAACATGGATAATTTTAAAATCTTCTTAAGAAATGCTGATGTGCAACGAGGGTTAAGGACCACTGAGCGAGAATGCCCAGAAGGCTTGGTGGAACTCAGATCCCTGGATCCTGGATTAAGGGCTACTGAGCGAGAATGCCCAGAAGGCTTGGTGGAACTCAGATCCTTGGGCCCTGGATTAAGGGCCACTGAGCAAGAATGCCCAGAAGGCTTCGTGGAACTCAGGTCTCTGGACTCTGGACCGTCATAGCAGTCACAGATCCGGGATGAGGCCACAGATGAATCCCCAGCTGAGGTGATGCTGCTGGCCTGGGATCACACGTCAAGGACCACTCAGCTAGAAGATGCTTAGCACTTCTCTGCCTCTTTTTAAAATTCCTTCTTCTGGGAAGAGAGACTGATCTTACCATTGGGTGTGGGAGAAGAAACAGCATGATTAGCAGAATGCCATCCCCTCTCTCTTTTCAAATGTGTGAGCCTGGAGAGAGTTCTTTTCAATGTGTGAGTCTGGAGAGAGGATGCTTTTTTATCCACTGTGAGGATGGCTTTTCAGGGCAGGCTCTGTCTGCAAGTGCAGGGGGACAGCCTCCAATTTTGTTCTGTTTTCCTTTGTTTTGTTTTGCTTTGCTCTTCTTTGCTTTGAGAAGCCTTAGCGTAGACCTAGGGGAAGTGTTAGACCACAGAGCTAAAGTCAACTTCTTTGGCATGATTGGAATTTTCAAAATACATAACAAATATTTTAAAATTTTGATCTCCATTTATCTGTCTTCTGGGTCCTCTCTCAATATATTGTGAATGCAAGATGGAAAAAATTAGTGTTACATGTCAGCTTTCTAAAACCCCAACATAATCCTATCTCTTTTCACATGGTTTCACTTCTTGGCCCTTTGAAAGCAATATAAACAATTTCACTGACTTAGTAAGCAGGGCTCTAAGAACTGAAGAGAAAACACGCCAATGCTGGATGGCATCAATTCTTTGAAATAGGAAGGAGACAAATAGACATGACACATCCACAATAAACAGTTGCTAAAATGTATGGGAATGCTCTGTGCTGTGCCTCTCTGCAGGCTTTCACCTTATTTAGCTCCAATTTTCTAAGACTACTACAAGAAAAGGTACAAGAGAGGCCCCCTGGACACTAGCTAGTAAGAGCACCAAATCACACATATTTATGGAACCCTAATTACTAATAATAATAGTTGTCTCTTCAAACCCCTGCTGTGAGCCATGTATTGTCTTAGCCACCTTCTGCCCTGTATCATTCTACTAAAGCACCTGCATAAGTAGGTATTACTTAGTAAGGAAACTGGGGCATAGCTAGCTGGATTAATACCTAGCAAGAAATAGGAAGTGAAGATGGGATTTGCTCCTTGTGTGTCTGGGTGGAAAGTGAAGGCTCTTTCCCCAGTGCACTGTGTACATAAACTTGCAGCCAAACACCATTATAAAGGCTGTGAAAGATGCAGAGAAATACAACACTTCTTATTGGTTTTCTAATCTCAAAATGCAGGTAGCCTAGTTAAGGAGATAAAATTACATATAAGAAAAATTAAGTAACAACACAAGATCTGAAGATTAATATAGTATCTTTGACTCCAATCTAAAAATATTCCAAAAATGGTGAAATGATTGGGAGAATTCCAAATGCAAACAATTGGAGTACTATAAAATGTGGTTAGTCCCACAGAATCCAGTCTGCTTCAGGAAATACTTTTCCTAATTGGAGGCTCTGAGAGACTGAAATCCATCTGCGAAGTGTATTCTAGCTCTTCTCTAGTCTCCCAGCAACTCTTGCCTCAGAAGGCTCCGTTAATTTGGTTGATCGCTTCTGGTTTTTCTCTACATTTCATACACTGATCAAATTTTGTAATACAATCTTCAGACCCACACTGCCCAAAAGAAAAACATGCTTCCTGCTATCATTTTGTTTATTTCCCTCTAAATAAGTAGGAGCATGGTACTTTGATTGTTAAGAATGAAAAAATTATTAGGGAACTCGCCATCATATTCCAGGAGAAATGGAGTATGGCATGCACCCAGCACTGACCTTCAAACAGAATTAAAGCATGTCAGAGAAAAAGAATTGTATAGAATTTCTGGGATCAAATGTAACACAAAAACATCGGAACTATAACAGGATCATGAAGCAGAATCACCACTAAAGTCCATGTCATGATTCAGCAGCAGGAGCAGGGGAGCACAGCAGAAAGAAGCGTGGGTGAAGGGATCTGAGAGTCAATCCTACCTGACAAACAGCAGTGTGATCCTGGCATCCAGTTTATATCTCAGGGTCTTTGATCCCAGGTAGAACTGGGAGACAGAGCTAGATCAGGGGTTCTTAGAAATCAGTTGAGGGGATCATGAACTTAAGGAAAGAATGAATCTTTATTTCCTATAACCTTCAACTAAAATGTCTAGCATTTCCTCCAATTATGAATGTAAGTCATAAACCACAATACTACTAACCATACATGTGATATTGTTCCAATACAAATTACAGATATTTTCACATTAGTATAATCTTTAGTTATCTCAAAATATCATTTATGATCACTAGCTCTTCAAATTTACAAAGATCATCACAGTCACAGCTGTTTCCCTTTACTTAAGGCATTGAGAAAGAAGCACATGCATAACTGTATCATAACATCCTTAAAAATGTATTGATTAGTGTTTGAGCATAATGGCTTCCTCTATAATCAAACTTGTGCTAGCTGACGTTTTCTGAAATGTTTTTCTTAGATGTGACTTTATCGGGCTGCCTATATGTCCCCTTAGACAGTGCCTAAGGGCCATTTCCTTGAACATGGTGGAATTCTCAGCCTCCTGTCTCAGAAGCAGAGATGCCTAACTGGCTGGGATGCATTTCAACGATAAGCAAGAGCAGGAGACTGCAGTAACTGCCATGTGGTGGGAGGTGACAACTGGAAACAACTGTAATCCCAGCACTTTGGGACGTCGAGGCGTGCGGATCATTTGAGATCAGGAGTTCAAGACCAGCCTGGCCAATATGGTCAAACTCCATCTCTACTAAACATACAAAAGTTGAACCCGGGAGGCAGAGGTTGCAGTGAGCTGAGATCATGCCACTGCACTCCAGCCTGGGCCACAGAGTGAGACTCCATCTCAAAAAAAAAAAAAAAAACCAGAAATGCTTAGCCAGCAAATGCACCAGGCAGCCAAACCGATACAGGCTCCAGAGCAGCCTATTCCATCAAAAAGTACAACAGTGTGGTACTCCCAGCACTCACTGACAATCATTTCCTCACATGGGCTGTTGAGTAATAGAAAATAACAGGTGAAAAAGCACAAGAAACGCTATGGTTACACAGATTACAACTCTGATGGAAGCGTATATGCATGATGAGAATTAGAACTGCACGCTCGGTTATGTTAAATCCGTGGCCATTGTCTAGGTGCATATGGTAAAACCACAGTGTGCTAGAGGTATGAGCCTACTGAAATGAGACGTGTGAACTTCTCAGAAAATCTATCCCAGCTTCTGCTGGCAAAGAAAACAACTAAAAGAGTCATCTACAAAGAGATGCATGAGTTAGCTGAGGTGGCTTCTAGCAGTGAGACAGAGGCGTAGAAGAGAATGAGTGAGTGGTGTCTCCAGCATCAGGGTGTTAGGTGAAAGTGCAGAGATTCTGAATCAGGGGATCTGGAGAATCAGGGGATCTGGAATGGGATCTTCAAAACCTGCATTCACTGGGCACCCCAGGCATATTAGAATGCAGGGGATCTGCAAACCACACTTTGAAAGAAACCAGCTACGGCTCCTGGCTGAGGTATTTCGAGTCTGAAAAGCAAAGCAAAACACCATTGTTGTGAGCCCCTATGTACTGCAGCTCAGCCCCAGCAAGTGCAGGACCCTGTATGTGGGTAAAAGACTAGTTATGTGTTCAAAATACAGTGATGAAGAGGCCAGTGAGAAGGTGGCTGTAAATGAAGAGATAAAGAGCATGGTGCAATAAAGGGTGATAGGATCCTCTGTCAGCCATCACACAATTTGCTTTCTTCAGCCAGCTCCATCAAAAGTATCCCCTATTAGAAACGCTGTCCCCTCAGAGAGTAGTTTGTTGAAGGTTTCTAACAGAAAAAGAAAAGGCTCGGACACTAGCAACCCTGCGGGAAACAGCTGTATTCAAAGCAAATGTGAGAACTCTGTATCGTGTGATGCACTGTCAATGCAACAGCACCTTCAAGCACTAACTTCGATAGACCCTCAGCCTCTGGGATGACCTGGCATTTCCCTCTACCTACGTGAACTCACTGAGGGCCCACTTTAACAATTTGGTAACTCCTTTTGGCATGGTGCACTGGCCCAATGGACTGAGTGTCCTATTGAAGAATGCAATAGAAGCAGACTGCGAGATTGGCCTCAACAGGGTTGCAGAAAGCCCTGTCTCAGCCTGGTCATGAATTCAGGTCAACCAGTGCCACTTTTATGAAAAGAACTGTAGAAGGGAAATCCTTGGAAACAAATACACTGACAAATCAGTCCATTGTGTGACTTCTTCAGAACAAAACCTGCACTTGGAACTCAGAGAAAGGAGAAAATCACAGCCTTTCATGTAAATTATATCTGAGAAATCAAACCTTTGAATTTGAAAGAAGGCTCACTAGATAATACCATTGGGAGGATATCAGGAATTAGTATTTTTTTGACCACATAAGTGCCAAGCTTCGAGCTAGGTGCTTTGTATCCAACATCTCATCTCATCTGTTGGTAACACTACCAACAATTCAGCTCAAAGAATCGCATTGTCAGCGCTGGAAGTGTCCTCAGAGATCATCAGGTCCAAACAGTTCATTTGCATGTGAAAAACCTGAGACCGTGGCAGGACACAGTGGCTCACACCTGTAATCCCAGCACTTTGGGAGACCACGAGGGCGGATCATGAGGTCAGGAGTTCGAGACCAGCCTGATCAATGTGGTGAAACCCCATCTTTCCTAAAAACACAAAAATTAGCTGGGCATCCCAGCTACTCAGGAAGCTGAGGCAGGAGAATCTTTTGAACCCGGGAGGCAGATGTTGCAGTGAGCCGAGATCACGTCACAGCACTCTAGCCTGGCGAAAGAGCAAGACTCCATCTCAAAAAAAAAAAAAAAAGGAAAAACCTGAGACCAAGAGAAGATAAGCAGCAGAACAGAACTCAATGTCTTCTTGTGCTTCTCTGACTTAATGTCTTTCCAATGCACCATGCAGCCTCCCACATGAGCAATCAGATATGTACGTCACTAGACCCTAAGAAAGTAAGCTCTTTATTAAGCTCTTTAAAGTTAAAATGCATTTGTGGATATAAGCCTCAGTCCAGAAATTAATGTGAATAAGTTGTGTTTCTTATTTTTTTAAAAGAATTAGCTTGTGATTCTATTGGAATAAAGAAAAATCAATGTCAGTATTTCCTCCCTACCTTTCTAGAAGTTGTATCTAAGTTCCAGGGCACCATGGTTTGGGGGAACACCTGGTCCTAGATGTCATCTGTTCACTTCAGCATCCAATGAGATGCTGCCATCTTCTTGGGGTGCTCCCTCATCCACACACACACACATGCCATCTATGGTCACACACTTCTGTACATGTGTTCTCTTTCTGGTTGGTGGATCTCTTGACTGCTTCTGTACCATAGATGGAGACACAGGATCTGGCCTTCCATTTCTGTGCCACCCAATATTATGGGAGACTTCATGACTCTTTCTATGGCATTTATGCCCAGGCCCTCTGCAGCCCTCTCCCTCCACCTCCTCACCACTCTTTCCAGACAGAGGTCATCTCTGCTCTCAGATCTCACAAAGCTTTCTCAGGATTTGCAGACAACCCAGAGCTACGGCTGATAGACAAAAAGCAGGCCTTTCCTCTCTAGGAACCCCAACCTAACACTAGCGTGCCCTGCTCCACACAGAGGGGCTCTTCTCGTCTTGGAAATGGGAGAGAAGGAACCCTTTTCTTTTCTTTGCTTCCTGGAGTTCTCTTCTGATTCCCTAATAGCATTGATATTTACAATAAACTCAAGAAAGCCGGACTTTTCTAGATTTTCCACACTGTCATATCTTGCCACTGAAGCAAGGAACACAGAATGGTCCACAGGCTTGGATTCAGCAGGCTTGGATTAGGGGGGAGCAGAAGGGCAACAAATAAATGATTCCATGTATTCACTTCTGCTGTGGTTTATCACAAAGACCAAGCCAATGGAAAATGAGAAGGGAGCAACAGAGATCCCTGGGGAAGGGGGGCCACTTGAAATGTATCAGGCTATAAGAAATGGTGCTTTTAAAAACATATTGAATAACATGATGGAGAGAAAGATTTTCTTGTTTTTGTTTTTGTTTGAGACGGAGTCTGGCTCTGTCTCCCAGGCTGGAGTGCAGTGGCACAATCTTGGCTCACCGCAACCTCGGCCTCCTGGGTTCAAGTGATTCTCCTGCCTCAGCCTCCCAAGTAGCTGGGCTTACAGGTGCCCGCCACCGCGCCTGGCTAATTTTTGTATTTTTAGTAGAGACGAGGTTTTGCCATGTTGGCCAGGCTGGTCTCAAACTCCTGACCTCAGATGATCTGCCTGTGTTGCCCTCCCAAAGTGCTGGGATTATAGGTGTGAGGAACTGTGCCCGGCCAAGATTTTAAACAAATATAAGCAGCTTACCTTTAATATCAGACAAGCATTTTATTTCTCCTTCTTCTTTGCTGACCTTCCACACCCCATTCCTGTGTCTGGTGTGCCTTCCCTGCGGGCTTAGCCATTCCTGCCAGCTCAACCTTTGAAAAGCCCAAGGTGAGTGGGAAGCACCTTGGTATTGATCTGCCCAGTTATGGCCTGTGGAGGTGCTGGAGGTCCTGTTAGAACAGGATGGGCTATCACTTAATTTAACTCTTACTCAATCTACAAGAGGGTTACATTCTCAACAACTGGAAAATATTATGAACAGACTTCTGAATCCTGTGGTTTATCTGAGAATTATTATAATTATTTTAAATGAATTTAAATTTTCCATTTGCTGCCATAACAGCATTTAGTGACCTGCTAGTTTTGGGGTGTTTACTAGATCTTTGTTGATAAGCTTAATGATGAAGGGGAGCATTAAAGTTTTCTGATGATGCTTTCTAGAAATTTTCAACATACTTTAAAATATGACATTCCTTTCTGCCTGAAGACCAAAGTAGGTTTTGCAGAGGCAAATTGAGAGCATGTTTAAAAGATTCATCTTGTGCCTGTGTTTAACAGCCTCCCAGGATGTCAACTGGAAGATCATGCCATTCCTGACAATTAGAAGGTAATAACGAATTTTCAACCAACTCCACATTCATCTTGACACATCCCTTTGGCATATTTTTAAGGTGAAACTTGTGACTCCATAACGTTTGGTTTTTAGGCAAGGGCTTCTGTGGTGGTAATCATGACCTAAAGAGCCCGATTCTGCAGACCTAAAGAGCCTGATTCTGCAGTCTTCAGAGAGCCAGGATTCCTGTCCAAAGTTGGATAGGCAGCGTTTGAAGCAAAGTTTACTTCACGCAGTTCCTACTTCTTCTGACTATTCATTTTTTATTTATTACAGCAGATTTATCATGTGCTAGATAATTTCACATTCATGGCTTTTCTAGTGCTCAATTTATCAAGGACAGTGGTGCCACATACTCTTGTATTTTATTGCAAGTACCATCAGGATAAGAGAGACAGGTTCTCTCCTGCAGTGACTGCCACAAAATCATAATTCATAACGATAGATGCGTCTTCCCTGGGTTCAATTTTTAATGTTTCCCTTTTTGGAATGTTTACATAACAGAAAAAAGAGGGAATTATATATGAGTCACATTCCTATCATTCATGTGTTCTTTACTGAGAGAATGAAACTAGACACCTGAAAAATAATCAGTGATTTCAGCTACTCACTTAGGACATTTTTTATAAAGTTGCCCACTTTTTCATTATCAAAGACAGGAAAAATGAAAAGAAACTGAAGTGGTCTGAAACCATGACTTTCATTTTCCTTAAGTTTAGAGAGTGAGGTGGCTGGAGATACAGCACGTTGATTATCTGTGACACGATCAGTCAGAAGCAGGACCACATGAATTCTCCATCAGCAAACAAAATGACTGGCTTTCTGTGTGATTCTTCACACTGTGAATGCAGCTACTAATAACACCCATTTTACTTCAGGCAAGAGAAACAGAGCCTCTCATTTTCCCTTGAGAACAATGATTGTTTCTTAATAGTTTTCTTTTTCCCCATTTCCTTACAGAGGAGTTCCCTGTGCAAGGGAAGAACATGGTAGGGTTAATGCTACACGGAACATGAACTTTGAAGATCCTCATTTTGGTTTCCATGAAAGTGGCGAAGGTTCTCCAAATAAAAGCATTTCCAATAAGGGTGAAGAGTAGAGAGCAGTGATGTTTCCAAAAAGTTTAGAATTCCTCCTTCAAATGACTTCCTAATGAATATCAGAAGGCAATGTGTAGAGTCACAAGTCATTGGAATGGCACCTACTGTGTAATTTCAACAAAACACTTCATCCCTCTTAGCCTCTGGTGGCTCATCTGTAAATTAAGGCAAATTCTATCTTCAAATTTCATCACTCTTTGATTAACAACTTTTATTCAACTTTGTTGAAAAGAACAAAATTGCATCTCTGGTTGAATTTGGTGGCTCTTTTTCTGGTTAATATAAAACGTGACTGTCAGAATCCCATCTCTAAATCTTTGTCAAATTCGTGTGGCCTCTTTTGTGTGCAGTTTACTAGTACAGACCTATAATACTTGGATAAGATTTTCCCGAAACTTCTGTGGTTTAAATGAGATGGTGGTTGCCTGCACTCAGACTGGTAAATGGGTTGGTCCCGAGAACATTTACAGAAGCACCTTGCCTTGTTATTTGGCTTTAGCATTGTATTAAAAAGTTAGTAGATATTTGTAAGCATTCTAGAGATGATTTATTACTTACTCACTCTTTAAGTTAAATTCTTGTCTATATAACAGTGACCTAAATTGTTCATTGAAAGTAATTTCAGTCCTGAGGTAAAAATAATCTTAATATTACCATCTTAATTACAATAATAAGGGCTCAATGACTTTAGGATCATCCAATAAGTCATACATTTATAAAGCAAAAAGAGCTCAACAGGTGACATTAAGGTAGGAAACAGCCTTTCAATAGGAGAAGAAACACCCGATCTGGAGTAATCCAATGCTTGTAGGCACCTTGTGAACACATTTGGCCAACTCAATGCAGAAATTGCTGTTTGCAACATGGCCCCAAAATATGCTTTGCATAGGAGAATGCTTACTTTACATAATATCCACTAAATAAATGTTAGCTCTCATAGTACAATTTTCATTACACAGCCTGAGGCTCTGTTTTTCTGCTGGAGAAATTTCTACCACTGACATAGATTTGTAAATACTTCTAGTTCTTGTTTCTTGTCTGTTCCGCCTCAAGAAGAACTTACTTGTGAGAAAGATATTCAATTCTACTTCCTCACAAACACTTTAAATGAGGTGCATTCTTCTGGATTTTGTAGTGGTGGTTGTTGTTTCAGTTTAGTTTTTATTATTTCTTGTCATTTTTTGACAAGCATACTAGCCACTTAATACCAAAACCATTTTCTTCTTAGGCCCTTTGATGTCTCCCTCTGAAAGATTCTTTCCATTTAAAATCAAAAACCATTAAAAGTTGTATGCTAGGTAGCTTAGTACATGAATGTTGGAAGTACGTTCCTGCTGCTCCTCTAAGTTTTCTATCTGTAGGCTGTTAAGGAGTGGAAGGCCTGATAAAGCATGTGTATGCATGCATGGATATAGATATGCATGGGTGTACAGCTGTCGTCTGTATGTGCATATCTCTACACGCACAATGTCAATTCAAACGTTAGAGGCAGGTCACAGTGGCTCAGGCCTGTAACCCCAACAATTTGTGAGGCTGAGGTGAGAGAATCCCTTACGCAGGAGTTCAAGACCAGCCTGGGCAACAGAGTAATAGTAAGACCTTGTCTCTACAAGAAATAAAAAATAAAAAAAAATTAGCCCGGTACAGTGGTGTGCACCTGCAGTCCTAGTGACTTGGGAGGCTGAAGAGGGAGGATCTTTTGAGCCCAAAAGTTGGAGGTTACAGTGAGCTATGATAATGCCAGTGCACTCTAGCCTGGGCAACAGAGCTAGATCTTGTCTTAAAAAAAAAATTTTAAAGTGTTAATGTCTAAGAGATGGGATGAGATCATTATTCTTTTTATCAATAAAAACTTGTTTTCTAAATTTCCTATGAGGAATATTTATTTCTTTATAAACAGTATAAACAACTAGCTTTAAAAAATAGTGTGTCTAGCCTATGAAGAAAGAACAAGTAATAATCTTCATTCTACAGCAATGGTAATTTCCCCAAGATCATTAACTCTTCCAAACCTGTTTTCCCTGGATCTCAAATTGGGGCCTAGAGAAGGCATTTTTGCTAAAGGTTAGTTTGCCGCAAGGGCTCAGATCAATGAAATTTTTCTCAGCTTGAGTTTGGCTGAAAGGCCAGTTTTGGGGGTGTGTGGGTTGGTGAGAGGGCAACGTCTTAGTCTCTACTTATAAATAAATAAATATATATATTTATTTACATAAATACATTACACACATATATTAACAAATATATATTATTTCTATACAATATTTTACATATATATGTAACTTGATAAACTTTTGGTATGCATGGGAGTGGGTTACCTAAAAGCATATTATACAGAATTGTTCTCTATTAATATTGGAGTATTCTTTCTACTAGTGTGAGGCCATACTGTGCACACTGCTTTAGTCTCTCCTTTGTACTGTGAACACTTCCAATGACATCAAATATTTGTATAAATAACAATTCTAAAGTTGCCTAACAGATATATCAAATTACTTATTACATCCTTAGGTTTAATCTTTTATATCATTTCAAAATTTTCTCCATTATAAATAGGACCGCCATGAGCACCCTTACGTGAATACGCTTTTGTAAATATCAAAGAGATTTTCCCTAAGATCAGTCTCTGAAGTGGCACTGGTGATGAAAGGATATGAACATGGGATTGAAATGTACAAGCAGACGTTGGGTTTCAGTTTCTCACTAATGCTAAGCCCTGAGACATTCCTCTAACACAGGATAGTCATTTAGAGTCAGGCAGACCTGGGTTCAAATCCCAGTTCCAACTCCCTAGCTTGATGGCCTTTATACAACGTGGTCTCTAAACTTTAGTTCCTTCATATGGAAAATGGGGTAACGACCACCTTTCACGGCTGTTGTGGGAACTACATGAGACCATGTGCAGAAGTTTCTGAGCACAGTTCCTTTACAATACCTCAAGAGTCCAGAGCTATTTCACCAAGAATTTGCTTGAGGTGAAGGCTATAAATCTAAATGATTCAAATTTTTAAAGTTGGGGTTCTTTCCTGACATTTTAGTAAAACTTACCACATGTGAGCACATGTCTTCCAGGAGTAGAACAGCCCAGTTTGACCTGAGAGATTGTCAATGAGGTATTCAGGCTCTGTAGTTATAAGCATAATCTACGGTGTGGTCAATGGAATGACTGACTCCAATTCATCCTGCCTTCCTCGTCCTGACTCAGATTACCTATGGGTGAATGCACCTCCTCCCTCACTGACTCTGAGCTTAGCCTTCTGACTTGCTTTGGGCAATGACACATGAGCAGACTTCCAGTACACCGTGTACAACCAGTGGCTCCCAAAGAGCTCATCAGGTTCAGCTTGCCTTCCATGCCATGAGAGGAACATGCCCCTGGGCCTGCTCTCCAACCTGGGTCTGGAAATGAAAGGCACATGGAAGAGTCCTAACTCAACCACAGGCAGCCTGCACAGCAACCTGGGAGAACAGAACGTTTGTTATTGTAAGTTACAAGATGCGGAGCCCTAGCAGGCTGACACCCTGGCTGTTAAATTCCACCCCCAGAGGCGTGCTGGACCACAGAACAGAACAGAGACCGCGAAGGAAAGGAAAATGCCTTTGGAGGGGGCGTATTTGTCCAGAGACATTTACTAAAACTAGGTCCACTACAATACCTCAGCCCTTCTTTCCCCATAATAAAGGCACAACACCACAGGGTGTTAGCCAGGACAATATACTTGAGAATCCAAAGCCAAAGTCCCAAGGTGGACAGGCGGGTAATGGAAGTCTGCCTTGTCACTGCGGTTATTTCTCTCCAGGGGTGATTTACAAGGTGATAAAAGACTTCAAGATGCAAAAGGTACTTAGGCTGTTAAAAACCAGCCTTTTATGATCCCTTGTTCTTTATAGTACATGTTGTTTCATTAATCAAATGCTTATTCTATTAGAAATCCCAGACCTTTAAGATGGTGGCACATTTCATTTTTATTGCCCTGAAGTGTCATTAAAATCCACAGAGTCCTAGGCAGGCCACTGGTGAATTCCTCGTGTTCGAACTCGTTCCACCCTCTGTTTTCTCTGATCCTATTTTATATTACTCTTTTAGAGGAATTTTTTTTCTTTTTGTGTTCATGCTGGGATAGATGCTGAACTGTTAACCAAAAGCCTTCTTTTTCTTCCCCTGCCCGTATTTGAAGTCTGGAGCCAGTTGTTGATGTCATTCTCAAGCCCATGTTTTTGCACTGTGGACCTCATCTCTTTTGGCCTCTTCTGCTGGCTCTGTCTTACCATCAGTGGGCAAAATTCCATGCTCCCATTTGGTTAGCCCAGAGCAAACCCTGTCCTTGTCCTCTCCCTTGTCAGCAGTGGGTCTCATCAAGGAATCTCTTACTGTATATTTTCATGACCAAAATGGTGAAAATTTGTCATTTAGCTTGACATTTTCTAGTTTTTAAGACTACTTTGAGTAAATTACATGATTATTTGTAAATATCAATCTACAATTTGTAATCATTATATAATAGCATCTCAAATCAAGTTTTAGAAATAAATGGAGTATGTATTCAGTAGATAGACAAACCAATAGAGCATAGATCAACTAATAGAGATAACATTGCCATTAAATTATAATAGATCAACTAATAGAGATAACATTGCCATTAAATTATAACTCATAAATGCTTCAGAGCCTTTATAAAAAGTTTCCAGACAACTGCCATCTCTACCTTATTAATGCCTCACCTGTAAAAGCAAGGAATTAAAGAATTTCTAAAGAAATGGCAGACTCCATGTCTGTTTTTAGAAATAAAGTTTTCTGGGAGCACAGCCACATCTATTCGATTATGTGTTTGTCTGTGGCTGCTTTCACAACGCAAAAGCAGAGCGAAGTAGTTGCAACGACTTAACTATATGGCCTTCAAAGCCAAAAATGTGAGAAATAAATTTTTTTTTTAATTTTTCTGCTGTTATTTTTATATGTAGGAAATGGTCTGCTTTGCTTAAAACTTGCGGCTCCTCTACTCACTGATCATATCTTTAATTAGCTCACTTTTCCCAAAATGTTTTTCTATCTTTTGTTTTTTTAAGCTTTCTTATCTTGCCTAAGCCACACCCTATCTGTTTTTCTGAACAAGCTTAAGCCCTACTTGCTGGATGACAACTGTAACCAATGGTGTGACTTCCTTTCAAATCTCTAACTGCGCTTCACTGTCTGTCCCATGCATATGGGCTCTTGACTCTTCACTAACTATTTGCATAGCACCTACTGAGTACTGAGCCTTATTCTAGATCCTAGGAATACGAAAGCAAGCATCTAGATGTGAGCCCTGCCCTCAGTGGGTGGATGGTTGTTGGAGGAAGAGGGACAACCACATCACCACAAGGTAGTGAATTCCAGATATTACAAAAGGGGAGTTGCTATGGAGGAACCGACAGCAGGGACATCTTCCCTCTTTGAGGAAATCAGATCTGCCCTCAAGGAGAAGTAGAAACTGAAGAATGAGGAGCAGATAGCTGATGAATGAAAGAAGTAGGGGCTGGGGGTGCTGTGGAGAGGGCTGGATGAGGAAGGGGAGGTTGGTAGCAGAGGAGAGAAGCATATTTCAAGGACACGATATGGGAGAGAGCATGGCATGTTTGAGAAGCTAAGTGATAGGTTACAGTGAGTGTCACGATCTTGGGGACAGAGTACGAAGCAATTTACGGAAGGCTGTGCAATCCTTGTGGTTTTCATCTCTGGAGTACACCGGAATGGCTTCTGAGCCAGGCAATGATGTCATCAGATATTTATTTATTTATTTATTCATTTATTTTTGAGACAGAGTCTCACGATGTCACACAGGCTGGAGTGCAGTGGTGCAATCTCAGCTCACTGCAACCTCTGCTTCCGAGTTCAAGCAATTCTCCTGCCTCAGCCTCCTGAGTAGCTGGGACTACAGGTACCCACCAACATGTCTGGCTAATTTTTGTATTTGTAGTAGAGACAGGGTTTCACCATGTTTGCCAGGCTGGTCTTGAACTCCGGACCTCAAGTAATCTGCCTGCCTCAGCCTCCCAAAGTGCTGGGATTACAGGTGTCAGCCACTGCACCTGGCTGATATGATCAGATTTTATGTTAGAAAATGCACACTCGGGGCTGGGCGAGGTGTCTCATTTCTGTAATCCCAGCACTTTGGGAGGCCGAGGCGGGCAGATCACAAGGTCAGGAGATTGAGACCATCCTGGCCAATATGGTGAAACTCTTTCTCTATTAAAAATACAAAAATTAGCTGGGCATGGTGGTGGGTGCCTGTAATCCCAGCTACTCAGGAGGCTGAGGCAGGAGAATCACTTGAACCAGGAAGTCAGAGGTTGCAGTGAGTCCAGATTGCTCCACTACACCCCAACCTGGTGACAGAGAGAGACTCTGTTTCAAAAAAAAAAAAAGAAAAGAAAGGAAAGAAAAAGAAAATGCATGCTCGGTTGCCTCCATAGAGAGAAGAGATGGGAGTGAGACTGAGGGAAGACCAGCCAGGAGGCTGCTGTGTCCAATGAAGGCTGAGGAGAGCTGAGAGGGCCGGGCAGGGGAAATGGAGGGGAGGGAATAGGTTTGAGAGGTTTGGGAGAAAAAGCCCATGGCACATGAGATGGCTGTATGGAACGAGGGAGAGAGAAGAGTCTGGAAAGTCCCTGGTTTCTAGCTGGACAACCTGACTGGTGATGACGTTATTTACTATGACAGGGACACAAAAGCAGAAGGTAGAGATGTGGGCAGGGGATGGGGAACTGCAATTAGATAAGATTGCTTTAAGCTTCATGCAGCTGTGAGATCTCCAAGCCACGGTGCCCAGGGCCAGTCAGACCTGGCCCCTGACTCTCAGGAACATGCAGACTGGGCATCACCCACTTCAATAGAGCTGTAGAGTCTGGGTCCCCTCTGCCAAGCTGGCAGAAGCTAAGAACATGTACACCAAATTTGCATATAATTTCAAGGAACTCACAGGCCCAAAAGTTTATCCATGGACTCTGGGTTCATAATTTCTGCTATGGATGATAGTAGAAGCCGTACGACTGGATGAGATGATCCTGGGAGAGAATAGAGGAGAGAACGTAGAACTGAGCCCCAGAGAAACCCAGGGCTAAAGGAACCAGCAGAGGGAAGAGGAGAGAAGAAAACTTCAAAGCAGACCAGGAAAGAAGAGCTGACGTGGTGAAAGAACAACTAAAAAAGGAAAGATGGAGCCACGTCCTAGAGGGAAGTTGTGTTTGTATCAGTGGCATTTGGTCCATTATTTCCACATAACAAGTTGACGAGTTCTTTAGAGGCAGGGGCTCCTTCTTCTTTTGTATCCCTGTTATCTCAAAATCGATGCTCATATCACAAACACTCAATTGACACAGTGTCTTTAAATAAGTTTGCAGATAATGAGGAATTAGTAGGTTAGGCCTGACATACCTTGAAAATAGTCAAACAACAATTAAGCTAGGAAATGAATACTGTGACTATATGGAGGCTTGGCTAACACAACCTAGAACATAGTCTGCCTTCAATACATGTCTGTGGGATCAGCATGGAACATTCCTATGGATTAACGCAAGCTATGTCACTTTAGCACGGGAGGACACTAACTCCACAGGACCCTCACGTGCAGCCGTGGGGTCACTGAGCCAGGAATCGGGAAAACTGCATTCCAGGCTCGATTCTGCCACTAAGCAATAGTGTTACTTTGGGCTAGTTTCTGCATGCCCCTGAGTCTGAGGTTCAAGTTCTGAAGCTCGGTATTTTTCCCTCTATGCCTTCCTATTGACCATTAGGGCTCCTGCAGGTGCTAAGGTGGATGATGGGTGCTGGTAGCTAACAGCCTATAAATTTCAAGGCACCTCCTGTACATTGCAGCACAAAAGCTATTGTTATCAAGCATTGCAAATCTGCCAACATGTTCTTAGGTTTACAAAAGATGGATCATTTCTTTTCTAAGTAGTGTTTGTACTGATTATTTTGGCCAATGAGCAATTTCTAAGAGTGGGTGACTTTGATTAATTGCCAAATGGTTCTAATCTATTATCTAACAACATTCTTCTAATGGAAAAGGGAAAATGAGTAAATTTGCCACTAATGTAAACCTAACATAAGTAATAATTAATTTTCTTTATAAAAAGCTGAGCTCATTGACTATATTGAAAGTATAAGCAGGAAAGTAAAACATGACCCTAACAACAAACAGATGGCATTCCCCTTCATGTGCCTGTGCACACTTTTGAAGTTTTAGAGAAACCACACAACACTCATGCTTTCAATTATGTTTGCAACAGAGACAGACCCCAAATGTATTTTTTCTTTATAACTGATTGCTTGTCCACGTCAGTCCATATGCCTGAGCTGGAAATTTACCTCAGCAAAGGAAAGAGAAAGAAACCTCAGCAACCTCCTGACTTGGCACCCTCAGAAATACTAGAATAAATTTAAATCATTATTTGGCTGAGTCCCTTCTCCTCCTTTATTTTCTTCAAGGGAAAATAAAGGTACTTAAAGAAACTGGATCCAATTAAACTAACTTTGTCTTTTCTTTTTCTGTTGGAGAAATTTGCTACACTGATAAATATTAAACACATATGGACTGTTGTTTCTCTCTCTGTATCTTCCTGATCTTTTCTGCCCAGGCTTTCTTTTCTGCCGTATCTTTTCTGCCCAGGCTGAAGGAGCATCCACAGATACAGATGTGGCATGTTTATTATCCTTGCCTGGAGCTTCTAAGTCGTGCACAGTATCCACTGTGGTTTCTTTGGAAGTAGAGAAAAAGAGAAATAAGTAATTGGAAATGTGTAAAAATAATTCAAAGGATTAGTAAGAAAAATGCATTTGGGTTCATTTACTTACTCATTCAAAAAGCATTTATGGAGTGCTTCATTTGTTCGGGTACTTTTCTAGGGCTTGGAAATACGGCAGTGAGGATGACAGATGGGATGTTTGTTGCCTTCAATCACCTTTTATTCTACTACGAGTAGAGAGACAATGGACAGGCCAGCAAATACTCAGTCAGGATAACTGTAGATGGTGGGAAGTGTGGTGGAGAAAACAAAAAGGGTAATGTGATAGGGACCGCACATTTGGTAGGGCGGCTGGGAAACTCTCTGGGAAGCAGTGCTTGAGAGGGAATGAATGAGAGTCGGCCATGCAGAGGGCAGGGCAGGCTGGCAATGGGGAGAGAGGTTCAGGCCCGGTGGGAACAACTACAAAGATCATATGGTGGGCAGAGTGCTGTGCATTTCTAGTAGGCACATCCAAAGATGACAATGACTGGTCGACTGTTTCCAGGTATCATTTGTTTTAGCTACGTAGTGATCTAGGAGTTAAGAAATCACTTAGGCAGACAGAAAGGGTAGAGGAGTCCTTGGTAAGGCCTTTCTTTTCAATGAAAAGCAGCCCCACATCATATTCTATCAAAGAGCAGCCTGTAAAGTTGAGCTGCAGACAGAGACTAGCCAGCTGGGAGCTTGCATGGTGAATACTGGCAGGAACTAGGGACTAGACATGTTCAAGATGGGCGCCATCTTCCCTTCTCTTTACTAGACATGTTCAAGATGGGCGCCATCTTCCCTTCTCTTTGTCAACCACCTGTACTGTAAAGAGCAGACAAAATGGCGCTGATCAACTGGAAAGGCCATTTGCATAATAAGATTGGAGTAGGGCGACCAGCCTTCCCGCGCACTATGTAAATGTCATACCTGATGGAACCAATCCCGGAGCCCTATGGAAATCAGACCCTGCCTCCTCAAACCTGATGATAAAATTGGGCACATCAGCCACCCGTCCCCTCAAAGGCCCCTCTCTCTGTAGAGAGAGCTGTTTTCTCTTTCTCTTCTCTTATTCCTTTTAAACTTCCACTCCTAAACTCGTGTGTGTCCATGTCCCAAATTTTCCTGGCACACAAGGAATCCCAGGGTATATACCCCAGACAATGTAGCTGCTTCAGTCGCATACCTTAATCCCCTAAGAACTCCCAATATCCCCATTTTATA
This sequence comes from Pongo pygmaeus, assembly GCF_028885625.2. Taxonomy (NCBI): domain Eukaryota; kingdom Metazoa; phylum Chordata; class Mammalia; order Primates; family Hominidae; genus Pongo; species Pongo pygmaeus. Next base: position 203,056,332 of record NC_072376.2, read on the forward strand.
GGAGAGGAAATCAATGGCCAGAGAGATGCAGCTTTCCAAGATCACCCAGGAAATAAAGGATGGAGCTAAGAGTAGGTCACTTCCCGACTCAATTTATGCTACCTTGTCTCAGAAGAGGATGCCTCTGAGGCGGGCATGTGGTTGCCCCTGCAGGACCAAGACAATGGGACCAGCTGGATTCCACTTTATACAACCGATATGGTCTGTGTCTGTTTGGATTTCTGTCTCAGAATGCAATAGACACAGTGGCTTCTAAGAATGAAGGATCTATTTCTCACAGTTGTGGAGGTGAAGGAGTCCAAGGTCAAGGTGCAGGGAGATTTGGCATCTGGTGAGGGCTGCTGTCCTGGCTTCTGGATGGCGCCTCCTCACTGCGGCCTCTTGTGGCTGAAGGGACACGAGCCCTCTCCTTTATAAGGGCAATAAGCCCTTCCTGGCCTAATCGCCTTCCAAAGGCCATGCCTCCTAATACTGTCTTCCTGGGGATTAGGGTTTTAACATGAATTTGGGAGGGACTTGAACATTCAGTCCAGAGCGGATATTACGTCCCGATCCTCTAGCTGTGATGGAGCCACACGACCTGTGTGGTCTTCGCGCCTCCGCGGTGCAGGCCAGGCGTCTTCTGACTCATCTCCAGCCACAGAGTCCCGCTGCTCTCACAAATGGCCCTGCTGTCTGCGGCGGTAAAAGCACAGCCTCCAATGGGGGAGAGTGCGAAGGACGTTTTCACAGGTACACCGTTTTAGTCATAATTTATTATGCTTTTGATTATGAAGATATTTGAATGGCTTAAACCATGATGCCAAGGAAAGAATAACATGTAAAATACATTTACTCGATATCATGCTCTGAAATCCCTCAAGCTCCTACACAGAAAAAATAAATTATACTTGTGAATAAAGCCTGTGGTAGGAGGAGGTGCTGTTTCCAATCTGTCATGGTTCCAGCTCCTCAGGCCTTGCAGTCTCAACAGCACTGACCCCATTAGCTGCCTCCTGTAGACTCTTGACTTGCCACAAAAGCTGATTTTTTTTCCCAATTAAATCTTCAAGGTTTGCTGATGATTTATTGATGTAACAATCATATATTGTGGTGCCTTATAAATACACAGTATCATAATAGCAAACATAGGTGCCAAGTCAAATGAGACATGTCCCTGAGCTCAAGAAGCTCGTGGGTGTGATGGTGGAAAAAAGAGGCTTATCGTGGCAGATGGTAGCATAAAAGGAAGCTCATAGGGGGTGACGGTGGTAGAAAAAGAGGCTCATGGGGGCGACAGTGGAAGAAAAAGAGGCTCATGGGGTGAGTTTTAATGAGTGTCCTGACAACGGAAGCACCAGGAGTAATGAAGATCTAGGATTGCAGGAAGGCCCCTGCACTGCATGACCTCACTTTTCTCTTCTTTCTTCCTTTTTTTGTAGAGATGGGGTCTTGTTTTGCCACCCAGGCTGGGGTGCAGTAGCGTGATGATGGCTCACTGCAGCCTGGGACTCCTGGGCTGAAATGATCCTCCCACCTCAGCCTCCCAAGTAGGAGGGACCACAGGCATGTACCATCACATCCAGCTAATCTTTTATTTATTTTTTGGAGTGACGACATCACACCGTGTTGCTCAGGCTGGTCTGCAATTCCTGGCCTCAAGTGATCCTCCTGCCTTGGCTTCCCAACATGCTGGAATTACAGGCATGACCCGCTGCATCAACTCGCTTCTCTATGTTAACCTGTGGCAGTCTGATACCCGCTCACAGGCTGCCCCCAGGTCTGTTCTCGGTGAGCCAAACTGCCTGAATGAGTGATCATTTGGGTCATCAGGAGCTCGACCATATTGCCTGTCAGTTTTGTTTCAACGGCTCTTCATGTTTCAGTTCTTTTGCAGGCCCCCTCCTCTTTAAATATCTTTCTTTCCATGCTTTTGCCTGACTTCATGGCTCCTCGCTCCCTGCATCATGCCATGGTGGTGCCTGGATGCGTGATGATGCACTGACCACATTCTGCGGCAATCGCTGTTCGTGAAGCTGCCTCCCTTCCTAGACTGAAAACTCTTCCAAGATGGGACCATATGGTTTCTATCACCAAAACCAACATAATAGCAAAGAGTAGGCATTTGATAAGTGTTTATAAAAGGAAAATACACAAATAATACCTTTCTACCCAAATAAGTGATTGTATTTTTCCGGATGCATATGATCAAAACCCACAGTGTCTGTGCTTTGTAACCCTGTCCCCAAGCCCTGGGCTCAACAATACAGCTAACACAACTTACTGCATTTGAGTGTAAAGGTTAGTGTATAGCCCTAGGACAGCATTTTCACCCACTGTATGAGTGATGCATATTCACATCCACTGTGACAGCTCCATGCATGTTATCACCCTGAAGACCTTCCAGTGGGACAAGATGTGGAGGTGGAAGGCAGTGCTGTTGATGATCCTGACCCTGTGTAGGCCTAGGCTATTGTAAGTGTTTGTGACTTTGTTTATGATGAGCTAGTTTACAGAGTCAAAGAAAAAAATTAAATACGAAAAGGCTGAAAGAATAAGGATATAAAGAAAGAAAATATTTTTGTACAGCTGTACAATGTGTTTGCATTTTAAGCTAAGTGTAATTATGAGTCATTTTTGTAATTAAAAAGTTTGACATTACAGTAAGCAAAGGTTAATCATTATTGAAGAAAGAAAAAATATTTCTTATAAATTTAGTGTAGCATGAGTGTCTGGTGTTTATAAAAGGGTGTACAATAGCGTCCCAGGCCTCCACATCCACTCGCCATTCACTCAGAGACTCACCCCGGCAACTTCCAGTCCTGCAAGCTCCATTTGTGGTAAGCGCCCTATAAAAGTGTACCATTTTCCACTTTTTATACCATGTTTTTACTGTACCTTTTCTCTGTTTATTATGTTTAGATACATAAATACATACCATTGTGTTCCAGCTGCCTGCAGTGTTCAGTAGCGTCCCCTGCTGCGCAGGTGTGTATTCTAGGAGCAACACACTATACCATGTGGCCCGGGTGTGGAGGAGGCTGTGCGGTCTGGGTTTGTATGAGTGCACTCTATGATGTTCACACAACGGCAAAATCACCTAAGGATGCATTTCTCAGAACGTATTCTCTTCATTAAGCGACACATGACTGTACGTATAATTAGATTATTCTAGAGGTGACTAAAATTACTATTTGGAAATGTTAATTAAGCAACACATGTGACAAATATATACCAAGACTTCTGTGAAATTCAGCCCTCCGTGGCTGAGGTCCGCAATACACAGCCGTTTGTAAGTACCTGGCTTGAGAGTTCCCGCAAGGCAGCAGCCTTGGCTTTGGCCGCTGTGTACCCTATCACCCTGCACAGTTTCTGATATGTTGAAAGCTTCCAGTAAAGGAAACACTAACACTTAATAGTATGTATGAGGAATCCAGAGTGGTTTGTTTATTTACAGTTTTAAACAATGAAGTCCACAAAAAACTAAAAGAATAAGAGGTTGCCTGTTTATTAAAAGCAGCATTCTATTAGGAAAGCATGTATGTACTGCTGCTGGTGCCTTTGCCGACTTTCGTGTGTGTGTGTGTGTGTGTGTGTTCAACTGTGGGAGTCAACTGCAGCACAGAAATCACCACCCAGAGGGGGCTTCTCCAAGTGCGCGAGCTCAGCAGAGGAGGCCTCAGCCCTGCGGAAGCTCAGGGGAGGGTGAGGGCGCGAGCTCCGCAGGGGAGGCCTCAGCCCTGCGGAAGCTCAGGGGAGGGTGAGGGCGCGAGCTCAGCAGGGGAGGCCTCAGCCCTGCGGAAGCTCAGGGAGGGTGAGGGCGCGAGCTCAGCAGGGGAGGCCTCAGCCCTGCGGAAGCTCAGGGAGGGTGAGGGCGCGAGCTCAGCAGGGGAGGCCTCAGCCCTGCGGAAGCTCAGGGAGGGTGAGGGCGCGAGCTCAGCAGGGGAGGCCTCAGCCCTGCGGAAGCTGAGGGAGGGTGAGGGCGCGAGCTCAGCAGGGGAGGCCTCAGCCCTGCGGAAGCTCAGGGGAGGGTGAGGGCGCGAGCTCCGCAGGGGAGGCCTCAGCCCTGCGGAAGCTCAGGGAGGGTGAGGGTGGAGGCCAGGAGATATTTCCTCAAAGCTCCCGTTGTGCCTTCTGCCTCTCCACTCCCTACTTGACTCTGCCCACTCCTTCAGTCCCTCATTGTAACCCACTGTCTTTTCAAAGGTACATCATTCTTACATTTGGATTTTAAAACGTGTGACGGAAGCTAGAATGCAACCCAGGAGCAGGAGCTCTGCACTAACAGGAGAGGGCTCCTTCTGGTTTCCATGAAAAGGTTCCACACAACCTTTTCATTAGGCCAGAAGTCACCAAGGGTGCAATGGGAGCTGGACTATGCTGTCCCCTTTGACAACATGATTTCACAGAGTGCTTCCTGCGCCGATGCAGAGAACTGTCGCCAGATGCGTGAGCAATGATGGTATGAACAGCCATTAATTAGAGAGGGAGATTAGCTTAAACAAAAGGAGATTAAATTTAGACCCACTCATTATCTTTTCCATTGTTAGCTCTATTGAACTCTATTGTGGGTGGGATAAGAACAAGAGAAATGGGGATTGTGTGGAATATGAATCAATTAAGACATATATGCCTGCTGTGTGCACGCATTGCCCTTTAGGAGATAAAGAAAGATGAGACGTGATGGAATAGAACATACACACACAGAAGTAAAGACGAAAAAGACAGAGATTTAGATTCCACCTTTTTCTTTCTTGATTATGGAACCTTGTTTTTTCTCTATACTTAGCTGTAGCCCCTCTCCTCCTCTCAAACATAGAGTTCTACATAGAAACTTTTTCTTCTGCCCTAAAATCAGTAAGGTCTCTGGGGACAGTTTGCAAAGTATTAGATTTTACACAATTAGAATTATTCGCATAGGGCATGGCAGAGTGATTCTCATTCTTATCAGACCAAGGTCCTCTTTAAGAAATAAAACTGTGCAGCCAAAAGACACATGAAAAAATGCTCATCATCACTGGCCATCAGAGAAATGCAAATCAAAACCACAATGAGATACCATCTCACACCAGTTAGAATGGCAATCATTAAAAAGTCAGGAAACAACAGGTGCTGGAGAGGATGTGGAGAAATAGGAACACTTTTACACTGTTGGTGGGACTGTAAACTAGTTCAACCATTGTGGAAGTCAGTGTGGCGATTCCTCAGGGATCTGGAACTAGAAATACCATTTGACCCAGCCATCCCATTACTGGGTATATACCCAAAGGACTATAAATCATGCTGCTATAAAGACACATGCACACGTATGTTTATTGCGGCACTATTCACAATAGCAAAGACTTGGAACCATCCCAAATGTCCAACAATGATAGACTGGATTAAGAAAATGTGGCATATATACACTATGGAATACTATTCAGCCATAAAAAATGAGGAGTTCATGTCCTTTGTAGGGACATGGATGAAACTGGAAATCATCATTCTCAGTAAACTATCACAAGGACAAAAAACGAAACACCGCATGTTCTCACTCATAGATGGGAATTGAACAATGAGAACACATGGACACAGGAAGGGGAACATCACACCCTGGGGACTGTTGTGGGGTTGGGGGAGCGGGGAGGGATAGCATTAGGAGATATACCTAATGCTAAATGACGAGTTAATGGGTGCAGCACACCAGCATGGCACATGTATACATATGTAACTAACCTGCACGTTGTGCACGTGTACCCTAAAACTTAAAGTATAATAATAATAAAAAACAGAAATAAAACTGTTTGTGTTTTACCTTGAAATGAAATCATTAGATAATGTAATTTACCTGAACACCAACTTTAATAACAGCATAAGAAAACTCTCAAGCATTGTTTATATAATAGTGAGCATAGCTGCTTTCCAAATTACAAAGAGAAAACAAAAATCAATATAATACCACAATAGTGAATATAGAAGAGAAATAAAAGGAAGAAAAATAACATTTAAGGAATAGTAAGTGTATATTTAATTTCTCTGATTCTTTTCTTTGTTTCATACAAGATGGGTAATTTTTAGATTATCTCTTATTGAAATCATGAGTAGTAGATTATCTTTAAAATACTTTCTCATACTATTAACCAGAAAATCAAATGATAATAATTTCTGCACCTTTGCTGGGACACACACTTTTTTGATCATCAGATGGACTTTTCCCCATGAAGCATGTGCAAATGCACGCAACACTTACACACAAACATTTCTGTATGTTCTGTGACCCAGATCCCTCTGGCACCCCAATGACGAGGACTTCAGCATCACTTTCAAATGCAAACTGACTATGCTCACTACACCCTTCCTTCCATTGTCCATCATCCAAACTATGCTCACTACACCCTTCCCTCCATTGTCCATCATTGAAATCGACTGTGCTCACTACACCCTTCCCTCCATTGTCCATCATTCAAACCGACTATGCTCACTACACCCTTCCTTCCATTGTCCATCATTCAAACCGAATATGCTCACTACACCCTTTCCTCCATTGTCCATCATTCAAACTGACTATGCTCACTACACCCTTCCCTCCATTGTCCATCATTCAAACTGACTATGCTCACTACACCCTTCCTTCCATTGTCCATCATTCAAACCGACCATGCTCACTACACCCTTTCCTCCATTGTCCATCATTCAAACCGACTATGCTCACTACACCCCTTCCTTCCATTGTCTATCATTCAAACTGACTATGCTCACTACACCCCTTCCTATCATCGTCTATCATTCAAACTATGCTCACTACACCCTTTCCTCCATTGTCCGTCATTCAAACTATGCTCACTATACCCTTCCCTCCATTGTCCATCATTCAAACTGACTATGCTCACTACACCCCTTCCTATCATTGTCCATCATTCAAACCAACTATGCTCACTACACCCCTTCCTATCATTGTCCATCATTCAAACCAACTATGCTCACTACACCCCTTCCTTCCATTGTCTATCATTCAAACTGACTATGCTCACTACACCCTTTCCTCCATTGTCCATCATTCAAACTGATTATGCTCACTACACCCCTTCCTCCCACTGTCCATCATTCAAACTGACTATGCTCACTACACCCTTCCTATCATTGTCCATCATTCAAACTGACTATGCTCACTACACCCTTCCTATCATTGTCCATCATTCAAACTGACTATGCTCACTACACCCTTTCCTCCATTGTCCATCATTCAAACTGACTATGCTCACTACACCCCTTCCTTCCATTGTCTATCATTCAAACTGACTATGCTCACTACACCCCTTCCTTCCATTGTCCATCATTCAAACTGACTATGCTCACTACACCCCTTCCTTCCATTGTCCATCATTCAAACTATGCTTACTACACCCTTTCCTCCATTGTCCCATCATTCAACTAGACATGTATTCAGATATTTAAGGTTATCTATAAAGGTTTGTTTTGGCTAATGTCTGTCTACCCCTTCCCTCAATTGTCCCAGCATTCAACTCTATACATATTCAGATATTTAAGGTTATCTATAAAGGTTTAATTTGTTTCTCCAAATTTCTCTCTACAGGCACAATATTAAGAAATTAGTCCCCTAAAGTCCATATTTTTAAAAATAATTATAAATATATAATAATTTTATGAGCACACCAAAGTACAGTAATTCCTTCCAATCATGGTTCTCTTTACGCAAAATTCGAATGGACACAGATTTCTGTTATGTGGGAATTTTATATATATATAATTCTATGTTAATATTCTGTTTGAATACCTTTTTTTCTTAAATGTGGGAATTTTATATATATATAATTATATGTTAATATTCTGTTTGAACAGCTTTTTTCTTAAATGTGGGAATTTTATATATATATAATTATATGTTAATATTCTGTTTGAATACCTTTTTTTCTTAAATGTGGGAATTTTATATATATATAATTCTATGTTAATATTCTGTTTGAATACCTTTTTCTCTTAAATGTGGGAATTTTATATATATATAATTCTATGTTAATATTCTGTTTGAATACCTTTTTTTCTTAAATGTGGGAATTTTATGTATATATAATTATATGTTAATATTCTGTTTGAATACCTTTTTTTCTTAAATGTGGGAATTTTATATATATATAATTATATGTTAATATTCTGTTTGAATACCTTTTTTTCTTAAATGTGGGAATTTTTTATATATATAATTCTATGTTAATATTCTGTTTGAATACCCTTTTTTCTTAAATGTGTTAATTTTATGTATATATAATTATATGTTAATATTCTGTTTGAATACCTTTTTTTCTTAAATGTGGGAATTTTATATATATATAATTATATGTTAATATTCTGTTTGAATACCTTTTTTTCTTAAATGTGGGAATTTTATGTATATATAATTATATGTTAATATTCTGTTTGAATACCTTTTTTTCTTAAATGTGGGAATTTTATATATATATAATTATATGTTAATATTCTGTTTGAATACCTTTTTTTCTTAAATGTGGGAATTTTATATATATATAATTATATGTTAATATTCTGTTTGAATACCTTTTTCTCTTAAATGTGGGAATTTTCTATATATATAATTATATGTTAATATTCTGTTTGAATACCTTTTTTCTTAAATGTGGGAATTTTATGTATATATAATTATATGTTAATATTCTGTTTGAATACCTTTTTTTCTTAAATGTGGGAATTTTATGTATATATAATTATATGTTAATATTCTGTTTGAATACCTTTTTTTCTTAAATGTGGGAATTTTATATATATATAATTATATGTTAATATTCTGTTTGAATACCTTTTTTTCTTAAATGTGGGAATTTTATATATATATAATTATATGTTAATATTCTGTTTGAATATCTTTTTTTCTTAAATGTGCGAATTATATACATGCATAATTTTATAGGTGATATATATGTATAATTATATATATATATAAATCCACTCAAGTTGCCACCATGTCATATAATGGAATATCTCTCCAGGTGGAAGAGATCTCTGATTATTCATCTCTATCTTCATTCTCTCTGTTGCCATCTACCCAATTGGTAATATATTATCTTTAATTTTATTTTCTTTTATTACATTTCATTGTGTGTTTAACTAGTCATTTAACTAGCATTTATATAGCATATACATGGGACTTATTATGTGCCAGGAATTGTTCCAATCACTTTACTGATACTAATTCATTTAACTGCTTCCAATAATTTTATGAGATAATTGCGATCGTAATCTCGGTTTTACAGATGAAGCAACTGAGGGACAAGAGGTTAAATAATGTGCCCAAGATCGTAAAGCTAGTTACCACCAGAGCTGTAATCATAGCTGTAATCAGGGCCCAATTAGTCTGGCTCCAGAGTTAGTGCTTAAAATCGATTATCACTCACTTTTTTGTTGTGCATGTAGTTTGTGTGTGTGTCCGTTCTCACATGCTGCTTAGGTAGTCCCCACAATATTGACCAGGAAGTGAGTTCTGGATTTTAGTTGTTTTACACAGGAAATGTCATGCTGTCGTGTGTGTGTGTGTGTGTGTGTAGTGTGTGTGTGTGTGTTCTCACGTGCTGCTTAGGTAGTCCCCACGATATTGACCAGGAAGTGAGTTCTGGATTTTAGTTGTTTTACACAGGAAATGTCATGCTGTCGTGTGTGTGTGTGTGTGTGTGTAGTGTGTGTGTGTGTGTTCTCACGTGCTGCTTAGGTAGTCCCCACGATATTGACCAGGAAGTGAGTTCTGGATTTTAGTTGTTTTACACAGGAAATGTCATGCTGTCGTGTGTGTGTGTGTGTGTAGTTTGTGTGTGTGTGTGTTCTCACGTGCTGCTTAGGTAGTCCTCACGATATTGACCAGGAAGTGAGTTCTGGATTTTAGTTGTTTTACACAGGAAGTGTCATGCTGTCGTGTGTGTGTGTGTGTAGTGTGTGTGTGTGTGTGTGTGTTCTCACGTGCTGCTTAGGTAGTCCCCACGATATTGACCAGGAAGTGAGTTCTGGATTTTAGTTGTTTTACACAGGAAATGTCATGCTGTCCTTTAGAGAAATCCATTACATCTTGGACCCAAACATGAAACTCTCTTTCTGCCAAACAGGATTGAAAATGCCGATCCAATGACCATAGAATAGAATGTGCTCATGGTGGCTGAGGAAGTGCAGAATGAGGGAGAATATTGGAAAGAGTCCTCTAATTAGCTACACGGAAAACTGCAGCATCAAAAAACATGGTATGATCCTTAAGACGTGTGTTTAAAAAAAGCTTCGTGAAAATAAACTGGTAAAAAACACTGAACACTTTAAGGAACTACTTTGAATGTGTACAGAAACAATACGCCTTCCAATAATGTTTGGTTGATTTCCTACAAGTTTGTAAAGATATGAAAATGTTCCAATACGATGTTACTAGCGTCCTTTCTTGGAAAGAACCTAGAAAGCGTGTTCAGGAGCATGGGATCCCCTTGCAATGCTGTGTGCTTAGATTCTGTGGATCTTGAGTGTAAGACACTGCACGTGCATGCAACTCCAACACTGCACCCCAGCCAGCCTAGAGAGTGAGATCCATGTGCTGCCAGAGGAAGAGGTTACAGAGAGTTACTTTCCCAGTAATAGTCCACAAATTTCCCTTCCTGCTCCCTCAACACTCATACAACCTCTGATCATTATCATAAAGTCACCTTGAGAACAAAAGTAAATGGGAATCAAACTTCTGGATTTGTAACAGGAAAAAATGTGGCAATAGCCTGGTTTTCACTAACCCTCCCAAGAACAAATAATAAAATCCACAAGAAGGGCAACCATATTCGTAATCCACACCCTCCACATAACTAAGAAACCAAGGGCTGTGATCTTAATATTACCTTTAATTCTACTAGAGCTCCTACTGCCCACCCAATGCCACAAGACTCCATGAAGAAAAAATAGAGCAAAGTGATGCACTCAGACAAAGCATAGACAATCTCACCTCAGAAGGAGGTTCAGAACACAGATACTTCACGGGACTGGAGGCAGGGAAGAGGCTTGCAAATGTGCAGGACCAAAAGTGGTAAGCCCCATGTTTCACCTACGGGAGAGTCAGACATAAGGAAAAGAGGGGCACCCCTGGGAAGGGAGGCCCTGAGGGACAGAATAAAAAAGTGAAACCTGAGTATCCTGAAGAGACAAAAGCAAAACAAAAGCACTAATCCTTCTCCACAATTGTCCAACAAGAAAACAGTGCATTCAGGGGGCAGAACCAATAGAAAAGTTCATACTGAAATCCATGTAAAATGGACAGAAAGAGGAAAAACAAACCACACCCAAATGGAACTACCCTAAAACAATTAAAGAAGGTAAAGCAAACTATTTTTGCTGTTACCCAATTTAAAAAATACACGCACACAAACAATAAATCTGTAACACAACCCTCCAAAGTGAATTAAATATCCTCAAAGAAGCATTTGGAAAGACAAAGGCCACTGTGAGCCATAAATACAAAAATAAGAACAGAAAAAGATAAATATTTATATATATATAGTATATTTGTATTTAATTTTGTTGATTAAACTCAGAATAAAAATAGGAGAAAAGGAGATGCTTTGAATAGAAACTAGATTTTGCCTCATTAAAATACACTGTAAAGCCTGTAAAACTAAATTAGTGTGGAATTAGTATATGAAAAGGCCAATGGGATAGAATAGAAAATCAAGAAATAGATCCATCTCCAATGGAAATCTGATATACTCTAATGCTTGTACTCAAATTACTGCAGCAAAGATGGTCTTTTCACTAAATGAAATTGAGGCAACTGGATAGTAATTTAGAAAAATACATAAGTAGATCAGTTCCTTACACCATTCAAAAGAATATCATCCCAAGTGTCAAAGGTCTAAATGTAACAAATAAAATTATACAAGTACCAAAAAAAGTTGAATTTAACCTTTTAAAAAATGCATATAACATAAACTTTACCATTTTAATCATTTTTAAGTATGCAATTCAGTGTCATTAAGTACATTCACAGTGTTTACAACTGCCACCACTACCTGTTTCCAGAACTTTATCGTCATCCCAGACAGAAACTCTGTACCTGTTACCTGGGTCTAGGGGAGGTCTTCTGACGCTTACTCAAATCCAGATGTGATAAAGCACTGGTAACTGATTATTTAACAATAAAATGTTGTACAGGGCAAAGTTGAAAGACAAATAAACTATAACAAAACATTGGTAACCTAAATTCACAAAATGTTAATCCTCCTTTTAAAAAATACTTTTAAAAATAGAGGGAAATGAACAGCAATTCTATATGAATGAACAAAAGACAGGAAAAGGCAATTTACAACCGGACATATAAAAGAACCTGAAAGTATATGGAAAGATTTTTCAAGTTCCCTCATAATAAGATAACTGAACATTAAAGCTACACTGCGATACAGGCTCTTACCAATCAGATGAGCAAAAAAATCAAGTTTGACAATGCATACAACTAGTAAAACTGTAGGGGGAAAGTCCACTCACGCACTCTTGGTGTGAATGCAAAACGATACAATCCCTATGAAGGAAAGCATACACACACACACAAAAATACATATATACATACATATATGCACTCATATATGCATATATACACATATACATCTATACTTATATATACATATATATGTATTTTATATATATATATGTATTTTATTTTTTGACATAGAGTTTTGCTCTTGTTGCCTATACTGGAGTGCAGTGGCGCGATCTCAGCTCCCTTCTGCCTCTCGGATTCAAGCCATTCTGCTGTCTCAGCCTTGTGAGTAACTTGGATTACAGGAGCCCGCCACTGCGCCTGGCTAAATTTTTTTGTATTTTTAGTACAGACGGGGTTTCACCATGTTGGCCAGGTTGGTCTCGAACTCCTAACCTCAAGTGATTAGCCCTCCTTGGCCCTCCAAAGTGGTGGGTTTACAGGCATAAGCCCCTGCGCCTGGCTAGAAAGCAACATTGCATTTCCATTTACCCTCATTCTAGCAACCCCACTTCTGGGAAATTCCCTGGAAAAAACTCTTCCAACCGTGCTAAAGTACACATGCATGAGGGCGTAATTTGTAGCATGACTTTTACTGCAATCGTTTGGAATTACTGAAGTGTCCAAGCATAGACGATCGGCTGAATAAACTAGAGTACATACACACAATGGAGTATTTCGAAACTATAAAAATGAATGAGGTTGATCTCTGCAAAAGGAAGTAGAGCAGTTTCCAGGAGCTATTATTAAAGGATAAAAGGAAAATGCATGAAAGCATATGCTACCTTCATGTAAGAAAAATATATATAAGATAAAATCACACAGGTGTGTAGTTTTGCAAAAAGAAACATAAGATTAAAAAAACAGGAAATGATCTAGTTGGTTGTCTAAAAGGGTAGAGAGAACAGGGTAGAAGTAATGCAGGAGGGGGACACTTCTCTGACTATACCTATAAGCAAAGATACCCCAACAGCAGTAAGCGCATCTGGGACCCAGATCCTCAATACTCTGCCCCACTAAAAGGAACCAGGGCTTCTGAGAGAAATAGCCAATTCCAGGGCTGGGACAGGAAAACTGCAAGATAAGCCTGGAATACATTTTTATGGCATATATTAAGGAAGTGTTCAAAGGATTCATGGGGCATTTTGTGAAAATACGGGGAGCAATTTGAAGGGACTTATGCTGGCTAAATTTGGGACAGTTTGAGCACCAAGATAACTAAAAAACATACTAAATTACCCATTGGACAACTAAGAATCCATGTGCTTTTACGGATAATAAAGAGCATTAAACGAAGACATACCTTAGTAGGAGGAAGGAGGGGGGTTCTTGCTCACACTGGAGCACCAGGTGTTGACTGCTAAACATGGAGAAAGTAGGAGGAAGGAGGGGGGCTCTTGCTCACACTGGAGCACCAGGTGTTGACTGCTAAACATGGAGAAAGTAGGAGGAAGGAGGGGGGCTCTTGCTCACACTGGAGCACCAGGCGTTGACTGCTAAACATGGAGAAAAGGTGGGAGTGAGAGAATCATGGTTTTTCACTCATCACAGTAAGCCTTAGTTCAGGTAAGAAGCACCAGTGGATGCCAAATTCAGGGGAAATCTTGATGAAGCATGGGATATTTTTATAGTTTTCAGAACTTAGGATGTTTCCCACAGATTACTGATTCCAAGAGAAAACACGTAGTTTTATCATGGAGAAACTGGACACCAAGTTGACATCTTAACAACATCAGCAGCACTGATGAGGGACATTGTGCGTCCCCAGCTGTGAGACCCTGAAAAGAACCCAGCATCATGTCGGTTCTACCGCGGCGTCACGTCGGTACTACCGCATTCAGGAACACAGCCTGTTTCTGGTCGTGGGAAAACTTCAGACAAATCCAAAATGCGGAATTCTCTTCTAAAAAGGGAGGGTTATATTGTTCACAAGGTTAATATAACAGTACGAAGAAATGCTGTGAAAAAGTTTCAGAATAAAGGACACTAAAGAGGCATGACAGCTAACTGCAATCCTGATCTGAACTGGACCCAGTCCTGAAGGGAAACAAATCCTAGTAAATATATTATTGAGTCATTTGATGAATTGGATCTCAGACAGCAGGTTATATATGAGTATATGAGAATGTGTATATATTATATGTTGTAAACATACAAATATGTAAAAAGAAATGCATATACAAATAAGTGTAGAGGTATATAAGTATACATATAAATATATATGTGAGAAAAATAATTAAAGAATTGGTATAATATTAACACATGTAGTGAATCTGGGTAAAGTGTATAAGTGTTCTTTGTATTATCATTGCAACTTTTCTGTAAGCATTGTTCTCAAATAAAAAGTTTTAAAAAATAAATATGTAGAAATGTATTATTATATGGTCTCCATTATTTGTAATTTACAATCTGTTTCATTTTATTTTACCAAATGTAAACTTAAAAAAAAAATCCCACACACTCCCTATGCTAATTTTTCCTTGAATTTTTGTCTTTCTGATCTTATCTTTCCACTCCATTCTACCTGTCCCCAAAAAGACTTAGTTCCTCAGTTATGATAGTTACATCCTAAAGATTTTTAGGAACCTATAGTTATGTTGCTACAAATGGATTATCATATATTCTGGATCTTTGGCTATTGTTTCTCAGCTTTAAATTTGTCACGATCAGATGCTGAAATTAGGACTTGACAAGCTTCCCTCCTTGTCAACGGCATCCTGGTTGGTCCTGCCAAGGTCAGGAGCACCAGAGGGAGCCTGGGAGGCAGGCGGTGGGAGAAGGGACCAGTTCCTACTGGCGTTGTCATCTACCCAGGCTGCCCAGCAATGCCCTTCACCCTGGCAGCAGTGGTCAGTAGCGATAACATCAGTTCCCATGCCTGGCTTCTTTTTGTGCTCCCGGAGACACCCTCCCCGTGAGCCTCTCAAAGGCCTGAGCACCAGCTGGGCAGTGCCCCTTCTTGGGGGACTGAGTCCCAGCTCCGGGGACCCCTCCTCCAGCTTCTGGATTCTAGTAACCCCAACTTCTTTCCTTTGTTCCTCAGCCCTAGAGAGCTGGTGGCTGCCCCTGCAGTTTCACTCTCTGCAATACCTCAGTTCCCCCTTTTTATTCTATTTAGTCAATTTCTCACATTTAAATCTCTGTCTACTAAAATAATTAGTGTTGTTTCTGTTTTCTTGGCTGGACCCTGAATACTGGTTTACCATATACAGTAGATTCTTTATGCTTTTAGGAGACCAAAACAAGTTTTTGAAAGGTGCTAACAATGACCTCTATGGATACATTTATATTTTCCTCAAATTGTCTGTTTTTGTCTCAGCCCTCTAAAATGAAAAAAACTGTATTTTCATATCTATCTTCATAGCTTTAAAGTGTCCAGAAATTGATATAAATATCCAGCATAATCCTCCCTAACAGTTCATTTTTGAAGACTTGGAAAATCGTCTTTTTGGTAGCAACTCTGATAGACACCTTGGACTGATACTAACAAGGCAACCTAGGACCCGCCTGAGCCCTGAGCCCACCATCCCAAGTGATACATAAACTTCAGAGCAGATTCCCAGTGATAGCATCAAGGAACATGTCCAATCAGTTAATAGGGAAAAAGATTTATCTATTGGTCAGACATCATTACGTTAGTAAGTCATCAAAGGTGAAGTGTACATTCATTCATTCAACAGATATTTGTGTAAGTCCCTGTGTGTCCACTGTTCCAAAGAGAATGAGGCAAAACATCCGCCCTCATGGGCCTTGCGTTCTAGTAGAAAACATTTGCAAGATAAATAAGTATAGTTTACAGCATGTCAGGGAATAAACAGTGAGAAGGAAAATAAAGCAGGAAGAAGGGATGAGACGGGGCAGCATTTTAGATCGGTAGTTTTAAAACAAACAGACCATTGTTTTCTATAAATATTTATTCCAAAATACCACATAACAGATATCTTTCTTCTGTTTCCTGGTCTTCTCCTTTCTCTTCAACATAGCTAATTTAAAAGGACATTTTGATCCCTAATTAACATTTCACCCTGATATCCAGACAATATCTATCCTGTGAATCCCTATGTGTTCGCAAGTTACTCTTCGACGCAGCCGTTCCCAGTGGCCTTGATTTCCATTCCACATTCACACTTTAGAGTCCTCTGTCTTCTGCTAAGCACTCCAGAAAGATCTGGGAGGGAGAGCTAAAGGTGCTGATACTGTAGATCTTGCTGGCACATTTCCTAAGGGGCTGAAGCGCCACCCTTGGGCTCCTGAGTGACAGGAGAAAGAAAACAGTTAACTCACTGTGAGCCTTGGATGGTGGAATAATAATCACGGCATTTGGGGAGAGCTGCGGATGCTGAATCTGAGCCCCTCACTTCTATGCTGAGGTGTGTCACTGCAGGACAGCTCTCCAGGTGGCCTTGGAAGATGTCCTGGGAATGCAACACTCTGCGATAAGAGGGAGCAGGCTGGAATTCTCAGGCTCTGTTCCCACCCTCCCCTAGAAACGGGAGGTCCCTCAATTCTGGAGCTCATTGCATCATGTACCCCCGTGGTGTAAAACCCAGGGTGGGCTGCTTTTCAGGGTCCCTCATCTACAGCACAACAGGGGCACACACAGTCAAAGCTCCATCCACCCTGGCAGCTTTCTGAGTCTCAAGGAAGCAGCTCCCACGAACTCCTGTTGTCCCTTGCTGCCTATCCACAAGTATCAAATCTGCGTCATGTGAGTTGATGTCTGTGAGTGTGCTCTCCCTCCACAGACTTAGGCATGCCAGTCACCAGCACACAGTGAGCCTGCCTCACAGATCATTCTTTTAATTTGTAAAATGAAAATCCTTTTATCTTCCCTTCAGGATACTGTGAGGGTTACATAGAATAATTTACACAAAGTCATTAAAACACATATGAACACTTCAGCAAATGTTGATTCCGTTCACCCGTACTCACCCCCGCCAGCTCATGAAAACTTTTCTGCTTTGTGAGTAAAAAGAAAAAAATAAATACACACTGTGAACTGACAGAGAGATTCAAGGTGGCTGGTGTTCGGTGCCTAAAAGGTCACCAAATTAATGGTTCTACTGTTTAAAACTCATTTTCGAATTGCTGTGAATGGGCAGATGAGACATTCATAGACTGGAGTTGCAGCCTGGGCAACACATTGAGCAAATAGGTGAGATTAATTATTTCCATCTCATTCAAACCCTTAATGAATGCTTTTCGGGAGACTAGAATGGTGGGGAGGGTTTTTCTGCACAAACACGGAATCAAGTTAGAGCAGCCAGATCACATCAAGTTTTGTGTCTTTCAAGTTTTGAAAGACAACCTTTAAGACCACAGCGGGGTACCTGGACAAAAAAGAGATAGTCTTATGACAGTATAGATGAGGAAGAGGCAGGCTAGTCGGCAATACTCTTTGACCAGGCCTAAGGATGGAGGCTGAGTAAACAAGGTCAGCTAGCATCAGCAAGAAGGAGGACCCCAGACAAAATCAATCAACTCATCTTTGCAGCTCTCACAACTATGTCCTGGAACATTTAGATTTCAAATCTCCTTTTCAAAGCTAATTGTGGTCTGCTTTGTAGATGTGGTGAAGAAATATAAAATAAATATGTAAACAGGCTTGCTTATTTTTTAAATTAAAATACAGGTCCTCCTAGACTTCCAGTGGGGTTACAGCCTGATAATCTAATCATAAGTCTAAAATATCATAAATCAAAATGCATTTAGTACCTTGATAAACCCATGATAAACTCAAAATATCCTAAGGTAAACCACTGTAAGTCCAGATGCTCCTTGACCTACGATAGGGTTACGTCCCAATAAACCTATTGTAAGTCAAAAAATCCTAAATTCAAGTTAGTCAGGGTTTGTGTTTCTTTCTTTTAGTTCTCCAAACATTCATGTTGAAGGACCTAGAGAGGAACGCAGGGGAGATTTTAGAGAGACATAAAGGAAGTTTGCAAAAACGTATCCTTTATGTCCCATGGTTTCTTTTATGAACGTAAACCTTTTATTGAGTATAATATGCATCCAGAGATGTGGACGGATTATAAGTGGTACAGCTAAACAAACTTTCCCAAAACAAACACAGCCATCTAGTCAACACCTGGATCAAGAAACAGAGAGCATTACTGCACCCCCAAAACCTTCCTGGTGCCCTTCCAGTCACTACCCCCAACAGAGGTAGCTACTACCCTGAGCCTCTACGACCATAGGATTGTTTTACCAGTTCCTTTTTTTTTTTTTTTTTTTTGAGATGGAGTCTCACTCTGTCAACAGGATGGAGTTCAGTGGCATGATCTTGGCTCACTGCAAACTCTGCCTCCCGAGTTCAAGCAATTCCCACCTCAGCCTCCTGAGTAGTTGGGACTACAGGCACGTACGACCACACCCAGTTAATGTTTTTGTAGTTTTAGTAGAGACGGGGTTTCACTATGTTGGCCAGGCTGGTCTCGAGCTCCTGACCTCGTGATCTGCCCACCTCAGCCTCCCAAAGTGCTGGGATTACAGGCATGAGCCACCACACCCAGCCAGTTTTACCTGTTCTTAAACTTAAGTCAATGTAATTGTACAGTATGTACTGTTGTATGTGCTTCTTGTCTACAACATGGCATTTGTGAGATGCACCTGTGCTGCAGTGTGTGGTCGTTTGTTCATGCTCATTGCTGCATAGTATCCCAACTTCAAAAAAAGTCCACTCTGCTGTTGATGGGCACCTGGTAGTTTCCAGTTGGGAGCTATTGCAAAGAGTGCTGCTATAAACATTTTAATAGTATCTATCTTTTGGTGATCACATGCACACATTTCCATTGGGAATATGCCTAGGATTGGAATTCTTGGGTTCAGTTATGCCCAGCTTTAGTAAATACAGCGGTGCGCACCCCCAGGAGCAGAGTAGGAGAGTCCCAACTGCTCCATATTCTAGTCAACACTTAGTACTGTCTGTATTTTCCATCTTAGCCATTCTAGTTGGTGTCACATATATTTTAAAAGAATATAATCAAGAAAAATGGATTATAAGAGATAAAAGTAATACAACTGACCACTGTTGTGGTGGGCCTGGATACCCACATTTTAAACAAACTCCTATTGCTTTTGGTGCAGATTGTAATGGTACAACAATTACAGAAGCACTGCACCAGGGGAGAAAAACTACAGTTTTTGAAAATTGGTATGTGGTAGGCACTAGATTGAGTGATTTTACTATGTATTTCAAAATAACCTAGGTTGGTTAATGTTATTCGCCTCCATTTACAGAGATGCAATGAAGATTCAGAAAGTCAGGCATTTTTCCCATGTTACACATCTTGTTAATCGTAGGGCCAGTGATTCAAACCCAGATCTTTCCTCCCCTGAGCCTATAACAACCAAGAGGCAATCAATCTCTTCAGTGCAATTGTTTCTGAGCAGCCATGTCTTGGGTGTGGAATCCCAGATTTGGGTAAAAACTATATATTTTCAAGATGTGAAATTGTCTCTCCACAAAAAACAGTCATAGTCAATCTTTATGCAGCAATAGCATAATTTTTGTGTGGCTCTAGTGAGTATTGAAAAGTTCGTAAAGGGCCTGGAAACAGGTGTTTACTGACATGCCACCTGGTCACGTCCCGGGCCTTGCATAGTTTGTTGTTTGAATCGGTGTGCAGGTGAGTGTGTGTGCCAAAGGGCAGGCTTGTTAAAATTGCAGGTTCATTAGTTATTCAATACTGCCAGACAAGGTACCCCAAATCGGACTGACTGAAATTTCTCACAGCTCTCTGGGTGGGCCAACAGGTGCTTTTGCTGATCTTGCGTGGGTTCAACTGTGTTGGATTAGGCTAGAAGGTTGGCTGGGCCTGAGCTCAGCTGGGTGAACCGGAAGAGCTCCTCCTTTCCAGGTAGTCTTTCAATCTCAAAGAGGATCATTGACTTCCTCTCGTGAAGGCAGCAATGTCCCAGGAAAGTGAAGGCAGAAGAGGCAAGGCCTCTTGGGGGTTCTTTCACCACATTCTGTTAGTCAATGCGAATCACAAGTTGGGCCCAGAGTGAAGGCGTGGAGAAACAGATCATGCCCTGATAGGAAAGCTACAAAACAGCATGGCCATGCTTTTCAATCAGCCACAGTGGATGAAAACCTGGATATGCTAGCACAAAGGAGAGCTGAATAAACATTAGTATTTTACTAGTATCATAACTACTACTAAAATCATTAAATATAAAGAAAGCAGTGGTTTTTAAAATTATGTTTCTTAGCATCAATTAAGGCCCTTGAATAAATATCAGCCCAGTGCCAAGCGCACATGTATTCGTTAAAATCCAGGTACTAATATTACCACGACAGCCAAACTGAAGTTCCCAGCAGCGCGTCTCCAAGCTGCCTTGATGCCATTTCTCTCCTGACCACGGTCAAGGCCCAGTAACCTCTGAATGCTACTGCCAGCACTTGTTTTAGCATACCTGGACATTTCTGGGTTTCTTCTTCGATTTTCCTTCCAACTCTTCTCTCCCCACTCAGCTATCTGTAGCTATAACTGGCAATAAATACTCATTGCTTCAAGTTGGCTTTCTCTCTGGTACCCCGACCCTTGAGAGATGATTATACTTGATTTTCTCTTTTTCTTTGATTTCTGATCCCCTGTCTATCTTTAACCACATCTTGTTGCCTATGTCTCATCTCCTCCACCATGAGATGGGCCACCCCACTCCATTCCTTCATGGAACCTTAGTCCCCGGACTCCGCCTGGCTCAGGGTTAAGGGTCAGACACTTGCTGAGAATGGCAGTTCAGACTTCAACACACTCTCTCAGGACCCATTGGATAACTGCATGGAAAACACACACAAAATAAAACACAACCCAGCAATTCCATACGTGTGCAAGCTATGACTGCATTCAAGAAGGCCAAACTTACTAGAAGGCATTCACATGAGCATAAATAATAGAATCTAAATCAAAATAGTCATAGTAAAAACTGTGTTCCAAGTGTTTGAACTTTTTATGTTTATTACTTTGAAAGTACTTGGTTTAGATGGTGCTTAATGAAACAAGAGGTTGTAATGATGGTGGATATTAAAGTTCATAAGTTGAGGTTAATTTGACCCAAATGGTAGCTAATGTGCTGTTGTGGAGGATAGTACAGAGGAAGAATTTAGAAAGATAACCTCAGTGCTATGTGCAGAATCCACTACTGGCCTCATTTCTAGGGCACTTTGATGAGACAGTAAGTAAATGGAAATATCTGAACATAAGAAAGAAAAAGCAACAGACTTGAAGACAAGCCAGACATAAGTGGAAAAGTGCAGAAAAAGGATAAAAATGACCAGAGTTTGCATTTTATGTCACGACTTACACATATGAAAAAGCTGGGAAAAGGACAGGGGAACACAATTCTGCTTTTATGATGAAGTGGAGATGTGTGTAGCAGATGCACCTGTGGAAATCACTTAAGCAAACCCTGAGAATGTACCTGCACCAGATCTGTGTAAATTGCATGCTTTTGACAAATGACAGCTGCTCCTCCTGTCCAGCCCGCCACCGCTCAACGGCCCTGTATGAAAGTTTCTGTAATAAACCCTGTGTCCTGTTCACTGGCTCCAGGTCTTTTCTTCAGCCTCTTGAACCCGGTGCCATCCCTACCGAAGCCAATAAGGATCCAGCACAACTGGTGAGGAAGCCAGTAAGTCAGAGCAAACCCTGTGAATGCCAAGATGGTGGGATCAGGGAAGGGGAGATCCACAGGGGAGACCCTGGGCCGGCTGTCCATGCCTATGATCAGGGAAGGAGACATCCATGGCGGAGACCCTGGGCTGGCTGTCCATGTCTATGATCAGGGAAGGGGAGATCCATGGCCGGCTGTCCATTCCTGTGATCAGGGAAGGGGACATCCATGGGGGAGACCCTGGGCTGGCTGTCCATGTCTATGTGGGCCTTATAGCCACTATCCTTAATGGATGAGGCCTAATGAGTGAGTATGATAACCCCCCGAAAATGCTGAGAGCTCTGGAAGAGCTGTGGCAGGGGGCATATCTATCTAAGTAAGGTTAGATGCCCAAGTTTTGGCAGCCATGATGGGCGGCCACTCCTGACTACACTCCAAACAGACACTGAGGCTCAGCTCACAGCACAGGCAAAGGTGCATCAAGTACAAGACAATTTATGACCAGAAAGAGATACAAGATTATCTCAGGTTGAAATGAACAGGATGGCAAAATGGAGACCCTGGATCATTGGGTAGCCCATTTGAAGGGTCGCTGACTGCCACATCTACAAGTCAGGGCTATCACGACCCAATCATCCTGGGGTCCTAAGTCCTAGGGCCCCATGGAGAGCCCCGCTGGGAGGAGAGTGAGGACAAGGACTGAGATAAGTCCATAGAGGTTCCCAGCCCCAGATGCACATCTAGTGGTCACCACCAAGATAAAGGCAGGCCAACCATGCCCTCAGGGAGTAGACCCACAAAACTCTCCCCTACTTGAAAGACGGCAGCACGACAGCGCAAGGCAGCACCACTGTGGAACTGTCTCCCCTGCCTGAAAGATGGCAGCACGACACAGCGCAGGGCAGCACCACTGTGGAACTGGTGGAGCTGGGAAATAGTTTCAGGAGGAAGGGGGAGAGCTGATCACAGGTGGCTTCTACCACTAGGGGACATGAGGTGTTGTATCTCTGCATTTGAGGTGAGTGGAATGGTGTCCACCACAAGCCACTCGGTCCTGAGGCAGCACCGCTGCAGCTCCAGTAATGAGGATTGAGCCATCCCCATGGTAGCTGGGTGGTTGTGGCTGCAAGGGGAACTGGCCAAATGAGTGAGACACCACCCTCCCCCCAACCGTCTCCTCTGCAATGCCAGCCTATGATGAAAATGCCAGACATCCTCTGGGAATTAAGAAGGAAGCATGCTATCTATGCTGAGCACTATCTAGTTTCCAAACATCAGCTTTTGTTCACTGACGGCATGAAAGATGGCATCTTACAGCCAGCATCCAGTCAGTGGTAAGGTGTGCTAGTGTTACTCCTGAACCCTTAGGCAGGACAGCCAGTGTCTCCAGTGGCCCGAGCAGCCACTGACTTAGGAGACATGAAGAAACTGCATGGGCAAGGGGTGCATGCTACAAGGATGAAAGTCAAGGGCACCAAAGGAAAGGCGGCAGCCAAAGGGCCAGCAGGGTGACCCACTTGGTAATATGCAAAATATTGTCGCTCCCTCAAACATAAGAACAACGGGCCTTTACCATCTTCCCCTGGAAATATTATCCCAGAAGGGGAGGATACATGTTTTCCATTAACTTCGAGTGTTTTTCCAGCTTACAAACTGCAACAATCACCTTGCTGTCTCACCTGGAGAACAGTGGATGGGTGGTCAACACAAAGTCCAGGGGCCAGGCTTATCAGTCAAATACCTAGTGTCATCTGGTTGGATGGCGTGCAGCAAACCTCTTTGCCGACTGGGTGCAGATGGTGGCATCTCTCCAGAAAAAATCCAGACTGTTGGGTCTGCGAAGAGCTGTCCTCTCCACCACAGGCCTGCCACTGAGCATCTAAGGTCAACTCCCAAGCACTTGGGAAAATGTTATGATTGTTATTATATTTGCTATTCTGTTTTGTTGTAATTTGTGTTGCTGCTGTGAGATCTGGCTGCAATGTTCCTCCATATACCTGGCCCAGGGAAATCGTGGAGGAATGACATGGTGAGAATGTGAGCGGCATTCCAGGGTCTGCTGGGGAGGATGGTATGGTAGACACACCTGACAGGAATAACTTAATTTAAGCATACCCTGAGCATGCAGACTCACCTAGTCTGTATAAACGGCATGCTTTTTATAAATGGTAGCAGTTCTGCTGTCCAGCCTCCCACCAGTGGACTGCCCTGTATGTAAGTCCCCTCAGTAAATTCTATGTCTCATTCACTGGCTCCAGGTCTCTTCTTCAGTCTCTTGAACCTGGTGCCACC
This sequence comes from Pongo pygmaeus, assembly GCF_028885625.2. NCBI lineage: Eukaryota > Metazoa > Chordata > Mammalia > Primates > Hominidae > Pongo > Pongo pygmaeus. The sequence continues at coordinate 203,080,720 of NC_072376.2, forward strand.
CTTACTGAAGACAACAGGGACCCAGTATGGCAAGACGTCCTTTAGACAATAGAAGAAAAAAAAATTGAGGACTGAAAAAAATAAGAAGCCTGACTAAATAAAAATTATATCTAAGAATCTGTTGTTTTGTTGGTAAAACAAGATTGCTCCAATATTTTTCATGTTTAAATGAATATCTAAAAACTCTATGACTAAGAGAAATACAAACTTCGAGGTATATTGTTAATATTCTTCTTCCTCTTGATAATTAGTTCCTAGAAATTTCCAATCAGCTTTGTATTTGAAGAAAAGAACTATGCATATTTATATTAACAGAAAGAGAAACCAGTAAAATAGAATTAATTGAAAATGGTAGCATTTCTTCTAATATATATTTTAAAATGTTTGAAATGATATTAACAGAAAGTTTAATGTAGCAATGGCCATTTAACCTAACACTCATGGTGACTTCCTTATGGCAATCTGAACTTGCTAGACGAGGGCAACAAGTTCTGTGTTCAGTATCCAGTTTGGGATTCCTCTGTCATACCTCTCCTTCACCTGTGCTTTTCCAGATATTGTTTCTACAGAAGTTTGGCATAGAAAGAACTTTGTCTTATGTAAATGAGAGAAAATGGTCTCACATCAATGTCATTTTGCATATGACGTGGGCATATTTTACCTTCAACAGAACAAATGCTTTCTTTTTTTTTTTTACTTCTTTATCTACAATTATGAACGATAGGCAGAGTTTCAAACATTTGCAAATATAGCAACAAAACTGAAAATGCATTTAGTATACCTTCTAGCACTTAAGTTAGAGATTGCAGGAGAGCAGGCCTCAGAGTCCGAGAGATTTCAGTTCCACCTGAAATGCTGAAAATCGTTCTGAAGAGTGCACAGGTGAGTGTGTTGCGTCTCTGTCCTGGCTTCACTTCTCTTGGAAGTTATGTGAGGATCTGGTCTCACATCTTACCCCGAGAGAGCCCTGAAGGGCCCAGGATGTTAACAAAGAAGCTGAGGGGGCTGGACATGCACCTGGCAGAGGCTCCCACAGCTCCTGTGAAGCCTGCTGTGGACCCACTTCACTCAAGCGTCTCCACCACCTTCTCCACTTTTCATCACCTCCCTTGAAAGAAACACAGGTTATTACTCTCATAGCAGCCTTCATGGTGCATGAGCTGGAAACAGACCATGCAAGACTCTCCAGGGTGTAAACAGTCTATTCTTGTGCTTCTCTGAGTATTTGGAGGAAAAGAACCAGATTTGGAGGAGGTTGGTTGGTTTCTTGTTTGGTTTTGTTTTTCCTAATCTATTGTAGACCAACACTATTTAAAACCACAAAATAAATGAACTGCCAAAACAGACCACATTTTTACTTCACATGGCAACATCAAATTTCTTTACAAGTTTCTAAATGCTCAGTTTCTGGACTTATCATTCCTAATGTTAGGTCCCCAGGTCCACAAAGGACTCCTGGTCACTGTCTCCAGATCATTCTTTGAATAGCACTGGTCTAGTCCAAAGCTGCCTGGTTAGAAGGTCCCCTCCCTACTAGAGGAAGAAGGGGCAGACCACAGGAGCAGGGCACAGCCAGGGCCTGCCCACTGCGAGGTGTGCTTCGTCTGAGAGACGCGGCGTGCGTCCACACTGCACACCACAGAGGTGGCTTCAGTGCCATAAATGTAGAGAGAGTCAAGTCTCCATGGCACAATCCATCATAGCAAATTTTTCCATCGGAGCCTGTCTTCTGATCAAGGCTATAAAGTCAATATTCCTACAGGGGTAACAGTTTCTTGCATTTTTCCCTATCATAACATTTTCATATCATAACACAGACATAAAAATAATTAATTCCACAAGGCATTCATCTTATTTATATCTTGATTGACATTTGAAACCCCCAACCAAGATCCATAAAGTATTTTGTCCTCACCTTTCTCAAATTTTAACATTTAGTTCTCATCCAGAAAATGACATAAGCGTTCTACTATATTTGTAGGTTTAATCAGCCAATTGCTTTGCACACCAGAAGTTAAAAAGAATTGATCAATTCCTAATTTCTACTGGAGCAAAAACTATTATGAAAAATCAATAGTTTAAAATGTTTAAATTACTGTTTAAAATACTACCTTATAGAGCAAACTGAATGTAGGGATTCTACACCTGACACACACCAACTAGAAAAAAATGTATAAATCCACATTCAGACATATGTGAAAGCACTGCCTTTGCATAGACCATTCTTTGACGGGCATTTATCAAGCCCAAGCCCACAGTAAATGTCAGGCCTTCTCTTTGCCTTCAAATGTTAGCAGGACCTCAAAACAAATACACAGCTTCCGTACTGAGCCAACTCACCCTTCTTCTAAGCCAGCGGTTCTCCAACGGGCACAATTTTGCCCACAGGGGACATTTGACAAAGCTGGAAGATATTTTAGTTGTCACAACTGGGAGAATACTACAGGCCCATGGTGGGCATCAGCCAGGGATGCTGCTAAACACCCTACCGTGGACAGTGAGGCCTCATAACAGAGGATGTGCCAGCCCAAAAGGCCTGTGGAAGTGAGGCTGAGAAATCTTGTTCTAGGCTGTGCACAGCCACGTTCTCAATAAAAACTAGATATTCTCACTATTTCAAGTGGAAACCAGTGGTGCGCTGGAGCCAGCTCATGCCAGCTCACGAGAGCCCGCTGTGAGCTTCCCATCACCATTTTTAGGGACATCGTGTTGGGAACAAAAAGTGGGTCAATATTTAGACCATGGAAATTGACAAATGCTACAAAGCACAGCCTTTTTCAGGGAGCAACGTGTTACAGGTTTTTCAGTGTATCACTGGGTGCAGCCCTCCCCAGTGGGAGTAACATGGCCTGGTGGACTCTAATTTCTGCTCCACCTGTTGTCTCTCACTCCTTGGATCATTAGCAAAGTGCCACTGATCACACAGGATGATAAGAGCGTGCTCTCACTCAGACAGTTGTTCAGTTTCTCCAAAGTGAAAGTTCACCTCTGCACAGAAAAGAATGGATTGTCCAAAGCCTCCACATCACATTACGTGCGCGCACACACACACACACACACACACACACGTGAGTACACACATGCACACTTTCTCACTGAGGCTGCAGGAATCAGGAGAATTTACATGGAAATTATCTGCAACTTTCCCCAGGCAAGAGAGTTGGCTAACCCCCTGGCTTAGCCAGTCCAGGCCATGCCCACTTCTAGATTTTCTTACAGGCAGTGAACCCATTTCCCTTAGTGTTTAATCTTATTCTCATTGGGCTTTCTATTACATGAAGCCAAAATCTCCCTGCTACAACTTCTAGAATAAAACTGCAATGTTCTCGTGAAACATTTTTTATAAGGCATGCACTATATATCATGTCTCAAATTTTTAATCAGAATTCTAAAGTGTGATTTTTTTTCTGAATATAAGTTAAAAAAAAAAAAAAGAAGCAAAACCTATGACCCAAGATCATTCCATTCCCATTATGCCAATCCTCAAAATGAACTGGAGCCTCCAGGAACCAATGTTCTTTGTGGTGTCTGTGGAGGGAGGATGAGCTGGTTAGGACAGCCTGCTCTATTTTCCTATTACATCAGATATTCTTTTATTTGATTACACTCAAGAGATGGTAGAACGTAACAAACACATCGGTTTAATATGTATGGATGGTCAAGATGAAATAAGTTCCTGCAGCTTCTTTCTTACTGATTGCAACTGAAAGTTCTGGGCAAATTCAGAAAGCAACTGCTCAAGAGCTCCAGACATCCACAAGAGCAGACAGACTGGGAAGAGAATCAAAACTTGGGGCAGCAACCCATAGAGGGGTATATTAACTTGCTAGAGTCATTGTAGATGGCCACAGACCGGCTGGCAATGGAAATTTACTCTCTCACGGTGTTGAAAACTGGAGTCCAAGATTCAGGTGTGCAGATGCTTCTTCCAAGGCTTCTGGCCCTGACTTGCAGGTGGCATCTTCGATCTGTGCCTCCTGCAGTATGTGTGTCGTGTTCCAGTCTCCTCTTCTTATCAAGGCACTGGCCAGATTGCACGTGGCCCCTGATGGCCTCATGTTACCTCAATCACGTCTTTAAAGCTATTTTCTCTAAATACAGTCACACTCTCAGATCCTGGGGCTGGGGCTTCATTTTGAGAGTTTCAAGGTGGACACAATTCAGTCCATATAAAGGAAGAGCTTCCTTTGGGGAGCGTTAGTTTTTTTGCTTTTTGGCTCTCCCCAGTGGAGCTCCAGCTGTGGTGGCACAAGCAGCTAAATCCCAGGAGAAATCTAGTGTCTGTGGCCAGAGAAAAAAGGACTCCTGTCTTCAAAGCGTAGGGGGAAGAAAGTCTGTGTGTTCTCTCAATCCCTGTCTCTCCTGCCCCTCTTCTTCCCTCCTCTGCTCCGCTTTTCCTGTCTCCTTCCTCTCGCCCTCTTTTCCCACCTCTTCTGTCTCTTTTTCCCTCCCCACTTCTTTTCCCTCCTCCCTTTCTCTTCTCTCCCCTTTCTCTCTCTACTCTCCCTCCCCAACTTCCTTTCCCTCTATCTTCCTCCTTCTCCCTCTCCCTCCTTCTCTCTCTCTCTCTTCTTGCCACGTTTCCCTTTAGGTGGCACCAGTTATAGAGCCACATCTGTGTGGTGCCTCAGAGCAAGGACTTTAAAAGAAACCCCTTCCTTCTGGCCAAAGGATCAGGAGAAGGAGCCCCTGTAAGTTGGGGAGTTTGGGGAGCCCCTAGAGGGGAGAGCTGCGGAATGGGCTTGCCTGGCTCTGTGTGTAGCACCCCCACGGTCCTGGTCCCCACCCCCCGCCCCAGCTGTTTGTGCACAGGACAAAATCTGGGCCACCAGGGCAGCTTAGCAAAGGCCTTGGGACCCACCCATGCACAGGGAGACAAAACTTGCTCTCTGAGCCAAGCCACATGGATTTGCCTGCGGGGAAAAAATAAACAACATTCCCCGAGGGGTTTTTAACAAGGCTGCATTCCTTCTAGTTTCTTATATTCTGTGTTCTTGATGCCTTGGCATCTGGGGCCTTGCTGACCCGGGACAGACTACCCCTCCCAGGGTTAACTGATTCCTAGAAATAGCAAACAACTCACCTATGAGCACAGCCTTCAGGGGAAACCAACCAAGCTGGAGTCAGCCCAGCCCACCCCCACCTCCCCTGTCTGGCCCTTGAGCACTAAACACATATGCCCCTCCCCTGATCGTCTCAGGGCCAGGTGCCCAACAACTCAGGATGGCCCCCAACCCAGAGCCTTCTGAAAGCATTCAAATTAGCCAGTCCTAAGCCAGCATACGCTGCCTCTCCCATTCCTTCCTGCAGATCCCATGATAAAGGTGCCTACCACCTTCACCTCCCCTTCCTTCTGTCTATGACCAACACTTGTGCTTTCATGATGTGCCCGCATGTCAAGGCGCACCCCACCTCTTGAGAGCTGTGAACAGCAAATTATATTTTGGATGGCAATTGTGACTTCCTTTGGTGGCCTCACCATACCTGGATAATAATAAAATTTACACTTTAAAACGAAGACCCAGAGCTTACACAAAATCATGTCAAAAATGACCGTGATGCAATTCAAAGTTAATTGACATATAAATCACCAGGAAAAAGTGGCCAGTTCTCAAGAGAGAAGATCCCAAGCCTGAGATGAGCCTATGTCAAAGTTATCCCCAAAAGACTCTGAAGCGACGCTCACATAATTGTGCTCAGTGAGATGAAGGTAAGTGCCCTTCACATGAGTGGAAAGAATGACTATATCATCAGAGAAACAGAAACTGTAAAAAATAACCAAACAGAGCTCGGAGACACCAGAAGCTGGAAGAGGCAAGGAAGGGCTCTCCCCTGGAGCCTCGAGAGCGGGCACGGCCCTGCTGGACCTGACTGCACACTTCCAGCCCCCAGCACCGGGAGAGGGGAAACTGCTGTTTTTTTTAAGCTGCTAAATTTGTAGTAAATTTGTGCCACCACAGGAAACCAGTGCAGCAGGGAAAACCCTGTAAATAACCGACATATGGAGGCCACGATGCCAGGGCCATGTGCCCAGCAGCAACTCAGCAGTGTTCTTTCTCTTCCTGGAGCAGGAACGATAAGGACGGCATAGTGTGGCCAGGGTCCAGGACAGCCGCTGATGCCATGTCTCCCATAAGTAACATCTACCCTCAGGGATGTGTCCACACCAGTGAGAGACTGCTGCTCTGGATTCAGGAGTAAGAACATACTTTATTCTCTTTCTTTTTTCCATTTTGTTCATGTCTTCTGGGAAGTGCCTGTTGAAATATTATTCCATTTGTTGAACCACAGAAAGAATTGAATAGGCTGTCTGGGAGATTCTGAAGTTCTCTAGGAGTCATTTTTTACCCGTATAAATTCCCTTTCACTCTAGATATTTATCCTAAGACCACAGTGAAGAAGTACAGAAAACCTGAAGTGCAAGTGCTCAGCACAGCGTTATTTATGGTAGCAGAAATATTAAAAATAAATTAAATAACCAACTTTGAGGATTGGTTAAATACATTTTAGTAGACCCATACCAAAAGATGCTCTGCAGGCATTAATCAATGCTGCTGCTAATAATGTGCTTGTTAGTTACATTATTGACTAGAAAATTTATTTTAAAATGTTATGAACAGTTTTTTTTTACAATATTGTACAAAATAGAAATGTCTCTGATTATGCAACAAAATATCAACAGTAATTTCCTCTGGGTATAAAATTACAAGTTAACTTTTTATTTCTCTATGCTTATTGTCTATTATTTTAAAAAATTAACATATATTATTGATGAAATTTAAGAGGTATTTAGAACCAAATTTTTAGAAAAGTATAGACACATGAATTGTGCATTTTATCAAAAGCTATTCATGGGTTTCACTAAATGTCCTGAGGTGATTTTTATGTGCTTTTCGGGATCTGGGCGACTGGAAATGTCTTTCTGGTTTTAGTGTCTCCTTGTTAAAATAGTGGGGACTTTACACACTGGTAGCTCGTTATGCGCTCTATCTGAGAAGTTGCTAATTCCCTGAGTGCCCTGAAATACAATAATCAGAATACGGTTACTAGACAAAAGCACCTTCAGCATTTTTTCAGGAAAATCTGTACAACTTTCACTAAAAGTTACATTGTATGACTCAAATCAAGTGTATGGTTTATAATGAGACCCACTTCAGATCACACAATTAAATGAAATCAGCCACTCACCTTTTCAACGTCCAGGCCTATCACAGGACTACATAGTTATTGCCATAGTTCTATCAATCTAAAGGGTTAATATAATCATGGCTCAATTACCAAGTTCATGAAAATTTAGCAAATATAAACATACATTCTCTTAACAACACGCAGTACCTTAACTGCTGCGACAGTCAACAAAATGCTCTTGCGTGGTTTCGCGTTGCTTTTTACACTATTACAAATAACAAAACTACTTTGGAGAAGTTTTTTAAAGTTTACAAATAACTGGCAATTTGGGAAACTTTTCAATGCATAACTTCATAAAAAACAAATTAATAAAGATTCATAATAAATTAATACATTGAATTAGGTCTAAAGTAGATGGGATTACATTAAAATCTCATTTCATTTTATTAAAAATTTAATAAAACAGTGACAATTAAATGAGGCAATTGGTAAGAACAAGGAGATTACTTGATGTTTCATACATTCTCCCTCATTATGAAGTTTCATTTTTAACAGCTTGTTGACAGTGAGTCTCTCCTGAAAGCAGCAGGGCTAGAACCTTGAGTCAGCTTTGCAATCAACTTGAAGAAAAACCTTCAGATTGCCAGTTAGCACATCTGCCTCTCTAGGTAATTGAATTCTCGTTGAAAATTCATCATTGGAGATGTATTAGAAATAGCAGGAGAAAGAATGAAGTTAGTAGGTGGAAACTCTAAAAATAGAGACAAAAGAACGGCATGAGGCATAAGAAAACAATTTAGAAAGTTGTCACCTGCTGTAAGTTCTATTGCATTTCAACGGGGAGATTAGCTCCCAAAAGACTAATCTATTCCCATTTTACTTTTGTGCCACAGGCTGCAGTTTCAAGAGGTGTGGTGAGCTTCCTGGGCCTGCTGACTATACTGTCACATCCCAGAGCTTCGTCTACTGAAACACCCAGCTAATGGACCCAGCCACGCTTCCTAACAGTCCACCCAACAAGCCTCAGCTGGCTTGGCTCATTACAAAAATTCATAATCATTCCACATGATAGCCCACCAGCATCTGAGGTGCCAGCAAAAGCAATATTATTTTGCTAATATCTAACAATTCAGAGGCAGATGTCACAGCAGATATTCCATAGTTTTTGAGTCGTCATTGCAGTTTCTTGATATTGTGGACAAAGACTCAGAGGAGGCCTGAGCCTTACTGACCAGGCTCTGGATTTTGAGTGTGCTTTCCCCAACCTTCAGAGCTTCAGGACCTTTTTGTGCTTGATGTAAGCCCAGCCCTAACCAATGAGGACACTTATTTTAATGTCTATTCTAATCAATCAAGGTCAGGAGATTTGGCCAATAAAATTGCAAAAGGAGTCTGGAATATTTTGTAGCTTCTAGCATATAGCTAGACTAGCATTTGCAGACTGGCATGTATACAGTAGCTATGCAATAATAGTTAAAGGAATAAATGATCAACTAATAATTACTTTATCAGCAAACACAAGAGAAGAAAGATTGTTTTCTAAACTAATTGTTATAAAAGGGATAGAATTGTGGTTCTCAACTGAGGATGGTTCTCCTCTCCTCCCCCACAGAGGATATATGTCCCGTGTCTGGAGACAGTTTTGATTGTCATAATTGGGGAAGATGCCACTGGCGCCTAGTTGGTAGAGGCGGGAGATGCTGTTAAAATATCCTACAAGACACAGGAAAGCCCCCTGTGACCTGGAATTATGCAGCCAAAAATGTCAATAGTGCTGAGCTTGAGACATCCTGGGACAGAGAGAGAGAAGGAAACTGCCAACCCAGGACTGAGAAACACGGATAAATGTATGATGCAGAGCAGTCTTTAGGGACGGTTCATCATTGTCTGTTGAGATTTGTAGAGCAGGAAGACCTGAGCAGATAGAGAAGTGCTTCTGGTGGTAATGGCACTTTCACAAAGTTGGGAGCTGAGAGAGTGGAATTATGAAAATCCCACCTCCTTCTTGACACCCGCACTCACAAGCCTGCTGTGTGCAATCGTAACCCAGAAACTTTGGGCTAAAGCCAAAATTCAAACCCCAGCTATTCTACAAGAAAGGGCAAGAAGACCCTGCCCTGATTAACAATGACAACAATTTCCTTTTAAAATGTCAGAAGCCTTTCGACTTACAGAAGTAACTCCCTGCCACCCCTGCCTGCCACATAAAAGAAGGGAGAAGACTGTCTTATTTTTCCCTTCTAATTCATCGACCCACTTCTCTTTTTTAACTTAAAAAGACCATGCATAGTTTGAAAAGTCCTGGGTCTCAGCATTTCCCAAACTTCGGAAATTAGGGGAAATTGAAGATGATATTTAGTTGAGTGATTTCCTCTGTTTCCCCATAAACCTTATCGCTTATGACTTCAGGAGACACACAGCATCACTTGGTGGTGTAGGCTTTCTCACCCTATGGCACTGAGCTGTCCTTGACAGCATCCCCCCATGCTCTGGCTCTCCTGCTCCAGATCCCCTCACAAAATAAACAAAAACCAAAACCCTGTTCTATACCTATTCTATAGGACCCACCAGCATACACCCAGGCACTAGGTGTGATGAGATGGGCTGATACCTATTCTACGGGACCTGCCAGCATAGACCCAGGCACTAGGTGTGATGAGATGGGCTGATACCTATTCTACGAGATCCGCCAGCATAGACCCAGGAACTAGGTGTGATGAGATGGGCTGATACCTATTCTATGGGACCCGCCGGCATACACCCAGGCACTAGGTGTGATGAGATGGGCTGATACCTATTCTACGAGACTCGCCAGCATAGACCCAGGCACTAGGTGTGATGAGATGGGCTGATAGAGGCTTAATATGTTCCTCCATGTACTAGCAGGTGACTCTGAGACCCAAAAGAACTTGTCATAGTTGGCATAATATCAGACTGGAGAGAAAACTCTAGATATTCAGGGGGCCAAACCAGCTTTCTGTCAATGTCTAAATTATGCCAAAATAGCCATCCTGCCTCTGGGGAAGACCAGTCCCAGACCTAGCTGACAACAGATTTCATATTCCCTCTCCACTGGAATGTAGAGACATCTCCGGGAGAGAGAGAGAGAGGATAGTATGGACCACAGCACACTGTTAACAATATTTATGTTGATGGCTTTTTTGTTGTTTAAGAGATAAGGTCTCTCTCCGTCATCTGCACTGGAGTGCAGTGGTGAAATCATGGCTCACAGCAGCCTTGAACTCCTGGGCTCAAGTGAACTCCCAAAGTGTTGGGAATACAGGTGTGAGCCACTGCATCCTGCTGGCTTTTTAAATATAGTAGAATTGAACTCATCTTTTTATCTGACATTCTGTAGAGATCATTACAGGCCCACAAGGTTTTGCTTTTTTTTATGGGTTCTTAAAAACTACACAACATGATAGCACAAATATACACAATGAGGAAGGTCTCTGGAATCAAATCCATTTTTCTGTGAACCTGTACAGGCAGCTTACTTATGTCCCTGAGGTGGGAAACAGGGCAGCCCTCCACTCCACAATTTCTTCCTCTCTTGCTTTTCTTCTCTCTTTCCTGTTTCTCTATCTCCTCCTTTCTTCTTCTTTTTCTCCCATGCCATTTTTTTCTTCTCTATCTTACCATGCTTGGGCTCACCAGGAACTCTCAGGGGGTACCCAGAAGAACAGCTTGGCTTGAGGTGGCACCTGCAGCTGCAGGGCCGCTGGTGCCCTGATAGGAAGAAAGGAAAGCAGGCTCTTGTGCCACAAGATGATTCATCATTCAAACATTCATCAAACTTTTATTGAAGATTTAATTTCTGTCAAACAATGGCTGGGATGAAAAGATGAATTAGATAGGACCCAGGACAGAAGGGCCCAGGACTTCTCATTATTGCTGAAAAAAGGAACATGACAACAACGGGTCAAAATGAAATATGGACAAAGTCTGGAAATAAGTGTTTTAGTGGCATTTGAGCTCCATTGTGGAAGATGGCAGACGTCATCTGAGCTACAAACCTGTGCTGACAAAGGCACAGGTTTGTTATGAATGAAACCTGATCCCGGGGTGGAAAGGCACCAGAGTCACTGAAGCGGGGGCAGCAGGCCCACTGCCACGAAGAAGCAACATTTTCTGGGCCATGAGCACTTTTGTTAGTCTGAGAAAGTCAATGGAATCTTACTTAGAGCAATTTTTATCAGTGTGTAAAATAAATAAAATAAAATACTTAGGATTACGATGAAAACCTATTACCTGAAAGTACAATTCTATCCCTGGGCTTAGCTGTGGTCCATGGCCCCAGGTGAGCTACTCCTAAGTAAGGCCTAAGGCCAAATTACAAGTGTCAACTTACAGGCTGAGGAAGAAAATGGTGGAGACAACACAGGGATGAGGGGCAGTTTAGAATCAGCAGCCCACTGTGGTTACCCACCAAACCCATAGGAAGAGGAGCCCTTCCCCTAGGAAGACTGCAGCGGGAGGCTAAGAGTGGAGGCAGCGGGTGGCTAAGAGTGGGGTTAGCGAGTGGCTAAGAGTGGGGTTAGCGGGTGGCTAACACTGGTGTTAGAATTGCGCAAAATAAAGGCTCAGAGAACTAAAAACAGCTACAGGCACAAGCTGTGGTCTTTGCTAGACTGGGACTTCCCGCCTCCTCCCTCCCTGGAAGACTCATTTTTCCCTTGACAGGACGTCATTTTTATATCACGGAATGCCTCCCCTTAGCAATCAGGGCTAACCACACGCGTGACTTAATTCCGTCATCTTCCTTCATTCCAGAAGCTCCATATTTCTGAAAGAATATTTGCATAACCAGCTCACAGAGCAGTTTTTCCTGTTCGTCATCTGTTTCTGGGTAACCTAGACTCCTTTGAGCTCTGGATTTGAATGAAATTCGAATGCTGTAGGCCCCTCCAAGTACACCATTTTGGGATTCAAAGACTATTTCTAGGGTTTCTGATAAGCAAGTCAGCTTGCTCTGGGGAGCCACAGCTGATTCTGTCTTTGGGAAGAGTGAAGTTACCAAGACTAAAAGCTGGATTCTGGGGAACACAGGTGGGGTGACCAGGGACTGTGTTGAGAACAAAGAGCCAGCATCCAACAGGGACTCCAGAAGGCTGAGAATCTGTCCCCAACCAGACGTTGCAGCTCACGAAGAGCTGTAAGCTACCGGGCTTCTCCCATGCCCACTTAGAAGGAAGCTTTATCAAGAAAGCTTGGTTTCTATAAGCACCAGGATGAGCCTACACAAGAACACTGCTTTGTTCAAAGGATCTTCAGCTTCTATCCCTTGCTCACCACAGTATGTGCACTAGGACCATTAAAACTACTCAACTCTTTCTTATTTGTAGTAACAACTTACTAATCACAAATTACATGTTCAGTGATGGAAGCTATATATCTCTACATATTTTAGTTTATTTTATATTTTTGCTAAGAGGAATATGTTAAAGGACATGCACTAAAACATAAACACTATTTCAAAAACCCTAACAACTTCTCTCCTAAAATATTTCTATGGGAAGGAAATGCCAATTTGCTACCATCTCTCTCATGTGGATGCCTGTAAATAACACTGCCCACCACAAACAGTATATTCAATATGCTGCCTTCTCCCTCACTTGCCTGTGGACTATACTATATTACCCCCTATATTCAATATGCTACTGAGTCCAGAATTGGTGGGTTGTTGGACTCACTGACTTCAAGAACGAAGCCGGGGACCCTTGCAGTGACTGTTACAGTTCTTAAAGACAGTGCGTCCTGAGTTTGTTCCTTCTCATGTTCAGACATGTTGGGAGTTTCTTCTTTCTGGTGGAATCGTGGTCTCGCTGGTTCCAGGAGTGAAGCTGCAAACCTTCGCGGTGAGTGTTACAGCTCTTAAAGTGATACGTCCGGAGTTGTTCTTTCCTCCCATCTGGAGTTGTTCATTCCTCCCGGTGGGTTCGTGGTCTCGCTCCTCTCAGGAGAGAAGCTGCAGACCTTTGCAGTGAGTGTTACAGCTCATAAAAGCAGCATGGACCCAAACAATAAGCAGCAGCAAAATTTATTACAAAAAGTGAAAGAACAAACCTTCCACAACCCCAACCAGGACCCTAGTGGATTGCCACTGGTGCTTCGGGCAACCTGTTTTTATTCCCTTATCTGGCCCCACCCACATCCTGCTGATTGGTCCATTTTACAGAGAGCTGATTGGTCTGTTTTACAGAGAGCTGATTGGTCCATTTTGACAGGGTGCTGATTGGTGCATTTATAATGCCTGAGCTAGAAACAAAAGTTCTCCAAGTCCCCACTAGATTAGCTAGACACAGAGCACTGATTGGTGCATTCGCAAACCTTGAGCTAGATAAAGGGCGCTGATTGGTGTGTTCACAAACCTCGAGCTAGACACAGAGTGCTGATCGGTGCATTTACAATTCCTTAGCTAGACATAAAGTCCCCACTAGACTCGGGAGCCCAGCTGGCTTCATCTAGTGGATCCTGCACTGGGGAGGCACGTGGAACTGCCTGCCAGTCCCGCGCGTTCTGCCGGCACTCCTCAGCCCTTGGGCGGTTGATGGACTAGCGCTGTAGAGCAGGGGGCAGTGCTCATCAGGGAGGCTCAGGCCATGCAGGAGCCCCCCGCAAGGTGGAGGTTCAGGCATGGCGGGCTGCAGGTCCCGAGCCCTGCCCTGCAGGGAGGCAGCTGAGGCCCAGCGAGAATTCGAGCGCAACGCCAGCGGGGCCGGCACTGCTGGGGGACCCAACGCACCCTCTGCAGCTGCTGGCCCGGGTGCTAAGCCCCTCACTGCCCAGGGCTGGCGGCGCCGGCGGCCGCTCCGAGTGTGGGGCTGCCGAGCCCACGCCCACCCGGCACTCGCGCTGGCCCGCAGGCACAGTGTGTAGCTCCGGTTCCGGCCTGCGCCTCTCCCTCCACACTTCCCCCAAGCTGAGGGAGCCGGCTCCGGCCTCTGCCAGCCCAGAAAGGGGCCCCCACAGTGCAGCCGCGGGCTGAAGGGCTCCTCAAGCGCGGCCAGAGTGGGCGCCCAGCCAGAGGAGGTGCTGAGAGCCAGCGAGGGCTGTCACATGCTGTCACCTCTCACTACCTTCTCCCTCACTTGCGGATGCTGGTGGACAACACTACCAACCACAGAGTATATTCAATATGCTGCCTTCTCCTTCACTTGCGGATGCCTGTGGACGATATACTACCCACCACAGAGAGTATATTCAATATGCTGCCTTCTCCCTCACTTGCGGATGCCTGTGGACGATATACTACCCACCGCAGAGAGTATATTCAATATGCTGCCTTCTCCTTCACTTGCGGATGCCTGTGGACGATATACTACCCACCGCAGAGAGTATATTCAATATGCTGCCTTCTCCTTCACTTGCGGATGCCTGTGGACGATATACTACCCACCGCAGAGAGTATATTCAATATGCTGCCTTCTCCCTCACTTGCGGATGCCTGTGGACGATATACTACCCACTGCAGAGAGTATATTCAATATGCTGCCTTCTCCCTCACTTGCGGATGCCTGTGGACGATATACTACCCACCACAGAGAGTATATTCAATTTGTGAAAGCCCAATTTGAAGAGGAGGTTCACTGAGAAATCAGTCAGCCAGCATCCAAATGGATAGTCAGCAAGTTAAAGAAGGGTAGAAGGTTTAGAGAGCAGACACAGCAAAACAGAGCCAAAGCTTTTCAACCATCCTTGGGAAAGGAGCTGCTGACATATCTGTAGGAAACAGTAAATGTATGTTTTCTATATTTGAGCAAATTGGTGTAGAGCAACAAATCCCCTGGCTGCCCAAGACTGCAGGTATTAGGTTCTCTCCAACCCTGGTGTCATGCTGTGGCTTTATGCTGGAGCTCTGCCGTAACACTGCTACCTATCGACGATGCTGACGGGTCACACACAGAATTCATCTTCTTGGTAACGTGTTGATAATTTCATGCACCTCGTGGAAAAATCACATTGAGGAAGATGAGCTTCATTTTGAAAGGAAAAAAAGAGATTAGTTTTAGTACAAATTGTCATTCATTAATCCACTAATGGATAACTCAGAGCTTGTCTCTGCAGAGCCGTTTCTGACTTGGCCAAAAAAAGAAAAAAAAAGCAGAAAAGAAAGCAATTGCACAATGATTCAGCTTGCGATTTAACATTCAAGAGCCTAACAAATGCATTCAGTGAAAATCGAGCCTTATTAAGCCCTCCTGACTTTGACAAAGTGCTTCGGGTGCAGACAGATGCCTCTGACACTAGACTTGAGGCACTGCTGTCTCTGATAATGAAGGAAGAGCAACACCCAAAGATGTATAAACACAAGGAACTTTTAAAAGAGAAACTCTGTAACTTTCTATTTCAAAAAAGTCTTTGTCTTCGAAGTTTGTCTACGTGGCAGGCTTGTTGAAATTTTCTTCCTAAACAAAATCCGAACGATAGAAAAGCAAAGTTTGTCTTGAGAGAATGTTTTATTGAGGATTTTAATCAGCATTATGATCATGTTCTTGAGGCATTTACATATATACTGAATATAACACACTATGCTGAGCGCACTGTAGTGAATAGTAAATTATTATGCTTGGATGTGTATATGACTTTATTAAAAAAAACTACTCCTTAAACTCTAAGAATTTTTAAATCTAATATAATGGAATAGAGACATTTAGTTGTTTTTCAAATGGAGAAGAGATTTATTGTCAGACAAACATACCCAAGTTTTAACTTTTGCTATTTTGCTCATTATTTTCTCATTTTGGTTCTCTTCATTTGCATTTGAATGTGTTTTTCTTCCTCAGAACATTTCTATTGTATATTTTACTTTTAGTAGCATGTAGTGTTCATATAATTGCCCCATATTTTTAATGTTGAAACATTCTCTTAATAATCTATTGAACCATCCTTCCTCTTCTCTCCTCCCACAGCCTACCTGAAGGGGCCTGCTAACACATTTGGATGGAATCCTTTTGTTCTGTCACCCACACTCTGGTCCCAGCAGTGCCGGTGGGAAGGTATACGGGACCAGGACTGCCCACACGTTGCCCACTCAAGCCATTCTCTGTAATTGGACTAATGAAGGTGTTATGCAACACTGTGACAAATGTTAACTTTATGTACCCTGTCACTCTACAAATCAAAAGAAATGAATTCATAAGACATAGTTTTGATGGTGGGGGCATTTCTGATAGAATTTGAAATTATTAAAGAATCTCAGGGGCATTAAGTTTGAAAGTAAAATCATTAGATCCGTCCAAATAAATGGGGCTGATATTGGGAGAATGCATGTATGTACACAGCTTGTCTTTCCCCCACAGTCCCTAAAATTGGAAACACACCACCAAGAGGAAGTAATAACACTGCAGTCCAATATTCAAAGTCAGATTTTTACTTGTATTGATGATTTTTAACATTTTGGAATATCACTCTATGCCTCCATCTGAAAGTTGTTATAATACCAGAATTCCAGGGCTGTGTTCACTGCAGTATTTTATAAAAGTAATATTTTTCTTAGTTATTTTAGGGGGATGTAAAATGAAAAAAAAATTATGGCAGGGATAATTTTTTAGTCTCCTTCCAAATCAACAATCCATATTTTTTCCTAACTCTCACTGGTTGGATATTCTTTCACTGCAGGATTATCAGCTAGTAAATACCTCATAGGAGGGGAAAAAATCTCCTTCAGACTTAATTCACATTATTTCAGATTTACCTTGCATCTCTCAATTTCCACCCTTTTTCTCATCTCTTTAGTAAGGAAATGAGACAGCATCTTTTGAAAAGGGAACGCCTGAAGTCATTTTTCAGTCCTTGAAATGTTTCTGAAACAGATCAATGCCCATCAACATTGCTGCTACAGCGCCCAGTCATTCTTGGTGGTGAAGAAGAAGAGAGGACACACATGGCTGGCTGCCTGCCTGTCTAGAGAGAGGGATGGGTTATCTTAATAGCATTCATTCCAAATCTACAGTGTATGTCATGGTTGTTTGGCCAGAAATGCAGTATATCTGTGCGTCCAATATCACTCTGGAAGTTGTCAGCAAAATATGGTGTTTAAACTATATCATAGAATCATAGCAAGAGGCTTCCAGTGCTCCCCAGAAGGGTTTTGACATCTTCTTATTATTGTTTATCTGCACCTCTATAATGTGTTAAAATAAAAACCTTAGCCAAATTAAATTCAACAGAATTTAACTGAGCAAAGAGCAATTCGCCAATCGGGCAGCCTCCCAAATCAGAGAAGGCTGAGAGAGACTCCAGCACAGCCATGTCATAGCAGATTTATGGACAGAGAAAGGAAAGTGATATACTGAAAATGGAAACGAGCTACAGAAACAGCTGGATTGGTTACAGCTCAGTGTTTGCCTTATTTGAATGTGGCTTGAACAGCTGGCCCCCTTTGATTGACCAAAACTCAGCAATTGGCACAAGAGTAGGTTACAATCTGTTTACACCTCCCTTTAGATTATAGTTCACTATGTACAGAGAAACCTTTAGGCTGAACAGAAAATATGAAAGGAGGCAGTTAGGCTAAACTTGATTTAACAGATTCATAGTGTTGTTGATGCCTAGGGGCTTATTACAAACAAAAATTCACAAGTTTTCTATATGTCATATCAAATTTTGGCCCTATAGTTTCTGTCCAGCCTCTTGGTTAAGTTCAAACTTACCATAGATACTTTAATGTGATTGCATAACCAATGAATCATTTTTTTAATTCATTCCAACAAACACAAATGTTATCTATTTACATGTAGACGGGCAGGCTCGACTGTAGGCACTGGGGCAGGGCACGTTAGCAGTTAAGTGCAGTAAGATGTTAAAAGAATCAAATGACAGAAATGTATAACAGGACCACTGAACGGGAAGCACAGAGTAAATAGTAACAGGAGCACTGAACGGGAAGCACAGAGTAAATAGTAACAGGAAGACTGAACGGGAAGCACAGAGTAAATATCAGCGAATTCTACCCTGTTACAGAAATGTTAAAACTTATAAAGTGCTAATACCCGTTAGTGTCTTCATAGCGCTTTCAGGAAATGCATTCAATATTAGTTCCATGTCTTTAGAAAGACTGTTTTGAAAAAATATAAATCATGTTATTCCATGGTAATGATGTTACTTTAATAAACTAATGACATGTATGGGTGCTAATACAATGGTTATTATTAGTGTATTAACAAAGTAACCAATTAAAGATGTAGAGTTTTCAAATCAAACTTTGGGAAAGCACTGATGAACACATGGCACCCACTCAGGAAGCACTGCAGACTACTTATCTGTTGTCTCTGGGCAAAGGATTCACTCTTCTGAAGCTATTTAGGCTAATATCTATTATTCCTTTCTATATTCTATTAATACTAGAGTCATCTAAGTTTATTCCTTGGCTCCAACAAACACTATTTAAGCTAATGATGGCATTCAATGGAATCAAGAAGCACATAAACATCACAGTCAAAAGCCAATCTTGGGATAGTTCCTCCATTCACAAAAGAATCTATCTATCTCTGACTTTTTAAGTGTACCATAATTATTGGAAGACAATGGAAGCTGACTCTTGACATAAGACACATAAAAGTTGGTAATTTCAAAAAAGTTTCCCAATTTCTTCATCAATAGCTCATCCAGTCAGTGCAGTAAAGCAAAATAGATGAGTTCTCAGATAAGACTAAACTATAGAAGAGACGGACGAAACCTGTTTTATTACTGAAATAAGTCATTTTTAAATTACCTTGTCATTTATATTGGGTTTAGCTTCTCTTAATTTGTAACATGAATTATCATATTTTATTCTTCAAAATATTGAACAGAGAATAAATGCCAAGGCAATATTACCCTTAAAACACTACTATTTTAAAAAAATCTTCAGCTATTAGACTTGTCTCAAATAAATAACTTTTCTATCATGTTCATTTATAACTAAGAAAGTGTGTATGGGTCTTGAAGTGTTATAAAAGCTATAGGACTTGCTCTCAGCTAAAGAAACCACGGTTTACGCATGCATGGACATTATAGTCTCAGCAACAACAACAAAAATGTCAACTTACAGAAATATTTTGTTAACAACTTAGGTAACCAAGCTTTTAAATGCAATATAGAGCAATCTTTGAAAGTGCTTTAGTGTGGGGAACAAAGCATTGAATAGTATAGCTAATGCTAAAAGTCATTAGAAGCCATTATATTTTAAACTATCATGAACAACAACTGAAAAAAAATTCAGTAGACTGAGTCTCCACTTAGTTAATGAAGCATGTGTTGCTACATGTTTCATGAATATAACAATGCCTACATTCACTGAAACATTGACCCTCAGAGTCTCTCAAGTGGTAACGCCAATAATCTTCACTTGCAGATATAGAAAATACCACACAGAGGTAAAATGAATAAACACCTGGCCATTTAGTCCAATGCATTTTCTTGTAGCTGTGGCTTCCACTTGTTTCTTGTTACAAACAAACTCTAGTCCCTCTAAATCACATAGTCTTTAGAACAGAGAAACTTCCAGAGTTCAAATGGCTGTGGGTCTTGTTTTCATGAATGCATTTTTCTAATGTGGTCATAATTGTTGCCTTCAAGACCTTCTCTACAGGCTTGTGGATTATTTTTAACAACATCCTTTCTGGATTTTTATTTTTACTATAAATTTTTAAAGTTTTTGACTTTATTATTACACAGAATAGCCTGGACATTAGGATTTTTTAAAGAAGCTTCCTGGGTGATTCCATGTGTGACATTTGTAAACAATTATTCTATACTACATTTTCTGTTAAAAAATAAATGAAAGTACAGAAAAGTGTAAATTTTTTAGGTAATTGGCTTAATTCTTTAATTCACAAAGTAAGTTTTAGGCTTCACATAAGTTAATCAACAGAAATGTAGTTTCCATGAGATGTCATTATAATCTCTCTGTAGTTAATATGCTAACATTGTGAGGTAAGATAAATGCCTTTTGAAACTCGAATGTAAACACACTCTTTCTAGAGTTAACCAGTGTTATTTTTATACCTTGCTTCAACCTTTCCACACTTCCACCTGCCAACAACCCTCCCCTAGACATGACTCCCTCCTGCTTCATTCCAGGTGGATGGCCCTTTAAGCTTTCACTAGGGGAAGCATCTTGACTGTGTAACTCACAGCCTGGCAAAGCGGCTGGTTTCAGGAGTGATAACACCAGTCACTACAAGGTTACAATGTTTCTTCTTCTAAAGGGCAGGGGCTTCCCAGAAAATTCCGTTCATGCTCTCAGTTCTGCCTGTGGGGTAAAGCGAACTAATTTTACTCAGTCTTCTGTGTAAAAGCTGCTACCCTTCCAATGTTTGTCCCTCCAAAACTCATGTTGAAATTTCACTGTCATTATGATGATATTGGGAGGTGAGACCTTTAAGAGGTGCTTAGATCATGAGGGCTCTGCCTTCGTGAATGAGCTAGTGCTGTTATGCAGAAGCAGGCTCCCTCTCCCTCTCCCTCTTCCTCTCCCCCTCCCTCTCCCCCTCCCCCTCCATTCCCCCCTCTTCCCTCTCTTTGCTCTTTCTCCATGTGGTGTCTTCATGTCATAGCACAGCAAGAAGGCCTTTGTCAGATGCCGGCCCCTCAATTCTGGATTTTCCAGCCTCCAGGAATGTGAGTCAATAAATTTCTGTCCATTATAAATTACCCAGTCTGTGGTATTCCATTATATATAGCAGGAAAAATGGACTAAAAAACACTCTATGGTTTAATGAAATTAGCATGTTTTCTTTGCCATTTTTCTTCCATTTCCTAGAAATAGAGATTGCAAATGGATGCCATCTACATCAATATTCATCTAGAATCTAATTACAGTTCTTTCAGCCATTCAGTGTTTTGGTTATCTATTTCTAGGTTAAAATATACTGCCAAAATGAATGACTTAACCCAGCAGCTTATTAGTGTATTTCATCGTTTTGTGGTTTGACTGGTCTTATCGTAGTTGTTGATTGGAATCTCCCAAGTGGTTGCAAGTTAGACGGCAGTGGGGCTAGAACCATCTGAAAGCTCACATGGGGTGGCCTCTTCACTCACATCAGCCGTCCTTCCCCCCACTGCCTCCACATGTGCTCTCAGCCTCCAAGGAAATTGCCACTTGGCTTGAACTTTTTTTTTTTTTTTGACGGAGTCTTGCTCTGTTGCCCAGGCTGGAGTGCAATGACGTGATCTTGGCTCACTGCAAACTCTGCCTCCCGGGTTTCAGTGATTCTCCTGCTTCAGCCTCACAAGTAGCTGGGATTACAGGTGCCCACCACCATGCCTGGCTCATGTTTGTATTTTTGTAGAGACGGGGTTTCACCATGTTGGCCAGGCTGGTCTCGAAATCCTGACCTCGTGATCAGTGGCTTAGATTTTTAATAGCTTGAGAATCCCAAAGTACTCACACTTCTAACATGGAAGCTGACTTCTAAAAAGCAGGAAACAGAAGCTTTGAGAGCATTTAAGGGCTACACCCAGAACTAGCACAGTATTATTTTGGCTGTATTTCATTGGTCAAAGCAGTCATTATACTTGCCCCTGTTAAAGGAGGAGGAGAGGTAGACTCCATTGCTTGATAGGGTCACATGATAGAAGAGCTTGTGGAAGACATTGTTGTGATCACACTTGGTTGGAAAATACAATCTCCCACATTCAACAAACCTTTGATGAGTGCCTTTCATGCCCAGATACCAGGCTAAGTCCCAATGATTAGAATGTAAGTAATCCATAGTCCCTACAAGTTAATAATTGTAGAAGCTGAGTCACATACTACCTCCATCCCCTAGCCTTCCTCACAGGTACTGCTGTCAAGCAACTGCCTGATATTTACATCAATATTTCTTTCCACTATAGACATGACTTTGCTTCTATCCCTGTAAAGTTGTACCTGGTTGATCTCACCCTCTATTCTAACCTAAAAATCTCATTCTGAATATCCACCTCTTCAGCTGTCATTATCCAATAAGCATACTGTTCACATTTTATATAAATTGTTCATTTTCTTTTTCAACATATATTTATTGAGTACTTTCTCTTTTTTTATTATACTTTAAGTTCTAAGGTACATGTGCACAACGTGCAGGTTTATTACATATGTATACATGTGCCATATTGGTGTGCTGCACCCATTAACTCATCATTTACATTAGGTATATCTCCTAATGCTATCCCTCCCCCTGCCCCGACCCCATGACAGGCCCCAGTGTGTGATGTTCCCCATCCTGTGTCCAAGTGTTCTATAGTGAAGGCATTGATAAAAATATATACATTAAATGGAACATGAACAATCACTTAGCCCTTTGTCATACTGCTAGATTCTCCCCAAAGCTAATATTAATTCATCGACACATCCCGAATACAGCGTTCCAGTGAACTAAAACCTCTGTAAATGTGTTATATGCCAGCCCATATTTCTACAGCTAATTCACAAAGAAAGACTATGAGGCTTTCACAGGAGCCATATTTGCTATATCTGATCTATGAGAACCGTATCCTATCAAAAAAGGAAATAGATTTAGTTTAATGACTTAATGCAAATATAAACAGGTCCCAATTGATTACTGTTTTCTATTTTAGGGTCTTACATGATATTTGTTTTATAACATTTTATATTTTATTATCTTTTTGAGTATTAACACTTATTTTATTTTATTTGATCTTTGAAAGCACCCACACCTGTGTAACAAGAATCATTAGTTACAATTTAATTAATATACTCAGTTGAGTGTAAATCATCGGACTTCATGATCCAGAGTTCCACCACAACATTGTTTTGTCTCAAGTCATCCTCAATAGCAGCACTGATTACTGTACCGTTAGTATCCTGCTTACAAAGAGTTCCAATTGGTCTACAAATTAATAGACCAAAAAGGAGTTATCTACGAAACCATTTCCTTCATATTTGAACCCAACGTAAGGGTCTAAAGGCTATAATCTCTCACACAAAAACTCTTCAGATAAGACAAACACATGACTTTGGCTTTGGAAGCATACGATTTTCTAAAATATGAACACATAGACTTGGTTTCTGGTAGCTAAATTTTGTTTATCCATTTTTATTTTTGCATCTGATAACCAGGACCATAAATGAATTTGGAAATAATAAATTATAAATTATTTGGAATAAATAAAATTAAAGTTATTTCTAACTTCCGTATTATCAAAAACAGGCTAGTTTCATTCCTCTGCTGAATCAACTCACTTGTGGCAGAGCTATGCTGTTTTTGGATCTGATACTCTAGGATTCCCTGGAAGCCGCCTGGGATGGGCATGCTTGAAGCTCCTTGTGGTCAGTTTTTCCTGTTCATAAAATGTACTTCTCATCTGGAAAACCAGAATACTACTAAAGTCTGTTTTGGTGCAGGCCTGGATATAATGATATCAAATTATCCATTCCATCTCTAAAATATTTCTCAAATATTAACTAATTAAATCAATTACATGGGTAACTTGCTTAAAGGTAGTGACTATATTTTTTTAAGAATGACATGAGCCCACTGCAGACTATTAAGAATCCTGATGTCGCCTGATCAATGTTACCAATCTACAGTATTAAAAGTATTCATATATTTTATGGCATTCTGTTTCTAACCTATAGGGAAACTAAGTCACAGGGCTTTATAGCCCTGTAAAAGATTCGAGGTGTCATTCATTCCAACACTAAAATTAAAGGCTTTCCAGATCCTACTTATAAGTCTTATCCACCAGACCATAAATTCTGCTTTTAAAAATCATTAAATCCCCCTTTATTTCAAATGAGAAAAGTTCCTTTTAGACCTAGGGGTCTTAGTGCCAAAAATGAAAGCATTTGTCATAAAACCACAAAAAGAACTTTGATTAAAGAACCACTAATGAAGATCTGACATTTAATCTGCTCTTTTATTGGATAAGATCTTTAAATATTCTCTTTATGAATTCATTTGGAATAGTACTTGATCATAAGAACGTGACTGTAAGCTGGTACTAAAAGAAGATAATTAAGCAATATGTTCTGCCAAGGACATCTCCACGCTATACCATCCATCATCCCACCTGGAGAGTTAATAATTTCAGTCATGTTGCCGTGACATTGTAATGAGAATCTTTCATATCCCGCAGCGCCTTTGTCAACTGGACCTGTTCTCAGGACAAATACTGGCAGCTCTGTAATAAAACTTTCATATGCTTGCTGTGCCCCTTCTGAGGTCCCCCCGCCCCAACATTAGTAAAGGAAAATGCTAACAGGGCTTAGATGGCAGACAGGCTCCTAAGGACTCTCACCTCACACTCCAGTCGCCTTTGTGGACATGCTACCAACATACACTGAGATAAACAACATTGTACAAAGTACCAAAGGCAAACTGTATGCGCTATTTATTAATACAGAGAGAGAAGCAGATATGCCAAAATGATATACTAAGAAATAGAGCGATATTTTAAGAGGAAATTTAAAAATAGTTTTGTGAAAGTGACTTACTATTGAAGGTCTAACAGCACCTTTTTCTCTTTGCTTTTTTATTTTCCCTCAAGAAGTTTTTTGTTGGTTAAAAATTTGTATAAAGCCAAAGACAGTTGTACAATTGAAATCCTCCCTACACCACTACATTCAAGTCTCATCCAAGGCCTCATCTCAACAAAAACACTGAAAGTAAAAAGAGGCTGTCAGAATAACAATGAGAATTTGCTTTTCAGAATCCCAGTCAACTGGGGTGTGTGTGTGTGTGTGTGTGTGTGTGTGTGTGTGTACATGTTTCTTTTGCCCACATACAGATAACAGGAAACCTGTACCAGAGAAGCACTTACTCCCACAGTCAAAAAGATAATAATTTCCACATTATTAGTAATTTTTATTTACTGACCAAACAATTGTAATAGGTGTTAGTCTGTGTTTGTGGCTTTCAAATAGCTCATTTGTGGAAAAATCTGACCTTTTCGTAAACCTTTATGAGGGTAGAAAAGACTTTAGGCTGGGTGCAGTGGCTCACACTGTAATCCCAGCACTTTGGGAGACCGAGGCAGGTGGATCATGAGGCCCAAAGATTGAGACCATCCTGGCCAACATGGTGAAACTCCATCTCTACTAAAAATACAAAAATTAGCCAGGCGTGTTTGGCGCATGCCTGTAGTCCCAGCTACTCGGGAGGCTGAGACAGGAGAATCGCTTGAACTTGGGAGGTGGAGGTTGCAGTGAGTTGAGAATGCGTCACTGCACACCAGCCTGGCGACAGAGCGAGGCTCTGTCTCAAAGAAAAAAAGAAAAAAAGAGAAGACTTTAGACTACACCATGAGGTCCTGGAAACCCACAGATGTTAGATGTTTGCCCTCAGAAAGGCCCATAGGAAAGGCTTTCTATTGACCCCACAGGAATACAAGTAACTCTCTCAAGGTTTTCAACTTTATGTTAAGATCTTGAAGTCTCATGGGGCTGAAGACAAAATATTACATCAGAAAAAGATTGTGTGGGGAAAGGGTTTAACTGTATTGCATTTTCCATTGAGGAAGCAAACCAAAGAAAAATTGGAGGCACCAACAGCATTTTCTTGCTGAGCTTAGTTTTGTCCATATCATAGTAGCTTTTGTCTTTCCAGGTTACGGTGGAGATTTAGGGAGATTTTTTTTGCTCTAAGTAAAGGTTTTGTGTCTCTATGAAGAGATGGGATTCAGTTGGGTCTCTACTCAGACCCTTCATCGCGCATATCACAGTGGCCTGGACACTGGAGGAAAGATTTCCTTTCTCACCTATCACTGGGTTCACCGCTGAAGCCCATGTAACAAAAGACAGATTAACATGCGGAAAGCATACAGGTTTACTAAAGTAAGTCTCATGTGACATGAGAGCCTTGGAAAATGAAGACCCAAAGAAACAGAGTGATCTGTGCATCTTTATGCTGGGTGTGACGACGTGGATAGCTGTGAAGAAGTATCATTGGACAAAGGAGGAAGGGCCTAATGGTAACAAACCGAGGCAACACTTTTTGAACGAGGCCTGTTTTCTCAGATTCTTCTCTGTCCTCATGTCCTCAGAACAAGGACATTCATTACTTCCAGGTATGAGGTGGGCACCTCTCACATGAGGATCTTATGACCTAATTCTGGGGAAGGTCAGAAAATTATTTTCTAGGTTTTTTTTGTTGTTGTTGTTGTTGTTGTTGTTGCTTTTGAGAGGGAGTCTCGCTCCATCGCCCAGGCTGGAGTGCAGTGGCACGATCTCGGCTCACTGCAACCTCCATCTCCTGAGTTCAAGGGATTCTCCTGCCTCAGCCTCCCATGCCTGGGATTACAGGCACCCGCCACCACGTCCGGATAATTTTTGTATTTTTAGTAGAGACGGGGTTTCACCACGTTGGACAGGCTGATCTCGAACTCCTGTCATCAGGTGATCCATCTGCCTCAGCCTCCCAAAGTGCTGAGATTACAGGCATGAGCCACTGTGCCCCGCCTCTTTTCTAGTTTTTATCACCTACTTCCGGGGAGAGGGGTGGGAGAAGGTCAGAGGGTCCTTCCTGCTTCTGTGGTTTTCTCAAATGCCAAGATGCCATATGTTTTGGTGTCAAGCCCCGAATTTCATCAGCTGCAACTATTTTCACCTCTCCTGCTCCCATGAGACTCCATGTTCCCCAAAGGCCATTTCTTCTCATCTGTGACTCTCCATCCCACACACAATGCTTGGCACTGTGATTAATATGTGCTTAGTGCATATTAGTTACCTTGAAAATTTTCTCAAGGCCAGACTCCAAAAAAGATCATAAATACATGGAAACCAGTGGAATCAGGTAAAGGCAAAACTATTCAAAGAAACTCGACTCACCATTGAGAGAAAAAGAAAGTCAACCCCTCTCTGTGCTAAGTAAAAATTTTACTTTATTTCAGCACTTTTCAAAACTACATGAGTCACATAAAAAAATCACTAGGGCTGGGTGCAGTGGCTGACGCCTGTAATCCCAGCACGATGGGAGGCCAAGGCAGTGGATCACCTGAGGTCAAGAGTTTGAGACCAGCCTGACCAACACAGTGAAACCCCGTCTCTACTGAAAATACAAAAATTAGCCAGGCGTGGTGGTGGGCACCTGTAATCCCAGCTAGTTGGGCGGCTGAGGCTGGAGAATCACTTGAACCTGGGAGGCAGAGGTTGCAGTGAGCTGAGATCGCACCACTGCACTCCAGCCTGGCGACAGAGTGAGACTCCATCTGAAAAAAAAAAAGAAACAAAGAGAAAGAAAGAGAGAAAGAAAGAAAGAAGAAAGAAAGAAAGAAAAGAAAGATCGCCAGAAGCCTTGGAAAGTCACCTCTCTTAATAAAGGCAACTGTTTTCCTGTGGAAGACATTACATTATGTACGGACATCTTTCCTTTTTATGAAGGACATATTAGTGTTCTTATTTATTGACCTGATCCTAACACCTCTAAATTTTAAATGAAATTTTTTCCTATATTTAACCTGATATGTTGGTCCTTTTTGGGTGGGTTTATAGTGGATATTCCAGTTTTCTTTGTTGTTACATAAACTCTTGATTTGTGTTCCAGAAATTTAGTCCCACCTTCCTTTTTTTCCTGTGAAAATACTTTTCAGGATGATGGCCACTTCACTGTTCCAGGAGAAATGTAAATTTGAGTTCTGAAATTGTTTTTGAACACCTGGGTTTCTTCTTTTTGTGTTTTAACTGAGAAGTAAACAAAAATGTTTCACTTAAACACTTAGACATGATGTATTCTATAAGTTAACTGTTTACCATGGAATAAAGTCACCTTTAGAAAATGACAGGAAAAAATAGATGGGAAGGTGTTTATTCTCTGATATTTTTCCAGACCCCACAGGAGCAAGGAGGGTGGTAACCCATGCTTTTCTTCCCTAAAGCAACAGCCATTTCTACCCTCCCCCCCCACAAAAAAAAAAAAAAACTGCTGCTGTCCCTGAACACCTAAACGCCCTAAATTCTTTCTTTACTCCATTCTGCTCCTGCTCATTCCTCTAATGTGTATAAACTTCCCATATACCAGAGAAGATGAGGATCCCTTTGGTCATATCTTGTCAATACCAAATAGAATATGACAAGTGATAAGACCTTACAGTTGTCTAATTCTTAAAGTTTCAAATGTTTCCCATGATTTCTCCACCGTGGCCTCATATATGTCGTTGCCATCCTCGTTCCTGTGGAACTGGAAAGATTTACTGTTTCTGTTCTGAATTTCAACCCTCAGTGTAAGCAGTGGGCAACAAAGCACCCTGTCCATGAGGAAAAATAATAAAGAAAACATTTAACCTAGAAAACAATAAATGTTTGTTTCAAAATGTTTTGTATTCAGTTAAAGGGTGACTGAGTACAAAATAAACCAAACCAAGGAGAATTTTCATCTAAATTTAACAAAGTGGGAGACATCAAGAGTAATTGTCAGTGGGCTTGAGAAACAGATCTCAAAGTAAATCTCTGAAAACCGATTCAAGATCCTGATATGTAAGAACTGCAATCAAGCAAGGAAGCACAGATAAGCAAACAAAACATCTAAAAGAAGGCTTTTACATTTAAAAAAAAATCAGAAAATAGTACTTGACAAACTTCTAATAAAATTCAAAACCCTCAAGAAAAATGGGAGGAGGAAATGCCACGTTAACTGCCCCTGCTCTATTGTACTCAAAACTCCTGCAGGTGCACAGACGCAGGGAAGAGAGAGTGTTGTGGTAAGCACGCCTGCTATGTTAGAGGAACTCTACAAATGAATCACATGAAACGGAATGGTTCCATTGTCACTGAGTAGAATCTGCTGTTAGAGGAACTCTATGATGAATCACATGAAACAGAATGGTTCCGTTGTCACTGAGTAGAACCTGCTATGTTAGAGGATCTCTATAAATGAATCACATGAAACAGAGTGGTTCCGTTGTCACTGAGTAGAACCTGCTGTTAGAGGAACTCTATGATGAATCACATGAAACAGAGTGGTTCCGTTGTCACTGAGTAGAACCTGCTGTTAGAGGAACTCTATAAATGAATCACATGAAACAGAATGGTTCCGTTGTCACTAAGTGGAACCTGCTATGTTAGAGGAACTCTATAAGGAATCACATGACACGGAATGGTTCCATTGTCACCGAGTAGAACCTGCTGTTAGAGGAACTCTATAATGAATCACATGACACGGAATGGTTCCATTGTCACCGAGTAGAACCTGCTGTTAGAGGAACTCTATAATGAATCACATGAAACAAAATGGTTCCATTGTCACCAAGTAGAACCTGCTATGTTAGAGGATCTCTATAAGGAATCACATGACACGGAATGGTTCCATTGTCACCGAGCAGAACCCATTGGCCAGTAACTCTGACATATATTATTTTCTGGATATTAAACACAAACATAAATATTAAAAATGTTTATGTTGGCCAGGCATGATGGCTTATGCCAGTAATCCCAGCACTTTCGGAGGCCCAGGCAGACACATCATGAGGTCAAGAGATTGAGACCAGCCTGGCCAACATGGTGAAACCCCGTCTCTAATAAAAATACAAAAATTAGCCGGGCATGGTGGTGCACTCCTGTAATCCCAGCTACTCAGGAGGCTGAGGCAGGAGAATTGTTTGAACCTGGGAGGCGGAGGTTGCACTGAGCCAAAATTGTGCCACTGCACTCCAGCCTGGGCAAAAGAGCGAGACTCCGTCTCAAAAAAAAAAAAAAGTGTTTATGTTGAAGACAATGTTTCCACCCACAGATCTCTAAGAGATTTGCCCTAAAATTACAAACTGTTTTGTAAAGTAGAACACAAATGCCCCACGACTCTCCCTACATTTTTTTATATTGTTCCTGTGATCATTGTCTCTCTTTTCAATACGTTTCTCATTCAAACAAACTGGAAAATTCAGGTGATTATCTGAATCAAAAAACAGATATTTTACCTAAATTATCAGAACTGGGCTCTTAAACATTTTGCTTTACTGTGGCCTGTGGCTAAGCAGACTTGTTCTCTGTGCACTAAAGCCTCCCAAATCATTTACATTATTTTAACCCCTGGTCATATAAATTATTAGTTCTGCTTTAGAGATTAGGAAATTGATGCATTTCTCTTGCATTTTACACATATTAAGGTGGTCAGTTTACTAAATGTGGAAGACATAAATATTAGTGTGATTCAGTCTCGCCTGAAAGGAACTCACACAGATAAGCATATAGATTTTAGTATAAAAACATATAAACCACAGAACATTCTATAATAAATCTATAACAAAGATCTAAGTACACGCAGAAGCCTAGAGATGCCAGTCGGTGCCACAGTCGGATGAGAGGATATATGTGCCAGCCCTTTCTAAATGTTACCAGTGCTATGCTTGAGTTAAGAGAATTGGTGGTCAAACTAGAAATCCACTCATTTTCAGTAGCTATATACACTCCCATGAAGAAATGAGCTCTGGAGAAATGACTATAAACCTTGGGTCAAATAGCAACAAAGATTATCTTCTTGACCAAACTCTAGTCAGGCTCCTCTGAGCTACTTTTTCTACAGGGTCTCATCCTTGGGCCTTGTCCTCAAGAGCCAAGAGCCAGAAACCTGCTAAGTCAGTTTAGCCAGAACCTCCTGCCCTCAACATATGTTCTGAGCAATGTCCTCACTCCCCCACCATCCCCAGGTGATATCTCAGCACTCTAGTACCTGCAGGATTCTTAATAAGTTCAGACAGAATCCCCTGCACTCCTGAGGTTTTCTCTTCATAATTTGGCACCTACTGACTCCCACCCTTGGCTGTAAATCCCCTCTTGTCCTTGATATATTTGGAGCTGAGTCCAATTTCTCTCCCTACTGTAAAACCCCATGGCAGTGGTCTCTTTACCTATCAAGATAGTCCCCCTGAATGAACTCGGCCTTATTGTTTTAACAAATGTCATGAGTGATTTTTTTTTTTTTTTGATGATAAGCTAGACTTCCTATGGCATAGTAGAAAATATATTTGATCATTGACACGGGTTCCTGGCATAGAGCTCCTAAAACCCTTAGAATTTCTGGAGTGATAGGAGTATCTTTTGTTACTCATAATAAGCCCTTTTCAACAATACTGAGTTAAGGAGGTGACTCTTCTGGGCCCCTAGATGGATTCAGGATTGGGGCTGGTTGCCAGAAGAACCAACCAAGCAGTTAGAAGGCTGGAACTTTCAGCCGGACTTCTCCTACCTCTGAAAAGAGAAGAGGGGCTGGAGAGTGAGTTCAATCACCAATGGTCAATAATTTGATCAATTATGCTATGTAATGAAACCTCCATTAAAACCCATAAACAATGGGGATTGGAGAAGCTCCAGGTTGAGGAGCCCATCCAGGTGCTAGAAGGGCAGCACATCCAGGGAGCGTGTGGGAGCCCCACGCATACACATACCCCTAATCCCTTGCCCTGTGCATCTCTCACATGTGGTTATTCCTTAGCTACATTCTTCATAGTAAACCAATCATAGTAAGTAATGCTTTCTCTGAGTTATGTGAATCATTCTAGTGAGTTTTGAAATCTGCACAAGGAGGTGTCAAGGGAACCTCCAGATTTGTAGTCAGTCAGGCAAAAATGTGGGTAGCCTGGGCGACCCATTTGTGGCTGGCATCTCAAATGGAGACAGTCTTGTGGAACCAAGTGTCAGAATGGAATCAAATTGTTGAACACTCAGTTGATGTTGGAGAATTGGAGAATCCATGCTGAAAAAGATACCACATCTTTGGTATCAGGGGAAAAAAAAAACCTCTCAGCCACATGAACTTCAACAATTTTCCTACCATTCCAGAGTCAGTTCTGCTTTTAGATATGAGAAATACTACTAACACCTAAAGGCCTCATGCTGAACTGAGTAGCCATTCCCCCTCTGAGATTTAGCATGAACCACATTATATTGCAATTGTATTTATTGGTCCACCTCCCTCACAGGAACATGAATTCCCAGAAGGCAGGAATCACATGTTATTTGTATTTGTCATATGATTGATAGGCAATAAATCAATATTGGTTTAATAAAAGGAAGAAAAAATTTCTAATAGAAGCTGTAATTAATGCCTTTGCTCTAAGCAGAAGCAAATAATGATTTCTGTAACACTAACCTGTCCTCCAAACTATAATGAAAATTGTGCTAGAAGATTTGGATTGGCTACAATAATAATTCTCTGCAGCTGGACAGAACCCACTAGGTTATATATAACATTTGAAACAATGCATAGAATATTAATGAAATTAATAATATGTGGAAAATACCAAATGCTGATGAGGATGAGGAATAACTGGAATTCTCATAAATTGCTTGTAGGAATGCAAGATGGTATAACCACTTTGGAAACAGTTTGTCAGTTTCTTATATGGTTTAACGTATATTTCCCATAAGACTTAGCAATCACACTCCTGGATAGTTGCCCAAGAGAAATGAACACATATGTACACATAAATACTTGCATGCAAATATTACAGTGGGTTTATTCACTGTAGCCAAAAACTGGAGGAAAAGAAAAAAAATCAAAATTTCCATCAACTGGTGAATAAATTCTGGTACATTTATACACCTGAACTCTACGAAGCAATGAAAAGGAAACAACTACTAATACGATCAAGAACGAATGAATATCAAAAATATTAGTCTATGTGAAAGAAACCAGGCACAGGCTGTCTGATTGCATTTAGATGCCATTCTAGAGAAGGCAACACTAGGAACAGAAAGCAGATCAGTGGCTGCAGGGCTGGGTCTCAGGGAAGACGACTGCCTGCCATGAGGCAGGGAGAATTGGGGGTGACAGACACATTCTGCATCATGATTGTGTGAATCAGCAATTGTGAAGTATGATAAGGATTTGTTTTCCTCTTTCATTGTTAGGTTCGTAACTGAGAGTCATAAAACAAAAGATTAACAAGAGAAAGGCATACACATTTATTTAACACAAGTTATACATAACATGAAGACTTCACAAGTGAAGGCCTAACAAAACAGAAAAACCTGTGTATTTTTATGCAAAATTTGGTGAAGAAGTGTATAGTAGAGAAATATGATTGGAGGCCAAAAGCCTTGATATAATAGTAATAAATTGGGGGAACTTGAGCAAGGCCTGTTTCTTCAGATTCTACTTGACATCTCTGTGTCTTGAAGGATAGAGATGTTCCTTTCCTAGGACATAGGGAGGGCAGCCCTGAAGTGAAGGTTTTATTATCTACTTTAGAGGAAGATCAGAGAGTTATTTTATGACCTGTTCCATGGGAGACAAGCAAGGGGAAGGTGAGAGTGACCTTTCTGCATCTGCCGTTTCCTCAAATGCCAAGGTAACGTATTTTGGGGTAGTATATCAAGAACCCCATCACCATATGTAAATTATACCTTAATCAACCCTGACTTTAAAATGTTACAATTCATTGTTTAGTCCTTTTGTTGATATAGGAGTTAAAAAGAAATTACTTGAGCAGATAGTGAGGGTACAAAAGTGCTCGGTAAAGGTTTTCTTTTTTAGTGAAAAGGAGCCCCAAAATCACTTTCTAAGAAAGAGCAGCCTGTAAGATGGAGCTGCAGACATAGACAAGCCAGTGACAAGCTTGCACGGGTGAAGGTCAGCAGGAAAAACCTACCAGGACTAGGCATGTTCAAAATGGCTGCTCCATCTCCCTTTCCCTTTGCCAGCCACGTGTACAGGAAGGAGCAGACAAGATGGCACCCGTCAAGTGGAAAACTCAATTGCATAATAAGATTAGGGTGGGGCGGCCAGCCTTCCCCTCATGCTATGTAAACTTCACACCTGATATAACCAATCTATGGGTCCTACATAAATCGGACACCACAGCCTGTGTCTATAAAACCTGGCGCACTCTGCCATTGGCCAGTCTTTCCCTTTCAGAAGCCCTTCTCTCTCTCACCGGAGACAGAGCTATTCTCCTTTCTCTTTTTTCTGCCTATTAAACCTCTACTCCTAAACTCCGCCATGAGTGTCTGTGTCCTAAATTTTCTTGGCATGAGACAATGAACCCCAGGTATTTACACCAGACAATGTCACCGCTTCATTATTAAGTTGGAAAAATGTAAAACTTAAACATTGTCCCAAATATTCTTTTTTTGCCTTTGTTATGTTTCCAGGACATGGAAGTAGAAATTCTCTTCCCAATAGTAGGAATTTCCAATATTTTTTTGTTAACCTGAAATTTGAAATTAAAATATTGTGTTTACTTTTTTATGTTCTTGTCTTATTAAGAAGTCTATGGTAGGGGGTGGAAGCAATTAAAGTGAGTCCCCTTCACACTTTTGTTGCTTGATTATTTACTCTAGCAAATAAAATCAAAACATTCTATCTTCAGATATGACATAATAATCAACCATGAGCCTTGGTGTGTGGGTTATTCAAGCCAGCTTCCTTTCTCCTGAAGCAGGAATAGCTGAAGGATCTCCCCAGCCCACCTTAGATGTTAAGTGGTCTTGCCCTGAGGCTCTGGCATTTATGTAGCACCTCCAAAAAGCACAGTAAACCTTTAGGAGTTACAATTCATTTGATACAAATTCTGTAGGGCATCTCCTCCAAAATCATAAAGAGCTATTTCATTAGTTTAGAAACTATGACAATTTCTCAACCAATATTGCCAATGGAGACAAGAGGGAAACCTGTGTTAGAAACTAAACCAGTCCCAACCGTTATTTTGACTAAATAAGGGTATCAACTTTTAAATACGATTAACTCTTAGGGTGTGTAAACCAGAGTAGAATGTATTCTAAAGAAGAAAGAGAAAAAAGAAGGAAGGGGGGAAGGAAGGAAGGAATCAAGGAAGAAGGAAGGAAAGAAGGGAAAGAGAGAGAAAAAAAGACAAAAAGAAAAGAAGGGAGAAAGAGAAAGATGAAAAGAGAGAGAAAAAAAAAAAAGGGAGAAAGGGAGTGAGGGAGGGAAGGAAAAATCCAGTAAAAAGGAAATGGTTTGCTCGAGTGGAAAAATATGGCTGCAGATTGTAAAGAATGACCCGAGAGAATTAGTGCTTCTTTGAAAATCTGAACACAGCCTCCCCATATTTCAGAATTAATAGGGAAAAGAGAAACACAGATACCTGAAACCCCATAATAATTACATGTATGACCATCATTTATGTCCCTGTCCCTGGCAGATTTTATAAGCGTTGTTAACAAGTTAAAAGAAGGTGATAGCTTTTCACCTGATTCTCTGCTTTGCCTACACAAAATAGATGATGTATTTTCCTCAAAGCCAAAGTTCCTTCTTGACTGTGCTATTTCTGTCAACTACATGCTTATAAAACATGGAGTCATCTGACTCTTCCCATCTGAATCCCAGCATGCAGTCAGCTCCCAGCCCTCCTCTAGGGATGCCTCACGCAGCCACCCCGACACCCTCCTTGCGGTTCACCCAGGACAATGCCACCCTCTCTCATTTGGCTTCCCTGCCTCAAGTTTTTTGTCTCACTCAGTCCATCTAACTTCTATTTCTAATGTAATTATTTATTACAAAAATAATTTGTGCAGGTCTGTCTCCTCCAGAAAAACCTCCAATGGCTCTTTACTCCTGACAAACATTAAAACCTATTTAACAGGTCAAAAATTACAACACTTCAAAACGCAACTCACTATCGCCAAAATTTTGCCAC
This sequence comes from Pongo pygmaeus, assembly GCF_028885625.2. Taxonomy (NCBI): domain Eukaryota; kingdom Metazoa; phylum Chordata; class Mammalia; order Primates; family Hominidae; genus Pongo; species Pongo pygmaeus. The sequence goes on from NC_072376.2 coordinate 203,116,363, forward strand.
TATTCACCTAAATTAACCCTCTAGTTCAAATAGCTTATTCTCTCGAGAACGTGCTGTGTTAGTTACCTGACACGAACCTTTGGAAAGAGATTTTTGGTGGGAAAGATATGCTCAGAAAAAAGTTGGCTGAACTTATTAAGGATGTCCTCCCTGAAGCTTTTCAGTATGTGGGGACTTCCCATTCCTCAGTGCAAGGCTGCAGGTGCTCGTGCTGGGCTAAGCCCGTCTAGCCCCACACTCAAAGCAGTCTCTCTCCTCAACCGCAGCATTTGTCTGCAACATTCTTTTAGAAATTAACATCTGTAATGGCCCACATTTGAGTGTGTGTGTGTGTGTGCGCACACATCAATATATGTAGAAATATGTAGGTTATTAAATATATATTTACATTATATGTGAAGCAGCATCATTGTCAGTGGTAAGTACCAGGGGTTCATCCTCTTGTGCTGAGAAAATTAAGGACATGAACACATGTGGGTGAGCTAAGGAGTGGAAAGTTTAATAGGCAGAAGAAAGGAGAGAGGAGAGCAGCTCCTTGTAAGAGAGAGGTGTCAGAAAGGGGGACAGTGTCAGACCACAGCAGATTTTATAGGCAGGCTTGAGGAGGTGATGTCTGCTTTCCACGGGGTTCATGGATTGGCTTGACCAGGTGGGACGTTTACATAGCAGGCGGGGAAGGCTGGTAGTCCCACCCTAATCTTATTATGCAAATGGACTTTCCACTTGACCGTCACCATCCTGTCTGCTCCTTACAATACAGTGGCTGGCAAAAAGAGAAAATGGAGCCACCACTTTGAACATGCCTAGCCCAGGTAGTACATTACTATGGGCACAATTGCTGGCATTCACCCATGCAGGCTTTCAGCTTGCTTGTTTATGTCTGCAGCTTGATTTTACAGGCTGCCTTTTGTTAGAAAAATAATGATTTTGGGGCCACTTTTGTTTAAAAGGAAAACTTTACCGAGGACTTCTGTACCCTCACTAACTAAGTAATTTCTTTTCAACTCCTATATCATATGCACTGTGATGCTGTGAAATATATATTTGACCTTCCTTCTGTTTTCCCCCTGCCTGAGATACAACTCCTAATGTCCTTGGAATCTCTAAGTGCTGTCTTTTTGCATGCTAATGTTGACTAATAGCTTCAAGGTCGGGCTGGTCACCAAAAAGACCAAGGAAGGATTAGAGGGCTGGGACTTCCAGACCCACCCATCAAGCTCCTGGGAGGGGAGAGGGGCTGAAGGTCAAGTTGAGCACCAATGGCCAATGGTTTAATCGGTCATGCCTATGTCATGAAGCCTCCATAAAACCCCAAAAGGACAAGGTTGGGGGCGTTTCCACATACCTGGACACAGAGAGGTTCCTAGAGGGTGGTGCCCAGAAAGGGCACGGAAGCTCCTTGCTTCTTCACCTGTACCTCAACTTATGCATCTCTTCATCTGTGTCCTTTGCAATATCCTTTATAATTATCTGATAAATGCAGGTAAGTGTTTCCCTGGTTTTGTGAGCCACTCCAGCAAATTAATTGAGCCCAAAGAGGGAGTCATGGGAACCCCGAATTGAAACCCATTGATCAGAATTTCCAGAGGCCCAGACTGGAGACTGGTGTTGGGGTGGAGGGCAGTCTTGGGGACTGAGCCCCCAACCTGTGGAATCTGACGGTGTCTTCAGGTAGACGATGTTGGAATAAAATTGAAGTACACTCACCTGGTGTCCGCTGCAGAATTGATTGCTTGCTTGCCAGTGGGAAAAAATCCTCACACATTTGGGATCCCAGAATCTTCTGTGTTGATTGTTGATGTGTGGTATCAGAGCAGAGGAAACACGGTTTGAGAGGTTTTCACAAACAATACTGTATATTTATTTGTACACTTAGATATGTATATGTGATTATTGTTGTATATTAATGTTATTAAATTTATTCATATTTTTATATTCTAGTGTATTAGTCCATTCTCATGCTGCTTTGAAAACATACTCAAGACTGGGTAATTTATAAGGGAAAGTGGTTTAATTGACTCACATGGCTGGGAAGGCCTCAGGAAACTTACAATCATGGCTGAAGGGGAAGCAAGCACATCCTTCTTCACAAAGGGGTAGGAGAGAGAAGTGCCTAGCAAAGAGGGGAAAGCACCTTATACAACCATCAGATCTCAGGAGAATTTACTCACAATCTTGAGAACAGCAGCATGAGGGTAACTGCCCCATGATTCAATTACCTCCCACCAGGTCCCTCCCACCACACATGGGAATTATGGGAACTAAAATTCAAGATTAGATTTGGGTGGGGACAGAGCCAAACTATATCATCTAGATAATTTTATTAAATGGTAATCATTTATAATTAATATATCTAACTTATACAATATATATTATGATATATAATTGATAATTTTAGATTAATATATTGATAGATTATAAAATATGTTTGCATAAGATATATATTCATTTTTATTTTATATTTATTTGTATGTATATATACACAAATGCATATACACAGAGATATTTCCTTTATCAATATAAATACATATATGTATACATATATGTATATATTCACATATATCCGATAGGTCATTGTTTCTCCCTACTGGGCAATAGACTTGACATCCAAATACTTACAGTATCAAGTACAAGTTTTTTAAAAAGATAATAGCAGCATAAGGAACAAAAAGAAAGAGTGTGTAAACAAGTGGAACTACTGGAAGCTGTCCAAGATAACGTCCCACATCCTACCATCTTGGCCTGTCGTTCCAATAATCCAAGATCCATGTGAATCCATCAAGTCCAAGGAGCAAGACATTAGGAAGGACAGCAGAGGTGCTGACATTGCATACAAGTGACCTCTCTAGCCCTACTCAGAGAATGGGTGAATAGAAGAGTATTCGGAGAGAATGAAAATCAAAGAATGTGACTGTCACAGAGTTAATATTTTAATACATAAGATTTATTTTTTAAAAACTTGAAAGAAAAACGAATAAAGGGATTGAATTAAAAATTCTTGGAAAAACAAAAATTAATCTCACAACCCCTTAAAGAAACACAGATTACAGCAAATTTTGAAATCCCACTCAAATTATTGAGTGCTTGTAGTTCAGTTATTTTTAATAAATGTATTTAATATGGATTGTGTACAGTGAAATACTCATTCTTGTGCTAGTAAAAGTGAATTTTAGTAAAATCATTCTTGGTAGGACTGTGTATAACTTTGGATGTAAAATTACTATTCCTGCCTGGGCATGGTGGCTCAGGCATGGGGTGCATGCCTGTAATCCCAGCTACTTGGGAGGCTGAGGTGGGAGAATCATTTGAACCCAGGAGGCCGAGGTTGCAGTGAGCTGAGATCACAACACTGCCCTCCAGCCTGGACGACAGAGTGAGAATTCATCTCAAAAAAAAAAATATATATATATATATATACACATATATGTATATATATTATTATTATTATTCCTTTTAGAAATCTTATCTAAACAAATTTAGGCCAAGACTTATTTAAAAGATGTCTTGACATTTTTCTCTAACAGCAAAATTGGAAAACAAACTAAACCTTGAAAAATAAGAGAAAAGTAAGATCAATTATGGTCTGTCCACTGATGAAACAAATACCATGTAGCAATTTAAAAGGCTGGTTTTGATAAATAGTTAATAAAGTGGCTTTTTTTACAATATCATGTTAAAGTGGAAAATACACAGGTTGCACTTATATTATGATTCCAATTCTGTTTGAAGGTATTCGGAATTCATAATTCTGAAGGAAATAGACTAAAATGTAAAGAATAGTAATCAATTTTTTCTCTATGCTTTATTTTATATCTTCCAACTGCTTTACAACTGAACATGTATTAATTTATTAATCCAAGGTTAAGGTGAAGATCTTCTCTAAAAACCATGGTTCTGAAGAAATACTGGATCTCTGAAAAAAATACCAGTTTGCTATAGAAATTACAAAATAGCTGATTACTAGAGAGGCCGCCATATGGAAATTCTTGTAAGTACTCTCAACAGCAACTCCTGAGAATGAGATAGTTTCTCTCTGATTTGGGATATCTGGTGAAGGGAAGCCTCTTCTGAATGGAACCAAGGAGGGTCACAAAACCAGCAGAAATTTGACCTTGAATATTCTTTCCTATCCTGCCACTTGCAGAAAAGAAATTGGAGTTCCAAACAGAAGCTAGCAAGATTGGCAGAGTGCCCCATAAATAAGTTTTACCTAAAGTTAACAGAGATATGAAATGATGTTCACATAAGTTAAAAGAATCTGGTTTAATTATTAGGGAATATTTCAGTGGAATCTATGCATAGGATTTGTGTTGATGTGAGAATTATTAAGTTAAAAGTTTATCTAAAAGAAAAAGAACTGGTATGAAACTATTTATTTAAATTTTGCTCTTTATGTATTTTCAATATGCGGTGCAATTGCTGCCACCACCAGCTGTGTGGCCTTGACAAGAGCCTTCCTTCCTCTGAGTCTTGATTTCCTCCAAGGCGGTGGAGACCTCAGTCCTCCAGAGGACACCTGGTTGTGCTTGCGTCTGCTGCTGCCACCGTTCGATCTTTGACCACGGAAGGTAAATGAACCTCTCAAGGCCTAGGTTTCTTATCTGTAAAGCAGGGGTAATAATAATCATAATGACCTTATCAGCTTACAAGAATCAGTTCATACACACACACACACACACACACACACACAAAACACACACACATCCCACATCCTACACATATAAAACACTGACAACAGAACCTTTAGAGCTGTACGTGTTAACTGTATTGTTTTCACCTTTAAAATGAGAAGCTTAGACAGAATCTGAGAGCTCCCTTTCAGTTTTAAATCGTTTATTTTTGTTTTAAATTTTGTTTCTCAGACCTCTCAGGGATGAATACAATTTTTAAACTGGGGGAATTTTAATTACTGATTGGGGTTATCATATTTAGATGATTTGATAAAGAATTAAACTTGCAGCTCTAATTTAAAAATTGAGAAGGTATCCCGTTTCTACCGGTAAAGACATGAAACCTTAGACCTGAACAGAGGATGCCATTGTGTATAAACCAAACAAGAACCAAAGCAGCACAGCTCACCTCGGGGCCACTGACCCAAACAAAGGAAAAGGGACCTGCCTGCAATCATCGGCCTCAGCGACTGGCCCTACAAACCTCAAGTTTTCAAAATACTACCACTCTGAAAGTGGAGTATTGGGCAAAACAGAAGACCGGCCTCAGTCGCATGGGAATATTCTCCTTATTGTGCCATCACACCTCAAAGAAATGAGTTTAGTTCCATAAAGCTGTATAACTAATGAAAGCCATTTTCTGGCTGGCCAGTAAGATAAATGGCTGATTGGCACATATAAGGTATCACCTGTACCTTTCGCCACCATCACTCTCGTGACAAAATATCTTCAAAGTGGTTAATTTGCTAGTCAGATATTTAGTTTGATTAACTGTTATAAATGAGTTAAAAGCACACTGCAATTCACTTTTCTCATACATTATTTTTCCTCCAACCCTATTGCTGTACCTTATGAGACATGCTGACTGGATTCATTCTCTTTTGCTAAATAGGACTGCCCAAAATTTACTAGATGCTGAAACAAGAAGAAAATAGAATATTTTAGAAGAATTGAAGCAATCAAATATTTCCTCTGGCAAAGGAAAAACTTTTTACCCAAAATATTAGTTTTGTACTAACTTCAAAGCAAGTGATGTTTCTTAAGTGTCTTTGCTTCCTTCTCCTTCCGTACCCTCTCCCTCATCCCACCTCCCCTCATCGTAGACAGACAGACAGACAGACAGACAGACACCCACACATTTTCTTGGCAATAAAAGGACATAGAACATAAAAATGAAGGTTCAAAATGTGTTATCTCAACACTAACAATATGTGTCATTCCAGAGAAAGGCAGGTGTTGGGACAGAAACAGTGCTGATGATTTTCAAACTTGAGTCTGTGTCGTCATAGGTGAATCTGGGAAAAGATACTTCCCACCACCAAAGAGAATACCAGGAAACAACCAGTGTCTCCGTGGGCATGGTGGGTTCTAGCTGCATTCTTAAAACAGCCAGCGTCTCCGTGGGCATGGTTGGGTCTAGCTGCATTCTCAAACAGCCAGTGTCTCTGTGGGTATGGTGGATTCTAGCTGCATTCTCAGAGCCTTTTTCCCTCATGCACAGAAACATTTCATAAAGAATAAGCATGAACGGAAACAACGCGAGAGGTTGATAGTTCCTTCTGTTATTTGCCTCTTCTTTTTGCTATCAGTTTAAGATGGGAAAGTCTACCTACATTTTTTACAAAAGAAAAAGAAAAAGAAACAGAGTTCTCGCCAACCTCTCAGAAGGGCTGCAGTGACTGGCGTGGTAAATTATGGGAAAGGTCCACACTGTGGCTCAACATCTCCAAGAAAAAAGCCAACAGTTTTTCACAAGAGAAATATCAGGGAATACGAGCAGATTATATAGCACAAAAGATGCCACAGCCTCAATGATGTTTTTGAGCCCTGAAACAAGTAACAGGACAATAGGGTTGTTGGAAAGCTTAGAGTCTAATTTTAATTCTAAAACATGTAATATGGTCATGTGCCCCATGACGTCTCAGTCAATGACAGACCACATGTACAACAGTGGTCTCTTAAGATTATAGTACTGTATTTTTATTGTACCTTTTCTATATTTAGATACACAAATACTTACCATTGTATTACAACTGCCCACAGTACTCAGTACAGTACCCTGCTGTTTGTAGCTTAGGAGCAATAGACTTTATCATACAGCTTAGGTGTGTGAGAGGCTCTACCATCTTGGTTTATGCAAGGACACTCTACGATGTTTGCACAATGATGAAATCACCTAAGGACACATTTCCCAGAACAAATCCTGGTCATTAAGCTACACATGACTGTATATAAGCTGTAGTATGCGACTGACATGTCTCTACCAATGATTAACTATTCTTCAATGGAGAGCATTCTTGGAAATTCTTGGAAAAAACATTCCAAGAATTAAATTGTAAAAGCTCATCTAATAACAAGTGTTCTGTATTCCTGAGACAATTCTGTCTTTGACTCTGAGAAATGTCCACTTCACAAACTCCCATAATGGAAATTTCACAGGTGAAAGGCACAGACAGCCATGAACACAGCCAGGATCCATTTATATCCATTAGGAAGTGGGATTAGCAGCCCAAGTGAACCTGGATACAAGTGAAAGGACTAGATGCAGTACACTAGAATTCTCCTCTCAGACCCGTGGACCAGGGAGAATCCCTCTGCACTGTGTAAATATGTGAGATAATGGGAAGACCAAAAAGGAGTCTGCTTGGAGTCCCGTGCTTGAAGCCAACTGCTGGATAGCCAGACACCGTAGCTTACTGTGAATGAGCACTCCATCCCCAGATGAAGAAAGAGGGTGCACTGCATAAGGAGACACTGCTGATCAGACTTCAGAGGAAATTCTTTATCAAAGGTGCACATACATAAAGCACAAAAATCACAGAGAATATATAGGCTCAAGAGAGAAGTCCTGAGGACTCATTTTAGGGAGAATTTATCAAGTAGAGGAAGAGACAGAATAGGATTAAACAGGGGGAACAAAATGTGTTTAAATGATTCAGAGAGAAGAAAAATCAGCCAAGGGAGACGTCAAGGAGAAAAATAAGGCAAGTAGCACAGCACTGTGATGATGACAATACTGAAATGGGAGGAGGCTGTGAGGGCCATCCAGACAAGCCAGATGCTAATGAAGGCAGGAGCATGGTGGGGTGAACAGATGCTAACGAAGGCAGGAATGTGGCGGGGTGAAGCACAAGGAGATGACTGAGAAGACGACGTCACTCTTGGAGAATATGGTGACTTTGACAGCTGAGATGCTGTGATGGCAATGCTGAAATGGGAGGAGGCTGTGAGGGCTGTCCAAACACAGCAGATGCTAATGAAGGCAGGAGTGTGGTGGGGTGAACAGGTGATAATGAAGGCAGCAACGTGGCGGGCTGAAGCACAAGGAGATGACTGAGAAGATGATGTCACTCTTGGAGAATATGATGACTTTGACTGAGAAGACGATGTCACTCTTGGGGAATATGGTGACTTTGAGAAGACGACGTCACTCTTGGAGAATATGGTGACTTTGACTGAGAAGACGACGTCACTCTTGGAGAATATGGTGACTCTGACGGCTGAGATGCTGTGATGCCCAGGAAGCCGTGCAGCTGCTCATTCTAATTGTACTTTTATGAGAAAAAAACAAATGAAAAAAAAAGTCCAGAACTTACTTAAGGGAACACAATACGGTAGAATCAGCCAAAAACCTACATTTAAAGTATAGGAGAATAAGTTGTAATGGTGGACTTGAAATAGTAAGAAAAGTTTGGATTATCATCTCTTTACTAAAGCAGAAAGGGAGTGTAACAATAGTTTTTAAATATCAATGAAAAATCCTTGGAAAAACATATCAGTGTTAGTGTTGAGACACAGTCAGAAAAATAGGTCACCTCAGACGTGTGAATAGGCTCAGCAAAGCCTAACAGAAAATTCTGTCACCTCATAAAGTACTTTTCAATTGCAGAGGTCAAAGTGCTTCTTACATTTAGTACAACATATGTGTGCATGTGTGTGGGCATAATTTTATATATATTACATATATATAATATCTTATGTTCTATTCATATGAAATAGAAGAGAGATGTAAAAACAAAGACATTAAAAGACTTAATTAACCAAGGATTCACGAATGACAATTCCTGGGGGGTTCTGGAGCGTGGAGATTAGGAAGAGAAGTGACATGTAACATGACACAAGGGATTACGAAAGGCAGATAATATGAGGGAAAGTCATGAGGGAGCTGGATTTCTTATCCTGAATTAGAAAAGAATGCAAAGTCTCAAAGTATCTGTAAAGGAGAAGCTCCTCCCATGGCAAGTGTGGTTTCCCATGCAGGGCAGGGAGGGCCTGGCTGTGGCCCTTCACTCCTCCCATTGCCTACCTGCTGGGCTCTTGAAGACATTCATTCCCACTTTCCCACTCCCCTTCCCTTAGGGACCCCAAGGGGTGAGGGGAAGGCCAGACCTGTACTCTGTACGTTACAAGTACCCACCTCTCTCTCTCTTCTCTCTCTCCTTCCTTCTCTCTCTCCCCATGTTTAGCACACGGTTTGTTCAGACTCCTGACCCCCAACCACCAGTCACAGGCATGGTATGGCATAGCCTCATAGAGTAATTAGATTCATCTCCACTAAATTCTGCATTGTGCTCTGTGTGACAATCAATATAGTAATGTGCTTATATTCGTAGAAGTTTTATACTCATGACAAATAAGGTATTAATAGGAATGGCTTCTGAAATCTGTGGTTGCACATCACAAATTACAACTGCATTTCCCCTGTTGTTAGTTAGGTCTAATGATCTTTCCATGGTTTCAGTGAGCATTTCTGTTGGTGTTGGCATCGGGGTTAAAACAGAATCAGCTACTCCCTTACAGTGACCAAAGTCAGACATGCCTGTGTTTGAACCCATCTCTGCTGCTTTTTAGCTCTATGGCCTTTAGCAAGTTATTTAATCTCTGAATTCTTAACCAGATTTCTCAACCGATTATAGCTCACACAGTTGTAGCAAGAATTAAACGAGCTTATCCGAGGGCACCGCTGTGTCTGCCACCGAGTATGTATGTGAGTTGTGTGCATGTCATGATGGTTAGCTGCTTACATTCTTCTTCTCATTTTCTGCGACTGTCTCCTAAATCGTACAGTGACAGTCACTCTGGGATTCCTGGGGGATTTCCAGCAGTGTCTCCCTGGTGAACGATAAACTTCAGCAGTTAGGTGAAGTGCTTGGTAAGGTAAGATGGAAGCTTGACATGAAAAAAAGTTTTGCAGACATTCCCATAGTGGAAAAATAAGACCAGGGAAGAAGCTGCTAATTAGCCAGAGGTGCAATGATGTATTGTGACTGTCAAAGCGAAGGAGCGAAGTCGGAACTCCTTTTGCTGTAGGGATAGCCACCCTTCAGGAAGGGCCGTGATTCCCGGTAATTTAATCTGAAAGATATAAATCATGACGAAAAGCTCCCTGCATTAGTAATGGAGAGAAATACCTGCATTCTAGCAAGGTTTTCATGATAAAAGACAGGTTTTCATACATCTGAGATCAGGAAAAATAATTATCGATCAAAGATAACCCCCTGCATCCTCATTTGAAGTGAAATTGGAGGTCAGCGGAGGCCAAGAAAAAAGAGAGGACTGGATTGTCTCTGCAATTTTAAGGAGCTCATTGCTAGAAATGCTATTTTACAAAGTTTCAGCTGTATGTGATTTCAAAACATTAATGATTCCATGCCTGCCAGACAAAGAAAGAGAAGGGATGTCAAAAACCAAAAACAGGTATAACTGTATCATCAGCATGAAAATGGAGGCTGACATCATAATGATGAAAAATCACCCCAGGGCCAAAGTATGCGAACTGAAATCATGGCCAAACACAAATCTCCTGGTGCTTTGGAAGAATGCAACTGGAAATTGATGAGAGCAGAGGAATCTATACTATCTGCTTCCCAGAGAATTGGGAGTTCACAGAGAACAAAGGCAGTGGCCCCAGCAGAACCCTTTGCTATGCGAATAAGCTGGAACACTCACCCGAACGCACTCTCTAAATCAAGATTACCTGTAATTCCTCTGTGCTGCAGCCTATAGGGCTGTAGAGGCTTAATCATATTTATTACCTAACCAATGAACACATGGGCTGTTTGACCAGAAAGTAAATTTTGGCCCCACCTCACCATTCCTACAACAGCATGCAAGACCAGTGAAGTCTTGAGAACCTGGAAAGCCCTAATCCGCGTTCAGTGACTGGTCTCTGACCATTTGTTTTGCCCGGACAAATGAGTAATGGAGGAACAAACAGCTTAAATTGTTAGCAACTACTAGACTATAAAATTCTTACTGAACAGTCACTTTCTTGAAAGTTCAGACCATTTTTATTAAATCTTTGCAATTAGTAGAATTTGTCCCCTTGGTGGTTTCTCAATTAAGATTAAATAGGGCCCTCAAAAATGCTGGGGAGAAAAAATGAGAGAACAAAAAATTAAATGGGGAATGAAGAAAAGAAAGGAGAAAATGAGAAAAGAAATAGGGAGGGGAGAAAGGTAAAAAATAAATGGCATGCCAGTCATTAACTCTAAAATCCAGGTGGAGAGATATATCAAACCAGGCAGGCAGGCCAAATTAGTCAGAGCAATGTTTGCTGGCCACTATAACAAACAACCCAAAATCTCAGTGACTTAAAATAAAACTTACGTCTTTCTCATTCAAAGTCATTGACCCTTCAGTGGCCCTACTTGGGTCTCCTCTAAGTGGTAACTCAGAGATAGGAGCTGCTTCCACACTATAACTCTGCCACCTGGAACATGTGGGTTCCTGGATTCCCATAGGAGGAAAGAAGAGAGTTGTGTTTTATGGTCAGCTCTGGAAGTGGCCAGCATTCCACCTACACAGCACTGGTCATAGGCTCCCAATATCACCCATAAGGAAGTCTAGGAAATGTAGTCTTTTCAGGTTTCCAACAAGTGGGGGCCACTCGATGAGGAAAACGAGGAGTTCAATTCTGGACAAATCAATCGGAATCAACCACACTTGTCACACACAAGCACACAATCTGTGTGAGCAGACAGGAAAGGCTCCGTGAAAATAAGGGACTCGAGCATGAGGAAGAAAGGCATCTACGCAGAGGGTACTCTATGAGCAGAAATGTGGAGATGATTTGTGCAGGTGGAGCTGAAGGACAAAAATTAGTCTCATCTGCCTGGAGCAGAGTTTCTGAGGAGCTGAAAAGAGTGATAGAAGACCAGATAAGTCAATTAAACAGATTGCAGAGGTTATTTTATGCCAACCAAGGAGATTTTTGTGGCAGGCCATGTCTCACTAACAGCTGAACAGGCAAGCCTCCGTAACAACTGTCTCAGCACTGACTGAGTGGTGAAGCTACATACTGAAAGCTGAGAGAGCCAGTGTCCTTATACAAAGGCTGGAAGGTAACCAAGGCCCACCAGGAGTTTTGCCCAGGCCTCTCCCAGGTCTTGAAGCGCGACAAGATAATGAAGGAATTCTTAACAGGACCTGTTTAGGATTAAACAACTTGTTATTGGGGGGCTGAAGAAACTCCCCAGACCTCCACAAAAATGTTTTACTGGGGGTCTAAAGGAACTCCCCAAACCTCCATGATTTAGCAGGAGACAAGATAAATGTAATCACCCCCAGTACCTGGACCCATCTAGATTAAGTCAATTTACTGAGGCTGCAGAGGAAGGGCTTCAAAACTCAGACCTTAGTTACAGATTAGAATAAGTTAATCACTTATGTCTTTAGACCAATGCACGCATACACACAGACATATAGCTTAAAAGGTATATAAGCTCTGTAAACCTTGTAATTTTCGGTTAGTCTGGCAATATTTTCCAGGCCTTCTCCCTGTACCCGGTTACAGAAATAAGCTCTCTTCATTCCCAGTTTATCTGCATCTCATTATTGGGCCACGAGAATAAGCAGCCTGACTCTCAGTTTGGTCTGGGAACAAACGGACTTATCCCTGTAGGTAATAAAATGCCTTTGTCCATAGCTCCTGGCTATGAGCAGTGAACGAGGCCAAGGTTCTGCAGGGCCCATTGAAGAGGAGAAACTACTGGCAACAGCAAGCCAGGCAGGCTGCTCTCCAGGTGCTGGATACCAGTCTTGGCCTCAATCCTTAACTATCTGTGTGAATTGGACAAGTCCATCAGTTCCTTCGTGTCTCAGTTGATTCATCTATAAAATGAGGAAAATAATGTGTAATGTGTAAGAAAGCTCTGTGAGAAAAACACCAAAAGCAACACCAAAGCATGCAGTCATGGAAGGACAGTAATCCGTGAGGAATAAGGAGTGGAGGGTGGGGTCGTGGAGATGGAAACACCAGTGGAATAAGAGGTAGACGGTAGGGTTATGGAGATGGAAACACCAGTGGAAAAAGGGTGGAGGGTGGAGTCATGGAAATGGAAACACCAGTGGAATAAGGAGTAGAGGGTGGTGTCATGGAGATGGAAACACCAGGGGAATAAGAGGTGGAGGGTGGTATCACAGAGATGGAAACACCAGTGGGGCACTAGGGATACATTCACATGATTTGGAAATGTAAAGACATGGAAGACAGAGCACAGAAAGAAATCACAAGCAGCTCCAGTTTCTGAGTCCAGGTAACTGAAACAACAATGGTATCACTGAAAAAATAAAGTAGTTGTGTGGGGGCTCACTTGATGGGGAAGACAAGGAGTTCAATTTTGCACAAATCAATCTGAACTGAAAGCAAGGAACCAACTGTCCTCTAGGGAGTAAGAGATACCCAACCAAAGCTCAGGAAGTGATTGTCATTTAAGCTCAGCTTCTGATCAATTCACATAGAAAGAGTTAAATCCACATGTGAAGTAAGCGTTACAATCACTTTCCGAATTTTTGATTACTCTAATATATATTTAAATTAACTGCAAATAATGTTTTTAGTATCTGAATGTATTTATACCTTTCTTTTTTAAATACACAGGAGTTAAACATCTCAGTGAATATCAGCATTGGAAGAAAAAACTGTTTACAATGGAAAGGAACAGCAATGTTCCAAGTCTACTTGAGAGCAGAAAATCAAACTTCTCCTCAGGCCTTTCCTCCAGCGAAACATTCCTGTGGACAAAACAAGCTGGAGTGTGTGGGGCTGGGTTCCTGCTCTGATCCTTCCAGCTTTTTAGAACCCAAGAGACTCAGCTCACTTCCCAGCGCCACCGGCCTTCCTTGGATATCTTCCACTCTAGTTGGGCTCAGGCTGGCAGTTTCTCCACGTTCTTTAGCTCTCTGTTTTATTTCCAACATACTCCAGGGCTGGTTGAGAAAGGGGAGAAGGGAGCCTCATGCTGCCCATTGGGTCCCTTGGGCAGGGCACACACACCTCTATCATAGGGTCACTGGTTCCTGGGAATTCCAGCCAATGACAGAACTAGGTGGTCTTAATTGCATTTGAAAATAAGACTAGAGAGAACAGAAAGAACAAATAAGACAAGGTAAATGAAATGCGGAAAAAAAAAAAAAAAAGAAAAGAAAAGAAAGAAATTTCACAGGATTTTGCAAACTTTTGTTAAGCATTCAAATTCCAAAACCCTCAACCAAACAAAGCTTTCACAGCTACTTGTGCCTCAGGCTTATTTCCTAATTCAAAGCTGTAATGGGATCAGGTTAGTAAGAGCCTGCAATGGAAAACTAAAGCACAGTGCAAACTGATCTCTCACACCGTCACTAATTTATCTTCTAAGACATTTGCAAAAGCTCTCTTTTCACTGACTCCAAATATCGTCTGTATGGGTACTTGGTATCAAACTGTGAAATGGCTCTGTGAGTATGAAATGCAACTATTAATCTCAGAAGAGTGAAAGCAACCTGGCCCATCTGCATGGAGCGCTAACACAGTGCCCGGTACAATTCAGGCAGACCCCTTCTCTCTCTTATAAACAAGGTATGGAAAAAAACAGCTTGCCCTAGAAAAAGCAGACATTCAAATGGGAGGCTCACTCAGCCTTTCTGCTTGCTCTGTCTGCAGCATCTTGGAGACACACATGCCCGGGGGAGTGTTGGGCTGGATCAGGGTTTGCTGGGCTGAACGCTGGAGGATTTGAAGCAGGCCGAGCTGGGAGGGAGAATTAGGAGCAGTAGGACCCTTCATGCTGGTCTGAATCCAATCAGGCTTGACTGAGTCACAGCCAAAGAAATGATTCAAAGACCAGCACCAACTCCAAAGACAGAGGTACTGCTGCAAGGACAGGTGAGCCCGTGGCTGAACCCCAGGCAGAAGCCGGAACACAGCCGGGCGAGTCTGAGACAGAGTGGAGACTGCCCTGAGCTGCAGCTGAACCGGGCGAGTCTGACACAGAGTGGAGGCTGACCCGAGCTGCAGTTTAAAGCATCACTGGGGTTTGCCTGGCTTGTCTTCATTGTTCAGAGGGCACAAAGGTGCAGGATCAGGGCAGACATGTAGGCAAACTTTCTCTGCAGCAGAAAGTCTTTCCCCACCCCCCCCATCACTCTACTTCCCCAAATTGCTCAAAGCTCATTTCATCTAAGACGCTGCTCTTTCAATGAAAGGTTTACCAGAGACTCACCAAATGGCTGATCCCTGTAACGTGTTACATTCCACAAGAACCTAGGCACACAGAATGTCATGACTTGAAAACATGAGGCATTTGGACCAAGGGTTGGCAAACTTTTTCTATAAAGGATCAGATTGTAAATGTTTTAGGCTTCGTGAGCCAAGAGACAAAAATCAAAGATATTATGTCGATACTAATGAAAGAAGAGATAAAATAAATTTCCACAACATTTTTCTTGACAAAATTCAAACTATAACATAATCATTTAGTTTTTGTTTGTTTTGATAATACAGGTCCACAAAAGAGATAAATGGAATCCTTTGAGGAGGAGATAATATTTTCCTTATTGGAAGTTCAAAGTTAGTTCCCTAGAACCAAATTAATTCCAAATGTTCATCCATAAAAACCATTCTCAGCCTGTGTTGCCACACATAAGCAGGAGAGGCTGGATCTGGCCTGGGGGCTACGGTTTGCAATCTCTGGATTAAGACTAATCTGCCTATTATATATACAAGGCATCTGAATCTCAGAGACTTAAGGATTGCTGAAAATCACAGGTCTTGTGGAAACATGGCAAGCCCCTCACCCAGCTGGCTGATGTTGTGTCCTGACCTCAGGACAAGCCTGTCGGTATTAAAGTTTCAGGTTGTCTATTCTGGCTCATTTTATGTGACCATTTGCCTAGGACATGGCACCCAGATAGGTGGTCAAACACTGTTCTAGTCACATATTATTTATTCCATTTCTGTGAGGGTGTGTTGGAATATGATTAATATTTCAGTCAGTGGACTCTGAGTAAAGCTGATTGCTTTCTGTAATGTGGGTGGGCCTCATCCAATCAGTTGAAGGCCTGAATAGAATAAAAACTGACCTGCCGCAGTCCTGAGGGAATGCTGCCAGCCGGTGGCCTTCAGAAGTGCAACGTGGACCCTTCCCTGGGTCTGCAGCCTGCTGGTCTATCCTGCAGATTCTGGTCTTGCAGTCTCCATAATCATGTGAACTAATTCCTTCAAAGAAATCTCTCTCGGTCTCACCCTCCTATACACACGTACACACACGTGCACACACACATTTCTCTGGTGAACCCTAAGCAATACATTAACTCAGATAATCATCTTATGGGAAATGCTATGAAAAAAAGAACCTAAACACACATACAAGCTTATGTTAATCATGGGACAATTGTGTGAAGAAGCAAATGCAACTATTATAATTCATAGCATTGAAAGTAATTTATTTACATTCATTAATTGCCTACAAGATAAGTATTGCAAATATAGTAGCAAATAAGCCGGACCCAGCCCTGTCCTCTCATTGCTTATATTCTAATGGAAAAGTAAAACAGGACAAACAGAAAAAAAAGTGCTGAATAGACAAATAATAAATAAAAACTGATGAACGCGCTACGTAAAAACAAAAATGGGACTGACGGAGAGGGGCAGGGAAGGTCTAAGGGTCTGATGGTCAGGTCTAAACGGAGAGGACTTCCTGAAACTTCAGGAAGGGGCAAAATTGAAGCTGAGGAAACAGCACAAACAGCCCTGAAATGGAAAAGGGTTTAGATGCTTCACAGACCTGGAAGATCAGTGTGTGGGGGACGTGCAATATGAGACGAAGCCTTAAGCAGACTGGGAATTTGGCTCCAGAGATGGTGGTGGGGTGGGTAATACAGTGGTGAGACCCCGACTCCTGCCCTTTGTCTCCACTCACCAACGGCAGATTCCCCCTAAAGATGGGCTGGGAGAGAAACATCCCGTTCAAATGGACCCTAAGTGAAGAGGCTCATGGGGAAAACCTTCCTCCCGTTGCACACCCACTGCAAGCAGAGCCTTCCCAAGCTCTGTCCGGGCCTCCTGCCTAGCTATCTACGGGGTAAATCAGTCCACAGAGAAACACTCACCAAAATGTCAGCTGAACTTCAACAGGAAGGGTCAAGCTCAAAGGAAATTATACGAGGTTTTTAGAAAATTACAACAAATTCAACTATTTGTAGTCAGCACCTAACTCAGTGCCTAGCATATAAGGCTCAACAAATCATATGGAAATTTATCTGGTGTAAATACCCAGGGTTCATCGTCTTGCGCCGGGAAGATTTAGAACACAGACACACAGGAAGAGTTTAGGAGCAGATGTTTAATAGGCAAAAGAAAGAGAAAGGAGAATAGTCTCTCTCTAGTGAGAGAGAGAGAGAGAGTTTCCCAAAGGGAAGACCAGCCGGCAAGGAGTGTGCCGGATTTTTTAGGCAGGCTTGAAGAGGCGATGTCTGATTTCCGTAGAGCTTACATAGGTTTACACAGCATGCGGAGAAGGCTGGTCGCCCCACCAGAATCTTATTATGCAAATGGACTTTCCACTTGACCGGTGCCATCTTGTCTGCTCCTTCCTGTACATGTGGTTGGCAAAGGGAAGGGGTGATGGAGCCTCTGTTTTGAACATGCCTAGTCCCCGTAGCTTTTTCCTGCTGACCTTCACCGGTGCAAGCTTGCTGCTGGCTTGTCTATGTCTGCAGCTCCATCTTACAGGCTGATCTTTGTTAGACAATGATTTGGGGGCTGCTTTTCATTAAAAAGCAAAACCTATTGAGGATTCCCATACTCTCACTATCTGCCTAAGCAGTTTCTTCTTAATGCCTATATCATTAAGAGAGATATTATGCAGCTTAGTGTTATTAGGGTTTGTGAAATAACAAAGAGATAAAAGGTTTTTGTGTGTATTTGTGTGAAGATATTTTTATATATATATATATATATATATATATATATATATATATATATACATATATATATTCAGTTGTGCCTCCTGGAGTTTAACCCCTAGTCACTTTAACTGGTTGGTCTAGGCTGTTCCAAAAATTATCTTAACCACACATTTGCAAGCCATATTACAGATGATGTGACCTTACCTGAGAAATGTTTCACTGGCAGAAAGAAGCCTTCTTTTTGTCTTTAAAGGCTCCTTTCTTTTCTCCTTTCATCTATTTATAAGTTTGAATAGTGCTTATTGGAATAACTAGAGCAAATCTGGCAAAGCCTGGGCACATTGTTGTCAGCTACAGGATTTGCTTTGTGCAGTTTGGCTTTTACTACTTCCTTGAAGAGCTACCTTCCGTCAAGACAACACTAGTAACCCTGGCAGTCCACACATGTAACACATCGCCAAATGGCCACAGATGGCCAAATGGCTGACTTTAAAAGCTGGACAATTCACATGCAGAAATCTTTGGCTTCCTTTATTTGGGCAATTAGTGTATCTGAGGCAGGGCAGTACTGAATTGGTTTTATAATTTCTTCTGTAGCGGCCAAACCAAAAAAGCCTAGAATGAATGAATGCAACTGTGAATGAATAAACACATGTGTTTCCAAAAATAAATGATTCTTATATTAGATCATATTTTGAAAGATCTCAAAGTCCTTTTTATGAACTCCATTTACTGAGAAAAATAACTCCTTTTATTAGGTTCCCTCTCAAGGATGTAGAACATACAGACTTGGGGATGAGGAAACATTTAAGAATCTCAGTATTTAACATTTACTAGGAGCACGTGCCTTTCTGAAGCGAACTCTCACATGTCTCCTTCAAATCTCCATGGATCTTTGCCTCAGGTGAGTGACATTTTAGGTGGAAATCAAGGAAAAGGTGGAATTTTAGATCTGGGCGGATGTCATGTGGGCGAGTTTCAGCCTACATAAAAAAATGATGCAGACCATAAACTTGGCACCTATGGCAAGTGGCCTGCTTGTTAGGCCTCTCTTATCTAGATCACAGGAACAGGAAATTCCAGTTGATATCTGGATTACATATAGAGAATTCATTTGGCAATCACCCTCACAACTTCTGACCAGCAGCCAGACCAGGAAATATATTACCACAGTCCTTCCTTCCTGGGGCAGAGATAAAACTGCCCTGGAGGAGATAAGCCTTGAGGCCCCATGACTCCAGCTCCCACTTAGTGATCATGCTCAGAACCACTTCTGTTGACTGATATGAAATCTCTTCATTACAATTTACCAGAAATAATCCCTCACACCAAAAAGGGGAGTCATTTCCCCAAAGCCAAATCGCTTGGTATTTTCCAACCCAAGACTAGAAACCAGCTGTCCTGCCACCCAAACACCCAATGCACGTTCCACCATCCTTGCTGCTGGGCTTTAACAAAAGAACCTCAAAATCAGAGTGGGATTTGAAGACTAGAAGAAGAAAGCAAAACAAGTCTATCTGGCAAGGTTGGGTGAGGAGCTTTGCAGCCAACCAGGACTGAGGTCTTGACACAGAAGGCCTGGAGAGGCTGCCATTATTCGCCAGTGAATTAAGAAAGATTTGCAGCAGCTACTTCTTAAGGCACAACAGAAGAGAAGCCACCCGAGGTGAGTGGGTCAGTGAGAAGGAAGCTGCAGACAAAGGAAGCTCTGAGTGAGGACAAAATGAAGAGGAAAGAACCCAGCCACACACTGACAAAGAAACCACAGGGTTTGGCAAGTGTCTGCTTGACCTTCTCTAAAGCAAATTAAAAACGTAGAGATGAATCTCTAAATTGAATATTTAGGAAGAAAGAATTGCAATTCATGATATAGAGGCAGACAGGGTGGTCCGAAGGTGGAAAAAGAGGACTGTTCCTTTGTGGTCCTGTGAGAAAGTTCTTTGATATTAGCAAAGTTTTGGGGGCTGGTAAGGTCTGATTGGTGGGTGCTGTGGTGGGCAAAACTAGTCTTTGATTTGCAGTTGTTATCTTGCCTGCTACAGATAAAAGTGGTTTCTGGTTATAACAGGCAGTTTCAGCCACGGGACTTGCAGAGAACAGCATTTCTAGAGTGATGTTGTGTACCCTGAGTGCCTTTTACTCAGACCCCTCTTCTCTGATTTAGTTGGGTATGACAAGAATGGCCCAATTTGGATAATCAACTTACACAATCCTAACTCAAGAACTGTAGCATTGAGTGTAAGGGTGCATCATTTTCATAAACTCAGAGGAAAATGTGGCTGATGGCAGAGCTGAGTCCCGAGAGCTCGGCCCTGAGCTGCCTTTCATCTGGTCACTGTGTTCAGGGGTTCTCCTCAATGTAAATAAACATCTGCGATGAAAACCTCCACAAGCCTTATCATTAGAGTCAAAGTGGGTCTTCTAGAAACCAATTTGCTTTCAAAAAAGGAGATCAAGTGATAATTTATCTAATGTTCTAGAAATGTTTGAGGCACACTAGACAAATGTCAACCTTAAAGTTTTCCTTTTGCCTTATTTCTCTAAGTAACACCTTCTCAAATCATGAAAGCAAGAGTGAACTAAATTTTTTTTAAAAAATCCATATTAGAAGAAAGATCTATTAAGGGTCTAGTGAGTAAATGATACTTTTGGAATGTTTAGAACTTTGAGGGGGAAATCACATGTTTTCACATCCCACTATATAATTTCCATAACGATGAGGCAAAGCACTACCCCTATTTGCAGAAGAGAGACTGCCGTGAAGTCAGTGGACACTACCTCCAGGTCAGAATCCAACCTAAAGGGCTTTAATCAATGGTAAATGCTCTGAGGCACAAAATCCTACGCTCCTCATCAGTCATGCTATGTCATCTGAATATTCTGACCTCGCCAGAACCTAGTAGACCTATTTTAAATTTCTCCAAAAATTTCAAAACTCTGTTTTATAGAAAACCAGAACTTTCATGTCAAGTGTTCCTGAGAACTAATAACAAAAGCCAAAACAAGTTTCTTAAAATCTGTCAGCCAGTTTTGTAAATATGACACAAGTGAATACTTCTGGACATCATTTAGATATTAATGTAACATGCATAAACTAGAAAAGGCAGCATTAAATTTGGATGTTTTTGACTTTTGTTTCTCAACTTTTTAAAGATTAAATCATGGGATTTTATTCTCTTCTATTCCCTCTAGGGAAAGCAATCTGCCGATATTTTTCTGAAAGATGCTAACAATGGAAAGAACTATTGAAAACAATTAGAGGAAAATCGCACCTTGAACTTAGTAGAACGTGTACACCATGTTCTTACAGGAAGTCTCAGACATGATATTAAAAATTCCAGTTGTTTCATTTTTTTGCAGAACAGCGTGTAGTTATGTACTGAGTGCACTGTGTGGGGGGCACACAGGGCATACCAAAGGCTTCTTTTGTTTATGATATGGATTTGCACTGTATTCGGAAGGTTTTCTTTCAAATGCCTCATCACAGTTTGTCCAAACTTCTTGTAGGGAGCAACGGGGCCTCTATTTAAGCTTCTTGTGAGCCGATCCACCAGCCAAGGTCATGTTGCTTTCCCTTAAGAATCAGAGCCCCAGGGATCCTGTTCTATTTATTCTTTCCCCAGCCTCTTGTCTTTCAGCAGGGCAGATGCCTCCCAGAAGGAAACCAGATGCCAGGACTGTGGGGGACTCTTGAGCAGCATCAGCCAAACTGTAGGAGCTGAGAAGAGGAAGCTTTGCTCAGGGTAAGCGCCATGGGATAATGTCTTTAATGTCAAGAGGATGCACACTGTGAATGTGGAACGCCATCCAGGCTGAAAGAGGAAGTCACACAGGCGGGGAGTGTTGCCAAGCATTTGCGAGCACTCTCTTCGGTGGGCAGACAGCCGGCTTGCTCATGATTCCGCCTTTTCTGTTATTGGCAACAAGCCGCCACTGGAACTTTGTATCCTTAAGGCTTTGAGGCCTTGACTCAGGTGGGGGTCCCAGAATAAGCTCATGAAGTTTTTGCCTCATTCCCCCCAGGCTCCAAATCACTGGTACAAATTTCTCAGTCTGACTTAATGCTTAGGGAATTGTCGTATTTTGGACCTTTCATTTTAAAAAAGCATATATATTTACCAGTGCTATCTCCACCAATTCTGAATAAACCTTAGACTTCAGGTCATGAGCCACTAGGAGTCTGAATATGTCTTTTATTTGGATTCAAATAAGATTTTAACTTCCTGGCACCACAATTTTCTGAAGGTGCCAGTGTGAGACCTGGATCATCAGACTGACTTGGAGCTGGGAAGCCACAGAGTGGTGCAGTAAGATCTCGCTGTCTTGGTTTCCACCTTAGAAACAATATCATACCCCCTTTCTCATTTCACAGAATGCTAAAATTTAGCATATGTTATAGTGTTTATTGACAATAAAAAGGCAGGATAGCAAAGTGGTTAAGGAATGGCTGCACTCAACAACCATAACCTCCTATCATGCCAGGAATGGCAGGCAAATGCCATGCACGGAGGTCATGTCAGCGAAGATCAGCTGGCGTGCTCAGGACACTGTGGGAACCAAGGGTCTGAGCCATCAGGACTGTCCACAGATATTCCACTCCTTCTTCTCATATAATATGCTTGCATTCCCCATGTTTTATGATTTGAATTCAGGATTTGTTGAATTCAGGTATGGTAAAGTGATAGACACAGACAGGAACAACTGCCTTTGAAATAAGAGCTTGTTTCTTACAGTTCCCAAGAAAAAGGAGCATTGGCATTGCCACACAGGGCTGCCCAGGCAGCGCCAGGATTGGGCGGGAGGCAGGAGTACAGGAAGCGTGGATGGAAGCCTCCATGACCACAGAGGGGAGAAGTCACAAAGTAGGGACAGCCCTTATTTGGCAGGAAACAAGTCACAGATTTGTTTGTGGCTGGAGGGTTTGTGATACGACTTTTATGCTACCTCAAAAGTGGGATTGAAGGGTGATGTAGACACCTTTGGCCATTAGTTTGGCCCTATGATTAGTGGATGCCAAATCATCAATTACAAGATCTGTAGAAGTTGGTTGGAACACTCCACCTTGTGCAGACAGTCTGTTCATGCAAGTCCGGCAGGAATCATAGGTGGAAGCGGCATGTGTCACCTCCTGCAAAGGACCAGCACAGGGGACATCACACTCCTTTCGCCTGCCACAGTGGCCAGGAAAGCACCCTCCATCAGCGTCCATTCCTGAGTGACTACCTGGGTGGCCTGACGGGTCTAGAGTCTTTCAAGGCTCTGCTGGCATCTCATCTGCGAACATCCCACTGGCCACAGCAAATCTCATGGTGGGATGGTTAATTGTATGTGTCAACTTGACTGGGCCACAGGGTGCCCAGAAATTTGATTCAACATTATTCTGGGTCTGTCTGGGAGGGTGATTCCAAATGAGATTAGCATTTACATTGGCAGACTGAGCACAGCAGGTTGTCCCCTCTGATGTGGTTGGGCCTCAGCCAGTCAGCTGGAGGCCTGAACAGAACAAGTCAGAGGGAACTCTTTCTGCTTGGACTGCTGTGAACCAGGGCATTGGGTTTTGTGTTTTGTGTTTCTGCCTGTGGACCTGAACTGAAACATCAGATTTTCCCTTGGAAGCCCATCAGCATTTGGACTAGAATTAGCCCACCAGCTTTCCTAGGTCTGCAGTTTGCAAATGCATATCTTGAGACTTCTGTTTTCATAATCATGTGAGCCAATTTCTTATGGTATATATTTATAAAATAAAATTATGGGCTGGGCACAGTGGCTCAGACCTGTAATCCCAGCATTTTGGAAGGCCGAGATGGGCAGATTACAAGGTCAAGAGATTGAGACCATCCTGGCAAACATGGTGAAACCTGTCTCTACTAAAAATACAAAAATTAGCTGGGCATGGTGGCGGGTGCCTGTAATCCCAGCTACTCGGGAGGCTGAGGCAGGAGAATTACTTGAATCCGGGAGGCGGAGGTTGCAGTGAGCAGAGATCACGCCACTGCACTCCAGCCTGGCAACAGAGAAAGACTCTGTCTCAAATAAATAAATAAATAAATAAAAATAATATTATGAACAATATTATTTTATATATATACACACCTATCCTATTGTTTCTGTCTTTCTGGAGAACCTTGACTAATTCACAGGGCTAAGCCCAATGTCAAACTGGGAGACCTCTATAAAATTACATGGCGAAGGCTGTGGAAAAAGGAAAGAGTAAACATTTGGGGTCACATTTGTAATCTACCACAGAGGGCGAGAAGATAGAACTGCTTTTCCCGATATCTGCGTGTCTCTTTCTAGCCACCCAAAGCTTCCTAAAGATGTGGAAATGCCATGGCCACTGCAGCAGTGGGCAGAAGTGTGGTCAGGCCGGGAAGAGGAGGTGCTCGGGTCACCTTTCCCATCCCCAGGGTGGCTGGTGGCCCCCTGTGCTGTGTGCATTTGAAGGCCTCACCCGCCTCATGGGTCTGAATCTGAGGGAGGCAGCACATAATTAACCGCTATTAGGAATTTTACAATGTATTTTTAGTTCTCTGGAAATGTCTCCCTCATTATTGTTTGTTATTCAACTTTGAAACACATGTGTAGGAATCCACTGTGTGTAGAAGTAAGAAACTGCCTATAACCAATGCTTTTCACACCAACGATCTCTCGCTCAAACGAATACAAGACAGGCTCTTAATGTTCTCGTTATAGAGAATAACTCGGTAAGGTAAATAAAGCTGATATTAAAAATCCAATTTTACATATAAGAAGACATAGAGACGTTAAATGGTTTGCCCTGTGTCTGAAAGCTCAGTAACTGCAGAAGTGTTGAAGGATTGCAGGGCTCCTGACTCTTTGGTCAGGATGCATTATGCAGCCAATCACAGAATCATTCTGAGATGAGAGCCAGAATTCTGGAGAACAGCAGAGTGCTCCTGCAGCATGTCTGTGCAATGAGAGCACAAGCAATCCTTCTAGAGAATTTGGTCAGGCATTGGGTCAGCAAATGTTCATGGAGCACCTTCTCCTTTCTCTGTGCCAGGCACTGTGCTATGTTATGGAGATGCAGGGGTGGGCAAAACCAGACCCCATACCTGCCCTTAGGAGTATATTCTGTAAGGGGGCTGGAAGGTGTAGACCTGAATCGAATATTTGCGTGCACAAATAGAACCATGCAACCCATGCATATAGTGAAGGGGAGGCCCTTGGTGCTGTGAAGACCCATAACCACAGTCACCGGGCTGGGCAGAAGGCAGGGAGAGCTTTCCTGGGGAGCAGTGCTTGAAATAGGGTATAAAGATGGGGTTGGAGTTATTAAGATAAATAGAAGAAACAGTGTTCCAGGTTAGAGGGTTTAGAACGCGCAAAGGCCTTATACCTGGGAAAAAGGAAAGACAAAGGAGTGGAAGGAAAAGCAGTGGCTGAAGCACAGTGGCTCATGAAAGACAGACTGGATAGAATAGGAGCAGAGTGTGGCTGAAGCACAGTAGCTCATGAAAGAGGAGACTGGATAGAATAGGAGCAGGTTCTCTTGGGCCTGGAGGATATCTTCAGACATTTGTGCCTTATGTAAAGAGAAATGGCAAGATACGGATGATGTGAAAGCCAGGGGCTGTCCTCCAGACCATGAGATCTCAGCCAGCTGCCTGCTCAGAGCCAAGTTGCTGCTTTGTGGGCAACTCTCTCCAAGTGTGGAAGAGCAGATAGGGTGTTTTTACTTCAGCCACAAAAGTTACACACTTCACTAAAATATTACTACTCCATGCTTAGCAACGAGAAACCTTCTCTATGCCATTCTTATCCTTTTGAAATGATACCAGATGCCAAGAAACACCACAGGAGTAAGGCAAAGAGGTTGAGCTTCAAGCGCAGAAATAGTCTAAGTGTCAGTCGTACCACAAATTGTGACAATAAGCATATCACCAGGCTTCTTATTTTACCCCCTCTTCCGTGCAATGAGGCAGCTTGACTCTGGAGCTGGAAATAGTTCTCTCCTCAAGGTGGAGGCAAACGGAGTATCGGACAAATTGATAATCCATGCAATCCAAATGGTAATTAGTATAGTCTTTCTCTGGTTATTGAGGCAAGTTTTTCATGTGAGCTTAGCTTCTGTTTAGCATTTTAACTGTGGGAGAGGAAAAGTCCTTGAAAGTCCTGTGACTCATTGGTAAAATAAGAACGCGCTAATGAAATATGAGAAACATCGAAAGAAATTAAAAGACATTAAAAATCTATTGTGTATCCTGCACTCCAAAGTCATTTTTAAATGGTAATTACACCTTTGAAGAGCATCTAATTGGTATAAAAAGAATTTTGGATGAATGTGGAGCTCTTCATCTGACTTCAATTGATACACAGTGATAATATTCAAGACCAATTTCCGCAGCTTTTATCGCCTGACTGAGCATTGCTCTGTTTCTGAAGTTTAAAGGGATTTTCTAATCTTTTGCTTATCAGAGGCTGAGCAAAGACCTGTCATGGTTTATGGAGGTAACAGAGAGGAGGTAAAAGCATTTTTAAGTGCCCTGTGGAAAGTGCTGTCAAGTCCAGGCTATGTCAAGCTTATGCTTTGTGGTGAAACAAGGATCTAAGCCACAAACTCCTGAAAAGAAAGTTTCTAGTCCCTTTTTGTCTGGGTTATTCAGGAGCATCGAGACTGACACACCTGATAAGACTCCTGTTCTTCATCCCTGTCATCAGTGACATAACACTTTTAGTGCTCACTGTGTGCCTGGCTCTGTGTTAAGTGCTATTTCAGTTAAATGTTAGCACTGTGAAATGGTTTCAGAAAAAGGGATTTGTGGTCACTCCCAAGTAAATGCCCAAATGGTCTAACTAGCTTATTACGCAGGATCACTCATTAAAATCTGCGGGATTTGCATAAAATGCACTCTGCAGTACTGCTCTCACAGACACAATGGCAACAGCCCTTTGAACTAAGGCCGTAAGTTTCCTTAATGGGTTACATCAAAATTTTAATGGCCCGGAACTGGGCCACTTAGGTTTACTACCTAGACAGATGTGTTGAATGCTGCTAATAGGAAGATTGTAAGGTACCGGCTATTTGATGCCCTTCCTTTAAATTCTGTAATGGATACAGATGCCATTGGTTAACAGTTTTTATTTCTTCCTTAACAAAAAGAGTTTTATAATAAGCAAGTCAACGATTTTTCTTCGGCAAGGACTTCAAGTACATTTCGGAGCTCATCTCCCACTCTCCCTCTGTCCTTTCCATGAATGCCACACTGGCCTCCTTGATGCTCCTCAAAAATGCCAAGCTCCTTGGGGCCATTGTATTTGTGCAGGCTCTGCTGGAACACTGTGTACGTCTGGGTTCTTGGAGCAGCAAACACCGGAATGGTATTTGCCATTCAAGAGATTATTTGGGAGAAACGCATGTGAAGGAAAACGAGAAGGCACTGCAGGGGGCTGGGCAGGCAAAGTCTTAAAATGCAGTGCAATTCTGAGAAACTTTTGGCAAGGCTGGTAGTAGAACCCTCCAGCCCAGGCTGCTCAGCAGAAGGGTCCTTCATCTCCTTGCAGCAGGTCTGCCCTTATACTCCACCATGCTGGGTTAGCGGCTGACAGTGGTAGATTTCAGGGTGGCAGCTGGCTGTTGGCCAGCTGCTAACAGTCACCAGCCCCCAGGGGCCACGAGATCTGACAAGCCCCTTCCCATGGCCACCACGAGCTCTCTTGGTCTACAGTTCTCAGGACTGCTTCCCGGATGTTCAGTTTCTGTTAAATATCCCCTCTGTGGTGTCTGCTCTGATCATCCCATATAAACATGTAAATAGCAGCCCCTTCATTTCCCCTCACCTTCTACCCCATGTCGGTTACTGTTATCTGCTTTGTTTATTCATTGCATCAGGATACAACATACAGTCATCTGTCGGTATTCATGAGAAATTGGTTCCAGGACCTCCCCCAGATACCAGAATCCCTAGATGCTCAAGTCCCTGATATGCAATGGTGTAGTATTCAGTGTAGCCTATGCACATTCTCCCTATACTTTAAATCATCTCTAGATTACTGGTAACACCTATTACAATGTAAATGCTATGCAAATCGTTGTTATACTGTGTCATTTAGAGAATAATAAAAAGAAAAACTTTGTACATGTTCAATACAGTTTAAAGGGCTTTTTTTGCAAATATTTTTGACTCGTGGCTGCTTGAATCAGCAGATGCACAACTCACAGATACGAAGGACTAACAGTGTGTTTCCTTGTTGATGTCACATGAGCTCCCTTTAGCAACAGATAGAAGGACTAAGTGTGTGTTTCCTTGTTGATGTCACGTGAGCTCTCTTTAGTAACAGATAGAAGGAGTAAGTGTGTGTTTCCTTGTTGATGTCACATGAGCTCCCTTTAGTAACAGATAGAGGGAGTAAGTGTGTGTTTCCTTGTTGATGTCACGAGCTCGCTTGAGTAACAGATACAAAGGACTAAGTGTATTTTCTTGTTGATGTCAGGTGAGCTCGCTTTAGTAACAGAAGGACTAAGTGTGTGTTTCCTTGTTGATGTCACGTGAGCTTGCTTTAGTGACAGATAGAAGGACTAAGTGTGTTTCCTTGTTGATGTCACGTGAGCTCCCTTTAGTAACAGATAGAGGGACTAACTGTTTCCTTGCTGATGTCAGGTGAGCTCGCTTTAGTAACAGATAGAAGGACTAAGTGTGTGTTTCCTTGTTGATGTCAGGTGAGCTCCCTTTAGTAACAGATAGGAGGACTAAGTGTATATATATCAATGTATTAGCATAATATATTTATATTATATATTAACATACAATATTATTTTATTATATACTACATAACTAATTAACATGATTAAATAAATGCTGTGACTTTACCCGTATATCGAATTGTCTAGACTCCTAGAAACATGGTTGCAGGATGAAGACTTTACCCTTGCTGAAATTTCTGTGCCTCTCCTCCCTGCTTCCAGAAAGGCGGTGTTGGAAAATGCCTGTCTCAATGCACACTCAACAGCACTGTTTTTTGTCTGTCGTTTTTTTGAGATGGAGCCTCACTCTATTGCCCAGGCTGGAGTACAGTGACCTGATCTCAGCTCACTGCAACTTCTGCCTCCCAGGTTCAAGCGATTCTCCTGCCTCAGCCTCCTGAGTAGCTGGGATCACAGGCGTGCACCATCATGCCCAGCTAATTTTTGTATTTTTAGTAGAGATGGGGTTTCACTATGTTGGCCAGGCTGGTCTCGAACTCCTGACCTCAGGTGATCCACGCACTTTGGCCTCCCAAAGTGCTGGGATTACAGGCATGAGCCACCGCACCTGGCCAGCAGCACAGTTTTTTAATCTCTATCATTTTGATAGTTAAATATATTTGTATCTTGTCAATTTATTTGCATTTTTTATTATTTGTATTTATAATAGCTTTGTTGAGGTAAAATCAATATAAAAACTGCACATATTTAATGTACAATTTGATAATTTGATGAGTTTGGACATATGCATACACTGATGAAACCATCATTAAAATCAAGATTCATTATTCATGCTTTTGAACCTAGGTTTCATTTTTCATCTACTTACTGTTTCTTTTGTAGTAAACTGTCCAGTACTTGACCAGTTTTTCTATAGAAAGGGCAGTGTTTTATATGGGAGGGGTGGCTTACATCTGTAATCCCAGCACTTTGGGAGGCCAAGGCAGGTGGATCACCAGGTCAAGAGATCGAGACCAGCCTGGCCAACATGGTCTCTACTAAAAATACAAAGATTAGCCAGGCGTGGTGGCGGGCGCTTGTAATCCCAGCTGCCTGGGAGGCTGAGGCAGGAGAATTGCTTGAACCCAGGAGGTGGAGGTTGCAGTGAGCTGAGATCACACCACTGCACTCCAGCCTGGGTGACAGAGCGAGACTCTGTCTCAAAAAAAGGGCAGTATTTTTATTAATGATTTCATGGTGTCAGTTATACAGCTATATATATACACATGTGTTTGTGTATATAGTGAGTTGAATTGTCTCCCCTCAAATGATATGTCCACCCAGAACCTGTGACTACGGCCTTATTTGAAAAAAAAAAAAAAAAAAAAGTCTTGCCAATGTTATAAAATTAAGGGTTTTGAAATGAGGTTATCTTAGATTATCCATGTGGTCCCCAAATCCAATAAGTGTCCTCATAAGACAAAAACAGACAAAGATTTGACACACACAGATGCACAGAGAAGGCCATGTGAAGACAGGCAGAGATTGAAGTGTTGCTGTCACAAACTATGGGACACTTGAAGCCACCGGAAGCTGGAGATGAGGAAGGGCCCTCTCCTAGGGCCTCCAGAGGGAACACAG
This sequence comes from Pongo pygmaeus, assembly GCF_028885625.2. Classification (NCBI taxonomy): domain Eukaryota; kingdom Metazoa; phylum Chordata; class Mammalia; order Primates; family Hominidae; genus Pongo; species Pongo pygmaeus. The sequence goes on from NC_072376.2 coordinate 203,146,486, forward strand.
CCCTGCCAACACCTTGAGTTCAGACTTGGAGCTTCCACAGCTGTGACTCTGTGAGAGAACCATTTCCGAATGTTTTGAGCCACCAAGCTTATGGCACTTTGTTCCTGCAGCCCTAAGAAACTCTGTGTGTGTAGGTAGTTGTGTGTTTCTGTATCTATCAGACTAGTGAACATTAGTGTAACTCAGTGTAATTTAACTTTACTGCCTCACATCCTTGCTGTCTGACCTAAAGATTAAAAATTCTCTCAGAACTTCTCTAGCTCTTGCTTCTATGTGGTAACTGCATTGAATTTTTTAGTACATCCTAAAAATTGAACCTTACCATGTATCTTTCCTGCCTGCCAGTTGGTAATTTTTCACATAATAAAGCAAGGTCACTCAAAGGTATTTTTTTCTTGTCTCACTACTTTACACATTCAACCATGTTTATAAGCTCAAAGAAAAGAGATGGCCAATTTGCTAAAATGAAAATATCATTCAATCCTGAAGATTTCATTCTTCCATAAAAATTGTCTTATGTAAAGATGACTAAGTATGATTTCAGGCGTCACCTTTCATACAAGCCTTCTTCCCTAAGACCTATCCACTGCTCTTCTCCACTCTGGTTTTCATATTTTAATGTTTCCATAGCACTAGATTATGAGATCCATGAAATCAAGTATTGTGCTTCCTTGAGTCTCCAGGGTGCAGCCCTGGCCTTGGGACATAACCAGTGCTTAATAAGTGCTTATAAGATAAATCCCCAAAACCTTGAAATGAATTAAGTGCTTGTCCACTAAAACATCCCCCTATGTTGGCGGGCTAAATTCAGACTGTGCTATATAGTTAGGAAGAGCACAAATGCAAATACATGGGGTCATAGGTAATTTGTTTCTTCGAAGACCATGTAGACTTCTCTTTGGCAATTGCAAGGGAAATTCTATCAATCATAGTCCACACATGGATATAAGCCATAAGTAACTCTTTTCCATGCTTGCTTAGCACAAAACCTTATATACTCTAGATTTGGGGTTATGTTTTTTTTTTTTACAGTAAAATACGTAAAGCAATGTCACAAATCTGAGCCCCTCACACATGCAATTTAAACACTGGAAACCAACTATGTGGAGAGGATAGCAATGGTTTGACTCTGAGGTAAGAAGCACGGTGAAAGAACTAGAAATAAACCCTGCATCTGAGCTTTATGAAGAAGCGATTACAATCAATACCAAAATGAAAAAAAGAAACATCAACAGCTACTGTGAACCAAGGTCTTCACAGTTTTGCTTCTTTCCACTAATCTTCCAAAGAGGTTATTTTGAGATATGTTCAAAGCACTATAAGCCATTCTTCTCCAAGAAGTGGTGACAGTTACTTTGCTTCTTGCTTCCCACTCCTAAAAGGGAAATTTAATCAAGATTGTCAGTACTTACAAGAAAAAGGGAAAACACACACATAGTCAAGCTCTACTTCTATAATCAAATAAAACCACCAAGAATTAATCAAAACTTGACTCCAAGCCCTTCCAGAACTGCAAAGCTCACATAGCATCCCAGAGATAGATGATACCATGATCTTTGATGTACACAGTGGAGCATTTGATAAAATGGTGATGTTTTTCTGCCATAAGTGGTATAATTACGCTATGCATCATATGCATCCATTTAATAATATCCCTGTTCACAGTCAGCCAGGCATTTCTCACAAGCTGGCATCTTCACAGGCCACTTGTTCTGCTGATTCCACTTTCTTCTGTAGCTGGGCAGGCTGCAGCCACTGTTTTTTTCTTCACCAGGCAACCTCATGATCTAGTGCTTTCTTGCCTGTTGAGGTTAATAGACAACTAATATATTTTAGCACATTCATTATAGCCAGTTTTCCCGTAAGAAAAAATTGCACATTTGGGTCTTCTGCCTTGACAAATGTGGTGCTTCATCTTGAAAGTTGATTAAAATCAATACCTCTGTAGAAAATTACATGCAAAATGTATTAGTATCCAGTATATTCTGATAAGAATGCTTCTCATTCATAATTCTGATATCAACCCGCCCACCGCTAAAAAAAAAAAACAACACACACACACGTTAAAACTGGATGTGCGCACTTGAGCACTCATGGGAATGACAGTGTGTTTTTAACCAACAATAAAACTAAAATTACTCATCAGTTAAACCATAGCTCATAATTTAGGAGAAGTTACATTTTGAAGTCCTGTTTTATCTCCAATTGAAATTTCAGAAGCCTCCAGAAATTCTATGGTATAAACTTTGCAGTTTTAAAAATACATCATTTCAAAGCCAGCGGTCTGGAAGAAAATTGCCTATGCTAATGAACAAATATATTATAATATTCACTAAACCATACAGCACACTTTCTTACATCAACTTTTTTCACCTCATCTCCTGATTCTCTCCCACAATCTATGTGTTAACCACACTTACCTTTTAACTTTTCTCCTAAAATATTAAGCCTTTTCCAAACAGTTTTGCTAGACAAAAATCCCCATTCATCTTTCAAGGTCTAGCTCAAGTGTTGCATAACCGTTGTTCAAGTTACTGAGGCTGTGTAACAAACAACACAGCCCTCTGGGCTGCCCCCTCTGGGCTGCCGGAGTGCCCAGGCTAGGTGCCAGCAAAGTCCCAGGGCAAGTGCTATTGAGAGGTGAAGCCCGCTTGGCTTCTGGGTTGGGCGGGGACTTGGACAACTTTTCTGTCTAGCTAAAGGTTTATAAACGCACCAATCAGTGCTCTGTATCTAGCTAATCTGGTGGGGACTTGGAGAACTTTTGTGTCTAGCTAAAGGATTGCAAATGCACCAATCAGTGCTCTGTGTCTAGCGAAAGGTTTGTAAATGCACCAATCACTGCTCTGTCAAAACTGACCAATCAGCTCTCTGTAAAACGGACCAATCAGCTTTCTGTAAAATGGACCAATCAGTAGGATGTGGGTGGGGCCAGATAGGGAATAAAAGCAGGCTGCCCCAGCCAGCAGTGGCAACCTGCTCAGGTCCTCTTCCCTGCTGTGGAAGCTTCATTCTTTTGCTGTTTGCAATAAATCTTGCTGCTGTTCACTGTTGAGGTCAGCGCCGTTTTTATGAGCTGGAACACTCACCGTGAAGGTCCACAGCTTCACTCTTGAAGTCAGCGAGACCACAAACCCACCAGAAGGAGGAAACTCTGGACACATCTGAAGGAATAAACTCCGGACACACCATCTTTAAGAACTTTAACACTCACTGCAAAGATCTGCGGCTTCATTCTTGAAGTCAGTGAGACCAAGAACCCACCAATTCTGGACACAGTACTATTGGATGTTTGTTCATATGGTGTTTGGTTTGGTGGTTTTGTTTGTTTGTGGCCGCTAAAAGAGAGGAATGAGAGGGGGTTGAACCACAATATCACAGAACGACTTAAGATTAAGGGTATCTAATAGGCCATCTTAATTTGTTTATGTTGCTGTGGTATCTAATTCCCTTTCAAAAGTATGGTAAACTCTGCTGCCCTCCCAAAGGCCCCGATAAGTGGTTTTGTGTGGAACGGTGTGAGCGCCACCGCGTCTGAGTGGGGATTCAGTCTGAAATTAGGACATAGCAGAGAACAAGCAGGAAGCAATAATTCAGTGGAGGAGAAAGAGTTGGGAATAATCATGTGAAGATAATCTCCTGTAAATTTGTAAACATTTAGGAAAGGACTTTGGACTTTGCACGGGCAGAGAATAGAGATACACACAAATTTTCACCAGGTTTTAAGGGGCAAAATGACCCCAAGGGGCAACATGGTTAGTTATGTGCTATGGCTTGAATGTCCTCTAAAAAACTCCTGTTGAAACTTAATCCCCGATATGGGAGTATTGAGAGGGGCATCCTTTAAGTGGTGATTGGATCACAAGGGTTATGTCCTTATGAATGAATCAATCTACTCATGGATTAAAGGACTAATGGGTTAATGCATCAGTTGGTTATCATGGGAGAGGAACTGCTGGTGGCTTTATAAGAGGAAGAGAGACCTGAGCTAGCATGCTAGCATCCTCAGCCCCCTCACCATGTGGTGCTCTGAACCACCTTAGGGATCTTCCGATTTCCCACCAGCAAGAAGGCCTTCACCAGCTGCAGCCCCCCAACCTTGGACTTCTCAGCCTTCATAACTTTAAGAAATAAGCTTTTTAAAAATAAGTCACTTAGTTTCAGGTATTCTGTTATAAGCAACAGAAAGTGAACTAAGACAGTATGTCTTAAGTAAATCTCACAATTCCCCGTACAGTAGGTATAAATAAATGTTATTACTCCCATTTTACAGAAGAAAGACAGAATCAGAGAGGCTCAGCAAGTGCCAGAACTCAAATTCAAGCTCAGCTCTACCTGATGGAAACTCAGGTGATTTCCACTCTGCCTCCACCTGCATTCCTCAGCACCCTGCAGTCGGTCCCCAGACTCTATGCTCCATGCTGCTTGTGTTTGTTGGTCGGCTGGTTTCGTGTTCATGTGTTCCAGCTTCTTCATTTTGGGTCTTTACATCTCTATGGCAGTTCTTCCCATGTTGTGTAGCAGTTGTCTCTACATGACGGTCTGTCTTGTGAGGTCGAGCTCTCCGAAGGCAGCAAGCATGTAATTGGTAAATTCTCATCAGTTAGCCATGTCTGGAACATGGTAGGTATTGAATAAAGGTTTTTGCTCATTTAATCAACTGTTCATTAGCGTTTACTGAACTCCTACTGTGTGTCCAACACTGTAGCAGGCACTGAGGATGGAGTGGTGGAGAAAAACAGGCAAAACATTCTGCACTCCATCTAGTGTGCAGAAAACATGCAAATAGTCACATACACTAAAACACCTCCCTCAGCACACTGACATACTGCTATAACATGCAAATAGATACACGAAAACACTTCACACAGCACACTGACACACTTCTGTAACATGCAAATAGTCACATACATGAAAACACTTCACACAGCACACTGACACACTGCTATAACAGGCAAATAGATACACGAAAACACACAGTACACTGACACACTACTGTAACATGCAAATAGTCACATACACCAAAATACTTCACACGGCACACTGACACACGGCTATAACATGCAAATAGTCATATACACGCAAACACTTCACACAGCACACTGACACACTGCTATAACACTCAAATAGTCACATACATGAAAACACTTCACACAGCACACTGACCGATGGCTATAACACGCAAATAGTCACATACACAAAACACTTCACACAGCACACTGACACTGCTGTAACACGCAAATAGATACACGAAAACACTTCACACAGAACCCTGACACACGGCTGTGTCAGAAAGGCATGCAGTACTCTGTGAGTGTAGGATGGTGTCTAGAGTCAGGAAAGAATTGTGGAGAAAAGGGTATGTGAGTGAGGGGTCAAGGCCGAGCATATAGGTGGAAAGTCCCGGCAGTGGGAGCCGTGCAAGCATCCCCTCAGGCAGCAGGGATGTGGCACGATTGGGGGACCGGTGGCCAGAGGGCAGAGGCAGAGCCGGAAGTGTGCGAGGTGAGCATGGAGAGGAAGCCAATGCACCCCAGAAAAAGGCACTCCTCCCACAAACAGGAGAGTCCACAGATTTCTGCAAAGAGTAGAAGCCGTGAGTGCTCGTTCAGTTCCTACAGTGTTTGGGGCAGCTGTGCATTTTCTTCACCAATTCATTCCTTAAGAAACACTGCTCCATGCATTATACCAGACAGAAAATCCCAGTTAATACTAACAGATCCTTAGCTCGGGATTGTCTGGAGTAGGCACGCTGTCGGCAGGGGCTGCTCTGGGGTCTGTGGTGTCAGGGGCTCCCCAGAAGCTGCAGCGCATAAATGGGGGAGGCTGAGAGCCACTCAGGCGTCCCTGCAAATAAAGCTGAGGGGAGGTACCTTTCCGATCATGCTGGTGATGAAACTCACAGACACAAGCGACTAACCAATTGATAAATATTGCTCACTACTCGCAGAAAATATAGATTTTTTTTCTTAAAAATCATAGACAAAACACAGTTAATTAATTTAATGGTTATACCTTTCCTGACGTACTACGTAACCTTGGCTTATATGCCTTGCTTAGAGATGTTTTCCAAAGTTGTGGTGTAAAAAAAACATTTAAATTATGAGTATTCCGGTGGTATTGTTGAAATGGCAGTTACCAGCAAATAAACGTCTGTTTGGACGTGGTAACAGGGAAACTACTCTGCATCCGTTCACCCCTCTCAACAGTTGATTCTCCTGCAGCACTGAGACTTTATTTATGAAGCAAATGTCTTCTTCACTCCCAGGACTTCGCCACTGGTAGGCCACCCTAGCCTGCCTGTAATCATCACTTCATCGTCCTTCACAACCTGCATTTTCCCTGCCCCTGATTTCTCGTTCTGTTATTGACCTCTTGCACAGTCCCCCTCTGGTGTGAATTACTTTTGCTGACTAAACTCAGGCATGTTACCAAAACTATAATTTGAGCTCACCCCCATGGTCACATCTCAGGCTGATTGCATGACCTAATCTCAGCAGAATCCTCCCAGTTCAGGGACCGCCCTCTCAGACAGCAAGGCCAGTGATCCCATCAAATTCATCCCACGCAGGTGAAGACAGCCCTTCTCTCAGAAGATGCAGGCTGCAGCTAGCTTGAGGAGAGATCAACTCTTCCCATGCAAAGGCACGAATATACTGTGGCTAAAGTTTATTGGAATTTCCCTCTGATTAAGTACGTTTATAATTCCATCTGCAAAAACCAGCAGTAAGCTGAACTGGCAAGCATTACCTGAGATGATATTTCCATTTTGCCCTATTAAAAAAGACTAGAATTTAATTTCCAAGGATGTCTCAGCACAGATGCTTAAGTCGAATGTGTACTTCCTTAGGAATGAAGAAATAGCAGTGCATGTAAGGATAAGTAAGTCAGAATGAGAGAAAAAATAGTTTTTAAAGAAAGTACAGGTGACTAAAGCAGCATAGGGCTAAGTAGGTTTAAAGGATGAAGACATTAATAAAGAGCTTCCTGCAGGGTTATCAACAAAAATACTTTTTCATAGAAATTAGTGGGGTTTAAACACTGCATGTTCTCAGTTATAGGTGGGAGCTCCAAGCTATGCATTGAGCACACATGGATGTACACCTGGGAACAACAGGCACTGTGGACTGCGGGAGGCAAAGAAGGAAGGGGCATGCATTGAAAAACTACCCAGGGGTATGATACTCGCTAGCTGGGTGTAATACACCCATGTAACACACCTGCACGTGAACCCCCATATCTAAAATAAGAGCTGAAACTTTCAAAGAGGAGCAGTTACTTTGACTGACTTTTATTAGTAGTTGTAACTCTTTTCTTTTCCTGGAAACCTGAGTCCTAAATTGGAAGGTAGTAGCCACAGGGTACCGTAGTTCAGATAGTTTTTGAAGATAAGCAATTAAAATAGATCAGGGAATGGCTCCTTTTCAAACTTGTTAGCTAAGAATCCAGAAAGCAGGTTGTTCCAAGACCATGCTGTGAAAGAAAAAATTGGCCTTTCATTGGAGACAGGGTTCTTTCCAACCTTATTTCTGGCTCTTGTACTTTCTCTTTCATCTCCTTTGTGACCCCATGGACTCTCAAATTGAAATGAATTAAATTTATTCACATTAAGGCATTAAACTACTAATGGTTTGATGTGTTCTCTCTTCCACTGGTGTTTGTATTTGATAGAAAATAATGCCCTAAAAAATGAATGGTTTAGGGAAGCTAATGGAAGAGATGAAGGCTGGAAGGGGCAGGTTCTCAGTCACATGACGTTCAACGTGCTCAGCTACATAATCAGCTCAGAAAGGAGCCTGAACATTGATTCTCAAAGTGTGGGCCAAGGTCCTCTGGGACATCCTGAGACTTTTTCAGTGGCAACAGGAGGCCAAAATGACTTTTATAATAATACTAAGATGTTATTTACCATTTTTACCCTCATTCTCTCACAAATATACGTGGAATTTTCCAGAAGATTCATGATAGGTGACTTCATGACATATTAAATGCAGAAACGGAATAGTACAGTTATCTTTTATTAAGCTACACATTAAGGAGATTTGCAAAAATGTAAAACAATTTCTCTCTTCTCAACACATTTATTTGGTTTTAAAATAGATGTGATTAATATACAATTAAAATAAATTACAAAATTATATATAATTTTAGAACTAAAATAAGTTAAAAAAATTTTTTTTTTGAGACAGAGTCTTGCTGTGTCTCCCAGGCTGGAGTGCAGTGGCACGATCTTGGCTCACTGCAACCTCTGCCTCCCAGGTCCAAGCAATTCTCCTGCCTCAGCCTCCCGAGTAGCTGGGACTACAGGCATATGCCACCACACCCAGCTAATTTTTTTGTATTTTTAGTAGAGATGGGGTATCACAATGTTGGTCAGGCTGGTCTCGAACTCCTGACCTCAAATGATCCACCCGCCTTGGCCTCTCAAAGTGCTGGGATTACAGGCGTGAGCCACTGCGCCAGGCGGAATTTAATTTTTTTAAATTTTCATTAAAATGTTATTTATTTGAAAGGTTGGTAATTGTTATTTAAAATTAATAAATATTTTAAATATTTGTCCATTTCAAATCTTAATATGATAAATATGTTTTATATACATATTTATATAAACAAATCATAAATTTATTTATATATTTATATTTTTTATCTATATATTTTATAAATATTTATTTTTATCCCATAAAAGTGAAAGCTTTTCAGGGGGCGCAACACATTTTAGATTATAAAGAAGTTGTGAGAACAAAAAGCTTGAGAACCACTAAACAGTGTTTTTATTCTGATCCTGTTTTCTGTGGTTTACCTGTTTAAGACGTCTTGGTGATCTTTGATTGACATATTCATCAAATCTGCATCCCATATACTTAATAAAGACAGGAAGAGAGAGAGGGAGGCAAAAGAGGAAGGAAGAAAGGAAAGGGAAGAATAGATGAAGGGAGTAAAGGAAACCTAATGAACTATCCACAGGGAATGCACTGTAGGGGCCACAGGGATGTGTATTCAGTGCACACCAGGTTCACGGCCAATACCTAGCTGTGCTCATGACTGAAATGCTTCCACTAGATGTGTTACGCCCTGGATATCTTCCACATAAACCTGACCTGTGTTTGTTTCCTGAACACATTGTAGACAGATTTGCTCTTAAGACGTTTTGTTTGACCTACCCTTTGTTTTACGACAAAAAATTTAATTGCTGGTAGTTAAATGTAGAAAGTTTTATGTGAAAGTCTGTATCTCCATTTTATCTTGAATTTGAAAATAACTGATAAGACAGTCACCAAGGACCTGTGACGAACAGTGGGCTGGAGCTGCGGAGCTGCTGTCCCTCGCAGCAGGGCACCAAGCACAAACGTCCCGGAGTCACCTCTGACCTGCCCCAGTCTTCCCTGTTACCTACCCTGGCAGGACTCCGAGAGGAGGCTAATCATCTCAAGATCATCTTTAAATGTCTTCGGGCACATGAGAACAATGTTCTGTGCCAACAAAAATATAAATTAAAAGGCGAAAAAGTCACCCGATCACACCACACAGTGGCAGCCCTCTACATTTTGGTCTGTTTTTAGCAAGCATTTTTTCTCATGTTTAGTATTATGTACTTAGGATCATATATGATACACGATTACACAAAAATGAGGATGTTTTTGTATATCCACGAAGTCACTGTATTTTTCATATTAGAATAAGTGTTTGACATGCCATTAAAAATGCTTTTAAACATAGTGTTCAGTCCTGCGTAATTCCCCGCTGTGTGCACGCACCATAGCTCACTCCGTGAATTCTATCTGTCAACATTTAGGTTCATTTTTTCTTACTGTAAATAATGATGATGAACATCTTTATAAAACAGCTAGTTATACTTAGGATAAATCCTGAAAGTGGGTGAAAGAATATACATACTTTTAAAGTATTTACTATGTGTATCTTCTTTCCCTTGGATGGAAATATAAGCAGTTTTTTATTTTACTTTTTGTAAAATTTTCAATTAAAAGTTTATTTTTTCAAAATTTATGTTCTGTATTAGCAAACGGAAACAAGGGGCTAAAATTTGAATCCCTAAAGTACATTTCAAGTGTTACTTTAAATCTATTAGGCTGTCTATGCTACGTGGCACAAAAACATAAAAACTGTGGACTTGGTCCAAATGTTTGGGTGATACCATTCTTTGTGGGCTGGTGTTCTCATTTTTTAACTCCTATGATGGTTTCAGAATTTTTTTGCACATCCATTATTGGGAAGCTTTTGGACTATTATGTCAAGGTGACATTCTAACAGGCTGTTATTTTTTTTAACTGCAGTCAATGGCTACGTGAGAGGCTTTGTAAAAGTCCTGGACAAAATTCTCACTTTAAAAATTGTATATCTGACACTAAATGGACATTCAAGTGTGCTGATAATAAAATGAGTGCGGGAAAGCTTTCACTAACTGAGAAGAAGGGCAGAAATTAGCATAAATCATGGAGTAGGTGTGGGCAGCAAGGAGCCAAGCACAACCTGAAAGAAAAGGGAACCTGATTAAGCAAATCCGATCCCAGGGCAGCTAAGAAAACCACAGACGATGTTGCCACCAAAATGGACATGTGACTGATGCAATATTTATATACACAAATATACAGCAAAATTGCATTCTATCATCTTCAGGTTAGGCATGGATCAACCCCAAAACAAGGATTCTATGCTACAGACTTAGGAGAAAACCTTACCATAAGAAAAACCACTTCAAAGTCATCTGGACTAACAATCTGACCCTCATGGCTAATGCATGCTGAACAGAACACAGTGCAGCAAAAAGTGACCCCAGAGAAGGAAGGAAGGGGGAACAGGAAAGGAGAGTTTGGTTATCATTGCTCTTGGAGAAACAAGATGCATGATGTTTTATTAATAGGCACAATTCCTTTATGTAAGTAACCTGATAAAAGGTAGTAGGTTGATTTCATGCTCTGCTGAAGAGAAGTGAGATGGCTTTCTACCCTGAAGCCAATAGGGCTCTTTTAGGCACAGCATGGAGCATATTTCCTTTTTTCCTTTATATAAATTGCAAATAGCATCTTAGTCATATAAAAGAGTTGGTCCAGCTCCCTGCAAAAATGCTCTTTTATGTCCAGTGTGCATTTCATATATTTCACATGCTCCAGGGCCTGTCAGCTCATGCGGTCATATCCAACATTGCCATTGACTATGGCAGTCACAATGACAGCAGTTTTGTTCTTTCATGCCATTTGGTACTTCACAATGCACTACTTAACCCAAGACAATTTTCAGGTTTCACTGATATCTTTGAATCTCCTTAGAAAGAGGAAACCTCCCTAAAAAGATCTTAGGACACGCAACCAAGTATGAATTCTACTTAGAAAATCTTATGACATGTGACTAAGGTCCATAAAATTCTCATATTTTAGCCAGTTTTATTCATCATAAAGTTTTGGAGATATAGATTCCATTGTGTTCTGGTTCACAACTGCTATTTACTCATTCAATTAATAAATCTGTACTGAATGCCTAGTTGTGCCAAGTGCTTCTAAGCCCTGGTCATAAAGCAGTAAAGAAGACAAACAGGACTTTCTGATCTCGTGAGGAAAACTGAACAGGGCAGACAGACAGAGTGCCAGCCTGCCATGCAAGCACGGTGATCAGGGAAGGGCTCACCAGAAGGCCCATGAGCAAGACTTGTGGAAGTGAGAGAGGCACCCACAAAGATGATGGAGAAAGGATGTTGCAGACAGAGGCCCAGAGGAAGGAGCATAACCTAACACATTTGAAGAGCAGCAAGCAGTCAAGAGAGGGTGAGCAAAGGAAGCACATGTGAGGTGGAGGAGGAAGGGGCTGGGGCCCACCAGATGGAGGGTTTTTGGTTTTTACTGATTGTGGTGAGAAGCCATTGGACATGTTTACAAAGGACTGATATTACCAGACCTGTCTTTTAACAGGATCCCTACATAATGAATAGAAGACTGAGAAGAACCAATGGAAGAGGGAGAACAGTTAAGACACTATTGCCATAATCCAAGTGCAAGGTGAAGGTGACTTGGACCAGGAGTAGCAAGATGAGTGATGAAGAGGGGTCAGGTTATGGATCTATTTGGAAGGTAGAATCACAGACATTCTGACAGATTAAATTAAGCACAGTGGAGAAATAAGGGAGTGTAAGGATTATCTCCTAGGTACGTGGATATACCCATTTGGAGTTCAAGGGTGGGGTCTGGACTAAACCTTTGAATCTGGGAGTTGTCAGTGTATGGATGGTGCTTAAAGCTATGAGACTGTTTGAAATCCCTAAGGGAGTACATGCAGGTAGAGAAGATGTCAGAGGACTAGCCCCTAAGCTGTTGCAGTGTGTAAAGGACAGGATGAACAGCAGGAACCAGCAAAGTAGAGGGAGAAATGAGGCCAATGATGAAGGAAGGAAACCAAGAAGTCTGTGGTGTCATGGAGCCAAGTGAGAAAGTGTTTGAGGGTCAGGCAACAACCAGCTGTGCAAATGCTATTCATGGCTAAGTGAGAAGAGGGCTGAGAATTGATCATGGGCTGTAACAACATGGAAGATATTCACATTTTGAAATCAGCAATTTCTGTGAAAGGACAGAGGAAACTGTCAGACCTAGTGGATCTGAGAGAAAAAATGGAGAGAGAAATTGGAGATGGTAAATATGAAAACCCTTTCAAAGAATTTCACTTTGAAGAAAGCAGAAATAGTGCAGTAGTTTGAAAGGAACATAAGACCAGGACAGGTAGTGCCAGATGGGAATTCCACTGTGCGTGTTGACAGGAACACTCCAGTAGAGACAGAAAAGTCGACATTGTGGGAGGTAGAAGGAGAATTGCTGGAATTCGAGAGAGACATTGGGATTTAGTGCTCCAGTTTAACTTATGGGTAACAAAAAGGAAGACAGAGTGTTTGGACATAGATCCAGGTGGGGGGTGAAGAGGAAGTAGCAGTTTGCAGAAGCTCTCATCTTATTCTGGTTTTGGCTTAAATTTGTTTTTCTTTCAGTGACATATACCTCAAAGTCATTAACTAAGAGTGAGGATGGGAGAGAAAACATTAGAGGCTTAAGAGGAGAGAGAATCTGAAGGAGCCTCCCAGAAACATGAATGAGTGAGGGAAGGCATTAGAATGGCAGGTGTGCTGGGAGCCTACTAGCGGTTACCGACAGGGCCAGCTGCATTGGTAGCTTAATGTGTGTGACTGTGGAGTCACACATAATTTTTGCAATTTGTAAGTTTATATTGTTTCTTGTGTGTCACTGTTGCCTGTTTTATGGTTTATAAGTCACAAATTATTTTTAAAATGAAAACGCCTTAGATTTTAGTGCATTTAATGAGGCTTTTTAAAAATGTCTTTTGAACAAACAGCCCCACACTTTCATTTTGCCCTGGGCCCTGCAAATCAGGCAACCAGCCCCGGTTAGTGATCACGAATGTAAGGGAAGAGCAATCAGTGTCACTGTGGGCTTCTCCAGCCACACTCAGCTCTGTGGAGAGCTGGATTTACAAGGGATAGAGTTGTGCCAGGTGGTTACCATGAGGAGAGAGAGGGACAGGTTTGTTAAGAATATATAAAAATGATGATTCTGAAAATCAACTGGGAGTAAATAGACCCCATCTGGCTCCAACTCAATAAAACGTATACAATATACATCAGTGTATATTGTAAGTGTCACATCATACCTCAGGGAAGGTGCATTCTCCAGGGATCTTTGCACAGGATCCGGCAGTGGCTGAGCTATCTCTCTAGTTCTTTGATAGAAGCACCTGAAATTTTACCTGCTGTTGCTGGTTACACGCAAACCTCCTGTTAGTGAATAGTTAATTACTCCCAGAGGATGCAATACCTGAGTAGCTCCCAAAGTTTCCTATGGGAAAGTTATCTTGGAGGAGCAAGTATATTGAACTTCTTCAGCTAACAAATTTCTTCACCATGTGCATGACTATCTCGTTACAAGTTCCCATAGGCATTCAACACATTTGCTTTCTTTATTATTTTGCTAACATCAGACCATTTCCTAACTCATTACAGCTTATCCTATTACATATTACCATATGTGATGATTACTTTTATGTGTCAACTTGGCTGGGCTACAGGGTGCCCAGATATTAAGCCAAACATTATTCTTGGTATGTCCGTGAGGGCTGTGAGAGCTTCAGGAGGAGACTAACATTTAAATTGATAGCGTAAAGCCAATTGTCCTCCTAATGTAGTTGAATCTTATCCAACCAACTGAAGGCCTGAATAAAACAAAAAGTCTGGCCCTCTTGTGGAACAAGGGAACTCCTTCTGCCCAGCTGCTTGAGCTGGAACATCACCAGTCTTTTCCTGGTTTCTGACTCAAATGGAAACATTAGATCTTCTGGGTCTTGAGCGCACTGACTTTTGAACTGTAAATCACACCATCAGCTCTCCAGGTTCTCAGGCCTTCAGACAGGCTGGAACTATAACATCAGCTCTGCAAGGTCTCCAGGCTTCAGCTTGCCAACTACAGATCACAGGACTTCTCAGCCTCTATAATTGTGGGAGCCAATTCCCTACAATTAATCTCTACACACACACACACACACACACACACACACACACACACACACTTCTGTTTCTTTGGAGGATCCTGATTAATATACTGTTATTCCTTAGTTTGTAGTTATTACTCTCATGTTTACAGTAACCACAATGTTCCTGTATTCCTCAGCCATCATACAACTGCAGGCTGCACTCCAAATTCTCGCAAGCTTAACTCGATATAACTTCACATAAAACCCAGGTATAAGAATAAAAGGTGTCTTGCCCAAATCCCTCTGCAGAAACAGTTCAAACATCTGCTATGCTGATAGTTGCTCAACAAAATTATCATACTTTCATATTCAACAAACATAAAAAAAGACTCTGATAATTTTTACAATTATTAACTTTTTTAATTCTTAAAATATTCTAGTGAATAAAGCATTATTATGCCCATTAAAACATGAAGAATAAAGAGGATAATTAACTTGCTTGAGTTCATACATTTAGTATAGAGAACATAGGATTTGTAATTAAATTCTTGCTTTTCTACTGTTATAAGTTACCTAAACTCTCTAAGATTGAATCTTTCATCCATGAAGTGGGAATAATACTGGTTACTGCAGGTAGTCACGGTGAGAATTCATGCTATTCTATATGTTCAAAGCCCAACACAGTGCCTGATGGTTTTTAGAAACTTAACACCTTTTGTTTGTTTCTATTTTCCTTTGTCTCTCTCTCCTAAGCTCTTTTTGTCTGCCTTGTGAAAGACACTGAATTACATGGATGTCTCTGAAATAAGAATTAATATATTTTTTCAAACTCTGATTTTTTCAAAGCTGATAATTTATTCCAGGTCTCTTGTTTTGCAGGCTTGGCATTTGTTTTCTAAATCCAAATTTGAACATCCTTAGAAGCGTATTCTTTCTAGTTTTCCATAGAACCCACTCTTCCCCGCTATCCACATTTAGTCTGATTCATACATTCACGTTACCTTCCTGTCCCTACGAGGTTTGGAATTTCAGCCCCTGGAGTGCATCCTATGATTCTGTCACTTCAATGATTTTGGAACTTTTTGGTTTGGGCACAATGATCTAATTTTATTTTAAAACTTTGGAGAATGACACAAACAAGACTTATTATTTTTAATAGTTCAGGAATTCACATGTTTTCATGGTCAAATCAAAGTTGTTTTCTTTGCTTCACCAACAAAGGTTGTCACATCGGCTACATCCAAAAGCTAGAGCTCAGCAGTAATTCACAACTGTCAATACACTTATCAACTCTAAAACAATCAGGAGGCGGATTTTAAATTTACAACGAGGTATCTCATTTTCAAAGTATTATAAAATCTGTTCTCTAAGTCATGTGTAGTGTCTTTTTTTCTCTTTCTTTTCTCTGGAGTGCCTTCAAAATAAGCATTGTAATTTGAGATGTGGACCATATAAAATGGACCAAATGATAAGATAATGGGCAAAAGCATTTCCACAGTGAGACCAGCTGTCGACCTTGTCTTTGGAAGGGAGGTTCTGGCAAACTTCCTTTGGCCCCCAGCCTAGTTTTGTTTCAAACTGATTAGCAAACTTTCTAGTCAATCAATCCTGTCCCAAATTAAGTTGCTGGTAAGAAAAAAGGAGCAGCCTGATTTGCATTACAAAGCTCTCAGGCATCTTAAGAGTTGAGATGTGACTATCCTGAGGCTCCTTCAAGCTGAGTAAAAGCAAAAGACTTCTCTTCTCTCCAAGTCAAGAGGAAGAGACAAGTAAGCCCAGAGCACTTTCACCTACTGAGGAATAGATTAAAACTGAGCATTCAGATGTTTCTATATTTGTGGGCAGATGTAAGTGAATAGTTTTTACATAAGCTGCATTTCTATTTTCACAAATACCTTCACTAGCAAATTTTCACCTAGTTCGAATAGATTTCTGGTGTTCTGAGCACAAAAGTCTTTACCTATTACCCTTCTAAAAGCTAAGGTGACACCAATTAAATTAAGGGTGACTGATAATTCTCTTTTATTACTACATCTGTATTCATATTTATATACTTTTCATTAATGCTCTTGGAGTCAGTTAAACATATCAGTTTAAGCTTTTATATTTTATAATGTTTCAAGAATTATGATGTGAGTTAGAACATATTCCAATCCACAGGACAATACTGAAATAAAATTCTCTCTCCAGTTTTCCGGAGATTTTATGAAAATTGAATTTTATTTCAAGTTACTGCCTGAAAGTATATTATTACCAGAGTAACAGACAAAATTGTAGCCTTAGAGCATATAGCAAAATTTGTATTAAAGATGAGAGGTGGCAATGTGCTGACAGCCCTAGCAGCCCTCGCTGGTTCTTGGCGCCTCCTCGGCCTCGGCGCCCACTCCGGCTGCATTTGAGGAGCCCTTCAGCCCACCGCTGCACTGTGGGGGCCCCTCTCTGGGCTGGCCGAGGCCACAGCAAGCTCCCTCTGCTTGCGGACAGGTGTGGAGGGAGAGGGGAAAGGTGTGGAGGGAGAAGCATCGGTGGGAACAGGGGCTGCTGTGCGCGGGCGGGAACCGGGGCTGCTGTGGGCGTGGGCTCGGCAAGCCCCCCACACTCCTGCACTCGGAGGGACTGGCCAGCGCCACTGGCCCCAGAGAGTGAGGGGCTTAGCACCTGGGCCAGCAGCTGCGGAGGGTGCACCAAGTCCTCCAGCAGTGCCGGCCCACCGGTGCTGAGCTCAAATCCTTGCCAGGCCTCAGCTGCCTCCCTGTGGGGCAGGGCTTGGTACTTGCAGCCTGCCATGCCTGAGCCTCCCCCCTGCCATGGGCTCCTGCAAGGCCTGAGCCTCCCCAAGGAGTGCTGCCCCCTGCTCCACAGTGCCTGGTCCCATCAACCACCCAAGGGCTGAGGAGTGCAGGCGCATGGCGCAGGACTGGCAGGCAGCTCCACATGCGGGCTGGTGCTGGATCCACTAGGTGAAGCCAGCTGGGCTCCTGAGCCTAGTGGGGACTTGGAGAATCTTTGTGTCTACCTAAGGGATTGTGGATGCACCAATCAGCACCCTGTGTCTAGCTCAAGGTTTGTAAATGCACCAATCAGTGCTTTGTGTCTAGCTAATCTAGTGGGGCGGTGGAGTACTTTTGTGTCTAGCTGAGGGATTGTAAACGCACCAATCAGCACCCTGTCAAAACAGACCAATCAGCTCTCTGTAAAACAGACAAATCAGCTCTCTGTAAAATGGACCAATCAGCAAGGTGTAGGTGGGGCCAGATAAGGGAATAAAAGCAGGCTGCCTGAGCCAGCAGTGGTAACCTGTTAGGGTCCCCTTCTGCACTGTAGAAGGTTTGTTGTTTCGCTCTTTGCAATAAATCTTGCTTCTGCTCACTCTTTGGGTCTGCACTGCCTTTATGAGCTATAACACTCACTGTGAAGGTCTACAGCTTCATTCCTGAGCCAGCCAGACCACAAACCCACCGGGAGGAATGAACAACTCCAGACAGGAGGAAGGAGCAAACTCCGGACACACCACCTTTAAGAACTGTAACGCTCACTGCGAGGGTCTGTGGCTTCATTCTTGAAGTCAGTGAGACCAAGAACTCACCAATTCTGGACACAAAGAGAGGCCTAAGAAACCATTTAGGACAACGCTGTGGTTTTGGAGTTCAGGACATTGTGGCTTAGAGACAATAATGGATCTCCCTAAAATCACAACACAAACTAGTACCAGTTCTTGAATGAAAATGTAGGTCTTCTGATTCCTAGCCAAATGCTTTTTATAAGAATGAAAATTTTGTGTCCTTGGAAGGCCTAAGGCATTTTCCCAGAGTAACTTAGAAGAGTCTGGCTCCATGAATAATTTAGTAATATAGAAATAAGATTTTAAAAAATGTCTAAAATTGACTGTATGACCCTGGATATAAAGTATAAAAGCAGAAGACATGATGTGAGGCTGGCAAGTCGTGCCGTGCTCTATGTGCCCACATTAGAAGACAATATCCTTTCCACCTTACGTACTTTATGGCAGTATAAGTAGCATGTTAAGTATTCAAATCCTACAGTGCTGGCAACATTTCAAGACTAGCTGTGTCAGGGTGTTCATAAGCCTGGGAGCTCATTAAGCTACAGAGCTCTTAAAACGTAGCAGTAGAAGAGGTAGAAAAAAAAAAAGGAATCACACTCCTTATTACTGTAAACCAAAGAAAAAGTATTTACATTTTCAGCATTCCGTTGGGTAGGAAAAAAGCTTTTCCTATCCCATATTACATTTTGTGCTGGAGCCTGTGAATTAAATTGAAAAAACAACAGCAACAAAAATTAACAAGAGGCAAAAGCATACACATGTAATTGATGTCTTAATGTCATATACGTGGTGGCCACACATAAGATAAGTGAAAAACTCAATACACTAGTTAGACTTAGGGGCTTATATACAATGTTTGTAATTCTGGAATAGATCCTACTGACCTTGAAGCCAGCCCAATACTCCCATAGTGTGTTTTTTTTGTATAAACATAGACATTGACTCTTCCGCTCTTAAAGCTTGAGACTTGTATTTGTTTCATCTGAGTTCTTTCCTCAGGAAAGGACCTTCAGGCCTCTTCAAAAAAAAAAAAAAAAAAAAAAAAGCATTAAAGAACTGAAACTCACCAGATGAGGCCACCAGATGCCTCCTTGTTCCTCCCTAGTTCGTGTTTCCTACACATTGTTACATTTCTTGCCTGTTGTATAAAACCCCATTTTTAGTCAGTCAGGGCGATGGATTTGAGGCTGAGCTCCCATCTCCTCAGCTGCAGCACTAGATGAAAGCTTCTTCCCTGGCAACACTCACCATCTCAGTGATTGGCTTTCTGTGCAGTGAGCAGCAGGACTTAGACCAAACCCATGGTGTTTCGGTAACAACCTCACCAAAATAGGATGGGCACACATACAAGCCTTTAAAGATACAAAGTTAAATGGATAGTATGGATCATTCAGTATAGAGGAAACAGCATAGCAAATGTATAGAGATGGAAAATTACTAGATATGTTCCAGGAGCAACATGCAAATTCCACTGCCAGTTTTGGCTGTGAGGTCAAACAGATCTGATCTGAATGTTTGCATTCCTCCAAAATTCATACATTGAAACCTAATTCCCAATGCAATAACATTAAGAGGTGGGGTCTCTAGGAGGTGACTAGGTCATGAGGGTGCAGCCTTCATGAATGGGTTTAGTACCCTTATAAAAAGGTCTGAGAGAGCTTACTTCCTTCTTCTGCCATATGAGGACATAGAGAAAACTCCATCTATGATGAATGGGCCCTCAGGAGGCACCGAGTCTACTGCTGCCACATGAGGACACACAGAAGACTCCATCTATGATGAATGGGCTCTCAGCAGGCACCAAGTCTGCTGCTGCCTTGAGCTTTGACCTCTGGCCTCCAGAACTACTAGCAATACATTTCTGTTGTTTTATAAATTACCCAGGCTAAGGTACATTGCAGCAGAAATGGACTGAGAGAGACAACTTTCAGAGAATTACCTCTGTTTGTCTGTTTCTGTTTTGTAAAATTGGACGAATAGAATTTACAGTTCTGTGGTATAAGACTGTGTCCAGAATTGGTGGGTTCTTGGTGTCACTGACTTCAAGAATGAAGCTGCGGACCCTCACGGTGGGTGTTACAGTTCTTAAAGGTGGCGTGTCCGGAGTTTGTTCCTTCTGATGTTGGGATGTGTTCAGAGTTTCTTCCTTCTGGTGGGCTTGTGGTCTTGCTGGCTCAGGAGTTAAGCTGCAGACCTTCGCAGTGAGTGTTACAGCTCTTAAGGCAGTGTGTCTGGAGTTGTTCGTTCCTCCTGGTGGGTTCGTGGTCTCACTGGCTTCAGGAGTGAAGCTGCAGACCTTCACGGTGAGTGTTACAGCTCATAAAGGCAGTGTGGACCCAAAGAGTGAGCAGTAGCAGATTTATTGCAAAGAGTGAAAGAACAAAGCTTCCACAGTGTGGAAGGGGACCCCAGTGGATTGCCGCTGCTGGCTTGGGCAGCCTGCTTTTATTCTCTTATCTGGCCCCTGCTTTTATTCTCTTATCTGGCCCCACCCACATCCTGCCGATTGGTCTATTTTACAGAGAGCCAATTGGTGTGTTTTACAAAGAGCTGATTGGTCAGTTTTGACAGGGTGCTGATTGGTGTGTTTACAATCCCTGAGCTAGACACAAAAGTTCTCCACATCCCCACTAGATTAGCTAGATACAGAGCATAGATTGGTGTATTTACAAACCCTGAGCTAGACACAGAGGGCTGATTGGTGCATTTACAAATCTTGAGCTAGATACAGAGTGCCAATTGGTGCATTCACAATCCCTTAGCTAGACATAAAGGTTCTCCAAGTCCTCACCAGATTAACTAGATACAGAGTGCCGATTTGTGCATCCACAAACCCTGAGCTAGACACTGGGTGCTGATTGGTGTGTTTACAAACCTTGAGCTAGATACAGAGTGCTGATTGGTATATTTACAATCCCTTAGCTAGACATAAAGATTCTCCAAGTCCCCACCAGACTAAGGAGCACAGCTGGCTTCACCCAGTGGATCCGGCACGGGGGCTGCAGGTGGAGCTGCCTGCCAGTTCTGCACTGTGCGCCCGCACTCCTCAGCCCTTGGGCGGTCGATGGGACTGGGCACAGCCCTGGAGCAGGGAGCGCCCCTTGTCAGGGAGGCTCAGGTCACACAGGAGCCCACGGTGGAGGGAGGCGGGGAAGAGGCAGGCTCAGGCATGGTGGGCTGCAGGTCCCAAGCCCTGCCCTGCGGGAGGCAGCTAAGGCCCAGCAAGAAGTTGAGCACAGCAGCTGCTGGCCCAGGTGCTAAGCCCCTCACTGCCCGGGGCTTGCGGGCAGGCCAGCAGCTCCAAGTGCAGGCCCGCCGAGCCCACGCCCACCCGGAACTGGTGCTGGCCAGCAAGCACCATGCACAGCCCCAGTTCCACTGGCGCCTCTCCCTCCACATGTCCCTGCAAGCTGAGGGGGCCATCTCCGGCATTGGCTAGCCCAGAAAGGGGCTCCCACAGTGCAGCGGCGGGCTGAAGGGCTCCTCAAGCGTGGCCAGAGTGGGCACCAAGGCTGAGGAGGCACGGAGAGCGAGCGAGGGCTGCGAGGGCTGCCAGCACGCTGTCACCTCTCAAGATAAAATGAAATAAATGGATATGAAGTTCTCAGCACAGTGCCTAGAAAACAATAAGATCAGCAAATGTTAGCAACTATAATAATAATTATTATTAGTTGCTGCAGTAGAGAGTTTATGTAGAAAACTAGAAGAATGTAGGCTAGTAAATGGTCAGGTCCTATCAGAAAATCATCCATTATAATGTGTGATATGAAATCTACTGTATCTCAAGTATAAGTTCAAAAAATGTTCAGAAGTCAAGCTGTTTCAAGAAAGGTCAGTAACACCTATCGTTGGCTGATCATCATGGTCCTTCAACCAGCTCTCTCCTCATTTGGAAATTTGCTATCTGTGAGAAGAGAAGGAGTCTCCTTAATGGGAAAACATGCTTTGGATTTCCGCTTGAGGGGAGGCACTGAATACTAGTGAATTTTGCTTTGTGGCAATTAAATTGAAAGGTCAAAATATGCTAGTTTGGATTCATTTCTAATGTGGCAGATAACTACCAAAATTGCAACTATCACTAAAGCACTTTGATGTACATATGCAACAAAGGTAGAGAACTGCTCTGAATGTCTCCTAAATCAAATATGTCTCTTGTGTATCTTACAAGTAAAAATGTCGTTTTGAGGGTTTCTTTAATGTGGAAAATTTTGCTAAGAAACAAGAGATGCCCACTGGTTTGATTTGCAGTTACATCCACTTTCATCAGCTGTTATGGTTACTGATAATTCTTGGCAAGAGTGTTTAACTCAAATGATGTAATATTCAGCTTTTTTAGTAAAGTTATTCTTTATATGCCTTATCCCAAATCCCAGCATGCACTTTCTTCAGAGGCCATGTTTTGTGTTTGTCTCCATGCCAAAAGTAGTCATAATGGAATTCAATGCACATAGACAAACGCTGGTTGAATAAATTGCACCTATAACCAAGATGATCAAACATGCTTCCTAGTCTATAGGGTATTTTGCACATAATATTAGCTGAGAGACTGTGGAGTATCTGACACATCGATATAACCTCCAGTTGCTAGATGCCTAGTAAACCCATGCACGAAAAGAGTGTTTCAGGAGATTCTTTCATAAACAGAAGTTGCACAAAATGATCACAGGTCACTCGAAACCTTAAATATCTATGATATTCTACCAATGCTATATTCACAAACGTGTCTTAACGGTTCTCACCAGATTCTATTTTACTCACTTTTGAAAGGTCACCTAATTTTTTAAAGTGAGCTAATTACTGTAGTGAGCAAAATAGTCTTGAATGATTGCAGGTGGCAATACTATCCTACTACCCTTCTAAAGGCTAAGGTGACACCAATTAAATTAAGGGTGACTGATAATCCTTTTTTATTACTACACCTGTATTCATATTTATATGCTCCTGGAGTCAGTTAAAAGATAAAGGGGAACTAAACTCAGCTCATTAATAAAATTTAAAAGTTGTTTCCAGACTCTATATGCTAATTACTCTCTGCCACCACAAAGGCATTTTAAAGCAGCACAGATGAGCACATAAGCAACGAAAACAGACTGTCCACAAATAAACCTTGAAAAAGAAAAAAAAAAGCAAGATAAACAAGATCAGCAGGCCAGCAGTCTTGTCAATTCTTCACTGTCCCAGTGGTACTTTCAACTTATTAATGTTGGCTGCTGCGTTCTCAGGTGACTTGCTGGTATAAATGCCTCATTGTCTGGTAACCAAAGGGAACAGCATTTTATTGCCAGTAACCTGATAAAGAATTTTGAAAACAAGAGACACAGCATATAATGAGCGTTTTGCATGGGCCCTCTGCACTCTATAACCATTCAAGCTTTCTGAGCAGAAAGACATGACCTTTTCAGTCCTTGTGCCTTCTACGCTGTGCAGTGCTAGTCAGTGCCAGGATGAAGCCAACAGAATCCTCCCAAGTGACTCCAAGCACAAATGAGGTAATCACAATGGAAAGCACTAATCCGACTCATTTTACTTATTCTAAACACAGGAGCACTAAAAAGTTTCCTCTACTTAAATGTTTCTTTTGTGTGTATGTGTCTGTGTTTGTCTGTCATTTAAAGGTATGACCAGGTGCTACCTTGCAGCCTTTTCCTGGTAAACTCTTGGTCATTTTCAACATTTTCCCGACATTCCAGCTGAATAGTTATCATTACTTCAATTTTTAATACAATAATTTAGAGCATTCTATGATTCCAGTTTTCAAAAGGTACAACACACATAAGTACTTCCCTTAAGATACTGATAACTAGTGAAAACACTATACTGATAATTCTCTACTAAACGGTAAAATAAAAGCTAAAATGTTATTGATACTTTCTCATTCTGTATAGAAAGTGATTTTTCATAGCATTATTGACTGCATTTCATCTGTTTTGCATATTGTTAATGAACCTTGTTCTCTTTAAAACAAAACAAAACACCTTTCTTTAAAAAAAAGAACTCACTTATTTCCTTGACACCAACATACACTATGACTTCCAAATTATACCACCTCAGGGGAACAGTTTTTCATATCCTCTCAAGTACTTTTTTTTTTTTTTGATATGGAGTCTCTCTCTGTCACCCAGGCTGGAGTACAGTGGCACAATGTCGGCTCACTGCAACCTCTGCCTCCTGGGTTCAAGTGATTCTCCTGCCTCAGCCTCCTGGGTAGCTGGGATTATAGGCGGCCGCCACCATGCTCGGCTAATTTTTTTGTATTTTTAGTAGAGACAGGTTTTCACCATGTTGGTCAGACTGGTCTTGAACTCCTGACCTGATGGTCCACCTGCCTCAGCCTCCCAAAGGGCTGGGATTACAGGCGTAAGCCACTGCGCCCAGCCAGTAATTTCTTTTCTCTGTGTGTTACTTGACATTTTCCACTTTTCTGTTCTCTTTTGTGCATTTGTATTCTATTTTATATTAGTCCATGGTTGTGGCACATATTAAAGATGTTTGTAAATTCTTGTCAAGTAAAATGAATAAACGATCTGATCCAGTTGTTCTTAAAATTATGTTCCCTCTCAATCTCAGAGGGACTTAATACTCTTCACACTTTTACTGACTGAATGCAGGAAAATCCCAGGTCATCTATGAAGCCTGTGATTCTGTTGGTTCCACCGTCCAACGTGTCCCAGCTATCATTCAAGAGTGGACATAATGCTCTGCTCCCAGACCACGTGGAAGTGTCCACTCTGGGTGCCCCATGACAACCTACTGGCAAGCACTGACTACCAGACCCCATCGAAGTGTCCACTCTGGGTGCTCCACGACAACCTACTGGCCAGCACTGACTACAGGGCTCTAAACTAAAAGAGAGAACTGTTGGGTGGTTATGCCCTCCAGGGTGTCTACTACCACTGATGGAAGCAGGGGAAAAGAAATATTATACATTCAGAGTTTGGCTACTCCAAAAGAGTAGGAGTCCCCCAAACACTGGGGACTCCTACTGAAGCATCATATATGAGACATATGAAGAGTAGAAAATGTAGGAAACATTGACAAACATGTATTAAGTCACTTTAATATGAGCCTTGGAAAAGTCTAGGAGCTCTATTAGAGATGCATGAATAGAATACAATCAGGGGACATGGTATGACCAGAGTTGAATAAACAGCATTGCTCACTACTCTTCCTGAAAATAATACTAAAAACAGCAAGAATATATTTTAAAATACAATTTCATTTTAAGCCAAACTAGGAGTAAATAGAAATAGACCATAGACTCAACAGTACATATAGAGACTCTAAACAGCTGAAATCAAGCAAGCCATGGAAGACCAAAGGAGGAAAAGCACAGTGATGGCTTAAAGGCACAGTGGTGGCTGACTTCAGAAAGGGCTGAAGGCCAGGGACTCTGAAATATAAAAGTTGTATTCTTTGTTTGTAATAATGGATTCAGAAACTCTATGGACCAAGGTCATCGAAGCCTTTCTGGACCCAGTTTCACTCAAAGAAGGTGATGCTCTACAAAGAGCCAACCACTTAGCTGTATCTGCAGAAGCCACCAAATTCTATGGCAGTGAAGGAGAAGACTGTTGGGTTGTTAAGCTCTTAGCCGTATCTGCAGAAGCCACCAAATCCTATGATGGTGAAGGAGAAGACTTAGCCGTATCTGCAGAAGCCACCTAATTCTATGGTGGTGAAGGAGAAGACTTAGCCATATCTGCAGAAGCCACCTAATTCTATGGTGGTGAAGGAGAAGACTTAGCCGTATCTGTAGAAGCCACCTAATTCTATGGTGGTGAAGGAGAAGACTTAGCCGTATCTGTAGAAGCCACCTAATCCTATGAAGGTGAAGGAGAAGACTTAGCCATATCTGCAGAAGCCACCTAATTCTATGGTGGTGAAGGAGAAGACTTAGCCGTATCTGCAGAAGCCACCTAATTCTATGGTGGTGAAGGAGAAGACTTAGCCATATCTGCACAAGCCACCTAATCCTATGAAGGTGAAGGAGAAGACTTAGCCGTATCTGTAGAAGCCACCTAATTCTATGGTGGTGAAGGAGAAGACTTAGCCATATCTGCACAAGCCACCTAATCCTATGAAGGTGAAGGAGAAGACTTAGCCGTATCTGTAGAAGCCACCTAATTCTATGGTGGTGAAGGAGAAGACTTAGCCGTATCTGCAGAAGCCACCTAATCCTATGAAGGTGAAGGAGAAGACTTAGCCGTATCTGCAGAAACCATCTAATTCTATGGTGGTGAAGGAGAAGACTGTTGGGTTGTTAAGCTTGCAAGACAACTTTGCCTCTTCCTTTCTTCTTCATAGAAAGTTTTCACAAATTGTTGGTTCAAAACATTTCAATTAATTCAGTAATTAATAATTATTGATTTATGTAAAGACACTATAAGAAAAAACTATGGGGAAAAATGCAAACTTATCAATGGAGAAAGATCACACAACAAAAATCAATGCCAAAAGCAAGATGAAAATGTTACCCAAATATTTTGCCATGAAATGAAAACTTAATGGAGCTGTCAGATCAAAAGTGGAAGACCATGAAGCAGAAATATAAGAACTCAGAGAAAGAAGTGGTGAAACGTTAGGAAAAAAAAAAAAATGTGCTGACAAAAAACAGCAAACATGAAGAAAAACCAAAATCTTCATAGAAATGAAGGTGAACCTAGATGAAGTAGAGAAATTAAAAGAGACTTTAGAAAATTCAGTAAGGAACATAGAAAATAGAAATAAAAAAGTAAAAGTAAATAAAGTAAAATTAAAGTAAAGGGAAAATCTAAAAATTATTAGAGGGAAAACAGTGGCTATAGAAGATAAGCAGAGACAATCTAAAATATATCAGAAAAGGAAGGTATGGAAAGAAAAAAAAAAGACAGCATTGAAACAGCATGAATCCCTTTAAGAACTGATTCAACAAAACTTTTCCAGAATAAAATTAGGTTCCACAGAAAAGGAAACACTAAGAACACCCTAGAAAGTTTTAAAGAAACATTAAGGAAAATATCCTTTAATCAAGCCACTCTTAAAAAAGAGAATGTAACAGGCCAGTCTCATATTTTTTCCTAGCAAAATTTAATGCCAAGATACAGTGGCCCATTACTTACAAGATATTCAAAAAGTGGAATGAAAACCAAAGGTTTTATACCTAGTCAGGCTACATTTCAAAGTATACTTCAGGCAGTTTTAAATACACACAAACTCAGGGAATATTTTCCTACTTGGGAAAAGTCCCAGAGAACAAACTTTAGCCAACAAAGAGATAACTAAGGAAAAACTATGGTGAAATATTATAATTGTGAATTGCATTGACTAAAACTAAAATAAACATGAGAACCAGGGTAATAAAATGAATATAAATGCCATATGCCCTGGAAATAAACCAGTATCAAAACTAACAAAAAGTGGAAGAAGAAGGAGGAAAGAATGGAAGACATAGGGTAGATCAAGGCTGCTGCATACGATGTTTGTACAGTTTTTAACTTTGAGGGGTCTTGTTTGCTGAGACCCTGACATCACCTGCAGCTCCAGAGCTGAGAGACATGATGTGCACACACACAGGTGGGGGTCTGAGGAGGAGGACTTGGTCACCTCAGCTGTAACAGCCAGGACTCAAAGTGGATCATGCAAAGCAGTAAATCAAATGTTAGAAGCAGAAGTGGATGTAATAGCAAAATAACAAATACTAAATAACATGCCAGGGATACTCTCATTGACTGAATTCTAGTAGTGAGAGTCCTTGAAGGGAGTAGAAAGAGAAAACACCTAGTTTTAACACAGCGGAAAATAGAGAAGTAATCACTCCTGGGTAAATGAAGAGATTATAAAAACACTGCATAAAGCTGTCATTTAAAAAATTACCACTGAGCAACTCCCCAAACGAAGCTACCAGAAAAAAGTTTTTCTCAAGCAAATAAATCAGATCACATAGTAAACAACTTTTAAAATTTATGAACACATAAGATGCTATCATATATGCATGAAACACCAAGCATAACTGTTATATCAATAAATATAAATGTAAATATGATATACACATATATAATTAACTATTACTGAAGGACTTAAAAAAGAATTTGATCAGATTTCCAGAGGAGAGGAGCTTGGGATACTCTTTTCCCCGCAGTGAAACAACTGTTTAACTGGTAAAAATTATAAAACACATTTAAAGTCTCTGGAAATTGACCTAACGCCAGACGCAAATGAATAAGCATTTATTCAAGAAAATCTCCTAAATGTTGATAAAACAGTGGAAGTCTGTGTCCTCTGAGCCAGAGCTAGCTCCTATTCCCTCCTCCAGCTCCATGTCACAGGAGATCTTCTCCACATCACATGACCACACGTCACATGACTAGGAACATGGGAACTCCTTTTCAGCCCCACTCCCTGTCAAAGACATATGATTACACCCCAGGTGATCTCATCCCCAGACCCCACCCCTCTAAGTAAAGGAAATTAGGATGCCATCTCACATCAAGGGGACAAGATGAGATGTTTCGACAATGTTGATGTTTGGACAACTAGGAAGATATATGAAAAAATAAAGTTAGATTCATTTCCCACATCACATACCAAAATAAATTCCAAATAAGACAAAAACTTTAATGTGAATAAAAATAAAACTATACAAAAACATAAAATAATATTAATTTCTTTAAAACCTGGAAGTGAGGATGACCTTTTTATTTCTGAAAATCCAGAATCCATAAAGTATTAACATTTTATCATATACAAATTAAAAATTTCTACATGGCAAAAAATAAGGTATTTGGATCTAAAGACATGTAACAAATTGGAGGGCAGACATTTGTAATCATATCACAGACAGTGAGTGAATCTCTCTGTATAGGAAGTTTTAGAAATGAAGAAGGAAAAGTAACAACAGAAAAGGATTCAAAGATAAATAGTTCTCAGAAAAATTCAAATAATTTTTTGATAGATGTCAACCTCAGTCATAAAACGAGAAAAGCATTTAAATTACCATGAAATACCATTTTTCACCTTCAGATTGGCAAGAACTAAAAGTTTTATAATATATATCATCAGTAAGGCTGTGGAGTGTAAGCTTTTACTACCTCTATCGAGGGCAATTAGTATCTATCAAAGTTGCAAATACCTGTAATATCTGACAGAGCATTCCCACTTTGGGGTTTATACAACATACTTGAACATGTGTAAAATAATGTATGCATAAGCGTATTCATCAAAGCTATTAACTATTAACAAAAGATTCAAAATAATTTTATTCTTCAATCTTGGACCAGTTAAGTAAATTATTGTCTAAGTTCAATGGAATGCTATGTCTTCATTTTAAAAATACGTAAAGTCTACATATTGACTTATATGAAATATTGTTTAGAGAAAAAGTCAGGTTTAAAACAGTGTGTTTAATAAACTGTCCTTGCTGTAAAAAGAGAAAACATAAAGGTATACATTTATTTTTGCTTGCATATGCCAACAGAAACCCTAGAAGAATGCAAAAGAAACTAATGACATCAGTAGCCTAATGATGTGGCCATGGGGACTGAAATGAAGACAATTATGAGATTAGGAGGAAGACTTTTCAATGTATACTTTTACATTTTTTAGATATTTAGCCATGTGCATTGATCTCCTACTTCAAAAAATACCCAAATTTTAAAATAAAAGATATAACATAAAAGTCAAGATAATATAGATCAAATAATCCATTCTCCGTGGCCCAGTCACCACTCCTTCCTCTACAGAAATACGCATCTACAGAGAATTTTTGAAATCCTCTAGAGAAATACACACCTACAGAGAAGTTTTATAAAAATAAAAAAGCAAGAGGCAAAGCAGTGTTTATTACTAGCTGAGATGCTTTTGCCCCCCTAACCCCCACAGGCTGAACCACTTGGAGAAATTGTCCAGCCTTGCATAGACACAGAAATGGGCTCCTCTCTTGAAAGCAATTCTGAACCTCAGTGTTACACCAGGCCCAGAACACAAACACGGGGAAGCAGGGAGAGAAGAGGAATAACAATGCCTCCAAAGACTGGGGTTAACCTAGGCCTTCCCAAGCTGGAGAAGTAGATGAGCACCAGGCTGCCACAGCTAGTAGGGTGAAGGCACTGGCCCCTGAAATTCTCATTCTGTTTCTCCCAAGAAATGTCTGAAGGGAGGTCAATGTCTGCTCAATGATCTTGCCCTTGTGCTCAGAATAAGAAGCTTCTGATTTTTACCCCTTCGAGGCCCCACCTGTAAACAATGTGAACCAATCAGGTATCACAAAACCTGAACACTATGCCTTATTTTGGGGAAATGAACTTTATTGTTCTTGATCCACACTCAGCTCTTGTAGACAAGTGGGAGCATGGGAGACACAAAAGGGTTAGAGGAAGAGCCCTGTGCTTACCAGGGAGGCTACTGTGGTGTTTCGGAGGCTAAGTTCAGGAGTTTATCCAGCACAGAAGGCAGGGGTTTAATGCCTCTTATCAATAAATATTTACACATATAACCTACATGCGTTGAATCTATAATGTGCGTACATTTCTTGTACCTGAAAATATCTAATATTAAACCAAGGAGAAATATAATTATAGATAATATAATACACGCAGTTACAGCGTACATTTTAGATGAAGCATTTTTGCATGCTAGGGTAGACAATACACACAGTTACAGCATACATCGTAGACAAAGCATTTTTGTATGCTAGGGTAGATACAAAACCTGTTTGCCATGAAGGCCCTGGTGGTCTGTACATCTATCCAATCATTTGCATACTATTAAATAACACTTTTGCAGTAAAACTAGAAGGCAATAAAGCTGTATCCATGTGTTTTCTAACCTATTTGATCAATGCTGCCATAAGAGCTTCAGAGATTGAATATTTGTGTGTCTCTCAATTTTGCTCACAATTTACATAAATTAGAAGTTTAAATGTAGGATAATGGTAATAATTTATGTCATCTAACAAACAACTCTCTAAAGTCTTTGGAATATAAGGTCTCTGGATAGCCAAAACTTCTAATTAATTGAGGATTACAACTTTAATCAACAATAATTTTTTTTAATAATTTAAATATTTTGGGTGAAAATATTTTCAAACAGTTTTCAAAGCCTAAAAGCTTTGAATTTGGTTGATAATTTCTAAGTCAACACTATGAACACTGGGTTACATATAATAGATATAATCTATGTCATACAAACATGTACACAATAAATATGACGAGGTCTGTTAAACTATGTGGGGTTATTTGCATTGGTCTATTTTTCCACTTACTTTGTGAGTTTTTCTCTCCCTTTCCTTGCTGTCAGTGTCCTCATGTAGCAGCTTTTCTCCTTATTTCTAATTTTCTCATTTTACATCTACTACAGGCTTTGAAATTGCATACTGAAGCTTCTTTAAGTAGTGTGTAACCTAAGATCAGGCCTTGAAATAAGGGCAAAAGAGATCACTTTCAAGCCACGTGTGTGAGATTTGAATGCAGGCCCTTAAGATGATACTTTGGCTGTATACAGGTTTGTTGCTTCCTGCTTTAGGCTACATCTAAAGAAGAGTTTTCTCTGATAAGAGTTTGGGTTAGATTCAACATAACCTTAGAAGAAATGGCTACCCTATTTTATTTATGCTTTGCTTTTTTTTAATAAAAAAGAAATTTTATTAAAATTTATATAAAATCACATGATAAAATATTTTTTAAAAAAAGAAAAGAAAAAAGTGAGGTCTTTGAAATGTAGGGCAAAAGGCAAGAGCAGACAGAGCCAGGTATAAGACTCATCACACAACGCAAGCCAACAACCCTCCACCTTTGCCAAAGATGAGGAACAAAGTTGGTTTTATGCTTTGTAGTCCATCCAAAAAGCTAACAAAACTCATACTGTTACTTAGTGTAAATAAAACAATCGCTTCAGTAAAGTGCAAGTTTTTCAGATAGTGAGTCCAGAAAACAATTACTTCTTAGTTCCGCCTCAAGAAATCACTGTGAAATGCAAAAATAACGCTTTTGGCAATGACTTTACAAGAAACCCAAAGATGAGTTTTAATAGCATAATTCAATGAAAAATAATTCTATGGGAAAAGAAAAGATTACAGCTCACCAGAAACACAAAATTGCGTATTCCAAAGCACAACCATTGATAGTCTGTGGCTGCTCCTGGTGGCCCAATGGCACTATCTGTGACAGTGTTGGATGCACACAAGTGGTCATCTCCCAGTACAGTGTGAGTCATTCAGCACCTCAAGTCACTGAAGAGTGCCTGACAGACCCTAGGCCCTCCTAGCCCCACATCTCAGTCTTGGTTCCTCAACACATCAGCTAAGTCTTGATTTAAGCAAATGAAAACACAGCAGGGAGCTCTACTATTATACCAAATATGATTACTCACTATAGGCTTTAGAACAAAGGAAATAGAGACAAATTAACCAAAAGAAACAAAATATCTGGTAAAGACATTACTGTCAGTGGTTGGT
This sequence comes from Pongo pygmaeus, assembly GCF_028885625.2. Classification (NCBI taxonomy): domain Eukaryota; kingdom Metazoa; phylum Chordata; class Mammalia; order Primates; family Hominidae; genus Pongo; species Pongo pygmaeus. Next base: position 203,178,957 of record NC_072376.2, read on the forward strand.
GGTTAATAAGTGAGTGACCTGGATAAGGACTACTTATTGCTAAAGGCATCCTCCAATACACAGAGTGGGGAAAGTGAAAGAAAATTAAATATACAAAAACAGCACTACTCTTTTTTGCCTGTGACAGCAAGCCAAAATGTCAACACCAACTCCTTAACTTTACTTTCCATGTAAGCAAGCGGCATTAGCATTTCTCTAGAGGAAATGACAAAAAAATAGTTCATAACGAGGTAAGATTTGGAATTAAAAACATAAACTGGTGTGGTTCAACAAAGCCAGATTTTTCAGTGCAAACAATGTATCAACTGTCAGTTGAGTGAAAAGATAACCCAGTCTCCAATGCCTAGGGGCCTGGAATTATACACTGCAAGGTATTGTGCATCAATTTCCTATGTGTCAGAGAAAGGAACAGTTTAGCCTTGACACCAAGAGGTCTGCACACACAAATACCTAAAAGTAACCTAAAAGTCTATTCATGTCCTTAGCCCACTTTTTGATGGGATTATTTGTTTGTTTCTTGCTAATTTGTTTGAGTCCATTGTAGATTCTGGATATCAGTCCTTTGTCAGATGTATAGATTGTGAAGATTTTCTCCCACTCTGTGGGTTGTCTGTTTACTCTGCTGACTGTTCCTTTTGCTGTGCAAAAGCTCTTTAGTTTAATTAGGTCCCAGCTATTTATTTTTGTTCTTATTGCATTTGCTTATGGGTTCTTGTTCATGAAATCCTTGCCTAAGCCAATGTCTAGAAGAATTTTTCCAAGGTTGTCTTTTAGAATTTTTATAGTTTCTTGTCTTGGATTTAAGTCCTTCTTCCATCTTCAGTACCACTTGTTCCCCAATAACCTATGGAAATACAAATATTAAAAAATACAAAAATACAAAATAAAGTAACTTAGCACTCAATTGCAGTATGTCTGAACCTCTTGGAAAGATGGATGCCTTTCAACTATTAAAATTATTTTTTAACTATATATCTGAAAAGTAGTATTAATAAAGATTCTTGAACTTAGCAGTTATAGTTCCAGAGAAAGAGTGCCAGGTGTACAGCTCTTAGAATGTAAGCTATTAAGATGCAGAGATTGTATCTATGCAAATCACTTTGTTCAACACCAAAAGCATGTCAGCGAGAAGTGAAATATTTACAAATACTTTTTTGATGAAAATGACAAGGAATCAGGACCCTTGATTAGAAGAGATGGATATCCAAATCAAACCAGCTATCTTAGAAAAGAAATTGGGAGCTCCCCTTACCAAATGTTGAGAAGAGCAGAAGCAGAGCTGGGCCTCAAGCTAGCGCCAACATCTGAAAAGGGGCTGTTGGGAAGAGCAGAAGCAGAACTGGGCCTCAAGCTAGTGCCAGCATCTGAGCATCTGAAAAGGGGCCAGGACTCCCTGTCTCTAAGTCTTCCATTCCCACTTTCTTGGTATCTTGGCTTTATCTCCAAACCAAAATCCTTTTCTTCCCTATAGGAGGAAATAGAACTCCAGTAGCTCTCTGCTAGCATCAAGCTAAGCTGAGGTGTAAAAATTTCTTCTACTTAGTTCTGTGCATCAAGCTAAGCTGAGGTGTAAAAACTCTCTTCTTCTACTTAGTTCTGTGCATGGACAGAATCATCTGCCTACTCACAAACCAATCCTGTATTGGGGGTGTGGGCATTCTGATCTCCCAGGTTGGGTCATGTGCCTACCCTTAGGGTGGGAGGCAGAGATTTATGAGTTGGGTGAGGAAAGAGAAGTAGTTCCTGCAGAGCAAAGGAACATGCACTGAACTACAGAAATGGGGAGAAGCAATGAATATTAAAAGAAGTAGACTGATGTTAGGAGAAATGGAAAAACTAAGGTAGATTCCCATATATCTCAGCAGGAGTACTAGAGAGCCCCATGTGTTAATACACAAGAATACATTTTATAGAAGATGTTATTATTATTTGTATGAAACTGGATACTCAGTTGAATTCATTCATGAATGCATAATGCCATCACTCACTACCAAAAATTTTGCAGTAGATCTTCCCACATTTGGGGCAATTCCAGGGATCAGCATATCCCTATAATGGATCTAGAGTGTAATGGATCAGCCTTGCCCTGGGAAAACTGCCTTTAAGATCATGGTATCTGCCATGCCAGGTAAGTATGAAACTGGATATTTCTAAGCCACATTGGAACAAACCTCATTTTTAGCCACAAGTTATGGGTATTTTGAAAAACCCTTATTGCAAAACACATAGAAATAGCCGGTAAAATACAGTAAACATAGACTTAAATGCATAGTTGTGCTTCCAAGAGAATAAGAGAAATACCCAAGGGAAAATGGGAAAGCAGAAAACCTGAATGGTCAATGAATACAAAAACCATGGCTGCTCTGGAAACATTTCCCAATCTCAAGAATCTAGAGACTTGAATCTGAAGGCTGAGTGGGGTGGCAGAAGACAAGGCTTTAGGTCACTGCCAGGTAGAGACCTCTGCATACATTCAGAACTCGTCAATCAGGAATTAAAAGCTTCTAACAAAAGTAAAGAGACAAAAAAGGAGTTTGTTCATCTCATGTTCATTGGAGCATTATTCATAATAGCCAAGAGGTAAAAGCAACCTAAATATCTGTCAAGAGATGAATGGATTTTAAAAAGTGGTATATACACAATAAATTATTATTCAGCCTAAAAAAGAAGGAAATCCTGTCATATGTCATAACATAGATAAACCTTGGGGATACTATACTAAGTGAAATAAACCAGTCACAAAAATACAAACACAGTGCTGCATGATCCTTCTTATATGAGGTTTTTAAAGTAGTCAAACTCTTAGAAACAGAGACGTAAAATGACAGATGCCAGGGACTAGTGGAGGGGGAAAAAAGGACTTGTTCAATGGGTATAGAGTTTTATAGGTTAATCCCAAACTCTAATCCTACTCAAGCTGGTATAGAGGATAGAAACAAAGATAAGACTATGGATTTATGAACAATAAAAATTGCAAACCAAGCATTCTATACCTAGCCAAACTGTCATTCATATATGGAGACGAAAAGAGAAAAAGAGTTTCAGACATGCAGGAATGTAGGACAATCATTTGTACAACCTTACTGAAAACTTGTTCTCCAAATTAAAATAAATGTGGCCGGGCACAGTGGCTCACGCCTGTAATCCCAGCACTTTCGGAGGCCAAGGTGGGTGGATTGCTTGAGGCCAAGAGTTCAAGGCCATCCTGGGTAACATGGTGAAACCCCGTCTCTAGTAAAAACTCAAAAATTAGTCGGGCCATGGTGGCGGGCTCCTGTAATCCCAGCTGGGGCAGGAGAATCACTTGAACCTGGAAGGCAGAGGTTGCAGTGAGCGCAGCACTGCACTCCGGCCTGAGTGACAGAGGGAAACTATGTCTCCAAGAAAAACGAAGCAGACAGACAAATACATTTTACACTGGCAAAGATCAAATTATTTGTGATTATAGTGCTCATCATTTACTGAGTATATAATCTCTACCAGTAGTTTCACTAGATAATTTATAAATGCCATTTCTGTCTATCCTTCAACAGGCCTCTAAATTAGATGTTCTATCCACTTTATGGATATGAGAAATCTAAGAGAATTGACTAAACCACTCTTTGATTTCTCATCTATGAAGTCGATAAAATAGCTCATTTAGAGGCTTTGTAATTTCTAAAATATCATATAGCTAGGATTGTAAATTCATCCTGGTACTTTTTGATTTTTTGACTTAAAGTTCATGCTGAAGTCTGTTGGGTTGACAGGCATTCTTAAATTCAGCATAGGGCATAAGCAAAAAGGCATATTTTCCTACTGGGGTAAAGGAGCCAGACCACCAAAATAATCAGTTCTTTAAACCTCCTTTCTGATGACTCACATCCTCAAAACTTTATGAACTCTTAACATGATATCGTGTACACTGAAAAAATGCAATGTATATTTTTAATAAAAATGGAGTGGGTTTTAGGAGATCTAGAGCAGTCACAGCTGACGTCCAAACTGTTCTATTTCACGCACGGAGGTTTCCATCTTCCACCACCACAACCTCCACCTTCCTGCTCTTCACTCCTCCTTACTTTACTGATCTAGTTACTGTTTTTCTCTCTTCCAATTCAGACTCAAAGTGACAGGACGGGACAGAATGAGGCAGAAATCACAGGGTTTGTACGACCCGGAGAATGGGCTCCACGCAAACCTTTGGACCACTTTTTCTCAGGGGTAGACTTGATGCTTACATGCTGATGTTCTGTGCTGGACCTGTTTGGGTTCCTCCCCCTCATTCACTCTTGCTCCTGAGCATCACCTGCTCTGACTTGTAAAATTTGTTCTAACATTCCCTAACACAAAGGAGTTAACCGAAGCTCTGAGAGGCCTGGAGGTGAGTCACGGACCTTCACCTTATTTGACTTTAAACAAATCTTGAAAGATTCATCCCCCTCAACATGGCACTTGTGTGCATGTAGAGGCATTCATCTCACACCACTACAAAAGAAGCAGCAGCGTTTGCCAGAAATTGCAGGATTCCTCTCCATTCCCCGGGCTCCGGGTCTGAATTCCCAGGCCGGCTTTGTCAGGAATGATATATGTAAGAGTTATGGCTGGGTGGGGCTGGATTGTGCTATGTGTGGCACATAAGGGATGAAAGTGAGAGATATTTCTTAATTACAAATGTATGTTCTCTATTCTTCAAAGTTTGGATTCACACCTCTCAATTCCATTTTTTGCACAAAATCTCACTGTATCATTAATGGATTTGTCCAGTGCATTGATAATATCATAATCTATCAACTCTAACCTGATTAAGCATGCACTTGTCATTTTAAAAAATGAGAAAACTGGCATACATGCTTCAGCAAAGAATTTGCCACACCTGCATTGTGTATGGAGCTGGTTTAATTACAGACATAATGTATTTAGCATAGTACATACAAAGCTGCATCACACCTGAACATCTCATTTGATATATTTCCTGAGACCTATTTGCTACTGTTCTTTCCTTTGTGACTATCCTTACAGAATTAATATTTTTATTACTATTAGAGAATTAATTATACTTTAGCACCTAATTGAAACTGCAATCTTATTCCATCACATTTGGAAATGAGTGTACGCTTATAGCTCCTTTTGAAGATAATTAGGCATCACAGAAGGAGTCATTATCTACATTTCCTTGAACATCCAGAAAGCAGAAATTAGGATACTGTGACTGGCCCTGGCTGTGTTTTGGTGAGATTGTCTTGGTCATCAGTTTCTCAGTTTCTTAGCACCAAGTTCTTGGGTGACCAGTTGCACAGAACACCATTTGCATTACTGAATGCAAACTGACTTGGGGTCTATAGGGTGATGGTGGTTAAGTGTTGACAGCAGTGCTGTAGGAACGAGACTTGAATCACAGAGAGAGTCTACATGGAGCAATGTGGTGATATATTTCCAAGCACACAATTTCTACAACAGGTCAACTGCAATTCTTACACAGCTAACCCAGCCCTAAGTGAATATTGAGTAAAAGCGATCATATCTTTATTCCCAACCATCTGAATTTGCTGATTTTTATAAATATGTTATTTTATTCTATCAAATAAATTCTACTCCTGGATTCCTTAAAACAACTCCTGCACTACTTTGTAGGTAAAACTATCAATTTGCATAATTACTTCATTTGAAGTTATTAAACTGCTAAGGCAGCAAAATTCATTAAGCTACTTTTTACTAAACTCTAATCATTAAGTGAAACAATATTTTTCCCTCAAAAAAGGTACCAGTTTCCTGGAAATATTCTTCATGGCTTTATTTCCTCTGCTAATTGATCCTGGTCATTTAATTCAATAACTTTTATAAAGGTAAAATTATAGGAATTTAATTGACTTTTGCTTAGCTTCCAATTATGTCTAATTTGTTTCTATTCAGTCTCATTAAATCCACTTATGGTTGGACTAATAGTAATTACTCTCAATAGTTAATGTACTTTAAAATAAGGACTCTGTCTTCTGTTATTTTCAAGTAATTTTTCATCAGGGTTAGGCAGGGCTTCTTAATCATATTAATACAAATGGTTTCCTATGGGCATGAGTAAGTTTGCATTTAGTACGTAGGCAATCCCATGTAACTTAGCAAAGCTAGCAAGTCCCTAGACATGGCGCAGCCACTGTAGAGGTGGCTTCCCAGTAGCATCGTTAATATCAATTGTAATTGGTAGGCAATCATTTAGTTTCACATTTCATTACCTGAGTTATACAAATGTGTAAAAAAAATTACAGTTTTAATAAAAGGGAGTAAAGGATAATATGAGTAATATTCACAAACACCGGTTGGAAGAGGTAGTGTTTTCTCAGAAATGATGCATTCCTGGAGCAAGGTCATTTTGTGTTTGGTTTGTTAAATATCTATTTCCATTTTGACAAACCACTGGAAAAGCTCAGCTTCACAAGAACTCTCCATGAGAGCGATCACGTAAAGGAACACCCATAACACAAAATCAAAACAAGGGTGGTCCAGGCTTCACATTAAAGACTCATTACCAAGTTTTCTTAGAAGAGATAAAGAACACAAAGTTACTTTTATGTGATGGAAAACAGAGAGAAAGAGTAAATGGAACAATAAGTGTTAGGAAACAGCAGTGAAAAACACGCTGTGGAAAAAAATGAATGGAATTATGTTTTGTTTGGTATTGATTTCCTGTCTTGATATCAGAAAATATGGGAAAGAACAAAGCACATTTTTTGAGACAAATAGAACATAAAACAAATGAGTGTTAAAGATTATTTTGCAGTGCTAACAAAAATATCTGTGACTTGTTTCTTCCCTTCAAAAATATGACTTTGTACAATTACATTTATGTAAATTATAGAAATAAAATTGTAAAGATGGAGAACAGACTATGGGTTTGCCAAGGGGAAGGGGTGGAGGAAAATGTGTCAGAGTGTCTGCAAAGATCGCAAGTTGGAGCCTGGTGGTAAGGCTACAGTTCTGTATCTTGACTGTCGAGGTTGTAGTTTCAGAGATCTACACGAGATAAAAATGCACAGAACACATGCACACACATACACACACACACACATACAAAAACGAATGCGTACAAAACGGTTGCGATCTGAGTAAGCTTTCTGAATTGTACCTATGTCAGTTCCCAGGTTTTCATAATACTCTATGGCTATGCAAGATGTCACCGCTGGGAGAATTAGTGAAGAGTACCTAAGACATCCCTGTACCTTTTGCAACTTCCTGTGAATCTATAATTATTTCAAAAGAAACTTGAAAGTCAAGTATAGCAAGGACTAAATCCATCACTTCAAAGAGGAAAAAACTGAAGATTAATGAAATTGTTGAAGAACATCAAATACTCAACAGTCCGTATGAGAGCTGTATTCTGTCCACTCGAAGCACAGCTGTCATTTAGCCTTTTCCTGACGTGCCCTGGAGGACTTGAGCTCCCCTTGGATTGCCAAGGGCTATAATGTTTATTTGTTACTAAATTTTTACTGGACCCAAAAAAAATGAAAAGTGATCGAATATTCATTTATAATAACAACTAGTACTTTTACTTATAAACAGACAATAGTGGTAATGAATTTAAATATTTGGGGTAAAGAATAGGATCTTGGTAAGACAATATTGGCAAAATATAAAACAGAAAAAATAAGGAATCAGAAACATAAGTAGTTCAGTATTGTGAAAAAATTCTGGATCTGAGAAGCAAAACAACAGAGATTGTATTGTGTTTCTGCTCCAAACCTGCTGAATCACCTTAGGTGTGTTGTGTTTCTGCTCCAAACCTGCTGAATCACCTTAGGCAATGCATGCCCTTTCCCTGAATCTGTTTTCTTTTCTACAAAATAAAGTGAGCTAGATTATCTCCAAATATTCACATTTTTTGACTCTACATGGACTTCAGTTGAATTCCTAATTTCAGTTTGGATAATACATTTGTGCTGCACCACAGGTGGTGTGTCTAAATACTCATGTTGGTCCTAAAAAATAATTAAATCTAGCATTTGGCAGCTGGAAGCCATTGCAATCTTTTAAGCATTCCTGAAGCTTATTTTATCAGTGTATCAAGATAAAATGCTAATAACGTGGTAGATATAAAGTCTGTTAGCAACTATCAGTGCTGTGTTATCTCAGAAGACCTTGTAAGCATAATGATAAGAAGCAGATCAAGTAAAACAGCGTGAACTGATCCCCAAGAGCTGCTAACATGATTAACTATTCCATTCATGAAAATTCACTACAGTCAAACTATCTAAACTTGCTGTTCCTGAGCTGATGTTATTCCAGTTCTTCATGGGAGTATTAATTGCACCTTCATTTGGCTAAGCATCATGAATAACAGCAGCCTTAACAATGTATTGCCACTTCCTTATATACCTGTTTACACTTGTGATCATAATAATGTCAACTTTAATACTCTCACCAAAAAAATGTTGAAAAAAATACCCCTTTTACAACATAAAGCTAAAGATCTAGGATTGCATAAATAATCAAAAGCTAAAAGGTAGCACCAGCAATCTCTGTTAGTGCTGCAAAAAGACATCAAGTTCAGTATCAACTTAATAAAAAAGATAATTAACCAGCAACTGAACTTTAAAGTTATCATGTTGCTTGCAACTGAAATACGAGCCTATTCACAAACACAGACGATATTCACATGAACATCCCTGCTAAACTCTACCTGACCTCACCATGAGAGTAAGCCAGCAGGAGAGGCAGAGATGATAGCTCTCCATATATAATGCTTGAATCTCCAGGAGGCAACAGAACGGGATCATTGCCCCACCATGGCTCCTTCCCATCTGCTTTGATCATCCAGGCAGACCTATAGTGAAACAAAATGAAAGCACTAACAGTTTCCTGGACTGTATTTTTCTTAGTATCATACAGAGAAACACCTAGTCACACTGCCACTGACTGCACTCCTAACCCTGGATTTTGCATTCTCACACTGTGGGTTACAAGAGGCAAACAGCAATGTAGATCCATCACTATCACCGGATATAATTTTGCATTCTCATGCCATGGGTTACAAGAGGCAAACAGCAATGTAGATCCATCGCTATCACCAGATATAATGCAAATAAGACACTTGCTGTGGATGGCTGATCATAACAATAACATGATCTGGGGGCATCAGAAGCCCTACTTGACTCTCATTTTCTAACATTTTTGCAGGCTGCTGGCTGACCTCCACCCCACTTCAGGAACAACAGGACAGACTACAGCTGGGCCAATCCATAAACTCACCAGTAGCCCAGGAGATGGCCTGACAGGAAAAGTTCTGCACAAGCAAGAGCAAAATGAGCCAATAACTCCATTTGCATTCTGTTGGTATCCTGCATGTTATTTTCACAGAGCAATACAAGTTTCTGCTGTACTGCACACACATATTACTCACTTTCTTTGCTGCCATGATGCTTAAGTATTTCAATTGCATTTTTAAGTAACATATCTTTCAAAACTTAGCTTAAAAATTGCATGATCTCCAGTTGTAGCTTCAATAGTCTGTCGAAAAGTTTGTTTAAGACAGTAGGCTTTAAACATTGAAATAACTCCTTGGTCCATTAGCTGGACCAATAAAGTTGCATTTCTTAGTAAAAAGCAGCTTTTTAACATTTTCATGGAGGTATCCAAATGAATAAAGGTGACCTGGACACTTATCCAACAGTGATGGTGCTTTAAAAGTTAAATCATGTGAGTTTGTGACTGGAGGACAAGTAGTTTACACAACTACACACCTTGATATCTGTCTAAACTAAATTCATACAGACGCACAGGTACACAGCGACAAATAACCAGCACACTTTCACAGAGTAACATGATTGCTCACTGATCATCATGCTTGTCCATTAAATACTTACTAATTTTTTTACTAAAAACCAGCATCAAAATTTGTACTGAATGAAATTACACGTAGTTAATACACTGTGGAAAGTGAAATTTGCACTGTGTCCATGAAGGAATTATATATATTATCTAACCAAAGCACAGTAACAAAAATTCCTGCATATCAGAACCATGAAAAGCCAGGACTGCTTATATACTGCTGTAAGATTTTTATATTACTTGGGAGATGATATAATAGTACTTAAGAATAAACTGTGATAAGTTAACAATATATATGGTAAACGCTTGAGCAATAACTTTGAACAAAAATACATAATGCACCTATTGAGCCAATAGTTGCAATAAAATGTAATACTGATATGGTTTGGCTGTGTCCCCAATCAAATCTCATCTTGAATTGTAGTTCCCATAATCCCCACGTGTCCTGGGAGGGACCTGGCAGAAGGTAATGATACTTATTGAGCATCTACTATATCAGGTGCAGCCAGTGTAGCTCTTGAACAAGACAGACAAAATTCTCATACCTCTACAATGGTCATATTTGATCTTCATTTATCTACCATTTATAACATTTTATTTGTCTTTTATTGGAAACCCTTCAAATCCTTTCTGAAGTAGATATAGTTGAAATAAAGATATAAGTTGAGACTGAGATCATATACTGCGTTATTTCTCTTGCAAATTCATATTAATTATAGTAAATATCTCATTTTGTTTTTCTTTTTGTTTGGAGGGAAGGAGTAGTTCCTGTCTTGCTACTTTTCTTTCTAACCGTGCCATGATTTAAGTTCCTTCATTCATCGTGTTGGCTCTCTTGAAGATAAATCCAGAAACCTGCCTTACACTGGAAGCAGCAAGGGCTTTTCCTCGCCGGCTCCTGTGCAGCTCTCAGGCAGGCGTGTGACCAGCCCATGGCTGTCAGTCACTCTCCCTCCAGGCTTGGACTCTTGATCAGTGATGAGAGAACAGCAGTGGCACATGATATTTATCACAGCAACAGTGTGCTGAGTGAACCCTTCCTGCCCAGAGATGAATGCAGGGTCCTTGCTTCCCCAGTCCCTTTGATTTCTATTTCCAAGCCTAGTTTCTCAGCTTCCAGTTTATTCTTTGAGCCTTGCTCTCATTGCTACCACCAATATTTTTCAGGAAATTCCCCTTTCTTTTCATGTTATTTTCAGATGGTTGCAACTAAAGAGCACTAAGCGACACTATCCAAACTCAACTGGGCCCTGCTATTCCCAGTGTTCCCAATGAGAAAGAATACATCAAGCCCCACAGAAGGAGGGGTCAGAGTTCTTAGCTAAGGGAGGAGACCACTCCCCATATTGTCTTATGCGCAATTTCTGCCTCCAAAGTAATAAGAAGTAAAAATTAAAAGGCAGAAATGAAATCCACAGGCAGACAGCCCGGCACCACACCCTGGGCCTGGTAGTTAAAGATCGACCCCTGACCTAATCGGTCATGTTATCTATAGATTACAGACATTGTATGGAAAAGCACTGTGAAAATCCCTGTCCTGTTCTTCTCCGTTCTAACTACCAGTGCATGCAGCCCCCAGTCATGAACCCTCAGCTTGCTCAGTTGATCATGATCCTCTCACGCGGACCCCCTTAGAGTTGTGAGCCCTTAAAAGGGACAGGAATTGCTCATTCGGGGAGGTTGGTTGTTGGAGACGTGAGTCTTGCTGAAGCTCCCAGCTGAATAAAGCCCTTCCTTCTACAACTCGGTGTCTGAGGGGTTTTGTCTGCAGCTTGTCCTGCCACAAGCCAGCACTGGACACTCAAAGTCTCTTATGCAATAAGCACTCAATAAATATTGGTGAAAGGAAAAGGGTGGAAAGGAGGAGGGAAGAGAAGAAAGGACAAAGAAAGAGAGGAAACAAAGGAAAGGAGGGTGGGAGGGAGGAAGGAAGAAAGAGAGGGAGGGAGCAAGAAGGGAGGGAGGGAGGGAAAAATGTAGGGTGGGTGGGCAGGAGGAAGGGAGAGAGAAAAAGATAAAGGGAGGGAAAGGAGGGAAAGGGGAGGGGGAGGGAAAAACACAAGTGCATGGGAATAAATCCCAAGAGACCATTTCTGGCAAAAAATGCTGAGTTAAAAAAATCACGGGAGAACAGCCCTTTGTTTAGGTACCTGCTATCTCTTAAAAGAACACAGAAATTATAGTTTATATATTTTACATGAATATTGAGGAAAATAAGGATCTGAAGGATATGCAGAGATATATATGAAAATACAAAATTAGGTGCCTAAATTCAGAAAAGCTGGTAAATATTAATGAAGTAAAATAGCGGGCAAAGACATGTGGGAGGGGAGTGTGACTTAGAACATAGACCTGAATAAGAAAATTTAAAGTTATTTTAAAGTTAGTTGAAGGACTAAGGGTGGAAATCCATAGGATTCCTGCTTTTTTTCTGTCTGTGCTACTTTGGCAAGTATAGTGCATAAAAGACATAAGGAAGATTGAGAAAATCATGGATGATCTTTCTACTTAAATGAAATTGTATCCAAAACCAAAAAACAAAAACAAGAGTGAGAGACAGAACTTTTTCTATGGGTTTCCCACTGTGGAAATCTCCCTACAGACACTTCATGTGTTCTTTGATTATTTGGCTGGTTGGATTATTTTCTCTCTCTTCTGGCTGTTTGCTAACTGAGGTTTTCATTACAGAGGCCCTCTATCACCCAGGTACCAATTCCCGATTAATGGAAAGATACCATCTCTCGACATGGTACCCTCCAGGTTTGAATGACGCTGCTTTGAGCTTTGAGCACGCATCAGTTATGTGACCCAGGGCCTCTTGTTTGCTCATCTGTTTTCATTTTGTGGTATAGAAACTTTACATGTCCAGCCACTACTAAGCAGAAACATGAAGAAGCAATTACCTGTTCAATTGATGTTTCCCAGATGCAAGTTATTTAATGCTTTTATTAACCCTTAGAGTGGCATGTTATTCAGTCTCCACACCAGGTGAATATTCAGTAGGAAACGCAGCTACTATACACACACTATTGTCATTTAATATTAAAGGGAAAAATTAAAATGTCTCTCCAGCCAAATAAGCCCTTTTTTAGCATTTTTACATATTATGAAATATAAATCTAAGGCAACTTTTAGGTTGTTTACAGAGAATAAAAAGTTATCTTTAAATCTAGGGCTTAAAATGAATAATTAGAGGTAAATCTAGTTGGCTTAATCAAAATAACTGCTATAGGAATTACATATAATTAGCGTCCAAATAAAATCCTTAGCCTACTCTATACAGGAAAGTAATATAAATATTAGATAGGAAAATATCAGTTCTGTCTCTTGTGTCTTCTGAAGATCACATTTAAACCCTTGATCTTTCTTGTCATTTCAAGCACAAGCCAAAAAAACACAAGCAAATCGTGAGGATAAGGCTGAATTTTAAATCTTGATTCCAAAAGCCACTCTCCTATTCTGGTTGGAAAAATAACAAAGCTGTGTTCTGTCTTTTATCACTGCACATTTAGGCCACAATCATTCAAGTGTTTTGCCAACAATGAGCACAGCACAAGGTACCAGGAGGCAATGGGTAGACAACCTTTGGACAGCTTATTCCAGCACAGACTCACGCAAAACAAAATGCTGCCAGAGCCAAGTCCCCTTTCGGCTTCTTCCTGGCTTTGTACAATCTTATTCCTCACTTGATTTCTCCATCCTGTTCCCTTCTCTCTGCCCCTAGTAGCCCCTGTGACTCACATAAGCCTTTCTCAGGCCAGCAGGCACATGGGAGCCTCACCCCGCCTGGGGCCAGCAGCAGATGAACCAGGAGTGTGACCCAGGTCTCAGCAGTAACCAGAGGTGACAGGGCAAGGGCTACAGTTTAAGCACTTTGAAGATGAGACTTCTGACCACATGGAGAGAAAATTAGCACCAACCTATACCCTTTGCACAGGGTACAGTAGAGCCACCAAATCACAGTCAGGAGCCAGGACCTCTTCGCTGGATGCTGTCCTCGCCCGTATCACCCCATACCGGGTCATCACCATCTTTGTGCATCACTTTCCACCTCTTTCCTTTATCTTTGTCCTATTCCACCATTGCTTCTGCTTCCTTCCCCAAGACTGATCATGTATGTCCCAACTGAAAAAGAAAAATCTCTTTTCTGAACCCTGCATCAGTCTCTACCAGCGGTCCTCACACAGGGCAATGCCCTTCCCACCCCCACCAGAGGACATTTAGCAACATCTGGAGACCTTTACATTTGTCACCGCTAGGGGAGGGGTTGCCACTGTCACGGGGTGTCCAGGCCAGGGATGCTGCCAAACCTCCTACAAGGCACAGGACAGCCTTCCCTCCCCAACAACAAAGAATCGTGTGGCCCAACCTGTCCATAGTGCTGAGGGAGCAACGCTGCTTTGGACACCACTCGCTAAACTTCCCAACTGAACTCCCTGCGTGTTGTCTACACGTAGTGGTTTGCGCTTTCTCCCTCCCAACTCACGCTGAACCGCAAGGATTGGTTGGCTGCCTGCTCTGCTGCACACACACAGCTCTTGCAAATGGCACACCCAATTCTACAGAAAAACACAGCAGATACTTTGGTTCTCTCCTCTCTTCTTTGCTTTTACACAAAGATAATCTTCTCACCAAGACTGTGCTCTCAGTGTGACATTAGAGAGAAACCAGAATGGGACTTCACTGACATCACTCACCACCACAGAAATTCAAGCAGCTCTCCACAGGCAAGAATACCATTGTGCATGTCCCAGAACTCAGGACTAAGGCTGAGACACACTCCTGGACCCCAGAGCTAAGAAAAGCTGTTGCAATGGTAAAAAGTGGAGAGAGATGTTGAGCGCACATTCCTCCCCAACCTGGCAGAGCCTCACATGCAGAGATTCCTCTGGATCCGCAGTTGCACAATGAGAAAGTGAGTTGGAAGCAGAAGTTCTGCTTCCCCGCCATTCTGGGCCCCTTTGCAGGAGCTCATGCCTGTCTTGTCCCACAGGAAACGCTCCCCCGCCATTCTGGGCCCCTTTGCAGGAGCTCACGCCTGTCTTGTGCCATAGGAAATGCATCCCCACCATTCTGGGCCCCTTTGCAGGAGCTCACGCCTGTCTTGTCCCATGGGAAATGCATCCCCACCATTCTGGGCCCCTTTGCAGGAGCTCATGCCTGTCTTGTCCCACAGGAAATGCTTCCCCACCATTCTGGGCCCCTTTGCAGGAGCTCACGCCTGTCTTGTCCCATGGGAAACGCATCCCCACCATTCTGGGCCACTTTGCAGGAGCTCACACCTGTCTTGTCCCACGGGAAACATTGGGTGTGCCCACAGGGCCAGTTAGAAACAAAAACAGGTGGGGCTCACAGCAAACAGGGCACAGATCGGGCCTGGCCCATGGAGGTGCCACATCAGAGAAACTAGCCAGAGGCACCACGCCACAGGAAGCACCCCCACAGGTGCTCCAGGCTCAGCCCCCAGCGTGCTTCAACGCCCTTTGTAATAGCAAACCCTCGCAGATCCAGCATAGAGGGAGCTGCCTCAGAACAGGAGAGACGCCCATGCCACACACTTAGCTAACGTCATTTTCAATGGTGGAAAGTCGAAAGCGTTTCTCCTAAGATCAGGGAGAAGGATGCCCACTCTCACCACTCCTACTCAACATAGCACTAGAAGTCTTAGCCAGAGAAAGAAACAAAAGGCATTCTAATTGAGGGAAGAAGTGAAATGTCTCTATTTGCGGACAAATTGATCTTTTATATAGAACACCCTAATGGCTCCACAAAAAAACTGTTAGGACATAAAAACAAATTAAGTTTTCAGGATATAAAATCAACGTACAAAAATCAGTAGCGTTCTGTATACTAATAACAAATATTTAAAAAGTAAATTTCAAAAAAATCCCATTTACAATAGCAACAAAATAAATAAATACTTAAGTATTAATTTAACCCAGGAGGTAAAAGACCTGCATACTGAAAACTATAAAATGCTGATGAAAGAAAATGATGAAAACACAAATAAATAGAAATATTTTCCATGTTTATGGGTAGAAGAAATAATGTTGTGAAAATGTACAAACTACTCAATATGTTCTATAGATTCAGTCCAGCCCTTATCAAATATTCAACGTCATTTTTTACAGAAATAGAAAACACAATCCTTAAATTCATATGGAACTACAAAAGACCTTAAATAGCCAAAACAATCATGAAGGAAAAGAACACAGCTGGAGGCATCACACTCCCTCATTTTAAACTCTTTTAGCAATTGCAATTAGTACACCCTAGAACTGGCATAAAAAACAGACAAATCAATCAATGGAACAGGATGGAACACCCAGAAATAATCCCCCACATTTATGATCAACTGACTTTTGACGAGGGTTCCAAGAACACACAATGGGGAAAGGAGAGTCTCTCCAACAAATGATGTTGGAAAAACTGGATATCCACACGTGAAATAACGAAATTAGACCCTTATCTTATGACATACACAAAAATCCACTTAAAATGGATAAGATTTGGCCTGGCATGGTGGCTCATGCCTGTAATCCCAGCACTTTGGAAGGCTGAGACAGGTACATCACCTGAGGTCAGGAGTTTGAGACCAGCCTGGGCAACATGGTGAAACCCCGTCCCTACTAAAAATACAAAACTTAGCCGGGCGTGGTGGCAGGTGCTTGTAATCCCAGCTACTCAGGAGGCTGAGCCACCAGAATCACTTTAACCCAGGAGGTGGAGGTTGCAGTGAGCCGAGATCACACCACTGCACTCCAGCCTGGGTGGCAGAGTGAGACCCTGTCTCTAAATAAATAAATAAATAAAATTTAAAAAATGGATAAAAGACTTAAATACAAAAACTGAAATTCTAAAATGACTAGAAGAAAACATAGGGGAAAGCTCTATAATGTTGGTGTGGACAATAATTTTTTTTGGATAAGACCCTGAAAGCACAGGCAATAAAAGCAAAAACACACAAATAAGATGGCATCAAACTCAAAAGCTTCTGCACAGCAATGGAAACCATCAGCAGAGAGAAGAGACAACCCACAAAACGGAGTAAAACATTTGCAAATCATACATCAAATAAGCAGCTAATATCCAAAATATAAAAGAAACTCAACTCAATAGCAAGAAAACAAATAATTAGATGATGTTAAAATGGGCAAAGGACCCGAAGTCCTCAAAAGAAGATTTACAAGTAGCTAGTTGGTACATGAAAAAATGCTCAGCATCTCTAATTATTAGAGAAATGCAAATAAAAACCACAATGAGTTATCACCTCACCCCTGTTGGAATGGCTATCATCAAAAAGATGAAAAATAAATGTTGGAGAGGATGCAGAGGAAAGGGAACTCTTATGTGTAGTGGAAATGTAAATTACTACAGCCATTGTGGAAAATGACATGGAGGTTCTTCAAAAAACTGAATATAGAACCAGCAAATGATGCAGTAATCTTGCTTCTGGGTGTGTATCCAGAGGAACTGAAGGTAGGTCCAAGAGATGTCTGCACATCCATAGTTATTGCAGCCCTATTCATAACAGCCAAGATGTGGAATCAACCTAAGTGTCCATCCGTGGATGAATGGATAAATGTGGTATATATACAATGGCATACTATTCAGCCTTTAAAAAGAAGGAAATCCTGTCATTTGTGACAACATGGATGAATCTGGAGGACTTTATGCTGAAAGAAATAAGGTAGGCGCAGAAAAACAAATACCCCATGATCTCACTGGCATGTGAAATCTAATAAGGTTGAACTCACAGAAACAGGAAGTAGAATGATTGTTACCAGAGGCTGATAGGTGCGGGGTGCAGGAATACAGGGAGTGGGGAGTTGATGATCAAAGAGAACAAAGTTTCAGATAGACAGAGGGTTGGTGATCCATTGCATAGCAAGGTACTGTAGTCAGTAATGATGTGTCATATATTTCAGAATAACTAAGAGCATAAATTTCAATTGTCTCACCATGGAAGAGAACAGGTAAGCAAGGCGATGAATATGTTAGCTTGATCTAATTATTTCATCTTGTATACAATTATCAAAATATCACATTGTACCCCACAAATGTATACAGTTGTGATTTGTCAATCAAAACAAATATTAATAATATTTTTTGTTCTGAGACAGTCTCACTCTGTTGCCCAGGCGGGGATGCGGTGGTGCAATCATGGCTCACTGCAGTCTCAATCTCTCAGGCTCAAGCAATCCTCCTGCCTCAGCCTCCTGAGCAGCTGGAACTACAGCCACGTGCAACCACACTGGACTAATTTTTTAAATTTTTTGTAGAGATGGGATTTTGCTATGTTGCTGAGGCTGGCCTTGAACTCCTGGACTCAAGCTATCCTCCATCCTTGGCCTCCCAAATTGCTAAGCTTACAGGCAGGAGCTGCTGCACTCAGGCATTTTTTTTTAAAAAAACTATGTTCTCTGCTGGTTTCTGTGACCTCGTCACATCATTGTCATGGTCATTGATTCCTGAAGTGTGAACTCTAAATGCCTTTGTCTGGCTCCCAGGACCCTTGTCTACATGTCCACCATTGAATCTCAAAGGTCCTCCCCTCACACCTTGCCTTTCAGTTGTGCAAACCACTTATCAATTCCCAAAGAGGCTGAGCACACTCTAATCTTTCCTTTTCTTCCCAGATTCCTCTCCACTAGTGCTGATTAACCCTTTTCCACCTTTCGAAATTCTAGGCAAATGTCTCCTTCTCTGTGACAGAACTCTGGGCCACCGTCAGTGACTTTCTCTTGCCTGACAAATATCTTGTCACACTTCAGTTTCTACACTTGCTATACCTATGTGTTCATATGTCTATTACAACCTCCTCTCCATGCAAATGGAAGCCCCTGGATCCGGGTTCTCCGTATTTTTGTACACCGAGAGCCCAGCACAGTGTCTGGCAATTAGTTGGTACTAAATAACAAAATATGGTAAAACAAATAAATAAAATACATGATTTAAAAGCAAACAACGTAATTGTCATTTGAACATGTTCTCCATCTTTATTCTATTACCTTTAAATTCTCTCTTTTTCCTTTCTTCCCCATCCTTGCAAATGAAAAGATCCATGTACTATCAACCTTCCTCTCAAGGCTTGGGGTTTTAATGAGTCAATGTAATAAATTTACCGTTTTGGAGATGAAAGAGCTGAGACAGAGAGACTAAGTAACTTACCCAAGTAGGAGCTGTGACCTGAAGTCTGTATTTCTGACACTGCACTGATCCTAATCCAGGCAGTGAAGGTCCAGGGAAGTGAAATAAGACACACTGGACCATGACGATACGTGGGAGGGAAACCTGTGAAAGACAGAGAAACAGAGCTTAGCGCCCAGGGTGGGATCTTAGGCAATTTTGGGTGATGGTGAGTGGGCAGGCCAGCAGCATTAAAGCAGCAGTAGGAGGCAAGGACGGCACCCTCGTCATAACCCACCTCTAAGGGAACTCACTGCAGGGTGAGCATGGCCCAGCAGTGACCCGTCAGGCAGGTGTAACAGATATTTTGCATGACTGATGTACTGCTTCCATTTTTTTAAGGGAGTGGTTGACTCACAGTCGGTATACAGGGGGTAACCCAGGCTCTGGTCTGCCGCAGTAACACTGATCACATGCTCCCCGGAGCGCAGTGGTAGCTGATTGAGCATCCTCACCAAGTATGGTTACCCGTTTCTCATTCTCACTGTCACACAGGCTTCTGACAACTTTTCCAATTGCACAAGGTCATTTTTGAGGCTTCATTCCCTCCCCCACAGTAAAGAACAGACCCCAAATCCTCAGCTTGATCTAAAAAATGTATTCTAAAATATGTACATTGATTTTTTAAACTGAATGTTTTCAACTAAATCAACTCAATGGAAAGTGAAAAGGGAATTTTTGTTTGTTCAATAGTTTGCCCAAAAGATTGTATCATTTATTTAAAGTAAATTTTAGTCAAAAAGTAGGTTTATATAAAATTCTAACAAAGTTGCTTTCTTCTGGAAAAAACAAGTCCTGTAAAATACTGTGTGTATTTATATATAAATTAACAGATAATATATACTATATATATATCACACCCTATAATATGTACTATATGTATATAAATATTTCATAAGGAGAATTTTATTCCTATGACATAATGGTGTTAATAATTTTGAAAACCAGAAATAGGGCCTAACAATGTGTTAAAATATTTGCATTAAGTTTTAATTGATGCATTAATGTCATTTTCATCTTTCCACAACAAATATTTAACATTGAATACTTAGACATATCCCCTGGTAAATGAACTTTCTTATTTGCCAGCAAAGGTTCTTAGAAAAATAGACTGAAAAGAAACAACTTCTATCTAAAGATGTTTCAAAAGCTTCACACAACTTATAGAATGGATAAAAATGTCCCATAACTTACAAGGGTAAATTGGCACGTGAAGGGTAAATATCATTCTACTTTAATGTCTCTCAAAAATCAAAAACTTTCCTTACCATAGTTCTTAACCTAAAAAGCAATTAATAAGCAATGTTTTATAATATCGCTGTATTTGGGTGTGCCTGGGGGACTATTTGAGTTCTTCTTAACTGAGCTGTATAAGCAAGTAAAAAGCTGCTCTGAGAAATCATTTGGCTTTTGAAACCAAAATGATTATTAGATTAGGTCAGAGAGATCCACAGCCAAACTTATCATGCTCATATGTCTCTTTTTATCTGCCAAATATAATTGCTTGTTATTTGTCTTTTTAAAGTAGAAAATAAAGTTCAGTGCACAAATAAAAATTCAATGCAGCTCAGTACATGAAAGTTGTTTTTACAGTGATTCAAATCAAAGCCATCCTGTCCAATCCTGCTCTCATTTAGAAAGGTTTCCATTGGAGCAGAAAGGTAGTAATGGCTGACAGCAAATCTGCAGTGGAAAAATGCAAGCCTGTTACCTAGAAGGCACTGGTGTTCAAAGTCCTAATTACTCAGATGTCAGAAGTACAAGATTACAGGCTTTTATAATGTCAAGATAATTAAGATAGTTTGCAAAAATTGCACCTGGTAAATTCTAAATTCAAGTGACCCCAGTGGTCTGCAAAATCATATAAAGATGTCCTTGGTAGCCTTCTGCCTGTATCTCAGTGGTACTCTCTTTCTGCCTTTATCTCAGTGGCACTCTCTTTCTGTCCCTAATAATGCACACTGTGATCCCAAACCTGTACCTGCAAGTCGAGATGAACAAGGTGGTGCACCAGCTCATGGGCTTCTGAGAAGAAAAGGAAAACAGGAGCCTGTCCCCATCCCACACTGTGCTGGATACTTTCTTAGACACTGAACCTCACTTCCACTCATTGCGTTGAAGACAAGAACACGGGGAGCCAGAGACGCTGAGGAAACGTGCCCAAGCCGGTGGCAAAGCTGAGGTTTGCAGCAGGCTCTGTTGGTCCAGAAGACTCTGACTGACGTCAGCTGAGGCCAGGTTTAAAGAGATGAGCATTCATGGGAGCATCTGTTATTTTGTCACACCCTAACCCTAACTAGGTTTTAAATAAGCAACTCAAGTGAAAAGGGGCAATATTATATGAATAACTATCATATTACATTATTTGTATTGGAAGAAGCTTTTGTTTTCCTCATATATTCTTGATGTCACATGACTTCAGGCATTTATGCAAAATGTACAACTGCCACTATTAAAGTATGTGCTGAAATTATAATGATAACCCTCTCACATCAACCCCCACCCATATGGGCTGGTCCACCCTATAAGATGCATTATCACCAGTTATAAATCAAACACTCATTAGAGCTGACAGAATGTTGAACAGCAAAGTATCAAGCATTCCCTGTCGTGATTTGAGGTTAAATTGTCCAAAGTGACTCAGCGCAAGGGAGAATAGGTGTATTGCTGGGACACTTTTTGTATTTCAGACTCAAAATTCTCTTGAAAGAAATACAACTCGAACTTAGCTCATCATATCAAAAGCCAGATCACATAATCCTTCTCACTGAATAAAATCAGATGGGTCTGACAATGAAGTTGGAGGCTTTGCCAAGAGCTTTTGCTGTATGTTTCTCAAGGAGTGAGAGAGAGAGAGAAAGAGGATGCAACCTGAAGTTCAGGAGCAGCTATCACCACGCAGTCAGTTCCTCCTGAATCCCAGCACCTCGAGGATTAGAGGGTCCTGTTCAACACAGTAGCCACTAGGCACCTGTGGGTATTGCCCACGTGAAATGGGCTGGTTCCAACTGAGGTCAGATACAAGTGCAAACTATGTCCTGGATTTCACAGATTTAGAGTGGAAAAGAATGCAAACTGTCTTATTACATGTTTAATTGATGATTTGTTGACGTGAGATTTGGATATATCGAAGTAAGTAAAATGTATTATTAAAATTAATTACACCTGTTTGTTTTTTACTTTTTTAATGAGGCCACTAAAGACAACTTACCCATATGTTCAAAATAATTGACAGTAGGGTCTTGAAGAGGCATTTTCATGTCCATGTTCGTAGCAGCATTGTTCACAAAAGCCAGATTTTCAACAGCTGAATGGATAAGCAAAATGAGGTCTATCTGCATAATGAAACCTCATTCAGCCATAAAAGATAATGAAGTACTAATACATCCTACAACATGCTTGAACCTTAATAACATCACGGTAGGTGAAAGACGTCAGTCACAAAAGACCACATACTCTATGATTCCGTTCATATGAAAATCCAGAATGGAGAGGTCCACAGAAACAGAAGGGAGGTAAATGGTTTCTTAGCCATGGGGGTGAGAAGATAGGGCCATTCGGAAAGGGTTCTAGGTTTCTTTTTGAGGTGAAAAAAATGTTCTAAAATTGATTGTGGTGATGTTTGCACCTACTTGTGAATATATTGAAAACCATTGAGTCATACAGTTTAAGTGGGTGAGTTGTATGGAATGTGAATTATATCTCCACAAAGTTTTTTTTTTTGTTTTTTTTTGTTTTAAAAAAAAGAAAACTCTCAAGAAATTGATGGAAAGTTGAGAGAAGAGAATTTCAGGCAGAGAGAGTGGCACTTGCAAATAGGATCTGCTGTGAAGGGACGGATTTGTTCTCTCCCCTTGGATGGTGCTCCGTGTCTCTGTCCTTAATTAAGATCCAGGCCAGGCTTTCATTGGGCCCCATGGCACTGGCCTGGGATGAAGCTCTCCAGGCCTTGCCCAAAACACTGCTCGTACAACCCTTTACTGTGCATGCATGCAGCCTCACTGAAGCTTCTACTGGAAGAAATAGAAAAAATACCACATAACAGAAAGACAGGATAAAAAAAAAGTGCTCCTGGTAGAATACATTAACTTGCTAGTGATAATTAACCTTGTTATTAAGAGCCACAGAAATTACTACACAAAAATAATGTAACCATGCAAAGTAACAAATCGAATGGACATGTTTATAAAAATGAGGATTGAGGATGATTTTTTCTTACTGAACTGCATAAAAGATGTTGCATTTGAAGCATCAGAAAGTGTTTCTCCACCAACAGCATCTCAAAAAAGCCAGAAATCTGACTAATACCATTCCCTTAAAGAACCAGACACTTTGCATGATTGCCTTTTACAGCCCTCACTGAGGCTGGAGACTTGCACAACTGAATCAAAAGAGATAGCTAAACTGCTCCAGGGAAAGGGAACTTTTGTCCTCGGATTCACTTAAAAGGCAGAATGATGGACAGGCCGACCTGCTCAGCCTGCAGGCGAGGGAGGGAATGCGAGCCGCTGGTACAGAGAGGAAAACCACGCTGTTATGTGTCCAGTTCACTTCATGTGCTCGCACCAGGGTGAGGACAGCAGGCCTCACCCCAAAACGGGGAAATGCTAGCATGCTGTTCCCCTAAAAAGGAGCTGAAGAGTACATGATACAAACAGTACCTGCCGTGTAACCCTCAAAAACATGAGGAAAATTACATGACACTTGTCAGTCCTTTTTGTGGATTCAAATATCTGTGGATTTATTACTAAATTTGTTGACTAATCCCTCAGGTAGTAAAGAAGTCGTGAAAACCTGAAGCCTATTATACAGCCTTTCCCACATTTTCAAATGTGTCCTGACCTCGACCAGGAATACTCTAGGGTCCGAAATGGTGATTTATGTGATCTTATAAAGTGACATAATGAGACTGGCTATTAGCATATGTTCGAATATGTTCAAAGCCAGAACCTGGACATGCGATGTACTGTTTAGGGCCTAACAAAGTAGACCTGATTGATCTTTCGCACTTTCAAGAAGGCAGGCGGCTCAGGGCAAGTAAGTGGCTCTGCTGCATGAAGTCATCTAGGGCTCTGATACCCTTGACATTGTACTGACTTTCCTCGGGATGTTCTAATCATCCATGCCGTCAATACTGACTCCCCACCACACCCATGCTTAATCCTATGAGAAGAGAAACGGAGCCCCAAATTCCTCCTTTTAAGGACCTTTCACTGTTGGGGGACTTAGATACATGGCCCAGCTTTTTCGTGGGGGAGGCTGGGGTATGCAATCTCCAGCAGGCAGCCATATGCCCAACCAAAGCTCAGGAGAATGGGGCTTCTGAGTTTAAGGCAGAAGGGGCACCAGAGTACAGTTAATGTTGCCATGCCTGCCTTAGCAAAGCAGTTGTGTGTTTCTCCTTAGCACAGAACGCTGTGCACTTTGAAATGATTGGATTTTCAAAATCATTTGACCATTTTCTAACTCCTCTCCATCACTTCCTGTGCATTCTATAATGTCTCACCCTATCCCATTTTCCCAAACCCTTCCTCTGCATCCTGCTTATATATATCAGCTTCCTAAATCCTTTCTTGCATACTCTAGTTCCTCTTTAAAAATTCTCTTCACCCCTAGCTAGCAGCGAGCATGACTTTCCCAGCATCCTTCTCCACAGGAATGTTTTTCCTCCCATATTGCACATAAGCCATGGCCTGCAGATGGGGCAAGCACGCCCTTACTCCCACTGCTGTATTCACACGATATCTCCTTCTTTCTCCTCCAAAAGCCTCCAGCTCCTTTGGAGCATGTGCCATCTGACTACACCAGCTGCATTTCTCTGTCATCTTCAGACCCCCCATGTTCTTTCCTTCATCCACCGCAGACTTCAGCATCTGGTTCCGTCTTCATCTCTACCTACTCTTGTTACCATTTTCAGTGACTTCAGCTTGCCCGTAGATAATCCACCGAGGAGTGAGCTCTCAAATCTTTAGCTTTCTCTCCCGCAACACTCTTTCCTCCACCATCCCATGAGGCCCAGCCCCACGACCATGCCTTAGCCCTTGCCATGTAACAATAAATGCACCACCCCATAAGACTGATATTGGCTGGGTGCAGTGGCTCATACTGTAATCCCAGCCTCTAGAGAGGCTGAGCTGGGTGGATTGCCTGAGCTTAGGAGTCAGAGACCAGCCTGTGCAACATGGCAAAACCCCATCTGTACCCAAAATACAAAAAATTAGCCAGGCGTGGTGGCAGGTGCCTGTGTTCCCAGCTACTCGGGAGGCTGAGGTAGGAGAATTGCTTGAGCCTGGGAAGCAGAGGTTGCAGTGAGCTGAGGTCGTGTCCCTGCACTCCAGCCTGGACAACAGAGTGAGACTCTGTCTCAAAATAATAATAATAATATTAAAAAGACTGATGTTAACATCTCATTCTCCTACTAAGCCTTATCTTTCCAGCTCACTTACTCTATGCTGCCTACTCCAAACATTTTCAACATTGTAAACCACACATCCATTGACTTTAAAATGTTTTTATTATCTATCATCCCCTCCTGGTCTTACTTTGATCTTTCCCACTTTGGGGTCCAGGGCCCATCATTATAATCACGTTATTCAATTTGAGAAACTATAACCACAACTTTGTTTCCATTGAATTCACACAGCAAAGCAATAACCTATTCAAGCCAACTATTCACCTACTTAGTGCTGTTAACAAAAGATCATGAAATCTGCAGAGGAAAAAGGGAGAGCTTTGTTCTCTATAAAACAGTCAAAAAAGAAAAAAAAAAAAAAAAACTCCCGCAGACTGGGGAAGCACAAATGAAAGTGTGTGCACCGAAGAACAAAGGAAGGGTTTATGGCTCAAATAGGAAAAGTTTTCTCCCAGGTTCTCTGTCATGTCTGTTTATGCAAATGTAGGATTCACTTGTGTTCAGTTCTTATTGGTTGAGATAGCCAAGCCCTGACTGGATGGCTTCCCATCCCAACATTAGAAGCGTCTTTGTCAGGTGTTTTCTTTTACAATGACCAATGGGGTGGAGGTGAGGAGTCTAGCCACTGTTTTTCTTGGCTCTGGTCACAGAAAGCGCATGAAGTAGGATGTTTGTGAAGAGATGGCTCTCCTCTCACCGCCCCCCATGGCCCCTTGAATCTGTTACCTAAATTTGGGTGTCTCCATTAGTCACAGGGAGCCCATTTCCTCTGGAGAGCTTGAGGTCCCATTTACAATTCTATTTCACTGCACCATCAGCCAGTAGCTGAAGAAAATCACAAAGCCACAGTGACTGTCCACACTCTAAACTCATGGTCACAAATCTGAAACACATACTTATCACCATCCAGAGGTTCTGCTACACTTCCCTTGTAAACAAAACTCCAGTATCCAAGACATCCAAATATTTCACACTTTCTTTATGCTCCTGAAGTCTCCAATATTTCTTCTTCTTCTTTCCCTATAGAGAAGAGATAGAGGAACTCCTACAGGAACTCCATCTCCCCTCCACCAACTCCAACCTTCCAGGAGGATGGAAGCAACATCAAGGTGTTCCCATTCCTGTCTCAAGGCAACACCTCCCCCAGCACTCGGGACCTCATCACCTCTCAAGGCACAAAGGCTTTGCTTCAGCTGTTTTCCGCTCTCTCCTCTGCACCATCATAATGTTGTCCACACAAGAGAATTCTCACCAACACACTAACCAACTCCAAGATATCCTTCCCTCTGAAACCCTGCCCTCAGCCAGTGTCTTTCTAGCTCTTTTCCTCATTTCCACTCCCTTGAATTTCATTCTCTTCCTCCCATTCTTGACACTGTCCTCTCCACCACTCCCATAAGGCTCCTTTTATCATTGCCACCAGTGGCCTTCATATTGCCGAATATGGTGATTCATTTTCTTTCTGCGTCTCACTATCCTTCCCAGCAGCGTCTGGCAGACCTGAGAACGCTTGTTGAGGCATTTCCTTCTATTGGCTTCCCTGCCACCTTCTCCTATCAATCCCCTTGCTTCTCTGGCTACTCTTCAGTCTTCTCTGAGGGCTTCTGCTTCTCTGCTAGACTTCTAAACCCTGATGTTTGTCCTGGGCCTTCTCCCTTCTCTATCTATCCTCCCTATCTCTACTTAAGCTAAGTTGGGTCACGCTTTCAAATACTATCATCCCTAAGTGAATGACTTCCAAATTTATATTTTCTAGTCCTGACTAGCCATAGATTTCTATTAGGCCTCTGAAACTTAACACATCCAAAACATTCAATCCAAAAAAATAGAACTATCCACCCAGTTGCTTCAGCCAAAAGTGTAGAAGTCCCATTCCTTCCCCCTCACTTCCCACAATCAGCTCACCAGCTGAATCCGCCCTCTTCTCTCTCACACCATTGCACCACCCAGTCCAACTCATGAACCATTCCCTCAAGTACTGTAATGACTTCTTAACTGTCTGTTCTTGCCCACTTATAATCCCTTTTCCACAGAGGAAACACAATGATCTATTTTAGGTACAAATAAAAGTATGTCATTCTTTGGTTAAGCCTTCCAGTAGCTTCCCATTCCTCTTGGATAAAATTCAAACTCCTTATTATGTTCCACAAAGCCCTGTATTATCTGGCTCTTGTTTATCTTTCTATTTTTATCTACTGCCACACTCTGCCTGGCTTACTGCATCTGCATCACCTTGAGTATTTCAATTGCACTTCATTCCTCACCACACTCCAAGCTTCTCTCCTTGCCTGTTCCTCACCACACTCCAAGCTTCTCTCTTGCCTGTTCCTCACCACACTCCAAGCTTCTCTCCTTGCCTGTTCCTCACCACACTCCAAGCTTCTCTCCTTGCCTGTTCCTCACCACACTCCAAGCTTCTCTCTTGCCTGTTCCTCACCACACTCCAAGCTTCTCTCCTGCCTGTTCCTCATCACACTCCAAGCTTCTCTTCTTGCCTGTTCCTCACCACACTCCAAGTTTCTCTTCTTGCCTGTTCCTCACCACACTCCAAGTTTCTCTTCTTGCCTGTTCCTCACCACACTCCAAGCTTCTCTTCTTGCCGGTTCCTCATCACACTCCAAGCTTCTCTCCTTGCCTGTTCCTCCATCTGAAATGCTGTTCCCCCAGATCTTTATATCTGTCTCCTCCATGTTTAACAATTTTATGGATTTTTATTTGGAACTCACATTCATATTGACGACATTAAAGTACATATAAATTCATATCCATACTGTATTTAGATCAATGATGGGTTTATATAAATATAAATTTTAGTTCCAACAATTTGGGTCATCCATGAATACAAGTATGTTTAACATAAAATGTATTTTAATATAAAAAAGCTATTGATAATGTCATATAGATTGGAAATTTTAAACTCTATTGATGAACATTGAGTCTCTTTTCACTTAAATGTTATATTGCATAAATCAAACACTTTGTCAAAACAAAGCAATAAGTGAACAGACAGGTAGGTGATAATTTCTGACAGTGACAAAGCTATGTAAAAATCTAACAGTGTAAAGTGATGTGGCAGGTATGTGAAGGCGTCTAATTTAAGTAAAATCAGCAAGAAGGATCTCAGAAGAGATGGCGCTGGAGTCATGTTCTCAAGTAGAGATAAGCGTGTTTTGAAATGATATGGTCGGATCCTCATGTGACTTGAATACTATTTCTTACATATCTACTGGTGAGTTTCAGAGGCAAACGAGAACTTGAATGAGAGTATATTAGAAAACTAATTATATTTCAAGAATATTTTACAAATGGTTTGAGGTAGGCTTAGTGATATGGTTTGGCTGTGTTCCCACCCAATTCTCACCTTGAATTGTAATAATCCCCTCACATTAGCCACCTGGTGGGGCCAAGTGGAGATAATTGAATCATGGGGGCCATTTCTTCCCATACTGTTCCCATGGTAGTGAATAAGTCTCATGAGATCTGATGGTTTTAGAGAGGGGAATTTCCCTGCACAAGCTCTCTGTTGCCTGCTGCCATGTAAGATGTGTCCTGCTTCCTCTTCACTTTCTGCCATGATTGTGAGGCCTCCCCAGCCATGTGGAACTGTGAGCCAATTAAACCTCCTTCCTTTATAAATTACCCAGTCCCAGGTATGTCTTCATTAGCAGCATGAGAACAAACTAATACACTTAGCTTATGTACAAATTATAATAATTATAATAACTTGTACCTAAGTTAAGCCTGCCTCAAACCATCCTTGAAATATGATTTTCCACTTTCCAATTCAAAAAGTACCAAGTTTCTTAGATTAATACATTTTTGAAATGCTTAAATAAGGAAGGGTTTTCAAACAGAAGGCTTCCCATTTAGGTTTCTGCTGCTTCTTGTCCTATAATATTTAAACACCACCGTCCAGGACATCCAAGAAACAGTGGTTCCTTCTTAAGACAAAGGACCATTCATCTCTATCTTTCTATAGTATTGCACACCTCTGGCATATAAGCATTCAAAAACCATTTGATCAACCAATCAATCTTTTATCCTCCAATGTCAAACTAAGTCAGTTTCTAACACGTAGAAAACACTAAATCAATGTGTTTGTTGAGTTAGCATGTTATGAATACATCATTCATCTAAATCCCTGAGTTTTGGAGGCAGGAAAATCAGAAAGACGCTGGCATTGGAGACGGGCAAGTCTGGAGTCAAGGGAGCCCCAGCCCCACTCTGCAGTATCTATTCGGACTTAAACAAGTCCAGTAACCTTTCTGCATTTCAGAACACTTCATCTGTTACAAAAGGATTATAGCTTTCAAGGTGCCGCGAGGGGTTGAAAGACAATGTGTGGAGCTCCCAGCAAAGTGTGTGGTCCAGGGTAAGCCCGAGAATCATAAAAAATCGATGTGATGATGGTGTTATTATTAAGTGCCTTGTACATGTTTATGCCTTGGGTGCCCATGAATACAATTAGTAATGACTATTTTCATCATTGTGGGCACCAAGAGGCTTTCTGAGGTTTTTTTCCAAGCAGAACAGAACCAAGAACTAATTATTATACTCCAAACCCTTATTCTTAGTCTCAAGACTAAGCAGCACACACCATGAGAGTTAGAGTTCTCCCTCTAGCTAGGAGCCTCTGCTAGGAAGCAAGCCGGTGAGCTATCCATAAAAGCACAACCTCTGCTAGAGAAAAGTAAGCTGCAGACAGGTTTTATACGTGGCTATTCTTCTCAGACCAGAAGAGACATTCTGTTGGCAGCATCATCTGACAGTATAAAGTTACAATACAAATATAAGGGTAGTTGTTATTGGATAACACTTTAACAGCATTTTCTTTTTAAATCTCTGTATAAAGAGGATTTCTATTAACATGTAACAGGCCAAAAACCTGAGCATCATCCTGAGCATCATTCTTTCTCTCACGCCCTGCCTCCAATCCCTCAGAAAATGTGATTGTCCTGCTTTCAAGATCTACCCAAATCTGTCTTTTCTCAACACCTCCAATGCTACAACCTGGTTGGAGTCACCATCATCTTTCACTGGGAGGTTGCACAACCCTTTCACAGGCTCCACTGTTTCTACCCCTGACCCCTGCAGTCTACTCTGAGCACGGCAGTCAGAAGCATCCTTTTGAGACTTCCTTTTAGACACACATCTGCCCAGCACCCTGTAATTGCTTCCCTCTTCTGAGCTGGTAGGCTCTGAGGCCATCCATGGCCTGGACCCAATACCAGTCCAGCCTCCCCTCTGAAAGCTCTACCCTCCCTCACTGCTGCAACCATGCCAGACTCCATGCTCATCCATGGAGGCAAGTGGCAAGCACCTGCCTCATGATCCTTGCTCTCCATTTGGAAGTCTCTTCTCTCAGAAAGCCATGATCTATTTCTTTATCTTTTTCAAATTTTGGCTCAAGCTTCATCTTTTCAAGGGGTCTACCCACTGCTCTGATCACCCTGCTTAACCCTGAAACCTCCCCCACCCAGACACACAGCACAGCGCCCTGCACTCTCATCACTCTGTCCTACCGTTCTCCGTAATTCTGTTCACTTTTACCACTCTGTACTGCCCACTTTATTGTGTTTATTGTTGACTACCTGCCCCTCCCTGTGAAAAACAAGCACCTTGAGGATGGAGATCTTTGTCTCTTTTGTTCACTGATTTGCTGAAGCACAGAAAACTTATGAGCAGTGCTTGCCTCATAGCAGGTACTCAGGAAATACTGGGTCAGTGAATATAAACTAAGAAGACAATGATGCCTTACCATGAATGGAAAGATGCCCATCATGTGGGAAGCAAGGAAATCTTTGTGTGTGCAAAAGGCAGGGCTTCGCCACCTGTTTAGGGCAACCATTTCTGCCTCTGCTTAGAGGCATCAACAGGATATGAGCAGGTGTTTAGTAGAGAATATAATCAGTTTAGTTTTTCAGAGCAGAGATACAAAAATATTCTCCTTACACAGATTATGAGATATTGAGCCTAACGGTTTTGAAATTTAGGAAAAGTTAATATGAATGAGAGAAAAATAACTAAAAAGAAATAGCAATTATTCCTTACTAATGTTATTTTTCTGTCTGCAAAACAAACATAGTAAAAGAAATTTTTCACTTTGTTATGAAAGTCGATACTATTATCTGTAATTTTTACATATGCCTCTATTATATGTCCTCTAGCCTTTCACTAAACTAGAGCTATTATAATCTGCTATTATTTGTACTTATTTTACCTGTAATTTGGAAATAAGGTGATTAGCATATTTTTCCTTAAATTTTATTCTTGGTCTCAAAGTCTTTTTCCACATAGTCATTAACTCTAAGATTAAACAAAACAAAATAGCTAAAGAAAAGGTCATACTAGGCTGGAAAGCTACAGGTTGAAGGCCAGGTTGGCCCACATTTTTTTTTATAAATAAAGATGATTGAAACAGCCATGCCCGTTCACCTGCCTCTTGTCCATGGCTGCTTTCTAACTGGCAGAGTTGAGTATTTGTGACAGAGACCATATGGCCACAGAGCCAAAAATATTTACTCTCTGTCCCTTTACAGAAAACATTTGCTGACCTTGTGTGAGGCAGTCTATCTTCCTTCCTATTGGCTTTTCACATGTTGCTGTGTGTCTGCGTGAGGTCATTTATTGAGCACCAAATATGCCAAATACGCATCATGACTATGAGTCTAGCATAAGAGGGTGATGTTCGCAAACATGTCATGACAGCTGCCAAAGGTAGCCGTGGACAAACATCACTCCCTTCCCTCCACGTTAAAGATAAGACGACAAAGAGATATGGGGAGAAATTCTTCATATCCACAAAATAGATGTCCTTCACTAAAGAGCACTGGCTCCGCCCTTGAATGCTAAGAAACTAAAAACAGAGAAAGGTTAAGGACACAGGAAACAGGGGTGAGGAATAGCTCCTTACATTTTCTAATAACTCAGGGTATTGCAAGTGGCCAGAGCCACTTTATTTATAGAAAAGTTGTAAGGATAGTATAAAGGGTTCCAGTAAGCCTTCCACCCAGTCTCCCCTAATTTTAGCATGTTATATAACCATGACACATTTATCAAAACTAAGAAATTAACATTGCTACACTATTGACTAAACTATGGACTTTATTTGGCTTTTTGCCAGTTTTTCCAATAATGCCCTTTTCCTATTCAAGGATCCAATCCAGAATACCATGTTGCATTCACCTGTTATGTCTTTTAGTCTCTGCCAATCCATGACAGCGTCGCTGTCTTTCCTTGTTACTCATGAACTTGACACTTTTGAAGAGTATTAGTCAGGTATTTTGTAGAATGCTCCTCAATTGCTGATGTTTTCTCATGATTGGACTGGCATTCTGGATTTGGGGGTAAGGTACCACAGTGGTGATGCCCTTCTCATTGCATCGTTTCCAGGGATGCTTGACATCAACACTACTTATCATTGGTGATGCTCACCTCTATCACTTGGATAAGGGCAAATCTTTCAGATTTTTTCACTGTAGGGTCACTATTTTTACTTTTCCAAAACTCTATTTATTACAAGCAAGGCACTAATTCCAGCTTACTTTCATAAGGAGGGAAATTAAACACCACCTGCTGGAGGAAAAAGTATGAAAGAATTTGTGGATATATGTTAAATTCAGTACAGTAATTAATAAATATTTGGGCACAGATATTTGAGGTTATGGAAATATCCTGTTTCTTCCTTATGTTTCAAACACTAATTTCCGCAGTCATCCATGAATCTTTCGTATGGCAACTATTACTGTGGTATTCTAGTGGTGTATTACTCTATTCTCACACTGCTAACAAAGACATATGGGAGACTGGGTAATTTATAAAGAAAAAGATGTTTAATGGACTCACAGTTCCACAGGACCAGGGAGTCCTCACAATCATGCCGGAGGGCAAAGATAGAGCAAAGGCACATCTTGTATGGTGGTGAGCAAGAGAGCATGTGGAGGTGAACTGCCCTTTATAAACCATCAGATCTCATGAGATTTATTCACTATCACCAGAACAGCATGGGAAAAAACCAGAGCCATGATTCAATTACCTCTCACCGGGTCCCTCCCAGGCCAGGTGGGAATTATGGGAGCTACAATTCAAGACAAGATTTGGGTGGGGACACAGCCAAACCACATCAAGTGGTGTCTTCCATTTCCCTCATTTCTTTTATGTTTACTATTTGGAAATCTTCCACAAGGAAGATGTTTTCACTTCTCCTTCAATTATTTATGTATTTAACCATTTATTTTTATCAGTATAAACTCACAATATTTACTTTTTTCTTTGGGTTATCACTCAGTAGTATTTTTATTAATTTTGTTGTTCCAAGTTTTCCAGCTTTGGCCACTGGGAGCTCTTTCAGGTTGGCTGCATGTTCCTTTGTCAGGCCTGTTCCCTGACCCCTTACTTTCTGGCACCACAAGGTCCTCCAGGTTCATCATGCATTTTCCCTTCCCTAGCCCTAGAGTCAGCCAGTTCTCCAGGGAGTCCTAGTTCAAAAGGGACAACTTTTCAAGTCAACTTCCATGTGTTGC
Organism: Pongo pygmaeus; assembly: GCF_028885625.2. Taxonomy (NCBI): domain Eukaryota; kingdom Metazoa; phylum Chordata; class Mammalia; order Primates; family Hominidae; genus Pongo; species Pongo pygmaeus. The sequence goes on from NC_072376.2 coordinate 203,212,881, forward strand.
TATGTATGATTTTCAGATTATTTCTTTCTTTTTTTTTCTTTTTTTTGAGATAGAGTCTCACTCTTTCGCCCAGGCCAGAGTGCAGTGGCGTGATCTCAGCTCACTGCAAGCTCCACCTCCCAGGTTCACGCCATTCTCTCACCTCAGCCTCCTGAGTAGCTGGGACTACAGGCACCCACCACTGCTCCCAGCTAATTTTTTTTTTTGTATTTTTAGTAGAGACAGGGTTTCACCATGTTAGCCAGGATGGTCTCGATCTCCTGACCTCATGATCCACCCGTCTTGGCCTCCCAAAGTGCTGGGATTACAGGCATGAGCCACCTCACCCGGCCAATTTTCAGATTATTTCTATGCTACAATTAATGCTATAATTAACTATAGATTTTCCGTAATTAAGTCATATGTATTACAGCACTCAGACTAATAGGCTGCATTAAGAAGGAACATGAACCTATCACCAATGCTTTACCCTTCTTTCTCTAGCACTCACCTGGTAATAATCTCTGTGGGCCCAACCGGCCCTAAGATTCTATGATTCTATAATGAAAAGACAGAAGGCAAAAGATGTTCCCATGAGGGATATTTCTTTGAATCAGAAAATTGTTTCATTTTGCCAAAAATAAATTTAAGCCCTAGTTGACCTCCATTTTGCTTTTCCTATCCTTCCTATAGTTTAATCCTATTCCTTCCATTTTATTATCAATTTTGAAATGAAAATTTAAATTTGTTTTGCTTGATCAAATTAGGATATAAATAAAGTAATAAAAATACAAAACAATAAATTATACTTACTTATAAAGTCTACAGCTTCCTGAAATTAACATATTATAATCTACTGCTGCTGAAATCTTTAGCCATCAAACACTTTAAACACTAGAGCAGTGGTTCTTTACAGAAGGGACTTTGCCCCAATATGGTTTGGCTGTGCCCCCATGCAAATCTCGTCTTGAATTGTAGCTTCCACAATTCCCACATGTTGTGGGAGGGATCCAGTAGGAGGTAATTGAATCATGGGGGAAGGCTTTTCCCATGCTCTTCTCGTGATAATGAATAAGTCTCATGAGACATAATAGTTTTGTAAGGGAGAACCCTTTTCACTTAGTTCCCATTCTCTCTTGCTGCTGCCATGTAAGAAGTACTTTTCGCCTTCTACCATGATTGTGAGGCCTCCCCAGCCACGTGGAACTGTGAGTTTATTAAACCTATTTTTCTCCCAAGTCTCAGGTATGTCTTTATCAGCAGTGTGAAAATGAACTAATACAGTAAATTGGTACCAGTGGACTGGGGCATTGCTGAAAAGATACCCCAAAATGTGAAAGCAACTTTGGAAATGGCGAACAGGCAGAGGTTGAAATAGTTTGGAGGGCTCAAAAGAAGACAGGAAATGTGGGAATATTTGGAACACCCTAGTAGAGACTTTTTAAATGGCTTTGAGTAAAATGCTGATAATGATATGGGCAATGAAATCCGGGCTGAGGTGGTCTCAGATGGAGAGGAGGAATTTCTTGGGAACTGGAGCAAAGGTGACTCTTGCTATATTTTAGCAAAGATACTGGCAGCATTCTGCCCCTGACCTAGAGATTTGTGGAACTTTGAACTTGAGAGAGATGATTTAGGGTATTTGGCAGAAGAAATTTCTAAACAGCAAAGCATTCAAGAGATGACTTAGGTGCTGTTAAAAGTGTACAGTTTTAAAAGGGAAACAGAGCATAAAAGTTTGACAAATTTGCAGCCTGACAATGCGATAGAAAATAAAATCCCATTTTCTAAGGAGCAATTCAAGCCAGCTGCAGAAATTTGCATAATTAATGAGGAGCTGAATGTTAATCACCAAGACAATGGGGAAAATGTCTCCGGGGCATGTCAGAGACCTTTGTAGTAGCTCCTCCCACCACAGACCCAGAGGCCTACGAGGAAAAAATGGTTTCATGGGCCGGGACCAGAGTCTCTCTGCTATGTGCAGTCTAAGGACTGTGTTCCAGTTGCTCCAGCCATGACTAAAAGGAGCCAAGGTACAGCTTGGGCCACGGCTTCAGAAGGTGCAAGTTCCAAGCCTTGGCAGCTTCCATGTGGTGTTGAGCCTGCAGGTGCACAGGAGTCAAGAATTGAGGTTTGGGAACCTCTGCCTAGTTTTCAGAAGATATTATGGATACATCTGGATGTCCAGGCAGAAGTTTGCTGCAGCAGTGGGGCCCTCATGGAGAACTTCTGCCAGGGCAGTGCAGAAAAGAAATATGGGGTGGGCACCCCCACAGACTCCCCACTAGGGTGCTGCCTAGTGAAGCTGTAAGAAGAGAGCCACCATCTTCCAGACCCCAGAATGGTAGATCCACTGACAGCTTGCACAATGCACCTGGAAAAGCCACAGACAATACCAGCCCATGAAAGCAGCTGGGAGGGAGGCAGTATCCTCCAAAGCCACAGGGGCAGAGCTGCCTGAGACCACGGGAACCCATCTCTTGCATCAGCATGACCTGGATGTGAGACATGGAGTCAAAAGATATCATTTTGGAGCTTTAAAATTTGATTGCCCTGCTGGATTTTGGACTTGCATGGGGCCTGTAGCCTCTTTGTTTTGGCTGATTTCTCCCATTTGCAACAGCTGTATTTACCCAATACCTGTACCTGCATTGTATCTAGAAAGTAATTAACTTGCTTTTGATTTTATGGGCTCATAGGCAGAGGGGACTTGCCTTGTCTCAGATGAGACATTGGACTGTAAGCTTTTGAATTAATGCTGAAATGGGTTAACAATTTGGGGCTCTATTGGGAAGGCATGATTGATTTTGAAATGTGAGGACATGAGATTTGGGAGGGGCCAGGGACAGAATGACATGGTTTGGCTGTGTCCCCACACAGATCTCATCTTGAATTGCGGCTCCCACAATTCCAACATGTTGTGGGAGGGACCCAGTGGGGGTTAACTGAATCATGGGGTCATGTATTTCCTGTGCTGCTCTTGTGACAGTAAGTCTTATGAGATATGATGGTTTTATAATGGGAAACCCCTTTCAGTCCGTTCTCATTCTCTCTTGCTGCTGCCATGTAAGAAGTGCCTGTTTCCTTCTGCCGTGATTGTGAGGCCTCCCAAGCCACGTGGAACTGGGAGTCCATTAAACCTATTTTTCTTCCCAGTCTCAGTTATATCTTTATCAGCAGTGTGAAAACGGACCAATAGAGCCCCCAAGGGACACTTGCCATCTCTAGAGACATTTATGGTTGTGGCATCCTGGAGGGACACTACTGGCATCTAGCAGGGACAGTCCTGGAATATTGCTAAGCATCTTACAATATATCAGAGCCCACGACACCAAAGAATTATTCAGCCCAAAAGCCAATAGTCTCAAGACTGGTAAATTATGGTCTAAAGGGACTTTTAATTTTAAAATTGGATAGATGGCTAAGTAATAGATATTTTCCTCCAAAACTCTTAAGGAAAATGATTAGCAAATTCCAAGGACTACTACCACGAAAATGTTGAGTACAATAAAGAATTGTCTGGAAGAATCAGATGATAGAATACTTAGGATCCACTGTAGCTACACAGTGCCAAGAAAGCAAAGACCGGGTTAGACTCATGCTACATCTTAACTTATTCCATTTTGAATAAGTGACTTATCTGACACAGCAAGGGTCAAATGCATCTGAAAAATACACTATTAAATGTGTGAATTATCAGTAAGTTAGCACTTTAAACAAACACACTGATGGTCTGTTGGTTAACATGATATGGTTCTAGTGTGATGTAGGTAAGAGAATTTGGGGCCAGAAGATAGAATCTAGGAGTGTAGTCATGGCTCCATCCCTTGCCAACTGAGTGACTCTAGCTAGGCCATATGGCTTACCTGGGCTTCAGTTTCTGCATCTGATAAACGTGAACGCTTATGTATGTCTGTTTTATCTACCTCACTGGTCATTGTGAGAATTCTTTTTTTAAGTACACTTTCTCTTTACTTGAGTATTGATATATTCTCATATCTTTTTTATACTCCTCATATATGGTTTTGGAAATAACAATGTATTTGGAAGACCAAGGAAAAGTAGATTCCTCAAGGGAGGAGGCTGCACACCCCCATGTAGAGACATGATTGGGCTCCTGTAATTAACTAACTTCTTTCCTCTTCATGTGTCTCATTAGAGTGTGAAAATACATTTTTAAAAGTATCATAGACAAGCCACAGACTTGCAGAAATATTTTCAAAATGCATATCTGATAAAAAATGTGTATCTAAAATGTACAAAGAACTCTTAAAATTCAATGATAAGAAAACAAGCAACCCAGTTAAATAATGTAAAAAAACCTGAACAGACCCCTCACCAAAGAAGGTAAACAGATGCCTAATAAGGATATGAAACAATGCTCAATATTGTTTGTCAACAGAGAATTGCAACTTAAAATGACAACAAAGTACCACTACATAACTATTATAGTGGGTAATTTTTGAACTGGAACAATTTGAGCAACAAAATAAATAGAATAATATATAATTTTAACTCAAAGTACCAAATAAATATCCATGAGTCCATACTGATATTAATAGATAATTGAATAAATATTTAAATTGGGGATATGAGACAAATTATGCATAAGAATTCTAAATAATTTGTCTGGATACTCCACCCTCAAGGAGGTGGAGCATAACTTCTCACTCATTAAATGTGGGCTGCACAAAGTGGCCTCCTTCTAAAGCGCACACTATGGAAAGAGAAAACCTAACAAACACCACCTTGGCCAGGTGACAAGGTCACCATAAATAGTGATTAGTCATGTCGACAGTATGTACCCTTCAGATGATGTGATGACAATGGCACTTTACCTCTATGGTTCTCCTCCCCAAAAGCCATAACCCCAGTCTAATCATGAGAATAACAACATAAAGATTTCAGTATGGGGCATCCTACTGTACCCCTGATCAGTGCTGTTCCAAACCTGCAAGGTCATACAAAGCAGAAAATGTCCCAGCAACTGCCTCAGCCAGAGGAGCCTCAGGAGACTTGACAGCTAAATGTTTCTTGGGATCCTGAATGAGATCCCAGAACAGAAAAGGACACTCAGTGAAAACTACATAAATCTAAATAAAATATAGCCTTTAAATAATAAAAATATATCAATATTGGTACATGAATAATAATAAATGCACTAATATAATATATATAATATTGTAAGACGTTAATAATAAACACAGTCGGGGTGGATGTGAACTCTGTCTACTCTAAGTTCACAGTGTTTCTGTAGATATGCAAATCTCCTAAAATAAAGTTTATTTTAAAAACAATATTATTATAATGAATTGATGTGAAACATTGTGAGAGAGAGTAGTCATAGTTTAAACTGTTATTGCACTTTGTGAGCATTTGGTTTTTCTAACAGGAGATGGACTAGGAGACAAAACTTTAGATTTGCTCAGCAGTTTACCCTGGGGCAGCTGGTACCACCCCTCAGTCATTAGCCATTTAGGAAATCTAAGAGAAAAGTGTCAGTGTTTACCTGCATGTCAGAGCACAATGAGCATCACAGAGTGCATGTGGAGTACATTGGAAAATGTTTCCTTCCACACAGTGAACCTGATATATCTCTCAAATAAAGGGAAAAAAGAGAAGGACTTCCATTCCTGTCACTGAGTATGGGCCACCAGCGTTGTCGGCTGTGGACCATCCCTGTCACTGAATATGGACCACTAGTGTTGTCAGCTGTGGACAATCCCTGTCACTGAATATGGGCCACTAGTGTTGTCGGCTGTGGACCATCCCTGTCACTGAATATGGGCCACTAGTGTTGTCGGCTGTGGACTGTCCCTGTCACTGAATATGGGCCACTAGTGTTGTCGGCTGTGAATGGAAACCATTCATCTCTCCAGGACGCTGGAGCCCTAGTGAAGTGAATGTGCTCATATCAAGACTCATACAAGTATAAAATGATTAGACTTCTTGGGGATGAGGCTGGCTAGGGCCACTGGCTGGAAAATGGGGTGTCTTTTCCTACCTTCCTTCCCTCTTTCTCTACTCCATTCATATCAGCCTCAGACTTTCTGGAAAAAAAACCAATAAAATTAGTTCTTCATATAGAGCTGAGAGCAGTTTGGTTTTGTATCCAGGATGCCTGTAAAGATTATATATTTCTCCCCCAAGTTTCACCCCAGAATGTATCTTCTCTAACCATAGCAATTTCCCTCTCAGCTAAACAGAAGCTTTTCCCAACTAGGAAATCACCAGACATACTGTTTCCAGCCTGACTTACTTTGAATGCTCAGTACACTTGAAACTGAACTCCCATGAAAAGGAAAGGGGTATGGAGCAGTCATTACATAGCACATCTTGAAAACGCCAAGATCATTGAACTAAAAAAACTTCAAGGCTGGGCACGGTGGCTCATGCCTGTAATCCTAGTACTCAGCCAACGTGGGTGGATCCCTTAAGCTCAGGAGTTCGAGATTAGCCTGTGCAACATAGTGAGATCCCATCTCCACAAAAGATACAAAAATTAGCTGGGTGTGGTGGCATGTACCTGTAGTCCCAGCTACACAAGAAGCTGAGGTGGGAAGATGGCTTGAGCCTAGGAGGTGGAGGTTGCAGTGAGCTGAGATCGCACCACTGCACTCCAGCCTGGGCAACAGAGCCAGGTCTGTCTCGAAATCATTAATAAATAAATACATAAATAAATACATGAATGAATAACTAATTCTACTCTTTCTTTTCCCTATCCCCACAGATAGCTACATTAATACAAATGACATATTATAACCATATATAAATATCCTAATTAAAACAAACAAATGACTAAAACAGGTGGCAGTGTTAACTGCCGATCTATCTGTGGTCCACATTCCGTTTCATTCCTTTAGAACATCACTACCTACCCCTCGATTTGCAATGCTAGTAAAAGGACTTTCATGTCTGTGCACTTTAAGCATCTTGGGGATGGCATCATAGGAGCAGAGGGGCCATGGGAAAAGAAACTTTGAATGCAGGGAGCATACCGAGGTAGTCAGCATGTTCTGCTGCTTGATCCTGACATCGGGCTATTGAAATTGAAGGGCTATTGAAAATGAAGAGAGTCATTTGGCTCTCTCCCTTGAGGGCAGTAGATTATGCTGGACAGTATTTTATTTAGCACTCTGTCCAGTTCTATTTTAACTTGCTCTTCCTTGGAGGCCTATTAACTCAAACCCAGCAAGGATTTTATTGCAAATGAAAGGCATTCTACTAGTTGGTCATTTCTTCCACAAAACACACATTCTCCTGCTGAGATATTAAAAAACAAAATTTACCAACCAACATGAAAACTGTGCTGGATTGTAGAAGGAGCAATAAGCAGATTGTCGCAAAGTGGCTCCAGACGCTCGCTCTGACTTGCCGGAACCACATGCTGGCTGAGAATACTCAACACTGGGTGCCTGGAAATAGGGACCATGTGACGCTCAGCGACCTGTAGCACTGATATCCTCATAGCCCCTTTTCCCCACAACAACATCTCCCAGGTCCCAGGATATCCAGGTTCTGGGCAGTTCGTGTTCCCAGGCAATTCCCATAAACAGCTACACCACATGCAGACTGCTTAGTACTGAGGAAACCTCATTCAACATCGACAAGTTTGCTCTCAGAGTGGCCCCAGTGGAATGCAAGTCCATGCTACTGGTCAGAAAATCATCTTGGTCCTCGTGTTTTCTCTGTGGCAAAGATGAGAGGATGAGGGACCCCGGGCTTTTCTCCTCCCGGGTTCTGTAAGCTTCTGCCTTCCCAAAAAGGCTGATTCCCTAACTCATGCCATTCTCCAACCTGGTGCATGAAAGACAGTGTCCCAGATGGCACCTTCCTTGAACAACAAAGAACAAGGACTTCTAGAGCCAAAGCTGGGTTAAATATGTACTCCAATGCTCATTCACTACAGGAGCCTCGGGTTCCGTATCTATCAACTAGAAATAACACCCGTGCCTTAGGCAGGGGCTGGGGTAAGGTGCTGTGGGTACATAGTGAGGGTCAGCACAGTAAAGAAACGCAATCAGTGGTAGCTACTACTGTTGGTGTAATTATGAACAGAAGGAGAATGAACAGACACCTCCTGGAAACTTAGGAACATTATTTTTAAATCACATGTAGTGTGAAAAGTACACAGTTTGGTTTGTTATACAGAAACAAGATGTTTAAATCCATGGAGTAGAAGATAACAATAAAGCACTGCCTGTTGGTTATGAAAATCAGGAAGAAAATAACCAAGTTCGGTGCTCATCTTGATCTAGGACCATTCATGGCCCAACCTCTCTACTGCGCAGAGGATAAAACCCGGGCATGCATGATGCTTGCCAAGGATCAGCTCCCAAATCAGCCAGGACTTCACTCAGGCATCAGCTCCCAAATCAGCCAGGACTTCACCCAGGCATCAGCTCCCAAATCAGCCAGGACTTCACCCAGGCATCAGCTCCCAAATCAGCCAGGACTTCACCCAGGCATCAGCTCCCAAATCAGCCAGGACTTCACCCAGGCATCAGCTCCCAAATCAGCCAGGACTTCACCCAGGCATCAGCTCCCAAATCAGCCAGAACTTCTCCAAGGATCAGCTCCCAGATAGCCAGAACTTCTCCAAGGATCAGCTCCCAAATCAGCCAGAACTTCTCCAAGGATCAGCTCCCAAATCAGCCAGAACTTCCCAAAGGATCAACTCCCAAATCAGCCAGAACTTCTCCCAGGATGGGGGATCTTTTGATCTCATGCGGTCCCTTCACAGTGCTCAGCATTTTACCCAGAAAAGCATCAGTCACCCCTAAAGGCTAAGTTTTAAACACTGTAAAACCAGAAAATGTTATATACACGACTGTGTGAGGCACGAAGGTGGGGAAGTGAGTGTAAAAGTGCATGAAGGTGAGCATTCGAGAAGGTATGCGTGTGCGAGGGAACCCCACCGACAAAACAAGCAACAGGACCTGGCCTCTTTCTAATTGCAACGACCCTAAATGGGGCTCAGAGATTTCCAGCTGCGTTTCTTACCCTCTTAGCGCTGCACACCGGCCTCTACAAAGCCATAAGCAAAGAAAAGAAGTAGAGGATCATGAGTTTAAACAGTTCAAAATAAATTGGTATTGGGTGTTAAGGGCTTAAATTCCACTATCCATGTTTACCGTGTCTTAAGTTGAATTAAAACAAAATCCAACAACACAATGTTACAAGATGTTGCTGCCTAGAAACAACCGAAAGCTGGATTAGAGGGTCATAAATTAAGGACTGGGTACATTGTAACTAACTAAATACATACAAAAGAAAAGCAGATTTGGTAATATCATTTCAGGCTATGTAGTATTTAAAGTCTCTTATTGAGTTAAAAGAGCATTGTATTATGTTAAATTGGTAAGCTAATAATAAAGATATGACATAAATAAACTTTAATATACCAAATTAAAAAGCCCCAAAGTATATATATATAAAACAAAAAACAGACAGACACATGGCTGCAGCTGATAAATTTTTTACTCACCATTATCAACATACAGCAGATACCATATTCAAAAATAAAACAAGAACTGAAAAAAATAAGTAATAAAATTAATGAGGTGGAACTAATAGAATATGCCAAACTTTTTATTTGAAAATTAGAAATCTCATCCTCTTTCATACCTTCCGTCCATATACAATCACCAACTGTGAAAACAAAATTATCAGCCTATTTCCAGAAATTATTAAGACAAAAAGCTGATAAAAATATTTAGCCAAATGAAGCATTAGAATACCAAATGATAGGGAAGCGCGTGATGACTTAACTGTTTCTTGCACGTTTTGCTGGGTGCTGTAATTCAGATAGTTTGTGTTTTAACTTTTACGACCTTCTGGTCTGCAATAATAATTTTATAGTTTGCTGTGGAACTGCACCAAATCCATAAAATCTGCAAAAGTCCTCAAAATTCCACATATGTGGGTTGTCATTGGCGCTAATAATTGTGCTCCAAGTTTTGCACTAAATTCTTCCACAAATTAGAAATGAAAACACCGTGTGCTACAGAGGAATGAATGAAAAACACCTACCAGGAGACGTCTGAGCTAACACTCAGCGCCTTCTGAAATTCTGCACTTGAGTCTTTCGTAAACAACCCTGCCTTTCAGTTCCTCAGTCAACACATTAAATACACATCCATTTCAGAAATTATTGTCTATATAGCTTATGAATCTAAAACCAGAACCATTTCACCCGGACGGTGGGGATCTTTTCCACGTTTGCTGTGAATGGCAAAACCATATAACTCAACGGAACCACAGATGTGCCAATCTGGGTGGACAGCAGGGATGGCAGCCACCCTCAGTATGCAGATAGAGACCATAAAACTTATGTGGCTGTTAACTTGTCCCAGAAAGCAAACTCAAGGGGCTAGCAGCTGTTTTTGTTTCCTCTCTTTCTCTCTCTTCTTTTGTTGCTGACATTTGAAATATCTATCTCACCATTGCCGACACCACCCCCTCACCCCCACAAATAGGAGTCAGTTCATTGCATGGATTGAGAGAGAGACATCTTGTCACCAGTTTTTCGTCTATCCAGATGTGATTTTTGCAGAGTAGTAGAGCACCAGAAGCTGGCTTCACCATAAAGGCTACTCTGCAGACTACTATCTTTCAGCATACGTGAGGGATAGCATATGGTATGAGGGTGGGTGTTCCAATGAGACAAATCAAAGACACCCGTGGTTCATAGACTTCTCTAGGAGCAAAGTGTTGCCCTACAGGACACAAAGGAGTTGATTTAAGAAACCCTTCGGAAAACTGGTATTGCTTTTATTTTCACTACAAAATAAATATTGAAGTAAATACAAAAATATGTTCTCCATAATGATGTATGTGAACCTGCATTAAGTCAAGCAGGGCACCACAAACTTCACCCTCCCACTCCCAAGTTTCTGCCAAACTAAGCCCCAAAGTTCAGGGACAGAGAGCAAAATATCCTAGATTCCTGTAACTCTCTTTTTTTTTTTTTTTTTTTTTTGAGATGGAGTCCTGCTCTGTCACCAGGCTTGAGTGCAGTCACTTGACCACAACCTCCACCTCCCGGGTTCAAGCTATTCTCCTGCCTCAGCCTCCCGAGTAGCTGGGACTACAGGCACGCGCCACCATGCCCGGCTAATTTTTGTATTTTTAGTAGAGACAGGGTTTCACCATGTTGGCCAGGATGGTCTCAATCTCTTGATCTCATGATCCACCCGCCTTGGCCTCCCAAAGTGCTGGGATTACAGGCGTGAACCACTGTGCCCAGCCCCTTTAACTCATTTTGAAATGATTCTCACATAACATATTCACATCAATATTTTCATAACCTAAGAACTTTCCATTGATCTAGTTTCCTTAATTAACTTGTGAGAAAAATTCTTATCAGTGGATTTCTTTTAATTTTCAAAATATATAAATTGATGTGCAGATAAACACAAAATAACAATTTATGCTTGTTATAAACCCATCTCTGCTCAGAGTCCTGGAAAGGACGTCACAGTGGAAGGCCAAGTGGGCTGCAGGCAGCGGACACAGTTCCTCAGCCTGGACGTCACAGTGGAAGGCCAAGTGGGCTGTGGGTGGCGGACACAGTTCCTCAGCCTGGACGTCACAGTGGAAGGCCAAGTGGGCTGCGGGCGGGGGACACAGTTCCTCAGCGTGGACGTCACAGTGGAAGGCCAAGTGGGCTGCAGGCAGCGGACAGAGTTCCTCAGCCTGGTCAGTTGCTCCTGGGGTGGTGGGTGAGTCAGAACGTGCGTCTTTATTTGTCAAGTGGGGGTTATGACAGGCATTGTCTAAGGTGCCTCACAGAGTTAATATTCTTTGCTTTGAACTTGCTGCCAAATAGCTCACAGGACAGTTTTTATGTTCAGCCAATGAGTAGAAATGTAGCCCAAAGACCTACAATATGTGGCAGGTAACCAGGGCAGGGAACCAGGGCAGGGATCCAGGGCAGGGGACCAGGGCAGGGAACCAGGGCAGGGAACCAGGGCAGGGATCCAGGGCAGGGGACCAGGGCAGGGAACCAGGGCAGGGGACCTGCTCTCCCTTGCTGATGGTCTTCACCGTCCTCCTCTCCTTCCTCCCACGTGTCGGGATCAGTGAGGAAGTAGAGGCACATTTCAGAAAATGTATTCAGGATCTCCTTCTCCTCTCCTTCAAAAAACAGAAAGCTTGATGTTGTCTTTTATCACATCTGGTATTTGAAAATTTATGTTCTGATGTCGAGGCACTGTGCACAGAAGCAGAACCCGCTGCATCCAATGGTACGCTGCTATGCTGACCTCGAAGTCACTCACCTCGGACACAGGGCGTTAACTTGACATGGTGATTTATTCGCCAATGAGCACATCTCCCATATCACAGACCAGCGAGTGGAGTGTGCTGCAAATGCTGCGGTGGCCTCGAACCCCTGAGATATCCTAGAGAGATGATGGATGGGCTGGCCTGGCCTGGCCTGTCATGGCTGTGGTGAAGGCAAGGGAGGCGGGGGTCTGCACCTGCCCCTGGTACAACCTGCTGCCCCACAAGCACCCAAAGCCTGCTGCTGGCATCGTCTTGCTTTGCTCTGAATCTTAGTTGTTAAGCTTCCCCCCAGAGCACCAGGAGAGTTGCAGCCCGCGGGAAAAGGACAAGATGTGAATTCTGTTTCAGGAATTTGGCCTTAAAAACAATTACACTTATTTGTGTAGCCCAAGAGAGGAGCGTATTGAACATAAGTCAGGTGCCAGGGCTGATGTGGCCTCAGATAGTAATTCTTACCTCACTGCTGTTTCAGGCAGCCAGTTCTTACATTTGCATCCATTAGTGGGAAGAGTGTCTCATCTTTTATATAAAAGGTTGGGTGACAGCACACAGTCAACCAAGCATTGCCTCAAGAGCTGCGAGATGGTGCTCTAGGGGAACTGAGCCTCGGTGACCTGCCTGGGAGCCTTGTGTAGTCCTGAAAAATCACCAGCTCTGCAAATCCCAACCCAAACAGGAAACTCTCTGCCCCAAAGTAGCACAGACATAACTCTTGATACATACTTGCAATTTATCTCCACATTATATTATTATTTTTTTGTAATAAAGCCTTGTTTTGACTTACAACTCCCAGAGACATCCTTTCAAGTTAATATAATTCTAGCTTTATTGCAGTTCAGATGAACATACTTTTTTAAAGCTAAAATAATGTAAATTGTATCAAGTACTAACACCACTCTTAGGGCTGACATGAATAATAATCAGATTTTCACTTTGTCCTGCAACTTCATACATCCCTAGTCCATGCAAACACTTTAAAACAACCATTTTCTAGACATAAATGTGCCACTATATGATGATGAGATTCTGCATGATTTCTAGCTTATTCCTTATGCTTTTCTGTATTTTCCCAGTTTTCTAAAATATTAACAAAATTTGTTGTTAAAATTGTAACAACCTTTTGAAAGAACATGCATTTAAAAACAAAATTATAAATGGGACATTTATAATTATGTGGAACATTGTGATAAAGATGGTAGGCCCAGCTGGCCCTGTGTTTCTATGTTGTACATTCGAAGCACTCACAAAGTGCCCAACGCATTGCAAGGGCTCTGAGACCCCTCAGACAGCAGCCAAGTAAGAAAGCTTAATTCACTAATTACAGTAGGAAAACCTGAATTACAGAACAAGTGATGATCTGCCTGAGAGGCTCATGTAATAACCTAGAACATTCCTGGGGAAAGCTGAGCCTGACTCCCACCGTTCTGCTCTCTCCACACGTTGCTCCAAGACCTTCTACAGACCCTTCGAGAGCGTGGAAGTGTGGAGGTGTGAAGCCACACTGAAGATGCCTTAACGTCCCAACAGTTTTGCTTGTTTTTGCTTCTAAATAAATTAAAGACTGACTTCAACATAATCATGCAACCAATTGAAAGACTTTTAAAAAGTTTTTTACAAAAAGAATTGTTACTTTTGTTCCTCAAGACAGCAAACATGAGCCTAACTAACATTTTCATTGAATTGGTGATTGGCTTGACTTGTTTCCAAATTGACCTTCTCTGTCCTTTGGAATCACATAGACACAACCTTAATCTAAAAGTCATTAGTAACTAAATTTAAGATTATTGACTTAGCTGCATAGAAAACCAAAAACTTGGCATCCTGATGGAAAAGCTGCATCCAATTTTATAAGAAGAGCTAACATTTAAGGAGCACTTAATATATGCCAGGTGATATTCTAAGCACCATACCCATATTAACTTAATTCCTGTAACAACCCTAGGAAGAAGGCTATAATATTATTCTAATCTTAAAGAGGAATAAACTGAGATACCAAGCCATTGAATAACAGTAAAGAAGCAAAGGATTGATCAGAGGTAATCTCACCTGGATCCTCTTACCCACTGAGCTAGGACTGCATTCTCACCCCACAAATGGTGATGTGGTCAGGGCTACATAGTGGAGTGATCTAGATCACGGGCCTGGTGTCACACACACTCAGGTTTATGGTCAGGGATACATAGTGGAGTGATCTAGACCACGGGCCTGGTGTCACACACACTCAGGTTTTCATGCTCAGTTGGCCACTTACTAGCTGAGTATACTTAGGCAAAGTACTTTATTAAGTATATCTCTTTGCCTCAGTTTTCTTAATCTAGTCCCTAACTTGCATGATTGTCATAAGGCTGAAATTAGACAATGTTTCCAAGTTGGTTAGCTAGTGTCATAACATACTAAGGCTCCTTTAAATGGTACTTACTAGGATTATATCAACTTTCTAACATCAATTTTATCCTCCACGATAGTAGAATGCATTTAGAATGTTTGCAGTCAAATGAGAAATTTATAAGGAGGAAGGCAGATTGCCTTATTTCAGAACCGAACAAGACTCAGAAGCCAAGGTTTAGCTGTGTTTAGAAAGTTTTGCAGATCTCAAGTGAGTCGCACTTTCATCTAGTGATTCTTTTATTCAAGATCATGGGAAATATCCATTTGGAGCCTTTAAAACTCTTTCATGCCATGAAAATGCAGACACACAAACAACGCACTATGTGTAATCCTGGCCTCAAGAGATCTGTGAACAAAATAAAGCAACAAAGAGCTGGCACAGAGCACTGTGCTGGCTCCATTCATTTCCACACTGCTCTTGGAGCTGGGAGTGGAAAGGAGCAGGTAATTTCTTCCATGGGAACAGCCAATGCATATTATTCTGGTGAAGGTACTTAAATACACAGAATAGAGACAGAACATGAAGAAGAGCAAACTGCTTTAAGGAAAAAAATTCACTCCTAAGGGAAAAGAATCATCTAGTTTTGTTTTATACCCGTAGAACAGAGATTAATGCTGAGACCTAGGTGTCTAGCACAGAGCCCAGTATGTAACCGGTAAGAAAGTCAATTAACATTTCCTAGATGATTGATAGAAAAACATTTAAAAACTTTCTACCTAACAACCAAAACCATCTTCCAGGAAAGACACCTATTTGCCTTGTTTCACTCTTAAACATATGTACCATCCAACTGTAGTCACAAAGAGGAAGTCTGTTTATAGAAAACTATTGCCAATATTTTTAAACCATTTACTACATTAATATATTTTAAAAGCTTAAAATTTCACAAGGAAAAATAATTTTGCCTTCTGAAATTACTATATTTTGCAAAATTTTGCCGAAAAATTCTTAAGGCAGTTGAGTCTGCAGGGTTGAAAGGCCAACGGAGATGATGGTTACAAAGTATACCAGATGGCTTTTGTCCCATAACACACCATCCTAAACTTGGTGGTTGCGAGGGGTGATTTGGTGCCAACTTGGCTAGGCCATGAATCCAAATATTAGTTCAAACACTCAGTATAAATATTGCTGTGAAGGTATTTGTTAGGTGAGATTAACATTGAAATCAGTGGATATTTAGTGAAGAGGGTTACCCTCCATAATGTGAGTGGACTTCACTTAAATGGCTGAAGGCTTTAAGAGAGAGAAAGACTGAGGTCCCTGAGGGAAAGGGAATCCTGCCTCCAGATGGTCTCTGGGCTCCAGATTCAGCATCATCTCTTCTCTTTTCTTCATCTCTTCTCTGTCTCTCCAGCCTGCCAGCCTGCCAGTCCCCACAATCGTGTGGGCCAATTCATAATAAGACATCTCTCCCTCTCACATATCGTATCTTACTTCTTTCTCCGGAGAACCCCGACGACCATAATGGCTTATACAACAACCTTTATTTCACTTACAATTTCTGGGCTCACAATTGAGCTGTCTTCATTGGGGCAGGCCTGATCTTCTGGGCCAGACTCAGCTGATCTGGACTGGGCTCATTCGCGCAGTTTGAGCTGTCTTCATTGGGGCAGGCCTGATCTTCTGGGCCGCACTCAGCTGATCTGGACTGGGCTCATTTGTGCAATTCGAGCTGTCTTCATTGGGATAGGCCTGATCTTCTGGGCCAGACTCAGCTGATCAGGACTGGGCTCATTCACGCATCTGTAACCGTCATTTGTTAGTTAAACATTTAAATGATTTGCAAAAATGTGAAACAATTTCCCTTTTCTCACCAATTTTTGGTGGAGTTGGAAAATATAATTATTTTTCATAAAATGTTATTTATATTAAAATGTGTTGGTCTTAATATTATTTTTAAATGAGTTGATAAATATTTTTTACATTTTCCATTTTGGTATTTAATAAAGTGAATATAGATAGATATGACCCATGAGAATAAAAGCTCTTAGGGTCCTCAATAATTTGAACTGTGTAAAGGGGTCCTAAGAATGAAAATTTGTGAATCACTGCTCAATACATGTCATCTGGAAGCAGCTAGTGTAGGGTCCAGCCTAAATCTCCACGGCATGAGGAAAGCCATGGCCATCCGGACCTCCTTTAGCAGTGATCAATGTCATCCATTATGTAAAACGTATTGAGGGTTTGCTATGTGCCAGAAAGGTGAGGTTTGCTGTGTAGGCAGGAGCCAGGTCATAGGAAGATTTGCAAACTTCACTAGGGTTTCAGCTTCACTTAGAAAGAAAAAAAAGTGACTGAAGTATTTTAACGAAGAGAATGATGTGTCTGGATTTATATTTCAGGAAGGTGATTATGAGGCTGTGTCTTTGATGGAAAGAAGCCAATAAGGCTGCAGCCAAGAAGATCAGTTGGAGCTTTTAGCTGAAATCCAGGTGAGAAGAGATTAAGGCCTCCTAAATTAAGGCAGGAACAGAAGGAAAAGAAAGAAGAGCTTCCAGGAGCAATAAATGAGATAGATCTACAACACTGGGTGACTAAATGGGCACACAAAATGAATGGCATTTCCTTTCTCCAAAGGCTTTTTTCCTCAAATTATTGACATTATCCGAAAGACATAAACAGGTATTTTTCAAAGGAAGATATACAAATAATCAATGAACATACTAAAATGTGTTCAGAAATCACTAGCATAAAAAAAGCAAGTCTAAGCAATAAAATAAATTGTCTTTAACCAAATGGCAGTTTTTTTTCTTTAGCAACACCTGTTTTCAAGGATAGGAAAACAGATATGCAAACATGTTTGACAGAAAACTGAATCCATACAACCATTCTGAAAAGCACTTTAGAAGAATGTTTCAGGATCCTTCTAGGAATTTATCTTAAAACAACACAGTTCATGTCATTTGCCACGTTCTAATATACTATCTAACAGGCTTCTCTATGTTTACTGTAAGTCTCATCTACTGGAATATAAATATTGCAAGAACAAAGATGGAATCCCAAGCGCATAGAAGAGTGCACAACACACTGTAAGTGCTTCCTAACCCCACTGTAAGAGCTTCCTAACCCCACTGTAAGTGCTTCCTAAACCCCACTGTAAGTGCTTCCTAACAGCTTCCTAAATAAATAAAAGATGTAAGTGCTTCCTAACCCCTTCCTAAATAAATAAAAGCTGTCCACCAGGATTTACTTACCAAAGTGGTCACTACAGCATTGCTTACAATGGCTAAACTGGATAAATCTAAATGTTCATCAACGGGAAACTGGTTAACAAAATAATGACGCCACTGCCATACGAGGCAAAATCACATAACCATTAGAGAGCAAGTCATTAAGGATGTTTAAGGCTATGAGAAAACATTCCCAATTTATTAATAGGGTAGAGAAGAATTAAAAAGTGTATATACAGTAACATAGTAACTATATTCAGAAATAGTAATAACACTAAAATGTTAACCATGATTACCCTCTGGCTAGTGTGTTTATAGTCATTTTTATTTTCTTTTCTATGCTTTCCATATTTTCTACAACCAGGTAAATAAAATTTTGAACCATCCCCATATGCCACAAACCTGAGTATATTTTATCACACAGCATGGTGTAATAATAAAGTTTACAATAATAACATACAGTTATTTTAAAAATATTACATTGTATTCAATATTCTCAATTTATAAAGAAGGAAAATCTGTGTGGTGGAAACATGGGTTTGATTAGTCTCTATTTTTCCGTGTTCTTATTTCTAAATTCAGGAAATGGGCAATGAACTTTTTAATGCTTTCCATCCTGGCAAGTTAAAATTTTAAAATGTTGAAGTTCTCTAGAGGTAACCTTCAATTACTTGTAAAAGTCATGTTTAGGAAATACCTAGGTCTCCAATACTGCTGGTTAAATGAAACATTATTGCACGTATTACAGAGGAAAAGGTATTTGTTTGACCTTTGGCAGTTTCAAGACTGCAATTTAATATTGTATTTCACATGCCATTCCAGCTGATCATATATTTTTAAAAATCGCAGAATTTTGAAAAATCTATCCTGCATTAGTATCCATTTATTGCATCAAATAGCGTCAATGCATTATACGCAATACCTGAAAGTTTTATAAATATTTTAATAGTCTTACAACAGGGTTCCAAAATACAGTATGAGAGAAAGAGGCTGGGAGTTTGCATGGCTGGTTCAGGCTTGCATAAGGGAGCATGCCCACACTGACACATCCAATGAAAGAAACCACAGTGCCAAAACCACAAGGCAGTCTCAGAACGGTCTGACTGCATGCTGAACTATGTGTTTCCTCATCAATACACTCTGCTGATTAAGCTTTTTGTTAACTTCATGAGAAGTGACAACATTTAATCCTACCACTTAGAGGAAGAGAAGCCATTTCTACCCGTTGATCTTTTAGTTGTCATGAAGGAAATTGAACTTCAGGGCTTCCGTCTTGCCTTCATCATGGCTCTCACCACACAGATGCACCTGTGTGAGATGTCTTGAGCCGCAGAGACCAAGACATGCTCAGAATTCAGCCAGAAGCTGACATTATAAACGGCAGTAAACGCAGTCGCTTGATACAGTTGTTAAATTCAGATTTTGACCATCTGGTTCTTTTATTTTACCAGTCTGCGTGTGCTTAAGATATTATTCTACTATTAAATTGAAGGAATACCAGGCTCGCAATAAATAATCCAAATAAATTTGGCCATAATGTGTATATTTGGCTCTGTCTGCTGAGCACAGTTCTTTGGCCCCGCTGATGCACCATCCAGGCATGTTTTTTGAATGTATTTTCTCCCCGTTTTCCCAGGCATCATGTTGTTCGCTAGCTCAAGGTGCATACCTTATTCTTTTGGTAAGATAATTACAAAGAACCAGTCCTAACTCCTATTTCTGCATGTATGATGACCTACATAGGCAGATTGAAAGTAAGGGTAGACATGGAATACCATGTTTTTAAATCTTTCAAAAATGCATTGATGATCTGGCAAGAAAGTAAGAAATATTAAGAATTATGAATCTAAATCAAGCCAGAAACCTGAAAAGGTAAGCAGAGCGCTAAAACTATTTGTCATCATTGGGCATGTGGGAACTTGAGGAGTTTCAGCAACAACTTTTGTGGTCTGATGGGTGGGTGGGGACAAACAAAGACAAAAGCTCAGGCCAGCCCATTAGCCCACCCAGCTCTTCAAAAAGTGGGAAGCCTGAGGTCAGAGCAAAGAATAATCATTGTTTTCTTTCTTTTTTAAAAAAAGTTTAGAGTCAGGGTCACCCTGTTGCCCAGGCCGGAGTGCAGTGGTGCGATCACATCTTACTGCAGCCTCAAACTCCTGGGATCAAGTGATCCTCCTGCCTCAGCCTCCTGAGTATCTGGGACTATGAGCACACACCACGACTGCCTATTTTTATGTATTTAGATAAGGGGTCTCAAACTCCTGGCCTCAAGCAATTCTTCGATCTTAGCCCCTTGAATAGCTGGCATTACAGGCATGAGCCACCAGGCCCAGCCATCCAAAAAAAAGGTACCCACATTTGCTATTTAGAACATTCCAAAGGCCAAATGGAAGGAGACATCTCAACTCTGCTCCCAGGAAGCTAGGGCAGACGCTTGGCCAATCAGAGCTCTGGCCAGCTCTAGAACCTTGGCCAATCAGTGCTCTGGCCAGCTCTAGGATCTTGGCCAATCAGAGCTCTGGCCAGCTCTAGGATCTTGGCCAATCAGTGCTCTGGCCAGCTCTAGGATCTTGGCCAATCAGAGCTCTGGCCAGCTCTAGGATCTTGGCCAATCAGAGCTCTCACCTGCTCTAGGCTCTTCGCCAATCAGAGCTCTAGCCAGTTCTAGGATCTTGAGAAACCGATGCCAAGCTCTGAGGAAAGTAGCGACTGTGTAAAGTCCATGCAGCAGTGGAGTTAAAGCACAGCAGGATCAGGGCAGTGATTGTCCACTAGCAGTGGTGCTAACCATGCATTCTCAGCTGCCTAATTTCACTTAGTTTCCACACATTTTTTGAGTATGGATCTCCAGACGTGTGATTGATTCTTCCAAATATACTTCTAATAAATATTGCTTCTTCTGAATTTCTTACTTAAATTAGCCAGACTTTATTTCTGTTGTTTGCAACTGAGCACCTCGCTGATGCAGTCTTCCCCCAAACTCTGAAATCTTCCATAACCAAGTCAAAGAATTCCATCGGAGGAGACGTCACCCAGGGAAGCCTAAATCTAAATAAAAGATAATAATCTGGAAGAAAGCTTTCTCACAATTACAGTTGTTATGCACCAGGGACCTATCCAGGGTCCTGACTTTCCTTATAACTCATGGTCTGGAAAGCCTTGTGCTCCTCCACCTCCTGTCACGTATCTTCTTAAACCCTCACCCACACGACTGTGGCTCATGACCACTGCAATAACCCGTCTTCAACCTTCAAGGTCCACTCATACCCTGAGTAATTCACGCCAGGAAGAATTATCATGCTCATTTTCCAAATCATAAAGCCAAAATCACTTTAGTGGGTTGACAGTTGACAATGAAGAATGCATCCTAGGAGTTCACAATTAACTTTGTGAAACTGGTAATTTGTTTCACTTTTTTGTCATAGTAGTATCCTCATTCTTTTTTAAAATAAATATATATTAAGCACGTACAGTGATCCAAGCACATTGCTAGGTGCTCTAATTGGCCTGAAGAAGTGGTCCTTGCATCAGGCGGTCCTGTAGTAGAACAAAGGTCTTAATTTGAGATCTAATTTATCCAGTTAATATGTGTGAATTCAGACAACCCTCTTAATGCTTTAAGGCTCAGCTTCCTCATCTATAAATTGGGGTCATACTCATCTTCCCTGTCTGCCTAAGGGTTGTTGTAAAGATCAAATAATGATTGTTGCCAGTAAAATCATAAAATGTTCTTCCAGGCACTTGGAAGGATGAAACTTAAGGTTACTCTTGAATAATTAGATTGTGAAATCAAGACATAAAGACTCAGAACCAAGCTAGGTAATGTCTCCTTAAGAAAACAGAATGAATTGCACCCAGATCAGCAAAAATGAACAATAATCTCATTAATCACATTAAAAGACCTAATAATTGGATGTGCCAATAGTAAAATGGATTGTCAAAAAGTAAAAATAAAAAAGTCAGAAATGCAAACATTGGAAGAATTCTAGAGAGCTTTAGCTGAATGGCTTCAGTAGAGTGGTGATCTTAGTAAGGCCATCTGCATTGCAGAGATGAAAACTTAGTAATGTTTTTAGCCTTATCTTTGAAAAGCAATCACCTAGAAATTTTTAGACTTTTAAAAAGTTCTGTCTACAGTGTGATGTTCAAATGGAAATTTTGCCAATGTGAGCATTGTGGGTTCACACTGGAAAATCTGTAATTTAAAATTAGTCTTGTAAGCTCAGCTTCTTTGAGCCCAATACTAAGAATGATTTTTTAACAAAATCAGATTTCTGAGCCTATGAGATTGAGAGGAAGACTTAGGAGAGGAAGACTTAGGAAAGGAAGCCAACACTCTAAGTCTGACATTTCAGGGTCAACTAATTCCTTATGTGACAACTCTTTTCTTTTGCACACTGCACCTAAACTTGACTTTTTTTTCTTTTGAGACAGGGTCTCACTCTGTTATCCAGGCTGGAGAGCAGTGGGGTGGGGCGATCACAGCTCACTGCAGCCTTGATCTCCCAGGCTCAAGTGATCATCCCATCTCAGCCTCCTGAGTGGCTGAGACAATAGCTGAGCTTGACTTTTAAGAGTAGTTAATATTTGGATAAAAGGAGAACATGATAAGTGCAAAGTTATGTCATTGGTAAGCAAATGGAGATAAGAATCAGCTCAATGCATACAAGATTCAAAGAATAGACAAGTCTGGCTTTTGTAAAGGAGTCAAAAGATGGAACTAGAAAGTCAGGGTGAGACCAAGCTCTGGAGGACCTTAAATAGCAAGAGAAGGTGCTTGAAGTTAATTCAGTAGGTAATAAAATTGACTGAAAGTTTTAAGCAAAGAATGTCATAATGTAATGGGTCTGGAGAGATTACTAATCTGGCACTGATGTGCAGGAGATGAGAATAACTCAAGGACAAAAGGCCAGTGAAGACATTACCGGAAAAAATCCAGCTGCAAACTTACTTAGGATTTGACTGGGCGTGTTTGTTATTTCTGACCAGTGCCCCATTTTTCCTATGGGAAGAATGCATTCCTTTATGTGGACACTGCTTCTTCTCACTCTCCAACTGCATCTCCAACCCCATCCCTAGCTTCTGCTCATTGGTCAAAGATTAGACTTATGATCTCCACCAATGCCATCAAAGTCCTCCAGTGAGATTTTTCCATTGATTCCTGTCTAAAACTGAAGCCAGTCACTTTCTAGTCATACTTGAATGGTGCAGCTTAATTGTATGGAAAACTTATTCCAATACTATTGCAAGATGCTAGTCACCTACTTTAGGAGCTGTTGTTGCTCCACTAGCTGCTTCGTTCTGCACATCATCCTATGATTTCCTTCTCTGCTCCTCATCCCAATCCAAGGACTCCCAATTATTTCCAATTCTCAACTAGCAGGTCACAACTTGCAACTGTTTATCCATGCTCATTTGAGACATTTTAGTTCAAAACATTGCTTTTCAATTTTTTTTTGTTTTTCAGATGGAGTCTTGTTCTGTTGCCCAGCTTGGAGATCAGTGGCCTGATCTCGGCACACTGCAACCTCGGCCTCCCGGGTTCAGGTGATTCTCCTGCCTCAGCCTCCCAAGCAGCTGGGACTACAGCCGCCCACCACCACACCCAGCTAATTTTTGTATTTTTAGCAGAGATGGGGTTTCACCATGTTGGCCAGGCTGCTCTTGAACTCCTGAGCTCATGATCCGCCTGCCTCAGCCTCCCAAAGTGCTGGAATTACAAGCATAAGCCACCATGCCTGGCCTGTTTTTCAATTTTAATTAAGTCTGATACAAATTAATATTCTATTCTAAAATCTCATCAGTGGCAAAATAGTCTAATTACTATACCAAAGGAAAGTGATGAATTAGAATAAGCTTGTTATTAATGCCCTCAAATTCCTTCCTTTTAATTTTCATAGTTCTTACTTATTCCCTGCTGCACCTGCAGTCACAGCCTTCTTCCTTAATGTTTGCTTTATGTAATAATAGAAAGCTGTTTTCAGCTACTGGGGAGGCGGAGGTCAGGAGATGGCTTGAGCCTAGGAGTTTGAGACTGCAGTGAGCTACAATCACACCACTGACTTCCTGCCTGGGCGACAGAGCAAGACCCTGTCTCTAAAAAGAATTATATATAAATAAATAAATGTGAGAAAGCTGTTTTAGCAAAACTTCTCTCTCCAACTACATTTGGAGAAGTACATGCATAGAGGTATTCCCAGGACTTCAATATTCTCAATGCCAGCATTCTTCACAGGCAATTCTTAAATGCCTGACAAATTACAATGAGGAAGGAATTTATTCACCACCTAGATCAGTGGCCCCCAAATACTTGACTCTCAGGACCACATTAGGCTCAAAAAGTATCCTGGACTTCAAAAAGTTTTGTTGATTTGATTTATATTTATACTTATTAATATTTATCATAGAAAAAAATACAAACTAACAATCTAAAAATATTTAGTGATTTATTTTAAAATAGTAATAATAAACCTATTACATGTTAATTAAATAACATTTTTATTTAAAATCTATTCTCTTTTTTTTTTTTTCAGATGGAGTTTTGCTCTTGTTGCCCAGGCTGGAGTGCAAGGGCCGGATCTCAGCTCACCGCAACCTCCGTCTCCCGGGTTCAAGCGATTCTCCTGCCTCAGCCTCCTGAGTAGCTGGGATTACAGGCATGCGCCCAGGTAATTTTTGTATTTTTAGTAGTAGCTAGTCTCCAAATGTGATCTGGAGAATAAGACCACATTTGGAGACTAGTTAACCTACAATATGTGTAGACAACACAATCCCAAATTCTTAAGTAGATACAATTTTCTCACTTATTTGTATTCTTTTGTTTTGCTCTTAAAATGCCTAGTGCCCAGGGTCTTCATTCTCCCTTCCGGTTGTGCAAAACCCTTTCCCCACCGTGACACCAGTGCGGGGCTGACCTGTCCGTAGTGCCTCCCTTTCCCTGCAGTGACACCAGAGTGGGGCCGACCTGTCCGTAGTGTCACTTGTTCTCAGTGTGGTAATTTCTGTAAGTCAAAATATATCCATTTTCTGATGGTCCCCTGAGGATTCAAATAAGTAACATGCTAGTTTAATGAACTTGGCTGTTAATTGGTGATAATCATTTAATGGCTCATCCATTCTTCATACAATATTGTATTTAAACAAATCTTCAGTGTCTCCACCCAGATAAATTACTTATATGTAAATGTACCCAGTGAGAGGACTTTCGTGTCACGTTCCCCAGATGACATCTCTTCTCTCTGCGCCGAGTCCTGACCCTATGCACAAGTGTGCAATGAATATCGTCATGTATAATGCATATATAAGACATTTGAATAAATGCTTAGATTATTTTGGATTCCTTAGTAAATGCCAGTTTTGATCATGAAAAGTAGGCAGAACCTAGACAAAAAAAAAAAAATACTGGCAGAAAAACCAAACAGCAACAATACTACAAACTCAGACACACTGACATCTGAGTAACAATGATAGCCTCAGTTCCTTAAAACCTCAATATAGGCTTAACTTTTTTTTTTTTTTTGAGACAGTTTTGCTTTGTTGTCCACGCTGGGGTGCAGTGGCACAACCTTGGCTCACTGCAACCTCTGCCTTCTGGGTTCAAGCAATTCTTGTGCCTCAGCCTCCTGAGTAGGTGGATTACAGGCACTTGCCACCATGCCCAGCTGATTTTTTGTGTTTTAGTGGAGACGGGGTTTCACCATCTTGCCCAGGCTGGTCTCTAACTCCTGAGCTCAGGCAATCCACCTATCTCAGCCTCCCAGAGTGTTAGGATTACAGGCATGAGCCACCGTGCCTGGCCAACTTTTTTTAATAATCGAAAATTAATAGCATTTTTTGGCTGGGCACAGTGGCTCACACCTGTAATCCCAGCACTTTGGGAGGCCGAGGCAGGCAGATCATTTGAGCTCAGGAGTTCAAGACCAGCCTGGACAACATAGCCCCCATCTCAAAAAATAAAATTAATGGCATTTAAAAATTATTTACAATAGAAGAGCTTTTAAAACTATAAGCAGATTCTGGGCATTGGTTGTGAGCATCTTGTCCATCCAAAAAGAGCAGGAAATGGATCTGGGTTGACTTCACTGAGTCGCTTGAAACTCACAGAAGGATGACATGGAGCTACTGAGTAATGGTGTTAATGAGCATCACTTTCCACAGTGCCTCTAGACAATGAGGCCAGATGCTCGTGGTGCAGGATGGGTAATTAATGCCTTGAGTTGTCCTGTGTTTCCTGAGGAAACAATGTTTAAGAACTGCCACAAACTGCACCTCACAGATTGGAGTAGCTAAGGAAGAAAACCTCAGAAGATTTTACATCACTTTTTTTTTTGGAAAAGACACAGACCAGTCTATTTAGAAAAATATTTTTATTATATGGGAAGCAAAATAGTTTTTTTTCTAAAGCACCAAATGTGCAGCATCCACTCAAGGGGAACAAAAGGTCTCCCAAACTTTCCAGCCTCACACTGGGGCTCAGCTCCCTGGTAACTTGATCCATTTATAACTCCAGGCTCTTTCCACGAGTTGTCCTCTAATTCTATAAAATCCAGTCGTACAGCCAGAGGAAAACTCAGAACAGGCACACAAATTTTTGTACTTTGGTTACTGAAAGGGATTTTTTCTTGTTAATCTTGAAGGATTGGCAGAACAATTTTATCACATTTTCTGAAAAAAAAAAATCTATACAGATTTAAGGTCGCATTCTGGATTTAATTGAAGTAACCTTTTGTACAATCTAGCTTTAATGAAGTGCAATGAAGTTAAACTCCATGGGGGCCATTAATCTGAAACACTCCATTTAAGAACTACAAGGGGAGTTTTTAATAAACAGTGTGAACTAATGCCCATGTGGAAAGGTAATTGAGAGGGAGCTGGTGTCTGGGCCAGATTGTTATTAAACCCTTATCACAGGTAAAGCTGAAACCCCAATGGCAAGCTGCCCTGTGATTTATCGTGCCCTTCTCATCCTAACTTTAAAGGAAAGGCTATGTTTAATAATGAAAAAATCCTGTGACTAAGCTATAAAATAACTGAGCAATTACTTAGAATAATTTATACAGTGCAATACACTGACCTTGCTTTAAGCATAAAATCTACAAAATAACTTTGGCCATAAAACTGTGAACTACTAAAAGTACTAAAGGTTTTAACCATTTTTATTGGGTGGTGCCTGGGGGGACCATAAATACGTGTTACACTCTAATCACAGGGCTTAAGAAAATTCATAATTTTTTATCTTAAAATGGCTTTTTGAGAAAAGTTTTCTCAATTTGGCCAATTGCAAATCACGAAGTCTAATGCTGTTACTTTAAAAGGATTATATATAACGTCCACAATATTATTTCCCCATATGTGAGTTCTGCCTCACTCTCTCTTTTGACTCCCAGCCATGGCTCATGGAGGAAAAATGGCAATAACTTTTCTGTATTACCTATTTAAATATTTACTCTTTTGAAAAAAGAAGGCAGTGGGATCTGTTGCAATGGAAAGGATTGATACCATCTCCCAGCCCACTGAGACAAGGATGCGTTTATTTCTGGATAAGTAAATACATTCCTACCCTCAGCAATGCACAATGTTTCCACTTTCCACAGTGGCTTTCAACAGCAAAGTTCAGCCTTTACTCCAAACTGGCATCAGAGCAGGACATAACCAAGCATAACATATGACTCTCGTTGCCTTCAATTTTTCAATCACTGCAGCTGAGCAAACACGTTTTCCCTGAATGCTTTGAATCATGAAATTATTCCCACAAATTGTCTTCCAATTGACTTTAATTCTATGAAATCTAGTTGATTGCTGCAAGATTGGAATATCAGCACATTGACACCCGGTGGAAACAAATTTTCAAGGCAGCAACTTTTGACACAAAACTATTTATTCCTAAGGTTTATCTTGCTTCACCCCTGATAAAGTGAGCCAGTTTAGCTCCCAGAGGAAAACAAAGCCACAGGATGTTGTCCCTGGGTTGGCTAAACAAAGATACTTGAGGGAAACCTCACAGACAAAAATACTGCCTGAATATTCCATCTTTATTACTCTTAGAGCTACAGGCATCAGAAAGTTACTGCATGGAAGCAAAAAGGTTTTATGGTATAATGCAGTAAGCCATGATTAAATCTCTTAAATATATCATCTGAAGGGTCATTAAAAGACTGGGGCACAGGATGGGACATAGGAGATGATCTGGGAGTTCCAGTCCCCGTGATGCCCTTCAGAAAATGAGCCCCAGGGACCTCAGGGAGGTGTGGCCTCCATTCAGGTTATCTGAGATAGGGACTGGCTGGAGTTGCATGTGGTCACAGAAATGGAGGATGGTGTACTGCAAAAGGGAAAAGAGAGCACCATTGTTCAGAACATGGCCCTGTTGCTGGGTCTCCAGAAGGCAGAATGAGCTTCAGAGGAACAACACAGCCATGAATAAAAGCCTGACTTTTCACCAGCCCACAGACCAGCAAATCTCCAGCTGGAGCCCAATTCATCCAGAAGAAAGCAGCCTTTCTGGTGAGGGACCATGTAGCTGTCTTCTTCTAGGAATGGGGAATTGCCTTAGGAAAGAGACTAAAATTTCAACATTTAGCTTTACACACCCTCACAAAACTCCGCTAACACACCATGAAAGTAATTTTTTTAGGTCCTAGACCTGTAAGGATATGGAGAAAGATCAAAGAAGCCATAACTAGAAGGCAGAAAGGCAGGTGGTAACTGACTTGGTGGACCAAAGAAAGATGACTCCTCATTCAACCAGCAGTAAGGAAGCCAGTGGCCAGTTGGATTTGAGCCATGAGATTCCCAGAGGTTCAGCAGGGAACCCTGAGGCACTGGAAGTAGAATGAAGGTGAAGGACGGCTTGGTAGCCACTTTAAAAACAGATAGACTTCAAGATCCACACTCTAGCAAGAAAATGGAAGGCTAGTCATTTGAGAAGATAAATGTAAATTTTCAAGATGTCATCAGAGATGGTTATGTTGAAAAGGGAAGATGAAGTGAAACTTTGGATCCTGGATGCTGAGGCCCTCCTTCGACCCCAGCAATCTTCTTCCCTTTAGTTCCCAGATCATTGCTAGATGTTCACCCTCTGCAGAAGATTGTAAGGTTTTCTCTGAGGACTCTGTTCCGCCCAAGAGAAGAGACAAAAGTCACTAACATCAAGGATTCCCCAGTACAACCAGTATAACCGGTATAACCATCAAGGATTCCCCAGTACAATGGCTCAACCAGATCATCCTACATCAGAGCCCATACAGCAACCCACAAATGTGCTCAGGGCTTCCAATCAGCTTCTTCATCTTCTACTTTTAAATATGACCAGAGATACAAGGAAATCTAACCATCTGAAAAAAACATCACTGACCTGAAGGAAAGATAAAATAAACACAAAAGCATGCTAAACACATTTTGGAGGATACTATAGAAAAACTATTTAGAGAGAATACAATGTTCCCCTCAAAAAGATTATTACTATGCTCAGAAAAGTAAGAGGAAATAGTGCAATCATGAAACAAGAACAAGATGTTATTAAAAATGAACATTGAGAGGACTAAAACAAGCTCTTGGAAATTTAAAATATGATAGTAAAACGTTGCCTCCCCACAAGAAACTATAGAAGTTTAGAAAAAAAAAAACTGAATAAACCCACAGGAAATAGGGCAAAGTTTCCAAATTATATAAAATAAAGAAGAAAAGGCCATCATTGCAGGATGATCATTGTCTGGTAGGAGTTCCAAAATGAGCAAAATGAGAAAATTCCCGCAAGACCAATGTGGGTGGATTGCTACCTTCAAATATATTTTTGTCTGCAGATCCCAGTAACTGCTTCCTTCCCATGACCCCAAACCTAGGTATGGAAAAGGACTTTTGCTCATACTGGCCCCAAGTTTCTTCAGCCTTCCATATCTTTGTAAACCATCCCTTTATTAAATGCTTCTTGAAGTTTCTTACTAGAGCTTGCCCTCTGAATCCTGACGGATAGAGTCCCATGCATTCTGTACAAGCTCCTGGAGGAGGTGCATCCCCAAAACAAGGACGTATTCGAAATCAGAGGAAGGCTCAAGCAAGGAAACAGAGGAGCAAAGTGAGAAGGGAATCCCTACAGTGATGGTGGAGGGAAAGCCCAGGAACATACAGCTGAGCGTGGGTCCTGAAAGCAAGAACCCTGCTTTCAGGTTTACTCAAGAAGACAGAAGTCTCAGAACACCTAATGTCTGGGAAATTTGAGAAAGGAGATTTGGATAACTAGCAGGGAGTTTGGAGTTAAATTAGTAATCAAAACATACAGACATAAACAATGAAAAAAACAGCTATTAATCCAGAAAGGACAAAAAGTCATATAGGAAAGGAAAAGCATCATAATTTGCCACAGGCTCAGCACTGAGTGGCAGTTATAGAAGTCACAATAAATGAAAACAATGAATATTGATCTAACCAAAAGTGTAACCAATGGGGAGGATGCTTTTTGTGGAGGGAGGAGGAAAGAAAGGAAAGCCCTCACTTCCATAAATAATGCCTGAAATTGAAAATTTTAAAAGTAGCAATAAAAGCATGCTATTTTAAAATATAGAGGCAAACAGCAAAAAAAAAAAAAAAGGCAGTAAAGTTTAAAGCTATTATATTTCCTCTGGAAAAGACGTAATGGAGGAGGAGGATAGCAGATTATTATTCTGCACAACAGACCCTACGGAATTATTTAATTCTTCACACTATACATATGCAACTTTTTTTTTTTTTAAAAAAAAGAAGAATTAAAACTAAATGGAGGTCAGAAGAAAAAGGGTAAGGAAGAGAAGGAAGGGAGAGAAGGAGGAAGAAGATAGGGAGGGAGACTTAGTTGAAAAAAAATTAAACTGGCTCAAATAAAAATGGTAGGGCACAGACAGCAGAATGTGGAGCCACCTAAGCTTCCAGAGCCCGCCTCGCTGCAGCTTCCAGAGCCCGCCTCACTGCTCCCTGGCCCTCTCTCTTGCTGGCTGGCCACATGCACCAAAACCTGCTGTTCAACTGAATATGCTCATAGCCGTGGTTTCCAGCAATCTCTCCTGCCCTCAGCTAAGCCTGGTCCTGGCAACTCCCCACCCCACCCCAGTGTGCCCAACTGCAATTCTTGGGCACTAAATCCTCCCTGTCACCTGAAAACACTCATCTGTTCTCCAACAAGGAGCACACAGCACCTGGAACTTTGTGGAGATTCTCCCTGAATTTCATACCACAGTTCTCCACCTTCAACCTTCCCTCCTCTAGGAACCGTGGTTGGTTTTTTAACACTTATGGGGGTTTCTGTTTTATGCAAGTTACTTTCGCTGAGCTTAGATTTTGCATATTCAGAAATAGACGTTTAAAAATGAAAATAAATAAAAATAACTTCTAAAAATATATGTGCTAATTGCTTAGCTTGTACAATTGAACTACTGAACTTACCACTGACATGCACCGTGGAGAAAGAATCATCCTCTCGGCATTTAGCATCAGCTTATCCAAGCCAGCAAGGAACCCACACAGCTGTGCCCACCTTGTTCTGTTATACAAGGTCCCCACAATGGGAGTTACCTTTCACATTTCATCCAGTATTTTCATCCTCAGCTGGATTTGCAATCATAGATATCAGTTAATTTGACCTTCTGGCAGAATCTCTTCTACCTCTCAAGATCTAAGTTGACATTGAATCAAATATCTTATTAAAATATGTGGACAAAACTATAAGCCCAACTGAAGTAGTTCCTCATTTGCCACACTGTAAGTTCACTCGTGCACCTAACATAGAGAGTCTACATTAGACAGGATGCCAGGTGTGGTATCTGCAGAACAACTGGACCTTAATCTCCCCATTGTTAGACTGACTGATTGCATCATATCCAGGTCCCATCACATAGTTACTGGGCTCACCAATACCACTATTGATAGCCAGATCTCCCTCCTGCAGTCAACCTGAGAAAAATATATTAAGTGAGATACAGGAAAATCCCTAGACACACCTTACAAGGACTAAGAGTCCTCATAGTGTGAGCTGATAAATGAGGAAGCCTAGGAAAGTTCTAGCAAGTGGGGAATCCAATGAGACTGTACAACTAAGAAGTGTGACCTACCAGCCTTGGAAAATCAGAAAAGATTGCCTCTTCCTTTAGCTTTCCATAGACTTAAAATAATCATCTGTGAAACTGTAATATCAAGGTTATGTTGTAAAAAGCAGAAATTACTGCCTACCCCGCAGAAAGGAGTGTGATACAGAAGATTGGGTGCTAATGACACTGAAAGGAGGAGTGAGCTCTGGGCTGAGTCTCCAGGAAGGACCCCCAGCAACCCTGCAGAGCCATCCAGAGGGATGGCCCAGTCAGGAAGGCAGGAATCCAGAGACAACTGCCTTCTATACCCACCCAAGCTGGTGGCCAGACACTGCACAGGGCTACAGAAAGACCCTCTGTCCCCACCGCTGAGCCAGCCAGCAGGGGGACACCTCCTTCTCTGTTCTGACTTGCAGTCCGTACATAAGAGAATCTGATCGGTGAGGCCAATTTGCATCTAGAAGCTCAGGCAGAAGAGTATCTGGGAAACGTAGTTTTCGGCTCTGCAGCCACTACAGTCCAGGAAGATGCAACCAAAGGAGGAAACAGGTGCTCAGCCTTCATCTACCACAGATTAGGTAATTAATCTAATGCACCTGATTTACCACACAGGCCTCAAAGCACGGCTTTCCCAACAGCCTCTACCTGTAGTCATATTTCAGGAAGACTTCCTCACCTCTGTCAGCTAAGACATGGAACTACACTCACAGCTGTTGGTGCAATAAATACAATAGCTGAAACTACTGTGTGTTTGCTTTTACACTATTGTGTGCCCACTTTAAAGTTTAAGAAGCTGAGGAACAGAGAGGTAAAATAGCATGCCCAAGGTCACAGTTCGCGAGTGGTTGGAGAAATCTGGCTCCACCATTTCTGACCTTACTCTCTAAACTATATAAATGAAAACCATATAAAAATTTACAGTCCAGACTATCTAGCCTGAGAGCTGTAGGAGGCAGGCCTAGGGCTTTTACCAATGGCCCTGTGCCATCTAACTTCAATGATCTGATATCTCACTAAGCCCATATCTTAATCTCCTGCCTGGGGGGACCTAGATGGAAAGAGGAAAAGGGCTTGCTGCCACTGTCCTCTCTCCTTGTTCCCAGAAAGCATTAGACTGCAGAAGGTGGAACGCTAAAGAGAGAGGCAACTGCAGGATCAGCTCCCGAGGAGCCGCAGTTTCACAAGAGGTGTGGTCATCCCCACAGACAATGAATAATGCATCACAGATAAACACTTGGACACTCCTACAAGATCTTGAGTTGTGCCTTTTTCTATGCCTGGCTCTTTCAAAAGTCTCATCTCAGAAATAGAGGGGTGGAGGAAGACGTGAGCTGCCCATAGTAACGGGCAGCAGGAGCTCCTGTTCCCACAACGGAGCCTCAGACCTCCGTACCCTGAGCTTGACTCCAAGCTGCACCAGGCTCAATCCCTACCCATTGCTCCGCGAAAACTCTGGTCCCGTAGACCTCCGTCCAGAAATCCTGCCTATCCAGACTCATGCTAACTAGATCCTGCCTTTGCCAGACCCCACCCTGACACGAGTGTATTTAATTCAATCTGTGTTCACACTGTTGCCCTCCCAAACCTGTCACAGCCCCTCAAGAACAGGATGTGGGAACGTACGACAGAATTTCTCTCACCTCCCAATTCTGTGTTCCATTCTAGCAGCTTCCATAACTGTAAAGATAGGCGTGCAGACCCTTTAGTGAACCAAGAAATAAAGTTCCCAAGAAGAAACTGATCTTAAAGTGTTTGAGTTAGTTTTCCTCAAAAAATGTAATGTTAAAATTTCAGAAAAAAACTTTAAGACTTTTCAAAGGCTCATTGGACATCAAATAGTTCTTATATAACTGGCTACAGTGTAAATTAATCAAAATTACATATCTTTAATGTCCCTTAAAATGCAGTATTTCATATTTTTAGGGGTCCATTGAACCTTCAGAATAAATCTGGGGAGGGAGAACTAAGAAAGGACAAATTAAGGGGATAGAGATTTGGGGAAGAGTGAAGACGGCAATTATGGGGGAGAACATAACACAGGGAGAGAATGGAAGAACTGAATGGTAAGAAGAGGGAATGGAAGCAGAGAGTAAGGATGGTGGCAGGAGGCAGTGAGAAAGGAATGGACAACAAAAGACACTTGCTCGCCACCGATCCCCAGCACACACACTGACACACTCACACACACTCATACACTCACACACACTCATACACTCACACACACTCCCACACACTTGCACACACACACTCACACACTCCCACACACTCCCACACTCATACACACACTCCCACACTCATACACACACTCCCACACTTATACAGACACTCCCACACACTCATACACTCACACACTCCCCACACACACACTCACACACTCACATACACTCACACACACCCACTCCCACACACTCCCACACTTACACACTCCCACACACTCATACACTCACACACTCCACACAACACTCACACTCACACACACACACACTCCCCCCACACACACGCTTATGCATATACACACACACTCACATGCACACTTGCTTGCACACACTCACATGCACACACAATTACACACACACTCACTTGCAAACAGACATGCTTGCACACATACACACATGCACAATCTCACTTTGACTGTTTCCAAACTTAACGTTTTCCAGTCAGTGGGTCCTCACTGGTTACATTAACGTGGAAAAGACTATTCTGTCATCCAGAGACCCCACAGCTCAGTGCCTGTTCTGTGGATGACAGAGGCATGTGACTTTCAGCAAGTTGCTGACAATTTCATCATCTCATCTCTATGTAATCAGGGTGATAGGTTTCCAGACGTGAGAGTACTGGGACTCCATGAACAAAGAGAAGAAGACACTGAGGCAGAAAATAAGAACCAAAGTACAAGAAGTGAAGATTAAAGTTCATCTTGCTCATTCAAAATCCTGGCCTCGTGAGAACTGCAGATGGAGTCCAAGGGGCTCCATCACTAGAGTAAGAGTTAACGCTTCTATTTCCATTAGGAACGGCAGGCTGATGCCCGGGCAGATCATTCTGAGGAGAACACCTGCTACTCTCCTCCAACAGAAGCCTCCCAAAAAAGGGGGAGGTGGGAGGCTGACGAGGTCCTGGGTGTCTTCCTCTCCCGCAAGTCTTCTGAACTACTTTCACCAGAGCCCAGCAGCCTCTTCTTCTGGCCTCCACTCCAGGTCCTAACTGTTGCTAGCAATCCCCTGCTATGATGGTGAAATCAAAACACAAAACAAAACAAAACAAAAACAATGTCTGAGATGGGTGTGAATCCATTTAGAGGCTTACTTTGCCAAGCCTGAGGACATGCCTGGGGAAAAGAGACACAAGTCACAACTGGTCTGTGGTCAGCAGTTTTTTTCAAAGAGGATTTTGAGGGCTTCAGTATTTAAAGGGATAAAGTAGGCAGGAGGCAAAGAAGGGGAAAAAAAAAAAGAGAGGGAAGGTATAGTCACATTTTTTGAGGCTTTGATTAGCAGTCAGTGAACCCACATGTCGCACGTGACAAGGAGGAGGTAGAGGAACAATCAATTATGGATTCACCTGGTGCTGAGTAAATCTGCACTTTACCTGAGATAAAATAAACACAGAGTAGAGGAAGAAGACAAATATGCATTCATCTCAGGTGGGCAGAGGGACTGTGCCTCGTCTCCTCTTGTCCCGCACCGTGAAGATAAACTGTTAATTTACTTTGTCAAGGTGTGGGAGGCCCCCTGGGGAGACACGTGGCCTTCTTTCTCTAGCTGTCTGTTTAGGAACAAAAGGATAGGCAGGAGTTTTTTTGCATGGCTCAGTTTCCAAGTTCAACTTTTCCCTTCAGCATAGTGAGTTTAGGGTTCTGAGATTTTCTTTTCTTTTCACAATAGAGGTCATCAGAGGTGATCATCGGTGATGATGAGGATGATACAATGATGGCGATGACAACCCAAAACTGTAATAACTAGGAGAGGGAAGAGAAAACGGGACAGAAAAGAGAAGGGAGAAAAGAAGGAGGAATAAGGAGGAGCAGGAAAGAAGATGCTATGCCCCACTAGTGGTGCTGGCTGCTTCGTTTCTTCTTTCCTAAATATTTGTGTCCATGCCTGCCTTCCACTCAGCTTCTTGACAGTGGGGTCAAGGCCAACATGACGCGCCCCCCCACCCCCAGGATGTTTACAGAGTAGGAAGGATTCCAACACCTCCTGATGCACCGTGGCAGGTGCCATGATAAAAACACACAGTTACACAGATACACCCGGCCAGGGATGGTGGTCAGGGACCTTGCCACATTTGTGTGCTACAACTATGAATGGATCAGAGGGTAATGAGGTTGTGGAGGCAGGATGATCATGAACAAATTATCATAAGGAACAAGGCGAGAATGTTGGTGGCCTGGGCTGGGGCAGAAAAGGTGAGGAGTTGGTGCTGCACTGATGGAATTTCATGGTTAAAGAGGTGTGGAGGGCACAGCGGAAGAGGAAGTCAACGACAAACTCCAAGTGTGTGGATTGGCCTGCTGGGTGGATGGTGATTTCATTTACTAACTTTTAGGGCACACAAGAAATGGTATGGGCTGAGGATGAGTTCAACTTTAGACAGATGAGTTTTAAATACATAGGTGTCAACTAATTGTAAATAACCAATGGGTAAGTGAGCATATAAGGCTGCTGTTTTGAATGGAAAGAGACGCTATCAAGGAAACAGGATTTCTGTGCAGCCTGGAGGGCTCAGGTGCGGTCGGAGATCATAATAGTGGCTCCAGTCTTCACAACGGCCTACATTGTCTCTTCTGATTCTTTTTCAACCCTGGGTGGTATGTATCTTTATCCTTGTTATTAAAAGGAGAAAAGGCTCAGGAAGCTTAAGTAGTGTGCTTCAATTCTCACAGCTTGTCTAGACAAAGACTCAAATGCAGATCTGTCACAGCCTAAAGCTTAGGTTCCAGCCACCACACCGTGCTGTCTTCAGTCAAGAATTAACTCATCTCTCCCCAGAGCAATTGTCCTGAAGATGCGAATATAACGATGATGAAATGTGTACCTCTCCTTCAAGAAAATCAGAGTCTAGTGGAAAGGGAGGGACATATAAGTAGCTACTAAATTGTGATGTGCTAAAAATAAAATAGTGTCATTATAAATAAACAAAATCCTCAACACTATAGAGGAGTGGAGTCAAGGGAGCAGAGAGAAAACTGAGCTGGGATGGATTATTTGAATTGAACTTAAAGAATGAACGGGCCTCGCATATAACCTGGATGATAATTATTTTTTTCACATTTACAAATGAGGTGAAAAGGCTAAACCAAAATCCCCTGCCAACCAATACATGTCTTTCCATAAAGTCCCCAGCTGCCGGCTTCAAGAGCAGCCACTGGAACCCTGACTGCTGCCTTCAAGAGCAGCCCCACTGGAAGCTTATTTCAGGACTTAACCCACGGTCACTGCTGCTTTGCTCCTTTGGGACAACACCACGTGGATGGTCACAAGCCAGCTGACTCAGTGAAGTCACACCATCTGAGGCTTGCTGTGCACAACCTTCCCAGGTGAAGGTGGCTTCTGCAAACCTAGTGAGACCATTTGTACATCGACGGGACATTCCCCTGAACATTCAACATCATCCTGTTGGAATAACCATCTCTTGCTTCAAACTGAGGTTCCCCCATATTCCATACAGGTCTATTCATTACTTGTTAATGGTTGTCATTTATTACCCCCTTGCTTATTACTGAAATTATGATTCATTAAGTAATAAAAATCTGCTTGGAATATGCAGTAGGAATAAGCTCCTCATTGTTTCAAAGCATCTTTGCTGATTTTATTGTGCTCTTTTAGGAACAATTTTTTTCTCTTCTATTGAAAAAGAACCATCTCTATGAAACTATCTGGACCAATAAATTATTCATGTATATCCATCATTTTAGGTTAAAAAATAGCTGATTTAGAAGCATTTGTATTGTCAAATTCTATTGCTTTACAGTTCTGTTCAGTTTCTCTCACCCCCGGCAACTCACGCTGTGCATCACAGCCAAGGTCGTCACCTGGAACACTCCCTGTTGCTGCCACATCTCATCCAGGCTCCTCCCTGATTACCTTGATGGCAACACCCATCAGCTGCCACACACTCACTTCTGCTACTCTCCACACCAACTCCCTGCTCCAGTCAGCAGGATTTCTTACCAAGCCACATCTCCTCTCCACCCTACATCTACAGGCAAATGCCAGGCTCATTTCCAGCACTTGGCCTCTGCTCCTTTACTCAGTCAGTATTTACTACCTTGCGACTATTGCCCAGGCCCGGTGAAGGCTGTTCACATATGTAAGACAGGCTCCCTGCTTCTCAATAGTTTATTCCTCTAACAGGCAAGATAGGATATCCAGGTAAATAATTTCCAGAGTATGACAGGTGTTCCAACAGGCATAGGCAAGCTCCACTTCAGTGTCCAAGGAGAACTCTAGCCTGAGTGATACACCATCTTACCCCTTCTTAGGACTTTCACGTGGGCTGGCATCATCTTCCACTTATATTGCACAATTCAAGGGCAAGGACTCTGTCTCCCAGTTTCTTTGTTTACCTCGCTATACCTAGCATGCTGGGAAATGATTAGACATGTATATTTTATCTAAACTTGTAGTATAATACACCTATTTTATAAGAATTTGAGTTCAGTCTTCTCTCTGTCTTCTTTTTCTGGAGACAGGGTCTCACTCTGTTGCCCATGATACAGAGCAGTCCTGCAACCATGACTCACTGCAGCCTCGTCCTCCTGTGCTCAAGCCATCCTCCTGCCTCAGCCTCCCATGTAGGTGGGACTCCAGGCATGTGCCTCCATGCCTGGAAAATTTGTAAAGTTTTTTCTAGAGAGGCTTTCTCACTGTCTTTCCCAGGCTGGTCTCGAATATCTTGCCTCAAGTGATTCTTCCACCTCAGCCTCCCAAAGTGTTGGGGTTACAGACGTAAGTCACCATACCCACATAATTTCTTAAAGAGTAGTACAAAGAATAAATAGAATAAAATAAATTTTTTAATAAAAGTTTCAGTTTTTAATGGGGAAATATGGATTATATGTATCTAATAAAAATAATCTTCAGTTGATACGGTCCTAATTTTTAAAACATGACTATGTGCTTCATTCATTCATTCATTCATTCATGCTCTCAACAATTGTATACTGAAGACTCACTATGATCTAAGTGCTGGTATTTTCTCTACAAGGAGAACAAAATGGCCAACTCTGAGGAGCTTCTGTTCTGAGAACTCTCCAAGAGGAACAAAATTCTGAACCTTGACTTCCGAGGGCTTCCTGATGTCCCAGAGCCTCTGCATCACTAAGTTGGGGCCACCATGCACAGCAGGTTATTCTAAGCATTTCCAAGCTATGGATATATATTTTGTCCATTGTATTTTTTTTCTCCCTTTACTTAAAAAAAAATTTGGTGTACTCTGCAATGTGACTGCCCACTGGTCAGCTCCAGCATGGACCACAAACAGTAGGGGGCTTAGAGCACAAACTAAATGGGGTCCACCACACACTGCTTTCATCTCCCAATATTTTTCATGACTTTTCCCAAAGAGATATAAGCATTAGTGGTTCTGAACTACTTATGCCCATAGCATTTTATTACAGTTTGCCCAT
Organism: Pongo pygmaeus; assembly: GCF_028885625.2. Taxonomy (NCBI): domain Eukaryota; kingdom Metazoa; phylum Chordata; class Mammalia; order Primates; family Hominidae; genus Pongo; species Pongo pygmaeus. Next base: position 203,252,391 of record NC_072376.2, read on the forward strand.
ATAAAGAGTTTTTGTGGCCCATATAAGGCAGCAACCTCTTTGATAAGTCACATACAGCATTTCCATCTACCCAGATCCAGGGCTGACCTAGAACACAAAGAGAATTCACCAAAGGCTTTCAACAGGATTCTTTATTTTTCTTTCTGCGTCTCGAGAACTCATTTCTTTTAAAAGAAAGAAAATTATCCGTGGTTTTCACTTAAGCCAAATGGCCAGACAGCTCCCAGGAAAAATCTAGAGAGAGGAGGATGACTGGAGAGGCGGGGAGAGAGGACATATACCTCCTTCCTTCTTATCAAGTCCCAATACTCTGCTGCTCAAGGGAATATGGAATCTCAGAAGTACTTGATATGAAAATGACAAAATTCATTTATTGACAGCAGGGTAAAATTGTGTCCTAACACAATCACAGAGAGTGCTGTTGTTACTTGAACAAAATAAAGCAACACAAAAACATTTGGCCAATGAGGTTCACAAGACACAAGAGACTACAAGCTGGTGAGTGACAGGCATACGTTCCAGCCTTGCACTGTCATGGTACGGGGTCAGATCTTCAGAGAAGTTTTGACAAAGGATTTCACTGCGCTCACAATACATTTTATGCCTCTCCTAAGAAACGCTTAATGCCTGCAATTATGTGTCAGCCACACAAGAGCTTCAGAACGCTATGCAACCGCAGCATGCAAAAGCAAACGGGTCAGAAAAGAAAACTGGGGTGTTACTACCCTCTGCTGGACACACAAGGAAAGGGCGATTCCTGCACTGTCTTTACCACACCTGTGAGGAGTTCCGGGCACAGCTGCGTGCAGCTGGTGACACTTTACTCAATACAAGAGGTGTTGAGTGAACAAGGCCTCATCTGGGTCATGGACCCTGCATGACTCTTGTGACTGCTTAAATAAACTACATCTCACCAAGGATGAATCAAAGCAAGGCGTGATATTGAAATATTTTAATTGTTCTTTTTCAGTAGCTGTTATATATTGAAGAAAACGCTTTTGTCAATGTGAAAAATGCCTATTAACATTTATTCATAACAGTAAACAATTACCACTGTGGTATGTCAAAAGAGATGGGGACACCAGTATGAACAGGAAAGAGCTGTCCTATCTCACAGGTCAGCGACATTACACAGTCCAGTGAGGACACATATGTATGTCTATTGTGTGTAGATTTGTTTTGTTTTTGAAATGAATATCTTCTTTAAATGTTGCCTTGAAGTACATATTGCAATGGGGTTAACGTAGTTTGAAAATCACTTTGTATTTGGCAAATGCCCAGTCAGGGACTGCAGCCTAGACACACAGAATGCAGCCATGTGAAGGCCATCCAAGTTCAAACACAAACCAAAAAATTAGTGTGTCCAGTTTTCAGTCATAATAACTTTACCTTACAGACAAGCCACTGATTCTCGGGAAGTCTGCTGCCCTCCAAATCCAGCTCATTTGGAAGGGAGGAAAACGACATTTACCGAGCCCCTCTCTGCCCCACGCGTCAGCCCGTGAAGCCTCACAACTGCACCGTGGGGTGCCCAGGATTACTGACATTTTACAGGTGAGATCACGCTCAGAACGCACATGCAGAAGAGGTAACTGGCAGTCACACATGGCCCACCGTGTCTCAGGCGTGGAGACATAATCTCACCTGCACATCAGACTCTCTCGACAAGACCCTTCTAAGCTAGGTGGAAAAAGGTAAGTCAAGGAGAGAACACCTAGAGTCTTAGCCCTGATGCTGCACTGACATATCCATGGTCAGGGACACATCCTAACGCTTCCATGCCTCAGCAGCTACATCTGTACAAGGGGACACTCAGTCTCACACTTGCCTCACTTCATCATCAGTCAAATCACTCGTTTTTACCCATGGGTTCTTGGTACTGAGAAGTATTTAAATTAGTCTTTTTTAAAGAGGTTGCGTGAGCCAGGTGCAGTGGCTCACACCTGTAATCCCAGCACTTCAGAAGGCTGAGGCAGGTGAATCACCTGAGGTCAGGAGTTCAAGACCAGGCTGGCCAACATGGCAAAACCCCATCTCTACTAAAAATACAAGTTAGCCAGGTGTGGTGGCAGGCCCCTGTAATTCCAGCTACTCGAGAGGCTGAGGCAGGAGAATCACTTAAACCTGGGAGGCGGAGGCTGCAGCGAGCTGAGATCACGTCACTGCACTCCAGCCTGGGTGACTGAGAGAGATTCCGTCTCCAAAAATAATTATAATAAAGCGGTTGCATAGACCAGAGTGAAGAGCTCTGACTCTAGAAGTCCACAAAGCTGGGTGCAAATCCAGGCACTGCCACTCACCGGCTCCACAACCTGTGAAACTCCAAGCCCAAGTTCCCTGCCATCACCCGCAAGAGTAACTGGCCTCCTGCAGTGTTGTTCTGTGAATCCCAGTAGAGTAACTGGCCTCCTGCAGTGTTGTTCTGTGAATCCCAGTAGAGTAACTGGCCTCCTGCAGTGTTGTTCTGTGAATCCCAGTAGAGTAACTGGTCTCCTGCAGTGTTGTTCTGTGAATCCCAGTAGTCTGCCCCATGGACAATGCTCAAAAAATGCTCATTCATTTCTCTCTCCCCAGGTACTTTCAAATGTGATAAGTTCTTTATGTAACTGGAGAATTTAAATCCATCTGGGGAAAGAAACTAGATGATTCTCAGGGCCCTTCCAGTCCTGTACTTTTAAACTTACTATGCAAAGTTTTTCTAAGTACTTCCGTATTCCTCTCATGATTACAGAAGCCAGAAGCAGCTTAAAAGGTACCCAGTTCTGTTCTCCTACTTTAGAAATAAATTTTGACCTAATGGACTCACCCAAGAAGAAACCAAGACTAGAATGTAGCCCAGTGGGCTCCAAAAGACATGATAATGCTGCTTTAACCTACCCCTAGCCAGAATCTTCTAGAGCACACATGGCTGCACCCTCTGAGCTACATGGGGTTGGTAGGGTGAGCCTCACCTCAAATCCCAAAAGGCAGGATGGAAAGCAGGTAGCACGCCTGATTAGAGAGCTCCTGCAAACCAGCATCACGAGAGGGACTTTTTTATAACCTGGGTAGAAATAAGCCTATAGTCTTAAACACATTTTTAAAAATATGCAGGATTTATCTTGTGTTGGGAATGTGAATAGATTAGCAAAAGCTTCAGCTGAGCACAGTAATGTAAAACTAACCAACTAAATAAAACCAGAAGGTCTGAAGGAAAGGGAGTTACCTTGGCAGAGCTGGGAATTGGAAGATGTTTAACCACAGACATGCCCCACCCCTTGGCTTCCTGTGCTCTGCATCCCCACCTTTGGGGGACATTTGAGGCAGTGCTCATCCAGTCATAGTGTAGGCCTTTTGCCTCATTTCATTCCTTCCTGAATTCATTACAGTGTTAAACAGGCCTGTCTGTGACCTCGAAAGTGGTGTGACCACAGCTTAGTCCTTGCCCACATCCAGCATCCTCAGCATCCCGTCTCCTGGAATATATCACAAAGATACTTCACTCTCAACTTAGTTTGTCTTTCAGAAATGAATACAAATAGCACCTTGTTTGATGTAATTAGACTGGGCCGGAGCTTGGGTCTATCTTCCAGGTTTAACAAAAGGTGACCTGTCATGTGTCACTTCTGAGGCCCTTCCCAGCAGGGACCCCCACCCACCAGGTCTAATTTCACAGGTTTCCTAATTACTTCTTTGCAGTGTGTTTGTTTCCTTTGATGATTAGTTTAGCAGAATCCCTGCCTGAGGAATGATTTTGGATGTGCTAGCACTGATGTATTCACTTGCCAATGCTCCCACAGCAGTACCAGGCATTTGCATTCAAAAGCAGAAGTTATTACCATTTTGTCTTTGGTGTCACGCATGCACATACATATAATTATGAATAAAGATAAAGAGCATTTTTAAAAATCTCTGACAATATTTTTGTAGCACTTGCGTTCATGTGCCGTCTGAACAAATATTAATATAACGCATGACTCTTTCTGGAGTATTGACTTGTCAATATAGCACTGCACAAATCCAGAATGTTAAATACTAACCAAACAAATGTTAAGAAGAAATATTCTACCATAGAGAATCATATATAAATACAAATCTCAGCTTTCCTTTTATCTACCTGATGTAACATATATATATTAGGCATATCGTCTCTTAAATTGTAAAACCAGAAGTCAGTTCTACTGGAGAAGTTCACAAACACACAGGCAACCTTCCTGCATGACATATAGCTTAATGGCATATGCATTTGTGTATTTATCTGCATCAGACAAAGATTAATTTTCAAGTCTCCATTAATCCCTAGAAGCAGAAAAATATAGATGTGTCAACCCAAGACTTTTATACAAAGAGACTCACAGTGCCCTGCTAGTCTCAAAATCTATTGGAAAGACCACCTTAGAGAGGAGGCCCCTTTAATAAAACAGTCACTCAGCCCTTTGGATGCGCTCCCAGGGAAGGTCTCTCAAGCCTCACATTTCACAGCATAGCAAACTTGCTAAATTGGAATACATTTACATCTGTATCTTCTCTTGGTAAGATGGAAAGCCTGGAAAATGGTCTTTTGACTAGCCTCCAGTAGGAAGAAAGCTAGCTTTTCTCCTTCACTTACTTTTAAACCTATTAAACTTCAATGTGTTGTAGAAATAAGGAAATAGTCCATCTTGAATTAATTTTTGTATAAGGTGTAAGGAAAGGATACAGTTTCAGCTTTCTACATATGGCTAGCCAGTTTTCCCAGCACCATTTATTAAATAGGGAATCCTTTACCCATTGCTTGTTTTTCTCAGGTTTGTCAAAGATCAGATGGTTGTAGATATGTGGCATTATTTCTGAGTTATCTGTTCTGTTCCATTGGTCTATATCTCTGTTTTGGTACCAGTACCATGCTGTTTTGGGTACTGCAGCCTTGTAGTATAGTTTGAAGTCAGGTAGCATGATGCCTCCAGCTTTGTTCTTTTGGCTTAGGATTGACTTGGCGATGCGGGCTCTTTTTTGGTTCCATATGAATTTTAAAGTATTTTTTTCCAATTATGTGAAGAAAGTCATTGGTAGCTTGATGGGGATGGCATTGAATCTATAAATTACCTTGGGCAGTATGGCCATTTTCATGATATTGATTCTTCCTACCCATGAGCATGTAATGTTCTTCCATTTGTTTGCATCCTCTTTCATTTTATTGAGCAGTGGTTTGTAGTTCTCCTTGAAGAGGTCCTTCACATCCCTTGTAAGTTGGATTCCTAGGTATTTTATTCTCTTTGAAGCAATGGGGAATGGGAGTTCATGCATGCTTTGGCTCTCTGTTTGTTATTGGTGTACAAGAATGCTTGTGATTTTTGCACATTGATTTTGTATCCTGAGACTTTGCTGAAGTTGCTTATCAGCTTAAGGAGATTTTGGGCTGAGATGATGGGGTTTTCTAGATATACAATCATGTCATCTACAAACAGGGACAATTCGACTTCCTCTTTTCCTAATTGAATACCCTTTATTTCCTTCTCCTGCCTAATTGCCCTGGCCAGAACTTCCAACACTATGTTGAATAGGAGTGGTGAGAGAGGGCATCCCTGTCTTGTGCCAGTTTTCACAGGCAATGCTTCCAGTTTTTGTCCATTCAGTATGATATTGGCTGTGGGTTTGTCATAGATAGCTCTTATTATTTTGAGATACATCCCATCAATACCTAATTTATTGAGAGTTTTTAGCATGAAGGGTTCTTGAATTTTGTCAAAGGCCTTTTCTGCATCTATTGAGATAATCATGTGGTTTTTGTCTTTGGTTCTGTTTATATGCTGGATTGCGTTACATGTTAGACCAAAAAACATAAAAACCCTAGAAGAAAACCTAGGCAATACTATTCAGGACACAGGCATGGGCAAGGACTTCATGTCTAAAACACCAAAAGCAATGGCAACAAAAGCCAAAATTGACAAATGGGATCTAATTGAACTAAAGAGCTTCTGCACAGCAAAAGAAACTACCATCAGAGTGAACAGGCAACCTACAGAATGGGAGAAAATTTTTGCAATCTACTCATCTGACAAAGGGCTAATATCCAGAATCTACAATGAACTCAAACAAATTTACAAGAAAAAAACAAACAACCCCATCAACAAGTGGGTGAAGGATATGAACAGACACTTCTCAAAAGAAGACATTTATGCAGCCAAAAAACACATGAAAAAATGCTCATCATCACTGGCCATCAGAGAAATGCAAATCAAAACCACAATGAGACACCATCTCACACCAGTTAGAATGGCGATCATTAAATAGTCAAGAAACAACAGGTGCTGGAGAGGATGTGGAGAAATAGGAACACTTTTACACTGTTGGTGGGACTGTAAACTAGTTCAACCATTGTGGAAGTCAGTGTGGTGATTCCTCAGGGATCTAGAACTAGAAATACCATTTGACCCAGCCATCCCATTACTGGGTATATACCCAAAGGATTATAAATCATGCTGCTATAAAGACACATAGACACGTATGTTTATTGCGGCACTATTCACAATAGCAAAGACTTGGAACCAACCCAAATGTCCAACAATGATAGACTGGATTAAGAAAATGTGGCACATATACACCATGGAATACTGTGCAGCCATAAAAAATGATGAGTTCATGTCCTTTAAAGGGACATGGATGAAGCTGGAAACCATCATTCTCAGCAAACTATCGCAAGGACAAAAAACCAAACACCGCATGTTCTCACTCATAGGTGGGAATTGAACAATGAGAACACATGGAGACAGGAAGGGGAACATCACACACTGGGGACTGTTGTGGGGACAGAGCGGGGAGGGATAGCATTAGGAGATATACCTAATGTTAAATGATGAGTTAATGGGTGCAGCACACCAACATGGCACATGTATACATATGTAACAAACCTGCACGTTGTGCACATGTACCCTAAAACTTAAAGTATAATAATAAAATTTTAAAAATAAAATAAAATTCAAAATTCAAATATTAATATTATCAAAGGTTTCCGCCATCTATAATTCAAAACTATTAATACTAAACTTTTAGTATATTTGTCTTCTTTTACTTAAAGAAATAAAAGGTGTCAGAGAAAAAAAAGAAATATGGTAATAGTCTGGAAAATAAATTATAAGAAGCAGAACTGATGAATCATTTCAACATACTTACCTGAAGAGTATGAATTTTGTCACTCTTAAAAATAGATTGGATGGGCCAGGCACAGTGGCTCACATCCCCAAATATCATGGGGAGTTAATTTGCTCTCACAAGAAAACATGGCTTTTCATGGCTTAAGACAATAAAGATGGATTTCTCGCTCAATCAGTCGGGTCAGTAGGTGTTCGGCTCCACCTGGTTATTCAGGATCCCAAGTGATGGACACTGACTTCTCAGCAAGTGGCCCCATTGCCAAGGTGGGGGAACAGCAGAAGTGCAGAACTTCGCTGGGCGCAGTGGCTCACGCCTGGAATCCCAGCACTTTGGGAGGACGAGGTGGGCGGATCACGAGGTCAGGAGATCAAGACCATCCTGGCTAACATGGTGAAACCCCGTCTCTACTGAAAATACAAAAAAATTAGCTGTGCATCGTGGCGGGCACCTGTACTCCAGGCTGAGGCAGGAGAATGGCGTGAACCTGAGAGGCGGAGCTTGCAGTGAGCCGAGATCGCGCCACTGAACTCCAGCCTGGGCGACAGTGAGACTCCGTCTCAAAAAAAAAAAAAAAATAGAGTGCAGAACTTCCAGCTACAGTTCTATGCTTTACCCCAGAGCTCGCACAAATCACACATTCCGCCTCAGCCCCTACAAATGGCTCCTGTCTGACTAGACACAAGCTGTGGCATGTGGGTGAGCACACGGGTATTCAGAGAGCATTAAATGTCTCTGAAACATCTGGAATCCTTTTTTGGAAGGTCAGAAATCCTCACTCTGCACTCACTCAAGGTCTGGCTCCAGTTTTAGAGAGAAGACGTACCCTAAGAACCTTGCTCCTCCTACTTCCTGTCTTTAGAATTGAAAGCCATTCATCAAATGTTCTTGTTTTTAAAGAAAAATAGAAGGTAACATTTGATTTCTCATTAAAGAGACATTGATGAGAATAGAAAGAGCTCTTGCTTTATAATAAACAGAACGATCTGACCCTAGCTCTAACCTTTATTGGCCATGATACTGAACCTTTCTGTGCTTTGGGATTTTTTTAATGAAAAATCAGCTTGTTATGAAAATTTTCCTAACTAAATTATAATCTTCTTGAAAGCAGAATCCTCAGCCTAATGCATCTCAAGACCTCCTGAAACACCTAGCATGGCGTCCTTCATGAGCTGTGCTGATTTACAGCTGCATCAGGAGTCCTTTCTCCTGCTGGGTATAGCATGTATTTGCTCTCATCAGGGAGAAGAGATAGCATCTGTCCGGCGCCGACTCATATCAAACTGCAGGTTGTAATCATAGTTTTCTACATTTGAGCTTTAGTATTTCTGATTCTGTCAAGTGACTTCTGATCAAACAAACTCTCACCTAGATTAGGGCATGAGGCTTTCATTAGCATGTTGATCTGAAAGCTCTCCCACATTAACGCTCTCAGAGGATCACTTTGACTGGTATATTTGATCTTCGGCTTCTTAAAAAGGAGATAAATTGTTCCATTCATTGTACTTCACACATTATCTCTAAAAACGTAAACCAAGTCTTATTTTCTTATCCGATCACACCCAACTTTCTTCACTTGGCTTTGAGACATTATTTAATCTGTCCTTTCCCTCTTTCTCTATCTCCATGTGGTCCAAAGCTTGCAAAGACCTGTATGAAGGGGTAACATGGTTTGGATTAAACATGCTTGTCCTCTCAAGGAAACAGTAACTTTTAGAATTTGTGAAGGTTTTGCAACACTGCCCACATTGCCCTAACATGTATTGTCATTTTTTCCATCGAGAGGTGGGGTCTGTTCCGCCGCCATGACCATCCTGCAAAACTTGACTCTGGAAAGGATTGTGACTACTTAGACCCATGCATGTGGCAGATGTGACCTGAGTGACTCCCAAGACGGGTCATAAAAGAGGATCTGACTTTTGCTTGTACCCTGGAACATTCATGCTTGGTGTCATAAACCACCATACAGGAAAGACAATTGCTCCAAAGACACCAAGCTGTGAGGAAACCAAGCCACATGGAAAGGCCACATGTAGGCCCTCCTGGTAGCAGACCTAGTCTTTGCATCATTCCAGCCCAGACCTGGGAGTAAGTGAGAACATTCTATGCAACTATCAGGTCTTTCCAGCTAATGATCCAGATATCGTGGATTAGAGATAAGCCGTCATCCCTGTGTCCCTTCTGAATGCTAGACTTACAGAATCAATGAAGATAACAAAATGATTGTTCTACACCTTGAAGTTTTAGGGACATTTATTGCAAAGCAAAGTAACTGGAACAGAAATCCATGCCTGTAGGCCCTGTATTGATTTGCTGGGGCTACTGTGGAAAAGTACCACAACTGGGCAGCTTACACAACACGAATATACTGTCTCACAGGTCTGAGGCCAGAAGTCCAAAATCGAGGTGTCGACAGGGTTGGTTCCTTCCAAGTGCTGCAAAGAAAACACCAGTTTCAGGCCTCTCTCCTCAGCTCACAGGTGTCTGTCTTCTCCCTGTGTGTTTACATCACCTTTGCTCTGTATCTGCCTGCATCTACATTTTTTCCTTATTTCTCTGTCTCCAAATGCAGTCACATTCTGAGCTACTGGGGGTTAAGATTTCAAGATGTGAATTATTGGAGAGCGCAATTCAACTTGAACAGGTCCCAAAGCAACTTTCATATGGTGTTGTGGTGTCTCTGGTACCATGAAAGAAATTGCTTAAAATGATTGCATGATTTTGGGGCCAAGTTCTATCTTTCGAGTGTACACAGATACGTATACGTCTTTATGACATATGTTATATACATGTACGTGTGTGTGTATACCTTAAAGATTTTGTGACTATTCTTCTCCTAGGAGCAGTGATGCAAAAGAATCACCCTGGATCTAGGGCGGATGAGTTCACTGTGGGCTACTCTCCACAGATTTGGGAACAGGGACAGTCAGAGCTAAGGAACCTAGATTCAAGGGTGCCTAACACCAAGCTAGCCCCTATTCTGCAGCCATTTCAGAGGGGGTTTGGCCCCTGTTCCCTTGCAATGGAAAGTCAAATTCTGTAATGCTCAGACCACCTCATGAGAGGCTGTGAAAGTAAGTAAGATTTAGGAAAGTGTCAGACTCACCTGAGCAGAATCAGTCCCAGAAGACTTAATAATAAAGCAAAGTTTTCTCCTCAGGAAGAAAAACGAGGAAAAATGAAGAGATCCCTGCAGAAATTCCATCAGTCAGCACCCCTTCTTGAAGCAGCAGCTGGGAACAGCACTCTGCAGGCTGGTGGTCATGACAGAGAAGCCCTCTCAGATGTAGCCAAGTAGACATCTGTTATCAACGCATTTGCAGGATTTTAGGGGCTATAAATTTCAAGAGGCACCTTCCATAGGATGACGAGAGCAAAATGGGCCCCTGGGGCCAAGAAACTGTGTGGACTGGGGAGTGGGCTGACTGTAACAGGAACAGCAAGACTTGTGAGAAAGGAACTTGGACTAGAACCCTGAGTGGATGATGCAAGAATGAGACTCCTGACCACACCTTCTGCCAGAGCTGGTCTGGTTTCCCCGCACAGTTGTGGCAACCTGACCTCCCCACAGGCTCATCCCCAGTCTGGTCTTTCCTAGACTTAATGCTGACCTTAGATAGAAAGTATTGAAGGCGGCTTCGGCCAATATCCTTGGGTTGGGCAGCACTGCCTTGTATTGTCCAGCACAGATATGGTGCCGTAGGTTTCACATCTGGGCTTATGCTTCATTCCTAAGATCTATTATTGAGCTTTCACATCACTTGTGCTACCCAGAGTCCAAGTCTCTCATTTGGAAACATGTCTCTCTCCTCTAGGCTGAGGTCCTGTCTCTCAGAGCTTGGGTACCAGCCCTGACCACCCTGGGTGCCAAAACCCTGAGTCTCTGATTTGGAAACATGTCTCTCTCCTTTAGCCTGAGGTCCTGTCTCTCAGAGCTTGGGTACCAACCCCTGACCACCCTGGGTGCCAAAACCCTGAGAAGTGCTGCAAGCCCCCGGCCTGGATGTATTTCTCAACAGAGCCCTTGCTGGGCTTCAATCCTCCTCCACCTCACCTCCATTACTCTGGCAAAACACCTTCTGCTCAGCCACCTCCCACCTAACTCACTGTTCTTCCTCCTTGTCTTCCAGACACTGGGTTCTTCCTGTCAGCCCAGACTCTCAATATGAACATATAACCAGTATCTGCCCCGTCCTTGTAAGGGGATTTGTCTCTGTTTTAACAGACTCTGGATGTGAACATATAACCAGTATCTGCCCCGTCCTTGTAAGGGGATTTGTCTCTGTTTTAAAATGTAGGCTTTATGATTATTCAGATGTGGTGAGGCCAGCAGGTCAGAAGACAATACGATTGAAAAGATGATTTGTTACTCACAGTTCCCAGGACAAGTGGGCTCTGCACACCAGAGGCCCACATGGAAAAGCACTGGGGTCACTCAGGAGGCAGAGGGAGTGAGAGGAAGACACAGGCAAGAGTCTTCATTACAGTTCCCACAGGAAGGTACATGAGGCAGGATAAGTAGGTTTAGGATTGGCTACTTTGAATAATCTTGATGGCCCCTGGGGCTGTTCCTAGTTGTCCAGGACCTGGCCTTGAGTGATCAAGGCAGCAGAACAGTGGACCTGAGTCTGAGAGCTCCTAAAGAAGTGGGTTGGGGGTATGGCTCTGGGTTGGTTGGTTTGCATTTGAAAGACACTTGAAGGTGAACCCTTTACTATCTCTAGGAATTGGCTAACTCTGGGAGCGGCAGGCAAGACCGCAGATATCAAAGTATCGGAAACAAAGACCTGGTTAATAAAGCCTCCAAAAGTCTGAGCCACATCCTGCCGTGGTGAACTAGGTATACCCTGTCCCATCCCAAGAAATTGTTCCTTCTGTCTTATTTGGAATAAAGGCACTAGTGCACCTCTGTAAGGAAGGGCACCAGCAAGTCTATGTATGGGCCCTGATGAGGCAGGTCTGATATTGGCCTAAAAGCCCAGGTGAATGTTTAGGCACCAAACCCATCAGAAGTGTGCATTTGTTGCCTGTGTTTTGCCACTGGAGTTATACTAATTCCTGTCACTTTCAGTAGCTGCTCTAGCTAGGCTGGTCTCCATATGCCGCAAACCTATCATAATCACTGCTAAATCCAGGCACTTCAATTCTACTTTTTCCTCTTCTAGAGTTCTTTTCTGTCTTCTCTCTGCCTATCCAAAAGCTACCATTTTTTTAAAATTGGGGTTTCAGAAGAAAAAACAAAAACAAATTAAATTCTAATGGCTCATAGCCCTTCTATGAGCTGAGAACTATATGAAGATGTTCATATATTATTTCCTTTAGTTCCGTTGGTAAGCCTGAAGGTCGAATATCATCAGCACTTTATCCACTAGGACACAGAGGTGTGAAGCCATTTAACTGACATGCTACAGCAGGCAAGAGGCAAAGCTGGGAGCTGGCATCTGCCGAGTCTGACAGCAAAGCCCCTGCCCTTTGCATTCAGAGACTCCAAGCCTCACCTCCTCCTGGCAGCTGTCCTCAGTCGTCACTCACTTCCTTCCTGGAAATCATTCAACTGTTCTTGGCAGGTCACACATTTCAGATTTTAACTATGGATTTACTAGAAACTATTTGCCATTTAGACCACAAGCTCTTGGGAAGTAGGAATAATGTCCAACATGACTTCTGTTTCCTACAAAGTATCTTAGCGGTTCTTCGTAGATGGCTAAATGATTGACTTTTACATCTGGGACAATTCAGTTACAATAGTCGCACTATTTTCCTTCCATTAAATGGGCAAATTGAAGACCATAAATTAAGAGATAAAAACAAACTAACCATTCCAATTTCCGATCTGTGATGTTCAGATCTAGAAAAAGCATTGCTCTGGGTGCAAAACTAGAGCTGAGGAGGAGAAACACTCATGAAGATCATGCCTCTGTGAACCAAGGATGCAGGTGGAGACCGAGGCTGGGTCAGAACAGCAGAAGATGTGTCCAGCACGGTTCCCTGCACTAACTAGCTTCCAGCGCGAGTAGCAAGGTGCCACGGAGGACTGCAGGGAGCAAGGTGCAACACTGCGGCGAGCAAGGTGCCGCGGGCACTGCGGAGCGAGCTATAAGAGACCAGCGCTCTCCACCGCACAGCACAGAGGGAAGGCCCAAAGCTGAGAGTGGAGCAGACTTTGAGAAACACTTTGGGGAACTGTCCCCACATCAAATACAGAGGATTGCTAGAGGAATCTGAAGACTGTGGATCACGGAGGATAATTATAGGAACCACAAATCTCAAACCCCTCCCAACTCCTCACTAGATGAACACAAATGCCCACACTAAAGGCCTAGCAGATCACCCACTTCCACACACAAAAACTATCTAGCTCAGTCTCTACTGTCCTGAACAAGATGTCTGACTTTCCAACAAAAAATTACAAGGCATGTGAAAAGACAGAAAAAAAAAACAATGCGCCGCCAACAGACAAAGAAATCTGCAGCCAGGTGCCCTAGCTCACGCCTGTAATCCCAGCACTTTGGAAGGCTGAGGTGGGCAGATCACCTGAGGTCAGGAGTTTGAGACCACCCTGGCCAACATGGTGAAACCCCGTCTCTACTAAAAATACAACAAAATTAGCTGGGCGTGGTGGTGCATGCCTATAATCCCAGCAACTTGGGAGGCTGAGGCAGGAGAATCGCTTGAACCCAAGAGGCGGAAGTTGCACTGTGCCCGGAATTACTGGGTTCTTGGTCTCCCTGACTTCAAGAATGAAGCTGCAGACCCACGGACCTGCGGACCCTCGCGGTGAGTGTCACAGTTCTTAAAGACGGTGTGTCCGGAGTTTCTTCCTGCTGGTGGGTTCATGGTCTGGCTGACTTCAGGAGCGAAGCTGCAGACCTTCGCGGTGACTGTTACAGCTCTTAAAGGCAGCGTGTCTGGAGTTGTTTGTTCCTTCCGGTGGGTTTGTGGTCTGGCTGACTTCAAGAATGAAGCTGCAGACCTTTGCAGTAAGTGTTACAGCTCAAAAAGGCGGCACGGACCCGAAGAGTGAGCAGCAGCAAGAGTGAGCAGCAGCAAAATTTATGGCGAACAGCGAAAGAACAAAGCATCCACAACCTTGAAGGGGGCCTGAGCGGTTTGCCACTGCTGGCTCCGAGTCCTGTTTTAGTTCTCTTATCTGGCCCCACCCACATCCTACTGATTGGCCCATTTTACAGAGAGCTGATTGGTCCGTTTTGACAGAGCACTGATTGGTGCTTTTACAAAACTTTAGCTAGACACAAAAGTTCTCCAAGTCCCCACCAGATGAGCTAGACACAGAGTGCTGATTGGTGCACGTACAATCCTTTAGCTAAACAGCAAATTTCTCCGAGTTCCCACCCCACCCGGAAGCCCAGCTGGCTTCACCTCTCAATGGCACTGGCCGTGGGACTTTGCGGCACCCAGTCCGGGCACCGGCAGCCCAGAGGGAGCTCGTACCTGGATGAAGCACGACCAAGTCCAGCAGGTGCCGGCAGGTCTCGCCCAGTGCGGGGCCGCGGAGCGGCGCCCACCCCGAACCCGCTCCCCGCGCCTCGCGCAGCCCCGGCTGCGGCCCCCGCCTCTCCCTCCACACCTCCCCGCGAGCAGAGGGAGCCGGCTCCGGCCTCAGCCAGTCCCAGAGAGGGGCCCCCACAGCGCAGCGGCCCGTTGAAGGGCTCCTGGAGCGCGGCCAGAGCGGACGCTGAGGCCGAGGAGGCGCCCAGAGCGAGCAAGGGCTGCTAGCACGTTGTCACCTCTCAGCACCACTGCACTCCAGCCTGGGAGACAGCGAAACTCCATCTCAAAAAAAAAAAGGGGGAATCTGCGTAACTAGACTCAGGTGCAACACAGATGTTGGAGCTATCTGATAAAGAGCTTAAAATAATGATTAATAAGTTAAAGCCTTCAATAAAGAGGTGAATGATGTTTAAGATCAGACAGATTATTTCAGCATAGAGATGGAAACTGTAACAAATAATGTAGTTCAAATCCCAGAAATAACAGACAGTAATAGAGAAGAAAGCATCTTCTACTGCCCCACTGGAAGACTTAACCCAGAAAAGAATCAGTGAACTTAAAAACAGGTCCATAGAAAGTATCTAGGCTAAGACACAAATAAAAAAGACTGTACAGCAGCAGACACAGAATAATGAACCCAAGAACGGTGAGAGAATATCAAATGATCTAACACACATATACGTGGAATCTCTAAAGAGAGAGAGGAGGAGAACAGGACAAAAGAAATAATAGCCAAGAGTGTCACAAACTTAATGACAGACAACAAATCTCTGAGCCAAATAGCTCAGAGAATACCATACAGAAGTAAGTACCAGCACACACACACACACACAGAGACACACACATACACACACACAGACACACAGAGACACACATATGCATACTCAGACACATACACAGAGACAAACACACATACACACATACATACGCATGCATGAACGTCTGTATATTTTGTATTCAAACTGAAAACAAAACACAAATAGGAAATCCTGAAGTCAGCCAAGGAAACACACATTTCTGTTGGCAGCCAGCTTTCCACAGCTCGCTCCTGTTTCCGAACATCTCACAAAGTGTGTCACTGATTGCTCGTTGTCATTTGTTTGTTGTCTCCTGTCTTCTACCAGCTTCTATGAAACTACGGCAGGTTAAATTTTTAGCTTAAAAGTAGAATAAAAGTTCAGATACTTTATAGTTCTTACAAACTGTATAACAAGGAGCACAGAAAAATTACAGTAGATCTCACATCAGAAATCATGCAATGCAGAATGCAATGGGGTAACAGCTTGAAAGTGCTGAAAGAAAAAAAAAATCAACTCAGCGTTTTATTCCCTGCGAGAAAATGAAAGAGAAATAAAGACTTTCTCAGACAAATAAAAACGGAGAGAAATCATTGCCAACAGACCTACATGTAAGAAATGTTAAAGGGAGTTCTCTTGGAGGAAGAAATATGACACCAGACAGCAACTTGGATTTATACAAAGCAATGAACAGTGTTAGAAACAGAATAAATGAATATTGGATCTCTAGGACATCAATATCTGTCCCAACCATCCCTAAGTTTGGTCAGTTGATAGCCAGCCCCCCAAGTGGTATTGAGACGAGAGGAACAGTCCTCCCACCAGGTTGAGGAACCAAGACCGTGCACTAATACTATTGAGGCCAACTGCATCATACAGTTTTAAATGCCTTGACAATAAATAGCAAAAAGAATATTCAGAGTTGAAGTAATTCAAATGCAGACATGTTTCTAAGGGCATCAATTCTTGGGGCTACGGCTACTGCAAAAGTTATCCAGACTCTACCTAGAGAGGTGAGCAACGTTCCTTTGGCTGAAATGAATGGAATAAGAGAAAAATGGAAAAGAAAATTCTATGAAAGGGACAATTTACTTAGGGAAACTTCAACACTCTATAGAAATGAGAAATCACAATGGGAGGTGTTTTGCTTTGTTAGTTTGTATAGGTGGCAGCAAACTTAGGGTTTTTTTCTGTTCACTTGGACCACAGACCATTTGGACTATGCCGATGTCTGGGAAGCATGATTGGACAACACGCCATTACCAGTGTTCAGCAATATCCAGCTCTCTTCTTTCTGGGCAGATGGGAGACTACGCTTCCCAGACGCTTGCAGTTAGGCAGAGCCATTTAACAACTTCTGGCCCAGGAAACGGGAGCAGAAGCGATATGTGTCACTTTCAGGCCAAAGCCGCGAAAAGTCTCTCCACAGCATCTGAGCTTCTCATTCTCTTTGTGAAAGAACCAGGTCTGGTGTGGAGGTGGCAGAGCAACAGGCTAAAGCTGTATGAATTGCTGGATCATTGCATGGAGGACAGCTGACCTGGAGAACTGCCTGGACCCACAGAGGATTCCTATACATTTTTTTCACATTAAGCCGCTGAGGAAAAAAAATACCACAGGAAATTAACAATTTTCAAAACTGTTCTTTTACCTAAAGCTCTTTTCATGTCTTCAGCATATTTTCTTAGACACAACAGAAAAGAAAATTAGGAGGCAAGAATAAAAAAAAACTTCAAGAGGGAAAATATTTTTAAAATTTTCATTCAGATTTTTTTTTTTTTTACTTTTAATATATCAGCAAGCATAAGGCTATCTTTGGTTTCGATGCAACTGGCATTGATCATGTTCGTGAATATAGCTAGGATACCACGGCGAAACCGTGTGTGCTCACTTGTTTTCCTGCCTCAGAACAACATGATACTGAAAAGCGGAGTCCCTCGTGCGATGAAAACGTCTCCAGTTCGCAATCAGTTGAAAATGCAGTGGGCCCACAGCCAGAAAGCATTCCTGTGCCGGATCTTTTTTTCAGCACACTAAATTAACCAGCTGGAATTCCCTTTTAAGTGCCAACCTACTCAGTTTTTCAGAATGCAGAATTTTTGTTTTAATGGGAGATCTGTCTCTCATCATAAAGATGGAACCCTGCATTCTTGATGTCTCTCAAAAGCAGGCTTTTTTATACAGTAAGTTCAGAGGAGGGTAAAGACAGACGCCAGAGCACTGGTTTGAGAGAGGGATGTAGCCGCTGTGCAGAGACTCGGGTAGAGCACCGGCTATCGCAGAGTGAAACCCTCAGCACAGTATCCAGGCCTGCCTTGTGCAGAACAGGTCAAGATAAAAGAGGCTATTGTAAATAAATATTTAAATTAATTAAATCTATTGATGAGGAAGAGCTCCATGATGTAGGAGCAGAAGAATTGATGCAATATTTCAAAACTGAAGCTGGCCATATTCTTCCGGTGTTCCAGACTGAAGCTGGGCGTATTCTTCCGGTGTTCCAGACTGAAGCTGGGCGTATTCTTCCGGTGTTTCTCAAATTCTTGTTTGGGAAACTATAATGCGCTGCTCAAAGATCATCTTAATTCTGAAATACCCAAAATCAAAACGCAAGATAGTGAGGGCTATAAAACTCTCACCGTGTAAAGATTAACTGATGCAAAAGAGACTGTCCATTTATCTATTCAAAACACATTACTTGCACATCTGTTAGACGCCAGGTCATGGACTCACCTACCTCATTTATGCAGTGCATGGTATCTTGAGATATTAATACTTTGTCCTTCCTGGATTTTTTCTTCTCCCCAGTGTAGCAGAGAGGGGCATGGGCTATGGAGTAAGCCAGCTATGGCATGTTCTACCACTATACCCTCTCCAGCTATTTCACCTGAACGTTACTTAATCTCTTCCTGCTTGAATTTCCTCATCTGTGAAATGAAAATCATATCAGTGAGGATTAAAGACTTAAGACATATAAAGCATTTAGAAAAGTGTCTAACATCACAGAGCTCGGTGCGACTCATAATTTGCTATTATTATTCTCTACTTAGCCTTGATTCAAACTGATAGCACTTTCTTGTCTTGGAGGAAGTGTATGACAGAGGAGAAAGTGGAAGTGTTTAGGAAAGTCACTCTGAGGTAAGGGGATCATGCACACCAGTGAAAGGCTCTGAGAACATAGCTTGCCAGTGGCTCTGAACCCTCCCAGGAGCTGCCTCCTGCCACAGCCCTGTCCTTGACCAGGAAAGGAACTCTTGCTAAATACCTCATAGGCCCTGGGTTTCCTCAGCCTGCTCTCAGGGGTGTTCCCCCAAAGGCACAGCTTGTTATTCATGCTATCTCTTCCCCAGGCAACCAGAACCGGGGCCCTGTCCTGCTCTCCCTTGGATCAGGCCCCCTAGGCCACCAGGTGCTTGACTCAGCCTTAGACAGCCTCAGCTAGTTCTGGCGCAGAGCAGGTCTTTGACCTGTTCCATAAAGTCCACAGCTTTGCATAAAGTCATTTTCTGTGATCCTACACTCATTTCCTTTCCCCTTACAGGACACATCCTCACCTGTCAGGAGTAAGCTAGAGCTGGCTTGCACTGGCTAGGGAAGTTGACTATGCTAATGCCTTCCAAACTCTGCTCAGTAATGAGATGTTGATAGCTTAAAACTGGCCATGGAGGGAGTATTTACACCTCGGAAATGCAACAGATGTACATTAGAACTTTTTTACCCAGCTGCCACTCTGCCTCAGACCTAGAGGTGTAGAATTCCCCCAACCTCACTGTCTCTGGACCCCTCGGTGTAGACCAGAATCCTGGGCCTTTTGCCTAGTTGGAAAGAAAGGTGGATAATATTCTCCTTAAATGGTCTCTTATGTAATTCCAATTTCTTCTCCACACTGTTGCCAAAGTTTTCTTTATAAAACACATACTCTAATATGCACAGTTTAAATTTTAACATGACATTCACAGTCCTTCTAATCTGGCCCTAACCTTTCTTTTTACTGCTTTTATCTTAACACATATTTATACATTCTCTTCTTGATCCCAGTGACCACTTGCTATTCCCCAAAGATTACCTGCACTTTCAGGCCTCCGTGCCTTTACCTTCCCATAGGATGCTCAGCCTTTACCTACCCATGGGATGCTCAGCCTTTACCTATCCATGGGATGCCCAGCCTTTACCTATCCATGGGATGCCCAGCCTTTTAGCCTTCTTAGGCCACATGGGAAGAAAAATAATTTTCTTGGGCCACACATAAAATATACTAACACTAGTGATAGCAGATAAGCTAAAAGAAAAAGAAATCACACACAAAAAAACTCATAATGTTTTAAGAAACTTTACCAATTTGTATTGGATTGCATTCAAAGCCATCCTGGGCCCCATGTGGCCTGGTGGCTACGGGCTAGAACAGCTTGACCAATACTGTTTCCTTGTCCTAGAATGTGCCGTGTTTGAAACTGACCTCTGAGGCCATCTTCCTGCCTGTGGAGAACAGCCCTGGTACATCCCTTCTTCATCCCTCCAGTAGAATATTAGCAACACCTAATTTTAGATGGCTGTGCTCGTATTTCCTCTTCCCTGCTAAGTTTTCTGCTCCCAAATGGCCATCTGTGTCTTACCTTTATATCTACTAGACCAAGATAGACCTCCGCAAAATATCCATGCTCAAAACAACATTTGTGACTAAATTAATGAAGGTCTGGAAAAGCCATTGAAAGAAAACAATGGGAACAAAAACTCTTCTTTCTCTTCCCTTCCTGAACAATTCATTCCAAAGGCCATTGAGTGGGTTTGGGCAGGAAAGACAACTATGCCACCAATGAGCAGACGGGGACAGAGTGCGGTGGCCCCCAGCACAGTGGCAGAGCCTGGGTGGGAAAGGAGGGCAACCAAGACAGTGCCAGGCAGGAAAGATGCCGGTGTCAGAGCCCAAGCAGGGTAAGAAGGGCACCCACACAGAACTGTGTCAAAAGATACCAAGCCACCTGAAAGAGGCTCCGACTAGCAAAAGCCAGAAAGCAAAATCACAATCAAATAAATGATGGTAACTGGATAAAATTTATAGAATAAAATAGAAAACCACAAATCGTCATGATGTAAATAAATATATAAATCAATTGGAGTTTGATGAGGAACCTCATGTTTTTATAGTCTCAACATACTTCCCACCAAGTATGTGCTAATTGCAAAGGAAAATAAATAACTTTAATGAATAACTTTAACTTTAGTATATTACATACTAGACAATGTGCAATAGTTTATGAACACAAAGTACTATTATTATGGCAGCACTAAATACTCCATCTGCCTGTGGAGTAGACTGGTAGATATTATTTTAATCAAGTGATCCAACTACACATTATCAGTAATGGGGCATATCAAAGTTGGGCACCTCCTCTTATGATGCAGTGATAGAAAAAAGCAAAGTGTCTCTTTTTCACGGTATTTCCACCATGTTTTTAGTGGCATTTCTACCAGCGATGCGTATCTTGTATATAATCATGAAGAAACATCAAACAAATCCAAATTAACGGGCGTTCCACAGGCATTGGCCTGTCCTTTTCAAAGGTGTCAAGATAATGAAGGTCAAGGAGAAAATGAGGAGCTTTTCCAGAGTGAAGGAAATGAGAAGGCTGCGACACTCCCTTGATATGTGGGGATTACAATTTGAGATGAGATTCAGGTGGGGACACAGAGCCAGACCACACCAACATTTAAGTGCAACAGGGGATTCTGAACTTGATACGTTTGCTATGAAGAATAATATTGTTAAGACAATTAGCAAATTTGAATTGACTCTGCAAATTAAATAGTAGAAACATATCAATATTAATTATCTGATTTTGATGATTATATTGAGCATCAAATATATAGGAATATTCTTGCTTATAGGAAATACAGCACAGAATAGTCAGAGCGATGGAATATTAGATCAGTAATTTGTTCTCAAAAGGATAAGGAAAAATCATTCTTTGCATTGTGCTTATAACTTTTAGAATAAAAACTATAAAAATTGTGTTAATGTATAAATTATTTCTAGTAACTGATAATCAGTCTTTTCTGGAGAACCAACTACATTGATTCTCTGTGTAAACTACTTTTACTAAGTATTAGCAATAAGACCTTTTGATTTTCTTTCTTTTTCTCTTGGCATATTTGGTGCATGTTTTTAATTGTAAAAAATTAAATATATGTTTACTTCATAAATATTGTATTTTTTTAAACTTCTGAGTATGAGTATTGAATTTTTATGCTAAGAAAAATAATTGTGTTTTGGTTTGGCTTCAGTGCTATTTTTTAAAAAAATACTAGTAGTAGTAGCAAAAATTAATTTCTTTAACAATCTCTTTTCCTAGATCCACATTTGGTTTTCGGATGTTTGTGAATAGACAAAAGTAGTTTGGTCCCTGTTGCCTCAAGGTGTTTTAAAACCGAAATGGAATATATCAAAGCAGTCAACCACAAACACATACACCTGTGCCCTCAGAGGAGGCAAATGGAGCTAAGTGATGACCCTATGCCGTGCAGGTACAAACCTGACCTCCCAGCTCCTTTGTCCAGCCTGTCATCTTCCTGGGAAGCAACATGACTACTTGGGTTTCAGTTGCCCTCTTTTCCTTGATTCTGAGATTATGTGTCTTCATATTTTAACATTTCTGAAATAAAGAGTAATTTTTAAATCTATGTTCAAAGACATGTGATTTCCTGTACATGTATAAGCATAGCTAAGTATGTTGGAATAGATGACAAAATTTTTAGAGCAAGGAGAGTTGAACCCATGAAGAACCATAAGACAGGCTCAAAAATACTATCTAGCAACAGCATCAAGCAGTTGACCTCTCAGAGATCCATGAGTCAAACAAGGAAGGTGTGAAACAACAAGTGCAGACACAGCTTTTTCAATGGGCATCGAAGGCATAGAAGCCAGTCACTGTCCTAGCGCTGAGGAGGCATGAGCAGGAACATGGGTTGCAAGACGCAGAAGTCATTGCAATATTGCCATCACGGCAGATACTAGAAAATGATTCAGGAAAAACCTTAGACGTAGGATGTGATAAAGGTTTAGACTCAAACTTCAGAACATAGCATAAATTGGCATAAGTAGTGGCAGCCAAGATGGCCGAATAGGAACATCTCCCGGTCTACAGCTCCCAGTGTGAGTGACACAGAAGACAGGTGATTTCTGCATTTCCATCTGAGGTACCGGGTTCATCTCACTAGGGAGTGCAAGACAGTGGGCGCAGAACAGTGGGTGCAGCGCACCGTGCATGAGCCAAAGCAGGGCGAGGCATTGCCTCACTTGGGAAGTGCAAGGTGTCAGGGAGTTCCCTTTCCTAGTCAAAGAAAGGGGTGACAGACGGCACCTGGAAAATCGGGTCACTCCCGCCCTAATACTGCGCTTTTCCGACGGGCTTAAAAAAGCGCACCAGAAGATTATATCCCGCACCTGGCTCAGAGGGTCCTACGCCCACGGAGTCTCGCTGATTTCTAGCACAGCAGTCTGAGATCAAACTGCAAGGCTGCAGCAAGGCTGGGGGAGGGGCACCCGCCATTGCCCAGGCTTGCTTAGGTTAACAAAGCAGCCTGGAAGCTCGAACTGGGTGGAGCCCACCACAGCTCAAGGATGCCTGCCTGCCTCTGTAGGCTCCACCTCTGGGGGCAGGGCACAGACAAACAAAAAGACAGCAGTAACCTCTGCAGACTTAAATGTCCCTGTCTGACAGCTTTGAAGAGAGCAGTGGTTCTCCCAGCACGCAGCTGGAGATCTGAGAATGGGCAGACTGCCTCCTCATGTGGGTTCCTGACCCCTGACCCCCGAGCAGCCTAACTGGGAGGCACCCCCCAGTAGGGGCAGACTGACACCTCACACAGCCGGGTACTCCTCTGAGACAAAACTTCCAGAGGAATGATCAGACAGCAGCATTCACGGTTCATGAAAATCCATTGATCTGCAGTCACCGCTGCTGGTACCTAGGCAAACAGGGTCTGGAGTGGACCTCTAGCAAACTCTAACAGACCTGCAGCTGAGGGTCCTGTCTGTTAGAAGGAAAACTAACAAACAGAAAGGACATCCAAACCAAAAACCCATCTGTACATCACCACCATCAAAGACCAAAAGTAGATAAAACCACAAAGATGGGGAAAAAGCAGAGCAGAAAAACTGGAAACTCTAAAAAGCAGAGTACCTCTCCTCCTCCAAAGGAACGCAGCTCCTCACCAGCAACGGAACAAAGCTGGATGGAGAATGACTTTGACGAGTTGAGAGAAGAAGGCTTCAGATGATCAAACTATTCGGAGCTACAGGAGGAAATTCACACCAAAGGCAAAGAAGTTAAAAACTTTGAAAAAAATTTAGACGAATGTATAACTAGAATAACCAATACAGAGAAGTGCTTAAAGGAGATGATGGAGCTGAAAGCCAAGGCTCGAGAACTACGTGAAGAATGCAGAAGCCTCAGGAGCCAATGCGATCAAATGGAAGAAAGGGTATCAGTGATGGAACATGAAATGAATGAAATCAAGAAGGGAAGTTTAGAGAAAAAAGAATAAAAAGAAATGAGCAAAGCCTCCAAGAAATATGGGACTATGTGAAAAGACCAAATCTACGTCTGATTGGTGTACCTGAAAGTGACGGGGAGAATGGAACCAAGTTGGAAAACACTCTGCAGGATATTATCCAGGAGAACTTCCCCAATCTAGCAAGGCAGGCCAACATTCAGATTCAGGAAATACAGAGAACGCCACAAAGATACTCCTCGAGAAGAGCAACTCCAAGACACATAATTGTCAGATTCACCAAAGTTGAAATGAAGGAAAAAATGTTAAGGGCAGCCAGAGAGAAAGGTCGGGTTACCCACAAAGGGAAGCCCATCAGACTAACAGCGGATCTCTTGGCAGAAACTCTACAAGCCAGAAGAGAGTGGGGGCCGATATTCAACATTCTTAAAGAAAAGAATTTTCAACCCAGAATTTCATATCCAGCCAAACTAAACTTCAGAATTGAAGGAGAAATAAAATACTTTACAGACAAGCAAATGCTGAGAGATTTTGTCACCAGCAGGCCTGCCCTAAAAGAGCTCCTGAAGGAAGTGCTAAACATGGAAAGGCACAACCGGTACCAGCTGCTGCAAAATCATGCCAAAATGTAAAGACCATTGAGACTAGGAAGAAACTGCATCAACTAATGAGCAAAATAACCAGCTAACATCATAAGGACAGGATCAAATTCACACATAACAATATTAACTTTAAATGGAAATGGACTAAATGCTCCAATTAAAAGACACAGACTGGCAAATTGGATAAAGAGTCAAGACCCATCAGTGTGCTGTATTCAGGAAACCCATCTCACGTGCAGAGACACACATAGGCTCAAAATAAACGGATGGAGGAAGATCTACCAAGCAAATGGAAAACAAAAAAAGGCAGGGGTTGTGATCCTAGTCTCTGATAAAACAGACTTTAAACCAACAAAGATCAAAAGAGACAAAGAAGGCCATTACATGATGGTAAAGGGATCAATTCAACAAGAAGAGCTAACTATCCTAAATATATATGCACCCAATACAGGAGCACCCAGATTCATAAAGCAAGTCCTGAGTGACCTACAAAGAGACTTAGACTCCCACACAATAATAATGGGAGACTTTAACACCCCACTGTCAACATTAGACAGATCAACGAGACAGAAAGTTAACAAGAATACCCAGGAACTGAACTCAGCTTTGCACCAAGCAGACCTAATAGACATCTACAGAACTATCCACCCCAAATCAACAGAATATACATTTTTTTCAGCACCACACCACACCTATTCCAAAATTGACCACATAGTTGGAAGTAAAGCTCTCCTCAGCAAATGCAAAAGAACAGAAATTATAACAAACTGTCTCTCAGACCACAGTGCAATCAAACTAGAACTCAGGATTAAGAAACTCACTCAAAACTGCTCCACTACATGGAAACTGAACAACCTGCTCCTGAATGACTACTGGGTACATAATCAAATGAAGGCAGAAATAAAGATGTTCTTGAAACCAATGAGAACAAAGACACAACATACCAGAATATCCGGGATGCATTCAAAGCAATGTGTAGAGGGAAATTTATAGCACTAAATGCCCACAAGAGAAAGCAGGAAAGATCAAAAATTGACACCCTAACCTCACAATGAAAAGAACTAGAAAAGCAAGAGCAAACACATTCAAAAGCTAGCAGAAGGCAAGAAATAACTAAAATCAGAGCAGAACTGAAGGAAATAGAGACACAAAAAACCCTTCAAAAATTAATGAATCCAGGAGCTGGTTTTTTGAAAGGATCAACAAAATTGATAGACCGCTAGCAAGAGTAATAAAGAAGAAAAAAGAGAAGAATCAAATAGACGCAATAAAAAATGATAAAGAGGATATCACCACTGATCCCACAGAAATACAAACTACCATCAGAGAATACTACAAACACCTCTATGCAAATAAACTAGAAAATCTAGAAGAAATGAATAAATTCTTCGACACATACACTCTCCCAAGTCTAAACCAGGAAGAAGTTGAATCTCTGAATAGACCAATAACAGGCTCTGAAATTCTGGCAATAATCAATAGCTTACCAACCAAAAAGAGTCCAGGACCAGATGGATTCACAGCCGAATTCTACCAGAGGTAAAAGGAGGAACTGGTACCATTCCTTCTGAAACTATTCCAATCAATAGAAAAAGAGGGAATCCTCCCTAACTCATTTTATGAGGCCAGCATCATCCTGATACCAAAGCCGGGCAGAGACACAAACAAAAAAGAGAATTTTAGACCAATATCCTTGATGAACATTGATGCAAAAATCCTCAATAAAATACTGGCAAACCAAATCCAACAGCACATCAAAAAGCTTATCCACCATGATCAAGTGGGCTTCATCCCTGGGATGCAAGGCTGGTTCAATATACCCAAATCAATAAATGTAATCCATCATATAAACAGAACCAAAGAGAAAAACCACATGATTATCTCAATAGATGCAGAAAAGGCCTTTGACAAAATTCAACAACCCTTCAAGCTAAAAACTCTCAATAAATTAGGTATTGATGGGCTGTATCTCAAAATAATAAGAGCTATCTATGACAAACCCACAGCCAATATCATACTGAATGGGCAAAAACTGGAAGCATTCCCTGTGAAAACTGGCACAAGACAGGGATGCCCTCTCTCACCACTCCTGTTCAACATAGTGTTGGAAGTTCTGGCCAGGGCAATTAGGCAGGAGAAGGAAATAAAGGGTATTCAATTAGGAAAAGAGGAAGTCAGATTGTCCCTGTTTGCAGATGACATGATTGAATATCTAGAAAACACCACTGTCTCAGCCCAAAATCTCCTTAAGCTGATAAGCAACTTCAGCAAAGTCTCAGGATACAAAATCAACGTACAAAAATCACAAGCATTCTTATACACCAATAACAGACAAACAGAGAGCCAAATCATGAGTGAACTCCCATTCACAATTGCTTCAAAGAGAATAAAATACCTAGGAATCCAACTTACAAGGGATGTGAAAGACCTCTTCAAGAACTACAAACCACTGCTCAATGGAATGAAAGAGGATACAAACAAATGGAAGAACATTCCATGCTCATGGGTAGGAAGAATCAATATTATGAAAATGGCCATACTGCCCAAGGTAATTTATAGATTCAATGCCATCCCCATCAAGCTACCAACAACTATCTTCACCTAATTGGAAAAAACTACTTTAAAGTTCATATGGCACCAAAAAAGAGCCTGCATCACCAAGTCAATCCTAAGCCAAAAGAACAAAGCTGGAGGCATCATGCTACCTGACTTCAAACTATACTACAAGGCTACAGTAACAAAAACAGCATGGTACTGGTACCAAAACAGAGATATAGATCAATGGAACAGAACAGAGCCGTCAGAAATAACGCCACATATCTACAACCATCTGATCTTTGACAAACCTGACAAAAACAAGCAATGGGGAAAGGATTCCCTATTTAATAAATGGTGCTGGGAAAACTGGCTAGCCATATGTAGAAAGCTGAAACTGGATCCCTTCCTTACACCTTATACAAAAATTAATTCAAGATGGATTAAAGACTTAAATGTTAGACCTAAAACCATAAAAACCCTAGAAGAAAACCTAGGCATTACCATTCAGGACATAGGCATGAGCAAGGACTTCATGTCTAAAACACCAAAAGCAATGGCAACAAAAGCCAGAATTGACAAATGGGATCTAATTAAACTAAAGAGTTTCTGCACAGCAAAAGAAACTACCATCAGAGTGAACAGGCAACCTACAAAATGGGAGAAAATTTTCGCAACCTACTCATCTGACAAAGGGCTAATATCCAGAATCTACAATGAACTCAAACAAATTTACAAGAAAAAAACAAACAACCCCATCAAAAAGTGGGTGAAGGACATGAACAGACACTTCTGAAAAGAAGACATTTATGCAGCCAAAAAACACATGAAAAAATGCTCACCATCACTGGCCATCAGAGAAATGCAAATCAAAACCACAATGAGATACCATCTCACACCAGTTAGAATGGCAATCATTAAAAAGTCAGGAAACAACAGGTGCTGGAGAGGATGTGGAGAAATAGGAACAATTTTACACTGTTGGTGGGACTGTAAACTAGTTCAACCATTGTGGGAGTCAGTGTGACTATTCCTTGGGGATCTAGAACTAGAAATACCATTTGACCCAGCCATCCCATTACTGGGTATATACCCAAAGGACTATAAATCATGCTGCTATAAAGACACATACACACGTATGTTTATTGCGGCACTATTCACAAAAGCAAAGACTTGGAACCAAGCCAAATGTCCAACAATGATAGACTGGATTAAGAAAATACATCATGGAATACTATGCAGCCATAAAAAATGATGAGTTCATGTCCTTTGTAGGGACATGGATGAAATTGGAAATCATCATTCTCAGTAAACTATCGCAAGAACAAAAAACCAAACACCACATATGCTCACTCATAGGTGGGAATTGAACAATGAGAACACATGGACACAGGAAGGGGAACATCACACTCTGGGGACTGTTGTGGGGTGGGGGTAGGGGGGAGGGATAGCATTAGGAGATATACCTAATGCTAAGTGATGAGTTAATGGGTGCAGCACACCAGCATGGCACATGTATACATATGTAACTAACCTGCACATTGTGCACATGTACCCTAAAACTTAAAGTATAACAATAATAAAATTTTTAAAAAAGAAAAAAAATTGGCATAAGTAAACATATGCTATGGTCAGCATTAAAATTTGTCTACATTTCATGCATTTTTAATGCATAAAAGCTGTATATCTTAAAAATGAGCGTGTCATAGATTTTTTTAAAAACACCAATTCCATAGCGTTTTCACTGACACAATGACTAAAATGGCAAATCATTCTTCCTTTTCAAAAGCTAACGATAACATGAACAAGGATGGAGAAATACGGGATTTGAATTCCTAATTCCTTAATGTCTTGAATTAGAGAATTAAATCTCCATAAGGAAAGGGTAGCTGAAGAGCTTTCTCAAGGCAATGAGCCTGGGAAAACACGGCACTGTGCAAACAGCGTGATGTCATTATCAGATGGCTTCATTCTTCAGTTTATGACTTCTCTTTCACTTCCTAATTATTCTCTTCCATGTGTGCCAGTGGAAGACTAGGTAGGGTTACAAGATCTAATAATGTTGTTGACATAGAGTCAGCCCTCAATAAATATTTGCTGAGGGCCAACTAAATAGCTGCTAAATAAATATTTGTTTATTCATACTGGCTATTTGAATAAACCAATTGATTGAGTAGAATTAGTTCAACCACACAAAAAAGAGTGTTACCATCCCCTCTGACATGGAAAATGTTCTGAGCTCCATTTTCATTCTGTTTATGTGAACTTTAAGTGTCTTACTGTGGGACTGCTGAAGTTCTGTGAAAAAAATACATCTTACAGATCATATTCAACTACAAAAGAAACTTGTCAGTTAGAGAATTTTATTCTTAAAATGCCAAAACACCTGTCTGTTTTGAAAGCTAACCTATAAACCTTTTCCTTTGTAGATTATATTTCATTATGCTGTTTTGATTAGAACTCTGTTTTACTACACCCCAGGGTGTCAGCATGAAGAGTGAGGCTGAAATAAAATTCTGATTCATGGACTAATGAAAGTCTTGATACTTCACTTCCAACATGACTTTTATCTTCACTCTGGAGCTCTCACTCAAAGAGCTAAAAGGTCTTTCTGGGCTCAGGCATTCTATATTGTCTCTTTCTTCCACAGTCTAGATGCCAACGTTTGTAATTGTGCAGCAGATGGATATCAAAAACATACAAATTAGATACAAATGGGGTCATCTTTGGCCTCTCCAACTTGGCCCATTCTTTTTTCATCAACAGCAAAGGTGCCCCGTTTCAGCACACACTTCCCATTTGTCAGTCACTGGCTTCTCTTGTTTTAGGTGTCCTCTTTGATAAGGGGGGACAAGCAATCAAATCCAACAAGAAAGGTTTTGGCCCTTATTTTCTCCTGATGAAATTTGCACAAATATTAAAAGAAATATTTTGGCTGTGTGGACACAGTACACAAATGCAGACTTCTTTTTTTTTTGAAGGACTGTATCTGGTCAAAGTCCACAGGATGGTTTTAACCTAGTCCTTGGATTAGAGAAATCCTAAAACTCATACAGGACTCTTAGGTGTTTACTTCATAGTATCATGTAAAGTCAGTAAGCATTAAGTCAGAAACAATGGGTGAGGTAAGGTATTATATTAAATTAAGTGGTAAAAACAGCACAGAATGTGGAATTCGAAGTTCTGTTCTCGATTTTCAAGCACTGTCCATCAGTTAAAATTAATTAGATGTGTGACTTTTTCAGAAATTTGACCTCTTCATCCTTAAAACTGAGAATATGTATTTATACCTAATAATATCAAGAACAACATAATTACTATATTTACTTCACAAGATTATTTAGAAACTCAAAGAAGATAACAGTTGTGCAATAATTTATGACCACAAAGTACTATTATTATGGCAGCACTAACTCATAAACAAGAAGCCATCACATTTGTTGACCCTACAAAAGCACTGTACCTTCCAATAATTCTAGATACCTGGGAATGTGGCATGATTTCAGTATCCATGCTGCAGGATCATACGCCAGGGAATGCACACGATCCAAGACAATCTCTTCAGTAGCAAATTCATCATGGTCAGAGGTAAAGGCACGGTTAGAAGCTAACGTAGTCATGTGTAACACCATAATTAGATTGCTTGAAATTGACCTATGTCCAGTGCCAATATTTCCTAGGTTCTTTTAGGATTGTCCATAGTTTATTGCAAATTTGAGAAAATGGAATGAAGATAATATGTACCGTACACAACTTATGGGAAATGTAAACCCACAACGTGGTACATTTGCTGTGAAGTCGGTCTGGATCACTTTCAAGGACTCAGAGGTGGGTAAGCCTACACAAGACTATTCTACATAAGTGAAAACTAACTTCAAGGAGCACCTGGTGAAGTGAGGAAGGCCTAGGGCTTGGGAGTGTTTAAACAGAAACTAAATAACCCTTGGTAAGAAATGTTACAGGAGGGGCTTAATCTTTTGGTAGGACGTTGGGCCACCTTTGAGGGTTTTGAGTCAGTCTCTGTGACTCAGTGACGTTGCTTGTTTGATCAGTTTGTGTAACTAGACACTGCAACTAATGAAGTAAATAACACATATACATTAACTGAAAATTTTTCCAAGATTCAGATGTCAAATTTTATACCGTGTAACTTCTCTTAGACCACTTCTTTTGACATTTCTATAATCTAAAGACAGTATCTGCCTAAATCTTCCCCAAAAACAATAATTTTAAAGTTTGATATCCAAAATTTAAAAAGATACAGCAATTATTCTCACACACTCTTAATATTGGAGGGAAATTAGGAGGCTTGAAAAATGCTTATCCCTTTCTGGTTTGGTACCTCTGGTAATTCTTCTAGGAACTTATTCTAAAAATGGTCAAAACATACACAAAGTTTATATATAAAGATACTCAATTGGGAGTTATTTATACTGGTTAAAATGTTTTGTCCTGTTTTGAGATGGAGTTTCACTCTTGTTGCCCAGACTGGAGTGCAATGGCATGATCTTTTTTCACTGCAACCTCCACCTCTGCCTCCTGGGTTCAAGCTATTCTCCCGCCTCAGCCTCCCAAGTAGCTGGGATTACAGGCACCTGCCATCACACCTGGCTAATTTTTGTATTTTTAGTAGAGATGGAGTTTCACCATGTTAGTCAGGCTGGTCTCAAACTCCTGACCTCAGGTGATCCACCCACCTCGGCCTCCTAAAGTGCTGGGATTACAGGCAGGAGCCACTGCACCCAGCCTAAAATTTTAAAATAAACTTAATGACCAAAAATAAGGGATTAGTTAAATTATGCACATTTATATAATGAAATAATCTGCAGCCTATTAAAAGTCATGTTTTATAAAACTTTATTAAAAGAAATGCTCATGATATAATAAATTTTAAGAATATGTCTAAAAGCAATGTATATTGTGTGATCTCATTTTTATTTTATATTTGTATAAAAAAATGACATTTCCTCTGGTTTTTTCTTTGTGCACACACACACATACACACAGATACACACACACACAGACACACACACACAGGCTAGAGAAAATATGCCAAAATATTAGTAGTAATTGCTATCTCTGAATGATAGAATTAGGCATGATTGTTCTTTTATTCCTCATGTTTTACAGAATTTTCCAACTTTCTACTATGAACAAATACTTTTGTAATAGGGAAAATCATAAATGTTATTTCCCTTTTAAAGCTCTTCAAATAAGTTCTTCTGAATTCTACGGCTACCATTTAATTCAATAAACACATTCTGAGGATTAAGTTGGGCCAGTGTTTCATCATTACTATCAAAATAAGAGAGAATGATGGAGACAAAAAACTTCATATGATACACTTTGATGTGTTACATAATACAATGTTTAAATATAATTATATTATTAAACATAATACTTAGAATAATTAAATATATAATTATTGCTGAGTTGCTCTGTTTTATTTATTTACTTATTATTTTTTTTGAGACAGGGTCTCACTCTGTTGCCCAGGCTGGAGTGCAGTGGCACAGTCATGGCTCACTGCAGCCTCAATCTCCAGGGTTCAAGTGATCCTCCTTCCTCAGCCTCCCAAGTAGCTGGGACTGCAGCCGTGAGCCACCATGCCTGGCTAATTTTTGTACATTTTGTAGAGACAGGGTTTTGCCATGTTGCCCAGGCTAGTCTTGAATTCCTGGGCTCAAGTGATCCACCTGCCTTGGCCTCCCAAAGTGCTGGGATTACAGGCATGAGCCATGAACCCGAGGGGCTCTGTTTAATTTATATTCACAATTTAAAGATTTATACTATATGACACGTAATAAGGTACTTGTATTGTTTCCCATCATATTCTATTCTTTGTACATAATCAACACTCAGTATTTCTTAAGGAAAGAACAAAGGAAGGGAAAGAGTAACGATTAAATGTGTTCCTTATAAAAATGAGTATAGTTCCCTACTATGCTATTTCTATGAAAAACTTAAATTTGACATCACTATTTTAGCATTTGTCCTATTTTTTCAGAATATATTCCACAGAACGAGACCAAAAAAAAAATGGTGATTCTCCAAAGGCCACCAGTGAAGCAGGGACGGAAGTTTGTAGATATCACCCCAAACACACTTCGGCTCCAGGAGGCCACCTCAACAAATCCTGTGTTCAGTTTGGAGATGGAGACTTTCTTCACCATTTGACTTGCTCAGTACGACCTTGAGAAAAGGGAAGGCTGCAGCTGAGCTGCTGGTCCTGAGGTCCCTCGCCTGCCTGGCCACTGCATTCCTCCCACTGCCTCCCTTGTCGCTGTGGACCCATCAGACTGCTGCCTCTGCTGATTAGTTACGCAAGACCAACAGTGGTTCTGGAGAGACAAACTAACAAATTACACAGATTTAGCACATAAGTGTGGAAAACAAAAAATTCAGGGCAGAGCTTGGTTTAGGCAGCCTTTTGGTAAACAAATACAGTCAAATCTGTTTCGGATGATTATCTACAGAGTTGGACGCCATGGGAAAGTCAATCCTTTCATAAAAAACATGACTCAAAAGCTCATTAACTATTTTGGAAACGAAAGACTCAGTAAACTCATAAACTTTAATGAAAAAATTAACATATTAGGTTTTTTTAATTTAATAATATAATGTCCCTAAAGTTCCATGATATTTCTGAAGAAATTGCTTTGTATGAAGTCACACTGTTGGGGCTCAAGCTAAAAGCCATCAGCCAACCTCCATGGAAATCAAACACTGGTTTGAGTGGTGGCTTGGGAGAAATACACACCAACAATCAACATGTCCTGTCTCAGTATGATGTACCTGAGCGTCCTGTCTCAGTATGATGTACCTGAGCGTCCTGTCTCAGTATGATGTACCTGAGCGTCCTGTCTCAGTATGACGTACCTGAGTGACCCGAATCTTTAAGAGGCAAGAAGCAACTTGGTATGTGGTTCATGTTTTTAAGGAGAAGGGATGGTTTCTCTCCAGGGCTGATAACAGTTAACAGGCTGAAGATAACACAGAAAATAGGAAAAGCTGCCCTTCTCCTAAATGTTCCATTAAA
Organism: Pongo pygmaeus; assembly: GCF_028885625.2. Classification (NCBI taxonomy): domain Eukaryota; kingdom Metazoa; phylum Chordata; class Mammalia; order Primates; family Hominidae; genus Pongo; species Pongo pygmaeus. The sequence continues at coordinate 203,286,494 of NC_072376.2, forward strand.
AGTGAAAAGCTTCGCTGCTATATGCAATTGGTTTTGAAATCTCCATGACTGGAAGTCAGAAATGTTAGAAGTTAATACACCATTCAGGGACCAAGTGGATTTCTGATGTTCAGAGAGGATGTTTTCAAGGTGAATCCAAAGCCTATAAACAAACAAAAAACACTCCATCAGCTATATCAGAAACCTTATCCATTATCAGAAAACTTACCCGTATAAATTCTTCATTGCTTAAAATGACAGACTGAAAGCAAAGCCACATGTTGCTTGCTTCATTGCCTGTTGTGGCAGCTTTTAAATCCCTGCCTTCCTAGGAACTGACCTCATAAGAAAATCTTATAAGACTGTCCTGTGGGGAAATCCTCATAACATTTGGGTTAATGCGCTTACACTGCAGGAGAGGTCACCAGGAACATCCAATCATCAGAAAGTCCTACGGGGACGTAATGTTAGCTGGGTCATGGAAGGATCTCTCTCAACACACATCTGGGGTGTTTTGTGGCATATTCTATAGCAGGCCATGTGGCTTAACAGTTAAAATATAGGGCTGAAAGTTACAAGGGTTGGGGGATCATATAGCAGCTGAGCTATTGCCTGACGCGCTGACCCTACACAACTCATGAGTTCGTGGTACTTCAGTCAGTTTAGCTGTAAAATTGGGCACAAAGGCCAGCTTTTACCAAAACCAGATGTTGGACTCCAGCTCTGTTCCTCAACTAATATCTTTTTTTAACGTGGCTGTCAAGTCTCAATGTGTGTGTGTGTGTGTGAGTGTGTGTGTGTAGCAATATATATAGAAAGGCAAAGGCAAACTGGAGCCTACTCTCCGAGTAAGACTGGGAGGGATGAGCAAGGTCCAAGAATGCTGGCCCTGACCCATTCCATATCCTAGCCTCTCCCACCTGGCCAGGCTCATGTCTGTCACAGAAGTTGCAGCAGCTTGTGCACATTCAGAGCCTACTGTTTGGAATAAGTTAATATAACTAGAATCATTTTTACATATCCCTAAGAGAGGCCCTTAATGGGTATAAGTCATGGAAGAGCCACAAATCCCAGCATATAGATTCATACTGACCCTCCTTAGCCCACTACTTTTCTAGGTTGTGGGTCTCTACCACAGAAATAGTTGGTAGACATCAGTTTCCTCCTCTTGAGAACAGTAGAAACTCTTTTAGCTGACTTTCTCTGAAGTCAGCTCCCCCAGTTAGCCAAGCTCCCACTTCCTCTGCAAAGCATGTTGAATAATGCTGTTTCTGGATCCCAAGCACCCCAGGATACGTGCTCCCCTCTCCCCTCCCAGTTGCTGTTTGGGTACCACGAGTCAGTTTACTGTACCATGTACCATGCGTCAGTTTACCAAGCCCATTTACGACAGTTGCCATCATAATTATCTAAAGAACTATTACTGAAACTCAAGTAAGAGTGCACAAAGAAATTTATTGTTTCCTATTCATTAAAAAACTGAAGTGATTATTTTGAAATAGCTCAGTAGGGGTGAGTTCCTATTAAAAACAGTTATAAAATTACATAAAACTCCATAAGGGTTTTGCCTTCAGGATGCTCTACAAGTATCTTTAAATTCTCACTCCATTTGAAAGAAATGGATAATGCATTAGAGTTGTGCTTTCTGGAAGGAAGACAATTAGGATTACAATCAGCCAACCCACCATGACAGAAAAGGCCTTGGATCCATGTGAAAAGTTAGCAACAATCTATTGTATGTTTCTAAAGAGCTGGAAGAGAGGACTTGAGATGTTCCCAACACATGGAAATGATAAATATTCAAGGTGGTGGACGCTCTAAATACCCAGACTTGACCATCGCACATTCCATGCATGTAGCAAAATGTCCCAGGTGCCCCATAAATACGTACAAATGTTACATATTAATTTAAAAGATTGACAAACCGATATATGTGTACACGTTTAAAGTTCAAATAATAGATGCGTATAATAGGTATTTACATGCATAAATAGGTATGCCTATATTTTTATATATATATACATACACACACTAGCACCTACACTTTACATATCAAGTGACTGTTGATTAATCAACAAATAATCCTAATCTTGTCAATCAAGATAACTTTTGTACTATTTCATTATTTTCCTAATTAGTATTCTCCAATTACTAGTGAAGAAGCAAGTCTGTGGTTTCTGACTTTCTTTCTTTCAAGTGTCTCTAACTGTCATTGGCCCATGCAGATTTCACTTGAGCTGTGAACTGAGGTTTTCAGCCCTCACTGGAGCCAGATGGCAGAAAGATTGTTGGTGGGGCTCTAAGCCAGGCAGAAGGCACCCTGCTCTGGGGCACAGCTTTGTTTAATACAACAGCTCCCCTGTGCCCAACATTCATACTGCCCCAGGAAGTCATGCCAAAGCCCAATCCTGCCAACATTCATGATGCAGAGAAAGAAGCCACAGCCTAATCCAACTGGACCAAGCACCCATAGTCTCTCCTTCACTGACTACAGCAAAGCAAGGGCCAACTGGAACATTCAAAACCAGACGGTCGACGATCCTGTCAACTGGAACAGCATATTTTAATAGAAAATATAGTTGATTCCAAAATCCAAGAGCTACCCATCTGTACTCTCAACCAGAAATATAAACAAACAAAAGGATCATGCATTTTATTAATCTTTTTGAAAACTACTGACTCTTGGCTGATAGTGGGTAAGGACTCATATTTTGTCAGTAGTGGCCAAAAAATGACAATATTTTAATAGTAAAAAACTCAGCCTGAGATGTTGTTAGGGAAAGAAAAAGATTGTCTCCCAGTTCTAGTGATCTGTAGGATCCCAGATCTAGTGATCCTATAGGAACGTTTAAGACAGTGAAACATGAAGAGTTAATGGTCACTCATCATAAGAGGACACACAAGGAAGAAATTCTACAGACAACAGCAAAAAGAAATGCTCTTGTGGGGTGAAACTACACTGTCCATGGACTTTTACCACTGCTTTGTGGAGAATTGTTGTGAAAATATAGAATAAGTAGCTGCAGGAATTCTCTCATCAGACACTATTATGCCAGCTCCCAAGTGACATTAGTGTACAGTGCCAAATTTGGAACTAAGGGAAAAAAAACACTTATTTGAGAAAATATTGACATTTACAGGTAGTTACATTACATTTAGCAGCTTGTTGTGCCTTTGATCATCTATGAGCTGCCTAAAGCAGTTTGCTGCTGTATGGAAAAATCTAGACCCAGAGAACCAAAGATATTGTAACATGAGCCAGAATGACATTATCACTGAGAACGCAGCAACATGCGGTGAGAGGAGTCGGCCTGCCTGAGAAACTCAAGATCTCCTTGGAAATGCCTTCTTTTTCTTTAGACATAGTCACTGACTCTTTCTAGCTTGTCTCAAGGTGAGACTTCATCCCAGGTATTTCTTGTGAAGTAAGATTGTTTCACCAGAACCTGAAACATTTTTCCATCACACATTGCCTCACAGTATGTGACAATAAAATGGACTTCAGTCATGTTATTTACATGGAAGAACTGGGCTTGGCAAATTTGCTATGTTCTGTATGAAACCAAGTATACCTTTTAAACTACCTAAGAGTTTGATCTATTACAAATATAACAGGACAAACTCTTTTGACCCATGGTTAAACAAAGTTCTCCAAGACTGGAATTTAAAAGGACACTGCATAAATTCTGTGGTGAGTTGAGACCTTTAGATATCAAGTCTCAGCAAAGTCAAGTCTCCTTCTCACTGTCTCCCAGGCGGAGATTCAAGAATGAACGTGTTGGCTGGGCACGGTGGCTCATGCCTGTAATCCCAGCACTCTGGGAGGCTGAGGCGGGTAGATGACCTGAGGTCAGGAGTTCCAGACCAGCCTGGTCAACATGATGAAACCCCATCTCTACTAAAAATACAAAAATTCACTGAGTGTGGTGGGGGCACCTGTAATCCCAGCTACCCGGGAGGCTGAGTCAGGAGAATCACTTGAAACTGGGAGGTGGAGGTTGCAGTGAACCAAGATTGTGCCATTGCACTCCAGCCTGGGCAACAAGAGTGAAACTCTGTCTCAAAAAAAAAAAAAAAAAAGAAAGAATGAGCATGTTGAGGTGACGCATTCTAGCATGGACCTCCCATTATGGTAGATTATTCAGTCCAGCTTAGCAACTCATTTTATCCCAGGAACAAGGGACTGAATTCTATGTGGGTCACATTTGTACAGCTAAAAACCCCTGTGATCACCAGATAATAATGCATCCTTATGTTCTGCACAGTCTAGTTGTATGTAGTGGGGACACGTGATCACCTTCTCAGCCTTGGTTTTTTTTCTCTCTAGCCAATGGACTTCAGACTGTCAGAGAATCTTCACTTTAGACTGAATACAAATCACCTGCAGAGTTTCGTATACATACAGATGCAGTAGGTCTAGGATGGAGACCAGATCTCCTGTGTTAAAGAACCTTCCAGGTGGTTTGGACACCAATGGGGTGTAAACCACACTGCTGAACCAGAGAGAGATGATGACTTTGAACTCTGAAGGACCATCTCAGTTCTAAAGCATCTAGCACCAGAGTCAGCCCCCAGCAAATTGAGAAACTAGACTTTGGGCTCAGGAAATACCTCCCTGGGTCAAAGTAAACCAAGTTAAGGTGGCAAATTTCCCCCCAAAGTTCTTGTTATTGTCAGCAGCATCAATAGGAATAGGGTATTTGTTCAGCAGCCCTGTTACATTCCCAAAGGTAGATTGCAAAAGTCACGTGGCTGTGTCATTTAAATTTCAGAAATACAAGAGAGTTGGAGCCATTTATATTAGAGTCAGTTTTGTCAAAACAATTTATGGTACATCTCACACCCTGCATGTTTTATAAAATCCTTTCTATAGAAACGGAGATTATTGTGAACCAACCTACCACAGCATTGCCTACTACCAGTGACTGCATTTTGTGATATATTAAGTTATCCTGGTTGGAATTCTACTGTTGATTGTCTAGTGCTATATCCAGTAACAAATCACATGTATGTTATAGGACATCCAGACTGATGTGGGCTCAGAAGGCACCTGCATAAAGTTTTTCAAAGGAACAGTCATAAGTTTTACTAGATGTGACAAAACTTATAAAAGTTAAATAATGTCACGCTTTATAAGCATTTCATTTAATACAACTGAACACATGGAGGGCATTGAGGATAATATTTAATTTTTTCCATATGTGGATTTAATACCACAGAGAAGTTCTAGTCCCAGATTGCTAATTTTCCACCATGTGGTAGCCATTTAGTTGTATTTTTTAAAACACTTACCAAATTACAGAGTCGAGTTTCAGAGGCAGCAGCTATGAGGAGGTTTAGGGTGCATGGTATCCCTTTGGCTTAGCCCTGGGTCTCATGAGGAGGCAGTAAATCATGACAGTATTTTTATGACAGCACTCACTGCTTTTCATAAGAATGAATGTGAGTTTGCAAAGCCACATGCTAATGCACTTCTAAAAATAGATTTGATGAATGGGACTCCTTCGAATTCTGACCAGTTTTAGCCACCTATTGGAATGCAGACCAGCACGGAAGATTCAGCTTTTTCAGACATGTCTATGAATTATAAGGCTTTCAAAAAAATTTTTACTCTGGAAAAGTGAGCTGGATCCAGAGTTTTAATTGCTGATTCTTCAAAGTGAGACTCCAGATATGTCATTTAGCCTCTTCTTTGCTTGTGTATATTCATATCTTTAATTGGGACAATATTTTCCTTCATTTTCATAGCAAAGAAAAGAACAGTCTTAGATAGTCAGGTTAGAGGAACAACACCTCCCAATACCAGCTACAGTTTATCTTCTATGACCATAAACAGGGAATTGAATCTTCTAGACAAGAAAGACCAAACGTCTCTCTATTTATTCATTTTCTGTCTTATTCTAAAATAGCTTTGAGTAGCTGAATCAGTGTCTTGAAGAAATTCTTAGAAAGAGACAAAACCCTATTGGCAGGGTATTTGGGTCGGCAGGTGAAGGCACATATTCACGCCCAGCACCACCATCTAATGTGATAAATTCACAAGAAGGTGCTGTGAAACTTTAACGCTCCATCCAAATGTTAGTGATCATTATTAACTCAGTGAGACTGACCAGAAACCTGGAACCACTGGTCAGAGCCGACATCTGGATTCGATGGTCAGAAATAAGGACACCATGCTGTATACCTATTTGATGATTCATGTCTATCTGGCCCAGGATAAGAGATACCCTTTCAAAATCATCAACCCCTGGGCAGATATGTTTTATCTCCCTGAACCGATTACAGTTAATTCTCCCGGGTTCACATAGTTTGGGACCAAGTCTATTTCACACAAAACTGAATACTCCAGACAACGTACCTAGGAAAACTTAAAAATGCATACATGGGACTCTCCACGGAGCCTCGTAACACAGCGTGGGTGATGGGCACAACTGTCTGACTTTCAGGTTTGCAAAACTAGTGGGCGCAGCCATCAGAACCCCAGAGTGGGAGACTGTCCAGTGAGAGAGACTGCCTGCCAGAATTCTGGAGTGATCTCTCGGCCAAAGAGTATTTAATGGAATCAAAAGTCATACACACTTTTACTCAGGCAAAGAAAAAGTGGCATCTCATTTTCTATGACTAATTGACACTCTCACCCAGTCTCATGGGGCTGGCTACCAGAGGGAGTTGGAGTGAAACGCTTTCAACTTTCCATTTAATGGTGTCTCATTCTCTTACACTTCAAAAAGTCTCCTAGCAACTGGCTGTGTCTCTTGGGGTAAAAATTCTGACTTTCAGGTATCCACAGCAGTGGCCCAGGCAACAGGCATATGCGATGTGAGGAAGAGGCTTTGAGTCTGCATGGGTCCTTTGAGTCTTCGCTAATTTCTGCTATAGAGCCACCAGCTGGCCACGTTTCCTGGGGCCTGGTAGATTCTGCTAAGGCATACCTGGTGAGGTTGTCTTTACTTTATTTTCTGGGACAGTGCCTTGTGCGGCTGTGGGCCCTTTCCCCATCACCTCACCCCAAATCTCTTCCGTGGCCATGTCCGTCTCCTGGAGGGCTGTTTGTGCTGTGACCTTTGCAGCAGGGTCACACCCATTTACCACGGTGGCCCCTGCAAGAAAGGCCTCAGCTCCCAGCAGAGCTGGTGACCGGGGACCTCCCCTGTGCCCTCAGGGCCCCAGCAGGCTAACCAGGCTCCCTCTGCCCTGCCATAGCATGTTCCCTCTGTGATCGCAGCCCTATCCCACCAAAGTTCAAAACAGCGAACAGGAGAACAGGCCTCCTGCCATGGGCTGTCCCTCAGCCTCGACTCCTCTGTGAGATTTCAGCCGGGAGTGGGACCCACGATGCTCATTCGCCGTCTACCTGCCTCTCTCTCCCTTACCCGGCTGCGATGCTTGTCTGTGTCTACCTGCCTCTCTCTCCTTTACCTGCTGCGATGCCTGGCTGCATCTACCTGCCTCTCTGTCCCTTACCCTGCTGCGATGCCTGGCTGCGTCTACCTGCCTCTCTCTCCCTTACCTGGCTGCATCCACCTGCCTCTCTGTCCCTTACCTGCTGCGATGCCTGGCCGTGTCTACCTGCCTCTCTCTCCCTTACCCGCTGCAATGCCTGGCCGTGTCTACCTGCCTCTCTCTCCCTTACCTGCTGCGATGCCTGGCTGCGTCTACCTGCCTCTCTCTCCCTTACCTGCTGCGATGCCTGGCTGCGTCTACCTGCCTCTCTCTCCCTTACCTGCTGCGATGCCTGGCTGCGTCTACCTGCCTCTCTCTCCCTTACCCTGCTGCGATGCCTGGCCATGCTGTAAGGATTCTCCACCTCCTCTGCAGCAGGGAAAGGACTTCCCTAAGGTTGGACTCTGGTTCCCTCCATCCTATTGCTCACAATACACCTCTGTGATCCAGGCTGGTCACGGATATGCTAATAAAGTGAAAGAAATTTAGAAAACTCATTTCCACCTCTCTAGCCCCTGGCTTTTCAGCTTGAGGCAGACTCCACAGCAGGGGCATGTCACACAGACTCAGGAGGCAGCTGAGAGGTGCTCATGTAGGCCCAATAGGGGATAATTTGAACACCAAAATAATTAAGGACAGTAACAAATTACAGGCCATTTATAAGATCTTGTTAATGAGTCCAAGCCAATAATCAATAGGTAAACAAATCAGTGCAGGGAAAAGAAGGATCTCACAGTAGAATGCTAAGCGTCGACTGGGAAACGTGAAGAAGCAACCGTCACTTCGCAGCCACCGTGGTAAACTTCAGTTCAGGCACCAACAGAGGCCAAATCTAGGGGGAGATTTTCATGTGATTTGCATAGTCTCCCAGAGATTAAAGTGATTCAAGTTACCATCAACATTGAAGAACAGATGAACATCGCGTGCCCCTAGAGAAAAACACACATCACTTCTGGCCCGGAATGAGGAACCAGAATCTAACCACGCGGAGCCGTCGGACAAACACAAACCACACGGAGCCGTCGGACAAACACAAACCACGCGGAGCCGTCGGAGAAACACAAGCCACGTGGAGAAACACAAGCCACGCGGAGCCATCGGACAAACACAAGCCACACGGAGCCGTCGGACAAACACAAGCCACGCGGAGCCGTCGGACAAACACAAACCACACGGAGCCGTCGGACAAACACAAGCCACGCGGAGCCATCGGACAAACACAAGCCACGCGGAGCCGTCGGACAAACACAAGCCACGCGGAGCCGTCAGACAAATTCAAAATGAGAAACCATGTCTCTTTCTGAATCGGACTGTATTCTTCAAAACGTCCATGTCATAAAAGGCAAAAATAGGCTTCTGAAATGTTCCAGGAGGCTAGAAAAACGCATGACAATCTCTTCCTAGACTGGATCACGTACAGGAGGCAGAAAAAAGGCTGGGAAGGACTTTATGGGGTCAGTTGACAAAAATGGAACTCCGATGGTAGTTGGATAGGATCACTGTAGCAACATTAACTGTTCTAAAGAGATATCCTTATTCTTCAAAAATAGACACTGAAGTTTTAGGGCCATGATGAATGCAATTTACTCTGAAATAGTACAGGACAAAAATACCAAGAAAAAATTAAAATATGCATAAAACATACATAAGTAAAAATAGAGAGGGCAAAAGTAAAAAGAGAGAGATAAAAAAAGCAAATAAGAGAGAAAAAGGAAAATAATGCTAAAAGTAGATTAATCTGGGTAATCAAGTGTCCTATGTACTATTCTTACTTTAGTAATTTTTCTGTAAATGTGAAACTATTTCCAAATCAAAGTTGTTGTTGTTGTTGTTAATTTCTGTCTTTCCCTTACATGTATTGTATAACTTGGTGGTTTTATTGCAACCTGTAATTTCTGAAAATATTAGACTGGTCGATGAATAAATAAAATAAATTTTATGATGCTTTCAAATAATCTTTAACAAGAAAAAAGTATAGGTAAGGAGCAAAGTAAACATTTGAAAAATAAACTACAGATTTACATATAAAAGCATGATCACTGATTTGATCAGGAAAAAAGCTAAATAAAACTGTGAAAAATGCAAAATTTTTGTCAGTTTAAAAATATAAAGGAATATTTTCTTTAGCTAAAATTAGGCACCGAGTGAGATTATAAAACATATTTTCACATCATATTTTTTCAAAATTGTGTTTTTAATTCACAGATATTTCTAGACTGTCAAAATAGAACAAAATTTATTTCTATAGGGGATAAAGTTGTTAGTGTAAACACAATACATGATTTTTTTTTTTTAGGCAGTGGGAATGCTATTGTTTTCTCTGAATTCATAGGCAAGTTATAATAACCTCCTCTTTTCGATTCTATTAAGTTTTAGAGTTTTGTTTCAGTAACTTAAAACTTCTTTTCAGATTTTTGGTGAACCTTTTATTTTCTCTCTTCAGATGCCTGGTATCTTTATGTATTTTCAAAAGAGAAGCTGAAGATGTACTGAATTTAATGTTTAAATAAAGAAAATGTCTTACTATTCTAAATCTTGTGTTCTAGCAGGATAAACACTTTAAAGAAATGCAATGGAACTCTTTCAACAGAATTTCCGGGTCCAAAAGGTAGGTGGTGATTATTTTGGGGAGAGGTTTCTTGCAACTGGAAATTATGCCAGGTAAAGCCTACTCCCAATTTCTTAAGGGCTATCCTGTGGTTATTGCCTGTAAGACAGCTGACAAATAAACTGGCTTAAAAGAAAAAAGCTAAAATAAAATATGTCAAAAAGCTAAAATATAACATAAACACATAAAATGTAAAACTAACACAAAGCACAAGTTTGTAAGTAGCCTTTGGACAAAGCCTGCATTTCTTTGCCACATGAAATAGAACATGAAAGCACGATAATTCCTGCTTAAACAAAGATCGAGGTTCCTTTAGATCTCTGTGACAAAATCTCACCCACTCTCACTTCCACAAGCAGCACCGTTTTCTGTGGAACTGAGGAGATGCCTCCATCTGAGCAACAACATCTACCTTCTGACCTTCCCCACTTGAACCTCCCTGGCACCATGTCTCCCTGAGCTGTCAACAGTACAGCACACTCCCAGTCACCCACTGAAAATGCAAAAATCTCTTTTAAAGAAAAATAGGAAGACACAAGCTCACTGTGAGCTGGTAAACTTTAGATACATAGAATCCTTATCTGGTGACATAACTTGTAACCTGATTCACTTGAACACCGAGAGCCATGAACAGTCTACAAGGGCCCTTCAGGGAATGAGAAAAGGTTCTCTTTAGACAGAAGCAATCCTCCAGCACCTTCTCCAATTCTGTGGGTTTGCTCCGTGTGATAGCAACTGGAGCTGTGGTTGTCTGGGGTTCAACTGGGCTGAAATACGCGAAATGCTTCACTCACGTGATTGGCATTGGTGCTGGCCATCAGCTGTGAGCTCATCCAGGGCATCTAAGGGAGCATTTCCATTCCCTTCTACATGGCCTCTCCCTGCGTCTTGGACTTCTTACAGTATGGAGACAGGTTCCCAAGACTGAGGATCTCAAGAGCAAGCATTCCAAGAGAAATGAAGTGGCTGTCACTTAAGGCTTGGGCTTAGGAGTTCCAAATGCCATCTCTGTCACATTCCATCCTAAAGCAGTCACAAGGCCAGCTTGGATTCTAGTGACGGGAAATCTGTTCTTTTGACAGGATAGGCAGGAAGCATATGCAGAGAGAGGTGGAATGTTGTGGACCGTCTCAGGAGACCAGCTACCACACTGCACAGCTGACATCGGGCAGCCCTGCCCAAGCCCAGCGGCCTTGCTGATACCCATGTCCTCAGATGATCTGTTTTTGGTTTTGCTTTTGTTATTTTTGCTAGGTTCACAGTCAAATCAGGATAAGTCCGAACTCTCCCAAATCACCCGATCCTCAACCTCATTGTTCTGGCAATCTAAAAAGGAATCATGGTCTACCTACTCACATTTAAATACACATTTTAAAAATAATTCTTTCCTTAAAGCCGATCTTTAAATCAATCATCCTTCTGCATTTTAGCTGTCTGGATGCCAGTCTTATCTTTCCCCTATGGTCTTCTCATTTCCCAGTCATTATAAATTAGCGTGTCAAAAATTCACGTTGCTGTAGCACAACATCACATCCATAATGTAATTCGTGCCCTCAATGAACGAGTTATGCTTCAAAGGCAGATGTCATTAGTAAGTAGTGGAATTTCACATGTGGTTAAAACTTCTTTTTGCCGGTAAAAATAAAACACGAGTCATACTTTAGAGCCATTTTTAACCTCTTATAAAATACAAAAGGTAAGGCAGAAAAGGAGGAAACGATGTTTCTAATCTCTGTTTAATCTATTCCCACTGCGGGCAAATCACTTTTCCTTAGATTTACAAGTTTTCCTATAAATGTGTGACACTGCCTTTGAGTAATTGCTACCCAATAAGTAGCTCTAGCTTCCTCCATGTTTTATTACTGAGAGACAAAACCTTCACCAAATAGACTCATTTCTAGTTGGGAGTCATCCTCAGGGTGTCTGTGAGGACTTTGCTGGGTGCCAGGTCAGAAATGAATGAGCTTTGGCAGAGACTCTGCAGGTGGCCTAATCTAGTCCACATGATGCTCCAGGGAAAGACAAAACCCTCTTACAAAGCAACCTTCTCTTCCAGAAAGGGGGACTATCCCCCAGGGTGGCCATGCCAGACACCTAGTGGGCTCGGATGCTCAGAGAGTAATTGGATGTCAACTACCTGTTTAAGCACCATCTGCCTCTGACCACCAGATATGACAAGCTGTAATATATTATTTAAAAATTGTAGAGTTAAGAGGGTGATAAGTAGAGAAACAACTACAAAAGGAATATTCTTATAGATAGACCAAGTGCTAACAAGAGTTACATGGGAAAAAAAGACATGGTTGAAGTTAGAAGGTGTCAGTAGAAGTGTAATTAACACAGCCCTATAATAATTTTTAACATCAGAACTGGACTATATATGTTGTCATGTTCCTTTTCTTATATAATCCTCATATACTTCACTCTCTTTAAAATAAGTCTGAATTTTTGTATTAATTTCATTTTTAAAGCATTTTCATATTTTTTTCATGCAGCCTTGAGAAGACATGAGGACAGGAATTATTATTCCCATTTTACAATGAAGAAAGCTGAAACCAAAAGTCTTCTTAGATTCTGACCTTTAACATTAGCTCTCCAAACATTCCCTTAAAGGACCAAGTCTAAGCAATTTCAGCAAGAAAATGAGTTTGCACAGATACTAAATTTGCTTTTTTACTGTTTTATCATATACTCAAAACAGAATGGAAAAAGACATCTTGAAACAAATTAAAATACAGTCAGCCCTCCCTATGCATGGGTTTCTCTCATCCTTGGATAGAAACTCACAGATATGGAGGGTCAACTGTGCTATTTTCCATCTGGCTTCAACCACCTACAGATGGGGAGCCTGGGGACACAGAGAGCTGCCTGTATATTTGCCTCATGTGGACACTGGGAATCAGACCTCCTCCTATGTTGAAAGGAAATTATTCCATTTAAGAAGAAAACAGTGTCTTTTAAAATAAATGTAACTATGGAAAAGCACAAGGTGTCATAATTACCAGTAACATCCTTTTATGAGATAAAATGTCTTAATAGGCATCAAGAAAGTAGATCAATGTCCACTTCTCAGTGACTGCAATTATATTCAGTGACAAGATTAAGTGAAGTAACTAATTATTTATTGTATTTAAAATGCTGGTATCACAACTTGGATAATGTATTTTTAAAGGGGGATAATGCACTTTTAAGTTCTAAATTAATATTTGCAAAGAACTTAGAGACCCCTGTGATGTGCAAGTTGGATTTATACAAATGATCTGAAGGACAACGCCCACCCAGCCAAATGAAGGTAACCCTAGGGAAGGAAAGGGGTGCGAGATCATCCTATGATACATGGCACCGAACTGATTACTTTTGCTTGATTTTCAGGCAATCTGAATATACCAGCAGGATCCAAGCTGCTCTGAAATATGGTCTCCAAGGTGGAAATCAATTCATCAAGTCTGTGTCACAAGCAGCCACACAGCGTGAAAACAGCCAACACTTCTCCTGTTGACTGACATCACTTCACGGGTTTAACTTCTGTGCTTCCAAGCCCAACCTCTATATCCTCTCTCCAGGCATTTTACATTTTACTTGCCACTCTCTACTCTCTAAAAGCAGAGAAGCAGCTTTGCGAGAAGTAGTAAAATTATGAGAATAAGCTGGAAGAAATGTTTTGGATAAAGAGCTGGTAACATTTAAAGCAAATTGCTCTGGTATAAATTCAGTCCTGTACTAGCACCATCTCATAGATCACAGAGCAGCCGATCACTGAAATTGATGGGATATTGATTCCAGCAGGAAAATAAAGGGCTATAAAACAAAAGATGATTAACATGAAATCATTGAGTAAAGCAAAGTCTTAATAGACTGGGAGTTGTTAAATGAAAGAGTGGGTGAGAGGACTGGGCTTTCAGATCACTTACAACTGAATTCTTTTCATTGTGTATTAAAATTCTCCTGTGTGTTTTTACTCTCATGTATATTACCAATCCATATTCCCCCAGTGAAAAACATCTGAAATTGCATGTGGGGAAAAGTAACCAAATCCAGGACACATCATCAATCAGAGACAAGGCAACTCAGAAAGCCATGGCAATCAGGGCCTTAAAAACCTATAAATACTGTCAGAAAATGAATATTTTTTGATTACTTTCATGTCATAAAGTGCCACTAATGTTTCTCTACATACCATGTGCACCTCTTTTTTAATAAATGCTGCTGCAATGCACGTTACAGGTTGATTTGTTGCTTAAAATATGCAGTACTCAATGAACAGATATACTTCTAAAATATTCTTGTAGCAAATTTCCAGAGCCAAGTAGTTTTTTGGTCAAAATTACTCTACAAAGGAAACGCACCCCTGATTCCCTCCACCCTGTATGAACACGCACACACACCACCACCACCACATCACCAATGCCGCTAGTACACACACCACCACCAACACCACATCACCAATACCACTAGCACACACATCACCACCATCGCATCACCACTGCACTAGTACACACACCACCACCACCACCACCACTGCTGCTAGTACTGCCACAACCTCAGTTCCCACTAAATATTATTACTCCAGAATCTCCTCTGCCCAGGAAATCAGGCATTCTTCACTTCATGGTTTCATTACACAAGGAAAGAGGCAGCTTTTGTGAAATAGAGTCAGAGCTATTAGGGAAGTAACTACAGAGCTTACTGTGTCCAGTCAGCCACGCAGAACCGAGAGTTAAAGGGACAGCCTTAGGAGTCCCTGTGCCCGCGTTCCAGAGCAGAAACGCTCATCACACCTGAAAATTTCAAGTTCCTGCTGATGGAAGAACTTTTTACCAGAAGATCTCAAAGGCCCCGCAGTACACTCAGATAAAAATTAAACATTTGGAAATGTTAAAACAAGGTTTGCATTGAGTCTTATCTTGGGGGAGCTTCAGCGGAACTATTGATAAAGACAAAATAATCCTTGCGATTGTTCTAATCGTTACCATTCTACACAAAATATCAATGACTGAAAACACCGTTTGACACGGGCAAGATTTTATGAAAAGACTAATTATATAAAGCAAGTCGATTCAACTATTTACTTTCCCAATGTTTCTCTTCTCCCCATTTCACGGGAGTTTTCCCTTGACCTCAGCGGAATATCATGAAACGCCAAATCCAAGTTTCGTTCTTTGGACATACACTTCTCTAATTTAATGCAGGGCTGCCCGACACAGCAAATAAAATCATAGACACCTCATTAAATTCTAATTTCAAAAAACAATGAAAAATATTTCAGCGTAAGTATGTCCCATGCAGTATTTAGTAAATACTTACAACTTTTAAAATTATGTGTTGTTTACCTGAAAATCAATTTATCTGATGTTTTGGGTTTTACCTGGTAACTTTAATTTTACTCGCTGATGATTTACATTGTATTTTAGAACTTGCTCCATCATTAAAGAAAATAAAAACAGCTGTCAGGGATACAACAGCTGGAGAAATCACAATTTGTGAATGAGAAAAAGTACATGAAGGCCCTTTATAGCTTTATATGTGTAATACCAGTAATTCCCAGTGGGTCATGGCAACAAAGAGGGAGGGGAGAATTAGAATCATTGAGGAACGTTTACCTGAGACTGAAACCACTGCACTGTACAAATATTATGCAGTTCTTTCCTGTTTTTATTTTCATCCTGGAGGGCAGTGGTTATAGGCGCAAGCTTTGGAGTGAGACCGACCTGTTGAACCATGGGTCTGCCTCTTCCTAGCTGTTCGATCCTAGACCAGGCATTTAACCTCCCTAAGCCTCCACTTTTTCATATTTAAGATGAAAGCAATGATACCTATCTCATGTGGTAAGCAAAAGCACTGATGGCGGTAGTCCTCTTTCTAAAGCACTGGAACATGACCCGGCTTAAGGTGAGCCCTCTCAAATCTAATGCTGTTATTCTTGTCATATTGTGCAAATGTTTTCACCATGCCCGTTAGCAACAGATAGAGCTCCCTGGCAATAATCTTCACCTAAAATGTTCCCCCTACTTTCTCCAGGAGTCAGCAAGTGAGAAGGGCAAGCAGCCACTTGTAACTTGCAGAATATCAGGCTCTACAGGAGCATTTATTCTGAAAAGTCAGGACTCCAGGGAAAGTCAAGCTCCATTCACAGCCATTTCTCCCCTCATTTGTCCTCGTGCTGACTCTCTTTAGAATCTCCCTGGATGGAATTCCTTCCCAACTCCAATGGACAGAAGCAGTGAGTCCGTCCAGTCTGTAAGTCGAACAGTCCTTCGATGATTCCACTCCAGGGTGTGCTCTGCGCGATCAGAACAAGTGCTTCAGCATAACACGTCTACACATTCGAAAAGGTTTCGCACAGCCTTGTTCTGCTCTTAGACGCCAACACTCCCCACACCCAATCTACCACATAATGGAACAACAGAATCAGCCAAACCCCCTCTTCACGGAGGCAAAGGAGCTGCTGCAACTGACGGAGGGACCGTCCAATTGCTTGGAGGGTCCGTTCAGCCTGTGTGGGCAAAACCTCTCTAATCATTGACCCTGGAGGCTTACATTGCATTTTCAGGCATATTACCTTATTAGAGGAAACAGGGCAGCTGCTTCCCTGAAAGAAATGCTGGCAAAGCCCAATTTGTGAAATGTGTTTCATTTCAAAGGCTGTAGCTTACAGGCAACATGGATTTTGCAGGACCAACTTGTAATGCAGTTTCAAACCCACCCAAAATCTGGAGTTTCTCTTGCAGATTTTTACCTCTCTAACATACTTAAGGAAGTGAAGAATTACTCATAATATTCTTTGCTACCTACAGTGCCGGCAGGTGCCAGCACTGTTAAAACTGCTGTAGGTGGCGGGCGCTTTGCCCCCTGTGTCCTAACACCACACGAATATTTTCCACCTGATCACTTTTAAACTTTTAACAGACACCTAGAATTATGCCACTGAAGAGCAAATAGATAAGTACATAACCTCTTGAGGTTTCTTACAGAAAGAGAAAATGTTTTCCTAGGACTTAATAGTGAAAACGCTTTTGCAAAAATTTTGACAATGAGAAAACTCTGACATTGAAACATTATGACGTGAAACAAATCTGACCTAATCAGGTCCATCTTGCCTCTAACCTCCAAGCTGCCCTTGCTCATCCTTGAGTGTAAGCCATGCTATGGGATCAAGTCCATCTTGCCTCTAGCCTCCAAGCTGCCCTTGCTCATCCTTGAATGTAAACCACACTAACTATGGGATCGAGTCCATCTTGCCTGTAGCCTCCAAGCTGCCCTTGCTCATCCTTGAGTGTAAGCCACGCTAACTTTGGGAGGAATTTAGGTAATAGTTTAACTTTGAAACAAAGACGATAACAGCCCTTCCCTGAAACAACCCCCTCCTTGCCTGGGGACCAGATGACCTTTGGAAAATTAACAAATTAGCCACAAGATTAGAAATTATGGCTCAGGAATCATGCAGCCAGAGGCCACAAAATCACTGGCCTCTCCAATTGTTCCTGTGGATAACATTACTATTGTAAACCTAAGATTGGTGTTCAAGGTATTTTTCCGACCCTGAATTTTGATGGACCAGCTGGCACCACGCAGAAGGGTAAACTGGCTCATCTTGTATTATGGCCTCCATCCAGGAACCAACTCAGCACAAGAGGGCAGCTTCAACTCCCTGTCATTTCATCTTCAACCCAGCCAATCAGCACTCCCCATTCCCTAGCCCCCCACCCCACCAAACCAGCTTTCAAAAATCCTAGCCTCTGAATTTTCAGGGAAGTTGATTTGAGTCATAAGAAAGCTCCAGTCTCCCTTTTAGCTGGCTCTACGTGTATTAGACTCTTTCCCAGTTGCAATCCCCCAGTCTTGACAAATGGGCTCTATCTTGGCAGCAGGCAAAAAGAACCCTTTGGGTGGTTACAGTGGTCTGTTTATTTCAAAGTCACTCTCATTTCCAAACTCACTAGCAGAGAACACCCGCACATGGACAGAGGCACACCGTTTGTTTTCATGGCATTCCTAAGATGCTCTTTCAGAAACCATCCTTTCCCCTGGTGTTTATGCAGAGAAGGAGATGACTAGATGGTAGACATATTACACCTGCACCTCAGTGGTACCCATCCTTCCATCCTCCACATTCCCCTCCAAAGCTCTTCCTTCCTAGTCCTCTCACTAGCCCTATATTCAATAGAGAAACAGGGAGAACTAAGGGTGATGGCAATTCTTGTCCCGTGAATTCTGCCCTCTAGCCCTCTGTCAATGTATCCAGCAGCACTGCTCAGAATGTCTAGGGGATTAATCTATCACCCCTTCAAGTGCACAGGTTAGGAGGTGGATAATAATACTTGTATCGCTTAAAAATTATCAATAATTTTGATTATCTTCAAAATTTAAGGTCAAGAATGCTAAGATCAGAAGGATCTCCCAGGCCCACCACTAGGCAGTGGTGCAGGGCTTTAAATAACATGATCAAGATCCTTGCTCATGAGGCGCAGGAACTCCATGTATAAAGTGTCTGAATTTTAGATTTTCAAGGTGTGTAAACATGTTAAACCACATACAAGTATTTTTTGGTGTGATGCAATTGAGACTGTAAAATGCCTAATATTTGCTGATTACTTCTTTATATTTAGTGTATCACGCCTTTTAGATCAATGCTGAAATTTAAAAGAATACTTTTGACCAGAGATGGGCAGTGGCGCATCTTAAGTAGCATAGACTATCCCTGAAGTTAGAAACAAGTAGAAGTGGCTGTAGCAAGGTCACGTTTTAAAAACAGTGAGGAGCAACAGTCCTTAACCTCTCTGATCAGAAATACAGGTCTTATGTGAAAAGAAAAAAGGAAAACAAAAGGTAAAATCTCCAGAAAGAAGGAAAACGCCGAGAGCATCTGGGACTACCTTGTTAAAACAGCCTTGGGAATGCTGTGATGCACTTTGTTGCAGGGATGGCACAGATATCTAATATATGTAACTATAATCACAGAGCTACTGGTTCCTTGAGTTCTATAGTGGGTGATATTAAAAAGAAAAAACACTCTTCCAAGGAGGTCATTGACTACAAAGTAGATATTTTATATCCTCCTCAAAAATCAATTCTCCTTCAAAGCAAATTTGTCCTCCTAACCCTCTACTCAAGTAGTTGGCTCTCTTGGCAACCAGCCCCATTCTGAAGCTATCTAGGGACCCACCAAGGGTCATTACCATAAACTCAGGCACAGTTGTAAGTGGTTTATTATGAACAGCAAAAGATGGTCCTCTCACCCCATCTCCCAGAAAATTACAAGGGCTGTGGGAACTCTGTGCAAAGAACCTGGGACAAAGGTCAAATATATATTTCTTAGGATGTTGCAAATCACACCGCCGTTTAGCACTACAGCAACTCGAAGCAAGAAGTTTTCGTCTGAGTCTACTAGGAATGAACACACCTTGTCACGATATTGAGATTCAGGCACCATGTTTAGCCTACGGTGGGAAATGAGAAACTTGGGACCTAAAAGATTGAGTTTCTTTTTATCCCATCCTAACAACTTCCAATCACAGAGTCAGTATGCTGGGCACTGCGATGGCGTAACCTCAAACAAAACTCACCTGCTCAAGGACCCTGTTCTACTCTGTGGATCAACAATTGTGGTAAGGAGAAGTACAACAAATTGTAACTTTTTTTTTTTTTACATGGAGTCTCGTTCTTGTTGCCCAGGCTGGAGTGCAGCGGTGAAATCTCAGCTCACTGCAACCTCTGCCTCCCCATTTCAATAGTGCTCCCACCTCAGCCTCCCGAGTAGCGTACACGTCACCACACCTGGCTAATTTTTGTATTTTTAGTAGAGACAGGGTTTCACCATGTCGGCCAGGCTGGTCTCAAACTCCTGGCCTCAAGTGATCCACCTACCTGAGCCTCCCAAAGTGCTCAGATTACAGGCATGAGCCACCGCACCCAGCCCAAATTTTCTTGATAGATCTAATCCATCAGTCAGAAAGAGTTGTTGAATGCTGAACCCACCTTAAACACTAGCAGGGTGGACGACTGTGAGATTCATGTGTTCATTGCTCACATACTCTGAAGTGTCTACTCTGTGTCGCCTACTAGGTGGTGTGTTCTAAAGGGCGGCAACAAAGTCTCCCTGGCAGCCTGGCAACAGCTTGTAAATCCTATGCCCAGCCCCAGCTGCAGGAAGCTGTTAAATCCCAGGCCCAGCCACAGCTGCTGGAAGGTGTCTCACTGCATTTCCCAACATTTGGGCTGCGTCAGCCACCTCCAGCCACACACCCACCAGCACTCACATGTGCAAATCAGAGGGCAAATCAGAAAAATGTTCTCACTCCGTCCCTGAAACAATTTAAAACTGCATGACTTGTCTCCAGCATCGGCCGTAATCAAACAGCTAAGCTGGCAGCGTGGTTGTACTCTGTCATGTTTTCCCTTGTCCTCCAGCCTGACCCCCTCCTACCCCACATCACTCCTCCCAAGCTGACCACCAGGGGCCCTGCCAGGTGCAGCTATGCCCCCGCCTTTTAATATTGTTTTTTGAGACAGGATCTCACTCTGTCGCTTGTGCTGACTTTACATTTTTTAAACCTCTTTCCCTGGCTCATTTCCCTTCTTGCCTCCACTGCATCTGAATCCTGCCCAAGGTAACAGCTAGTTAATTTTAGATGAGATTGAGGAATTCTGCTTGACTTCTTCAGGTCATATATTTGCATTTGCTGAATGCATTCTCAGCAAACAAACCTTATGCAGTTTGCTTTAGGTGGTGCCTGTTCCAGCACACACAAGCCATGAGAAGTTCAGAAAGCAAGTGGGGCGGAGGCGGCAAGGTCAGCAGTTCGGAACACCAGCTCCAGAAGCAGGTGATTTGGGTTGGAATCTGCCCCACAGCTTACTAGTTTAGCAATTTCCCCTCTCTGTGCTCAGTCTCTCATCTGCAATTGAGAGCCATAACACCTAACTCAGAGGATTGCTACAAATATTAGATGAACTGATACAGGCAATAAGCTTAAAACAGTTCCTGTTAAGAACACAATCAATGTCACTTATTATGTTACTATCAGCAAGACGGACGACATAATTTGTGAGGCCCAGCACAAAATGAAAATGCAAGGCCCCTTGTTCAAACATCGTTAAGAATTTCAAGACCATAGCCACAAACCATTAAATCAGATACCGGGCCCTGCTAAGCACAGAGCACTTGTGAGCGCACGGCCACACATTCACAGCACCAATCCTGC
This sequence comes from Pongo pygmaeus, assembly GCF_028885625.2. Lineage (NCBI taxonomy): Eukaryota > Metazoa > Chordata > Mammalia > Primates > Hominidae > Pongo > Pongo pygmaeus. Next base: position 203,307,725 of record NC_072376.2, read on the forward strand.
ATCCCAGCTTTAGCACAAAAACACGTTATTGCCCTAAAATCCAGGGACTCTTCTGGGTGATCACTGAGAAAAAAATCCTGGAAACCCATCTTTTGTTTGCCTCTGGGAGAGTGGGGACTGGCAGGAAAACATAGGTAGCACTTTCCAAAAATACAAATAAAATTGGCCCAGTGCGGTGGCTTAGGTCTGTAATCCCAGCACTTTGGGAGGCCAAGGTGGGTGGATCACCTGAGGTCAGGAGTTCAAGACCAGCCTGGCCAACGTGGTGAAACCCCGTCTCTACTAAAAATACAAAAATTAGCCGGGTGTGGTGGCAGGTGCCTGTAATCCCAGCTACTCAGGAGGCTGAGGCAGGAGAATGGCATGAACCCGGGAGGCAGAGCTTGCAATGAGCCGAGATCATACCACTGCACTCCAGCCTGGGCAGCAGAGCAAGACTCCATCTCAAAATTAATTAATTAATTAATTAAATCAAATGTAATACCCCCACCCCCCAAAAAATCCTAAAGCAGGTTCTGCAAGTGGCCATCTCTTGCACAGCTTTTTGATAGATCAGGAACAAAAATCACTTTGCATATTTCACTAAAGCTGCTCTTCAGTGACAAAATCTTACAAGAAATCCATGTTGGTCATTCACCATAAGCTCCTGCAAACAAAAGCTTTTACTACATAAAAGGAATGTTGGGACAAGAAAGTAGATTTGTAATAAGTTTGCATTCCATCTGAGATTAAAAAAAAAAGATGGCTCTTTAGATTAATTTATTGTTAAAGGCATATCCTTTACTGTTTAATGTTGTGTTTCAATTGCCTGTCAAACCATAAGAAAATAGAGCCTGAGTCCAGAGCTACATAAACCAGTTTTACTTTCACCAGCAATTATAGTTTTTTAATCTTTTTTACCAGTTCATTTTCAACCTCTTTTTATTTTATCAGTTGCAATCGAATCTCAGCAATTTACTCTACAAACGTGATCAAATCCCTTCCATTCATCTTAAGATCTAAACTCTGATGAAATAAGACTATGTGATCAATACAAATAGCATCCTGTATTCAGTTCCAGATCCTTGGTTGTAAATCATGATAGGACAGTGTCTATCCAGAGGCTGAATCACCGGAACCAGTTCACGTTGCTTAGTACCAGATCACAAAATCTTCATGAGTCATATTACTGATAGGACAGTACCTACTTAGAGGCTGAATCATGGGAACCAGTTCACGTTGCTTAGTACCAGATCACAAAATCTTCATAAGTCATATTACTTTTTCCTTTTTTCTTCACTTCACATCTTAGTAAAAACACATTCATTTTCCAAACTCATCATTTCCAGCAGCATTCATTTCAACCATAATTTCCTGGTCAATCTATTCATTCAGGTCCCTTTTCTGGAGTTTGTATTTGAGTACGCTGCACTACAGCCTGTCATTTTTTTAGAACTGTTCTCATCTGCTACATAACCCCTGACAAAAGGTTAATATATCCCCTTAAACATTCTTAAGTTCCAAATCTCTCCTACTCCATGAGCTTAAAACCATACCACGTAATTTCAGATCACTTGAACTATGGTTCCGGGCTGTGTCCCTCAGCTCTCTCCTATTCTCCATGCTGTGTCCCTCAGTTCTCTCCTATGCTCTGTGCTGCGTCCCTCAGTTCTCTCCTATTCTCCGTGCTGTGTCCCTCAGTTCTCTCCTATTCTCCGTGCTGTGTCCCTCAGTTCTCTCCTATTCTCCGTGCTGTGTCCCTCAGTTCTCTCCTATTCTCCGTGCTGTGTCCCTCAGTTCTCTCCAATTCTCCGTGCTGTGTCCCTCAGTTCTCTCCTATTCTCCGTGCTGTGTCCCTCAGTTCTCTCCTATTCTCCGTGCTCTGTCCCTCAGTTCTCTCCAATTCTCCGTGCTGTGTCCCTCAGTTCTCTCCTATTCTCCGTGCTGTGTCCCTCAGTTCTCTCCTATTCTCCGTGCTCTGTCCCTCAGTTCTCTCCTATTCTCCGTGCCGTGTCCCTCAGCTCTCTCCTATTTTCATATTCTCCATCCTGTGTCCCTCAGCTCTCTCATATTTTCCATGCTGTGTCCCTCAGCTCTCTCCTATTTTGGTTAACAAGAATAGCATTAGATTAATTTTCAGCTTTCAAAAAAAAAGAGAAACTTAAAATTTTTAATATACCTTTTATAATTCTCAAAAACTACATTTTCTTAAAAAACTGCCTCTAGAATCAAATGATTTAAAAGTCTAACTTTTACACTTTTAGTAAATAAAACTAGTACAGAAATGTACTGTTCTATGGTCTTTGAAAATCCTCTTAGCAAGCTATTTTTATAAATAGGCTGTCCTGACTAATGATTCTTGGGCTATAAGGTGACATGCCCACCCACCTCCCTTTCAATTCTTGGGCAATTTGTCTCCAACAATAAGATAAATAATAATTAGGAGATGATTTTTAAGTTTACCCAAGTGCACTGCAATTCCTCTGGTTTCTTTACATAACTGTGAATGATGGTGACCCTGAGACAGGACCCTGGGGTTCATTAGGAGAAGTGACACCTGCCATATAGTCACACATTCCTGCCCTACCCCAGTTTCATGCAGTGCTATCACAGTGGCTGTGAGAGGGTGTATATCCTTAATTCCAGACCACAACTACTAGCAAAGTGAATGGGGGTCCACAGTCATGCAGGGGAAAGCACAGCACTTGGAGAAGTGGTGGCCAAATGACTAACTCAAGGCTGGTGGCCCACAAATCTCTCTTCGAATCTATGACAGGGACCCTTAAGGGGAAGAGAAAAGACAATTGTCGATGAGAGTTGTATGCATATCCCCCAGCACCCTGTGGACTTGCTGAGAACAAGGGCCTTGTTTTCCTCGCCCTTTGTGCCTGACACAGTGCTGGACACAATGGTTGCAGCCTATAACTTAGGGTGATTCAATCAATGATCTTGTCTAGAGTGGGAGATAGCTAGGAGCAGTGGTGAAATAAGACCCTGAAAAGGAAGGTTTTGTCAGCAGAGAAAGGTATGGAAGACAGGCCTTAATGGGAATAACAACAGGAGACTGCTGATATCCGAGGGATTGATGGGAGTGACAAGAAAAAAGGAGTAAACAAGCAGAGTAATGGGAAAGGCACCAAGGACAGGTTGCTTAAAAAGAGCTCTGATTGTTCACCAGTAGCAACAAAATGGTGGCATATTAAAAGTTGAGACAGTTTCAACCATGGGGATGTTTAATCATCATATATAGGAAGTGCTAGAATAGTTTCTGGTGGGGAATCTATTTTTTAGTTCAAAATTGACCTTGACCTCTGAACATCTAGTCCCAATCAACAACCCTTGAAGCTTCAGCAGACACTATGTCAAAGGCTGCTCAGAGAAGACACCCAACAGACACTATGTCAGAGGCTTCTCAGAGAAGGGACCCAGCAGACACTATGTCAAAGGCTGCTCAGAGGAGACACCAAGCAGACACTATGTCAAAGGCTGCTCAGAGGAGACACCCAGCAGACACTATGTCAGAGGCTGCTCAGACAAGACACCCAGCAGACACTATGTCAGAGGCTGCTCAGAGAAGGGACCCAGCAGACACTATGTCAGAGGCTGCTTAGAGAAGAGACCCAGCAGACACTATGTCAGAGGCTGCTTAGAGAAGAGACCCAGCAGACACTATATCAGAGGCTGCTCACAGAAGACACCCAGCAGATGCTATGTCAGAGGCTGCTTAGAGAAGAGACCCAGCAGACACTATGTCAGAGGCTGCTCAGAGAAGACACCCAGCAGACACTATGTCAGAGGCTGCTCAGAGAAGACACCCAGCAGATGCTATGTCAGAGGCTGCTTAGAGAAGAGACCCAGCAGACACTATGTCAGAGTCTCCTCAGAGAAGACACCCAGAAGACGCTATGTCCGAGGCTGCTCAGAGAAGACACCCAGCAGACACTATGTCAGAGGCTGCTCAGAGAAGGGACCCAGCAGACACTATGTCAGAGGCTGCTCAGACAAGACACCCAGCAGACACTATGTCAGAGGCTGCTCAGAGAAGGGACCCAGCAGACACTATGTCAGAGGCTGCTCAGACAAGACACCCAGCAGACACTATGTCAGAGGCTGCTCAGAGAAGGGACCCAGCAGACACTATGTCAGAGGCTGCTCAGAGTAGACACCCAGCAGACACTATGTCAGAGGACCCTCAGAGGAGACACCGAGCAGACACTATGTCAGAGGCTGCTCAGAGAAGACACCCAGCAGACACTATGTCAGAGGCTGCTCAGATAAGACACCCAGCAGACACTATGTCAGAGGCTGCTCAGAGAAGACACCCAGCAGATGCTATGTCAGAGGCTGTTCAGAGAAGGGACCCAGCAGACACTATGTCAGAGGCTGCTCACAGAGGACACCCAGGGGACACTATGTCAGAGGCTGCTCAGAGAAGACACCCAGCAGACACTATGTCAGAGGCTGCTCAGAGAAGACACCCAGCAGGAAGGGTTTGGTTATTGAAAAGATAAAATGGCCAAGCTGTATTTTTAGGATGCATTGTATGAAATCACCTTCCTTAGAAGTGTTTGATAAAATATGCTGTCTTTTATGCTGAGCAAAAGATATCAGACACAAATGAATACATATTCTGTCATTCTACTTATATGAAGTTTGAAAACCAGCAAAACCAATCTATAGGGACACAAAGCAGCTGTTGATTTTCTGGGACTGAAAAATTACTGAGGAAGACTGACTGACAAGGGGCAAGAGGGAACTTCTAGAGTTACACAAATGTTCTACACCTTGGGTACACCAGCACATACATTTGTGAAAACACACTAAACTTGATCTTTAAAATGTAGGCCTTTTATTGTATATAAATTATATACCTCTTAAGTTGATTTAAAAAGAAGCTGTCTTTACTTAAATTTAGACTTTGAAACCCTTCAGAAAGTCCTAAAAATTCTGTACAATTAGTTTTGAACACTAGGATACACATGGGCAACCAATCCTACACAGCTCAGCACAGGACAAACAGAAAGGTCATCCTGCAACATGCAATCTAGATGACGAAGAAAGAGAACTCAAATGAGACACCTCAGAGACTTCTCTTCTCCAGTTCTGGCTCTGATTTTCATGAATTACAAAGTAAGGAAGATTCAGAGTTAATACCATAGCCACAATGTAAAATATATTTAGTTTGTTGAATATTAACGTTTTACTATAACTATAATGTACATTTAGTTTGTTTTTTTGTTTTTTTTCTTTTTCTTTTTTTTATTATTATTATACTTTAAGTTTTAAGGTACATGTGCACAATATGCAGGTTAGTTACATATGTATACATGTGCGATGCTGGTGTGCTGCACCCATTAACTCGTCATTTACATTAGGTATATCTCCTAATGCTATCCCTCCCCGCTCCCCTCACCCCACAACAGTCCCCAGAGTGTGATGTTCCCCTTCCTGTGTCCATGTGTTCTCATTGTTCAATTCCCACCTATGAGTGAGAACACGCGGTGTTTGGTTTTTTGTCCTTGCGATAGTTTACTGAGAATGATGATTTCCAATTTCATGCATGTCCCCACGAAGGACATGAACTCATCATTTTTTATGGCTGCATAGTATTCCATGGTGTATATGTGCCACATTTTCTTAATCCAGTCTATCATTGTTGGAAATTTGGGTTGGTTCCAAGTCTTTGCTATTGTGAATAGTTTGTTGATCGTTAATGTTTGTTTCCTGTATGAAAAAAATGTATGCATATATAATTCTCGTTCTACATCTAGGTTCATTCATTCTGTCTACTAATCCTTTTATTGCCTTTTAAAATCTGATGAAGAAATTTATAAGATGACTCTCTAGACCAGAGGAACTCAACTGACAATGGAAGTGATGATTCTGGCAGCTAAGCTAGGTAGATCTTACCCTTTACAGACTGGTGTTTCAAAAGGTCTTGCTCCTGTTGACGGGTGAGTTATTTCACCTCTAGTACAAGCCCAAGGTATCCTAAACCAAACAGCACTAACAGGGTCCACCTGTCTCTGGGCAGCAAAATGTTTTTGTTTGTTGGTGCTGCTATTTTTGTTTATAAATGTGTCGATTTTGTCTAATCTATAGACCATTCTTTACTGAACATCAGGAACAAGGCATCTTTCAGATGTAGCAGAGTTCAGTGCAAAAGCACTGAGCTGACTAATAACTTGGAGACTTGGGTTCCAATACTGGTTCATCATTAACCAGGGGCATTGCTTCAGGCAAGTCAAGGGACCTCTTTAGATCTCATCTATAAACTAGGGGAAAAAGAATAAATGAAATATAAGAAAAGATTCCTTCCACTATAAAAGCTTATGATTCTATATGTCAAAACCACCAGAAAATCTTAGACCTCACTTGGAACTTTAAAGACCAGACTTCCCTACAAAGGGATTCAGGACCCTTTAGGACACATATAAACTCACAACAATGGACCTCATATGCCTGGAGGCTTAACTGACCCAGGTTGTTGCAAATGACCAAGCTTCTTTCTCTTATAAGCTGAAGAGTATTTCATTGTATGTGTATAGACCAGGTTTTATTTATCCAATCATCTGCTGATGGTCACTTAAGTTGATACCGTAACTTGGCTATTGTGAATAGAGCTGCAATGAACACGGGAGTGCAGACATCTCTTTGGCGTAGATATGGGTTTTGTGTCAATACACAGAAGCAGGATTGCCAGGTCATACGGTAATTCTACTTTTAGTTTTTTGAGGAACCTCCATACAGTTTTCCATAAAAGTTGTACTAATTTACATGCCCACGAACAGAGTACAAAAGTTCTCTTTTCTCCACATTCTCACCAAAATTTTTTAATCCCTTCTTTTTTTAAATAGCCATGTTGAGAGGTATGAGGTGCCGTCTTATTGTGGTTTTTTTGTTTTTGTTTTTTTTTTGTGGTTTTAACTTGCATTTCCCTAATGATTAGTGATATTGAGTTTTTTTTCTTTTTACATATATTTGTAGGATATTTGTATATCTTCTCCTGAAAAATGTTTATTCAGGTCCTATGCCCATTTTTTAAATTAGTCTTATTTGTTTTCTAGAGTTGCTTGAGTTCCGTATGCATTTTGGATATTAGCTTCTTATCAGATATATGGCTTGCAAATATTTTCTTCTAATTTGTATGTTGTTTCTGTTGTTCCCTTTGTTACACAGAAGCTTTTATATTTCATGAAATCCCATTCATCTCTTTTTGCTTTTGTTGCCTGTGGTTGTGGAGTAAAATTGAAAACATAATTGCCCAAACCAATGTCATGTAGTTTTCTCCCTATGTTTTTTTCTAGTAGTTTTACAGTTTCAGATTTTATGCTTAAGTCTTCGACCCATTTTGAGTTAATTTTTTCACATGATACAAGAAAAGGGTTCAATTTAATTCTTCTATATATAGATATCCAATTTTCTCAAAAACATTAAAGATATTATCCATTTTATATTGTGTATTCTTGGCACACTTATGATCTTTTGTATTTATTTAGTTTTATAATTGATCCTTTGCAGAACCTGGAGAGGTGCTTGTGGTTTTGACTTGGCTGATTGCGTATTTAGAGTACAATTCAGTATGTTCTTCCAAACTCTGCTTCTGCTGCAAATTGTTAACTGAATCCAGAGGTTTATTTGACAAGACTATACCTGGTAGTGTGTTCTCCCATCAGGAATCACATACTATCTGGTTGACCCTCTATCTCTTTCATGTTGGCAGTCTTTAATGCTCAATGCCTAGATCAGGGGTCAGTAAACTCCAGCCACTGGCCAAATTCTGACAATCATCTGTTTTATTTGGCCTATGAATGCAGCCAGACTCATTTATTTAATAATTGTCTATGGATGCCTTATTGAAAATCAATTGATCATACATGTGTTGGTTCCTTTCTTGGCTCTCTATCCTAATCCATTCATTGATATGTCTATTTTTCTTTTTTTGTTTGTTTTTTGATGTGTTTATTTTTATGGCAGTACTAAGCTGATGTGGTAGTATAGTTTGAAATGAGTAGTGTGGTGCTTACAGCTTTGCTCTTTTTGCTCATGATTGCCTTGGCTATTCAAGGTTTTTTGCAATTCCATGTGAATTTTAGTTGTCTTTTTATTTCTGTGAATATGGCACTGAAATTTTGACAGGGATTGTATTGAATTTGCGTATTGCTTTTGGTAGTATGTACATTTTAGCAATATTAATTCTTCCAATTCACAAGCATGAGATATCTTTTTCCATCTCTTCACTTTTAGTCTATATGTGTTTATATATATATATATATATATATATATAAAAATAATACTTTAAGTTCTAGAGTACATGTGCACAACGTGCAGGTTTGTTACATATGTCTATATGTGTTTTTAAAAGTAAGATGAGTATCTTGTAAGTAGCATGTAACTGGGTCTTGTTTTTAATCCATTCAGCCACTCTGTCTTTTTATTGCAGCATTTAATACATTTACATTCAAGGTAATTAAGAATGTTAAGGACTTACTACTTCCATTTTGTGAATCGGTTTCTGATTGTTTTGTAGATACTTTGTTTCCTCTTCCTTTCTTTCTGTCTTCTTTTGTGGCTTGATGATTTTCTTTAGTGGTATACTTTGAATTCTTTCTATTTTTGTTTTGTGTGTCTACTGTAGATTTTTGCTTTGTGATTAGTATGAAGCTTACATAAAACATTTTACAAGTGTAACAGTCTATTTTGACAGTTCATATAATTGTTATGCTATAACAGTTGTACATAGTCAAAGTCCCACAACTCTCCACTTTTATCTCCCTGATATTTTATGTTTTTGATGTACGAATTTACATTTTATAATATCTATCCCTTGAAAATGTATTTTAGCTAAGTTTTATTAATAATTTTATTTTTTAACCCCCATACTAGGAATAAAGTTGCTTTACACATCATCATTACAGTCCTAGAGCATTCCACATATGATTCTTTATTATGCCATTGAGTTTTGTGCATTTGTACATTTTCTGTTAATAATTACTGGCCTTTTATTTCAGCTTAAGAAACTCCCTTTAGCAATTCCTGTAAGGCAGGCCCAGTGGTGATGACCTCCTTTGGCTTTGGTTTGTCTGGGAAAATTTTTATTTCTCTCTCATTTCAGAAAGACAGATTTTCTGAGTAAAATATTCTTGGTTGGCTATTTTTATTTTCCTTCAACATTTTGAATCTATCATCCCATTATCTCCTGGCCTTCAGGGTTTCCACTGAGAAATCTGGTGAGAGTCTATTGAGACTATTCTAGGTGCTGTGTTGCTTTTTATCTCTTGCCACTCTCAGAATTTTTTCTTTGTCTTTTATTTGTGATAGTTTATTATGTGTCTTGGTAAACTCCTCTTTGGGTTGAATTTGACTGGAGACCTCTGTGCTTGCTATACTTTGATATTGGGATATATCCTCATATTAGGAAAACTCTCAGCCATTATTTCTTTAAATATGCTTTCTTACCCTTTTGTGTCTTTCTTCTCTTTCTGGAATTTATATTATGTGTATATTCAGTCTCTTGAGGGTGGCACATATTTCTGCAGGCTTTCTTCATTCTTTATTTTTTTGGCTGCAAAAATGTCTTCTTTTGAGAAGTGTCTGTTCATATCCCTTGCCCACTTGTTGATGGGGTTGTTTGTTTTTTTCTTGTAAATTTGTTTGAGTTCATTGTAGATTCTGGATATTAGCCCTTTGTCAGATGAGTAGGTTACGAAAATTTTCTCCCATTTTGTAGGTTGCCTGTTCACTCTGATGGTAGTTTCTTTTGCTGTGCAGAAGCTCTTTAGTTTAATTAAATCCCATTTGTCAATTTTGGCTTTTGTTGCCATTGCTTTTGGTGTTTTAGACATGAAGTCCTTGCCCATGCCTATGTCCTGAATGGTAATGCCTAGGTTTTCTTCTAGGGTTTTTATGGTTTTAGGTCTAACATTTAACTCTTTAATGCATCTTGAATTAATTTTTGTATAAGGTGTAAGGAAGGGATCCAGTTTCAGCTTTCTACATATGGCTAGCCAGTTTTCCCAGCACCATTTATTAAATAGGGAATCTTTTCCCCATTGCTTGTTTTTCTCAGGTTTGTCAAAGATCAGATGGTTGTAGATATGCAGTGTTATTTCTGAGGGCTCTGTTCTGTTCCATTGATCTATATCTCTGTTTTGGTACCAGTACCATGCTGTTTTGGTTACTGTAGCCTTGTAGTATAGTTTGAAGTCAGGTAGTGTGATGCCTCTAGCTTTGTTCTTTTGGCTTAGGATTGACTTGGCGATGCGGGCTCTTTTTTGGTTCCATATGAACTTTAAAGTAGTTTTTTCCAATTCTGTGAAGAAAGTCATTGGTAGCTTGATGGGGATGGCATTGAATCTAGAAATTACCTTGGGCAGTATGGCCATTTTCACGGTATTGATTATTCCTACCCATGAGCATGGAATGTTCTTCCATTTCTTTGTATCCTCTTTTATTTCATTGAGCTGTGGTTTGTAGTTCTTGAAGAGGTCCTTCACATCCCTTGTAAGTTGGATTCCTAGGTATTTTATTCTCTTTGAAGCAATTGTGAATGGGAGTTCACTCATGATTTGGCTCTCTGTTTGTCTTTTATTGGTGTATAAGAATGCTTGTGATTTTTGTACATTGATTTTGTATCCTGAGACTTTGCTGAAGTTGCTTATCAGCTTAAGGAGATTTTGGGCTGAGACAATGGGGTTTTCTAGATATACAATCATGTCATCTGCAAACAGGGACAATTTGACTTCCTCTTTTCCTAATCTAATAGTCTTTATTTCCTTCTCCTGCCTAATTGGCCTGGCCAGAACTTCCAACACTATGTTGAATAGGAGTGGTGAGAGAGGGCATCCCTGTCTTGTGCCAGTTTTCAAAGGGAATGCTTCCAGTTTTTGCCCATTCAGTATGATATTGGCTGTGGGTTTGTCATAGATAGCTCTTATTATTTTGAGATACATCCCATCAATACCTAATTTATTGAGAGTTTTTAGCATGAAGGGTTGTTGAATTTTGTCAAAGGCCTTTTCTGCATCTATTGAGATAATCATGTGGTTTTTGTCTTTGGTTCTGTTTATATGCTGGATTACATTTATTGATTTGCATATATTGAACCAGCCTTTCATCTCAGGGATGAAGCCCACTTGATCATGGTGGATAAGCTTTTTGATGTGCTGCTGGATTTGGTTTGCCAGTATTTTATTGAGGATTTTTGCATCAATGTTCATCAAGGATATTGGTCTAAAATTCTCTTTTTTTGTTGTGTCTCTGCCCGGCTTTGGTATCAGGATGATGCTGGCCTCATAAAATGAGTTAGGGAGGATTCCCTCTTTTTCTATTGATTGGAATAGTTTCAGAAGGAATGGTACCAGTTCCTCCTTTTACCTCTGGTAGAATTCAGCTGTGAATCCATCTGGTCCTAGACATTTATGCAGCCAGAAAACACATGAAAAAATGCTCACCATCACTTGCTATCAGAGAAATGCAAACAAAACCACAATGAGATACCATCTCACATCAGTTAGAATGGCAATCATTAAAAAGTCAGGAAACAACAGGTGCTGGAGAGGATGTGGAGAAACAGGAACACTTTTACACTGTTGGTGGGACTGTAAACTAGTTCAACCATTGTGGAAGTCAGTGTGGCGATTCCTCAGGGATCTAGAACTAGAAATACCATTTGACCCAGCCATCCCATTACTGGATATATACTCAAAGGACTATAAATCATGCTGCTATAAAGACACATAGACACGTATGTTTATTGCGGCACTATTCACAATAGCAAAGACTTGGAACCAACCCAAATGTCCAACAATGATAGACTGGATTAAGAAAATGTGGCACATATACACCATGGAATACTATGCAGCCATAAAAAATGATGAGTTCATGTCCTTTGTAGGGACATGGATGAAATTGGAAATCATCATTCTCAGTAAACTATCGTAAGAACAAAAAACCAAACACTGCATATTCTCACTCATAGGTGGGAATTGAACAATGAGAACACATGGACACAGGAAGGGGAACATCACACTTTGGGGACTGTTGTGGGGTGGGGGGAGTGGGGAGGGATAGCATTAGAAGATATACCTAATGCTAAATGACGAGTTAATGGGTGCAGCACACCAACATGGCACATGTATACATATGTAACTAACCTGCACATTGTGTACATGTACCCTAAAACTTAAAGTATAATAATAATAAAAAAAAATTATTTTTTAAAATTTTTGCTACTCTGATTGGATAATATCAAATGTTCTCTCTTCCATCTCACTGATTCTTCTTTTAGCTTGATCAAACCTGCTGTGGGAGCTTTCAGTTGCATCTTTTCAGTTCAGTCATTGTATTCTTCAACTCTTGAATTTCTGTTGGTTTTCAAGAATTATTTCTATTTCATCGAAGTTCTCATTTTGTTCATGTATTGTTTTCCAAATTTCATTTAATTTTCTATCCCTATATTATTGTAGTTCATGATCTTCTTTAAGAGGATTTTTCTAAACTCATTGTCTGTCATTTTATAAATTGTCCTTTCCTTGGGGTTCATTGTTAAATCTATTTTAGTTGATTTTTCTTTTTAGAGGTGTCATGATTTCCTGAGTCTTTGTTATCCTTGTAAGGATGTTATCCTTCTATCCTTATATTAGTGTCTGCATATTTGAGGTGACAGCCACCTTTTCCAGTTTTTGCAGGTATTCTTTGGTAGGAATAATCTTCACAGTTTAGTGTAGCCTGTGGTTCTGAATGGGTCAGCTCATAACAACCCTGAATATGCAGAGCTTATTTGGGGGTTCTTTCATTGGTGGCATGCTGCCTTTTCTGTGAGTTTGAGTGGTGCAGCTGGCTGGGATCCAAGCTCAGCAAGACCACTAAGCTGAACTGCAGTGAGGATGGACTGCTGGATGGGCACTGCAATTTGCCTCTGATTAGACTGGGCCATGAAGTGTAGTATTCTCTGGCCAGTTGGTACCTCAATTTAAAGTCAGCAGTTAAACACGGTTGCAGAAAGCACTCTGAGGTTAGGTGGAGTCACTGACTAGGATGGATGGGACCAGCCACTATGCTCGGTAGAAATGCACAGTTGAGGTTTGCCTACCTGCTTAAGTGAGGTCTTGGGGTGGGCTTTGAGACTAGGCTGAGCATTATTTAAACTCCTGGGTGTGCTAGGTCAAGTCCCAGCTCTTTGCTGAAATTTGCTGCGGTGGCTGTCCCCTTCCTTGGGTGGGATATGGGTGTGGAATTTGAGGCCATGCAAAGTACTATTTAAACACTCCTCGGTGTGGCCAGGCATGGCGGCTCACCCCTATAATCCCAGTACTTTGGAAAGCTGGGACAGCAAGATTGCTTGAGCCCAAGAGTTAAAGACCAGCCTGGGCAACATAGTGAGACCCCGTGTTTACAAAAAGTTAAAAAATTAGCTAGGTGTGGTGGCATGCACCTGTAGTCCAAGCTGCTTGGGAGGCTGAGGCTGGAGGATCACTTGAGCCCAGGAAGTCAAAGCTACAGTGAGCTGTGATCACGCCACTGCACTCCAGCTGAGGTGACAGAGTGAGACCCTATCTCAAATGAAAGTGATAATAGTAATAAACTCCTGAGTGTGACAACACTAGCCCTGGGTCTTTGCCAAAATTTGCTGTAGTGGTTATCTCCCTCCCTGGACATGTTCTCAGGGTAGGGTCTAAGGCTGGTCCTCTAAGGATTCAAGCCAGGTAGAACTTCCCACCACTTCTGAGGGTGACCAGCTCAGATTTGCAGGTGGGTATGGTGTTAGCTGGTACCACTGATTGGGTGCTACTGCTGGCAGGTGCGCAGAGCTACAGCCAGAATCTGTCTGCTTGTCACTGTGGACTCTGCCTCCTCGCTTTGCTTCTATCTCTCCCAAGGTGGTCTAGCCGTGCCGTTTCCCCTCTGTTCCCCCTGAGGTGAGACCAGAGTGGGCTTCCTGGGAAGCATCTCAGAATGCTAGGGAAGCTTCATGTCTGCCTCTGATTCTCCTTTTGCTCTGTAGGAACCATAGTTTCTGTGGAATTCCATCTGTGAGGTGCTGTGCTGACTTAGGGGAGGAGGAGGAGTGACATGGTCAACATGGGATTGTTTTTCTTACCCTTTAATGTAATGTTTATTCCTTTCTGGAACACACAGCTGACTCTGGCTTATTCCCACATGCTAGGGTTTTCACCAAGGTATTCTTGTCTGTGGGTGATTGCTAGCTGAACTTTCTGTGTGTGGCAGGGGGCAGGAGATGGTAGTGAAGCCCGGGTCCTCTTATTCTGCCATCTTGCTGACGTCACTCCAAATCACAATTTTCAATTTTGCTGAATGCAAGTTACAACTGTAAAAACATTTCCAGAATTTTGAAGCACGAAACATTATTAGACCATAAGTCTCTAACAGATTTAAGGACCATCCACAGTATTCCATAAGGAGTAGATCAAAATGTCATTTTAGCAAAGTGGCATTTCCACGTGGGGTCGCCTATGTGTCTTCTTACTTTCTTCAACACTGTTGCAAAGTTTACCTACTAAATGAGGTTAGCTAGAATGAGTTCTTTTTTTAATGGAGTGGCAAACATAGTAGCTGTTTCTTCCATTATATTCTCTCATAACTCTTTGGGCCCTGGGGCCACAATTATTTGTGACATATTTGGATTTATAGAATTGTACTCTTCATAATTTAACTGTCTCAGGGCACAAGTACAGAGAACACAGTCAGGAAATAAACATAGTCTAAAAGATGAATTTGCGATCTGCTCTGAGGGTCAGTAAGCTAGCCCTCTGCCAAACCAAAGCAGGTAGAGAATTCCGTGATGAGGCCTGAAGAACCACATACTAGAAGAAATTGTGTACATTGTTACCTAGAAGATCCCAAATGACCCTAAATATTGCCTGTAATTCAGCACAAAATGACAAGTTTATGCTAATTTTTTAAAGAAAGCACATGCTTTAGAATACGTTTAGTGAATGTTTCTGCTCTCTTGGTATAAACAGAGTACTGAGTTTGAACATTGAACCAACCTAGTCATTAAGTATTTCAGCAGTACCTGCTATAAGTAATTGGTGAAATAATACTGATTGCACTAACATATGACACTTCAAATGTGTTTCAAGGTGTGACTCTGCTTGAATGAAGGGTGGTTGCTCTTTTAATACTGTGGCATTTATCATTAACCATCAGAACAGCTCCTTAAATAAGAATGATTGGAGCAGCATGTCTAACACTCCAGTCTTAATATAAAAACAACTTGAAAATAGGCATTTCTCTTTTTGTATCCATCCTTCTAATTACAAGCCTAAAAAGGTGTTTCCGCTTTTCAAAAATATTTATTGCATACCCACCTCTGTGCTGGTAGTTGGGAAACAGAGAAGAGCAAAACAGGCACCTCACTAACTAATGGGGTTATAGTCTGGCAGAGAAGACAGACATTTCAAAATCATCTTACAAACAAGTCATAATCTGTGATAAATACTATGAAGGCAAAGAAAGTGCAGAAACAAAAATAAGGGGCGTAATTTAGAGACGGATGGGGGAAACTGTTATGAAAGAGATCTTCGAGGAAGTGAGATCTGGTAAGCAGTAGTTATTCAAGCAAAACTCAGGTGAGTCTCTTAGGCAGAGGGATCAGCATATACAATACTCCTGGGTCAGACAAGAGCTTGTTCAAGAAATTGAAAAAAGGCCAGTGAAAGCAATGACAGCAACCTGAAGCTCGAAAGTAAAGAGTGGAAAGATGAAACAGACACCACCGGCAATGCTAATGATCTTTTACTTTATACTAATTATAAGGGGAGGTGTATTTGCTCTGCAACGTCAATCGTCTCGCTTCCAGGCCTCCCTATGAAAGCACTTGCGTTTCCGTTCCCTCTGGTCTGCTGTACTAGTTTTCTTCACTAGCTCATTCATTTACCAGTGGGCAACCATAGCAAAACTATCACAAACTGGGTGACTTAAACAATGGGAATTCATTCTGTCTCGGTTCTGGACGTCAGAAGTCTGGAAGCAAGATGACAGCATGGTCAATTCCTACTTGGAGACTCAGGGAGAGGAGCCGTCTCATGCTTTCCTCCCAGCTTCTGGTGGTTGCCATCAGTCCCTGGCGTCCACTGGCTTGTGGCATTGTCAATCCAACCTCTGCCTTCACGGTCGCATGGCTTCTCCTGGAATGCCTCTGTCTCTGTGTACACATTTCCCTCATGGAATACCGCTGTGGGCTAGGGCTCACCCTAAGCCAGTATGAGCTCATGTTACCTTGATGATATCTGCAAAAATCCTATTTCCAAACAACGCCATAGTCAAGGTACCAGGGGTTAGGATTTAAACAAGTCTTGTTGAGGGATGCAATTTAATCAATAACAGAAAGCTATTGAAGGATTTTTACCAAGGGAGTGATATTGAGGCAGGAAAACAGGGTCTGGAACTTAAGGCCAATTTGTGCTGAATCGAGGAAAAACACCAGGGTCTGGGGGCCAATTGGTGCTGATTTCTCAAAGCTGGATCAAAAGGAGGACACCTGGGTCTGGGGGCAGGGAACCTAAGGCCAATTAACACGAACTTCCTAAAGCTAAACCAGAAGGGGAAATCCCATCTCCCCACGCCGAGCAGCAAAGGATCAAATCTCCCCACAGCCCTCCCGCTTCCAGCACATCTCAGATGGAAAGAGACAGGGCCTTGATTGGCCAAGCACAGGCCACCCCTTCCTCTGCATAGGGCACCAATTCACCTCAGCCTTTAATTAGCCAGGGACCAAACCCTTCATCCAGACAAGAGGTAACTGATAGGAGCCTCAAAAGGGTGCTTAAAACCCAGAAAACTGGCTCTAGCCCCCACCCGTGGAGTGCTGTCTTGCTTCAGTGAATCCAGCTTTCACACCTTGTGGAGGGCCGTCTTGCTTCAGTGAATTCAGCTTTCGCTGCTTTGTTCTTGTGTCCCGTTCCTTTGTAGCTTTGTGGGTTTTGTCCAATTCTCTGTTCAAAACACCAAAGAACCTGGACAACTGACACTCAAGGCCCTCCTTCCAGTAACAATATGATCCTATTTTCACTTAACATCACTTTGGCTACTTGACGGAAAATGGATCAGAAAGAGTCAAACAAGAAGGGTGAGATGGATTGAGAGACTATTTTGGATTCCATTTTGGTAGAAGTGTTCTGAAAAATTTTCATCATATTTATAAATATTATATAAATAAATGTTTCTAAATATTTAAAACATTTAGCTAGGCAAGAAATAATATAATTAACTTTAAAGGGCATAAAAATATTCACAGGCCAAAAAATAAAAAGAAGACTTAAATTCCGAAGGGTGAGCTATTACTGCAGCTGTGGAGTGATCAGGCAGCAGCCTCTGGGCCTGAAGGCTTGCATTTCGCATGATACACAGGACAGGAGGAGAGGCATGATCTCAGCCCAAAGAGGAAGTTACAAATAAGGTCTCCAAATAAAGCCAGCACCCACAACATTGATGTAGATGTTTATATACTTTATATAGATTATATGGAAAGACATAAAAATATATCTCTATATATAGCCATCCACTGGTTTAAAAAGATGACAAAAGGTGACCAAAAAATGTCATCCTTAGTTTGGACTCAAAGTGACAAAAATAGATGTTTTTCATGACAACATCTATACAGTTGTTATACTCTGGAGTTGGGTTTAAAATCATACTACCCAGTAATTCCAGGAAAGTTCAAACCGAGAAACTATTTTACACAACCTTGAGTCAGGAATGCCCAAGAAACAAGAACACAAACTCTCTGTAGAAGGTGCACCCTCAACATAAACCTTGATAGATTCTTGAACATAAAGTCCAAACACTTAAATGTCAGCTTAATCCAAAATATGTTTTTAAAAAAGCAAAATACAAGAGTTAACAGAAACAACCGATAGCAGAAAAAACCACCAAGGACTTTCAAGTATAAAAATATAGGATACAAATTATAAAATAAGTATTTTTAAATTATTCAAAAAAGAAATTGAAATTATGAACTAGAAACAAAATGCTATACCAAGGAAAACAGGCTATTTGAAAAAAGAACCAAAAAGAACCTCTCAAACAGAAAATGAAATCACTCAAATTAAAAATTCAGTAGGTAAGATAAACAAAAGATTAATGTAGCTAAGAAAATAATGACTTACAGAGAAACTACTAGAATGAAGCTCAGAGACATAATGGAGATAATGAAATGCAAAATATGAAAGAAGGTTAAGATACAAAAAGATCAGCCCTCAAAGACACAACAGGTTCTGAAGAGTGGCCAGAAGGCGAGGATTGGCCAGGCGTGGTGGCTCGCACCTGTAATTCCAGCACTTTGGGAGGCCAAGGCAGGTGGATTGCTTGAGCCCAGGAGTTCAAGACCAGCTCAGGCAACATAGCAAAACCCCATCTCTATAAAATTAAAAATTAAAAATTAAAAAAATAGGAGGTGAAGATAGAGAAATAAGAGAAACCAAACATTTCTAAGCAGATTAGATGAAAAGAAACCCACATCTGGGCACAAACTTCAACTTCAGGCCACCAAAATTAGAAAAAAAAAAAGACCTCAAAAATAGCCAGAGTAAAAAGTTTACCTTCAATGAAATAACAGTTATATGAAAAACAATTTTTTCCAACAGTATCAGTGGATCCAGAACAAAGCACTAGCCTAAAATTCTGACAGAAGATAGCATCCATCTCAAGATGTTTGCTCAGCAAACTATTGTGTCATAATTAGGACAAAATAAACGCATTTTAGGCAAACAGAATCTATGTTTAATATAATCAGACTCTTGCTAAAAGAATTGCTAAAGGAAGGCCAGGCGCGGTGGCTCACGCCTGTAATCCCAGCACTTTGGGAGGCCGAGGTGGGAGGATCATGAGGTCAGGAGATGGAGACCATCTTGGCTAACACAGTGAAACCACGTCTCTACCAAAAATACAAAAAATTAGCCGGGCGTGGTGGCGGGTGTCTGTAGTCCCAGCTACTGGGGAGGCTGAGGCAGGAGAATGGCGTGAACCTGGGAGGCGGAGCTTGCAGTGAGCTGAGATCGCGCCACTGCACTCCAGCCTGAGCGACAGAGAGACTCCGTCTCAAAAAAAAAAAAAAAAAAAAAAATTGCTAATGGAAATACTTCAGATAGAGTAAAATGATTCCATAAAAAGGGTCTGGGATGAAAAAACGAACAATAAACCAAGAAACTGGTATAAATGGAATAATAAAAACACTGTAAATATGTGGAGGCGGAATCTAAATAACACACAAAAATACAATGTAAAGCAGGGGCAATTGATGAGAATTAAGATACAGCATTGCTAGGAAGGAGAACAGATTCATTTTGGATTTTATTAAGATTAAGAGCAACCATAGAATGATTAAAAAAAGGGTTTATGGCTTCCAAACCAGTAGAGAGGGTAAAAATAATTTTAAAATCAAAATTCAGTCAAAAAGGAGAGAAAGAAAGAAAGAGAGAGAGAGAGAAAGAAAGAAGGAAGGAAGGAAGGAAGGAAAGAAGGCAGGCAGGCAGGAAGGAAGGGAGAGAAACAGGGAGAAAGAGGGAAGGAGGGAGAGGGAGGAGAGAAAGAAAGAGGGAAAGAGAAAGAAAAAAGGAAAGAAAAGGACAACATAGTAACAGGAGGAAAATGTAAAGCACAAAACTAGATGATGAGAATAAATCCGACTCTAAAAGAAATCACACAAAATATGTGGATCAAAATCATCAATTTAAAAACAAAATTTTAGACCTAGTCTTTAATTCAGTAGTAAATTATTTATAAGTGACATATTTGAAACACACAAGCTCCCTCTCTCCTCCAAAAAAACTAGATTAGATGATAAAAGGCAGGAGAGAGAATGAACCTTTGCTTATAACCTACTGTAATGTACCCTCTCGTAATTTAAATTATGTCTCAGAGTTAGATTTTATTATTTCCATATTACAGACAGGGGATTTGGGGTGCAGTGCTTAACGGCTATACCCAGAGTCACACCTGGTAGTAATTTGCAGAGCAAAGATCTGCCAAGACTGGCTCTTGCTGACATCAACACAGTGCCATGTGAAACAAAGTGGCTTTCAGACCAGGACAGTGGTACTGAGATAGTCTTATGAAGACCCTGTAACAGGTAAAAAGGAAACAGAGCTAATCTCTGCTGATTATCCCATTAAGGGGTTCTCAATGTTTTCTGTTTTCATTTCTTTGGGGCAGTGAACACACAGACCACTTAATTCAGAAATCTTTATATTGTAAACCACTTTGTTCATTCTCTACTAAATTCACCTGGTCTGTATAATTTGAAAAGCTGCATATTTTATTCGTTTTGATCAATTGTTTTTATTCAAAATGTTTTTTATTCTTTTTGATCAATTGTTTTTATTCGAAATGTTTTACGTAAGGAGTTCAACGTTTTCGTAGGAATGGGCTACCCATGCAGGCATCTACCTGCTCACTGGTGGGACAGTAAACATAAATATTGTCCAGGAAAATTGAGAAGAAGGCAGCTGACATGTTTCTGCTAAGAAGCCATCTCTTCCTTTCCATCTCTCTCTCCCTAAGAAAGGCAGATCAGGCCTAAAGCCCTAGCAGCTTAGCCGTGTTTCTTCTAGAAGTCAGGCCTGCGATGGAGCGGTAGAAGCCAAAGGCAAGAGGAAAGAACTGGAACAGAGCTGGGCGCAGGGTGGCTCAGTCCACAACGTAAAAAGCTGAGGTCGCGTGATGTTTTTATTTCAATAGCTGACACCCTGCATTTTAAATAAGGCTTAACTTTTTAGGTACAAATTGTTAACCTAATACATTTTAATCTTTTTAAGATGATGCATAGTTTGATCTTGTACATATAAAATTTCACTTTTTGCCTGTCTGTAGCTGGCTGACTAGCGGTCCTTCACCCTCTCCATACGTGTATGTCCGCGCACCTGTCTGTGAGTAGATACACGGAGAAAAACAATAAGATGTTTGACATGACCTTCACCTCATTTCATAATGAGAATTTCTAAGTAGTAGATTTTAGATAGTATCTGTTTTCACTTTCACTTTGTTTTTTTATTTTGATACGGAGTCTCGCTGTCGCCCAGGCTGGAGTGCGGTGGCGCGATCTCGGCTCCCTGCAAGCTCCGCCTCCCGGGTTCGCGCCATTCTCCTGCCTCAGCCTCCCGAGCAGCTGGGACTACAGGCGCCCCCCACTGCCCCGGGCTAATTTTTTGTATTTTTAGTAGAGACGGGGTTTCACCGTGTTAGCCAGGATGGTCTCGATCTCCTGACCTTGTGATCCGCCCACCTCGGCCTCCCAAAGTGCTGGGATTACAGGCGTGAGCCACTGCGCCCAAATGAGAATGCACCTTAATAAAATTTTTATAAATAATTCATGCTTATTGTAGAACACTTAGAAAATATAAAAAAGTATAAAAGAGCAAAATAAGTATCACGGCTAATTCTATCACCGTTAACATTTTAGTGAGTTTTCATTACAATCAACTTGCATGTTCAATTTGGACTTCTACTTTTTTTACATAATGTGCTTTTCTGTGTCATTAATTATTTGGAAGCATGGAGAATGGGACTATATTCCAGGAGTCCAGAGAGTGAGGAATGATGGTGATCTGGACTCTGGTTGTGGGAGTAGAAATGAAAGTAAATGAAGAAACCTGAGCAATATTTAGAGATAAGATTGACAGAACACAGTGATGTGTATTTGGAAACAACTTTACGTGTTTCATTTCCACAAATGTAAAGGTCTCATCATTTTGTCATAAATCACGCACAAAGAACGCAAGGGCAACAATATCTTCCTTGGAGATGCATGCAAATTTCTTACAAAGTCAGAGTTTTAAATTGTGAATTCATGTGCCAGCATATTTACTTAAAGGGTATAAAGAATCATGTTATGGGTATTATATTTCCTAATAATTTTACTCAACGCTCTGAATGTGCATAGTCTATCCTAAAGATCAGGTAGAAATGATGGGATCTGAAATGATACAGGAGAAAAAGTCTTGGCTCTTAACCAGAGACTTCTATGGCATACTTCTGTCTTCACTACATAACAGTGACATAACAGTGAAGTCTATTAAAAATCCAAAACTGAAGCAAATTCAGCTTTTTATACTGCTTCAATAGTTGTGTTTTGAGGGTCTTTGCTACTTACTTGAAATATATTATATTTTCAAAGCTATCTGACTGATTTATGAAGAAACACACGTGTTTTGTGCTTCACAAAAGCACATTTGGATATTATTAAACAGAAAAGATAAAATATTACATAGGTCCTGAAGAATTAATTTTAAAATGTTTCTTTAAGATAAACGGTGTATCAACTATATCTTAAATGTCATCGCTTTGGATGACCAACTAAGCAGATTTACAGACAACCACATGGCTAAATAGGAATTATTTTGGTCTCTTTGTCATAAACTATTATGTCCAAAGACAGCACCGGCATCTCCATCGACCCTGCAGTCGGAAATCTGCCCTGTCACAGTGGAATCTCCACGGGCAACAAGGGAAAGAATATACTTCACACTATGCATAATTCCTCAAAAATTTTCTCATTTTGAGATTGGCTCAAAAACGATCTGATAAATAGAATTCCAGCAATCACAGTTAAGGAAGAAGGAACTGTCAGCATTCCATCCTTCGGGCTGTAATTCAGAGCTGCTGTACAAGTCACATGCTGTTCTTATCAGAAATCTGCTTTCTTAGCTTTTCTTTACACATTCCAACCTATCTTCACATATGCTGAGATTTCTGTGAGGAAGTGAGCACTCTAACATATAATTATTGGTTGCTATTTTATGACTTGCCAGGTCTATGGCATTCAGAATTAAATCATGTAGGAATGCATGCTGTGTGTCTTACCTGGCCAAGGCCCAAGTCAGCCAGCCCTGTGTCCCTGGGAATGGCCCCTCTGCTGATTGGCATTTGTCTTCAGGACGGATGCAGCCACCCCAAGACCTTCTGAATTCTCAAGTTTCCTTGAAGAACTGCAGGGAACTTTGCTTCTTTGATTACTGAAACTGGAAGATGCAGCAAACTCTTCCCAGGACAAAGAGCTGGAATAGAAAGGCAACCATGAAACTCCCTGGCAACACTGTCTCCCCATGTGAAGGTCATTGGAGGTCAAGCTCCAGTAAACCCATCCAATAAACCTATTTCATGGAGGATTCATTCATTCATTCCATAAATATTTCCTGAGGGTCTACTGTGTGCCAAGCACTATTCCCCACATCAGGACAGAATAGCCAACAAAAGAGGCAAAAACACCTTCGCTCGGAGCCTACATTTCACATTTTGGAAGGCTTCTTAGGCCAAAAGAACCCAGAGAGAAGGACTCCATCCCTTCTCCTGCAGCACCAGAGAAGGCCCTGCCTCACTCCCCAATGGACAGGTCCAGGAAAGAAAAGTCGAGCTCCTGGTTACAAATGATAACTAACAACAAAGACTACAACAACTGAGATGTTATGTTCCTTCTGCAAAGCTGAATTTCTCTAGTCTTAGTAAACATAAAGCCGTGCTTTTCTTAGAAAAGCCAAGAGGAAATCAGAGGACGAATAATCGGAATCCTTGGAGTGAAGTGTAAGCTATCTGATATTCGGCTTATGCTTCACTGTCTGTTTCTTAAGAGGAGTTACCTTGTGTTCATTACCTTACAGAAAATAAAGACAGAAAAAGAAAACTGTGTCACAGATGCTTGGAAAGTAAGTACTTGTATTAGTAACAGAAAACCACAGTAACATGAGGAGTCACTCTCAGAAAGACTTTAAATCCTCTCTCACTCTCCAGCACATGGGAGGCCTAGGGATCTTTAGAGAAATTGGGGAGAAGGATAGATAATATCTCAGCACCATGACTCTCCCAGGAACACAAGATAGAAGTGTGAGGCAGAGGCCCTATCTTTCAGCAGTTTCTACTCATTTGCAAGAAAACAAGGCTTGCTTTCTTATTTAAAGAACAAATCCTGTATCTACCATCGGAATTATTCTTGGAATCTGATGAGGGATGGAGACTACAGAGGCAAATTTGAAAGAAGAAATATTTTATTTTACAAGCTTGATTTGAATATAAGCCTTAAATTTATGTTGACTAAATCCAAGAATAATATTATACAACCAAAACATAGCAAGGGGCGGGGGAAGTTTTGAGTTTTTTTCTTATTTACAAACCCTACTAGGAGACTAATAATGGGGAAAACTTTCTCATGGAGCTGAATCCTGCAAAACCTAGTGATAAAGAAACAAGAAAATAAGAATTGCAGTTTATTTCCATTCTCTTTTTCTTTCATTATTTTATCTTTCTTAACCTATAATATATATGATTTTGCTTGCTCTAAAAGTGAGCTCACTAAAAGTGAGCCTTCCTTTTGTGACAATTGTAACCCAGTATATCTATTAGGAAATTTTTTATATGAATGCAGTGTCTATATCTATATAATATTCATTTTTGTAGTCTGTAGATCTGAATAGGTGATTAAATTAATTTTATGAACAGCTCACTTGAAACAACAGAGACCATTCCTTAATATATAAGCACAAAAATTAAAATCAATTTGCAATCTTGATCAAAGATATCAATACTCACAAACAAGGCTGATTAAGAAAGCAACGTGAACATTCTGTAACTTGATCACAACCCATAATGAGTGTTGTCCAGAGGAGAGCCTTTTAGCAATTCACAAGGCCCTGAGTGCCTAACAGTTAATTCCTGCTTACCCAGAGTGTACAGATTCATTCTCAGGCACAACATATAAAATGCTGGGAAATGCCCTGATTTTTCACTGTGCTGCAGAACTGCAGTTGAGCCATGAGGAGGACAGCCTCGGAGGAGACATAGGAGAGCACAGCTTTCCCATGAGGAAGACGGCCTCAGAAGAGACATAGGAGGGCACAGCTCTCCCATGAGGAAGACAGCCTCAGAAGAGACATAGGAGAGCACAGCTTTCCCATGAGGAAGACGGCCTCAGAGGAGACATAGGAGAGCACAGCTCTCCCATGAGGAAGACGGCCTCAGAAGAGACATAGGAGGGCACAGCTCTCCCATGAGGAAGACAGCCTCGGAGGAGACATAGGAGAGCACAGCTTTCCCATGAGGAAGACGGCCTCGGAGGAGACATAGCAGAGCACAGCTTTCCCATGAGGAAGACGGCCTCGGAGGAGACATAGGAGAGTACAGCTTTCCCATGAGGAAGACAGCCTCAGAAGAGACATAGGAGAGCACAGCTTTCCCATGAGGAAGACAGCCTCGGAGGAGACATAGGAGAGCACAGCTTTCCCATGAGGAAGACGGCCTCAGAGGAGACATAGGAGAGTACAGCTTTCCCATGAGGAAGACGGCCTCAGAAGAGACATAGGAGAGCACAGCTTTCCCATGAGGAGGACGGCCTCGGAGGAGACATAGGAGAGCACAGCTCTCCCATGAGGAAGACGGCCTCGGAGGAGACATAGGAGAGCACAGCTCTCCCATGAAGAAGACAGCCTCAGAAGAGACATAGGAGAGCACAGCTTTCCCATGAGGAAGACAGCCTCGGGGGAGACATAGGAGGGCACAGCTTTCCCATGAGGAAGACGGCCTCAGAGGAGACATAGGAGGGAACAGCTTTCCCATGAGAAAGACAGCCTCGGAGGAGACATAGGAGGGCACAGCTTTCCCATGAGGAAGACGGCCTCAGAGGAGACATAGGAGGGAACAGCTTTCCCATGAGGAAGACAGCCTCGGAGGAGACATAGGAGAGCACAGCTTTCCCATGGCAAAGGGCTCGAGAAGACCTGGACTCTGCTGTGAAGAAGGAAATTGTCCCAGAAAGTCCAGAGCAAGAGTCCTCCCAAATTCTTTATCAGCTCATCCTAAAAGCTCACTGGATGGCTTCTGCGGGGGGTCATTAATCCTTCTCCTCACTCAGGAGCTCTAGTCCATAAGTATCCAGTTTCACACACAGCTGCAAGACACTCCATTCTAGGGCCACAGTCCAGGATGCAGTCTTCACAGATTTTTTGATGAAATGAATCAAGAGTAGAGGGTCTGTCCATGAATAATAAAACATAGGGAGGAAATAAGACACATGGAATGGAATTCTTTCTTTGGGTTGAGAATGTATATACCCAATAATTCTTTTTTTATTCCTTTGTAGGGGAAGAAAGGTTTCTTTTCCTCACCCATCACTAGGACTATGGCCAACGCCCCTGTAACAAAATACAGATTAATGAAAGAAAAGTGTACACATTTATTTAAAAAGCTTTATGTGGCACAGGAGTCTTCATAAGAAAATGACCCAAAGAAACAGGAAACCTTGTGTATCATAGTGCTTAGTTAGGTTGGATGAACAGTGGACGCCAGGTATTGGTACAACTGGACAGAGTGAGTATGCTCTCGTGGAGATAAACTGGGGGAACTTAGCAAGGCCTGTGTCTTCAAATTCTACTCTGTGTCCTTGTGTCTTCAGAGATAAGGACGTTTCTTTCTTCTGAGTATAACGACTGTTTGTCTCAAATGAGGTTTTATGATCTGCTCCTGGGGGGGCAGAGAGTGTCCTGCCTGCTTCTGCTTCTTCTCAAATGCCACTTGTGATGCCCTTCCTGGGAGACAAAGCCATCTTTGAGTATTTCAGGATTCCAAAATAGACTCCATTCCTTGGATTTACCAAAAGCACCAGCCTAAAGGGCCTGTCAGGAAGTTCACCAGAAAGAGAAACCTATTTCCCTGTAAGGGAAGTGGCTGGATGGTCCAGCCCCAGATTCTCTGATGTGGACCTCAAGTGGGATGCAACCCTGGTACAGCTCCTCCATCTCAGTCATTAGAAGTAAGTTAAACAAAAATGGTCTTCTGATACAGTCATTGCTTAATTGCAATTTCAACTAATTATACCCCTCAGAATCTCCTTGAATTCTAACAACTAAGTAACTAAATGTCTACTAAGTACCTGTAATTGTGCTGTCAAGAGTAATAAGTGATGCCAGGCACGGTGGCTCTCACCTGTAATCCTGGCACTCTGGGAGGCCAAGGCGGGTGGATCACTTGAGGTCAGGAGTTTGAGACCAGCCTGGCCAACATGGTGAAACCCTGTCTCCACTAAAATTACAAAAATTAGCTGGGCGTGGTGGAGGGCACCTGTAGTCCCAGCTACTTGGGAGGCTGAGGCAGGAGAATCACTTGCACTCAGGAGGCGGAGGTTGCAGTGAGCCAAGATCACGCCATTGCACTCCAGCCTGGGTGACAGAGTGAGACTCTGTGTCATTAAAAAAAAAAAAAGAGAGTAATAAGTGAATAATATGCAACATTATTCTTTCTACAGCTTCATATGTGTTGCATTTACACATGTTCTTATGTTTTTTATCAGAATTATATAGTGTGCAATGTGTATTTTCAACAGTGAGACTAAAAACTTCTCATGTGTCTTTCTTCTTTGGCCTTAAAAATTATTTTTTATGCTAACTAAATCATCTACATTATTACTCTGTGCTAACTAACATAAATAAATTAGTACACTATTCTCATTTACCCAACTTTTTTATACTGTTCCTACTAACAGTTCCAAATATAAGCTGCATTCATCATCAGTTAGTTCTAAAGAGTTTAGGCCCTCCCCCAATGTGCTCCTACAGCACCCTGAACTTCCTGTGTATGAGCTTTGATCATCTTGTATTGAAATGAGAAAATCCTGCATTTCCACTTTCTGCTAACCACGTCTGCAGAGTAGGGACTGTGTGTATCTTACTCATCCTTGCAGTCGCGGTGCCTGGGACCCCAGCATAACACATCTGCAGACTACGGACTGTGTGTATCTTACTCATTTGCAGTCACAGTGCCTGGGACCCCAGCATAACATATCTGCAGAGTAGGGACTGTGTGTATCTTACTCATCCTTACAGTCATGGTGCCTGGGATAGGTGCTTAGTTGCTGAATGGCCACAGCCCGTGTGTTCTTTCTGTAGTGTGTGTCTCATTCAGAGGCTCAGCTGCAGACACAGGCTGAACTTTGACACAAACTTCTTTCCCACCAGTCTGTTTCAAAGGAGCTCAACCATGCCCCAACACACTTTGACCCTTTTCAGTATCGATTTTCAACTGCTGTTTTCTACTCCTTAAAAACATAACAAATAAAAAACTTTTCTTTTTCAGTAAATTCTGAAACATAATTACCTTACCAGTCATGTCGGGTGAATCTCATTAAGCTCTTTTGATTAAGGTAATGCTAATTCATAAAAGAAAGTATACAAAATTCTGGCTTTAACAAACAGGAAAGATTAGGGACTTGTCTAATTCAACTCACAAAATTGAGCCACGTTTCTTTTACCATGAGCATGGTGAAAGGGATTCAACTAACTAAATAAAAGAAAACAAAAGGTAAGGTTAAGTAATAGCATGTTACATTTGGGGATGAGGGAGAGTTTCTAATGCTGTAACAGAGGGATTACTTTTGAACTTATTTTCCCCATCTTTATTACTGACTTTGAAGAGGAGTAAATTGCATATTTTTTTTCTTTTTTTGAGACAGTCTCATTCTGTTGCCCAGGCTGGAGTTCAGTGGCATGATCTCAGCTTACTGTAGCCTCCGCCTCCTGGGTTCAAGGGATTTTCCTGCCTCAGCCTCCTGAGTAGCTGGGACTATAGGCATGCACCACCACACCTGGCTAATTTTTGTATTTTCAGTAGAGACAGTGTGTCACCATCTTGGCCAGGCTGGTCTCAAACTCCTGGCCTCAAGCAATCCACCTGTCTCAGCCTCCCAAAGCACTGAGATTACAGGGGAAGCTGAGATAGCAAATTTGATAAGGCTTTTGGAGATGTTGTTGGATTCTGAAGGATTAATGTCACAAGGGGTGCCCATGTGGAAGGAGCCCCTTTACTCACAGCATTTATCATGACCTGGGTAACAGGCCTATTCAGCTGGGGAATATCCTAGTCATCATAAAGTCAGCCCCACATGGTTCACATACAAAGCATATCAGCTGGGTCATCTGGGGTGCTCTGACATACAAAGCATATCAGCTGGGTCATCTGGGGTGCTCCACTTGGCATTTATAGGTGGAGTTGGATGGTCCGCTTATCACGGAAAACAGACCTTCCCATGGCTTTTCTCTAGTCCACTCGGCTGCCTGTTCCCGCAGGAATAACCTCCTGTATGTCTGGATCACATATACCCATCTGTGGTTGTTCAATAGTGAGTGTGGGTCCTGCACCAGCCCAAACAACTCTTCCACTCTGCAGCATTTAAAACCAGAGAAGCTGCTCCTAAATTAGTCACTCTCAATCTGTTTTAGTAAAAGTTCCTCGAGAAGTTGATGATATCAATGTTCAAAATGGAGCAGTTCCTTCACAGGACACCCTCTGATTTCAATAGTAGTTGGTTTTTCCCTTCTCCCACATTCACTGCCTTCTTGGTAACCAAAGTTCTGAAGGTACTTTCTGGTGCTCAGGCTTAACGTTCCCCTTTCTGGGTGGCTTTGAGGCTAGTGGCCTGAGTTGAGACAGACCCACATCTGAGTTTAGTCCAGCCTCAAGGCCTGACCCAGCACCCTCTTTAAATTTCATTTTAGCCATTATAGATAACAATAACCAAGGGACTGAATATTTTGCTTTTTTCTTGTTAGTTTGCCTTTCCTTATGCATCCAGTGAACCAGTTCCTGGGAAGTTGGATCCATCTCTAAATTCGGCTGATAACTTTTACCTTTAGTAACTGCTCTCAACATAGCTGCAGCTTCATACCATGGGTGACCACGTGGCCACCTGGGAATCGAAGATTCTTCATCCTGCCACCCTTTAATCCTTTCTCTTTTCAAAGCACATGCTTCCATCAGTCAGGGCCATTCAAGCAAATCCCACTTCAATGACAATTATGTAGGGAAAAACTCAAACATCATTTTTTTTCTCTACTCTCACACCACAAAAATCATCAGCACAGAAGAAGACTTCTATGACCAAATGTATGAGGGTCTTTCCCCCATGAATCAAGCACAGACACGAGTTGGGTGTCCTCGAATTCAGTTCTGACACTGTCTACCCTGAGATAGCATCAGGTCCCATAGGTTGGGGGCTCAATACCCAAGATTCTCCCCAGACTCCCAGACACAAGTTGCAAGTCTGGGCCTCCAGAACGTCTGACTGACTGGCTTCAAGTTGAAGTTCCCATGATCCCCTCATTGAGTTTGATTAATTTGCTGGAGCAGCTCATACAACTCAGAGAAACACTTATGTTTACCAGCTTATCATAAAAGATGCTACAACAGATACAGATGAAGAAACACATAAGGCAAGGTGTGGGAGAAGTGGCATGGCACTTCCTCACCTCCCTAGACACTACCATCCTCTACGAACCTCCATGTGTTCAGCTAACCAGAAGCTTTGGTGTCATTTTCAAATGCCATGGGCTCACTTTGTGTCTGTGTCACATTTTGGTAATTCTAGCAATATTTCAAAATGTATTAGTATACTTGTTATGGTGCCCCGTGATCAGTGACCTTTGACATTACTGCTATGTTCTGGGGCACCATGAGCTGCAACCATGTATGATGGCATACTTAATTGATACATACTGTATGGACTCTGACTGCCTCACCAACTGGCTGTTTTCCCATCTCTCTTCCTCTCCTTGGGCCTCCCTATTTTCTGAGACTCAACAATATGAAAATTAGGCCAATTAATAATCCTACAAGCCAAATAATAATCCTACAATGGCCTATAACTGTTCGTGTAAAAAGAAGAGTCTCATGTATTTCTCATTTAAAATCTAACGCTAGAAATGATTAAGCTTAGTGAGGAAGGCATGTCAAAAGATGAGACGGGCTGAAAGCTAGGCCTCTTGGACAAAACAGCCAAATTGTGAACGCAAAGGCAAAGTTCTTGAAGAACATTAATCCAGCGAGCACACCATGCTAAGAAAGTGAAACAGCATTATTGTTGGTATGGAGAGTTTAATGGTCTGGATAGAAGGCCCAACCAGCCAGAACATTCCTTTATGCCAAATCCTAATTCAGAGGAAGGCCCTGACTCCCTTCAGTCCCATAAAGGCTGAGAGAAGTGTGGACACTGCAGAAGAAAAGTTTGAAGCTAGCAGAGATTGGTTCATGAGGTTTAAGGAAAGAAATGCTCTTCATAGCATAACAGTGCAAGGTGAAGCACGAAGTGTGATGGAGAAGCTGCAGCAAGTTACCCAGAAGATCTAGCTCAGATCGCTGATGAAGGTAGCCACACTACACAATAGACTTTCAGGGTAGATGAAACAGCCTTCTCTACTGGAGGTACATGTCATCTAGGACTTTCATGGTTAGAGAGAAGAAGTCAATGCCTGGCTTCAAAATTTCAAAGGACAGGCTGAGTCTCATGACGGGTTAATGCATCTGGAGACTTTCGGTTAAAGCCAATGTGCCCTTACTGTTCTGGAAATTCCAGGGCCCTTAAAACTTATGCTAAACCTACTCTGCCTGTGCTCTACAAATGGAACAACAAAGCCTGAATGACAGCACGTCTATTTCTACTATGGTTTACTCAATATTTTAAGCTCACTGTTGATACCTACTGCTCAGAGAAAAAGTTTCCTTTCAAAATATTAGTACTCCATGACACCTAAGAGCTCTGATGGGGATATACAAGGAAATCAACTTCATTGCCATGCCTGCCAATACAAGATCATTCTGAAGCCCAGGGATGAAGGAGTAATTTCAACTTCCAAGTCTTATTCTTTAAGAAATACATTTCATAGGGTTATCACTGTCATATAATTCCTCTGATGGATTTGGGCAAAGTAAACTAAAAACCTTATGGAAGGAATTCACCATTCTAGATGCCATTGAGAACATTCATGATTCATGGGAGGGGGGCAAAATATCACCATTAACAGGAGTTTGTAAGAAGTTGATTAAAATTGTCATGGATAACTTTAAGGAATTCAAGACTTCAGTGGAAGAAATAATTGCAGATGTGTAGAATGTGTAGAAAGAGCAAGAGCAAAAGAACTAGAACTGGAAGTGGAGCCTGAAGATGTGACTGAATTGCTGCATCTCATGATCAAACTTGGTGAAATGAGGACTTGCTTTTTATGGATGAGCAAAAAAAAGTGGTTTTTTTGGGGGGGAGGGATGAAATCTCCTCCTGGTGAAGATACTATGAACATTGTTTAAACAATAATAAAGGATTTGGAATGTTCAATAAACTTAGTTGATCAAGAAGCAGCAGGCTTTGAGAGGATGGACTCTAGTTTTGAAAGAAGTTTTACTGTGGGTAAAATGCTATCAAACAGCATCACATGCCACAGAGAAATTTTTCATGAAAGGAAGGGTCAATTGATGCAGCAAACTTCACTGTCATCTTATTTTAAGAAATTGCTGGCCAGGCGCCTTGTCTCATGCCTGTAATTCCACAACTTTGGGAGGCTGAAGCTGGTGGATCACCTGAGGTCAGGAGTTTGAGACCAACCTGGCTGACATGGTGAAACCCCGTCTCTACTAAAAATACAAAAATTAGCCAGGCATGGTGTTGGGTGCCTATAATCCCAGCTACTTGGGAGGCTGAGGCAGGAGAAATCACCTGAACCCTGGTGGTTTCAGTGAGCCGAGATTCTGCCACTGCACTCCAGCCTGGGAAACAGACTGAGACTCCATCTCAAAAAAAAAAAAAAAAAAAAAAGATATTGCCACAGGCACTCCAACCTTCAGTACCCACCACCCTGATCTGTTGGCAGCAATCAACATAGAGGCAGGACCCCCATCATCAAAAAGATTACAACTTGCTGAAGGCTCAGATGATCATTAGCATTTTTATCAATAAATTATTTTAAATTAAGGCATGTACATTGGTATTTTCAGACATATTGAAATTGTACTCTTAATAGACTACAATATAGTGTTAACATGACTTTCATACATTGCAAAACCAAAAAATTTGTGTGACTGACTTTATTGCAATGTTTGCTTTATTTCAGTAGTCTGGAACTGAACTCACAATATTTCCAAGGTGTGCCTGTAAATAGGACAGAGATACAGTGAGTCATTAATGGTCAAGAAACCAAGAAATCTGATGATAGTAAACTAGCCTCAAGACTGAGGGAAAACTTTCCAGAAGAATTTGGGCCCGTTATTGTCCTCATTCATGCATGCAGTACTAACCTGCATGAGATGCAGCAATGAACAAAACAGTCTCTGCTCTCATGGAGCTTGCATAGGGCAGAGTGGAAGCAACCAGTGAAGAAATTTGAGAGTGTGTATACAAGATAGGTCAGATGGTAAGAAGTACTTTAAAGAAGAATAAAGTAAAATAAGAGAATAGAGAGTGAGAAGGTGCCATTTTAAGTGAAATGGTCAAAAAGATTCTTCTTATGACAGAGTTAATAATTAATAATTAAGCAAAGGCCTGGATAAGAGAGGAAGTAAGCCATGCTGATTCCTGATGAGAAAGCATTCCAGGCAAAGGGGACCACACATGCAAAGGCCCTGAGGCAGAAGCACATCTGCCTGGTGTCTTTGAAGATTGCAATAATAGAGGGGAGACTGATTGGACTAGAGATCAGAGAAGTGTCAGGGGACAAGATGGTTTAAGACATTCCTTGCCATGGAAGGTTTTAAGCAGATGAAAACATTATTTGCCTTATGCTTTAAAAAGACTTACTCTGGATCACCTGAGTTCAGGAGCTCGAGACCAGCCTGGCCAACATGGCAAAACCCCATCTCTATTAAAAATACAAAAATTAGCCAGGCTTGGTGATGCACGCCTGTAGTCCCAGCTACTTGGGAGGCTGAGGCAGGAGAATCGCTTGAACCCAGGAGGTAGAGGTTGTAGTGAGCCCAGATTGCACCACTGCACTCCAGCCTGGGCGACAGAGGAGACTCTGTCTCAGAAAAAAAAAATAAAGACTTACTCTGGTTGCTCAGTGAAGAACAAAGTGCAGGGAGAAAAAAAAAGTGGGAGAGGAGTTAGGAGGCTATTTTGATAATCCATGAAAGCAATGACATAAAGTGAAGCAGGGTGTACACAGTGGGTGTGGCAAGGGAAGCTCAGATTCTGAATGTAGTTCAACAGTGTATGCTGATATGAGGTGTAAGAAACAAAGAGGGGTCAGGGCAAGTTTTCTGGCCTAACGGCTGGTATGCTGGAGGTGCTATTTACTGTGACAGAGAAGACTGAGGAGTGTTGGGCCCAGGGGTTGAAGGTGGAGGATCAAGAATTCCCTTATTGATGTGTGATAGTTGAGTTGTCTATTAGTCTTCCAAGTGGTGATAATTGGCAGATAATTAGATATGAGTCTAAATTTTAGAGGAGAGGTAGGAGCTGGAAATATGCATTCATGGACTGTGCACACATATGTGGAATTTAATGCCACTGGGCTTCATGAGATCACAGAGGCATGAGTGCACCTAGAAAAACAGTTGAGAACTGAGACCCGGGATATTCCCTTGTTAAAAGGTAAATGTTCCTTTTACATTTTGAATTTATAGAAATAATGACACAGTAGCCAGTTGCTGAAACTCTACTCAGTTCAGAGTAAAGCAAAATTCCTATTTTATAGAATCACTGAATGCCATTTAAAATTCAGAATACTTGCAGAGATCCCAAATATCTTAATAAAGATGAAAGCCTAAGTTCAGATTGGTGGCCTAGACTCTGCCTTCCCTGATCGTCTATTTAAAAATAACAATAATGATAATAATAAGAAGAAAATATTTATGGATCACTAAATATGTTGAAATACACTCAAAGGTAGATTCATTTCTTTTCTACTATACACCTGTAACTATCAGTCTATAAAATAGTTTTATTAGAAAGGCACAGTCACCCTCAAGCCAACAGCAGCTTATAAATATGGGGCAAGGAGCCTGGCGTGGGGAGGCTGAGAAATAATTGAGAGAACCAGTAGATATGAAGCTAACAAATAACACTGTCGACCAGAATTAGGCAGATAAGCCAGAGCCTGCACAAGTGGCAGGTCAAGACAGGTAGAAAGACAGAAGCCAGGAGTGAGAGGCGGAAGGTCCAAAGTGCAAAAAACACTCAAGCACCAGTCAATCCATGGGAGCTTACAGCAGGAGGGGCGGCTGAAGGGAGGAGCATCCAGGTAGAGGGGAAGGAATGGAGGTGTGAACAGGAAGCCGAAGGGCACAAGCTATTTGATATGTTTGGAGAGTGAGGTGCTTTTCTGGGCTGAGAAAATAACTGCAAGCCAGAATCTGGAGGACTGGGTAGACCATGTTAAACAGCAAGCACTTGATTTTGCACGTGTTGGAAGCCAGTGCAGGGCTTCTAAGCAAGGCAGTGACATGATCACATCACATTTTAGGAAGGGTATAAATGAGGCATGGCCACAGGCAGGAAGACCTGAGGGATCTCTTACAGTCAGGGATAAGAGTCTAAATGACAAGGTGGCCATGAACATTCAAAGAAAGAAGACTGAAGAGACTTTAGAAGGCAGGCTTCACGGGACCTGAGTGAAGGGGTTTGGGAGACTCACAGCTTTCTGCTGTGAAGTCAAGGATATCACAAACTATCAGAATAAAAGAAACAGTCCTAGGGCTGGGGGTAGGTGGATGAATATGGTTCCATTTTGAACAGGAGGAGAAAATTCAGGTAATTCATTTTGATTGATCAAGCAAAATAATTTGAAGCTGAACATTATAGAAGCAACAACAATTCTTATGATGTTGGGGTATAGGAAACAGGCCCAAGAAAGCACAGTATTTCCTGTTTCTCTTCTGATTCAATAAATAATAAGAATATTTTCTGTTAAGGTTTTTGACAACCTGTTGTTTTAATTAATCAAAAGGAGACAAGATAAATTTGAACTTAAAAGCATAAGAAAATCAGTTGTCTTTTTAGAAAAGGTGAGTCAGCATGGGTAGGAAGAATCAATATTGTGAAAATGGCCATACTGCCCAAGGTAATTTATAGATTCAATGCCATCCCCATCAAGCTACCAATGACTTTCTTCACAGAATTGGAAAAAACTACTTTAAAGTTCATATGGAACCAAAAAAGAGCCCGCATCAC
The DNA here is from genome assembly GCF_028885625.2 of Pongo pygmaeus. Classification (NCBI taxonomy): domain Eukaryota; kingdom Metazoa; phylum Chordata; class Mammalia; order Primates; family Hominidae; genus Pongo; species Pongo pygmaeus. Next base: position 203,343,633 of record NC_072376.2, read on the forward strand.
CACGTCAATCCTAAGCCAAAAGAACAAAGCTAGAGGTATCACGCTACCTGACTTCAAACTATACTACAAGGCTACAGTAACAAAAACAGCATGGTACTGGTACCAAAACAGAGATATAGACCAATGGAACAGAACAGGGCCCTCAGAAATAATGCCACATATCTACAACCATCTGATCTTTGACAAACCTGACAAAAACAAGCAATGAGGAAAGGATTCCCTATTTAATAAATAGTGCTGGGAAAAATGGCTAGCCATATGTAGAAAGCTGAAACTGGATCCCTTCCTTACACTTTATACAAAAATTAATTCAAGATGGATTAAAGACTTAAATGTTAGACCTAAAACCATAAAAACCCTAGAAGAAAACCTAGGCATTACCATTCAGGACAACAGACATGGGCAAGGACTTCATGTCTAAAATACCAAAAGCAATGGCAACAAAAGCCAAAATTGACAAATGGGATCTAATTAAACTAAAGAGCTTCTGCACTGCAAAAGAAACCACCATCAGAGTAAACAGGCAACCTACAGAATGGGAGAAAATTTTTGCAACCTACTCATCTGACAAAGGGCTAATATCCAGAATCTACAATGAACTCAAATAAATTTACAAGAAAAAAACAAACAACCCCATCAAAAAGTGGGTGAAGGATATGAACAGACACTTCTCAAAAGAAGACATTTATGCAGCCAAAAGACGCATGAAAAAATGCTCATCATCACTGGCCATCAGAGAAATACAAATCAAAACCACAATGAGATACCATCTCACACCAGTTAGAATGGCGATCATTAAAAAGTCAGGAAACAACAGGTGCTGGAGAGGATGTGGAGAAAAAGGAACACTTTTACACTGTTGGTGGGACTGTAAACTAGTTCAACCATTGTGGAAGTCGGTGTGGTGATTCCTCAGGGACCTAGAACTAGAAATACCATTTGACCCAGCCATCCCATTACTGGGTATATACCCAAAGGATTATAAATCATGCTGCTATAAAGACACATGCACATGTATGTTTATTACGGCACTATTCACAATGGCAAAGACTTGGAACCAACCCAAATGTCCAACAATGATAGACTGGATTAAGAAAATGTGGCACATATACACCATGGAATACTATGCAGCCATAAAAAATGATGAGTTCATGTCCTTTGTAGGGACATGGATGAATCTGGAAACTATCATTCTCAGCAAACTATCACAAGGACAAAAAACCAAATGCCTCATGTTCTCACTTATAGGTGGGAATCCAACAATGAGAACACATGGACACAGGAAGGGGAACATTACACACCAGGGACTGTTGTAGGGTGGGGGGAGCGGGGAGGGATAGCATTAGGAGATATACCTAATGCTAAATGACGAGTTAATGGGTGCAGCACACCAACATGGCACATGTATACATATGTAACAAACCTGCACGTTGTGCACATGTACCCTAAAACTTAAAGTATAATAATAATAATAATAAAAAGAAAAGAATAAGACTAAAGTCAAACTGTTCATTAGCATTTATATAATTCAATTTTGAGATTTTCTTAGTATATAATTTACATACATGACATACATGTGGATATTTGGAGGTATATCCACATACATTCACCCATTTATTCTTTTATTTATTAATTTGTTTATTTGCTCATTAAAAAAAATACTAAATGATTACTCCAGGCATCAGGGGTCTAAAGATGTATAAGGCTTGGGGCCTCTTCTTAAACTCAAAATCCACTGAGGCAAAGATGGGCAAATAAATGACTATAATGTATCCTGAAAAAAAAAAAAAAAGAAAAGGAAAGTCAATATTTCCTATGGTCTTAAATCATCCTTCAAGTAATGGGCTGTGAAACAAATGAGATCCTACTTATCTAGCCTTTTCCTTGATAGATTAAAAATTATACCAAAATCCTACTATATTGCAAAGACACTAATTCACTCAATTGAGAATCCACAGCATACAAACATATAAATCAAGGGAATTTTAAAAACAATCATTGTGTTCAAAATGGGAAGATTATTCCAAATTTTTCTACATATTTTAGAATAATTTCACAGTTAAAAACCCTGTACTTTATAAAATCATTATCCAGTATTTAATAAAGTACATTTATAACAATATCAACACTGGAATTTAACAGTTTACAAAGCACTTTTGATACATCACATATAAATGAAGGCGGCAACGAGTTCAGTACATTCATGCAGATTAGAAAACAGTAGTTTTTGAAGATTGCATTTGTTCATGTAAGTCAGAAGGTTTGAACTATTTCCTACCCCTGCTATAGGTTTAAGCCTAAGAATTCTTATTCATTATGATTTGGTCTTTAAATAAATCACCAAGGTAGAGGGTAGAGCACACCACTTCAATGCACTGATGTGCCGTAAGGCCCCAAAACCAGAGGTCGAGGGTTGGAATTTAGTTCAATCATGCATTTGTTATGAGAACTCTGACAAGCTTCAGCTCTAAAGTAAGCTTGGAAACACAAAGAAACTCTGTGAAAAATACTAAAACACACATACACACACACACACACACACACACTCTCACTCCTCTCTTTTTAGCCTGGCATAGAAGATGTAAGTGTACCAACAAGCAACCTCCAAAGAGCAAATGAAACAGAAAATTCAAACGAGTGCCTGGTAGGAGTTGTAACTTCAACAAAATGCCTGTCATATCTGCCTCATAAACCCGTACTCATTTTTCACAACTAACTCACATAGCACCTCCTCAGTGACACCATTCCTGTTCTGCCCACCAGATATACCTGCGGGCCGAGTGTATCCTCTCGCCCAGAACACAGGGCACCTTATACAGGGGGCTCTATCTACAGGGGGCTCTATGCTTTGACACCAGATATACCTGAGGGCCAAGTGTATCCTCTCGCCCAGAACACAGGGCATCTTATACAGGGGCTCTATCTACAGGGGGCTCTATCCACAGGGGGCTCTATGCTTTGACAGGAACTGTGGACCTATGGGCAGCGGTTTTTCAACTCATGTTTGTGGCTCTCATTACAATTGTCCTGCCTCAGGCACCCAGCAAGCGGTAGTAAATGCTGGTTGAACACTAAAACCTTGGAATGCTACATCATTGTTCTAAAGGATAGCCATTTTTAAAAACATTTTGGAAGTTCTTTTGAAACTGACTTTTTAGATTATGAAAATATCTCAGTGATAGGTTTTGGTTTTCCAGGTTAGACCTTATTTTATTTTAGAAACTGTCAAAAGTTATACAAAACCAAGCATGTATCTCTGTGCATTTTGTTTTCTCTCCTCCCCTAATGCTAAGGAAGGGTTTCTTCTCTTTTCTAGGCCAAATGCTCCACAAATGAATGTGTTAACAAATGAACAAATTAATAAATGACATGAATGGGAGCTCAAACTGCATAAAAGTATATTTACTCAAAAATGAGAGGTGACGATTGCTAACATGTCATAACCAGACTCTGACATGACTTCGACAAGCCACAACTTTGACAATAAAGAGGAAAGAGGATCAAGTCCCTAAATACCGCAGGTGCACTAAGACCTTCCCATGTGCCCGAAGAAGATACACTTGCAGAGGAGAAATGATGATGCAGAGGCCTGCTCCAGATGCAGGAGGAAGTTTAATTGCCTGTGAATTTGACTGGGATGGAAGGGATGAAACGAGGTTTGAAAGGAAATAGAGATTGTTAAACTCCTGACTAGGTGATAACTGCCGTCCTTCTCTTCTATCTGCCCCCATGACTAGGCGATAACTGCCATCCTTCTATCTGCCCCCGTGACTAGGCGATAACTGCCGTCCTTCTCTAATATCTGCCCCCGTGACTAGGCGATAACTGTCATCTTTCTCTTCTATCTGCCCCCGTGACTAGGTGATAACTGCCGTCCTTCTCTAATATCTGCCCCCGTGACTAGGCGATAACTGCCGTCCTTCTCTAATATCTGCCCCCGTGACTAGGCGATAACTGCCGTCCTTCTCTTCTATCTGCCCCCGTGACTAGGCGATAACTGCCGTCCTTCTCTTCTATCTGCCCCCGTGACTAGGCAATAACTGTCATCTTTCTCTTCTATCTGCCCCTGTGACTAGGCGATAACTGCCGTCCTTCTCTTCTATCTGCCCCCGTGACTAGGCGATAACTGCCGTCCTTCTCTTCTATCTGCCCCCGTGACTAGGTGATAACTGCCGTCCTTCTCTTCTATCTGCCCCTGTGACTAGGCGATAACTGTTATCCTTCTCTAATATCTGCCCGTGACTAGGTGATAACTGTCATCCTTCTCTAATATCTGCCCCTGTGACTAGGTGATAACTGCCATCCTTCTCTAATATCTGCCCCTGTGACTAGGTGATAACTGTCATCCTTCTCTTCTATCTGCCCCTGTGACTAGGTGATAACTGCCGTCCTTCTCTTCTATCTGCCCCCATGACTAGGCGATAACTGCCGTCCTTCTATCTGCCCCCGTGACTAGGCGATAACTACCGTCATTCTATCTGCCCCTGTGACCAGGCAATAACTGCCATCCTTCTCTTCTATCTGCCCCTGTGACTAGGCGATAACTGCCATCCTTCTCTAATATCTGCCTCCGTGACTAGGCAATAACTGCCGTCCTTCTCTAATATCTGCCTCCGTGACTAGGCGATAACTGCCGTCCTTCTCTTCTATCTGCCCCCATGACTAGGCAATAACTGCCGTCCTTCTCTAATATCTGCCCCTGTGACTAGGTGATAACTGCCATCCTTCTCTAATATCTGCCCCCGTGACTAGGCGATAACTGTCGTCCTTCTCTAATATCTGCCCCTGTGACTAGGCAATAACTGTCATCCTTCTCTTCTATCTGCCCCTGTCACTAGGTGATAACTGCCGTCCTTCTCTTCTATCTGCCCCCGTGACTAGGCGATAACTGCCATCCTTCTCTTCTATCTGCCCCTGTGACTAGGCGATAACTGCCATCCTTCTCTTCTGTCTGCCCCTACCTTGGGCCCCAAATGGCTCAGCACTAAAGTGCCTTGAGCAGGCTCCAGCCCAAAGGTGGCCTCCATGGGCACCACTTCCCGCTCTGCTGTCCTGCCTCGCTTTCCTCCTCGGCCTTCCCAGATGGATAACAGATGTCATTCCCAGGTTCCCTAACGCTCAAGTCTAGCCCCTCAGTTTCTGGCAAGCATCAAGCTTCACCATGTGTCTAGCCTCTCATACTCTGAGTCAGACCTCAGAAGTACAGCTTGGTGGAAATTCAGAGGCAGGGAAGAAAGAAGGAAGGAAAGAAAACCCTGAGCTGGATTCGTACACATCATCGCAATTCATCTACACCACAGTCCCATAAGGTATGTGCCATTGTACTCAGAAAACTGAGGCTCAAAGAGATTGATCAACTTATCTAAGACCTTGCAGGTCCTTAGAGCAGAGCCTGGATTTCAAACACCTGGGAGACTCTGAAATCCGTGTTAGCTCTTCTATACATGAGCCCAAAATGCAGCTGTACACCAAGACTGACTTCCTCTTGCAGCTTATCCTAGCTCTGAATACAAGAATCCTCAAAATGCTTTATAAGCAATAGTAGCATCATGGGAATAAGTTGACAAGTTCCCAGCATTACTGCTTTAGATGTAGTTGAAATTTTTCTCCATGTATAGAGTCAAGAATAAGGAAAAAGGATCTAAAGGAGAAGGAGAGAAGTAAAACGGGACTGAGACTTGTACTTCTTGACCAGAACAGATAATGTTGGGATTTTCCTTACTTTTTTCCAGACAAATCCAATAAAGACGTCTGTTTCTGTTACCTAAAACCAACTTGAAAAGTTTGCTCCCTCCCACCTTAAGTGGCTTTGAATAGAGCCCATAGTTGAACATTGGTTCCTATGGCAAAGATTCATTTCAAAGTGTTTATAGTATTATTCAAAGCACATTTGATTTCAGCCTTGGCAACCACGGGCAGAATGTCAGCAATGCTCCCCATATTAGCTATTGGAGAGAAAACACTGTGAAACTCAGAGACCTTGGTTATTGGGCCAATGAAACATTTATGCCCTGATCAGATGGAGCAAAGCTTCGGCAGGGTTAGTGAGCCACCTTCCGAGTGTACCAATGAAGCTCTCGCCTGCTGTTTCAGATAAATGACTTTCATTTCACTGTTGGCTTGTGCTTGAGAAGGTTATTCGATTGATTCCAGTTGTTTGCAATGCCTTGAAGGCAAATAATGTTGTAGCATCCACTGTCCTCATAATACACTGTTTCTTTTCTAAGGAAAGTTCTTGTCATAATACCCTAGATATCAACAGAAAATATTCCTCTTCTTATCATATATTAATTTTGCTCTGGAATAAGTAAATGTAACTACCAGAATGCTAATGAGGATGTTACGCTGATGTTTATTTGCGTGCTCTAATCTGTAGATAAACAGCAAGGTCTCTTTTAATTCATGATTCCAAGTCTCAGGCCACAGCAGGACAAGTATCAAAACATCTATTCTCAATTCAGAGTTGAGATTTCTAACAAGAATTCTATTTTCTCCATAATCATAAAATAGCACCAGGAAAACTCAATATCTTAAAATACAGATCATTGAAAAGTAGATCTTTCTACCCTTAACATAAACAAACTGTAAAATCTGAAGTTAAAATTATTCCTTGTACCAGCCTCCTAATCTACCCAGAGTTAACAGAAAAGTTATAGCAGTGCATGAAGCTCTGAGGCTTTGATGGGTGTAGATATAGACATCCAAACCTATCATTTCACGCTAGTCAGAATACCAGTCATAGAAATCCCACGGGGAAAAATCTGAAGGTATCTGGTCTTATGGATTATATAATTAAACTTTCTTATCATTGTACCTAAACCGAAATATGCTTCCTATACAAAGAAGGTTTCTTTCAAGAGTTAAGACCGCCTCCCACCATCCTCCCTAACACACACACACAGAAAGAGAGAGAGAGAGAGAGAGAGAGAATTGACAGCATTAGTCCTTTTCTCCCTTAGACTGATTTTTTCTTACTGTTATTTTCAGCCACTTTGTTAACGGTGGGGTTAAAGGGCAGGATAGATGTAACACCCATTTCACATACATGTTGCAACATCAGAGATGCTGGTTTTCATTAAAAACACCAGATCTAAATTCCTTCTACAATATATTTTGAAAAATCAGTACACTTGGCACCTTGGAAATGCTGAAATGTTATCATGAATGCTCGTTATTTGTTATGAGTCAATTGAATATTATCTTCAATATAAACTATAATTTATTGGTCGGATAGCTCTTCCTATCTTACCTGTATATACTCAAAGGGAGCGATTTCTCATGTTTAGCAAATTGTTCTTTAGGTAATTTGTTCTTTATGTTTTTTGTACAAAAGTACAAAATAGTTATCACAGCAAACTTTCCAGCATTTGTTATTTTGAAGCTATATGGTTTTTTTTTTTTTTTTGCCATGTCAGGCTTGAGCAGGATAGCAGATATATAAATTGAGCTCTCTAATTATAATCTCAATATATGAATTCTTGCTAATTAAAATACTTTGCACAAGCAAAAACAATTTTCATGTATGTGTTTAGGAGGTAGTTAAGTAACCCTATATAAAAATAAGTGCACTTTCCTCTCCTTTCTTCAGTGACTAGAAAAATTCCATATTTTTAAAATAATCAAATAATAATTTTAGAGAGAAACAGCCCTCAACTCTTTGCTGGTGCTTATCACACTGCCTTTCTTCACTCCATTCTTAGCTCTGCTAGTTTCTTCTTGTCTGTAATGATAGTAAGGGAATGTGGGTGGGTCAGCACTTCTGTGTAGGTCCCCTTTCCAAATTTGCCTTCCAAAAAGCCAACCAAATAAACAACCAAACAATAGTGCAACAAAACACAAATAGCATTCCAATAGCAAGTGATGCATTCACCTGAGATTGAGTGGTTTTAGGTGGTCAGTAACAAAATGCTGCTTTGCTGTCATAGTAGAAAGGCAACAAATTCTTCAAAGAAACCAAGAAGGTTACAACCTTGACAAAGTCTCTCATTACCTTCCTCCTCTTATGTCTTTTTTCTCCACATTATCTGTTGCGTATCTACTACAGAAGGCTGCAAAACATACAGCAGAAAGGATGGCTTGAAGGCAATTGATGTTTGTAAATAAATCCACAACAGGATCCAAGTTGAAGAAGTGAACACGTCAGCCTGGTGGGACAATTCTCAGCATGTGCAAACATAGGTAAATTCTAGCCTATGTTACATTAAAAACAATGTCGGTGCATTTTTTCATGTTAAAGTTTTTTTCAAAGCTAAAGTGTGTTCCTTGCTGTGCTGACCACAAACGAGTTTTAAGAGTTTTGAAAGTCTGGCAAAAATAGAAAAAAAAAAAAAAAGCTGAAGCAACATTGAACTGCTCAATGTAAGCGTTGGGCATGCACAAATTTTCAAAACAAAGGAAGGAAATCATCCCTCTCTACAACGTGGTTAGGCTGATCTTTAAGAAATAACATGTAAGAAATCAGAAAAGCAGATGTTTGGTACCTACATATCCAATATCTGGCACCGTGCAGAGTAAAAGAGTGAAAGAAATAATGAAGAACAAAGTGGTTACTTTGCTTCAGGAGTTCATGATCTATAGTTAGAAACCAATATAAACATTGTGAGTATATTTCAAAGAAAGAGCAAAAGCAGGCCGGGTGTGGTGGCTTGCACCTGTAGTAATAACGCTTTGGGAGGCCGAGGTGGGAAAATTGCTCGAGCTCATGAGTTTGTTACCAGCCTGAGAAATATAGTAAAACCTCATGTCTATAAAAAAATTAATTTAAAAAAAGGCAGAGCAAAAACAAATATGAAAGAAAACGTTAGAAATCAGAGCTTGGGCAAAGAGTTCAATGTGAGCAAAGCATCTCTGCCTTGGGGGGCCTCTGGAGCATCCCGGCTTCCTGTAGAGGCCCCACCACATAGCCCTTTCCCATCACTGGGAATCGTCTTCTGTATCATGCCAGGATTTTCCCCCAAACTTCTCAATCTAATTTATTCAGCCAAAACATATATATTTCTTGAATCCTTACCAAGAGCAAGGCACTGTTCAACATAATGAAAATATGGCAATGATATAAAACAAAAATGTTTACCCTCATGCAAATTACATTCCAGTGAGAAAAGACAGATCATTAATAAAATAAATATGTAAAATATATAATATGCCAGAAGGTAATAAGTGGCACAGAGAAAAATGAAGCGTGGAAGGGAGCTCAGGAATGCTGAGAGCGGGTGGATGTGAAGGTAGTTGGAATGCTCAAGGAGGGAGTAATAGGCAGAAGAATGGCCTTTCTACATGTCCATATCCCTATATGGCAAAAAGGACTTGTGGATGTGATGAAGTTATGGATCATGAGATGAGATTATTCTGGATTACCCAGTTTGGCCCAATGTCATCACAAGAGTACTTAAAACAAAAGAGGGTGGCAGGAGAGTCCAAGGCAAGAGGCGTGACAGCTAGGGTCAGAATGATGTGGTTGCTGCCTGGAAGGGGGCCAGGGGCCAAGGGATGCAGGCATCCTTTCAAAGCTGGAGAAGGTAAGAAAGTGTTCTCTCTCCCCTAGAGAGAGTGTGTGTTCTCTTAGCCTACTAGAGGTGTGCTAATTTATTCCAGCAGTCACAGAAGACTTACATAGAAGGTCTCACTGAGAAGACAACATTTGAACAAAGATTCCAAGGAGGCGAGGGCACCAGCTATGCAGATATCTGGGGAAGAGCACTCCAGGAAGAAAAGGCAAGCAAACAGCAGGGTGCACACCTAGCCCAGATGCATGAAGTAGAGAACACTGGGAGTCAGAAGGCTAACAGGAGACAGGTCAGAGAGAGGGATTGGGGTGGGTCAACTCACACTCAGCCTCACTGGCTATTGTAAGAACTTTGAGTTATTCTGAAACACTGAGTATAGGAGAGTCTATGAATATTTATAGAAATTCTGAATGTTTACAAGATGAATAAAAGTGGTATGCTAGTAAACTTATTGGTTGGGTGGGGAGAAGCCCAGATTTGTAGCATTTGCTGACTTCCATTGTGTAAGTATTTCTACTGATGGTTTGACAAACACTTCATAAAATTCTTGGGTACTTAATTATCAGCTCCAGTAGAGCACTGCATGTATGACATCCCATTTGCCAATTCCACACTAGATTCTACCGGGGACAAGCTGTATGAGAGTCAACTAGCAACAGAAATAAGGAAGTCCTCAATAAAAATCAGCATTTACTTTTGACAGATGTGAGATTCTGGAATGTATTTCTCTTTACTTGCTCTGTCTGGTGATTAAATTATGATTTTAAAAGAAATAGTTTTAATTCCTTATCAGAATGCTGCCACCAAAAAAATAAAATACATACTTTAACTACATGCAATCTTATCTATATTATACTGTTGTCAACAGAAACATTATCAGGGGTCAGCTTCATGAAAGGAGATATGTGATAGAAGCTGGAGTTGTTGGAATGAAAAAAAAAGTCAAATTTTACTTTGGATTAATCAGAGGGAAGAAAACAGATAGGAAAGGAAAGGCAGGCTTAGCCAAGTTGAAGAGGCTGAACTCAGGAGGCAGTGGGAGAATAGGATCATAGTTTGAAGAGAGCTGCAAGGCTGTTTAGTCCAGGTGAGGATCATAATCCCAGAAGACCCAGTCACAAACACCATAACTCTGAAAGTTGAAATCCTGAAAGATCAAAATTCCTAAAGTCTAAATTCTTTTTTTTTAATAGAGATGTAGTGAATTAGTTCATTCTCGTGCTCCCAATAAAGACATACATGAGCCTGGGTAATTTATAAAAGAAAGAGGTTTAATTGACTCACAGTTCAGCATGGCTGGGAAGGCTTCAGAAAACTTACAATCATGGTGAATGCAAACAAGAAGCAAAACACCTTCTTCACAAGGCAGCAGGAGGTGCTGAGCAAAAGGGGAAAAGCCCCTTATAAAACCTTCAGGTATCACTCACTGTCATGAGAGCAGCATGGGGGTAACCACCCCCCTGATTCAATTACCTCCAACTGGGTTCCTCCCACAACATGTCAGGATTATGGAAACTAAAATTGAAGGTGAGACTTGGTTGGGGACACAGCCAAACCATATCATTCTGCCCCCGGCCCCTTCCAAATCTCATGTCCTTACATTTAAAAACATGATCATGCCTTTCTAACAGTCCCCCAAAGTCTTAGCTCATTCCAGCATTAACCCAAATGTCCAAGTCCAACGTCTTATCTTAGACAAGGCAAGGCCCTTCTGCCTATGAGCCTGTAAAATCAAAATCAAGTTAGTTACTTCATAGATACAATGAGGGTATAGGCATTGGGTAAATATGCCTGTTCCAAATGGGAGAAATTGGCCAAAATGAAGGGACTGCAGGCCCCATGCAAGTCCAAAATTCAATGGGTGAGTCAAATCTTGAAGCTCTGAAATGATTTCCTTTGACTTCATGTCTCACATCCAGGTCACGCCGAAGCAAGAGGTGGGCTCTCATGGCCTTGGGCAGCTCCACCCCTGTTGATTTGCAGGGTACAGCCCTTCTCCTGGCTGCTTTCGCAGGCTGGTGCTGAGTGTCTGTGGCTTTTCCAGGCATACGGTGCAGCTGTCAGTGGATCTACCATTCTGGAGTCTGGAGGATGGTGGCCCTCTTCTCTCAGCTCCACTAGGCAGTGCCCCAGTGGGGACTGTGTGGGGGCTCTGATCCCACATTTACCTTCTGCACGCATTGCCCTAGCAGAGGTTCCCCATGAGGGCTCTGTCTCCGTCACAAATTTGTGCCTGAACACCCAGGCATTTCCATGCATCCTCTGAAATTTAGGCATAGATTCTCAAACCTCAATTCTTGACTTCTGTGCACCCACAGGCCCAATACCTCGTGTAAGCTGCCAAGGCTTGGGGCTTGTACTCTCTGAATCCATGGCCTGAGTTGTACATTGGCCCTTTAGCCATGATTGGGACACACGGCACCAAGTCCTGAGACTGTACAGAGCAGCAAGGCCCTGCACCGGGCCCATGAAACCATTTTTTCCTCCTAGGCCTCCTGTCCTGTGATGGCTTGAGCTACCGTGAAGGTCTCTGACATGCTCTGAAGACATTTTCCCATTGTCTTGGTGATTAACATTCAGCTCCTCGTTACTTACACAAATTTCTGCAGCTGGCTTGAATTTCTCTCCAGAAAATGGGTTTTCCTTTTCTATCTCATCATCAAGCTGCAAAATTTTTAAAACTTTTATGCTCTGCTTCCTCTTGAACACTTTGCTACTTAGGAATTTCTTCTGCCAGATACCCTAAATTGTCTATCTCAAGTTCAAAGTTCCACAGACTTCTAGGGCAGGGGCAAAATGCCATCAGTCTGTTTGCATAGTAAGAGTCACCTTTACTCCAGTTCCCAAAGAGTTCTTCATCTCCATATGAGACCACCTCAGCCTGGACTTCATTGTCCATGTCACTATCAGCATTTTCCTCAAAACCATTCTGCAAGTCTCTAGGAAGTTCCAAACTTCCTCACATTTTTCTGTCTTCTTCTGAACCCTCCAAACTGTTCAACCTCTGCCTGTTACCTAGTTCCAAATTCACTTCCACATTTTTAGGTATCCTTATAGCAACACCCCACTACCTCAGTACCAATTTACTGTATCAGTCCATTCTCATGCTGCTAATAAAGACATACCCAAGCTTGGGTAATTTATAAAGGAAAGAGGTTTAACTGACTCACACTTCATCATGGCTGGGGAGGCCTCAGGAAACTTACAAGCATGGCAGAATGCAAAGGAGAAGCAAGTTACCTTCTTCACAAGGTGGCAGGAAGGAGAAGTGCAAGCAAATGGGGAAAAGCTCCCCATAAAACCATCAGATCTTGTGAGAACTCACTCACTATCATGAGAACAGCATGGGGGTAACTGCCTCCATGATTCAATTACCTCCCACTGGGTCCCCATCATGATATGTGAGGATTATGGGAACTACAATTCAAGATGAGATTTGGCTGGGGACACAGCCAAACCATATCATGGGGTCTCACTTTATTGCCCTGGCTGATTTCAAACTCCTGGGCTCAAGTGATCCTCCTGACTTGGCCTCCCAAAGTGTTGGGAATACAGGCATGAGCCACCATGCCCAGTCCTAAAGTCTAAATTCTTAACATCTAAAATCCAGAAAATCACAATCACAGGAGAGTTGTACCATGTTAGTTGCATCGTGTTAGGTACAACTGTTGCTTTGTTTTATTCTTATTTGGAAATTATATATGGTTGAAGGGGGTCCATATGGGTGCCAAATCTACAAGGGGTGGACTTGCGGACTTAATTTCAGATGTCAACTTGACTGGATTAAGGAATCCCTGCAAAGCTGGGAAAGCATTATTTTGAGTATGTCTGTGATGGTTTTCTCAGAAGAGATCAGTGTGTGGGTCTGAGCGGACTAGGTGGGGAAGATCTGCTGTCAACGTTTTGAATGTCTTGAATATCACAGAAGTGAAAATGAAAGTAAAAAATGCACAAAATCTTGTCTGCCATATTATGTAATCATGTACCAAGCACCTCTACACGTAGCACCATGCTTGTCTTCACAAAATGCCTTTTGTCAGATAATAAAAAGAGTTCAACAAATTCAGTGGCCTTCTGAACCAGACACCTCCTGGCACAGAGCTTCCTCCAGTGCTACAAGACATATCAAATCATGAACTATTCTTGATTAGGGATTTGATTGTCAAAAAATATAAACATATTTATTTACCACTAAGTCTAACATAACAAAACTGGTGCATGTTTCACTTTGGCTGATGAATGGCACTTTCAAAACTGTCCCCAGTGGGTTTTTATAATCAACTTTATACAGTTTATGCCCCCATTGGATTACAAAACTCTATAATTTAATCTTCATGTTTATGGTTTAATAACTGGAAAAAGTGAAGTACTTTATAAAAGTTTATTTGAAGATTTGGAGGGCTTTGCAGAAGAAAATAGATTTCAATCAGATCCCCAAATTATAATGACAAGTTTTTAATTAGGTGTGATCAAGGCTTCTAAAAGTGAATTGCAAGTTGTTACCAGTAAAGTTTGTATCTTCCATTCAGCCCAGTTCATTTGCCAGAAAATTCAAGTGAGTGGGTTGGCCAGGCCATATGGCAATGATGAAAATTTTAGTTCAAAAATGTGTCATTTTTCTGTATTGGCATTCCTTCCACCTGATAAAATTCCAGGAGCTTTTGATAAATTAAAACCACAATTGCCTGAAGAAGCCAGAAAAATTACATACTAGTTTGAAAATAATGATGTAGAAGGTAGGATAAGAAGTCATTTAGGCAACGGTGCTGCTGTTCAATCAAGAGTATTGTTTCTGCCAAATGAGTGGCCTCTATATGAGGGCCTGCAAAATGGATTTCCACATACTCAAAACAACAGACAAGAATGGCATAGAAGATTGGAAAATGTAATAGGAAATGCTCATGTCAGTGTGTATCAAATTACAGAAGCATTTCAAAAAGAGCAGTGCCACGTAGAAAATGAATGTGAATGTATTTTATGAGGAAAGTCAAATCCTAAAAACAAAAAAGGCAACTATTCATCATGATGAAAGACTTAAAAATATAGTTAATGATCATGAGAGTCAGCCAGCTATTATGAACTCTGCAATTGCCTATAATCTATCCATGTAATATACTTTTTATATGTCAATTTTCTTTTTAGTTGTTTCTTTTTCCATTTTTTCCACTATTTTAAATTGTCAGCATTATTTTTTACAACTTGGTATGCTATGTATTTCATCTTATTATCATTTCCAATACTGGAGGTATAAATTTTGCAAAGACTTTTAGAGAGTTCTAATTTGTTTTATGCTTTTTTTTTTTTTGCAAATTTGACTCCACAAGAGTGCATTATCACAACACTGACTTTGTGTGTAAGCATTGTACATGTACATAAAAACATAAAAGCTTCCTCAATAAATGAGAAGATATCCTTTTTGCACGTTTGTATTTGGGAAACAGAAAATTTCTCAAGATCTCAGCTCTTTGACTGCATATTAGATGGTGAGCCATCCCAGCTTTTGATGAATCTGGTCAAAAGACTTAGGTTGTCTGTCACAGTATTCCAGATGACCTAAGTTATAAAGCTGAGTGTACCCAGTTACCAACCATGCTTTTATACATTTTGCTTTTTGACCCATTTCTTTACGAGTACAACTCATCTGCTCATTACCGTTATACCCGTAAGACTCTCGTTAGCATACCTGAGTTTTATGCTTGCAAATATATGTATGTTATTATTGCCTATTGATTGTGTAAAGTGGCCTAGGAAGCGTTCTGTTGTGTTTTTATACGTTTCTCAAATAAATTCCATCTTAAAAATATAAATAAATGCTTTTTTGTTGTTGTTTTTAGACAGAGTCTCACTCTGTCACCCAGGCTGGAGTGCAGTGGTGTGATCTCGGCTCACTGTAACCTCCACCTCCTGGGTTCAAGTGATTCTCCTGCCTCAGCCTCCCAAGTAGCTGGGACTGAAGGCGCCCGTCACGATGCCTGGCTAATTTTTTGTATTTTTAGTAAAGATGGGGTTTCACCGTGTTAGCCAGGATGGTCTCGATCTCCTGACTTTGTGATCCACCCGCCTCGGCCTCCAAAGGTGCTGGGATTAAAGGCGTGAGCCACCGCACCCTGCCCAATAAATGCTTTTTAAAGAATGTGTTACTAATTTTTTTCCAGAATTGTATTTTCAGAATTTTGTTTTTTGAGGATTGTAATTTTCAGGATTTTAGACTGTACAGATTTAGATCTTTTGGGACTTCAACATTTGGGATTATGACGTTCAGGATTGTGTCTTCCTGGGCTGTGGCCCAAACCCATGTGGTCCAACACTATTTCACATGAGAGGAAAGCAAACCACATGCACAGATGCAACGAAGGCTTAAATAGGTGTCATGTATAGATTATATCCCAGGAAAACGTGATTAAGATGATACATAGCGACTTTTTTTTCCCGCAGTGAAAAAGATCCACATTGTTTTTCTTGTGTGGAACTAAACACAATTTCTGAATCAATGTAAGTGAATGCAAATCACCATGTTCACTTAGCTGATGCTCTTTTATTAACAGGGATAGAAGGGAGGTGATTCAATGCTCCTTTATCAACAGGGATAGAACAGAGGTGATTCGAAGAGATGATGGCGCGGGACTCAGGACCTGAGGAAGCTGCAGTGGGTGAAGGGGAGAAACAGAGGAGCAGGGGCTGGAGAAAGAGTGGGGAGTCATCAATGACCCTCCTTGCTCCCAGCGTCTGGTGTTTGGAGCCCAGAGGTCGTCTCTAGGGCCTCGGAGAAGCTTCCAAGTCTGTTCATTTCTCTTTCCCCACCCCTGCTTGTATCACAAATAAAGAAATTATTGACAACTGAGTTCCTGACTAGGTGGCAGGATTTTAGGGACCCTTCACCTCGTCTGAACCTCATGAAGGTAGTGGGAGTCCCATGGGTTAGTTAGCAATAGTCCTTGAGATTATTTGGTCATATAAATAATCACAATACTCATAGTCATCTTGCTTTTCTCATAATGCCCAGCTGGAGGACGGTGGGGGCAGAGAGGACTGGAGTGAGAAGAGATAGAACCAGAGCTGGCTTTCATGTATGGGG
This sequence comes from Pongo pygmaeus, assembly GCF_028885625.2. NCBI lineage: Eukaryota > Metazoa > Chordata > Mammalia > Primates > Hominidae > Pongo > Pongo pygmaeus. The sequence goes on from NC_072376.2 coordinate 203,360,214, forward strand.
CTCTCCAGAGCAATCAGGCCTAAGTACAATCAAGAGGGGTCTTGAAGCAGTTCTGGCGAGGGCAGCCTGGGCTCAGGCCCCAGCTCACACCAAGCACATCACCTGTCCAACTGGGAAGCCTAAGCAATGTGTTTCTGTTTTTGTTTTCTGGTAAAGAATTGAATGTCATTAGCTACATTCACAATGCTGTGCAATCATCACCACTATCCATTTCCGGAACATTCTATCATCCCAGACAGGAACTCTGTGCCCATTAGACACTAACCCCCGCCCATTTCCACCTCCTGCCAGCCCTGAAAACCTCTATTCTACTTTCTGTCTCTGTTAATTTGCCTGTTCCAGGTTCTTCATATAGATGGAATCACCTAGTCTGTGTCTGTCGTCTCACTTAGCATAATGTTTTTAAGTTTTATCTATGTGGTAGCAGGTATCAGAATTCCCTCCCTTTTCAAAGATCACTAATATTCCATTTTGTCTATACCACATTTTGTTTATCCATCTATCCCTCAATAGACTTTTAGGTTGTTTCCACCTTGTGGTTGCTGTAAATAAGGCTGCTGTGATGCTGCAATGAACACAGGTGTAGCAGCCAGGTGTGGTGGCATGCGCCTGTAGTTTCTGCTACTCAGGCATCTGAGGCAGGAAGATCGCTTGAGCCCAGGAGTTCTGGGCTGCAATATGCTGTGTTGATTAGATGTCTGCATGAAATTAGACATTAGTACAGTGATCTCCCGGGATAGGGGACTACCAGGTTGCCTAAGGAGTGGCGAACCGGCCCCGGTTGCCTGGATTGAAGACAAAGCAGGGCACAACTCCCAGTTTGACCAGCAGGGGGATCACGCCCGTGGACAGCCCCGCAGCAGGGGGGTCGCGCCTGTGGACAGCCCCGCAGCAGGGGGTCACGCCCGTGGACAGCCCCGCAGCAGGGGGTTCGTGCCGGTGGACAGCCCCGCAGCAGGGGGTCGCGCCCATGGACAGCCCCGCAGCAGGGGGGTCGTGCCCGTGGACAGCCCCACAGCAGGGGATCATGCCTATAAACAGCCCCTGCACTCCGGCCTAGGAAACATAGTGAGACCCCATCTATTAAAAAAAAAAGGGTGGGGAGAGAACACAGGTATACAAATATCTATTTGAGTAACTGCTTTCCATTCTTTTGAAGATAGGTATAGATAGATATAGATACAGATACAGAGATTTATAAATATGAGTGGGATTACTGAATCATATGGTAATTCTATGTCTAAATTTTTGAGGAACTGTATGTTTTCCACAGCTGATGTACTATTTTTCATACCCACCCTCAATGCACAAGAGTTACAATTTTTCCACATTCTTGTCAGCACTTGTTATTTTCTGGGTGTTTTTGCTTTGTTTTGAGGCCGAATCTCCTTCTCTCTCCAGGCTGGAGTGCAGTGGCATGATCTCGGCTCACTGCAACATCCGCCTCCCAGGTTCAAGCGATTCTCGTGCCTCAGCCTCTCAATTAGCTGGGATCACACATATGTGCCACCATGCCGACTAATCATGTGTGTGTGTGTTTTGTTTTTTTGTTTTTTTTGTTTTTTGTTTTTTGGTACAGATGAGGTTTCACCATGTTGGCCAGGTTGCTGTCAAACTCCCGATCTCAGGTGATCCACCTGCCTAGGCCTCCCAAAGGGCTGGAATTACAGGTGTGAACAAGCGTGCCCAGCCCCCTGATTTTTTTGTTTTTTCTTTTTTGATAGCAGCCATCCTAATGGGTGTGCAGTGTGTGTGTGTGTGTGTGTGTTTTTAATGTCACATTGGTGATTCTAATGTATAACCAGCAAAGAAAAGCATGGATTCTGGGTATCAATTTTTCATCTAGGTAAGCCAGGGCAAATAAAACCTATTGAAGAGCCCTCCTGATGATTGAATGAGTTCCCCCGTAGAAGGCAAAATCTACGAATGTTGGTTCCTCTCTTATTCCCTTGGAATTCTACTAAACTTCCTGCCTCAACACACAGAGAAAGTCCCTGAAGCCTAAAACTATGCAGATTTGACACAGGGCTGATTTTAACTTCTGTTTTGCTTTTACCATGTAGCTAGCTGCAGATGTCACATGTGTCCTCCATGACATCTAAATAGCACTACACCTGCACCAGCTTTCCTCTCAAATTAACTACTCATCCGTTCTATTATTAAACAAACAGGGAACAGCTGTAATACTCAAGGAGTGAGTGAGATTGTGCTTTAAAATTACATCTCTGCCAACACTTTTAGTTTGCTTGTTGAATAACTGTAAGTTTTCCAGTTAAATTAATAGAATACATTATACCCATAAAATCCTGACATACTTGGCAATACACACAACAAAATATTTTACAAGTACAGAATATAATAAATGTATGACACTTTAGAAATGCATTGAGATAAGTTTAAACAGTGTTTACTTTTAATTGGTGTGCTTTCTTTCATCTCACAGTCATAAGCTGCGGTTTAGTTTATTGGCTGAATACTCACTATGCAGTCCTTTGTAAAATTTTGGAGGTCTGCAGTAATGTGATTATTGAGCTTCAACAGAATACACAGAAGATCCCAGGAACCACAAACCAATCCATCCACTATGCAGTATCTAAAGTGTTTGCAAAAATAAAAACAAACAACAAAAAAAAAACACCTGAACAATTGACTCATAGCAAAGCTATCAGGTTAGTGCAAAAGTAATTGTGGTTTTGCCATTGAAAGTAATGAAAGTAATTGAAAGAATAGGTGTTCTAGCTGGACATTCTACAATGCATGCCACAACCATGGATCAATGATGTATTGAAAACCCAAACCAACTGAGGATCACTGCTATGCATTATTCCCATCGTGTCATAATGTGGCAAACTAAGCACCTGTAACAAGGGATTTTCAGAGGGAAAGCAAACATATCAGTTAAAGCAAAGAAAACTGGCAATTTTCAATTTGCTCAAATCAAACTATTCACTACTTTGTAAGCTTCTCTACAAAATCCAGAACTTTTGATAGGATCACCCTTAGGTAAAACTCTAAAGTGAGCAGCTTCTGATCAATAGACCTCAACTCCTTTTCCCTTCTGTATCACAGACCGTGTGGGTGAATCCATCACATGACTTAATAAGATTTGGCCAATTGGGAAAGGTCTCTTTAAAGAACTAACACTCAGGCTGGGATCTAGAGCAAAGCACCGTAAACTTGAATGTGCATATGAACCACCTGGGGACCTTGTCAACATGCAGATTATGATTCATTGGATCTAGGGTGGTGCCTGAGCTCTAGCAAGCTCCCAGGGATGCCTATATGACTGCCTTGGACATCAGTTACAGTAGCAAGAATATAAGCAGATACCAGCCAACAAAGCAGGAGTGAACGCATCACGGCCCAGGCAGCCCTGGACCAGGCCAGCTCAGGGATCTGAGAAAAGAGTAACTGGACTGAGGTCTATGAGTGCTTCCATGAGAGATGAGGCTGAGAAGGTGGACAAGATCTAGGTCAATGTGTTAAGTTCCTACTAAATGCAAGGCTAGGCTCTGCATAAACAGAAACAAATAAGGCAAACCTAGTCCTTGCATCTTTAGAGCTTACAGTCTAGCAGAATTACTTCATGGGTAGAAAATCATTAAAGATTTTTAAATGAAGGAGAGACATGATCTAATTGAAATTTTTGATGAACCTCTCTGGGTGTGCCATAGAGAAGGTATTGGAGAGGCAAAAAGTTGGAAAGAGGAGTATATGTTTGCAGACCAGGTGAAAGATGCAGATGACAGAAGTGGATAATTTTAGCACATATTTTGAAGGTGAAATAACAGGACTTGGTTGCAAGTTGTGATGGTAGGGGGGTGGCAGGAAGAAGAAAGCATCAAGGATGATGATGCTTTCTGGAAGAAGCAAATGGGTAAATGGAGATAATTTTTATGAAGAATGGTAAGGCTGAAGAAGAAATAAACTAACAAAAGGGAAATGATTGAGGAAGTGGAATAGGTTTGGGGGCAGAACTCAAGAGTTTTGAATTCTGATTTTAGGAATGCCTGTGAAAATCCCAGTGGAGATTTCAAGATGGCAGGTGCACATAATGTTTTGGAGCTTGGGAGGAGAACTCTGTAGGAGCCATATGCATATAAATGGTATCTAAAGCCATAGGAATTAATAAAACCTTGTCTAGAGTCTGTGTAGGCAGGGGTGTCCAATCTTTTGGCTTCCCTGGGCTGCAGTGGAAGAAGAATTGTCTTGGGCCACACATAAAATATACTAACATTAACAATAGCTGATGAGCTAAAAAAATCATAAAAAAATCTATAATGCTTGACGAATGTTTGCAAATTTGTGTTGGGCTGCATTCAAAGCTGTCCTGGGCCACAGGTGGCCCACAGGCCACAGGTTGGACAAGCTTAGTATGGAATAAGAACAGAAGAGGACCCAGGATTTAGGAACTTCAACATTTAAAGTTTGGGCAAAGAGGGAGGAGCTGATAAGAAAATAGTTCAAGCTAGAGGAAGAGATCAGGGATCTACTCTACTGAATGTTCCTGAGACCCCACTGGACTTATATATTACATAATATGTACAATATATGTTACTTGGGTGATGGATACCCTAATAGCTTTGAACTGACCACTATGCATGGAACAAAATTGCACCTGTATCCCATAAATTTTATATAAACAAAAGTAAATAAATAGAAGGCAGGAAGGGAGAAAGAGAAGGAAGGAAGGAAGGATGGAAGGAAGGAAAGAAGGAAGGAAGGAAGGAAAGAAGGAAGGGAGAGTGAGGAAAGGAAAGGAAAGGAAAGGGAAGGAAAGGAAAGGGAAGGAAAGGAAAGAAGGAAGGGAGAGTGAGGAAAGGAAAGAAGGAAGGGAGAGTGAGGAAAGGAAAGGAAGGAAAGGAAAGGGAGGGAAAGAAGGAAGGAAGAAAGGAAGGAAGGAAGGGGAAAGAAAGAGAGAGAAAGAAAGAAAGGAGAGAGAAAGAAAGAGAAAGAAAGCAACAAAGAAAGAAAGAAAGAGGAATAGTGTTCATGATGTTTATGAATCACCAATTCTGGGGGTGCTGAATTGTGTCCCCCAAGATTCCTATGTTGAAGAGCTGATCCCCACTGCCTCAGAGGGGACTGTTTTAGAGAAGGCCTTCAAAGAGGTAAGTGAGGTCAAATGAAGCCATATGGGTGGACCCTAAACCAATATGGCAGGTGTCCATCTAAAAAGAGATTGAGACACAGGCAACACAGCCTGAGGACACAGCAGGAAGGGAGCCATCTGCAAGGCAGCAGTTCTCAGAAGAAGGCAAACCTGCTGACATTCCATCCTGGATTTCCAGTCTTCAGAGCTGTGAGAAGATAAACCATTCAATCTATGGCAGCTTGTGATGGAAGCCCCTAGCACTCTTATATGGTGACCTTAGCACAAGCAGTTTAATAGGCTTGGTGAAAGTGAAAGCCAAACTGACCTGAATAAAGAGTGAAAGGAAAAGGAGCAAAAGGAGACAGTAAGTGTGGAAAATCCTTGAGGAAAATTTGCCAAGAAAGGAGGAGATGGCTTGATAGCTAGAAAGACACACAGAGTCAAAGGTAAGGTTTCTCCAAGATAGAAGATTTTTTTAATGAAAAATTTATATTTAAATGCTGACAGAAGGCATCAAGAAGGAGAGAGATTGAAGATGCAGATGACAAATGGAAAAGCAATGAACAGAATCCCTGAAAAGTCAGGAAAAGAAGGGAGATTATTAGAGGGATGTCCTTTTACAGTAAGAGGAATACTTCCTCCACCGCCCCAGGATTTAAAAAGCTTATAAATGACAGGTAACATTCTACCTAATTATAGAGCTTTACACTTTTCAATAAATTTTATTGTACGTGATACAGTCACTCTGTGAATTCAGTGAGACAGACAGTTGTCCACATTTTACATAAAAAGAAAGAAAAGGCAGAAAAGAAGTGATTTGCTTGAAGTGACACAGAAACGGCTGGTAGAACCATGCACTGTGTAGATGGCAGGGCTCCTGACTTCTCATTTCACACCAGAAATGTAGGCAGAATTAGATATAATGACAGTTATTATATTTTTAAACCTTTCAAATAAGAATATCCTTAGATTTTCATTCATTAACAAAGCACAAAGCACGTGATTAGCATCTGAAAATGTTTTATTATATGATGACTAGACACCAAAAGAGGTTTCCATTTTCCTGTGTATTTGAAAGAGTTCAACAGCCCTAAGTCACAAAGTTGGAGGAAACTCAAACAAGGGAAGGTTCGTTTGAAGTGACGAAATTAGCATGATGAAGTTTACAATACAAAGATTTTTGTTTCAAGACTCTGAGGTTTGGTAGGGAGGAAGGGGAAAGGCAGATGACACCAAATAAGACTGGTTGGAGAGGGGATGAGAAGCATCAATTAGAAAGCTCTTCAAATTCAAACGGACCATTCAAACCATCCTAGGACTAGACTCCAATCGGGAAAGACTCTGAAGGAAATGATCTCCTACTCCCATGAGATGGCTAACGTGATTTAGGTAAAAAGCTTTTAGTTTTATGGCTGGGGAGGTAGCAATAAAGAAAATGAACTTCCTGCCAGTGATTCTTTTTCAAGCCCTGCCAATTCCTGTGTCTGGGGAAGCTATAAAGAATGTCCAGCCTCATGTCAAAAGAATTGCCACAGATCTCCAGCTCGCCTGCATTCAAGCATCGAAACATCCCTAAGCCTGTTCCCAGGCCAGCCTGAAACTGAGAATCCAGGAGAGTCTTTTCTGTTCTGCTGCTGCAGCTACACTATCTGCTTGTTAGCATAACCAGGGCCACCAGCAATAGATGCTAAAGAAATACACAGAGCAAAAATCAACAGCTGATGAAAAGCAGAATCTTTTCTTTTTGGCAGCAATACCAATAGCATGAAGCACGTCCCTTTTGGAGCTTTCCAAATCACTTCAAAAGCGAGTTTTCTGGTGTGGATCAAGAAAGCTAGGCAAATTGCCCCTGAGGGCATAGCCACTGGCCAAGATATTGATGACTGTAGGCAGCGCAGGACCCATCCTCGGCCCCGGTGCTGTCTTTCTCAGAGTTCTGTTTAATTCCATCTGGCACGGGCAGCATTTGGAGAAAGCTGTGTTGATTTTTGTGATCTTCAGCCAGCACAGAGGTGGCCAGTTCCCTAGCCTCCTAGCACCGTCCTCCTCCTGCCCTGCCCCTTCATCGCCTGCCTGGGCTCACTGGACCCAGACTTGCCTTTCACCGCTTTCAAAACCTCACAGTCCTGTGTGTCTGTTTCCCTTTGAACTACACAAACTAACTAATTTGGTGAACCTATTAAGTGAACTTCTTTATACTCATGGTCTAGAGTGCATTGAACGCTAAAGGGTTTGCTAGAGATTGTCAAAATCAATTCTATCTTCTTCCAACTGGACCAAGGTTTCTTTGAGTTAACAAAACTCTGAGAAATCTGAGTTGATTTTTCGTAGTATCTCTTTGTATTCTTTTGGGGTTTTTTTGTTTTTTACTTATCATGGAGATTTTCCTTAATTTAACCCAAAAGATATACCAATATGACATTTGAACTAATATGAAGGAGGTAGTAGGACAAAGAATTTGAAGACAGCCTTTCAGAGCCCCACAAAGTACTTGAAATTTATCAATAAACCCCTCCCGGTGCTTCCCAGCATGTTCCACATTCCATCTCCATTTTAAGCCATGAAGCTTCAAGTGGCATCTCCTCCTGTGAAACCTACAGTTTAGAGATAAATTATTGATGACTAATGACTTAGAAGAACCAAAGAAAGGATCCTCTAGTGGAGACACAGCATAGAAATGGTGATCCAGGGTGAGACGGAACTGCTTCCAATCCCAGTGCCGCCTGTGTGGTTCCAGCTGTGTGCTTCTCTTCCTCTAATCTTGTTTACTCGTCTCTAATACGGGACTAATAACATATACATCAGACTATTGTGAGGGTTGAATGTAACAATATTCCAAATTGTTGCATGTGTCCAGTACTTAACACAGTGCCAAGAACAAAGCATGTATCAATAAGTATGAATAGCCTTCCCAGTGCACACCTCCAAACAGTGGATTCTGGCCGGTGACAGGCAATGGTTCCCCGCGGTCCTACAGGCCATGGTTTAACTTACCACTAGCCAATCAGTAAGTTTGCCTCAGACCACATCACAATTCTTTTGCAAGCCTGGAGGTTGGTGAAAAACAAGGGGGAAAATAATCAATGTCCCTAAGGCAGATGCTGAAAGATTAACCTCATAACATAATTCTCTCACCAGACTTGTTTCCTGAATGTCCATTTACATTTTAATTCTGCAAATAAAATAAAGTTGGTAATAATGAAAGTGATTAAGATGGTATTTGTCCAGGGAACGAATCTCCCCACAACACACCTAAGAAAGAGATATATGTGCAGAAAACGAAGCACAGTAAAATACCACTTCATTACTATCTGGAGATTTTCCCCAAACACAGAGAAAGCTCTACAAAGCTGAGCTTAAGGCAGAAGAACTCTGTTATTTACTTGGTCTAATGCCAAAACAGGCCAGAGACCCCTTTCACTTACTTCTTTTTAATCCCAAACCCATGTCTCAATTTGATCTAAGAAAGAGCCAAACACCCAAGAGGCGCCAGGGTAGAGAAAAGCAGCCAGCCAGAGAGTAGCCTCCGTGCCAGGGGAGTGTGTCTGAGCTTTGTTTTATTTTTCTTATTTGTCTGTAGTTGTGTGATTGGTAGAAAAGAGTAGATATGAAGTCTACTGACACAGGATTGGTCTTCAGACATGTCTTACCAAGCATTTGGGGGAACAGAGGGGTTCCACAAATAAGAGAGCAATGATCAGACTTTCTTCTAAAAGGAGCAGCCACAAGCTACCTTAACCCTCCAACTTGCCCGTAAATCTTCACCTAGAGTTAGGAAGATTTCACCATTAGCTGTGGCCCATAAAAGATCCTTAAGCTTGACCAACCACAGTGTTCCATCTCCTTGAGGAGGAAGTGAAAGGGGTATGGACAGAAGCTGTGAGGTTTCTGTCTTCCGCAGGCCCCCAGCTGTGTCTTCTACTTCTTGTAAAAGATAGTCTTCAAATGATGTTTTCTGGCTGACAATACCACAGAACTGATCCTTATCTCACTATGGAAATGAAAGATTTCAAAGAATTTGTTGCCTGAAATATGGTGCCCTAATCACATATTAATAAAGCTGCTATCCAGAAAGAAGGCAGATTTCAAAAGAAAGGTTGTTAGCATTCTCAGGGACCTAAAAAGTACATATTGTAGAAAAATGGTAAATAGATCTTGGAATCAGGTAGACTTTAATTCAAACCCCAGCTATGCCACTTATTAACTTATGTGACATTGGGAAAGTCTCTCAAATTTAGTTTTGCAAAATCAGAATAATATAGGTAGCCAACAAATAGGGTTTAATGGAGGTAATAATGAAGGTGATTAAGATGATAAAATTAAATAATGAATATAAAGTACTTAGCATGTAATAAGTTTTATTGTATGATTTCAAAGCACATGCTTTTACCTACAGTGCTATAAAGCTGCTTGCAATAGTCAAAGCTAATAGAAGTTCTAGTCAGAGCTAATAGAAGCCTTGTGTATGTAATTATTTAAGAATTCTGTAAATATACATAATAGGGTGGGAATGAGAAAATCTTTAGAGGAAATATTCAAGTATGCTTGGTTTCTAGCAAATCCAGATAGACAGTTTTGGCAACAACCAAGTCATAATTTTAAGTCTTGTTATAGGAGCTAGAATTTTATTCAAGGGGCAACTGATTTGATTAGATAAGATGCTGTGCACTGCATGTTTGCATCAACAAACACACATGTTGAAACTCTAACAATAGAATGGCATTAGAAGGAGGACCTTTGGGAATTAATTTGGTTTTGATGAGGATGGAGTTCCCACGATGGGGTTAGCATCCTAATAAGAAGAGAAGGAGACTAGAGCCCTCTTCTCTCAGCCATGTGAAGATACAACAAGAACACCTGCAAACCAGTAAGAGGGCCTTTACCAGACACTGGCTCTGCTGGCCCAGATTTTAATCTTTAATTCCCACAACTGTGAGAAAGAAGTATGTGTTGTTTAAGCCACTCAGTCTACAGTTGTTTGTAGCAGCAGCCTGAGCAGACAAAGACATAGGGTTCCTGTTATTTTCAGAATTCGGTTTAGCTGTAATCACCTACCATCCTGAGATGCTGTTTCCTCCCTCCTCCCTTGAAATATAAGCTCTGGGACTACAGCTTCATGGACATATTCTGAAGAATTTGTCTCTGCTCCTGTGGGATGCTAACCTAACCAATCAAGGAATGTTTTCTCAATGGAATGAAACATCTTAATGCAGCTTGCCAGCCAATATCTGCAGAGCACACCTCATGGGTTCTGGCTGGCTTGGATTTCTGAGACTACTTCATCCTACCCATCAGACTGTGGACTCAGATTCAGCCAGGAGGCCCAGATTCTAGCGTCAGTTTTGCCCTTGGGATATAAATGCACGCCCTGCTTCACTGAACATGAAACCCTGAATATTTGGCCATTACTCTGGCAATTGCCCTCCCTCCCTGTGCCAATTGCCAGTCAACCCAACTCCCAGGCAGCCTTGGCAATTATGTCTGCTTGGCCTGCTGTAGCAGCCAATGACTTAGTAAAAGTCAGAACATAGATCTGCTAGCTCCCAGTCCAGGATTTCCCCTTAACTCATCCATGTATATATTAAACAACTAGGCTTGCTTTTAAAATTCTTTTTCATTTAGCCTCTTCTTAGAACTTATCATTTTGAGAATCCTGACCTGCCAATATTCCATAAACTTTCTGAAAGTGACACAGCAAATACAATGCATGCACAGTGCTAACTGCAGCTGATTTCATTTTTCCATCATCTATAAAGCACATAAGATAATTTCTAAACCAGCAGTAAAATCTATTTATAAAGAATGCTGATTTGTTTTCTGCACTTTCCAACACAGAGCTTCAATTTATTTCCTTACCATAAAGAAAACATTACTTTTTAAAACAATCATAGTTAGTATATTTTATAAATGTTTTAATTTTTGTAAAGTCCAACTTGCAAATTGGAGTGTAAATAGCTTTCTTAAAATGGAAGGAAGCGTGTTAGACCCAGTATGCTGACTGATGATTTCACTGTGCTTCAAAGCAGACGATTTCACAGTCATTGGGTATATAATGTAATGAGTTTTTATAAAGCAATTGATATCACTAAAAATATAATTATAATAAATAAAATTGTAGGAAAAAGGAAATCTTCATTCAGACAATGCCAAATTTTTTAACTAACTCATTGCTAAAAGATTATGTTTGTACATGAAAAATTTTACACATTCTTTCTATGAGATAAACCTGATAACACCTTGAAAACTTAATAGTTATGGAAAAGTAACTACTGTGATTTTTTTTAGAGAATGTCATGTTCTTGATGTTCTTGAGTGAGCTGTCTCATGTTATTAGAAGGGAAACAGCAACACCTTGTGGCTAAACAAAGAAAGTGAATGAATTTTTAGGGCCCGGTGCAGTGGCTCAGGCCTGTAATCCCAGCACTTTGGGAGACCTGGGAGGAGGGTAACTTGAGCCCAAGAGTTCAAGACCAGCCTGGGCAACACAGTGACACGCCCATCTTTACCAAAAATTTGAAAAATTCGCTGGCCGTCGTGGCTGATACCTCATGTCCCAGCTACTTGGAAGGCTGAGGTGGGAGGATCGCTTAAGCCCAGCAGGTCAAGGCTGCAGTGAGTGTGATAATACCACTGCATTCCAGCCTGGGTGACACAGCAAGACCCTATCTCAAAAAAATTATGTTTATGTAGCACTTTCTACAAGGAATATAGTATCATGTTTGTATTTAAATGACATCGGGACCAGCATGGTGTCTTACAGCTGTAATGTCAGCTCTTCAGAAGGCAGAAGGCAGGAGGATCACTTGAGGCCAGGAGTTGGAAGATCAGCCTGGGCAGCATAATGAAATAATAATAATACTAATAAAAAGCTAGGCATGCTGGCACACACCTGCAGACCTAGCTACTGTGGAGGCTGAGTGGCAGGATCTCTTTGAGCCCAGGAGTTTGATTGTATTGCGTATTGTGAGCTACGATCGAGCCACTCCACTCCAGACAACACGGCAAGACCCAGTCTCTAAGCAAAATAAAGGGACGTCAGAGCATTGCTTACAGAGATTTATAAATGATCCCAAAATGTCTTCAGGGAGATAAATCATCTAAATATAGCTATATGGACTCTTCCTAAATTCCAAATTTGGGTGGGAAAAATAAATGAGATAGAAGACTTCTTGAAATGTATCAAGACTCAGAAAGACAAACCAAAAACTTTCATTAGGCAGCATAAAGAATGTTTATTAATGCCATTTCTAATTTATGATATGATCATCTAAAGAGGAAATCCCAGCCACAAGAAGGCAAGGGAAAGGGAAAAGAAATGACAATAATGACCATACTTTCTACACTTCCAACCTCTTCTCTACCACCACTCAGCAAGACCTCCCACAGCCAATCACTGCCTTCTCTTGTGGACTTACCCTCTACTCTGTGAACACATGAGCCAGAGAACCCTGAGAAGTCCCTGGGTCCCTTCCAGGGGCTCTGCAAGGTCAAAACTCTTTTCATAAAAATACACAGGTTTTGTTGACCTTTTCCACTTTCATTCTCTCACAAGTATAACTGGAGTCTCCCAGAGGCTAACTGACGTGGGATGTCACAAGAAATTAAATGTAGAAGCAGAAAGGAGAACCAAGTTTTCTTCTATTAAATCAGACATTAAAGACATACCTAAAAATATAAAACAATGTCACTGTTCTCACCAACTTTACTGTTTAAAAATGATAACTTTAAATAAAAATGTGATTTATGTAAACATATAAGTATATTATTTTATTTTTTTAATTTCTCAGTTTTAATGTTTAATATGATAAATATAGATAGATATAATCCAAATAAATAAAAGCTCTTTGGGGTCCTCAATAACTTTTCAATGTAAAGTGGTCCTGAAACCAAAAAGTTTGAGGACCGATGCTCTAAGCTCATACTCTCTGATATAGTTTCCACCCAGGTCATTTCTTAAATTCTTGATCAGTCATTTCCCATGTCCCTCACCCTATCCTTGTTGCAAAATTCCATTTTCCTGCTCCAGCCCTCCCTGTCATGAGAAAGTTCCCAGGTTGTAGACATTATTTACTAAATCTTTCTTAACAGCTTTATGATGATAACATGACATATACAAATTGTATAAATTTAAGGTAACTTAATGTTTTGATATTTCTATGCTTTTTGAAATGATCACCACAATCAAGCAAATTAGCATATTTATTATCTCTACAATTTACCATTGTGTGTGTGTTGACAGTAATTAATTTATGATCTAGTCCTTTAGCAGAACACAAGAATATGATACAGTGTTGTTCCATGTTGTATATCTCCAGAAATTATTATAACTTGAACTTTGTACAATTTAACCAACATCACCCTGTTTCCCCTCCCTGAGCCCCTGGCAACCACTGTCCTATTCTCTGTTTCTACGAATTTGACTGTTGTAGATTCCACATGTAAGTGAGATCATGAAGTATTTGTCTCTGTGTCTTGCATTTTTGCTTGGCGCAATATCTTCCAGCTCCACCCATGTTTTCACAAATAGAAGGATTTCCTTCTTTTTTAAGGTTGAATAATATTTCATTTTATGTATACACGCCACGTTTTCTTTACCCTCATCTGTTCCTCTGCCAAAGGACATTTAGGTTATTATCATATTTTGGTCATTGTGTGTCATGCTGCAACGAACAGGGGAGTACAGACACCTCTCTAAGACTCTTATGTCAATTTCACCGGACATACATCCAGAAGTGAAATTATTGGATTATGTGGTAGTTCTTTTTTTTATTTTTGAAACGGGGTCTCAGTCTGTCATCCAGGGTAAAGTCCAGTGGCAAGATCATAGCTCACTGCAGCCTTGAACTCCTGGGCTCAAGCGATCCTCCTACCTCAGCCTCCCGAGTAGCTGGGACTACAGGTGTACAACACCATGTCTGGCTAATTTTAAATTTTGTTCAGAGATGGGGTCTTGCTATGTTACCCAGGCTGGTCTGGAGCTCCTGGACTCCTGCCTTAGCTTCCCCAAATCCTGGGATTACAGGTGTGAGCCACCACACCAGGCCAGTGCTATTTTCAATTTTCTTTGGAGGAACCTCAATACTGTTTTCTGTGTTTTACTAATTTGCATTCCCATCAATAGTGTATAAGGGTTTCCTTTTCTCCACATTCTCACCAACACTTACCTTTTGTCTTTTTGATAATAGCCATTTTAACAGGTGTGACCTGATATCTCATTGTGGCTTTGATTTGCATTTCTCTGAAGTTTAGAGATGTTGAGCACATTTTCATATACCTGCTGTTAGCCACTTGAATTTCTTCTTTTGAGATATGTTTATTTAGATTCTTTGCCTTAAAATAAAATTAGGTTATTTGTAATTTTGGAATTGATGTGTATGTGTCCTTATTTTTTGAACTCCTTATAAGAGATATGGTTTACAAACTTTTTCCCCATTTCCTAGATTACCTTATCATTTCATTAGTTGTTTTCTTTGCTGTGCGAAGCTTTTTAGTTTGATGTAATTCATTTACCTATTTTGCCTTTGTTGCCTGTGCTTTTGGCATCATATCTAAACAGATTATTGCCAAGACCAATGTCAAGAATGTTTTCTCCTGTCTTCTTCTAGGAGTTTTATGGTTTCAGGTATCACATTTAAATGTTTAATCCATTTTGAGTTAATTTTTATGTATGATATGAGCTAGGGATCTGATTTCATTCTTTTGCATGTGGACATCCAGCTTTCCTAACACCATTTGTTCAAGAGCATATCCTCTCCCTATTGTGTCTCCTTGTCACCCTCCAGGGTGATCAATTGCTGCAAATGTGTGGGTTATACCTAGGTTCTCTATTTTGTTCCACTGGTTTATGTGTCTGTTTTTATGCCAGTACCACAGTGTTTTCCTTTCTACAGCTTTGTAATTTAATTTGAAGTCAGGAAGTGTGATACCTGTAACTTTGTTCTTGCTCAAAATTGCTTTGGCTACTCAGGGTTTTTTGTGATTCTATATGAATTTTAGGATTATTTTTTCTATTTCTGTGAGAGACACCATTGAGATTTTGATATGGATTACATTAAATGTGTATATTGCTTTGAGTAATATGGAGTACTTTAATAATACAGTACTCACTCTTTCAATCCATGGGTTGTCTTTCAATTTACTTCAGTTTAAATTTTTGTCATCAATCTTTTGTAATTTGTAGTGTTTAAGTCTTTCACTTCTTTGGTTAGTTAATTCCAAAGTAGTTTATTTGATATTGTTTTTTAAATTTCCCTTTCAGACAATTCATTGTTAGTGTTTAGAAATGGCAATGATTTTTGTACATCGACTGTGTATCCTACAACTTTAATAAATTTATTATATAGTCAGTCCTTCATATTCATGGGTTCTGCAACCATGAACTCAACCAACCATGAACCAAACTTGTACATATTTTCCATCTGTGGTGGTTTGAATCCACAGATGTGGACCCATGGATACACAGGGCCAACTGTACATGATTTTATGTGAGGGAGTTGATCATCACAGATTTTGTTATCTTAGGGGGTCCTGAAACAAATCCCTGGCAGATATGAAAGACTGACTGTATTATTTCTAACCATTTTCTGTGGAGTCTTTAGAGTTTTCAATGTATAATAATCATGTCTTCTCTTAACAGAGATAACTACTTCTTTCCTTTCAATTTTGACGCCTTTTATTTCTCTTGCCTGATTTCTCTGGCTAGGACTTCCAGTACTGTGTTGAATAGGAGTGGTGAGAGTAGGCATCCTTGTCTTGTTCCAGATATTAAAGAAAAAGCTTTCAGTTTTTCCCCATTGATTATAATATTAGATACAGGTTTTTCATATACAGCCTTTATAGTGTTGAGGTAAGTTTCTTCTATACCTATTTTGTCGAGAGTTTTATCATGAAAGTATGTTGAATTTTGTCAAATGTGTTTTCTGCATCTATTGGAATGTTATTTTTGTCTTTCATTCTGTTAATGTGGTATATCACATTATTAATTTTTACACATTGAACCATCCTTGCATCCCATAGATAAATTCCAATTGGTCATGGTGTATGACCTTTTCAATGTGCTTTTGAATTCAGTTTGCTAGTTAGTAGTTTATTGAGAATTTTTTCATCTATATTCATTAAGGATACTGGTTTGTAATTATTTTTCCTTGTGTTCTTTTTGTCTAGCTTTTAAGTCATGGTAACATCGGCCTCATGAAATGAGTTTGGGAGTATTCTCTCTTCTATTTTTTCTAAAGAGCTTAAGAAGTTTTGGTGTTAGATCTCCTTTGACTGTTTGGTAGAAGTTGCCCATGAAAGCATCTGCACCTGGGGTTTTCTTTGTTGGGAAATTTTTGATTATTGATTGAATCTCTTTGCTTGCTTTTGGTCTGTTCTATTTCTTTTTTGTTCCATCTTGGTAGATTGCATCTTTCTAAGAATTTATCCATTTCTTCTAGGTTATCCAATTTATTGGCATATAATTGCTTAATTGTCCTTTATAATCATTTGTATTCCTGTACATTTGCTATAATGTCTCCATTTTCATTTCTGATTATATTTACTTGAGTCTCTCTTTTTTCCTTAATGTAAGCTAAGGGTTTGTTATTTTTGTTTGTATTTCCAAAAATTCAACTCTAGCTTTGTTGATTTTTATATAGTTTTTTATTTTAAAGTTATTTTATTTATATTCTAATCTTTATTATTTACTTCATTATGCTAACTTTGGGTTTAGTTAGTTCTTCTTTTTCTAATTGTTTATTTGTAAAGTTAGGTTGTTCGATTGAGATCTTTCTTATTTTTTAATATAGGTGTTTATCACTATAACATTTCCCTCTTAGCACTTCTTTTGCTGCATCCTGTAAGTTTAGTTGAGTTGTATGTTCATTTTTGTTTGTCTCAAGATATTTTTTAAATTCCCTTTTGATTTCTTCTTTTACCCAATGGTTGTTCAAGAGTGTGTTGTTTAGTTTCTGCATTTTTGTAAATGTTTCTGTTTTCTTTGTTATTGATTTCTAATTTTATTCCATTGTGGTCTGAGAAGATACTTGGCATTATATCAAACTTCTTAAATTTGTAGGATGCCTTGTGACCTAAGATTTGATCTATCTCAGAGAATGTTCTGTGTGCACTTGAGAAGAATGTATATTCTGATGCTGTTGTATGGAAAGTTCTGTATATGTCAGTGTCTAATCTACCATGTTGTTCAAGTCAGCTGTTTCCTCTTTTTTTCTTTTTTTTTTTTCCTGCCTAGATGTTCTATCCATTATTGCATTTGGGGTACTGAAGTTGGCTACTATTATTTTATTGTTACTGATTTCTCCCCTTAGCTTTGTTGATATTAACTTTATATATTTAGGTGTTCTAATGTTGGGTGGATATATAATCTTCCTGTTGAAGTGAACTTTTATCATTATATAATGACCTTCTTAGTCTCTAGTGACAGTTTTTGATTTCAAGTCTATTTTTTCTGATCTAAGTATAGATACCCTTGCTCTTTTTTGGTTACCATTTGTGTAGAGTATCTGTTCCCTTCCCTTCACTTTGAGCCTCTATTTATCTTTATATCTAAAGTGACTCCCTTATAAATACGTACTGATGAGTATCTTTTATGCATTGTGCCACTCTATGTCTTTTAATTAGATAGTTTAATCCTTTCACATTTAAAGTCATTGTTGATAGGTAAGGAGTAACTTGCATTTTGTTAATTGTTTTCCATATGTTTTGCAGTTCTTTTTTTTTCTTCTCTTGCTGTCTTCTTATGTTTGGTTATTTCTTGTAGTGGTTTGGTTTCTTTTATTTTTCTTCACATTTTGTGTATCTCCTATAAGTTTTTAATTTGTGGTTGCAAATTAACATCTTCTATAAAAAGTTGTCTTAATGTTATCAGCTTTTTTGGAATCATTTTCTTTCTCTTCCCTCTCCAGACATATTTGCAAATACTCTGTTTTTCAAGACACGAGTAAATAGGGCTCTGGTTAGAAATTTATCAATATGAAAAAAAAGATCCTCTGAGTCTTTTGATAAGTTAGAAAATAACGATAGACTGTGGTAGAATGTCATGTATTTCAAGTTCTGTCATCTATGTTACTCTGCAATATATTTTCTGTGTGTATTTGTCAATGTTATATATTTATAAGGTAAATCCATAAAGCATACATTCTAGAATGTCCTAACTCAGGTCCTTAAGAGATATGCTCCTTATAGCCTTCTTGGCACTCCTGAAGTGTTAAATATTTCCATTGAAGAAGGTTGCATATGGTTTCTGAGATGAAGTCTAGACAGGTTACGATTATTTTTTGTTCCTTTTGCCCACACAGCACCCACTGTCCCCTCCCTTTGTTATTAGCCATTATCTGATACCCTTGATGAAGCCACCTCTGTCCTTCAGTTTTGGCATGCGGGCTGATTTCACCCCCAGTTTCAGGAATAAGCACAGGACAGCTACTAACAAGTATGTTGTTCACTCAAGGAAGAAACCCAGGTAAGGGAGAAAGGGGGGCTGAAATCCAGCCTGCATGCTCTTCTCCAAGCCACATGCCCCGATACAGGGCTGCATCTAACTGGAGAAAGGGGAGCCATTTTCTAATACTTGCAAAGGCACTGTGTGGACAGTGCAAACTCTGTATGAGCTTGTGACACAGGCCTGGCCAATAAATATACTTCTAATCCTGGCACAGATCAGACTAGAGATGGACATGAAATCCAAGCCTCACACCCAAAGTCAATCTCTAGTCTCTTATTGAAACTATGAGAAGCGTTTCTGTGTTTGCTTTATTCTGGGGCTGTGGAACTAAGGAAGTGTAAACTGGAGGAGTGATGATGGCCACATTGCAGCACAAAGGGAAGACTTGTCTGAGAATAAAGTCAATGGGGAAGAAAAAAGCAAGGAAGCTGAGAAGAGCCAAGTCCTGAGTCCCTACGTTCAGCCATTCTGAAGCTACACCCTGGATTTTTCCATTACACGAGTCCACAAATTAATATTTTTTTTTGGCTTAGACCAGTTTGAGTTTGAATTCTATTATTTATAACCAAAGGAGTCCTACCATATTATCTTAGCCGGATTTTCATAAACACGGTATATGTTGATCAACAAACTTCCTAGATGTTTCAAGTTCACTCCGAAGAGGGGAAAAAGGAAAGAAGAGGAAGAAAATGGTTACTTATCATCCACAGTAGTCAAGGAAGCTACAGAAGCATCAAGCAAAAGCAGCGGAAGTTAGCTTTGTACTCCCACAAACCCTGCTCTGAAGTACTTCGCCTAGTGGCCCACAGCAGAAGCTGCATTTCTAAAATCTTTAAAAAGATAGAACAGGAATCACCACTTAGCCTGGGAACCCTAACAGGTGGGCAGGCCACATGGGAATGTGTCCCATTGGTTTGAGGTAGATAAGTCCATTTTCAAAGCTGTAGTAATTCCGGAAACAAGAACATATTTATTTTACTTTGATCACACAATGCCCAGTTATATTAAAAGTAAAGAGACATTCAATAAATACCTTTTATGGAAATAAAAACAGACAATTTAGGAGAGAATTAACCATCGATGGATTATTTTCAAAGGTAAAGAAAAAAATTATTCTGAATACACAAAACTATTTTATCAAATATCATGGTAAATTATCATTATATACTAGGTCACTTAATAAATTTCCAGAGATGATTGTAAACAGTTTCCACAATAGATTTTGTTTTACCCCAGGAAGTTTCACAAAAAGTTAGTTACTTATCTCCATTGTTACTAGTGCCAACTAATCCTATCGTTCTGAGTCAAATTAAAAATAACGTCCACACTTTTCTCCAGTGATATCACAGGAGATGCCTAAGTGGAGTGTGTTTTAATGTGAGGGGATAATTGGTTTATATTTTTCACTGACAACAACAAATAAATTCTAGACAACTTAAGCAAAATAGGAATTCAATGAAAGGATACTGAATAGTTCACAAAATCATTGAAGATGCTGGAGAAGCAAGGTAAGAGCCGAGGGAAACTCGGCACAGCCAAGTTTATCCTACGGAAGCAGATCTTGGGATGCCACCACTAGGATGTTGCCATTTGACACTCGTCACCATGTAGCTGGGCTCTGCTGAACCTAGGCACTTGCTGCCACATTCCTGGACCTGCATCTCTCCTCAGTTGCTCAGAATCATCTCTGATTCTTTCAGGTCTTTTGCATCATTTCATCGGGTTCCAAGTTCTAATAAAGAGACATCTGTTGGCTGGGCCTAGATATATGCCCACACTTGAGTGGCCAAGAAACTGGAAAAAGGATCATGCACTCCCTTTCAGTTTTTGTAATGGAAGGTGGGGCCTGTCCTCATACTTTGCTTGGGGTTCAAAAAACTAGGAAGGGTGTTTTGTTGAAATGAAACCCAAAACTATAGCTATCCATTTATAGCACCTTATTAGTACAGGAAAAAACCATGAGACAAAATGTATAAAAGTGCATGGGAGGTCTAAACATATGAGGGGGTTTCTGAGGAGTGGAAGATCATACTTGATTGGTGCTGTGGTTTCACTGTGCCTCCTCCGAGATTCAGCATTGACAATGTGATAGTGTTGAGGTGGAGCCTACAGGAAGGGATTAGGCCATCAGGACTCCTACCTCAGGAATGGGTTTAGGAGCCCTCATGAAAGGGCTTCATGGAGGGAGTTCATTCCTCTTGCCCTCCCACCTTCCACCATGTGAGGACACAGTGTTCCTTGACTCTGGAGGATGCAGCATAAAGACACCATCTTGAAAGGAGAGAACAGCCCTTACTAGACATCAGACCTGCCAGCGCCTTGATCTTGGACTTCCTAGTCTCCAGAACTGTGAGAGATAAATGTCTGGTTTTCATAAATTGCCTAGTCTGTGTTATTTCCTTGTAAGAGCATAAATTGACTAAGACAACTGGGGATTAGAAAAAGTTATATGAAGTGGCATTTGAGAAGGGCTTGATAGATAAGATCTCTACAAATAGAAATAGAGAAATGGTTTCACATCACCCAGGTGAAGGGAATAACATAGCCATGTTCAGTCTGAATGCAAAATGGAGATGGTAAAAAAAAGTACATAGGATTCCACTACCAGTGGGAGGACAGAATTGCAATGTGGCAGCAATCTGTAAATATATTTATCACTCATTCCCATTTATTTGGAGTCTAATGTCTTCTAGGCTCTGAAATTAAGCAAAGAAAATCTAGATATGAGTAAGCTCAAGACTTTGCCTTTGTGACAGTCAAAATAATGACCCCATAAAGATGTTCTAGTCCCTGGAATCTGTGACCATATTACTTTACATGGGGCAAAAGGGATTCTGTAGGGTGATTAACCCTTGAGTTAGGGGGATTATCCTTGATTATCTTGGGGGCCAATCTAATTGCATGTGTCTATAAAATCAGAGAATCTTTCCTAGCTACAGTCAGAAGGTGACATGACCACAGAATATAAAATCAGAGAATCTTTCCTAGCTGCAGTCAGAAGGTGACATGACCACAGAACAATGGTCACAGATATCCCACACTACTGGCTTTGAAGAAGGAGGGATGGTCCCATGATCCAAGGAATGGGGACAGCATCTAAAAGTTGGAAAAGGAAATGGATTCTCTCTAGAGCCTCCAGAAAGCAATACAGCTCTGACAACACCTTGACTTAAGCCCAGTAAGACCATGGTCAGAGGTTTGCCCTACAGAACTATAGGGTCGTAAGTCTGTGATTTAAGCCACAAAGTTGTGGTAATTTGTTATGGCAGCAATAGAAAATTAATTTTAAGGAGTTTATTATTTGGAAGATAGGCAGACTAGAAAATCCAAATTATAATATAATTCGATTAAAACCTCTGGAGATTTGGGCTAGGTGTTTTGGAAAAGAACTGAGTATTAACAAGACTAACAGAAGAAATGTTCTAAAATTTACATCATATTTTTCTAATGATCACATTGATAGAGCAACTTAGAATCCATGGTTTCAACAAACCAACAGGCTTATATACATATACATATATCATTTTATATATATAATATATATAGTATATGGAATAGCCCCACGGGCATGGGCAGCCCTGGGCCACAGGACAGCACTGTACTAGCAGCCCACACACCACCTCACCTTCCTACCCTGAGCTGACTTGTCTGCTAAATGCTAAATAAACCTGTCAACCTGTTGGGTTTAACTCAGAAGGGCCTGGATGCAACAAGCCTGAGGGCTGTGACTGGGGGAGGAGAGAGCACAGACGGAGCTCCTCCTCCTTCCACCACTGCCCACCAGCTGAAAACCACCAACTGAAGTTTGCCTAGATTCTCAGCCTACACCTTGTTCCCAACAAAACTCATGCAATACTTTGGCCCCCACTACAATCTCTTGAATAAAATATTCTACGGATCTGCTTTTTGAGCTGCAACTTATCTTACTAAATTCCAAGACGCTTATGTAAGAGAAAACCACCACATAATACAAGATTTTCAATGTGATCATCATTGCTACTTTTAACTAGAAATTATCCAGTAAATGTATTGTGAACTGCTTTGTGACTATGGTGATTTATTTAGTCTTTCTGATCCTTGGTTTGATTATCTCAAACATATGAGTATCACCAATTTTATAAAGTTGCTCTAAAAATTAAATGAGAGAAAAATAATTCTCCTTCTCCATATACTGAACACTTACAAAATTATAGGCATTGCGTCCAGGTTTTTACATACTTACCTGATAGAAGTCTCCTAACAACCCTCTCTTTTAAATTACAAGCATTTTGCCATGATTTTTACACATGTAAGTTATGGAAGCCTCATAACAATCACATCTTTTATAGGTGAGCAACCTGAGGCTCAGATGAATTAAAAACACATTCACCATCAAATCATAATGAGGGACGGAACTGGGATTCAAATCCAGTTCTCTCTGATGCCAAAAATGGTTCAATTTAACAAGGACCAAGTTACACCCAGAACATGGAGGGATCCAAACATGTGGATTCCCTTTTCTGCCCCCTCATGTGGGAATTTCAATAGCTTTGACTGCCTCAGAGCAATCCTAAACTCCCTCCCGGGTTGCCTTGCAATGGCCCCCTTATTCGTGGGGGTGATTAGGAATCTGCATTTTTGGACCACAAGCATCTATAAAGAGTTGTGTTGATCGAGAAATAAAATTTTCTAGGCCATAGGTTACTGTGAATTTTCTAGGTTCTCTGCAAAAAAATAAAGGGGCTATTCCATGTAAAAAAATCACAGGATCCACTGAATTTGTGCAGAAAGACTTAGAACTATACTGCAGGAGGATCCTACTGACAGCTGTGCCTGAAGACCAGCCCAACCACACACCTCCAATGGCCAGGTGTGGTGGTTCTTGCCCTCATCCCAGCAGTGTGGGAGGCCAAGGTGGGTGAATCACTTGAGGCCAGGGGTTTGAGACTAGCTTGGGCAACACAGTGACACCTTGTCCCAACAAAAAAATCAGTTTTTATTATTAGAATCAAGAAAAGTACCTCTAACCCCCTGCCGTTGCTCTAGGGTAGAGAGCTCTGGTCTAGAACTGAAGATATGAAATTGTGAGTCCCAGTGTAGCTACTTAAGCTTAAATACAAGAGCTGCCAGACATTTCCTCTACAGCAACGAAATCTGTAGCATCCATTTTGTATTTTGAAAACTTAGTTTTTGGCCGGCCTCTGGGAAGAAGAGGGCCCAGAACTGGGCATTTGGGTAGGGAGGGGAAAAGAAACCGGCTGGATGCAACAGGGGAAGACGGAAGGGATGGGGACGCCAAGCAGAGCCAGTCCTCATGCTTGGGGCCTGGGCCTAGGAAAGCGAACTAGGTGAAGAAGAGAGGAGCCCCAGGCTGTGGATGTCTCTGGGGGAACCTTGGTTCAGTAATGGCCAGAGGAGTTCCTGAGGTCAAGCGGTATCTGTCACCTCCCTACCTTTGGGCGTCTTCTGGTCGCCAATGTGCTGAGGTCATGGCTCCGGAATCAAACTGGGCTCAAACTGGGCAAACTCCAACACAGTGGAGCCTGGCGCTACTCCCACCTCCACCTCGTGGATCTCAGAGCTGCAGGATGGCTCTGCCCACTGCACCCTGAGCTGGCCCCGCTTGGGGCTGGCATTGGGGGACAGCGTGTTCTGGGCGTCTCTGCCCCTCTTTGCTGGTGCCTGTGCCTCTACTGGCCACCCACTCATAGATGTCAGAGCCACAGGACGGCCCCGCAGAATCCCTGCGCCGGCCCTGCCGGGGGCTGACTTTGGTGCACATGCGACCCGTCATCGTGGCCCCCACGGGGCACCTCTGCTCTTCTCGAGGCAGCTTGGGCCTTCGCTTGCCCCCAAGTCTGCAGAGCTGAGCACCTGCCGCCTCTCCCCAGGAAAGGCAACCAAATGCCACCAACTTAAGGCACCCACTGAAGGCACTAACTGAAGGCCACCAACGGAAGGCCGGTTGCCCTGCCAGCCAGATCGCGTCCTGCTTAGGAAGAACCAATCAGGCCTTGAGTTCCCTCCACGCGCTGCCCTTCCATTTGTGATGTGGGAGTCCAGGCACTGGCTCACTAAGCTGCGCCCCCCAGCGACCCCGCCCCACCTTTCATTTATTGGTAGCTGGTAGCAACTTTCAGGTTTCCTCACTGTGAATTATGAATATGAATTATGATTAAATTACTGTATCCTAATGTACCTCATGCACTATCTGACTGTCAGAGTCCCCTCTTTCCCCATGGCCTCTGAGTTTTTTGGAAACTAGAAAGAAGACACATTTCTGCAGGTGCTTTCAGAAAAAAACATTGCCACGACCTAAGGTTACTCTGTGATGTCAAGTCATATTTCATATATCATACATATTCATATTTATATTCATAATTCAAAATGCACATATTCAATCAAATTAACAGGACTAACAAAGGAAATTTTCTAAAACTTATACACTAAGTATATTGTATTTTCCTAATGATCACTTTGATAGAGCAACTTAGAATCTATGGTTTCAACAAATGAAAAGGCTTATGTAAGAGAAAACCACCACCTAACACAAGATTTTCAATGTGATCATCATTGCTACTTTTCACTAGCAATTATCAAGTTACTGTATTGTGAACTGCTTTGTGACTATGGTGATTTATTTAAACTTACTGATCCTTTGATTATCTCAAAAATATGAATAATATCAATTTTATAAACCTGTTCTAAAAATTAAATGAGAGAAAAATAATCCTCCTTCTCTATATATTGAAAACCTACAAAATTAATAACATTGTATCCAGATTCTTACACACTTACCTTATTGAAGCCTCATCACAACCCTGTCTATTAAATTACAGGCATTATTCCCAGATTTTTATACACTTACCTATGCAAGCCTCATAACAATCCCATCTTTATAGATGAGCAAACTGAGGCTCAGATGAGTTAAAAACACATTGACCATCAAATCATAGTGAGTGATGGAACTGGGATTCAAATCCAGTTCTCTCTGACACCAAAGGTGGTGCAATGTAATGAAGACCAGGTTATATCCAGCACATGGAGGGACCAAAACATGTGGATTCCCTTTCTCTACCCTCTTACATGTGAATTTCAATGGCTTTCACTGCCTCAGAACAATCCCAAACTCCCTCCCAGGTTGCCTTGCAGAGGATCCCTTCTTCTTGGGGATGATTAGGAATCTGCATTTTTGGACCACAGGCATCTATAAAGAGTTGTGTTGATCAAGAAATAAAATTGTGTAGGCCATAAGTTACTGTGAATTGTCTAGCTTCTCTGTAATAAATAAAGGGGCTATTCTCTTTACTTTTTATTATTCCGCTATTCACAATAGCCTAGGATCAACCTAAGTGTCCAAGAAGACTGGGTTTAACCCTGGGGATTACTAACGTTTTCACTGTGGTCATTGTGGTAGATTATATTACCATTCTCCCATTATCTGGTCTTCCTACCGCAGTGGCCCTTTCCTAGAAGATTATACACTTCTGTTCTATTGAAGGAAGGGTCAGATTTAGACATGTGACCTGTTTGGCCAGTGAAATGCAGGTAGAAGTGGCAGAAAATTTCCTTTTTCAAGGATCTGGGAGCCATCCTTTCAAATGTAATCCTTCAGAAAGATAATACCTTATTTCCCAGTCTCCATGAGAGAGTAAGAGCCTAATCTTGCTCCAAGTTGTAAAAATTACCTTATATCATAAAGATAAA
This sequence comes from Pongo pygmaeus, assembly GCF_028885625.2. Classification (NCBI taxonomy): domain Eukaryota; kingdom Metazoa; phylum Chordata; class Mammalia; order Primates; family Hominidae; genus Pongo; species Pongo pygmaeus. The sequence goes on from NC_072376.2 coordinate 203,386,436, forward strand.
TGAACGTTTATTTTTCCTTTGAGAAAAGACAGATAGCAAAGACAGGTGGCCTATGATCACCCCCTTACCCTCGCTTTCAAAAACTCCACCGCCCTTTGCATCAGGGGAGCTGAGTTCAGACTAGGTTCTGGCCTCTCTCCCCTATTGAATAATATCTTCCTTACTTATTTAACTTTTTCCAGTGCAATTTTTTCTTTGACTCTTTCCCCCCTCTCTGAAACTTGCATTGAAATTTTAGTAGGATACAAGGCAGCCAATCTCGACCCTTGAATATATAAAAGAACTCTTTAGGATTAAAAAAACCATGTTCTCTTCCATAAGTTATTTCTTCAGACTATTGCCTTATTAAAAGTTTCTAGTTCTTATTTTTGCATTGAAAAGGAGAATGATGATTTTTAAATAAGTTCCTACTCACTTTTAATTTCTACTATCACAGTTTTATTGCTTTTCATGGCAATAGATTCCTCTGGTTCAACAAGAAGGCCAGAACAAGGAAGTACAGAAACATCTCAATATATCTTAAAAAGTTATTTAACATGGACAGTGTCATTTAATATCTTTAACATCCCTATCAAGTGGATGCTATTATTATCCCCCTTTTATAGGATATTAAAACTTACATACTGTAAATAACCAGCTGAAAGTCATATAGCATGGAAGATACAATAAGCATACAAAGAAGCAATGGCATTAGAAGTGGAGGAGGTTGAAGGATTAAAAGGCTAAACTTAGTTTGGTTAAGAAAAAAGAAAACTAGGAGGTGGCAAACTCTTGTTGGAAAGGGGAAGGATTTGGGCAGAGCAAGGTAGTGGAGTAGATCTCTCCAGTATTCATACCCCTACGGACACATCTATATGAACAACTATCCACATATGAAATTACCTTTACAAGAGCTAATGAACCCTGAATACATGAGTGAGTCTATGAAGCCCCCTTGGACTGCAAAGATGAGTAAAACCATGCTTGGACAGTAAGGGAACCAGTACTCTGTGACTGTGATACTCCTCCCCCAGGCCATTATGGTATTATATGCAGAAAGTCCTCCTGAACTCACAGTTTTTACACTGAATAAAGTGAGCAGAAGTTGAACATTTTTTTCCACCATACTGAGTCCCTTCACAGTAGACTCACTCTTGCATCAGCCCACAGGCAGCACCATGGGTGTCAACAGAGCTGAACCACCCGAGGCATGCTAGGGACATAGAGAAGGGGTTGTGTTAGCAATACTCATTATATGAAACTTAGCGGTGGTTAGCCATTCCTACCAGAGGAAACATTACACCAGAGAGGTTGTTTATGGGCACCACACTGTGGGAAACATGATACACAGACTGTCCATATTTGACAGCCTGACTTGTTCTCCCCGACAGCCAGGAGCCTTTCTGTGGATCACCCATGGGCCCATTCAGTTACGTTGCATCAGTGGTGAAGCCCCATTGCAAGACTTATGTCTAACCTTTGCTTTGGCCACCTCCTAATGCTAAAATGGAATATAATGGAAATCCACACAGAATTTCTAAACAAGCCCACTGAGAAACAGTCAAAAACAAACCCAGACTGAGAAGACTGAAATAAATATTTAATTCATCAATGTGTAGACAGAGATGTACATCTACAAAAAATATGAATAGCCTAGGAAAAACTGCCTCACCAAATGGAGAAAACAATGTGTCAGCAACTGAACCTAAAGACATGCGAATGAATGATGTGGCAGACAAAAAAAATCCAAATAGCTGTTTTTTTTAAAAAATTTGTGAACTTCAACAAAGTACAGATAAACAATATGGAAATTTATGAGAAATTCAACAAAGAATTTAAAATAATGGGAAAAAATCAAATGGAAATCCTGGAGGTGGAAAGTTCAGTAAACAAATTGAAAAATGCACTAGAGGGCATCAAGAGCAGAACTGATCAAGTAGAAGAAAAAAACAGTGAGCTCAAAGACAGGCTGTTTGAAAATACACTGTCAGAGTAGAAAAGAGAAAAAAAATAAGAAGAAACAAAGAAAAGTTATGAGATCCATGGGACACCATCAAAAAAAAAATCTGCAGTGTTAAAGTGGAACTATGAATTAAAAAGAGAAGATTATTCAGAGAAATAACAGAAAACTTTTTAAACTTAGAGAAAGATTAAGATGTTTAGGATGGCCAAAGTGTACTAATCTGATTTAATCTGAATAAGACAACCACAAGACATATTATAATTAAACTTTCAAAGGTCAAAAACAAAGAGTACGTCCTGAAAGCACTAAGAAAAAGGAAGCATATAACACATAAGAGAATTCCAATGTGCCTGGCAGCAGACTTCTCAGCAGAAACAATACGGGCCAGGAGAGAGTAGGATAATAGAATCAAGTGCTGAAGAAAAAAACTGTCAACCATGAATACAGTATCCAGCACAGCTCTCATTTAGAAATGAAGGAGAGATTAAAACATTCTAAGACAAACAAAAGATGAAGGAATTCATTGTAATCATATCTGCCTTAAAAAAAATGTTAAAGAACAGTCTTCAAATTGAAAGAAAAGGGCACTAATATGTAATACAAAAAGTTGGAAGGTATAAATCCACAGGTAAAAATAAATATTCAGACAAATTCAGGATGCTCTAATATAGTAATAATTGAATGTAAACCACTTACATATTTTTAGTAAGAACGTTAAAATACAAAACAAAAATAATAACAACTACAATAATTTGTTAAGGGATAAGTGATATAAAAGATGTAAATTAAGACATCAAAAATGCAAAATGTGGGGGAGTAATTGAGTTAAAGAGCAGAGTGATTGCTTGTCCCCATTTCTTATTATCAAAGTAAGTTGTTATCCATTCAAAATTACCTATTGAAACCATAAAATGTTCTTCGCATGCCTCATAGTAACCAAAAGACAAAAATTTTTAATAGATACACTAAAAATAAAAGAATAAGAAACAAAAACACACAGAAAAAAATCACTTAACTACAAAGGAAGACAATAAAGGAACAAAAAGGTATAAAAATTCTAAAGGACAACAAGAAAACCATGTATGGCAGTACAAGTCCTTATCTATCAATAATTACCTTGAATGTAAATAGATTAAATTATCCAGTTAAGAAGACAGAGAATGGGTAAATGGATTAAAAACAAGATGTAACTATATTCTTTCTACAAGAGACACCCATCACCTGTAAATATACACATAAATTGAAAGTGATCAGATGGAAAAATATATTTTATGACAATGGAAATCAAAAGAATGCAGGAGTCGGTATATTTATATCAAATAAAATAGACTTCAAGTAAAAAAAACTATAAACACAGACAAACAAGGCCATTATGTAATACTAAAGGGGTCAATACAAAAATAGAATACAATAATTGTAAATATATAATGCACTCAACATTGGAGAATCTAAATATATGAAGCAAACATTAATATATCTAAAAGGAGAGACAAAAAACTGTGCAATAATAGTAAGAAACCTCGACATCCCATTTTCAGTAATGAACAGATCATTGAGAGAGAATGTCAACAAGGAAACATTTAAACTGCACTCTAGATCAAAAGAATTTAGCAGTTATTTACATAACATTTCATCCAACAATTGAATAATTCACAGTCTTTTCACCTGCACATGGAATATTGTCCATGATAGATATGTTAGACCACAAAACAAGTCTTAGCTAATCAAAAAATCAAATCATATCACATGTTTTTTCTGACCATATGGAATAAAGCTAGAAATAAACAACAAGAGGAACTTCAGAAATTGTGCAAATACATACCAATTAAACAACATATCCCTAAACAACCAATGGGTCAATGAAAAAAAAATTTAATTTTAAAAATGTCTTAAGACAAATAAAAATGAAATCAGAACATATGAAAACTTATGAAATACAGCAAAACAGACCTTAGAGGGAAGTTTATAGCAATACGTTTCTACATCAATAAAGAAGAAAGATAATGAATAAACCATCTAACGATGTATTTCAAGGAACTATAAAATCAAGAACAAACTAAGACCCAAATCAGCAAACGAATATAAAGATCAGAGCACAAATATACAAAATCAGGACAAAAAATACAAATGATTAATTAAATGAAACTATCTTTTTTGAAAAGGTAAAATTGACAAATATTTTGTCAGACTAAGAAAAAAAGAAAATTCACATAAAATCAGAAATGAAAAAGGATATACTATGATGGACACTACAGAAATACAAGGAATCATGAGTAAGTACTACAAACAATTATACACCAATAAATTGAAAAACTTAGAAGAAATACGTATGCTCTGGACACATATAGCCTGTCAAAATTGAAGAAAGAAGAAATAGAAAATGTGAACACACCAATGACAAATAATGAGATGGAAGGAGCGATTTAGTCTTTCAGTCAAGGAAAATCCAAAAGACTTCACACAGTAGCTCACACCTGTAATCTCACATTTTAGGAGCCCAAGGCAGGAGAATCACTAGAGGCCAGGAGTTCAAGATTAGCCTGGGCAACACAACGAGACTCCATCTCTAAAAATAAAAATAAAAATTCCCCAGGTATAGTGGTATGTACTTGTACTCAGGAGGCTGAGGCAGGAGGATCACTTAAGACCAGGAGTTTGAGGCTGCAGTCAGCTATGACTGCACCACTGCATGCCAGCCTCAGTGATAGAGTGAGACTCTGTCTCTAAAAAAAAGAAGAAAGAAAAGTTCATGACTTGATGGTTTTCACTGACAAATTCTACAAAACATTTAAAAAACTTATACAGATTATTTACAAACTATTTCAAAAAAATGAAAAGGAGGGAACTCTTGCAAACTCATTCTATGAAGACAGCATTACCTAATTCCAAAATGAGACAAGAACAGCAAATAAAAGAAAACTCCAGGCCAATATCATTGATAAACATAGATGCAAACATTCAAAACCAGTGGTGCTAGCAATGATAATTCAAAAGCACATTAAAAAGATTATTCACCATAATCAAGTGGTATTTACCTGGGGAGGTAAGGATGGTCTAACACATGTAAATCAATAAATGTGATACATCACATTAAACAATGAAGGATAAAAAACATATTTCAATAGTTGCAGAAAAAGCATTTGACAAAATTAGACATCCTTTTACGATCAAATCTTTTGACAAATTAGTTATAAAAGAACATAATAAAATAAAGACCATATGTGATAACCCACAGGAAACATTATACTGCATGGTGAAAAGTTGAAAGCTTTGCCTCTAGGATCTGGAACAAGACAAGGATGTTCACTTTAATCACTTTTTTCAACATAGTACTGGAAGTCCTAGTCAGAACAATTAGGTTAGAGAAAGAAATAAAAGGCATGCAAATTGGAAAAAAAAAGTCTAATTGTCCCTCTTTGCAGATGACATGATCATATATGTAAAAAACCCTAAATACGCCACTGAGAATCAGAAATAGTAAATGAATACAATAAAGTTTCAAGATACAAATGCAATATAAAAAATCAGTAACATCTCTATACACCAATAGCAGACTATCTGAAAAAGGAATCAAGAAAGCAATCCCATTTAAAATAGCTATTAAAAAAACAAAATACCTACAAGTAAGTTAAGCCACAGAAAGATGAAAATTATTAAATATTGATAAAAGCAATTAAAAAAATTAAAATAAATAGAAAGATATCCCATATTCATGGACTAGAAGAATTAATATTGTTGAAATGACCATACTACTGAAATCAATCTATAGATCCAATACAATCTCTATCAAATTTCTAATTTCATTCTTCACAGATATTAAAAAAGATCTTAAAATCCATGTGAAATTACAAAACACCCCAAATAGCCAAATAAATCTTAAGCAAAAAGAGCAATGCTAGAGGTATTACACTATCTAATTTCAAAATATATTACAAAGCTATCCTAACTAAAAGAGCATGGTATTGGCATAAAAACAGGCACATACAAAAATAGAGAGCCCAGGCATAAATCCACACATTTACATGCAACTTACTTTTGACAAAGATGCAAACATTCAATGGAGAAAAGACAGTATTTTCAACAAATGGTGCTGGGAAAAGTGGATATCCACATACAAAAGAATGAAAGTAGACCCCTATCTCTCATCATATACAAAAATCAACTCAAAATAAATTAAATATTTAAATGTAAGACCCCAAACTATGAAACTAGTAGAAGAAAACATAGGTGAAATGTTATATGTCATTGGTCTGGGCAAGAACTTTTTAGAAAAGACATCAAAAGACATGCACAACAAAAGCAAAAATAAGCAAATGGGATTGCACCAAATAAAAACTTCTGCACTGCATAGGAAACAATCACGAGAGTGAACAGACAACCTACAAAATGGGAGAAAATATCTGCAAACTATTCACTTGATATCCTAAATTCATAGAAAACTCAAACAACTCAATAGCAAAAATACAAATAATTGGTTTAGAAAATAGTCAAGAGATCTGAATAGACATTTCTCCAAATAAGACATAAAAATCAACAGGTATATGAAAAAAGTGCTCACCATCACTAATAATCAGAGAAATGCAAGTCAAACTTGTCAGGCCTCTGGGCCCAAGCTAAGCCATCCTATCCCCTGTGACCTGCACATACACATCCAGATGGCCGGTTCCTGCCTTAACTGATGACATTCCACCATAAAAGAAGTGAAAATATCCTGTTCCTACCTTAACTGATGACATTATCTTGTGAAATTCCTTCTCCTGCCTCATCCTGTCTCAAAAGCTCCCCTACTGAGCACCTTGTGACCCCCACTCCTGCCCACAAGAGAACAACACCCCTTTTTCCTTTACCTACCCAAATCCTATAAAATGGCCCCACCCCTATCTTCCTTCACTGACTCTCTTTTTGGACTCAGCCCACTTGCACCCAGGTGAAATAAACAGCTTTATTGGTCACACAAAGCCTGTCTGGTGGTCTCTTCACATGGATGCAAGTGAAATTTGGTGCTGTTACTCAGATCTGGGGACCTCTCTTAGGAGATCAATCCCCTGTCCTCCTGCTCTTTGCTTCATGAGAAAGATGCACCTATAACCTCAGGTCCTCAGACCGACCAGCCCAAGAAACATCTTACCAATTTCAAATCCAGTAAGCGGCCTCTTTTTACTCTCTTCTCCAACCTCCCTCACTATCCCTCAACCTCTTTCTCCTTTCAATCTTGGCGCCACACTTCAATCTCTCTTTTCTCTTAATTTCAATTTATTTCATTTTCTGGTAGAGACAAAGGAGACACGTTTTATCCGCGGACCCAAAACTCTGGTGCTGGTCACAGACTAGGAAAGGCAGCCTTCCCTTGATGTTTAATCATTGCAGGGACGCCTCCCTGATTATTCACCCAGGTTTCAGAGGTGTCAGACCACACAGGGACACCTGCCTTGGTCCTTCACCCTTAGTGGCAAGTCCTGCTTTTCTGGGGGAGGGGCAAGAACCCAACCCCTTCTCTCCGTGTCTCTACCCCTTCTCCACTTTTCTGGGGGAGGGGCAAGAACCCCTCAACCCCTTCTTCTTCACCCTTAGTGGCAAGTCCTGCTTTTCTGGGGGAGGGGAAAGAACCCAACCCCTTCTCTCCGTGTCTCTACCCCTTCTCCACTTTTCTGGGGGGAGGGGCAAGAACCCCTCAACCCCTTCTTCTTCACCCTTAGTGGCAAGTCCTGCTTTTCTGGAGGAGGGGCAGGAACCCCAACCTCTTATCTCTGTGCCCCGATCCCTTATTTCCACACCCCAACCTCTTATCTCTGTGCCCCAGCCCCTTATTTCCATGCCCCAACCACTTCTCTGCTTTTCTGGAGGGCAAGAACCCCCCACCCCTTCTCCGTGTCTGTACTCTCTTTTCTCTAGGCTTGCCTCCTTCACTATGGGCAAGCTTCCACCTTCCATTCCTCCTTCTTCTCCCTTAGCCTGTGTTCTTAAGAACTTAAAACCTCTTCAACTCTCACCTGACCTAAAATCTAAGTGTCTTGTATCTTATTTTCTTCTGCAATGTCGCTTGACCCCAATACAAACTCAACAGTAGTTCCAAATAGCCGGAAAATGGCACTTTCAATTTTTCCATCCTACAAGATATAAATAATTCTTGTTGTAAAATAGGCAAACGGTCTGAGATGCCTGATGTCCAGACATTCTTTTACACATCAGTCCCTCCCTAGTCTCTGTTCCCAATGCAACTCATCCCAAATCTTCCTTCTCTCCCTCCCACCTGTCCCCTCAGTCCCAACCCCAAGTGTTGCTGAGTCTTTCTAATCTTCCTTTTCTACAGACCAATCTGACCTCTCCTCTCCTCGCCAGGCCAAGCTAGGTCCCAATTCTTCCTCAACCTCTGCTCCTCCACCCGATAATCCTTTTATCACCTCCCCTCCTCACACCCGGTCTGGCTTTCTGTTTCGTTCTGTGACTAGCCCTCCCCCACCTGCCCAGCAATTTACTCTTAAAAAGGTGGCTGGAGCTAAAGGCATAGTCAAGGTTAATGCTCCTTTTTCTTTATCCCAATCAGATAGCTTTTAGGCTCTTTTTCATCAAATATAAAAATCCAGCCCAGTTCATGGCTCATTTGGCAGCACCCTGAGATGCTTTACAGCCCTAGACCCTAAAAGGTCAAACGGCCATCTTATTCTCAATATACATTTTATTACCCAATCTGCTCCCGACATTAAATAAAACTCCTAAAATTAAATTCCAGCCCTGAAACCCCACAACAGGACTTAATTAACTTCACCTTCAAGGTGTAAAATAATAGAGTAGAGGCAGCCAAGTAGCAACATATTTCTGAGTTGCAATTCCTTGCCTCCACTGTGAGACAAACCCCAGCCACATCTCCAGCACACAAGAACTTCCAAACACCTAAACTGCAGTGGCCATGCATTCCTCCAGAACTGCCTCCCCTAGGAGCTTGCTACAAGTGCCAGAAATCTGGCCACCAGGCCAAGGAATGCCCGCAGCCCAGGATTCCTCCTAAGCCATGTCCCATCTGTGCAGGAACCCACTGGAAATTGGACTGTCAAACTCACCTGGCAGCCACTCCCAGAGCCCCTGGAACTCTGACTCAAGGCTCTCTGACTGACTCCTTCCCAGATCTTCTCAGCTTAGCAGCTGAAGACTGACGCTGCCTGATCACCTTGGAAGCCCCAAAGACCATCACAGATGCCGAGCTTTAGGTAACTCTCACAATGGAAGGTAAGTCCATCCCCTTCTTAATCAATATGGAGGCTACCCACTCCACATTACCTTCTTTTCAAGGACCTGTTTCCCTTGCCTCCATAACTGTTGTAAGTATTGACAGCCAGGCTTCTAAACCTCTTAAAACTCCCCAACTTTGGTGCCAACTTAGACAATACTCTTTTAAGCACTCATTTTTAGTTATCCCCACCTGCCCAGTTCCCTTATTAGGCTGAGACACTTTAACTAAATTATCTGCTTCCCTGACTATTTCTGGACTACAGCTACATCTCATTGCCACCCTTCTTCCCAATCCAAAGCCTCCTTTGCGTCCTCCTCTTGTATCCCCCCACCTTAACCCACAAGTATAAGATACCTCTACTCCCTCCTTGGCAACCGATCATACACCCCTTACCATCTCATTAAAACCTAATCACCCTCACCCCACTCAATGCCAATATCCCATCCTACAGCATGCTTTGAAAGGATTAAAGCCTGTTATCACTCGCCTGCTACAGCATGGCCTTTTAAAGCCTATAAACTCTCCTTACAATTCCCCCATTTTACCTGTCCTAAAACCAGACAAGCCTTACAAGTTAGTTCAGGAGCTATGCCTTATCAACCAAATTGTTTTGCCTATCCACCCCATGGTGCCAAACCCATATACTCTCCTATCCTCAGTACCTCCCTCCACAATCCATTATTCTGTTCTGGATCTCAAACATGCTTTCTTTACTATTCCTTTTCACCCTTCATCCCAGCCTCTCTTCGCTTTCACTTGGACTGACCCTGACACCCATCAGGCTCAGCAAATTACCTAGGCTGTACTGCCGCAAAGCTTCACAGACAGCCTCCATTACTTCAGTCAAGCCCAAATTTCTTCCTTATCCATTACCCATCTCAGCATAATTATAAAAACACACGTGCTCTCCCTGCTGATCCTGTCTGACCAATCTCTCAAACCCCAAACCCTTCTGCCAAACAACAACTCCTTTCCTTCCCAGGCATGGTTAGATACTTTTGCCTTTAGATACCTGGTTTTGCCATCCTAACAAAACCATTATATAAACTCACAAAAGGAAACCTAGATGACCCCATAGATCCTAAATCCTTTCCCCACTCCTCTTTCAGTTCCTTGAAGACAGCTTTAGAGACTGCCCCCACCCTAGCTCTCCCTGACTCATCCCAACTCTTTTCATTACACACAGCTGAAGTGCAGGGCTGTGCAGGCAGAATTCTTACACAAGGACTGGATCGCGTCCTGTAGCCTTTTTGTCCAAACAACTTGACCTTACTGTTTTAGGCTGGCCATCATGTCTCCATGCAGCGGCTGCTGCCACCCTAATACTTTTAGAGGCCCTTACAATCACAAACTATGCTCAACTCACTCTCTACAGCTCTCATAATTTCCAAAATCTATTTTCTTCCTTACACCTGAGGCATATACTTTCTGCTTCCCAGCTCCTTCAGCTGTACTCACTCTTTGTTGAGTCTCCCACAATTACCATTGTTCCTGGCCTGACTTCAATCCAGCCTCCCACATTATTCCTGATACCACACCTGACCCTCATGACTGCATCTCTCTGATCCACCTGACGTTCACCCCATTTCCCCACATTTCCTTCTTCCCTGTTTCTCGCCCTGATCACACTTGGTTTATTGATGGCAGTTCCAGCAGGCCTAATTGCCACACACCAGCAAAGGCAGGCTATGCTATAGTACAAGCCACTAGGCCGCCTCTTAGAACCTCCCATTTCCTTTCCATCGTGGAAATCTATCCTCAAGGAAATAACTTCTCAGTATTCCATCTGCTATTCCACTATTGCTCAGGGATTATTCAGGCCCCCTCCCTTCCCTACACATCAAGCTCAAGGATTTGCCCCAGCCCAGGACTGGCAAATTAGCTTTACTCAACATGCCCCGAGTCAGGAAACTAAAATACCTCTTGGTCTAGGTAGACACTTTCACTAGATAGGTAGAGGCCTTTTACACAGGGTCTAAGAAGGCCACCACGGTCATTTCTTCCCTTCCGTCAGGCATAATTCCTCGGTTTGGCCTTCCTACCTCTATACAGTCTGATAGCAGACTGGCCTTTATTAGTCAAATCAGCCAAGCATTTTTTCAGGCTCTTAGTATTCAGTGAAACCTTTATATCCCTTACAGTCTTCAGTCTTTAGGAAAAGTAGAACAGACTAACAGTCTTTTAAAAACACACCTCACCAAGCTCAGCCACCAACTTAAAAAGGACTGGACAATACTTTTACCACTTTCCCTTCTCAGAATTCAGGCCTGTCCTCAGAATGCTACAAGGTACAGCCCATTTGAGCTCCTGTATAGACGCTCCTTTTTATTAGGCCCCAGTCTCATTCCAGACACCAGACCAACTTGGACTGTGCCCCAAAAAACTTGTCATCCCTACTATCTTCTGTCTAGTCATACTCTTATTCACCATTCTCAACTACTCATACATGCCCTGCTCTTGTTAACACTGCCAGTTTACACTGTTTCTCCAAGCCATCACAGCTGATACCTCCTGGTGCTATCCTCAAACCGCCACTCTTAACTCTTAAAGTAAATAAATAATCTTTGCTGGCAAAACTATGTTGAACCTCCTTAGACACTCTCTAATTATATGTCCTAGGTCTTCCCAATTCTTAGTCCTTTAATACCTGTTTTTCTCCTTCTCTTATTCCGTTTAGTTTTTCAATTCATACAAAACTGTATCCAGACCATCATCAATAATTTTAAATGACAAATGTTTCTTCTAACAACCCCACTATATCACCCCTTACCACAAAATCTTCCTTCAGCTTAATCTCTCCCACTCTTAAGTTCCCACACCGCCCCTAATCCCGCCTGAAGCAGCCCTGAGAAACATCGCCCATTATCTCTCCATACCACCCCCAAAAAATTTTCACTGTCCCAACACTTTACCACTAATTCATTTTATTTTTCTTATTAATATAAGAAGACAGGAATGTCAGGCCTCTGAGCCCAAGCTAAGCCATCATATCCCCTGTGACCTGCACATACACATCCAGATGGCCTGTTCCTAACTTAACTGATGACATTATCTTGTGAAATTCCTTCTCCTGCCTCATCCTGTCTCAAAAGCTCCCCTACTGAGCAACTTGTGACCCCCACTCCTGCCCACCAGAGAATAACCCCCCTTTTTTCTTTACCTACCCAAATCCTATAAAATGGCCCCACCCTTATCTCCCTTCACTGACTCTCTTTTTGGACTCAGCCCACCTGCACCCAGGTGAAATAAACAGCTTTATTGCTCACACAAATCCTGTTTGGTGGTCTCTTCACACAGATGCAAGTGAAAAAACCCATAGTGAGATATCATCTCACCCTGCTTAGAATGCCTTTTAGGAAAAAGTCAAAAAACAACAAATGCTGGCAAGGATGTGAAGAAAGGGGAATGTTCATACACTGTTGGTGGAAATGTAAGTTAGAGCAATTGTTATGGAAAGCAATATAACTTCCAAAAACATTAAAAATAGACTTACCACATAATCCAGCAATCCCACTACTGGGTGTATATTCAAAGAAAAGTAAATCAGTATGTCAAAGAGATTTCTGCACTCTCATGTTTATTACAGCACTATTCACAATAGCCTAGAATCAACCTAAGTGTCCATCAATGAATGAATGGATAAAGAAAATGTGGCATATATGCTGTATTTGGCCATTCTTGCATTGCTATAAAGAAATACCTGAGATTGGATAATTTATAAGAAAAGAGACTTAATTGGCTCCTGGTTCTGTGGGCTGTACAGGAAGCATAGTGCCAACATCTGCTTCTGGGGCCTCAGGAAGCTTGAGAAATTGTTCACTATCATGAGGACAGCACCAAGCCATGAGGGATCCACCTCCATGACCCAAACACCTCCTACCAGGCCGCATCTCTAACAGTGGGGATTACAATATAACATGAGATATGGGTCAGGACAAATATCCAAACTATATCATATGCACATTTAGCCATAAAAAAAGGATAAAATCCTGTCATTTGTGACAACATATACGAGCATAGGGGACATTGTGGTAAGTGAAATAAGCTAACCACAGAAAGACAAATATCACATGATCTCATTCATATGTGAAATCTAAAAACACTGATCTAATAGAGAGTAAAAGAGTGGTTATCAGACTGGGAAAGATAGGGAGGAGAGGTTTTAACAATATGTCATGTATCAAAATACCATATTGTACCCCATCAACATGTGAAATTATCATGTGTCCACTTAATAAAAAAAAAGAAAATGGAAGAGTCAAGATACTGGGGCACTTGAAGAGATAGAAGAGAAGGTGAATTGGCAGTAAGGAAGAGAGAGTCTGAAAGAGCAGGTCACAGAGTGGAACATTAAAGTTTATAACATTAGAAATCAATTTTTAAGTTATTGAAAAGTTAAGTTTATAGCCATGAAAATGAGTAGCTCAATTGAAGTGAAAGTAAAAGTCAATGAAAGATTAAATTAGAAAATATATTGCTTGGCATTTAGTAGTTACTTCAGAAATATTAATAAATCTTAAGAAAATTAAGAACACCAAAGCATTCATAGTGGGCCATTATCATAATACGAATTTATGTGGTAATATTTTATTCTTTCTAGTGAAGGGAGTAATTCAACAGTCTTTATTATAGGTTAGGAAATGATTTCTCCAGGTGTGACCCACTGACCACATTCATTGTATTTGAATTGCTTGAGCAACTTGTTTCAAGAGAAAATGGAAAGATTTTTAGATGGACCAAAGAAATTACCACTGAGTGTCTTCAAGAAATCTCAGCCTTGTCTAGAATAACCTGGGTTATCTGTTTCTATGGGGTCTCTTTGCCTTTTGTTTTCTTTGTTATTTGCAATCCTGTTAGTCGTAGATTACTGATAGTAATGCAAATATTCTTGTCTATAGACATGCAAATGATAGATTTTGCTGGAAGTGTAATTAATTTTCCTTTTTCCACCTTCCATCAAGAAGTCAGTTTTGAACCTATCAAGCAAATTTATTTCAGTGTTCCTTAGTGCCTAGATATGTGTGGCTCTTTTAATTTTCCATAAAACTCATTATAACATCTTACTGACTCCCTCATTAAATAAATGAGTTAAACAAAAATCTTAGATAAATGTTCATTTTATATTTGTAAGTCATAATTTACCCTACTTGAAGCAATTTTCCTTTAACATTCCTAAAAATACAGATTTCTATGCCCCATGCTAGACCTATTTAGTCAAAATCTCAGGCCTAAGGCACAAGAATTTGCATTGTTCGTAAGATTTTCAAGTGATTTTTAGGCATACTATATTGTATTAACCATTACCATTCTAATTCTTTAAACTTGAATTATTGTGTTTATAATTCCAACTTCACCAAAGTAAACTTTTGGTTAGCAAAAACGGTAGAAACCCCCTTATTCAATAAGATTGGGACCAGTAATAAATAGATTAATAACAAATTTAAGTTAGATGGAGGAATCATAAGAAGTATTAGATGTAAGTCCTTAAAACTTAACTTTAATTTAAAAGACGTGTAAATAAATTTGCCAGTATTTTGATGACAAGGTCAAAGCCTTGCACAGATTCACTGAGTGGAGTTTCTTGTGGAAACTATGCCAATGATATGTTGTCATTCATTTCTTGTTCACTTTTTGTGAAGACAACTGGGGTAAAGCAATCTGAAATTCTAGATTATACAATTTTTCCCATTTGTTTCTAGTTGTCTTGCCAACAGTTAAGCTGGCAACAACTGTTTGAGTGTCTCATTTTCCCAACACATTTAGTTTATTTCTCAGAGAAACAACAATACTAGTCTTGTTATACTCATTTTCTCAGTTTACATAATTTTTTTATTTATTATTTTATTTATTTATTTTTTTTTTGAGACGGAGTCTCGCTCTGTCGCCCAGGCTGGAGTGCAGTGGTGCGATCTCTGCTCACTGCAAGCTCCGCCTCCCGGGTTCACCTCATTCTCCTGCCTCAGCCTCCCAAGTAGCTGGGAGCACAGGCTCCCGCCACCACGCCCTGCTAATTTTTTTGTATTTTCAGTAGGGACGGGGTTTCACCATGTTAGCCAGGATGGTCTCCATCTCTTGACCTAGTTATCCACGCACCTTGGCCTCACAATATAATATTTAATTAAATTGCATAACTACAAGAGCAAGAACAAATGGTGTAAACATATTTAGGAATGAACACAGCTTCCTCTTAGAAACTATACAATTTCTGTGATGGAAGGAGAAATGTACAGGCATTAAAAGTAGCTCAAAGGCTTTCAGTTTGCAGTGGACTTCAGTCAATAAGTTGTACAGGGGTACCAGAAAGTGCTGATTGCAAATCAGTTAAGTGGAGGTCCCTTAAGGCAGCATCCACTATATCTTAATTTGTAAAGTGAATGTTC
Source organism: Pongo pygmaeus (assembly GCF_028885625.2). Taxonomy (NCBI): domain Eukaryota; kingdom Metazoa; phylum Chordata; class Mammalia; order Primates; family Hominidae; genus Pongo; species Pongo pygmaeus. The sequence continues at coordinate 203,401,986 of NC_072376.2, forward strand.
TAAAACTGGGTCCACTTTTGCTATAAAGGACAAGATGATAAATATTTTAGGCTTTGCAAACCATACAGTCTCTATAGCAATCATTCAACTCTACCATTGTAGCAGGAAAGTAGCAACCATTCAACTCTACCATTGTAGCAGGAAAGCACCAGAGATCCATGGATGTGCTCCAATAAAACCTTATTTATTAAAACAGGCAACTGGTCTGAGGGCCATGTATATATCTTGCTGTTTTCATACAATTTTCTAAGTTAGTAGGTCCCTGCCTTTTTAACCATCAAGGATTACTTTTAATCCTCTCCTCTGATTTTTTGTTTCAAAAGCCTTAAGAAAAACCCATAAAATATATTTACTTTGTAATTTTTGGGGAGTTCTTATTTTATTAATAATTAATCAATGATATGTAAAGGCTACCCATTAGGTCAATATGAAATAGTCAACATTACTAACTCTAATGACTTAGGTCTGGATAGAAATAAAAAGTATTCAACTATATATATAACTTAAAACCTGTATAGCTTTTTCTGGTGTAAATATATAACTTTTCAAGATTTTTCTTTCTTTTTTTTTTTTCGGTCTCAAACAGTTTAGCTCTTTTTTTATTATTATACTTTAAGTTTTAGGGTACATGTACGCAATGTGCAGGTTAGTTACATATGTATACATGTGCCATGCTGGTGTGCTGCACCCATTAACTCGTCATTTAACCTTAGGTATATCTCCTAAAGCTATCCCACCCTCCTCCCCCCACCTCACAACAGTCCCCAGAGTGTGATGTTCCCCTTCCTGTGTCCATGCGTTCTCATTGTTCAATTCCCACCTATGAGTGAGAATATGCAGTGTTTGGTTTTTTGTTCTTGCAATAGTTGACTGAGAATGATGATTTGCAATTTCATCCATGTCCCTACAAAGGACATGAACTCATCATTTTTTATGGCTGCATAGTATTCCATGGTGTATATGTGCCACATTTTCTTAATCCAGTCTATCATTGTTGGACATTTGGGTTGGTTCCAAATCTTTGCTGTTGTGAATACTGCCAAATAAACATATGTGTGAATGTGTCTTTATAGCAGCATGATTTATAGTCCTTTGGGTATATACCCAGTAATGGGATGGCTGGGTCAAATGGTATTTCTAGTTCTAGATCCCTGAGGAATCGCCACACTGACTTCCACAATGGTTGAACTACTTTACAGTCCCACCAACAGTGTAAAAGTGTTCCTATTTCTCCACATCCTCTCCAGCACCTGTTGTTTCCTGACTTTTTAATGATTGCCACTCTAACTGGTGTGAGATGGTATCTCATTGTGGTTTTGATTTGCATTTCTCTGATGGCCAGTGATGGTGAGCATTTTTTCATGTGTTTTTTGGCTGCATAAATGTCTTCTTTTGAGAAGTGTCAGTTCATGTCCTTCGTCCACTTTTTGATGGGGTTGTTTGTTTTTTTCTTGTAAATTTGTTTGAGTTCATTGTAGATTCTGGATATTAGCCTTTTGTCAGATGAGTAGGTTGCAAAAATTTTCTCCCATTTTGTAGGTTGCCTGTTCACTCTGATGGTAGCTTCTTTTGCTGTGCAGAAGCTCTTTAGTTTAATTAGATCCCATTTGTCAATTTTGGCTTTTGTTGCCATTGCTTTTGGTGTTTTAGACATGAAGTCCTTGCCCATGCCTATGTCCTGAATGGTAATGCCTAGGTTTTCTTCTAGGGTTTTTATGGTTTTAGGTATAACATTTAAGTCTTTAATCCATCTTGAATTAATTTTTGTATAAGGTGAAAGGAAGGGATCCAGTTTCAGCTTTCTACATATGGCTAGCCAGTTTTCCCAGCACCATTTATTAAATAGGGAATCTTTTCCCCATTGCTTGTTTTTCTCAGGTTTGTCAAAGATCCAGATAGTTGTAGATATGTGGCATTATTTCTGAGGGCTCTGTTCTGTTCCATTGATCTGTATCTCTGTTTTGGTACCAGTACCATGCTGTTTTGGTTACTGTAGCCTTGTAGTATAGTTTGAAGTCAGGTAGTGTGATGCTTCCAGCTTTGTTCTTTTGGCTTAGGATTGGCTTGGCGATGCGGGCTCTTTTTTGGTTCCATATGAACTTTAAAGTAGTTTTTTCCAATTCTGTGAAGAAAGTCATTGGTAGCTTGATGGGGATGGCATTGAATCTATAAATTACCTTGGGCAGTATGGCCATTTTCACGATATTGATTCTTCCTACGCATGAACATGCAATTTTCTTCCATTTCTTTGTATCCTCTTTTATTTCATTGAGCAGTGGTTTGTAGTTCTCCTTGAAGAGGTCCTTCACGTCCCTTGTAAGTTGGATTCCTACGTATTTTATTCTCTTTGAAGCAATTGTGAATGGGAGTTCACTCATGATTTGGCTCTCTGTTGGTCTGTTATTGGTGTATAAGAATGCTTATGATTTTTGTACATTGATTTTATATCCTGAGACTTTGCTGAAGTTGCTTATCAGTTTAAGGAGATTTTGGGCTGAGACAATGGGGTTTTCTAGATATACAATCATGTCGTCTGCAAACAGGGACAATTTGACTTCCTCTTTTCCTAAGTGAATACCCATTATTTCCTTCTCCTGCCTAATTGGCCTGGCCAGAGCTTCCAACACTATGTTGAATAGGAGTGGTGAGAGAGGGCATCCCTCTCTTGTGCCAGTTTTCAAAGGGAATGCTTCCAGTTTTTGCCCATTCAGTATGATATTGGCTGTGGGTTTCCAAGATGGCCGAATAGGAAGAGCTCCAGTCTACAGCTCCCAGCGACAGCGACACAGAGGATGGATGATTTCTGCATTTCCATCTGAGGTACCGGGTTCATCTCACTAGGGAGTGCCAGACAGTGGGCACAGGACAGTGGGTGCAGCGCACCGTGCGCGAGCCAAAGAAGGGGAGGCATTGCCTCACTCGGGAAGTGCAAGGGGTCAGGGAGTTCCCTTTCCGAGTCAAAGAAAGGGGTGACAGACGGCACCTGGAAAATTGGGTCACTCCCACCCCAATACTGCACTTTTCCGACGGGCTTTAAAAACAGCTCACCAAGAAATTATATCCCGCACCTGGCTCAGAGTGTCCTACGCCCACGGAGTCTCGCTGATTTCTAGCACAGCAGTCTGAGATCAAACTGCAAGGCGGCAGCAAGGCTGGGGGAGGCGCGCCCGACATTGCCCAGGCTTGCTTAGGTAAACAAAGCAGCCTGGAAGCTCGAACTGGGTGGAGCCCACCACAGCTCAAGGAGGCCTGCCTGCCTCTGTAGGCTCCACCTCTGGGGGCAGGAGACAGACAAACAAAAAGACAGCAGTAACCTCTGCAGACTTAAATGTCCCTGTCTGACAGCTTTGAAGAGAGCAGTGGTTCTCCCAGCATGCAGCTGGAGATCTGAGAACGGACAGACTGCCTCCCCAAGTGGGTCCCTGACCTCTGACCCCCGAGAAGCCTAACTGGGAGGCACCCCCCAGTAGGGGCAGACTGACATCTCACACAGCCGGGTACTCCTCTGAGACAAAACTTCCAGAGGAATGATCAGAGAGCAGCATTCGCGGTTCATGAAAATCCACTGTTCTGCAGCCACCGCTGCTAGTACCCAGGCAAACGGTCTGGAGTGGACCTCTAGCAAACTCCAATAGACCTGCAGCTGAGGGTCCTGTCTGTTAGAAGGAGGACTAACAAACAGAAAGGACATCCACACCAAAAACCCATCTGTACATCACCATCATCAAAGACCAAAAGTAGATAAAACCACAAAGATGGGGAAAAAACAGAGCAGAAAAACTAGAAACTCTAAAAAGCAGAGTGCCTCTCCTCCTCCAAAGGAACATAGCTCCTCACCAGCAACGGAACAAAGCTGGACGGAGAATAACTTTGACGAGTGGACAGAAGAAGACTACAGACGATCAAACTACACTGAGCAACAGGAGGAAATTCAAACCAAAGGAAACGAAGTTGAAAACTTTGAAAAAAATTTACACAAATGTATAACTAGAATAACCAATACAGAGAAGTCCTTAAAGGAGCTGATGGAGCTGAAAGCCAAGGCTCGAGAACTACATGAAGAATGCAGAAGCCTCAGGAGCTGATGTGATCAACTGGAAGAAAGGGTATCAGCGATGGAAGATGAAATGAATGAAATGAAGTGAGAAGGGAAGTTTAGAGAAAAAAGAATAAAGAGAAACAAACAAAGCCTCCAAGAAATATGGAACTATGTGAAAAGACCAAATCTACGTCTGATTGGTGTACCTGAAAGTGACGGGGAGAATGGAACCGAGTTCGAAAACACCCTGCAGGATATTATCCAGGAGAACTTCCCCAATCTAGCAAGGCAGGCCAACATTCAGATTCAAGAAATACAGAGAACACCACAAAGATACTCTTCGAGAAGAGCAACTCCAAGACACATAATTGTCAGATTCACCAAAGTTGAAATGAAGGAAAAAATGTTAAGGGCAGCCAGAGAGAAAGGTCGGGTTACCCACAAAGCGAAACCCATCAGACTAACAGGAGATCTCTTAGCAGAAACTCTACAAGCCAGAAGAGAGTGGGGGCCAATATTTAACATTCTTAAAGGAAAGAATTTTCAACCCAGAATTTCATATCCTGCCAAACTAAGCTTCATAAGTGAAGGAGAAATAAAATACTTTACAGACAAGCAAATGCTGAGAGATTTTGTCAGCACCAGGCCTGCCCTAACAGAGCTCCTGAAGGAAGCACTAAACATGGAAAGGAACAACCGGCCACTGCAAAATCATGCCAAATTGTAAAGACCATCGAGGCTAGAAAGAAACTGCATCAACTAACGAGCAAAATAACCAGCTAACGTCATAATGACAGGATCAAATTCACACATAACAATATTAACTTTAAATGGAAATGGACTAAATGCTCCAATTAAAAGACACAGACTGGCAAATTGGATAGAGTCAAGTCCCATCAGTGTGCTGTATCCAGGAAACCCATCTCACGTGCAGAGACACACATAGGCTCAAAATAAAAGGATGGAGGAAGATCTACCAAGCAAATGGAAAACAAAAAAAGGCAGGGATTGCCATCCTAGTCTCTGATAAAACAGACTTTAAACGAACGAAGATCAAAAGAGACAAAGAAGGCCATTACATAATGGTAAAGGGATCAATTCAACAAGAAGAGCTAACTGTCCTAAATATATATGCACCCAATGCAGGAGCACCCAGATTCATAAAGCATGTCCCGAGTGACCTACAAAGAGACTTAGACTCCCACACAATAATAATGGGAGACTTTAACACCCCACTGTCAACATTAGACAGATCAATGAGACAGAAAGTTAATAAGGATACCCAGGAATTGAACTCAGCTCTGCACCAAGCGGACCTAACAGACATCTACAGAACTATCCACCCCAAATCAACAGAATATACATTTTTTTCAGCACCACACCACACCTATTCCAAAATTGACCACATGGTGGGAAGTAAAACTCTCCTCAGCAAATGTAAGAGATCAGAAATTATAACAAACTGTCTCTCAGACCACAGTGCAATCAAACTAGAACCCAGGATTAAGAAACTCACTCAAAACCACTCAACTACATGGAAACCAGACAACTTGCTCCTGAATGACTACTGGGTACATAACAAAATGAAGGCAGAAATAAAGGTGTTCTTTGAAACCAACGAGAACAAAGACACAACATACCAGAATCTCTGGGACACATTCAGAGCAATGTGTAGATGGAAATTTATAGCACTAAATGCCCACAAGAGAAAGCAGGAAAGATCCAAAATTGACACCCTAACATCACAATTAAAAGAACTAGAAAAGCAAGAGCAAACACATTCAAAAGCTAACAGAAGGCAAGAAATAACTAAAATCAGAGCAGAACTAAAGGAAATAGAGACACAAAAAACCCTTCAAAAAATTAATGAATCCAGGAGCTGGTTTTTTGAAAGGATCAACAAAATTGATAGACCGCTAGCAAGACTAATACAGAAGAAAAGAGAGAAGAATCAAATAGACACAATAAAAAATGATAAAGGGGATATCACCACCGATCCCACAGAAATACAAACTACCTCAGAGAATACTACAAACACCTCTACGCAAATAAACTAGAAAATCTAGAAGAAATGGATAAATTCCTTGACACATACACCCTCCCAAGACTAAACCACCAAGTTGACTCTCTGAATAGACCAATAACAGGCTCTGAAATTGTGGCAATAATCAATAGCTTACCAACCAAAAAGAGTCCAGGACCAGATGGATTCACAGCTGAATTCTACCAGAGGTACAAGGAGGAACTGGTTCCATTCCTTCTGAAACTATTCCAATTAATAGAAAAAGAGGGAATCCTCCCTAACTCATTTTATGAGGCCAGCATCATCTTGATACCAAAGCCGGGCAGAGACACAACCAAAAAAGATAATTTTAGACCAATATCCTTGATGAACATTGATGCAAAAATCCTCAATAAAATACTGGCAAACTGAATCCAGCAGCACATCAAAAAGCTTATCCACCATGATCAAGTGGGCTTCATCCCTGGGATGCAAGGCGGGTTCAATATATGCAAATCAATAAATGTAATCCAGCGTATAAAGAGAACCAAAGACAAAAACCACATGATTATCTCAATAGATGCAGAAAAGGCCTTTGACAAAATTCAACAACCCTTCATGCTAAAAACTCTCAATAAATTAGGTATTGATGAGATGTATCTCAAAATAGTAAGAGCTTTCTATGACAAACCCACAGCCAATATCATACTGAATGGGCAAAAACTGGAAGATTTTTCAAGTATTAAATACAACATTTGGGAATCCCCACACCTGGCTCCCTAGATGACATTCAAGAATTCCTTTGGATTCTGGGAATCTTAGAATGAAAGTCACTGCTCTGTAGGAATGAATGAATGAATGAATGAATGAATGGAAAAGAAAGGGAAGAAGAGCATGTCTACTAATTGTAAGTTAATCATCAATGAACGTTTATTTTATTAATAAATTTGTCAACTTTGAGTTGTCAAATCTAACAAGATACCAACATGGCATTCATGGTGATGACACATCTAGTCAAATTTTATTTTAGTTTATTGACTATACTATTAATATCACCCTGAAATACTCAAAACTTCTGTCTTAATTCTGTGAATAATTCACTTATTAATCACCCTATACACTACTTAATGAATCGAATGGTGCTTGGAATAAAGATAATTACAGAGCTAAAACGTTTTTCTCTGAAGGCAGGGCATAGGATTTTGTTGTATGACTGGAATAAAACAAAATTAATCAATATTTTCTGTAACCAGTGGCTTTTGACTTAGTTGTCTATTAATATCTATCAATCACTAACCTCAGTCCTATTTCCTCCATTCTTGTTTTTGCTATCATAAAACTTGTCCATTTTTTTCATTAGATCTATGTTTCTCCTCTTTTCTTTTCATCCAAACCGCACATCAACTTAGTACAGATAGTGCAATTGATCTGAACCCTACAGAACTCACTGTTTCCATTTACGTAACTTACATAACTGTCAAGCTGAAATCACTCTCAAATTTTTTTAATTCAAAATTTTAATTTAATTTAATCACATTTATTTATTCATTTATTAATTTATTTTGAAAATAATTTTAACTTGTATTTTATATTCAGGGGTACATGTGCCAGTTTGTTACATGGGTATATCTCATAATGCTGAGTTTTGGGGTATGAATGATCCCATCATCCAGATGCTGATTTGATATGGTTTGACTCTGTGTCCCCACCCAAATCTCGTGTTGAATTGTAATTCCCAATGTAGGGGGAATGACCTGGTGGGAGGTGATTAGCTCATGAGGGCAGATTTCCACCTTGCTGTTCTTCGATGGTGAGTTCTCATGAGATCTGATGGTTTAAACATACGACATCCTCCCTGGCTCACTTGCTGTCCTGCCGCCATGGCAGAACGTGCCTTGCTTCCTCCTTCACCTTCTGCCATGACTATAAGTTTCCTGAAGCCTCCCAGCCATGCTTCCTGTACAGCCTGTGGAACTGTGAGTCAGTTAAACCTCTTTTCTTTATAAATTACCCAGTCTCAGGTAGTTCTATATAGCAGTGTGAGAACAGATTAATACATGAGCATAGTACCCAATAGTTTGTCAAATCTTGCCTTCCTCCTTCTCCCCTCTAGTAGTCCCAGTGTCTATTCTTTCCATCTTTATGTCCATGAGTACCCAGCGTTTAGCTCCCACTTATAAGTCAGATCATGTGGTATTTCGTTTTATGTTCCTGCATTAATTCACTTAGGATAATGGCCTCCAGCTGCATCCATGTTGCTTCAAAGGACATGATTTTGTTATTTTTATGGCTGCACTGTATTCCATGGTGTATGAAATGGCTTGGAAGGTGGCCCCCATAAATCTCACGGTGAAATGCAATACTCAATATTGGAGGTGAGGCCTGGTAGGAGGTGTTTGGGTCATGGGGGTGGATGTCTCGTGGCCTGATGCCGCCCTTGTGACAGTTAATTCTTTCAAGGTCCGGTTGTGTTAAGGGTGTGTGGTACTTACCGCCACTCCCATTTTCTCTTGCTCCTGCTCTGACCATGTGATGTGCCTACTCCCGCTTTGCCTTCCATCATGAGTAAAAACTCCCTGGAGCCTCCACAGGCACCATGCAGATGCCATCACCATGCTTCCTGTACAGCCTGCAGAGCTGTGAGCCAATTAAATCTCTTTTCCTTATAAATTACCCAGCCTCAGGTATTTCTTCATAGCAATGCAAGAATGGCCTAATAATACAGTGTAAATGTACCACATTTTATTGATCCAATCCACTGTTGATGGGCACCTAGGCTGACTCCATGTCTTTGCTATTGTGAATAGTGCTGCGATTAACATGCAAGTGCATGTGTCTTTTTGGTAGAATAACTGATTTTCTTTGGGTTATATACTAGTAATGGAATTGTTGGCTTGAATGGTAATTCTATTTTAAATTCTTTGAGAAATTTCCAACAGCTTTCAACAGTGGCTGAACTAATTTACATTTGCACCAATTATGTGTAAATGTTCCTTTTTCTCCACAGCCTCCCAAGATCTGTTGTTTTTTGATTTTTTAATAGTAGCTATTCTGACTGGTGTAAGATGGTATCTTGTTTTGGTTTTCATTTGCATTTCTCTGATGATTAGTGATGTTAAGCCTCATCTTTGCCACAATAAAACTGGGAAAATACAGTGTTACTTGTCAAAATAAATTGTTTTACTTTGCTTTAAAAATAATCGAGTAGTATATTTCTTCCAGCACAATTAAGAAGTAAACATTTTGAAATGTACAGTACCTTGCTGTTAAGTCTTTGCACAAATATACCAATCGAACATAAAGACCACCTTAAACTTTCATTTGAAATGAAAGAAAATTTTTAAGAGGTTAAGGGCTAGTAAATTGTTAGTCCTGAAGTTAAATTAGCTCAAGTAAATGGAAAGACTTTCCTTTAATTAAAGCCTTTTAAATGAACACTTTAAAGCATAGTTGGTTTCTCCCTCAAATCTTGTCCAAACCAACTGTTTACAACTCAGTGTATCAAAGAAGGTTTCAGACATGATTATGAAGCTCCCTCAACTTACAATGTGCTATTTGCAACCTTAGATGGTTATCATTCTGGCTTTTCTACCTTTTAGCAACAATAAGCACACCCCTCCCATTTCTCCCACACCCTGACTTACCCCTTTTTTCATTTAATATATAATTTTTCTCAGAGTGTTCTTAAGCATCTTTAACTGTAAATATGACAAAAGCACACAGTATAGTACATGTGTCACATGTATAAATATTGTATCTAGTCATACAATTTTTTTTAAAAAGAAATATTTTATTTTCAAAAAGCAAAGACTCTAGGAACCTTTTATAGCTGCCAGTCATAAAAACATAAATTCCTGGTTAGTTTCCCAAATTTGCCTGACCATAAGAACAACTTGTGATACTTGTCAAACACATGTATTCTGAGTCCCATACATGATCTCCTGAATCAGAATCTCCAGGTGAGAGGCCTGGGAATACACATTTTAAACAAACATCCACAGTGATTATTATGATTAGTAAAACTTGAAAAAAAATTTCACTAGGATCTTTATGACTGAATAACCTCACAAACATAGGAAAGTTACTGCAAAAAAATATGAGCAGAATTTCAGAATTCTGCCTTTGCTGAAAGTATTTGTTCCCTCCTCTTCTATTCATCAAGACCTGACTACTTATGTAACTCCCCAAAACCACCAACACCTGGAAGGGGTTGAAAATGATTTTAATGAAGAAGAAAAGCTGATGTTTAATTTGAAAACTGACAGTGAGAATAGAAGGGAGAGGCATGAATTTATCTTGATTCTAACACAAAGCATTGTATTTGAGTCTACAAACGAAATTGGTTTCTTCTTTATTTTTTGTAAGTTTTTGCCAAACTCTGTGCATATACAGAGGCTGGGCAAGAATGAAATCCAGAAATATGGCATATGCCATCCCTTATTTATTTCCCCATGTGACCAGCCAACAACTTCTTCACCTAGTCCCAGCTTCAAGCTGACTTTGTCTACTTCTCTATCGGAAATGGAGCTTCCCCAAAGACTGCCTCAATGTCAGTTACCACAAGGCCTTTTTTCCATCTTATGCTCCTAAACTTCTACGATATTAAATTATATTATCCCTTCTGGAAACTCTCCTTAGCTTTGATTTCTATAACGTTACTCTAACTCTGTTTCATTTCTTCTTTTATAGACTCTCTTTCTTTTCTCTATCCCTTTACTGTAGACATGTTGTACGGCTTTGTTCTTAACCTTCTGATCTCTCCACATTCATTCCCTCAGAGCATGTATCCATTTTCTTGGTATCGACCTTCCTATCTGATTATTACCATCAAGTAAGGATGTTGGTGATGAGCATAGCTAACATCTCCTAGACATTTTCCATGTAGGTTATAATAAGCACCCTATATAATTTGTACCATTTAAATCCTCAATCCTAAATGATACTATCACTAACCACATTGTATGAGATGAGGAAACTGAGATTTTCATCAAAACCCTGGAAAGCCAACGTGAGGCGCCCCTGTGTGTCTCCTTTGTTAATGACTCCGGGCATCATGGCATGTGGATTGCCATGGAATGGGGATTAGGAAGCACAGCACTGTGAAAACACCGGAAAATACATTATGATAGCGGGTAACGACGCTCATCTCCGCACATTGTGACGGTTTTGTTTCTGACTCAGGTTTGAGATGGGCCAATCCTAAGTCGATCGTGCCACCAGGGATCACGAATTTAATAAGATCGTGGATGCTTGGAACCCAACTGGTCTCTGTTTTCTACTTTAGGGAAAGAGCCACAGCTTGAGTGGGGTGGTTTTGGTGTCACATACGCGATCAATAATACCCACCACTGCAGAGCAATCACCGTGGACTACTCCTCGTTTCATCCCACACTCTTGCGATTGATGCCTCTCACCTGTTTACTGACTTCATTCAAATTCTTCAGCGACCACAGGACCTCGACTTGCCTTCTCTGTCCTGGTTCTCTCACTCTGCTTTACAGGCCTGGCCTGCTCGCGGTTCCCTCCAAGCCTCCGCCCTGTTTCCTCCATCAGACAGGACTAGCTTCCTTCATCTCTGTCCAGCAAAAGCCTGCCCAGCGTTCAAGACCCTCCTCAGAGACCGCCTCCACGATTAGGCTTCTCTTGACCCCTGAGCCTGTAACACGCGCCACCATAACTCTCCACCTCAGCCCACATTCCCACAGCACTCGTGACGTCCGCGGCCCTCAACATGGCGCTTCATTCTATTTTAGGGTATTTCCTGCTTGCTTCCTGCACACACAGTCGCACGAGGCACAGCCCCGAGTGACCCGCGCACGAGTGGCCCGCGCTTCCAGCCGCGCTGCCGCAGGCCAGCGAAGGCAGCCGGAGCCGCTTCCCGCCCCTGCGGGGACCCTCGCCAGCCCGCAGCCCTAGCGGAAGGCGGTTCCACAGCGCGCCCGGAAGCTCCGCCACCGCCAGCACCGGCGCCTCGGGCGGGCTTTCCTCCCCTCGGGGAGGCGCGAATCCTCAGGAGCTCCTCGAGAGGGCGCCAGGGAGCAGCTGCGCGCGGACACCTTTCGGCCCTCTACGGCCGCCGTAGCTCCCCGGCAGAAACCCGGAAGTGGAACTCTCAGCCATTCAGCGTTTGAGTGAAGACGGAGGTGGGTTCTGGAGAGACCTACGCTGTCAGGGAGTGTTTACTTCGCCTCTACTTCTGTTCTTCCCCGCCCTGATGCTTCCCCGGGTCACATACTCGTCCTGAGCCGGCTTCAGCCTGTCCGCGCAGAAGTCTCCCGGAGCTATGGCCGAGTACTCCTATGTGAAGTCTACCAAGCTCGTGCTCAAGGGAACCAAGGCGAAGAGGTGGGTCCTGCAGCTCGGGCGGGAGCCTCCTCCGTTCTTTTCGGAAGCACTCCACCCCCGCGAGCCTGGTGGAAGCCGTGGCGCGGAGAGAAGGTTTCGTGGCCTCCCAGGCTTCGCCCTGGCTTCTGTCGGGGCTGGACGGAGGCCGGGCCGCGGTTCCTGGCGCCTGTGCAGAGACGGGCAGCCTCCCGCGCGGACGACCCAGGAAACAGGGTAGACGGGCGGGTGACCGGTGACCCCGTACCCACGAGTTTGAGTCCCCTGAGACATCTCTCCAGGCCTCTGCCTGGTGGGTCTGCGTTAGTCTGATCTCGTAGTTCATGATAATAATTTCCTTTATTAGGGATTATTCTTTTCTCCATTGTCTCTTCCTAGAAAAATTATTGATTAATTTTTTTAACCTAATATGTACAGTGAAACCAGGATGAATCACACAGTGGTTGAGGTGTATGTGGGCTTTGATAGGGATATGGGCTCGAACCTACACTCTGTCATTTACTGATTTTGTAATTTGTGGCAAATTGGTTAATATTTCTGAACCTCCATTTACTCATTAAGAGATCAAATATCTGAACCTCCGTTTACACATTTATACTTTCAGACGATGTTTTATACTTTTAGAAGACTGTGAGAATTAAATGAGAGAACATATATGCAGTAAATAAATTGAGCCAAATGTGAGGAGGAGGTCGTAGTGGTAATTTATTAACTCTTTAGGAAAAAATACCTGTGCACTCATATCCCCGCTTTTTTAACTGGAAGATTTGCCCGAGGTTGACTGTACATACAGATGTTGAGCATTTCCTCCTGGTCTCCGTGATAAACAGAGGTTTTGGTATTTTTAGGCGAGATGGAAAGAAAGTATCAAGGAGTGAGCTGAAGCCACTGGCCTTGAGAACCCTATGTAGGAGTCTGGCCTCATGAAGATGCCAGAATAAATGACAGGTTTATCCTGAATAAATGTGAGATTTTTACTCTGTGAATTTCCTGTGAGGAGAGGAGAGTTATCTTCTGAAAACTTTATGATGAAAATGCAGACGAGTGTCTTAAGATTATCGTAATAATCATAGTTAATGCTTATATAGCACTTTCAATGTGCCAAGAAATTGTAGGCGCTTTGCACGTTAACTTTTTTCAAATCGCTCTTGGTTTTTTCTTTTTTTATTGAGATGTAATTCATAATTATAAAATTCACCCTTTTGTACAGTCAGTGGTTTTTAGTATACGTTCAAGAGGTTCACCATTGTCTAGTTGCTCAGCATTTTCATCATCTCAGAAGGAAACGTCCCCCTACCCATTAAAGCAGTCACATCCCATCCTCCCCGTCTGCTAGTCCTTGGCAACCACTAATCCGCTGTCTGTGAAATCGCCTATTCTGAATATTTCCTAAGAAAGAAATCATGCAACATGTGGCCTTTTGTATCTGGCTTCTTTCACTTATAACATTCTTGAGGTTCATCATTGTTGTAGCACTTGTTCCTTTTATGGCTGCGTAGTATTCCATTGTATGGATGTAACATTTTGTTCATCCATTCATCATTTGGGTTGTTTCCCCTTTTTGGCTATTGTGACTAATGCTAGTGTGAATATTCTTACGTAATATTTTTGTGGGTGTATATTTTCATTTCCCTTGGGTATACATACTTAGGAGTAAAATTGCTGGATCATGAGGTAACTCTTTAACTTTTTGAGGAAACCCAAACTGTTTCCTGTAGATGCTACACCATTTTACATTTCCACCAGCAATGTATGAAGGTACATATTACCTCTTAAACCTCACAATAGCCTTAAGAGTTAGGTTAAATTATTATCCTAATTTTTTAAGTGGGTAAACTGACTCACAGAGAGATTCAGTACCTTTTCCAAAAATCACAGAGCTAAGAAGTGAAGGAATCAGGATTTAAAATCTGGCAGTGGGCTCTACAATCTGCTTTGAACTCTAAGATAATATGTACAAAGCCTGAAGCAACTTCTCAGTACTGTATTTAAGAGGGCATAACAATGTAAGTCTTCCTAAATCAATAATTTATAAATGAAAAGCTTAAAAGACTTCCAAGTTTCAATCTTACGATATTTATCATACAAATCAATATACCTAAACTCATCTATGTAAATTATGTCCTGTAGTAAGAAGAAAAAGAGCAAAGATAAGAAGAGAAAAAGAGAAGAAGATGAAGAAACCCAGCTTGATATTGTTGGTGAGTCAGTTTTCAGTGCCCTATTCTGAAAAAAGTTAATGTTTCTTGAGATCTCATTGAAAATATTTTCCTAGTTAGAAATTTATGATGTATTCGTATTTGTCTTAAAGTGCTTAAATATTACCTACAGTTATAAATTCCATTTATTCTTTAGCACAGTAGATGCTACTGATGCCTTTACTTCATTATCAGGAGAGAAAAATTATAACTCTCTTGGTAGGCACCATTAGACTGCTTAATAGCCGGAGATTCTGATACATAATTTTAAAGGCCTAATGTAAATGTTTTTCAACCAAATATATTTTACAAGTTATTTTCTTTGCACATGTATGCATTTTAATTGTAGAAGTCGGTTGTCTCTTAAAGGAAGTATCTTCACAGGAAAAATCATTATTTTGTGAACTCTGAAATGAATGAAAATCTGAAATACAACATCAGGGTAGCCTGTAAATGATACTAGAAATAAACTGACCTAAACACACTTAACCAGCCTATTTTCCGTTTAGTTCTTTCCATACATTTTTTTTCTCTTTTAAAACTTGGCAAGTTGCATTTTGAATCTTCATAGATTATGGTAACTTAAAAAATATATAAAATATGGAATGGTATAAAGCTAATGTTCTGGAAGAATCATTGCTTTCAAAATGGCAAATCAACAATTCTAAAATTAAGGTAGATATCTAGGATAGATATGTAGATGTGAAATTGCTGTGTCAAAGGATAGGTGAATGTTTAACCATATAAGAAACTGCCAAAAATTTTCTAAAGTGGTTGTGCCATTTTACCCTCCCACCAAGAATGAATTAGTGCTCCAGTTACATCCTTGCCAAGAGTTGATGGTGTTATCAGTCTTTTCTCCCAGTCTGAGTTTTACCTTTTCAGTTTCTTAATGGTGGTTTTTGGATGAGCAGCTTTTTTTTTATTTTTTTTATTTTTATTTTTTTTTGAGACAGAGTCTTACTCTGTCTCCCAGGCTGGAGTGCAATGGCGCGATCTCGGTTCACTGCAAGCTCCACCTCCCGGGTTCACGCCATTCTCCTGCCTCAGCCTCTCGAGTAGCTGGGAATGCAGGTGCCCGCCACCACGCCCGGCTAATTTTTTGTGTTTTTAGTAGCAATGGGGTTTCACCATGTTAGCCAGGATGGTCAGAAGCTTTTAATTTTTATAAAGCTCAGTTTATTTTTTTTTCTTTTATGGTTACTGCCTTATTTCTTTGATCTAAGAGATCTTTGCTTACCCCAAAGTCAGGAAAATATTCTACATTGTCTTTTAGAGGCATCATAGTTTTACTTTTTACATTAAATCTGTCATTCATCTCAAATTAAATTTTGGCATGATGTTGTGAGTTCAGTTTCAAGATTTACTTTTTTTTTTCTTTAACATCTTGATAGCCAATTGTGCCAGCACCACTGGTGTTTCCTTTTTCCATTGATCCACTTTGGTATCTTCATAAAAAATCAATTAACTTTCTATGTATTGGTCTATTTCTGGACTCTGTTCTATCGATACGTTTGTCTGTTTTTCTGTTGGTATATTTCTCTTGATTGCTATAGTTTCATGAAGTCTCGAGATCAGGTAGTCTGAGTCCTCCAACTTTGTACTTATTACCTATTAATTTATTAGTTTCTACAGTGAAGCTTGTTGGATTTTCTCGAGAACTGTATTGAGTCCAGATCATTTAGGGGAGAATCAGCATCTTAATATTGGGCCTCAATATTTCATAATTTTCAATGTAGCAGTCTTGCATGCCTGTTTAAACATTTATTCTTAAGTATTTTATAATTTTACACTACTGTCAATAGAACCTTCGAATTTGATTTTCCAGTTGTTTGTTGTCAGTATGTAGATATACAATTGATTTTTGTATAGTGACTTTGTAGTCTGATAAGTCTGTTTCACTTATTACTTCTAGTGGTTTGCTTATATAGAAAACTAAGAAATTTGCAATTATGTTTCCTGTGACTATCATTTTACTTCTTTCTTTCTAATCCTTATGTCTTGTCTTTCTTTTTATTGGTTTATTATACTGTCCAGGACTTCCATAGTGTTGAACAGAAGTCATGAGAATGGGCATAATTGCATTGTTCCCAAGCTTAGGCAGAAAGCTTTCAGTAGTCCACCATATGGTGTGATGTCTGTAGGATCTGCAGAGAAAACCTTTATCAAAATGAGGACATTCCTTTTAAACTTTGTTTCTTGGGAGTTTTTATTTTAGTGGTGTTTAATGCTGTCAGATGCCTCTTTCTGTATCTGTTGAGATGATTATACAGCTTTCTTCATTCTGCCAATGGATTACACTGGTTTCATTTTCAACTTTTAAAGTAACTTTATATCCCTGAGATAAACCCCTCTTGGTTGTGGTGCATTGTCCTTTGGGATATTGCTAGATTTGATTTCTAGGTGTTTTTTTTTTTTTTTTTTTTTTTTAAGATTTCTATATTGGTGTTGATGGGAGATACTGGACTTTTGTATCCTTTTCTTGTAATGTCTTTTTTTGATTTTGGTGTCAAGGTGATACTGGGTGTCATAAAATTAGATGGAAAGTGCTGTCTCCTTTCCTATTTTTGGAAATAGCTGTGTGAGAGGGGTATGATTTGTTCTTTACATGTTTGATAGAATTCACCGGTGAAGTCAACTGAACCTAGAGGGTTTTGTTTGGTTTGGTTTTAGTTTTTTGTGGGAAAATTAAAATTTTTTAAGAGATATTTTCAGATTTTTTTGTGGTGTCAGTTTTGGTAATTTGTGTCTTTTAAGAAAATTTCATTTCATCTAAGTTGTTGGATTTATTGGCATAAAATTGTTCAGAATATTCCTTTCTTTAATATGCTTTTAATGTCCGTAGAATCTAATCTGTATTGCAGTCTCTTCATATTGGTAATTTGTGTTTTTGCTATTTTTTCCTGGATCAGTCAGTCTAGCTGGAGGTTTCTCAATTCTTTATAAGATCGTTTGTTTTAGATCGTTAATGATCTTTTAGTACAGGGGTATTCAATCTTTTAGCTTCCCTGGGCCACAATGGAAGGAGAAGAACTGTCTTAGGCCACACATAAAATACAATAACGATAAGCTGATAGCCAAAAAAAAAAAAAAAAAGCAAAAAAATCTCATAATGTTTCAAGAAAGTTTATGAATTTGTGTTGGGCTGCATTCACAGCTGGCCTGGGCCACATGCAGCCCTCAGGTTAGACAAGCCTGTTTCAATATTACTTATTTTCTCTTTTTTTCATTTTCTATTTCATTTATTTTCAGTCTTTTCTTTTTCCCCCCTTTAACTTATTTTCAGTTTACTTTGTTCTTGTTTTATAGCTTCTTAAGAAGGGAGTTAGATCTCTTCATTCCACTTTAGTTTCAGTTATAGTCAACACGCTTTGTTTTCATTTTCATTCCATTCAAAACATTATCTAGTTTTCCTTGTGATTTTTCTTTTCGTGGACACATGAGTTATTTAAAAGTATATTGTTTTTAATTTCTACTACATAGAGATGTTATAGGTATGTTATTGTTGCTGATTTCTAATTCATTTATAGTATAGTTGGAGAACTTACTTTCTTAGTGAATTTCCATGTACACTTGAAAAGAATGTGTATTCTGCAGATGTTGGTTCAGGGTTTTTTTTTTGGTTTTTTTTTTTTGGAGATGGAGTCTCCCTGTCGCCCAACAGGCTGGAGTGCAGTGGCGCGATCTCAGCTCACTGCAACCTCCACCTCACAGGTTCAAGTGAATCTCCTGCCTCAGCCTCCGGAGTAACTGGAATTACAGGCACCTGCCACCACACCCGGCTAATTTTTTAAATATTTTTAGTAGAGACAGGGTTTCACCATGTTGGCCAAGCTGGTCTCAAACTCCTGACCTCAGGTAATCTGCCTGCCTCAGCCTCCCAAAGTGGTGGGATTCCAGGCGTGAGCCGCGGTGCCCAGCCAGTTCAGTGTTCTTTAGATGTCTGTTCGATCAACTGGTAGAGCTTGTGACTGTGCATATCTTCTGTGTCCTTACTGATTTTTTACTAATCCTACGGTGTATTGAGAGTTATGTTAAAATCTCCAGCTGTAATTCTAGATCTGTCTACATGAGCAGTTTTTGCTTAAAGTATTTTGAAGCTCTCATAAGATGTGTACACATTTAGGATTGTTAAGTCTTCTGTGTAAATTCAGTCTTTCATTTTCATAACATTTTAACCTTATTTCTGTTAAGCGTCTTGATGCCTAGTTAAATTATTTGACTACCCTTTTGCTCCTATCAAGCCTGGACCTTTGTTAGTTTGTGCTTATTTATTAGAGTTGCCCATAGACTTAGACAGTGACTCTTACCCTAGGAAAGGTTCATCCTCATGGGCCTCAGCCACATGTTTTAGGCATACTTGGTGAGTTCTCTCCACTCTGCTGTGTCCCAAATTTGTGTGATCTCTGGCATCTCCAGTCAGCCCTCAGCAGTGCCAGCCACTCTGCAGAGGCCTTGTGGAGCCTGCCTACTGCATGCACTCCCCCCAGCCCTTGGCCACAGACCTGCAGAGAACTTTTGCATACTCTTTTGAGGCCTCACCTGTGTGTAGTTCCCTCTTCTCCAGTACCTTATTCTATAAACTCCGAACATATTAGCACTGCAAGACTCTCAGCTTAGTGACATTGCCTCATTTCTGGAGGTCTCTACGTCTCTCCGTGTGGTCAGGAAACTGCCATTGGGCAGAAAACAGTACGTGTGAGATTTGCCTCCTGTGTTTTCCTGTTCTCAAATATCACAGTCCTGTTCTGCCTGTGTTCCAATCCCCGAAAACAGTTTTCTCAAATATTCTATCCAGTTTCAATTTTCTCATTGGTCATGGTGTGAGGGCAAGTCCATCTTGGCTGAAAGACGAAGTCCTTCTGCGTCTTTTCCTCTTTGTCCTTCCACCTTCTTTTGCATTGTGGATTTTCTAAACTTGCCATATAAGTAAGCATGTGCCTATTTGTGAAGGGAAAGAAGAAAAACCTTTTAATTTTTTAAAGCTGTTCTGTTGGTTGCTCACAAGGATCTGAAGGGATTGGTAAATAGGATGAAAGAAAGTCTGTAAATAGGATGAAAGAAAATCTGTCTTTCACATGGAGAAAACCAAGTGTGACATTAATAAAACGAGCATGTCTGTAAGCAAAGAGTTTCACTGAGCTCTGCTAGATTCAGAAGCTGTTGGACTTATAACATCACAGTTTGCAAAACACATATATTTTATTTACCCAGGAACTAAAGCTAAGTAAGCTATGGGTTAATAGAAGTCTGTGAAGGGTACTTAGACTACAGTAAGATTGGGGAAGAAAATTCCATTTCCAAATCTAAGATATATCATTCCTTTGTGCCAAGCACATAATGAAGGCAGAGATTTAAGGGGGCCCTTAGCACGGAAACACTGGGTTAGTCAGAAGGTGAGGTGAGCTGTCACACAGCCTTGATGCCAGAATGAGGGTGCCCTGGTAGTATCTTATCAGCCATGACACTGGTGCATCGGGCCATTTTTTTTGTTTTTTTTTTGTTTTTGAGACAGGCTCTTGCTTTGTTGCTCAGGCTGGAGTGCAGTGACATGATCATGGCTCAGTGCACCGTCGACCTCATAGGCTCAAGCAATCCTCTCACCTCGGACTCCCGAGTAGCTGGGACCACAGGCTCCTACCACCATACCCAGCTAATTTCTTAATTTTTTTGTAGAGATGGGGGTCTCCTTTTGTTGCCTAGGCTGATTTTGAACTCCTGGGCTTAAGTGATTCTCCTGCTTCCCCCTCTCAAAGTGCTGGGATTACAGGCATACCAGACATATGTAAACATTCTAAACTATGTGAAAATACGTGAAAAGCTTTGTTATGCATTGTGAGACAACACAGCAGGAATATTTCACCATCTGCCTAAGGTTTAAAAGGAAATAACTTTAAGCATGTGTCTAAATAGCAAGTAATGTTTTAGAGCGGATTCTCTTAAATTCAGCTTGGGCGTCTGCAGCGTATACACAGCTTGAGCTGTAACCTGACCTAGAGACAGGCAACTTCAGTGCCCACTGTTCTTAGGATCCACTGCTTTTTCACAGCTAAAACCCCCGAGTGGCACTGTTAGGTATTATGTTATGTTACTTTAGTCGTTAAACATATAAGCATACCTCCAAAGGTTGAATGTAGGCCACTTGCAGAAAGTAGGCAGAATGCTCCCATTTAATTCTTGATGATACTGTGTTTAGCTTTCTTATTCTTTGAAATCTCATTGAGAAAAAAATACTGGCATCTGCTCAAAGTAATTTCTTTTTCAGTTGACAATATTATAAGTAATGTTATTGTGTCATTTCCCTACTTGGACAGAGTGTGACAATTTTGAGGAGCTTGTTTGCCGGAAATTTCTTCTTCATTTGCAAAACTTTAATGAGATATTATATTTAAATGATTTTATTTAATATTAAGTATACTTAGTGAATGTGGCATAGAACATACAAAATAAAACTAATTTAAAATCATTAACTATTACATTTATAAGAAAGACTTGCTAATCATAACACTGTTGATAATGATTCTGAATAAAGCATTATTTCTTTTCCTGAAAACAATTGTAGCTATAACTCAATCATCTAAATTGCTTATTAGTTTTATTGCTTTTTAATTGTCTTTAGCTGAAATTTTAATTTTGATTAATTTTCTTTTTCTCCATTGGTTTTGTGTGTGTGTGGAGGTAAAATATACAGAATATAGAATTTGCCAGTTTTTCTATTTTTAAGTGTACACTTCAGTGGCATTTAAATACATGCACCATTTTACCTTCCCACCAGCATTGCACAGGGTTTCAGTTTCTCCACATCCTGCCCAACACTTGTTTTTCTGGTTTTCTTGGTTTCTGTTTTCTGTTTGTTTGTTTGTTTTGATAATAGCATTCTAATAGGTGTTAAGTGGTATTGCATTATGGTTTTGATTTATATTTCCCTAGTGACTAGTGGTGTTGAGCGTCTTTTCAAGTGCTTATTGGCCATTTGTATATCATCTTTGGAGCAATGTTCGTATACGTCCTTTGCCCAGTTTTGAATTGTGGTATTTGTCTTTTTGGAGTTCTCTATATAGTCTGGATATTAATTCCTTATAATGTATGTAGTTTACAAATATTTTCTCCATTCTCTGGGTTGCCTTTTACTCTGCTGATGTCGGTTCTTGATGCACAAAAGTTTTTAATTCTGATGAAGTCCGGTTTGTCTGTTTTCTTTTGTTGCCTGTGCCTTTGATGTTCTATACAAGAAATCATTGCCAAATTCATTGTCATGAAGCTTTTCCTATTTTCTTCTAAAAGTTTTCTAACTTTAGCTCTTACATTTAGGTCTTTGGTCTGTTTTAAGTTACTTTTTGTATTTGGTGTTAGATAAAGGTCCAACTTCATTTTAGCTAAAATTGTATGTATTTTAAAATTTATTATGGAAAGCATGAAATGTTTAGTTGAATAGAAAATTTTGTGCAGTGGAATTAACTGAATCTTCAAAACCTTTTTGTTATGGAAATATCCAAACTATTCCATTCATAGAAGAATATAATGAGTCCCCCATGTGCTCAGGCCCCAGCATTAATTATCAATATTTTGCCAATCTTGTTTGATTTACACACACACCCACACACACATTTTTTCCTAGAAAATTTTAAGTAAAATCACAGATACTATGTCATTTTACCCATCAGTACATAAATGTACATTTCTTAACGTGGTATGTCTTTCTCTCATCACCTGTTTTGTTCTTTATTTTTATATGTTATACTATGTCATTATCAGACCTTGTAAAATTAACAAGAATTCCTTAATATGTCATATCCAGTTAATGATTGACTCATTTCTACTCTAGCTAAAGTACAACTTAGGAGGAGGTTTGAGGATATTTTTTAACATTAAGATATAAACTTTTATAACAACTGCTTAAATAATTTTTCCTAGAGTCTAACATTTCTATTGGCAAATTGGAAATTAGTATACATAGACATAGATTCTGCTCATTTTACTTGCAATCTAAAATCATAGTTAAGATTACTGGCCAGGCGCGGTGGCTCACACCTGTAATCCCAGCACTTTGGGAGGCAGAGGTGGGTGGATCACGAGGTCAGGAGTTTGAGACCAGCCTGGCCAATGTGGTGAAACCCCGTCTCTACTAAAAATCATTCAGGCATGGTGATAGGCGCCTGTAACCCCAGCTGCTCGGGAAGCTGAGGCAGAGAATTGTTTGAACCCAGGAGGCAGAGGTCGCAGTGAGCCAAGATAGCATCACTGCACTCCAGCCTGGGCGACAGAGCGAGTCTCTGTCTCAAAAAAAAAAAAAAAAAAAAAGATTGCTATGCTAGAAAGTCTTCCTGTAGAGGCATTTTTAAGAAACATTATGATAGGCATTGCCTCTGGAAAGCAGGCATGAGTAGATGGCTGGGGTCTATCATGAGAGAGACCGTTCTCTATATGTCACTTTGTACCTTCACATGTTGCCTTTTGTTTTGTTTTGGTCTTTTTTTGAGACAGGACCTTGCTCTGTCACTCAGGCTAGAGTGCAGTGGCGTGATCATAGCTCACTATTACCTTGAACTCTGGGCTCAAGTGATCCTCTTTCCCCAGCTCCCCGAGTAGCTGGGATTACAGGCATGCACCCCCATGCCTGGCTGTATGTTGCTATTTTATGTTTTAAAAACCTAATCCTGACTGTGCTGGTAGTCGCATGAATCTGTGCACGTACATGCAAACAAGTACATGTAAAACTGGTGAAATCTGAATAAGCTTCATGGATTATATCAATGTCAGTTTCCTGATTCTGACAGTGTATGATACTTATGCAAGATGTCATCGAGACAAAGCAAGTAAAGGATATGTGAGATCTTTGTATTATTTCTTACAACTGCAAAATAAAAAGTTTTTAAAACTAAGTTATAATAACTAAAAAAGAACTCTGTGTCAAAACTAACATATAAAGTTGAAATATTGATTTTATTTTTTAGGAATCTGGTGGACAGTAACAAACTTTGGTGAAATTTCAGGAACCATAGCCATTGAAATGGATAAGGGAACCTATATACATGCACTCGACAATGGTCTTTTTACCCTGGGAGCTCCACACAAAGAAGGTTTGTGTCTGGAAGGGAAGATCCTGCCACAAGTGTAGATTTTAGGACATTCATTCACTTAGGCCAAACTCTAACTAGTCTCAAACATTTTCCAAAGGAATGGAACCATTGCATTTGACTCTTCCATTTTTTTTTTTAATTCCTTAATATTTACCAGCCATTGGCAAGTCCCTCTTTCTCATATAAGCATTTGAAAACATTCCGTATAGTTCCAGAAGAGTATCTTTGGAAATCAAAACAACATGAATAATTAAAATAGTAAGTGGAAAGAAAAAAGAAAACCTATTTGAGTCAAAATGTTTGAATTTCTTTTTTATTCAGACCTATTGCCACAACTAACCTGTGCGTTTAACAATTTGAAGTTTCCTCATTTTCTTTAGCGCATTAGAGGAAGCACTAATGAGATACGAAGTAATTACAAGATAAAAAGCAGTATCATTTGGTTAGCAAGGCCATCCCTTGAATAAATGAAAGCATTTAGCTTTTTAAATAAGTGCTTATTTATGACTGTATTTTAAAACATAAAGAGAAGCTATCTCAAAAGTTACTAAATAAGCATTATATCACCCTGTCTTACTCAGTGTATAAAATTAGCACTGTGGTTAAAAGAAGGTAAAATAGATCTTGATTCCAAAGATACAGTATTACAGTGACATCAGTATATCTGAATATTCTTACATTTAATTGCAGAAGAAAATAGCCACATTTTTTAAAGCAAAATAATGTCTTTATATTTATAGCAAATGTCAAATTTATTTTCAAATGTTTTTTCTCCAATAGTTGATGAGGGCCCTAGTCCTCCAGAGCAGTTTACGGCTGTCAAATTATCTGATTCCAGGTGAGCTTATGTTGTAATATAATTAGTAACCAGTTGTTTTAAAAGTTTAATTGTATTCATTAAAAATTTTAGTATGTGTCTTAAGCCCACAGGGTAATTTTGATATAAAAAACAAAATAGCTTTTTTGAAAAGTAGATTTTGTGATCTACTTTTAGTGGATTTCCTATCAATATATAATGCTAGGCTGGAAAAAAATATGTAAGTTAAAAAGTGAAGATTAATAATACACACCGAGTAAGATAGATTAAAAAATAAATAGTACAAAACCTGGTTCACTGTTGCTATATTTAAACTCACTGTTTGGAAGTCCAAAGGCAAACAGGAAGACTAAAAAAAGGAATATTGTTGAAACCAGCAGAGAATGTTACAGAATCATAACGACCAAAAGAATATTTTTACTCACTATTTTTACAGTCATTTTATAAAGTAACCTTTTTTATTCTCACCTTGTGCAAAAGTATAGAATGATTCTTTGGGTAGAAGATACTGAAAGTGAATTTACATATTTTAGTAATTGGTTACATCAACATGATAATGATTTCTGTTATATAATCATTAACATATAAAGGAGTAAAAGTCAATTCTGGCATCCCAGGAGATTCTCGGTAAGGTAAAAGATTAGAAATCATAATTTTAAAAAATCACATTAAGATGATTATTTCTGTACTTTCTTTGAAAGTCTGATAAGTATGGTGAAAGACAAAGAATAAAAGCAGAGGAAGAAAAAATTCAATAGTTTTAAACTGCTTTACAATTATAAACAAAAAAGGATTATAAAGAAAATTAACTGACAAATGAGGAAAATATTTGCAACAATCTTAACAGGCAGTGAGTTCTTACTCTTCATATGTATCTTGTATAGAATTCATAGCACTGATGACCCCAGTAGAAAAACTGCAAACAATCAGATCTCAATAGAAAAATGGACCAGGGACATTACCAGATAATCTAAAAACTAAAAAGGAAAGGAAAAGAAAAACAGTTGTTATTCTAGTTAACTACTAAAATGCAAATTTATAGGATACTGTTTTTTCCATATCAGGTTTTCAAGTATTTTTTTAAAGTCATAATGTTTAAAAAAAAATCTGTGATACAAAACATACTCTGTTAATTTGAGGTAAGAATGTAAATGGAAGCAGCATTTTCTGGAAAACAGTTTGATGACATAAGAACTTTATACCCTTCGATCCAATTATTTCTAGGAATTTTTTCTAAGGATAAAGCAGTTTTATGTACAGAATAGATGTACATAGAACTATTTATAATAAGAGAAAAAGTAAGTTTTAGTAATTTATTATTGAACTTTATAACTAAAGAGGTATAATTGAAGAATGATGAATTTCGAAAATATTTGTTATGTAATATATAAGGTACAATGTTTATATTAAAAAACACAATATAAAACTAAATTTAAAACTGCACTGTCCAACATGGCAGCAACTAGTCACATGTAGCTTTTTATTTTTTTTAAAAGGCACAGAGTCTCACTCTTTCACCCAGGCTGGAGTGCAGTGATGTGACCGTATCTCACTATAACCTCAAATTTCTGGGCTCAAGCAATCCTCCTGCATCAGCCTCCCAAGTAGCTGGTATTACATGCGCACGCCACCATGCCCAGCTAACTTTTTAAATTTTTTGTAGAGATGGGGTCTCACTGTGTTGTCCAGGCTGATCTTGAACTTCTTGCCTCAAGCAATTCTCCCACTGGCTTCCCAAAGCACAGAGATTACAGGAGTGAGTCACCACTCAGCCACATGCAGCTTTTGAACACTTGGAATATGTCCAGTCTGAAATTTTAGATATGTACACACCCACACACATACACATGTCCTGTTTTGATGTTCTATAATTAATTTTCTCTCAGTTTTTAACTTTTATCTATCTTATTAATGTACAGAATTGCCCTGAAATCTGGCTATGGAAAATATCTTGGTATAAATTCAGATGGACTTGTTGTTGGGCGTTCAGATGCAATTGGACCAAGAGAACAATGGGAACCAGTCTTTCAAAATGTAAGTGCTGTTATTGTTTACAAAAACTTCCTGTCAGTTTAACAGAAAGTCTGTAACAGTCAATCATAATATATTTAAAAAGAAAAAGTAGGATGCAATACTATAATACATTAAATTGGAATAAATCAGTAAGAACATAGAGCCTTGAAGAGATCTCAAAATATAGTGCAACTAAAATAGCATTAGTACTTTTGCCCACAATTATTTCTGTATACCCTTAGTGCCTAGATATGGATCTCATTTCCATTAAAGAACCAGTCAATTTTAGGTCTCAGAGTAGGAAAACAGAATAGTTCCTAAGTATCTTCTTTGTAGCAGAAATCATGGATGCTTTCAGAAACATTAGAGACTGTAAGCGAACAGTAGAGCTTGCTAAGACCAAGTTGTGACAATTTATGCATAAAATAAATAATAGTTCATTGAAGTAAATTATCTCTAAAAGACTTTCTGTTCATAAGCTTAAAATAGTGTATGAAAAGATAGTTTTAATATAAGAAGAAAAAAGATAATATACTAATTCTTAATTTTAGTAAGTAGACAGTTGTAGTATATGGATGTTTTGTTAAATCTTTGTTGATACAGAATACATAATTTCCTTTTTCTGTTTGTGTGAGAAGATTGAACAAAAATATATGAGTGCTAAACAGTCTTTAAAAAGTAGATAACTATATCAAAAACAGTAAGGACCAGTGGGCACCACGCAGAACAAGCAAATAGAAGATAAGCTCAGCCTTAGAGTAGCAGCTTTGGTAGTATACACTAATGAATTGAAAATAGGAACTCAGCAGTGTTTTCTAAGATGACAGATTAAACAAACATCCCCCCAGAAAGAGGTAATCACTTAGACTAATTTCCTCATCCCCTAGGATAAAATCTTAACTCAGTGACTTGAAAACTATTTTGACCCAACCCTTTGAGAAATGCATTTTTACATTGCAGCCCAGCACACACATATGTATAACTGAAGCAAGAGCTGTACTTAACAATACTTACTTATCCGTGTGTTATGCACCCTGATATTTCTTATTCTCTTTTACCCCTTCCTCTGTGTGTCTGTGTGTATTCCTTTTCCCCCCCACCCACCCAATACCGTTCAGGAAACACTACATTGATTTCATTACCCGCTAATGTGTTGCAACCCCTTTGAGATGATCCTACTAGTTATGATGAGACACTTCTAATGAAAGTTACACTGGTAGAAAAGGCCAATATATCATAAGGCCTTAGATGATGACTTAGATAGTACTAATAATACAACACTTTAGGAAAGTTCATTTCATTTTATTTTTAGGAAGGACACTAAGTTTCAAAAATTTAAATTTAAATGAAAGAGGGTCTTAAAACTCTATTGCAAAAAGGACTCAGCTGAATAATCTGTGGCACAGGTTTAAATCATCTTGGACCACCCTGCCATGTTCCAGGGCTCACCAGGAGCCATCCAGATGAGAGACCACCCAGCCCTTGTGACCTTGACTAAGAAATTAAATCCATGTTATCAGAACTTTTTTAACTGGATGTGATATAAGGTTAACATATTTTGTAATCATTGTATTTATAAATATTTTGTCTAAATGTTATGGTATTCCAAGTTTTCCAAAAGAATCAACCAAATACAAGTTATAAGTAAACATTATATTTGTTAAGGGGGTTAAGCTAACCAAATTTGTAACCCAGATTTAGATACACAAGAAAATCAGTCTTTAAAGTTTTGTTTAATAGGAAGCAGTGTAATATATCAAACATTAAACAACTAAAAAAGTATATGAATATTTATTTTCACACACAAAAGTCCCTCAGACATTCTTAAATTCAAAACACCAAAGGCATTGTATATACCTTTTCATGTTTTCTAATTGTGAAGAAAATAAATTTTACTTAAAATGCTAATATTTTAATAAAGTATGCGTTCATAATTATGTTGTCTTTAAAGTTAATTTTTCAAACTGAACTAAATCAGTTATATCTTCAGTAGATCTTTTAGAAAGGAAGCAATCCTACCTCATCTACTTAGAATTTAGTCCTACTAGGAAGATACACTACAAATGTTTATTGTGGTAATCTTTGAATAGTAAAATGATAGGTGATTTTGGTTTCCTTTTCTATATGTTCTTGTATTATATTTTTCAGGTTTTTCTCTAAGTTCTTTTCTGTGATTTTTAAATCAGGGAGGAAAAATTAATTCAGTCTAAACACTTAATGTTTCTTCTACAAGAAGTATCCTCATGGCTATTTTGTTATTTTGTTTCACTTAGGGGAAAATGGCTTTATTGGCCTCAAATAGCTGCTTTATTAGATGCAATGAAGCAGGAGACATAGAAGCAAAAAGTAAAACAGCAGGAGAAGAAGAAATGATCAAGGTAATGATGACATTTTATACAGATAACTACATTCACACATGCGATGTGACTGTATCTCTTTAAAATGTTAAATGGTCATTTACTGTCACTTTAAAGATTTAGTTAATAGCTTTTTGTAATGTGGTGTTTCAAATAGACTCATTTTTAATTATAAATCCCATAGTTGATGGCTTGTTTCTACAATGTGGGTAGAGAAATGAGTGCATCTAGGAGCTACCTTGCCATTATCTCCATGGATTAGTATCTTTTTCTGGTAGTTCCATATGCTCTTTTTAGGCTTTCATGTTCTTGTTTTCTTGCTTGTATTTTAAAATCTAATTTTTAAAATAGATAACATGTACACGTGGTCCCAACATTTTCAAATAAAAGCATGTGAAGATGTATGCCTGCCATGCATCTTACTCACCTGTGTCCCAGCTCCTGTTCCTCTTTCCCTTTGTTTTTTTTATAGCCTCCTAAAATTTCTTTATAAACATATGAATATGTTTATAATTTTCAACTGTTTTATGCTAAAGGTAGCCTCCTCTATAGTCTAGACTTTGATTTTTTTTTTTCCTTAAAATTGTATCTTGGAGAGTTTTCTACTATGAGTTTGAATGTAGAAAGTTTTCTCTTTTTCTTACTTTTCCTCTCTTTCTCTTTTTTAGCAGCCACATAATATTCCATTTTAGGGACGTACCTTAATTTATTTAGTCTCTTATAGATGGAAATTTAGGCTGTTGCCAGTCTTTTGCTCTTATAAACAGTGCTGCAGTACATAACATTGAATATGCATCAATTTGTAGATGCATATTCAATTTCGAGAAGGAGAATTACTAGGTCAGGGGTATCTGCATTTGTATTTATGTAATGCTTGAGCTTCTGTGATGATAATCACTTTATGAAACATAAAAAATCATAGCAGAACTTCTGGGGCCTTAGCCCTCACATTTTAAAAATATTTTTATTAATAGTACCAGTCTTCTTTGCATTAGGAGAAACATGAATCACATAAAACATGATTTTTATTTTATTTTTAAAATTTGTGTGCATCACTAAGCTGGAAATAAAAGTTCCTTATTCCAGGCTAAATTCCCTCATCCGTAGTCAGACGCGTTATCCATTGCACCACTGGCCTGTGCCCTCCCTAATCCTACTCTTTGTTTTACATCATTGTAAAAGTTACACAGACATCTTCATATCAAGGTGAAATTCTAAATAATACTGTTAATATAACCTAGATAAATGAGATAGTTAATTGGAATTTGATGAAAACATTTAAGGCTTAATTTTTTAGACTCACAAAAGCCACTGATCTTTAATGATAAACATATACCAGGATGTGTCTAAAGAATAACTCCCCCCTTCTTGACACATGGTTTTTCTGTGTCTTGGCATTCCATCGCAGTACTGAGCATCCTGAACCTTGCTTTGTTTGTCTCTGTTGGGAATCACAGGTTGCATCCAGTCTGACCCAGATTTGCTCTGTAAGGCATTGGGGGGGCCGGAGTGGAAGGCTCTAAGAGGGGGGCAAATGCCTTTTCTAAGATGCCCTTCGTTCTTATAATTAGAGCATAAAAATTTATGTTACATTTTTCTCTACTACCAGTGCAATTTAAAAGCATCTATCAAATCTCTGTATATACTTCATGTTAGATTTCCGATCATAAGTTTGATTTTAGAATAGTCTTGATTTCAAATAATTTCAAATCTAAAGCTCAAACAATTTCAATCTAAAATGTAGGTATTTTCTTAGAGAAGGGAAATGTTATATTTTTTTGTTGCATGCATCCGGCACATGCGTTGTAGTCTTGAATTTCCATAATGCTCCTGTGAGGTGGATGTGAGCTCAGCGTTACATACAAGAAGACAGCCTCTGACCCTCTTTACATCCTCGTGGTTTTTGTCAGTCAGTTCATGGAAATCACAGTGATTTCAAGGTGTGGTAAGACAGGATGTGTACCCAGGCCCAGCTGACTCCAGAGGCCACTCTCAATATTTCATAGCACGTTGCTTCTCAGGAAGCAGGTCATTGGGGAAATGCAGATGGGTTTGTGACTTACATTTAATTTTATTTATTTATATTTTATTGTATCATGTTTAAATTATTTTGCATCTGGATATCATCACAAAAGTGTTATTGAAGGCAACAATTGCAAATATATGTGCAGTGCTTTGCACTTACACAAAGATACAAAGATACTTGCACAAAGATTGCGTTTTTCACTATGTAAAGCAATTTTCAGACGAAATACAAAGTTTTCTGGATCTCTTTGGCTAGTCAAGTACCTGGAAGCTCTGAACAGTGATTATTTAGGACTCTTTTCATACCATTTAATTGCAGGCTCTCCTAATCTCTGTCAGCCCTTCACCTTTATGACCTTGCCTTATCTACCAGAACACAGATCCCTCTTACTAAAGGTAGCATTGTGTTACAGGCCCTAGCAGGGAATGTTTTCAGGTCTGGGACCCCTCTAATCAGAACTGTCACAAAGATGTCATTGGCACAAACACGTTATTTGTCATCACTTTCTAAGCAGCCCTGGAACTGGACTCTGGCCACAGAGATCCCCTAGGAGACATGAGTCCTTACCATTGCCAATTGCCTGTTCTGTGGGTGATCCTAATTGTTGAATGCAGATTAATTAACTTATGACATGTGGTAGTAAACATCCATCCAAACTTAGGAGGATATAAGAAGCCAGTAAAAGAGGTGGGTTCCAATTAATTAAAAACAAGTTGTGTAATGTTAAAAGTTTTAATACTTTGGTAATAGTCTGTGCAACATAAAATAGCTATTAAGCTTTCAATCTGATCAAATGAACACTTGTCTACTAGGGATAATTTGGTCCTAGTGTATTCACTTGGAGGACAAAATTAAATTAGTTAATGATCGCTTTATTGCCTACCAGGATCTGATGTGTAAAATGTTTCTGAAATAATTTTGTCTGTGGTGTTTCTGACACAAGGGCTGTGGAGGAAGCATGTGATAGCACTTACTCATATAGATTATATATATGAAGTAAAAACACATAACCAGAACCTTTTTCTGAATATAGTTGCTCAGTTAATTTTTTCTTCTGCATAAGAAATCATCTCGAATGTTCTTATGTGACACGTAAAGTGGGGAAGGTGGAAGATAAACATATAATCCATTGAATTCTCTTTTCCAATATCTAGATTAGATCCTGTGCTGAAAGAGAAACCAAGAAAAAAGATGACATTCCAGAAGAAGACAAAGGAAATGTAAAACAATGTGAAATCAATTATGTGTATGTATTCTTTTCCTTTTAGACCTACGGATTTGACAGTGAAGTGCTTCTCGAAGTGCTTCTCAAAGTGCTTTCAAAATAAATTACCAAATTAGCTGGGGATGGTGGTACATGCCTATAGGCCCAGCTACTCAGGAGGCTGAGACAGGAGGATTGTTTGAGCCCAGGTGTTCAAGGCTGCAGTGAGCTCTGATCACCACTGCCTTCCAGCCTGGGTGGCAGAGCAAGACACTGTCTGAAAAAATAAAACTGATGGACAAGAAGAGACAACACAATGTAGCCTCTAGGAGAGCACTGAGCTAAATGCTTTTCTTTTCTTGAGGCTTGTTTTCCTAATCATCCTACCAGCTCCCAAAGCTAGTCACTCAGGTTAGTCAATCTCTCTATTCATTCACAGAATGGGTGTGATGCCAGTCAAAGGCTGTGCTATGGCCAGGACACAGGAGACTCCAGCCAGCATGCCCTAATAGAAATGGGGCCTTGTGCTACCCAGTCAATGAGTGGCCCTCCTCTTGAGAGGTCACGAAGGTCATCTTTGTTGAAAAGCTCCAGCTTATTAAAAAAATACAATTAGACCTTTTTTCTCCCCCAAGACGGAGTCTCGCTCTGTCCCCGAGACTGGAGTACAGTGGCGTGATCTTGGCTCATCTCAACCTTCGCCTCCCAGGTTCATGTGATTCTCCTGCCTCTGCCTCCCGAGTAGCTGGGACTACAGGCGGGCGCCACTATGCTCGGCCAATTTTTGTATTTTTGGTAGAGACGGGGTGTCACCATGTTGGCCAGGCTGTTCTTGAACTCCTGACCTTGTGATGCGCCTGCCTTGGCCTCCCAAAGTGCTGGGATTGCAGGCATAAGCCACTGTGCCTGGCCTACAATTAGACGTTTTTAATAAGTGAAAAAGAAATTAACAGTATTTATAAATTTAATAGTAAATCTGTATAATCAGAGTTTGAGGTATTTTTCAATGAAGACATTTTCTTTGCAGAAAGAAATTTCAGAGCTTCCAAGACCACAAACTTAAAATAAGTAAAGAAGACAGTAAAATTCTTAAAAAGGCTCGGAAAGATGGATTTTTGCATGAGACGCTTCTGGACAGGTAGCTATTTATTTACTTATTTCCACTATTTTCAGTAGCCAATAGAAATGGCATGTAGAAAATCTACATTCTCTTAAATTACTGTAGTTTTTCACATTTTTGTCTTTATTTCTGAGTGTGGCAATATTACCTAGAGAGGACATCATAAGTTTGGGAAAAGACTGTCAAGAAAGAATATCTAAAAATTATAACCGATTCTAAGTATATACTTTAAGAAATTCAGGTTTGACTGTATCTACTTCATAAATTTATCTTTTTATAACTATTAGAACCAGAGTTAGAAAGAAGCAGTTTGACTAATATAAAAATTATGTGGATTCTGTTAGAGTAGTTCAGGTTCCTTAAAATAAGAATAGATCAACTAAAAAACTAAGTATAAAAGCTAAACAAGTGAAATTGAAGCAGTTTTATTCTAAGATTTGGAAGAGTGCAGGATGTTTATCATAGCAAATTATTAATATTTATTACTCTTCCTAGGTAGATAAGTAATATCCTAGATTTATGACACAGAAAAACAGAGACATTTAGCTGTGAGTGTACAAGTATAAATCAATTAAGTGCCAGATTTTGATAATCATCAGCTGCTCATTCAAGTCCTATGTTGCAAACTTACTCTTATGCTTTTTTTACATTACTTGATAAAGGCAATGTTTAATTACGTATTTCCTGTTAACTAGCTGGTAGAGTTCATACCTAAAGTCAGTAAATAATGTTAAGAATTTTTTCCAGCTGAGCAAATGAATATGTATCTAGTTGTAAGAAATTAAGAAGAGGATATAAAATATAATCAGGATGTGGACTCTAAAACGGAATAAGCTGTATGTCCTGTAACTTTTATCACTTGTAATAATACAGCATTCTCACCCTGTTAAATGGAAATTCAGAGCACCCTTAAATTCCGGAATAATTAAAATTGCTATTTGGATTGAAAAAGCCCTTAGGCAACATTTATTGAATATTAGGAAATAACTTTTATAAGATTAGAATCCATTTTTTATAGAAACCAAATTTAAAAGTATACATATTTTAATATAAGTGTTGTGGTAATAACCAAAATTGAACACACAGTTTTAAAGCTTTTTATATTTAGTAGCAGTTGAATATATATGGCATGTTTTACATAGATTAATTTTATTATTTTTCTTTGTTTAAACAGGAGAGCCAAACTGAAAGCTGACAGATACTGCAAGTGACTGGGATTTTTGTTTCTGCCTCATCTTTTTGTGTTTTTTTCTGAATAAAATATTCAGAGGAAATGCTTTTACAGAGTTCTTGAGTTGTTGTGAAATTATTGTTTACCTAGTAGCTAGTTTAATCAGGATTCTTCATGGATGTACTTTTTACCTAACTACAGTTTTTCACATGGAAATGAAACTTACAGTACACATTTAACGTACCACAGGATTTTTTTCTGGATTTCCTGTCCTGAAGCATGAAGTGTACTAGAAACCAATTCTTCCTGTGCTACTTGTGGAATCTGCCTTATTGGATCATAATCTTACTTTACTTTATATAATAGATGCTTAATCAGTTCCTTTAATAAAAGTTAGAAACTCCCAACCCAATCAACAAGGCTTTGGTTCTACCTCCTAAGTACTACCCAGATCACAGACAATCCAAATATCAGAACTAGGGGGCTGGGCAGAGAGGACAAATCATCTATTAGGGAGTGGGACAGAAAGTGGAAACATTACAAAGAAGCAAGTAGGCTCAGAACAGAGGGGAGAGTAGTACTGGGGAAACTCCCTGCTGAGGACAGGTTAGCCACAGTGGATATGTATGTGACACCTTTGTCCTCGTGAGCTGGAATGGAAGCTGATAAGGGAATAGGAACAGCTCCAGTCTACAGCTCCCAGCGTGAGCGACAAAGATGGGTGATTTCTGCATTTCCAACTGAGGTACCGGGTTCATCTCACTGGAGAGTGTCAGACAGTGGGTGCAGGACAGTGGGTACAGCGCACCGAGCATAAGCCGAAGCAGGGCGAGGCATCGCCTCACCCGGGAAGAACAAGGGGTCAGGGAATTCCCTTTCCTAGTCAAAGGGGTGACAGATGGCACCTAGAAAATTGGGTCACTCCCACCCTAATACTGCACTTTTCCAACAGTCTTAGCAAACGGCTAAGGTATATCTCCTAACACTATCCCTCCCCGCTCCCCTGACCCCAAAACAGGAGATTATATCCCACGCCTGGCTAGGAGGGTCCTACACCCAAGGAGCCTCACTCATTGCTAGCACAGCAGTCTGAGATCCAACTGCAAGGCGGCAGCGAGGCTGAGAGAGGGGCGCCTACCATTGCCGAGGCTTGAGTAGGTAAACAGTGACCAAGAAGCTCGAACTGGGTGGAGCCCACCGCAGCTCAAGGAGGCCTGCCTGCCTGCCTCTGTAGACTCCACCTCTGGGGGCAGGGCATAGCCAAAGGGCCGCAGAAAACTCTACAGACTTAAATGTCCCTGTCTGACAGCTTTGAAGAGAGTAGTGGTTCTCCCAGCACGCAGCTGGAGATCTAAGAACGGACAGACTGCCTCCTCA
This sequence comes from Pongo pygmaeus, assembly GCF_028885625.2. Taxonomy (NCBI): domain Eukaryota; kingdom Metazoa; phylum Chordata; class Mammalia; order Primates; family Hominidae; genus Pongo; species Pongo pygmaeus. The sequence goes on from NC_072376.2 coordinate 203,437,732, forward strand.
AGTGGGTCCTTGACCCCTGAGTAGCCTAACTGGGAGGCACCCCCCAAGTAGGGGAAGACTGACACCTCACATGGCCAGTTACTCCTCTGAGACAAAACTTCCAGAGGAACGATCAGGCGGCAACATTTGCTGTTCACCAATATCTGTTGTTCTGCAGCCTCCACTGCTGATACCTGGGCAAACGGTCTAGAGTGGACCTCCAGTAAACTCCAACAGACCTGCAGCTGAGGGTCCTGACTGTTAGAAGGAAAACAAACAGGACATTCACACCAAAACTCCATCTCTACATCACCATCATCAAAGACCAAAGGTAGATAAAACCACAAAGATGGGGAAAAAACAGCAGAAAAACTGGAAACTCTAAAAATCAGAGTGCCTCTCCTCCTCCAAAGGAACACAGCTCCTCACCAGCAATGGAACAAAGCTGGATGGAGAATGACTGACGAGAGAAAGCGGCTTCAGATGATCAAACTACTGAGCTACAGGAGGAAATTCAAACCAATGTCAAAGAAGTTAAAAGCTTTGAAAAAAAAATTAGATGAATGGATAACTAGAATAACCAATGCAGAGATGTCCTTAAAGGACCTGATGGAGCTGAAAACCACAGCATGAGAAATACGTGATGAATGCACAAGCCTCAGTAGCCAATTTGATCAACTGGAAGAAAGGGTGTCAGTCATGGAAGATCAAATGAATGAAATGAAGCGAGAAGTTTAGAGAAAAAAGAATAAAAAGAAATGAACAAAGCCTCCAAGAAATATGGGACTATGTGAAAAGACCAAATCTATGTCTGATTGGTGTACCTGAAAGTGACGGAGAGAATGGAACCAAGTTGGAAAACACTCTGCAGGATATTATCCAGGAGAACTTCCCCAATCTAGCAAGGCAGGCCAATATTTAAATTCAGGAAATACAGAGAATGCCACAAAGATAGTACTTGAAAAGAGCAACTCCAAGACATATAATTGTCAGATTCACCAAAGTTGAAATGAAGGAAAAAATGTTAAGGGAAGCCAGAGAGAAAGGTTGGGTTACCCACAAAGGGAAGCCCATCAGACTGACAGCAGATCTCTCGGCAGAAACTCTACAAGCCAGAAGAGAGTGGGGGCCAATATTTAACATTCTTAAAGAAAAGAATTTTCAATCCAGAATTTCATATCCAGTCAAACTAAGCTTCATCAGTGAAGGAGAAATAAAATCTACAGACAAGCAAATGCTGAGAGATTTTGTCACCAACAGGCCTGCCCCAACAGAGGCTCCTGAAGGAAGCACTAAACATGGAAAGGAACAACGGGTACAAGCCACTGCAAAAACATGCCAAATTGTAAAGACCATCAAGGCTAGAAAGAAACTGCATCAACTAATGAGAAAAATAACCAGCTAACATCATAATGACAGGATCAAATTCACACATAACAATATTAACCTTAAATATAAATGGGCTAAATGCTCCAATTAAAAGACAGAGACTGGCAAATTGGATAAAGAGTCAAGACCCATCAATGTGCTGTACTCAGGAAACCCATCTCACATGCAGAGACACACATAGGTTCAAAATAAAGGGATGGAGGAAGATCTACCAAGCAAATGGAAAAAAAAAGGCAGGGGTTGCAATCCTAGTCTCTGATAAAACAGTCTTTAAACCAATAAAGATCAAAAGAGACAAAGAAGGCCATTACATAATGGTAAAGGGATCAATTCAACAAGAAGTGCTAACTATCCCAAATATATATGCACCCAATACAGGAGCACCCAGATTCATAAAGCAAGTCCTTAGAGACCTACAAAGAGACTTAGACTCCCACACAATAATAATGGGAGACTTTAACACCCCACTGTCAACATTAGATCAACTCAACGAGACAGAAAGTTCACAAGGATATCCAGGAATTTAACTCAGCTCTGCACCAAGCAGACATAGTAGACATCTACAGAACTCTCCACCCCAAATCAACAGAATATACATTCTTTTCAGCACCACACCACACCTATTCCAAAACTGACCACATAGTTGGAAGTAAAGCACTCCTCGGCAAATGGAAAAGAACAGAAGTTATAACAAACTTTCTCTCAGACCACAGTGCAATCAAACTAGAACTCAGGATTAAGAAACTCACTCAAAACTGCTCCACTACATGGAAACTGAACAACCTGCTCCTGAATGACTACTGGGAACATAACGAAATGAAGGCAGAAATAAAGATGTTCTTTGAAACCAATGAGAACAAAAACACAACATACCAGAATCTCTGGAACACATTCAAAGCAGTGTGTAGAGGGAAATTTATAGCACTAAATGCCCACAAGAGAAAGCAGGAAAGATCTAAAATTGACACCCTAACATCACAATTAAAAGAACTAGAGAAGCAAGAGCAAACACATACAAAAGCTAGCAGAAGGCAAGAAATAACTAAGATCACAGCAGAACTGAAAGAAATAGACACAAAAGACCCTTCAAAAAAAAATCAATGAATCCAGGAGCTGGTATTTTGAAAGATCAACAAAATTGATAAACCGCTACCAAGACTAATGAAGAAAAGAGAGAAGAATCAAATAGACACAATAAAAAAATGATAAAGGGGATATCACCCCGATCCCACAGAAATACAAACTACCATCAGAGAATACTATAAACACCTCTACGCAAATAAACTAGAAAATCTAGAAGAAATGGATAAATTCTTCGACACATACACACTCCCAAGACTAAACCACCAAGAAGTTGACTCTCTGAATAGACCAATAACAGGCTCTGAAATTGAAGTAATAATTAATAGCTTACCAACCAAAAAAAGTCCAGGACCAGATGGATTCGCAGCCTAATTCTACTACAGGTACAAGGAGGAGCTGGTACTATTCCTTCTGAAACTATTCCAATCAATAGAAAAAGAGGGAATCCTCCCTAACTCATTTTATGAGGCCAGCATTATCCTGATACCAAAGCCTGGCAGAGACACAACAAAAAAAGAGAATTTTAGACCAATATCCCTGATAAACATCGATGCAAAAATCCTCAATAAAATACTGGCAAACCGAATCCAGCAGCACATCAAAAAGCTTATCCACCATGATCAAGTGGGCTTCATCGCTGGGATGCAAGGCTGGCTCAACATATGCACATCAATAAACATAATCCAGCATATAAACAGAACCAAAGACAAAAACCGCATGATTATCTCAATAGATGCAGAAAAGGCCTTTGACAAAATTCAACAACCCTTCATGCTAAAAACTCTCAATAAATTAGGTATTGATGGGACATATCTCAAAATAGTAAGAGCTATCTATGACAAACCCACAGACAATATCATACTGAATGGGCAAAAACTGGAAACATTCCCTTTGAAAACTGGCACAAGACAGGCATGCCTTCTCTCACCACTCCTATTCCACATAGTGTTGGAAGTTCTGGCCAAGGCAATCAGGCAGGAGAAGGAAATAAAGGGTATTCAATTAGGAAAAGAGGAAGTCAAATTGTCCCTGTTTGCAGATGACATGATTGTATATCTAGAAAACCCCATTGTCTCAGCCCAAAATCTCTTTAAGGTGATAAGCAACTTCAGCAAAGTCTCAAGATACAAAATCAATGTGCAAAAATCACAAGCATTCTTATACACCAACAACAGGTAAACAGAGAGCCAAATCATGAGTGAACTCCCATTCACAATTGCTTCAAAGAGAATAAAATACCTAGGACTCCAATTTACAAGGGACATGAACGACCTCTTCAAGGAGAACTACAAACCACTGTTCAATGAAATAAAAGACGATACAAACGAATGGAACAACATTCCATGCTCCTGGGTAGGAAGAATCAATATCGTGAAAATGGCCATACTGCCCAAGGTAATTTATAGATTCAATGCCATCCCCATCAAGCTACCAATGACTTTCTTCACAGAATTGGAAAAAACTACTTTAAAGTTCATATGGAACCAAAAAAGAGCCCGCATCACCAAGTCAATCCTAAGCCAAAAGAACAAATCTGGAGGCATCATGCTGCCTGACTTTGAACTATACTGCAAGGCTACGGTAACCAAAACAGCATGGTACTGGTACCAAAACAGAGATATAGACCAATGGAACAGAACAGAACCCTCAGAAATAATGCCACATGTCTACAACCATCTGATCTTTGGCAAACCTGACAAAAACAAGCAATGGGGAAAGGATTCCTTACTTAACAAATGGTGTTGGGAAAACTGGCTAGCCATACGTAGAAAGCTGAAACTGGGTCCCTTCCTTACACCTTATACAAAAATTAATTCAAGATGGATTAAAGACTTAAATGTTAGACCTAAAACCATAAAAACCCTAGAAGAAAACCTAGGCATTACCATTCAGGACATAGGCATAGGAAAGGACTTCATGTCTAAAACACCAAAAGCAATGGCAACAAAAACCAAAATTGACAAATGGGATCTAATTAAACTAAAGAGCTTCTGCACAGCAAAAGAAACTACTATCAGAGTGAACAGGCAACCTACAGAATGGGAGAAAATTTTTGCAATCTACTGATCTGGCAAAGGGCTAATATCCAGAATCTACAATGAACTCAAACAAATTTACAAGAAAAAAAAACCAACCCCATCAAAAAGTGGGCGAAGGATATGAACAGACACTTCTCAAAAGAAGGTATTTATGCAGCCAACAGACACATGAAAAAATGCTCATCATCACTGGCCATCAGAGAAATGCAAATCAAAACCACAGTGAGATACCATCTCACACCAGTTAGAATGGCAATCATTAAAAAGTCAGGAAACAACAGGTGCTGGAGAGGATGTGGAGAAAGAGGAACTTTTACACTGTTGGTGGGATGTAAACTAGTTCAACCATTGCGGAAGTCTGTGTGGCAGTTCCTCAGGGACCTAGAACTAGAAATACCATTTGACCCAGCCATCCCATTACTGGGTATATACCCAAAGGATTATAAAACATGCTGCTATAAAGACACATGCACACATATGTTTATTGTGGCACTATTCACAATAGCAAAGACTTGGAACCAACCCAAATGTCCAAAAATGACTGACTGGATTAAGAAAATGTGGCACATATACACCATGGAATACTATGCAGCCATGAAAAATGATGAGTTCATGTCGTTTGTAGGGATATGGATGAAGCTGGAAACCATCATTCTCAGCCAACTATCACAAGGACAAAAAACCAAACACAGCATGTTCTCACTCATAGGTGGGAATTGAACAATGAGAACACATGGACACAGGAAGGGGAACATCACATACCAGGGCCTGTTTTGGGGTCAGGGGAGTGGGGAGGGATAGTGTTAGGAGATATACCTAATGTTAAATGAAGAGTTAATGAGTGCAGCACACCAACATGGCACATGTATACATAAGTAACAAACCTGCACATTGTGCCCATGTACCCTAAAACTTAAAGTACAATTAAAAAAAAAAAATTCCATAGTGGTGATATAGAACAGTTTGTTTAACCATTCAGTCATTGAAGGATATCTGGGTTGTTTCTAGTTCTAGGCTATTACAAATAAAGGTGCTATGAAAATTTGTTAAAAAAAAAAAAAGATGCTACATTTTGCTTACGTCTGCTTTGTTGAAGCCTGTCTCTTTCAGACTTCCTAAACACAATATTCCCATGGCATCTAATCCCAGTGAGTGTTTCAAATCCAGGCTGTGTATCAGATGCCATGGGAAATTCTGCCTTAGGACTGAGGTTGGTTCAAGCATCTGGATGTTGTCAAAAGTCCACGTTGTGTGCTGGCCTAACCTGAGAGACCCTAACTAGTTCTAGCCTTTAAATTCCTTCTGTCACCAAATGTAGAGTTACATGGCATCTGTACAAGCTAGGTAGCTGAGGCACGGGATCAGCCCTATAAAGGAGCTTTTGGTGCTTTTGTTGTAGGTCTAGCTCCAACTTGGCACTCCAGTTCCAATAGCTAGACTCTCTCTCATCGTGTGTTCTGATCCTTGGATTAGGAACAAAGTTAACTACTCTGATACAAAGCAGTGGTTTTGGTTCCCAACTGGTGACTATTTTGCCTCCCAGGGGACATTTTCGGTTTTCACAACTGGGATACGGTATTAGAGGGTAGAGGCTAGGGATGCTGCGAAGCATGTGGCAGAATCCTCTTCTGCCCAGAATGCTAACAGTGCCAAGGTTGTGGAGCCTTCCCACCCAAGGGCTTGGTCTATTCCTTGTTTTTGCCAGCTCCCTAACCCTTAAACACAACAGTTCAAATTTATATGCATAAGCATCTCCTAGGGACCTGCATGTTTCCAATATCGACTACTGAGACCCATCTGTAGAGATGCAGGCTTAGGAGGTCTAGCATTGGGCTGAAAATTTGCATTTTAACAAGTACTCCAGGTCATTCTGAAGCAAGTGATACAAACCACACATTGAGGAACACCGCCTTCAAGAGACTGAATCTTGCTTCCCAACACTAGCTTGGTATCTGAGACCATCTGCCTGCTGACTGGCTTTCCTGGCACAAACATTCTGCATGTAGGCACAGTGTGTTCCTGGACTCCATGTCACCTCGTTCACCCTCATGTTTCCTCAGTTCCTGTCCCCAGTCCAGCAAGCAGAACTGATTACAGATCTTGACAACAGAAGATACAGATTTAAAATAACTTGCCTGTTCCCGTGGACTTTATCCACTAGTGAAGGAAGACAAGTGGACAAGGGGAGAGGGTAGGTGGGGGCTCCTTCCCTATTCCTCCCATTCTACTTTATACAAACCCCAGCTAGACCACTGGGAGAGCAACGGAGATTAAGAATGACTGCATCTAAATATTGTCATCTGGTCCATTCTTCTTCCATCTTGAACACAAGGTTATCATGAGTTTTGTTTAAAGCACTACTGAAACCAAGATAAACTCTGGCTTAGCATGCCCCTGACAGATCAGTCTAGTAATCTTATCAAAACCAAGATTACCTAAAAGCACTAACCAAAGGAAAAGCTCCCTCACCCCAACCTATGACTGCTCACATTTTTCAGATTGAGTCATTTCAATTGTATTTTAAGGTTCATTGACTCTTTACACCTCCAAGCTGCTCCTGAACACAACTGATTATTATTTTTTAATTTTGAAAACTTTTTCACTTCTAGAATTTCCACTTGAGCCTTTGTTATTACTGTAGTTTCTTCTTCTCTGCTGTGATTTCCTATCCATTTATTATAAGAGTTTTTGGGGTTTTGATTTTAGTAAGAATAATAATAACTACTTTAAAAATCCACACTAATTCCAACATCTGGGTCATCTCGAGGTCAGTCTCGATTGATTGCCTTTTTCCTTGAATGTTTCTTTGTATGTTTGATATAATGGGATTGAATCCTGAAGATTGTAAAAAGTGGATATTTTTTGTTCCTCTGAAAATTGATAATTTTTTTTTGTTGTTTTTATTTTTTTTCTATTGTATACTTTACATTTTCCTCCAAGGGTTTTAACATTTCTATTTCTCAAAACATTTACGTTTATGTTAAAAATTATACAAAGTAGCTTGGTACAGTGGCTCCCATCTGTAATCCCAGCACTTTTAGAGGCCAAGGCAGGAGGGTCACTCGAGCCCAGGAGTTGGAAACCAGCCTAGACAACAGGGCAAGACCCTGTCTCCACAAAAAATTTGGGTGGTGCAAAAAGTAATTGCGGGTTTTGCCATTACTTTCAATGGCAAAACCCACAATTACTCTTGCACCAACCTGATAAAAAATAAGCTGGGTATGGTGGTGGTGTGTGCCTGTGGTCTCAGCTATTTGGGAGGTGAAGGCAGAGGTGGGAGGATTGCTTGAGCCCAGGAGTTCCAGACCACCCTGAGACCCCTGTCTCTACGAGGAGAAAAAAAAAAAAAAAAAATTAGCCAGGCCCACATACCTGTGGTACTAGCTACTTGGGAGGCAAAGACAGAGGTGCCAGAATCACTTGAGCCCAGAAGCTCAAGGCTGCAGGGCACTGTGATTGTGCCACTGCACTCCAGCCTGGGTGATGGAGCACAACCCTGACTCCAAATAATAATAATTACAAAAAGGAAAGACCTAGAACACCAGGTTAAGTATTCTAAAATTTAGCTGACTTACTCTGTTCTCTATAAAACAGGGTTGCCACAGAAAATATAGCATGCCCAGTTAAGTTTAAATTTCAGATAAACAAATACTTTTTTCAGTGTAAGTATATCCCATGCAATACTTGGGATATACTTATACTAAAACATTATTCCTTGTTTATCTGAAATTGAAATTTAACTGGGTATTACATAATTATATTAGCCTGACCATAAAAGATATGTAGGCTGAGCAAAATTCTGCTTCAAGCTTTATAATAAATGCATTATTAATCAACAACTATTATTTACTGAGACCTGTGTAGATCCCCATATTTATCTTTTTAAATGTGGAACTAGGAAAGCTACATAAAAAAACCTTTATAGAAATGACTGTTCTATAAAGCTGAAAGGAAAACTCTAGCTTTTATTTTTCTCCCCAAACTTAAGCTTTATTCTACATTTGTATAAACAATAAAATTACCACTCAACTTTGGAAGCACAGATCATAATATAAAAATAAAGCAAAGATCCCAGAAACATTTAACAGGCAGCAAATCTTTGATGTCATCTTACTATAGCAACTAAACATATAATTTAGAATGATCCATTAATTATAATAATTTTACAAAGCATAACTATTAATATTATTGACCATCATAAGAACAAATATTTTAACTAAGACACCATGAATACTTTACAGAAAGGGGTGAGTTGCAGACACAGTCATTCTTGGATTTCTTTCAACACCAGGCTTTCTTCCCTTTTGACCTGAGCTGGGAGTTGAATATTTCCTCTCTTTGCCCTCTGACCCTCTAGTCTCTGAAGCATCTTTTGTACTAGAGGTGTGTGCAGAGACTTCCTGGAAATTTGGATTTCCTAATTTGTTGTATCTTCTAAGCACTGCAGTTGTATCTTCTGTTGTATCTTCTAAGCACTGCAGTGATCTGGATATAGAGCTGTTGCTCTTGCTTGTATAAGTGTAATATTCTGATTCAAAAAAGGAAGTGAAAGGAAGGGAGTTGATTACATTTGGCTACAGAAAAAAAGATGACATTAATAATAAAAATAAATAATAATTGTACTTGTAATATAAACATCTGAAAGTTTTAGTTCTAAGAATGGCAGTCCACATAAGAAAATTAGGTAAAAATAATTAATGTCTATTACAATTACTTTAACCAAAGAAAAAGTATAATTTAAAGATAGCTGTTTAAGCATCAAATTGTAGCAATTGGTAAAAGTATATATTAGTCATATTTATTAAGTGACACACAGTGATACTGAAGGCACTTATTTCTCAGCAACATCATTTTTTCCCAACAAGAACATAGTACATCGTAGACATGAAATGAAAATAAGCTTTAATTTTCACCACAGGAGGGCGACAATTAGAGAACTGAAGTGGTACAGATCCATTAGAGGACCATATCCATGAGCCTATAAGCCTCTACTGTAAGAGCAAGAATTTTTAAGGAATCTCGGTGAAGGCTCCTTTTCAAAAAAAAAAAATACAAAGATTAAAGCCTTTGAAACATAAATTATTTTTTGCAGTTATTACATTGAGGACAAAGTAATAGTTGCAAAGTTAAGATTTTTATAACTATCCCTAAAATTGATTCCCAGTTACTCCGTTGATCTACATATGTTAAGGAAAAAGGCAAGACAAAGATATGTTTAAATAGTTTCCAATTTTTAGTAATCAGCTTTAATATAAGGTATACCCAAGTAATGGTGAATTAAATGACCATGAAAGCACGTTATAGCAGATGCCCGCTCATCAACATGCCTTGAAATTAAAGGTTTATAAAGTGCATAAGGGCAAAGGTTTTGATGTTGCCATTACATTCACAAAAGTATCTGAGGCACGTACAGCATGAAGTTCACTAAGTGCTTGCAACATGACCAGCACTAAATTTTGTTGAATAAATACATGAATACTTTTGTATAGCATCTGTTCAAAATCTCTGATGTAAAAATGAAAATAATCTGAAAATATGCAAAACTGAAATTTCCCACATAGGGCTGCCAATTCATACAAACCCCAAGATGAATTTTAAAATGAGAACATGACAATAAAATCAAGTTTCAAAATGGCTGGCCTTTTTAAGTAAAACCCATGTTCAAAAAAAGGAATAAGACATCAAATGTTTTGAGAACCAAAATTTTACTGCTGCTTTTCTAACACCCTATTGCTAACCTGAGCCCCCATCCTCTTACTGTCAATAACAGATTTTCATCATTAAATACAAGAAACAGGCTGGACACAGTGGCTCACACCTGTAATCCCAGCACTTTGGGAGGCTGAGTTGGGTGGATCACTTGAGGTCAGGAGTTTGAGACAAGCCTGGCCAACATGGTGAAACCTCATCTCTACTAAAAATACAAAAATTAGCTGGGTGTGGTGGTGGGCGCCTGTGATCCCATCTACTCGGGAGGCTGAGGCAGGAGAATCACTTTAACCTGGGAGGTGGAGGTTGCAGTGAACTGAGATTGAGCCACTGTACTCCAGCCTGGGAGACAGAGCAAGACTCTGCCTTAAAAAAATAAAAATAAAAATATAAGAAACATCTCAAAAACAAAATAATCACTATTCTAACAAACCACAATCCACGAACAAGAATAGAAGTTTCAAAAGTAAGTTTAAAAGAAAAAGAAATTCATTTTACCAACCACTCACTTTTAAGCTGATAAAACTCCATGGCTTCCTCAAGAAACAAGAATTCTTTCGATGCTGAGCAGGTCAGTTTGCAAACTACCCCACCTCATTTTTCAGTACTTTTTTCCAAATACTTGAGTTGATCCTGAGGTCCTCTATTTCTCTCACATTTGATCCTTGCATGAGTTACTGAAGTTGAAAAGTATTTAAGAAAACACAGTGGTATTCTTCACTCGTGTAATTTGTTCATGTATCAAATAAAGGATGGAGAGAAAACTGGATGAAATACCAGAAGTTAAGAGATACATCAAAAACAGTACCATAAGGGGAAAATTTATAGCTATAAATGATTATAAAACATAAGATACTGAAACAACTTTACTCCTAAGGAACTAAAAACAGAGGGAAAAAGAGGGACTACTAAAAGAGGGACAACTAAAAGCTAGCAAAATTTAAAAAATGATAAAGATAGCAGTGGAAATAAGTGAAATAGAGAACAGAAAAACAATATCAAAAATCAACAAAACCAAGTTTCTTCTCTGAAAAAGATCAAAACTGACAAAATTTTAACTAGATTGACTAAAAAAAAAGGGAATACTCAAATTACTAAACTCAAACATAAAATGGGTACATTACTAACAAATTTTTGGAGTAAAAAGGGGATGTAGGAGAGTACCATAAGGAATTATACACTAAAAACTTGAATAACCTAAATAAAATGAAAAAATTCCTAGAAACAAAAAACCTAAGACTGAATCAGAAAAGTTGAATAAACCTATTCAGCAAGGAGATTCAGCAGGAAGATTGCATCAGTAATCAAAAACCCAGCAACAAAGAAAAGCCTGGACCAGATGGCTTCACTGTTGAATTCTACCCAACGTTTAAAGCAGAATTAACACCAGTTTTTCTCAAATTTTTTCAAAATGTGGAAGAGGACGTAATGTTTTCTAACTTATTCTACGAGGACAGTATTACCCCGACACCAAGCCAGACAAAGGCACCATAAGAAAACTACAAACAAACATCCCTTACAAATGCTGATGCAAAAATCCTAAAATACCAGCGACTCAAACTTAGCAGTACACTAAAAGGATTATACACTATGAATGAGTATAATTGACTCCTGAAATAAAATTATGTTCCAACACATGAAAATCAGCACAATATCACATTAACATAAAGGAAAAAACCCTCATGTGATCACATTTTAATCAAAGAAAAAGCATTTGTCAAAATTTACCCCACATTCATGATAAAATGTACTTAATAAACTACAAAAAGAAAACATCTTAACATAATGTCATATAAAAAAAACAAAAACAAAAACAAAACACAGCTAACATGGTGAAAGACTGAAAACTTTTACCCTAAGAGCAAAAACAAGGATGCCTGCTTTTACTACTTCTATTTAATATAGTACTGAGGGTTCTAGTTAGTTAAAACATGAGTAAAAGAATAAAAGATATTCCAATTTTTTAAAAAGTAAAATTATCTGTTTGCAGATGACATAACCTTATATATTAAAAATCTTTTAGTTTCTGTGAAATAAACTGTCAGACGCAATAAATAAAATTCAGCAAAGCTGCAGGATACAAAATCAATACACAAAAATCAGTTGTATTTCTACGATAATAAACTATCTGAAGAAGAAATCAAAACAACAGTATCACGTATGATAGCATCAAAAGAATACTTAGAAACCCACTTAACCAATGAAATGAAAAACCTGTACAGCAAAAACTATAAACATGGCAGAAAAGTATTAAAGATGACACAAATAAATGAAAAGACATCATGTGTTTATGGACTGGAAGACAAAACCTTGTCAAGATGCCATTGTTATCTATAGTCATCTACAGATTCAATAAAATCACTATAAAAATTCCAATATTTGCAAAAATAGAAAAACCTATTCTAAAATTCAAATGAAATCTCAAAAAATCCCAAGTAGCCAAATCAATCTTAAAAACTAAGAAAGTTAGAGGACTAACACCTCCTGGTTTCAAACTTATTCAATGCTTCAGTACCCAGAACAATGCTGTACCAGCATAGAGGCAGACATAAAGACCAATGCAATAGAAATAAAGAACCAAAAAATATGGTCATGATTTTTAACAAGGGAGTCAACACTATTCAACAGGAAAAGGACGGTATTCTTTAAATGGTGTTTAAAATGGATATTTACATATATCCATATGTATGTATATATCCCAAATTAGCTTTTTATCTGTCATGTATGTTGCAGATCTCCCCAGTCTGTTGACTTTTGACTTGGAGGCATTTTTCTCTCATACAGAGTTTCAATTTTTATGGAGTCAAATACATCAGTCTTCTATTCAGTGACTTCTTCATGGGTATGGTGTTTCATTTTAGGATGATAAAGTTGTAGATATGGATAAATTTGATTAATTAGATGGTTGGATAACACTGAATATACTGGATGCCACAGAACTGTACATTTAAACATGGTTAAAATGGTAAGTTTTATGTTATATATATTTTACCACCAAAAAAGGGCCAGGCTTACATGTTTGTATGTTAGGGGTTTGGAGTAACTCTAACATTTATTCCCCTCCAGGGGAATAACTTATAAACACCCACACAAGAAAAGTAGATACTGACTTCACAAATCTCCTTACAAGTCCCACAGCAGGGGCTGTCTGGGAAAGCTGAGGTGGAAAAAGTCACATAAACTTGAGGTCAATGTGAGACCTCCCATCCCTACTCTGGAATCAGATGAAGGAAGGCATGCATGCAGGCTGAGCTGGAGAGATGAGCTGGGGTCGGCAGAACAGTCCTCCCATGAGCCTAGACATTAAGCACTCCCACATGCTCTCAGGCATGTATCAAACCAAGAAAGCAGCTAGGAGGGCAACACATCTACCTGTATACAGGGAGCTATGAAATACCTGATCTGCGCAAGTGATGCACAAGGAGACAGAAGCAGTCTGACCTTTACACAGTGACCTGGCTCAAATAATTTCAGGCTGTCATTAACCAGGTGAGCTCCTCTTTCTCTCTGAGGTAGGTAAACCTGAGGAGGCAAAGCGGGAATTGGGGATAATGGAAAAGAAAGCCTGGTAGTATTTCTTCTAACTGTTATAAAAAGTAAAACAGATGCCGTTTCTCAGGGCCCAAATGTTGGATGAAAAAATGTCATCTCAGTCATGCGATGTGGACTTCAGCAGAGCAGGACACACATGGTCATTTATCCTTTCCCTCTGCATGTTGTGTACTTTTTCAGTTTATAATGTACCTGATCCACTTGTATTATACTAGCTGCAAACAAGGCCACTGAATGTCACACCAGGTGGCCAGCATGTCTGTGAAGGGCAGAAACTGGGGCAGCCAAACAGCTGGCAGGGGCTAGCTAGGAAGTACCTGATGCCCACTCCATAGAGGACTCCACACTTAAAAGACAAGATCTGCCTCACTAGTTACCCCCCCCAAATAAAAAAATAAAACCCCTCCAGGGAACATGTGTGTGTACACGCAAAAGTACATGCACACAGCTACATGCAAAGGGGAAAGGCTGGGAAAGAACCAAATCCACCTCTGAACACCAGTTACTTGTGGGGAAGGGGCAGATGAAGCCCACTGTCAGCATTACACACCTTTTCAACTGTGAGCTTGCATCAATTTTGGCAATTTCTCATAAAAAGACAATTTTCACTCCTTGGGTCATCACCCAGGTCCTGCAAAACTGAGCCACCAACAACCACCTGCACCATTTCCCATGAGGCCAAATAATGGCTTCCCTCAAAGCTCAGCCCTCCCACCCACCTTCCCAAGTCCTCTCCCATGCAGGGGGCTGCTAGCCTCCTGGGGTACAGGGGTACAGGCCAAACCCAACCCACAGATGGTTGGTGAAACCAGCACGTATCCAAGGGCCTTTCCCCCACCTGGGCCATGTGCCCACTGCATAGATAGGCCTGTGCTTGCTCCCTGAGGACAGAGACTCCGTCTTCTTCCATTGGAATGAGGGGTGGGGAGATTTGATGGTATCCTGTACAGGCTGGATGTTAATCTGATAAGGTGCTCTTGGAAACGCTTGCCTGAGTTCGGCGCTTTCTCAGCACATGGTGTTTGCTGCCCCTTCAAGCTGCAGAAATCTCAGAAGGTAAGTGCTACTGCAACCCCCGTTTACTGGTGAGCAGAGGTCAGGTGATCTGCAGCCAACCAAGCAGCTGCTAAGTGGCCAACAGGCTGGATCTGCATCTCACTTGCAGAGGCCCTGCCTGGCTGCTGGGACTGCCCTGAGACTCCTTCTTGCTCCTCTTCTCTCCACAGCTCTCCCGGCTTCTATCAACAGGTGTGCTCCAGGTGGGGAACACCTATGGATGCACCAGGGTGCAACTACTCAGAGTCCAGTGTGCAGAAGGGCCCCTGCTCTATGCTGTTTCCATATCTGAGCCCAAGCTCATCTAGAGCTTCAGCAAATCCAAGCCTCCCTGAATTCCCTGCAAGACCAAACTGAGCCCTACAATACCCACCACTCTGATTAGCTGCCAGTCCCAGCCCCTGCTCCCTCCTGGGCCCCTGTCTGTACAGTTCTGGAGTCCTACAAGAATGTTGAGATTCTAAGCCGACTCTCACCCAAGGAGGTAAACAACCAGGGGCCTCCAGGGGTAGAGAACATACCCAGACGGGTTCTGCTGCCTGTAGGCTTGATGTCCTTCCCCCACAACATGCCATGCTTTCCAGGCTGGAAGACGGGCTCCAGAAACTCAGGAAACCTGGGCCTGTAGCTGGCATGTGGAAAAGAGGCCTGGAAAAGCACCACTCCTGTCCACGAAGCCCCCACATGGAACCAGGTAATTGGGAAATACATGGGCACCAAGACTGACCACCTCCTCAGACCCAGGTGGGAACTGCAGCAGTGACTTGCCCCCTCTGCCACTGACTGTACCACTATGGGAGGGAGGAACGTCTAGCCCCACATGTGAGTGGAGACAGTAGGTGTGGGCAGGTTCCAGTGGTTGCTGCTGCTGAACCTTCCCAACCAGGTCCATGCAAGACCATCTCAGATGGGTGAGCACCTGGGTTGGGGCAAGGACCTCCCTCAGAGAGTGAGAGCCACTGAGGGGGGTGTCACAGAGGCCCCTTTTCCTGCTCCAAGAACAGGTTGGGGGAGTATGGGGGACCTCTCCCACCTCCCAGCTGCTTCCAGGAGCCACTTCTTTCGAGACGAGGAACTCTCCTGCCTGCCTGTTCCCCATTTGGCTGCAATAGACCATTGCCAACATTCAGAGAAAAAGGGGCCTCACGTGTTTTCCCGGACACTCAAAGGCAGGTGGGCATTCCCAGGGGACCTGGGGTAGAACCTGTACATCTGCCCACCCCCAGGCTATGCTGCCTTCATCTTATCTGTGTGGTGGGGGTGGGGGTGGGGGTGGGGGTGACCAAGGGGTCATCACAGACCATGGACAAGTTCTACAAGAGCCAGGGAGAAGAGCCCTGTCCGTGCATGCTGCCCAGCACCCAGCTCACACACACACATCTCTTATTTAACAGCTTCCCCAAAGCAGGCTTTGCAGTCCAGGCTCCCCGAGAAGCCTGGGGAGGAGACTCTGCCAGGCTAAAGGGCCTATCACCAAAGGTGCCTCCCTCACCAGGCTCATCCTGACAATCTTGGATTATCTTTGCCCTGAAGTTTTGGAGTGGGGGACAGGGAGACAGCAGACACCGTGCATCACCCACCTTTCCAGAGAGCATCAGCCCTCCAGACTGGGGCAGGTCAGACCTCCACTTGGGCATTTTTCTCACTGGTTGCCAGCTGGGGGAAGCAGCACTTGTGAGCACATGCCTGTCTCCCCAGGTCCTGCTCAGAAACCCCATCTGTGCCTTTGGAGAGACTGCCCTGAGCACGCAGGCCCAGCAACCACCATCTATGGCCCCCGGGACCTAATCCCCTTCTACATAGGGTTCAGTGCATGTGAGTCTACACTGGGCTTGATTCCTGCCCAGTGTATCCCTGCCAGATATCCCATGCCCACCTCGTTAAGAGAATGAGGCCACACAAACACACCCAGGCCGTCATGGTGATGGAGTGGCTGGGGTCCCACTTGCCCAGCCTTCATTGCTGGTTCAGAGCCAGCTGTGACCACATTCCTACCCCAAGATGGGACTTTGGGGATATTGTCCATCAGGGTCACTGACCCCTTTTAAAGTTCCAGAAACAGAGGGCCCGCTGGTCCCCTAGAAGTTTGGCACATGGGATAAGCCAAGGCTTGCCTTCAGGAACAGGTTTTCCACCACATCGCTGCCCAAGGCCCAGGGCATCCCCAAGTCTGTGTGAAGCCTGCCTGCCATGTCCACAGCCCATGCCAACCCCTCCTGGAACCACTGGAATACTTGTTCCTGGGCACATGATAAGCCCAGACAGCTTCAGTCTTGCAGGACAACTATGCGCATCTGGCAGCAGTAGCCAGAGGGCCCATGGAAAGTTGGAGGTGAAGCCAGATGCTGTGAAAATACATTAGGCAAAACTGCATACTACGAAAGTGCTTTAAAATGCAGCAGCAGGAGAGGTGAAGACACAAACGAACAAGTGCGTAGTGACACATGGCTGTCAGAACACAGTAAAGAATCCACACTGCTTCCCCCCTTTACCTAGGAAAGGGGAGTTCTAGGCCACCTCCTCCTCGGCCGTGGCATCCTGATATTGCTGATATTCAGACACCAGGTCGTTCATGTTGCTCTCGGCCTCGGTGAATTCCATCTCATCCATGCCCTCGCCCGTGTACCAGTGGAGGAAGGCCTTGCGCCTGAACATTGCTGTAAACTGCTCTGAGACACGCCTGAAGAGTTCCTGGATGGCTGTGTTGTTCCCAATGAAGGTGGCTGTTCTTATCTTGAATGTTGAACATCTGTTCATCCACCTCCCTCATGGGCTTTGACCCCTGAAAATGGGGCCGCCGTGGCGGGGGTCGCAGGCCGCCATCATGTTCTCAAGCATCAAACATCTGCCGGGTGAGCTCAGCCACGGTCAAGGCCCGGTACTGCTGGCTGCCCCGGCTGGTCAGTGGGGCGAAGCCGGGCATGAAGAAATGCAGCCGGGGAAACGGGACCATGTTCACGGCCAGCTTCCGCAGGTCGGCATTCAGCTGGCCTGGGAAGCGCAGGCACATGGTGACCCCACTCATGGTCGCAGACACCAGGTGGTTCAGGTCACCACAGGTGGGTGTGGGCAGCTTTAGGGTCCTGGAACATATGTCATACAGCGCTTCGTTATGTCATACAGTGCTTCGTTATCTACGCAGAAGGTCTCATCCGCGTTTTCTATGAGCTGGTGGACTGAGAGGGTGGCTTTGTAGGGCTCCACCACGGTGTCCGACACCTTGGGCGAGGGCAGGATGCTGAATGTGTTTATGATCCTGTCTGGGTACTCCTCCCGGATCTTACTGAGCAGAAGGGTACCCATCCCAGACCCAGTCCCCCCACCCAGGGAGTGGGTCAGCTGGAAACCCTGCAGGCAGTCACAGTTCTCAGCCTCCTTTCTGACGACGTCCATCACTGACTCCATCAGCTCCGCGCCTTCTGTGTAGTGTCCCTTGGCCCAGTTGTTTCCAGCCCCACTCTGACCTGTAAGACAGTACAGCCAGTCACTCGATGGCCAGGTGTACGGTCATCAGTGGTCACCACCATAATGCAAAAAGGGCCAAGTGTCACGTGTGAGGTGAAAGCACCATTCGCCCTGCAGGTGGAGCAAATGAAACCCCCTCCCCCGGAGTTACAGGACAGCAGCTTCCCCTGTTAGGAATTAAGTCAGGAGTCAAACCTGAGATGGGCTAACAGACCTCACTGCAGGTGGAGCAAATGAAACCCCCTCCCCCAGAGTTACAGGACAGCAGCTTCCCCTTTAGGAATTAAGTCAGGAGTCAAACCTGAGAGGGGCTAACAGACCTTGCTGCAGGTAGCTCCTGCCCATTTTCAGGGAAGGCAGTAGCCACGGCCCCAACTCAGCTCCCTGCAGGGAGTTTACATCAGTAGCTCCTCACCTTGAGGAGACACCCGGGCCTTCCTCCCAAAGCCCATTTAGGAGAGATGGACTGAGCGACTCGACTGGGAGGACAGGAGGATGTTCAGGGGCCCTGGCTCCACAGTTCCCACAGGATGACCTTGGGCCACTCCTAGATTTTGAGCTGCCCTGGCCCCAGCCCTCTCCCGCAGCTCATCGAAGATGAAGTTGTCTGGCCTGAAGACCTGCCCGAAGGGCCCTGAGTGCACAGAGTCCATGGTGCCCGGCTCCAGATCCACGAGCGCAGAGCAGGGCACGTACCTGCCACCTGAGTGGGGCGGGAGCGCATGAGCGAGGGGAGGGCCGCGTTCCCAGGAGGGCGGTGGGGAAGGAGAGGATCTCACCGCTGGCCTCGTTGTAGTACACGTTGATGCGCTCCAGCTGCAGGTGGCTGTCCCCGTGGTAGGTGCCAGCGCAGTCCATGGCGTGTTCATCAGAGATCACCTCCCAGAACTGCCAGAGATGGGAGGGGCCAGACAGGCCAGGACTGAGTCATGAGAGCGCCCCAGCCCCTCTCCCACCCGCACCCTCATCCGCACCCCCATCCCTAGGCCGCCGTGTCCCTGGGGTCCACCCCGGCCGCCTCGCCAGCACCCAGTTCCACCGCGTCCCCGGCAGGGATCCCAAGGGCCGCAATGCAGGGACACCGCCCCCGCCACTGCCAACATCTTCCCCGGCCCCCGGCAGGCCCGGGCTGGGCCCTCAGAGCCCCGGCTGCCAACCTTGGCGCCGAGCTGGTTCCCGCACTGCCCGGTCTGCTTGAGCACGATTTCCCTCATGGCCAAGGCGGGATCAGGGCTGTAGGAGAAAGGCGAGAAAGAGGAGCAGACGCGCAGCGACCCAGCCCGCCCTCCGCCAACGCTTAAATAGCCCTGCGCTCACCTCCCCCAGCCTCGGATTGGGCTCCCAGAATAAGCAACAGCTTTGCTTCCACACAGGTGCACCCACCTGTGAATCCCTTGGCTTTGAACGTCTGTTGGAAAGCTCAGGTGTCCTTGCGTGGTCCTTTCCACGTTGGGGAAAGCTGCTCAGCTGGAGAACTTCCTCGCGCGTCTTTAGTAAGACTAAATCCCTAGCTGAGCTGAAACTGAATTTTCCTCCCATGTGGGAGGGGAAGACTCTTGTTTCCATATTCACAGAGTGCCTTTGCAAGTGTCCTAGATTGATGACATATTTTTGTAATGGATGCGTCCTTTCATCTAGAGATCTGTTGTTAGGAAAGGCCTTCCGTATGTTAACTCAACAGACTTAATTATACGTTTTACTTTGGAGCAGTTCAAACCCGCAGTAAGCTATAGGTGTTAGAGATAGTCAGGCCTCTGATTTAGCTAGAGTCTTCTTTAGAGTAGGATTAGCCCTTTCACCTTTCCAGAGGACTGCCGTCTCCAGCAGAGTGAAGGTAATATTGGATTCTTAAAGCTGAGGATAGGTGTTGGGATACGCCTGCTGTGAAAGATGGGCCATTGTCACTTTGCAGGCTGTTAGATTACCCAAACTGAGGAGTTATTTCTTCTGGTAAACATTTTTCAGATGGGGTGGGGAATGCCTCGATCTAACCAGTGAAGGTATCAGTAAACATTAGCAAATATTTGAATCTCCTGCAGAAAGGCATCGGGGTACATTAGAGTTGCCAGTTCTCACCTGGATAGGTTCCTCAACTTTGGACAGGTTTAACTGGAGAAGGAGAAAATTGCTGGCCATTTGGGTCATGTCAGGCACAGAGCTCACAGTGCTGAGTCACCTGTTTTAGTGTCTTGAAAAGATTTAGCCCTATAAACAAATGAGACATTAACAGAAACAATCCCTTCTAGGGTGAAAAGAATCGTGAAAGTGCTGAGTTATGTTCCTGTGATTGGTACTTGACATTAATAATTTATTACCATCATTCAGTCAGCCAGAGGGGCCCTGGAATGAAATGCAATCCCTGGCCCATTTTTGTTCTTCTTCAGGGTATTCCGGCCCAGTTCTATGTATGCTGACCAGCACGCCCATAAGCTTCACTGGCCCTTTCAGTGCAGGGGCCTTGGCTGCAGCATCTACAAGGGCATTTCCTTTTACATGGTCAGTCTCTCTTTTGATGTCCACTGCAATTAATTATAGTCACTTTCTGGCAGCAAAGCAGCATTCTAACAAACTCAAAATCTGAATGATGTTGTATGGAAAAGCCCTTGGGGGTCAGGAGTCCCTACCCATTCCAAATTGCAGCATAAGCATGAAGCAAAAAAAAAATCATACTTGGAATCAGTGTAAATGTTAATTTTTAAATCCTTTCCAACTGCAGGGGCCTAGTAAGTTCAATTAACTCAGCTTTTTGAGCTGAGGTCGAGGCCAGCAAGGCTTGTGCCTTGATTCTCTTGTGCTGACTAATAGTAGCATATCTAGCCCTCTGTTTTCCTGATGCATAAAACAACTTGCATCTGTTAACCACTCTGCCTTGGGATGGTCAAGTCTGGCCTGCTAGAATACATTTGTTTCATAACCTGTGACATGCTTTGGCTGTGTCCCCAGTCAAGTCTTATCTTGAATTGTAGCTCCCATAATTCCCATATATCATGGGAGGGACCCAGTGGGAGGTAATCGAATCAGGGGATGGGTCTTTCCCATGCTGTTCTCGTGACAGAGAATAAGCCTCATGAGATCTGATGGTTTATTTATTTATTTATTTTTGAGACAGTCTTGCTCTGTTGCTCAGGCTGGAGTGCATTGTCATGATCTCGGCTCACTGCAACCTCTGACTCCTGGGTTCAAGTGATTCTCCTTTCTCAGCTTCCTGAGTAGCTGGGATTACAGGTGCCCACCACCATGCCTGTTTAATTTTTGTACTTTTAGTATAGACGGGGTTTCACCATGTTGGCCAGGCTGGCCTCCATCTCCTCACCTCAGGTCATGCACTGCCTTGGTCTCCCAAAGTGCTGGGATTAGAGCTGATGGTTTTATAAAGGGGAGTTTCCCTACACAAGCTCTTTTGACTGCTGCCATGTAAGAGATGTGACTTTGTTCCTCACTTGCCTTCTGCCAAGAGTGTGAGGCCTCCCCGACCATGTAGAACTGTGAGTCAATTAAACCTCTTTTCTTTATAAGTTACCCAGCCTCAGATATGTCTTTATTAGCAGCATGAGAACAGACTAATACAATCTGTATGCCAGAAAGGCTAGGAGCACCTTCGGACTCTGGGAGATAAGTAGCTGGGTTTGTGGTTTGGCAGGCTTTAAGGGTTATGTCTGGAGTGTCTAGCAATAAGGCCTGACACTTTCATAAATGTTCTCCTATTAACCACTTGTGCCCTTTAGTTTCTAAGACCTTCTTCCCTTGGTGTGGGGTCAAAAACCTGTAGGTGCTGTTCTAATGTTAGTTTATTAGCTTTGCCTACTAGAAAAGTGGTAGCAGCAATAGCTCTAAGACATCAAGGCCATCCTGAGGCCACCTGGACTATCTGCTTAGAAAATTAGGCTACTGGCCTTGGAATGTCCCCCAGTGTTGGGACAAGATTACCCAAGGCCTATGACTTGCTTTTTGGTCACATAAAGAAAAAATGGTTCATCCAACCTGGGGACTCCCACGGCTGCAGCAGAGCCCAATTTCTCCTTGAGAGTATTGAAGGTTTGCTTGCAGTTCTACTTACATTCTAGGAGCCCTAAATCTTTCCCTTCAGTGTATCATATAACGGCTTGGCTACATATCCAAATCTGGGCACCCATAAGCAGCAGTACCCAGCCATCTCCTAAAAAAGCCCACAGTCATTCATCGGACTAGGACCCTTAGATGACTAAAATAACTTTTTTATCTTCTAGGGATGTTGATCAGTTCCAGAGGTTAAGATAGATTCCAAATATTTAAGTCTTTGAGTCAAAATCTGAGCCCTGTATGGTGATACCATATATCTGCAAGTTCCCAGGAAATTTACCAACTTAACAGTATTATTATTTGAGTCTTCTTTAGTTGGGCTAGCAATGAGCAAGTCACCTACATACTGAATAATTGTGTCCCTTTCCAATTGTAGATTTCTTAAGTCCTTAGCTAGAGCATTTTCAAATAAGTGGGGGCTATCCCAGAACCCTTCAGGGATGACTGTCCAGGTTAGTTTTGAGGCTGAATCCATATCTGGATCAGTCCATTCAAAGGCAAACATATTATGAATCTGGATGCATTGAGATGCAGAAAAATGCATCTTTCAGATTTAAGAATGTAAACCAGCTTGCATCCACTGTGACTTGGTAAGTTTTGGGGACAATGAGGTGTTTGGAGACAACTGCATTTCTTAATGCTCTAAGGGTTCTGACAAATCTGTACTTGCCATTAGGCTTTTTATCTGGTAATATGCGAGTATTGTAAGGAGACTCTCATGGCCTTCATAACTCATATGGCAAGAATTTGGCAATAAGGGGTTGAATTTCCCCTCATGCTTCTTGCCTTAAAATGTATTGTCACTTCTGAGGGCAGGAGAACTAGGCTGAAGTTGGATTTGAATGGGGGAGGTGTTTAGTGCATTTCCCAGAGCCTGTGTGGCCCAAACCTCAAAATTTACTTGAGACAATACCTCAGGTGGTAAATGTGACAGCTCATTCTTAACTTCTTTTTTTTCCCCGAGGTGTCAGGAACAAAAGTAAGCCTTGCTATGCTTTATGATCTGTGAAGGTGACCATGACTTGGTCTCCTGAGTCAATAAACCTCTCCCTAGTAAGAGGTCAGGCATTCAGACAGTACTAAAAAAGGTAGGTGAGAAGCCCAGAGGCCCTGGAGGACAACTTAGAAGATACCAAAAGCAGTTATTTTGGTCTTGTCCATCATGAGAAGACAGGAGCCCATTGTACTGAATCAGG
The DNA here is from genome assembly GCF_028885625.2 of Pongo pygmaeus. Taxonomy (NCBI): domain Eukaryota; kingdom Metazoa; phylum Chordata; class Mammalia; order Primates; family Hominidae; genus Pongo; species Pongo pygmaeus. The sequence goes on from NC_072376.2 coordinate 203,461,259, forward strand.
ACAGAGTCATCTGCTCCCACCCCCAATAAGAAGTTAATACTCCTACCTGCCACTTCAAGAGTCACCTGAGGCTCCTCCATCTCTCGATAGCTAATAGTCCAATAGGAGTGGCAGGAAGTATCAGGCCCTCCCACTTGTGAGTCTGCTGGGCTCTGAGGATGGCTCCCTTGGAAGCACGGTGCATTTCCTTCGGCAGTGGCCGACCTTCTTACAGAAGGCACATTGATTTATATCCATGGCACAGTGGCCCAGAGGCACAGACTGGGACTTTCACCTTCTCACTTCCTCTGTGAGGGCCAGGGTTAAGGGGCTGCCTCTGAAGTGGTGGAGAGCACAAGGCTGCAGCTAGAAGCTGGGCCTCTTGACAGATTTGGTTTATTTTATGTTTTCTCTGCCCTATTCCTGTGATGGAAAACTGCAAAATCCAAATCTAAAATCTGATCCATGGGAGTCTGGAAGCCAAAGGCTGCTTTTGGCAGCTTCCTGCAGATATCAGAAGCAGGCTGGTCTATAAAGTAAACTCCTAGCAAAGCCTGTCCCTTCTTGGAGTAAGGGTCAGCGTTAGTGTATTTTCTCAAGGTCTAAATTATCCACCCTTGTAATAAGGCTAGGTTTTCATCTTTTCCGAGTAATTTTCCAGACTTTATAAAAATTACAAAGCTTTAGCACACTTTTTTTTATTCCTTCAAGGAGTCAAATGATCATAATTTTTTCTCTATATATCCCACTTTCTTCCTATTTCATTTGTCTTTTCTGGATTCTAGTTCTCTTTTGGGTCCTAGTCAGGCACTGCTGTGCCTCCTACTTGATAGGTGTCATGTCCCTGGTTGCAGGCTGCCACCCTATTAGCATGTGCTCTACCACTCCCATCACACACTGCTTTTCTTTTTTCTTTTTTTTATTATACTTTAAGTTTTAGGGTATATGTGCACCACGTGCAGGTTTGTTACATATGTATACATGTGACATGTTGGTGTGCTACACCCATTAACTCGTCATTTAGCATTAGGTATATCTCCTAATGCTATCCCTTCCCCCTCCCCCCACCCCACAACAGGCCCCAGTGCATGATGTTCCCCTTCCTGTGTCCATGTGTTCTCATTGTTCAATTCTCACCTGTGAGTGAGAACATGCGGTGTTTGGTTTTTTGTCCTTGTGGTAGTTTGCTGAGAATGATGCTTTCCAGCTTCATCCATGTCCCTACAAATGACATGAACTCATCATTTTTTATGGCTGCATAGTATTCCATGGTGTATATGTGTCATATTTTCTTAATCCAGTCTATCATTGATAGGCACTTGGGTTGGTTTGAAGTCTTCGCTATTGTGAATAGTGCCACAATAAACATACCTGTGGATGTGTCTTTATAGCAGCGCAATTTATAATCCTTTGGGAATATACCCAGTAATGGGATAGCTGGGTCAAATGGTATTTCTAGATCTAGATCCCTGAGGAATCACCACACTGACTTCCACAATGGTTGAACTAGTTTACAGTCCCACCAACAGTGTAAAAGTGTTCCTATTTCTCCACATCCTCTCCAGCACTTGTTGTTTCCTGACTTTTTAATGATCACCATTCTAACTGGTGTGAGATGGTATCTCACTGTGGTTTTGATTTGCATTTCTCTGATGGCCAGTGATGATGCACATTTTTTCATGTGCCTGTTGGCTGCATAAATGTCTTCTTTTGAGAAGTGTCTGTTCATATCCTTCACCCACTTTTTGATGGGTTCGTTTGTTTTTTTCTGGCAAATTTGTTTGAGTTCATTGTAGATTCTGGATATTAGCCCTTTGTCAGATGAGTAGATTGCAAAAATTTTCTCCCATTCTGTAGGTTGCCTGTTCACTCTGATGGTAGTTTCTTTTGCTGTGCAGAAGCTCTTTAGTTTAATTAGATCCCATTTGTCAATTTTGGCTTTTGTTGCCATTGCTTTTGGTGTTTTAGACATGAAGTCCTTGCCCATGCCTATGTCCTGAATGGTATTGCCTAGGTTTTCTTCTAGGGTTTTTATGGTTTTAAGTCTAACATTTAAGTCTTTAATCCATCTTGAATTAATTTTTGTATAAGGTGTAAGGAAGGGATCCAGTTTCAGCTTTCTACATATGTCTGGCCAGTTTTCCTAGCACCATTTATTAAATAGGGAATCTTTTCCCCATTTCTTGTTTTTTGTTGGGTTTGTCAAAGATCAGATAGTTGTAGATATGTGGCATTATTTCTGAGGGCTCTGTTCTGTTCCATTGGTCTATACCTCTGTTTTGGTATCAGTACCATGCTGTTTTGGTTACTGTAGCCTCATCAGTTTGAAGTCAGGTAGCATGATGCCTCCAGCTTTGTTCTTTTGGCTTAGGATTGACTTGGCAATGTGGGCTCTTTTTTATTTCCATATGAACTTTAAAGTAGTTTTTTCCAATTCTGTGAAGAAAGTCATCAGTAGCTGGATGGAGATGGCATTGAATCTATAAATTACCTTGGGCAGTATGGCCATTTTCACAATATTGATTCTTCCTACCCATGAGCATGGAATGTTCTTCCATTTGTTTGTATCCTCTTTTATTTCATTGAGCAGTTGTTTGTAGTTCTCCTTGAAGAGATTCTTCACATCCCTTGTAAGTTGGATTCCTAGGTATTTTATCAACCAAAAAAAGTCCATGACCAGATGGATTCACAGCCGAATTCTACCAGAGGTACAAGGAGGAGCTGGTACTATTCCTTCTGAAACTATTCCAATCAATAGAAAAAGAGGGAATCCTCCCTAACTCATTTTATGAGGCCAGCATCATCCTGATACCAAAGCCTGGCAGAGACACAACAAAAAATGAGAATTTTAGACCAATATCCCTGACGAACATCGATGCAAAAATCCTCAATAAAATACTGGCAAACTGAATCCAGCAGCACATCAAAAAGCTTATCCACCATGATCTAGTGGGCTTCATCCCTGGGATGCAAGGCTGGCTCAACATATGCAAATCAATAAATGTAATCCAGCATATAAACAGAACCAAAGACAAAAACCACATGATTATCTCAATAGATGCAGAAAAGGCCTTTGACAAAATTCAACAATGGTTAATGCTAAAAACTCTCAATAAATTAGGTATTGACATATCTCAAAATAATAAGAGCTATCTATGACAAACCCACAGCCAATATCATACTGAATGGGCAAAAACTGGAAGCATTCCCTTTGAAAACTGGCACAAGACAGGGATGCCTTCTCTCACCACTCCTATTCAACATAGTGTTGGAAGCTCTGACCAGGGCAATCATGCAGGAGAAGGAAATAAACAGTATTCAATTAGGGAAAGAGGAAGTCAAATTGTCCCTGTTTGCAGATGACATGATTGTGTATCTAGAAAACCCCATCGTCTCAGCCCAAAATCTCCTTAAGCTGATAAGCAACTTAAGCAAAGTCTCAGGATACAAAATCAATGTGCAAATATCACAAGCATTCTTTATTATTATTATTATTATTATTATTATTATACTTTAGGTTTTATGGTACATGTGCGCAATGTGCAGGTAAGTTACATATGTATACATGTGCCATGCTGGTGCACTGCACCCACTAACTCGTCATCTAGCATTAGGTATATCTCCTAATGCTATCCCTCCCCCCTCCCCCCACCCCACAACAGTCCCCGAAGTGTGATGATCCCCTTCCTGTGTCCATGTGTTCTCATTGTTCAATTCCCACCTATGAGTGAGAATATGCGATGTTTGGTTTTTTGTTCTTGCGATAGTTTACTGAGAATGATGATTTCCAATTTCATCCATGTCCCTACAAAGGACCATCCCATTACTGGGTATATACCCAAAGGACTATAAATCATGCTGCTATAAAGACACATGCACACGTATGTTTATTGCGGCATTATTCACAATAGCAAAGACTTGGAACCAACCCAAATATCCAACAATGACAGACTGGATTAAGAAAATGTGGCATATATACACCATGGAATACTATGCAGCCACAAGCATTCTTATACACCAATAACAGACAAACAGAGAACCAAATCATGAGTGAACTCCCATTCACAATTGCTTCAAAGAGAATAACACACTGCTTTTCTACCATGCAGCAGGTAAACATAAATATATGTAAATCTTGTCTGGTCAGATCACACATCAAGATTAGCCTCTTAAATTTGTCTATGTATTTTCCAGGCACCTCTGAAAACTGTTTTAGTTTTTCCTTGCATATGGCTAATTCAGACATAGAAAAGCGTACGTATATCTATATAATGTCCCTATTATCATTTATCATTTCCCAGAGAGGGCAAACATTCAACTTTGCCAGCTGATAAGAGGCCCCACTGCATGTTGTTCTGGTGAAGCTCGGGTGTTCAAACAGTGGGGTATGTATGTAAGACAGGACTCGAAGGGCAGGGAGAAGATGATGACTGGACACTAGATAACCCTGGAAAACTAGAAGAAATTAATAACATGTTGCATACCTCACCAGAACTGGAAGGAGTCTGACTGTGTTCTTATGGGGTTGTTGGAGTGGCAGGGGGAGTTCAGCCCCAGCTAAGAAAAGCCTAATATTAAGAGGCACTTGCATTAAAAGGGTAATCAATTATGTGCCATCCCTATTTTGTCTTTTCCTCCATCAAACATATAGAAGCCCATTTTAATTTTTATCCTGACCAAGCGTCAGAGAAGCCTACATGTAAAGTATTCCCTCCCACTTAGTTTCTCTTCTATAAAACAAATTAAGCTGCAAAAAAAGGAGTTAGACTGAACAGGGGAAATGGGAAGGCTGTAACTTGTATATTGTAATGTATTAGTCCATTTTCACACTGCTATGACAAAACTGACAAAACTCTTTCAGGAAAAAATTTGCATGCTGGGTTTAGAAAGTAGGGTCCAGCTGCCCTATACCAGCTCATCAAAGATGACCTTATGGTGAAGAAATGAGAGAAAACTGTCAATAAAAAGTCTCATGTTCTCCATCTTGAGGCTAATTGTTTGCAGAGTGTTGTCATAAAAGAGGCTGTCACTAAACAGGCATATCTGATCTTATCATGTAGGGCTGTTAAATACCACATTTCGATTTCTAGTCATAATGATGGAGAGGTTATTGCTGATTTTTTTCTGATAATTAAGGTACAAAAATACTAGGTTCCAAGACATCTCTTTTTTTCAGTGTCACTTGGACCAGTGACAAATTAAGTAAGCAATCAGCTAGAAGTCAGATGATCACTGAGGAAAGGAAAAGCTAAACTGTTTGGGGCCTCTTTCCTGGGGCAGCCTCCAGGCTACTACAAAACAGAGGAGGTGAGCAGAAAGGTGACAAGATGCAGAGCACTCAGGTGAGGGACAGAGAGCACAAGGTGCACAGTCCAAAAAGAGAAAGTGGTAAACATCTTTTTTAGCCAAATCCATTCTTCTCAATATTCCCAAGGGCCTCTAACCCTGTGGGCTTGGCCTCTAATCTGAGTATGACTCCCCCGGGCCTCTAACTTTGGGCTGAGTCTCTCACCCTAACATTATGCCCTAGGGCCTCTCACTTAAGTAGTAGTTGATAATCATTCTTGCCCACCAGAATGGCTTCACAACTCTAAAAGACAGCCCACTTGCCAGGTGTTAGCTGATTGATTCTGTGTGGATTGTTTTCCTTGGAGTGTGGGTCTTGTCTTGGTGTCCCTTCATGGTGTTGCTGAAAGATGTTGCTGGAAAAGAGGGTCCTGATACAGACCACAAAGTAGGATTCTTAGACCTTGTGCAGGAAAAAATTTCAGGTGAGTCAGAGAGCACAGTGAAAGAAGCAAGTTTACCAGAAATGACTCCATTAGAGTTGGACATCCTCAGAAAACAAGAGCAGGAATGCATTGTCTTTTGTTAGTGTCTCTACTTATAAGTAACCATAAAGAGAAAGAGTTATAATTAAACTTGGAAGGTGCAGATGTACTCACTAAAGTTGGGGCTATTGGTTTTAACAATGATCATTAACCTGTTGACCTAAGCTAGCTCATTAATATTATCCTTACAAAAAAAATGCTGCACTCCTAGGACATTTATACATTTTTCAGGCTTAGTGGAAGACGTCTTGTATGACCGCAAATATTCTGCAATTGTAATTTGTGGCCAGCTAAAAAATGTGGCTATTTTCAGACCATGAGTATTAATCTTCTAGATGCCTTGTGAGTACCTAGCTACTCATATTAAGATAGAGTATTCTAGTCATGTTTATTAAACTAGAAGCTTGGTAACCATGAGCTCCTCTAACACAACAAGTCTACTCCTCAAGGAGAAAATGTATTTCTCAGGAATTCTGTGCATTTTTTTTGATGGAATTTGGTGTGTTTACCAAAATGGCAGAGAAGAGTGAAATTAGTCCTCAAAGATTTCTCAAGATTGGATATAAAGTAAACAAAATGATTATAGGTAATATGCAAGTTGATGCAGTTGATATTCCAAAGAAATTTTGTTTGAAACACAATGAGATTTTTATTTTTACTTATTTATTATTATTATTATTTTGAGACAGAGTCTTCTCTGTTGCCCAGGCTGGAGTGTAGTGCACCATCTTGGCTCACTGAAACCTCTGCCTCCCAGGTTCAAGCAATTCTCCTGCCTCAGCTTCCCAAGTAGCTGCGATTACAGGCATGCATCAACACACCCAGCTAATTTTTGTATCTTTAGTATAGATAGGGTTTCACTCTGTTGGCTGGGCTGGTCTCAAACCCCTGACAACAAGTGATCTGCCCACCTTGGCCTCCCAAATTGCTGGGATTACAGGCATGAGCCACTGCTCCCAGCCACAGTGAGATTTTTAAATAATTCTAACTGATTTCCTGCTGTTGAGCAGGGAGCTGAGTAAATTCAACAGATCGTGGGCCTAAAGTAGGAGAAGACTGAGGACAAACTCTAGAACACATGTGATTAAATTAATTACAATCGAAACCAAATCAAATTTAATAAGGCTGTACCTTTAATTTCAAGACGTTTCCCCTCACTTTGAAATGTGGTGTTATTCAGTGGAAAAGAACAGGGTTCCCTGCAGGGATTGATTGACTGAAAGATATAGCTCAGGATTAAAAATCCTTTTTTCCACTTATAAACTAAAAATAAATTTTGTCATAAAAGAGGCTGTCACTAAACAGGCATATCTGATCTTATCATGTAGGGTTGTTAAATACCACATTTCAACTTCTAGTCATAATGATGGAGAGGTTATTGCTATAAACTAAACTAAAAATAAATAAACTAAAAATAAATTTCTGAGCCCCTATTGACTAAATGGACCCCTCTTCTTGGATAAGGACATTCCAAAGTTAACCTGAGAAGCTAGTTCAAGCCATGGGTCACACATGCCTCATTATACTCTCCTCCCTTTGGTTTTAATTTTAATTTCAATTTTTAATTTATTTTTATGGGTACATAGTTGGTGTATATATTTATGGGGGTACATGGCATACTTTGATACAGGCATGCAATGAGTAATGCATAATAAAAAATGGGGTGTCCATCCCCTCAAGCATTTATAGCTTGTGTTATAAACAATCTAATTATACTCTTTTAGTTTTTTAAAATGTATAGTTAAATTATTTTTTACTATAATCACCTTGTTGTGCTATCAAATACTGTCTTATTCATTCTTTCTAACAATTTTTTGTGCCCATTTCGCATCCCCACTAACCGCCTGTTCCCTCACTGCCCTTCCCAGCCTCTGGTAACCATCCTTATACTCTCCATCTCTATGACACCAATTGTTTCAAATTTTAGCACACACAAATAAGTGAGAACATGTGACATTTGTCTTTCTGTGCCTGACTTATTTCACTTAACATAAAGACTTTCAGTTCCATTTATGTTATTGCAAATGGCAGCCTCTCATTCTTTCTTATAGCTGAATAGTACTCCATTGGGTATATGTACCACATTTTCTCCATCCAGTCAGCTGTTGAGGGACATTTAAGTTCCTTCCAAATCTTGGCTATTATAAACCCTGCTGTAGCAAATATGAGAGTGCCAATATGTCTTTGATTTACCAATTTTATTTCTTTTAGGCATATACTGAGCAGTGGGATTGCTGGATCATATAGTAGCTCTATTTTTAATTATATCAGGAACATCCAAACTGTCCTTAAATGTGCTCCCAACAGCAGTGTACAAGGATTCCCTTCACTCCACATACTTACCAGCATTGGTTTTTTACTGACTTCTGCATAAAAGCCACCTTAACTGGGGTGAAATGATATCTCATTTTGGGTTTGATTTGCATTTCTATGATGATCAGTAATGTGTAGCACCTTTTCATTTGCCTGTTTGACATTTGTATGTCTTCTTTTCATAAATGTCTATTTACATTTTTTGTCCACCCTTTAATTGGATTATTATATTTTTATAGAATTTTTTGAACTCAATATATTGTAGTGTATTATTCTGTTTCAGCACTGGTATAAAAAAATACTCAAGACTGGGTTATCTATTTATTTAGTGAGATGAAGTCTTGATCTGTTGCCCAGGCTGAAGTGCAGTGGTGCAGTCTCGGCTTACTGCAACCTCTGCCTCCTGGTTCAAGCAACTCTCTGCCTCAGCCTCCTGAGTAGCTGGGATTACAGGCACCTGCCACCATGCCTGGCTAATTTTTGTATTTTTAGTAGAGACGGGGTTTCACCGTCTTGACCAGGCTGGTCTTGAACTCCTGACCTCGTGATCTACCTGCCTCGGCCTCCCAAAATGGTGAGATTACAGGCATGAACCACCGCACCTGGCAAGACTGGGTAATTTATAAAGGAAATGGGTTTAATTGACTCACAGTTCCACATGGCTTGGAAGGCCTCAGGAAACTTACACTCATGGCAGATGGGGAAGCAGGCAGCTCTTACATGACAGCAGGCGAGACAGCATGTATGTGAAGCAAAGGGGGAAGAGTCCCTTATAAAACCATCAGATCTCATGAGAACTCACTCATTATCAGAAGAACAGCATGGGGGAAACCACCCCCATGATCCAATCACCTTCTACCAGGCCTCTCCCTCAAAACCTGGGGATTACAATTCAATATGAGATTTGGATGGGGACACAAACCCTAACCATATCATGCAGCTATTAATTGCTTTTCAGATGGATAATTTACAAATATTTTCTCCAATTCTGTGGATTTTCTCTTCACTTTGTTTATTGTTTCCTTCACTTTAAAATGGCTTTCTGACTTGCTGTAATCCCATTTGCCTGTGTTTGTTTTGGTTGTCTGTGCCTATGGGGCATTATTTAAGAAATTTTTGCCCAAACCAATGCCCTAAAGAGTTTCCCCAATGTTTTATTGTAAAAGTGTGATACTTTGAGGCATTAGGTTTAAGTCTTTAATTCATTTTAATTTGATTTTTGTATGTGTCAAGAAATAGGGTTCTAGTTTTATTCTTCTGCCTATGGCTTGCCAGTTTTCCCAGCCCTATTTATTACAAAAACTGTCTTATTTTTTATTGTATGTTCTTGGCACTTTTGTTGAAAATAAGTTTAGTTTAGCTGTATGAGTTTGTTTCTAAGGTCTCTATTTCGTTCCATTTGTCTTTATGTCTGTTTTTATGCTACTGTCATGCTGTTTTAATTACTATAACTTAGTAGTATAATTTAAAACCAGGTAATGGAATTCCTCCAGTTTTTTTTATATACTCAGCATAGCTTTGACTATTGTGGTGTTTTGTGACAGTTCCATATAAATTTCAGAATTTTTTTTCTATTTCTGTGAGGAATGTCTTTTTTTTTTTTTAGATGGCATCTCACTGTGTCACCTAGGTTGGAGTGCAGTGATGCGATCTCAGCTCACTGCAACCTCTGCCTCCTGGGTTCAAGCAATTATCTGCCTCAGCCTCCTGAGTAGCTGGGAAGGCACCTGCCACCACGCCCGGCTAATTTTTTTGTATTTTTAGTAGAGATGGGGTTTCACCAAGTTGGCCAGGCTGGTCTTGAACTCCTGACCTCGTGATCCACCAACCTTGGCCTCCCAAAGTGCTGGGATTACAGGCATGAGCCACTGCCCCTGGCCTGTTACTTTGATAGAGATGGCATGAAATGTATAGATTGCTTTGGATTGTACGGACATTTTAGAAAAATACTGATTCTTCCAATCTGTGAACATAAAAATATCTTTCCAATTTTTGGGTCCTCTTTCATTTCTTTTATCAGTGTTTTACAGTTTTAATTGTTGAGAACTTTTATTTCTTTGGTAAATTCCCACACATTCTGTTTTATTTGTGGCTACTGCAAATAGTATTATATTTTTGAATTCTTTTTCAGTTTGTTGACTGTTGGCATATAGAAATCCTACTGATTTGTATATGTTGATTGTGTATTCTGCAAATTTACTCAAGTTATTACTTCGAATAGTTTTTTGGTGGATGTATTAGGCTATTATCACATTGCTATAAAAAATAATCAGTGACTGGTTAATTTATAAAGAAAATTGATTTAATTTGTTCATGGTTCTACAGGCTGTACAGAAAGCATAGCACTGGCTTCTGCTTCTGGGGAAGCCTCTGGCAACTGACAAGGTGAAAAATAAATCCGGTGCTTGCACATCACATGGTAAGTGCTAGGGCAGAGGGTAAGTGCTACACACTTGTAGATAACCAGCTCTCATGAAAACTTACTATTGTGGGAATGGCACCAAACGAAATGATGCCAAACTGTTCATGGAAATCCTGCCCTCTTGATTCAATCACCTCCCCACTAGGCTCACTTCCAACATTGAGGATTACATTTCAATATAAGATTTTGGTGGGAACACACACCCAAACTGTATCATTTTGCCCCTGGCCTTTCCAAATCTCATATCCTTCTCATATTTCAAAATATAATCATGACTTCCCAATAATTCCCAAAGTCTTAACTCATTTCAGCCTTAACTTAAAAGTCAAAAGTCTCATCTAAGACAAAGCTAGTTTATTCCTCCTATAAGCCTGTAAAATAAAAAAAAAAAGTTAGGCACTTTCAAGATAAAAATGGGGCAGAGGCATTGGGTAAATACTCCCATTCTAAAAGGAAGAAATCAGCCAAAAGAAAGGGGCCACAGGACCCACAAAAGTCTGAAACCCAGAAGAGAAGTTATTGAATTGTAAGGCTCCAAAATAATTATTTTTGACTCGGTGTCCCATTTCCAGGGCACACTAATGCCTTGGGAAGGTTCAACCTTGTGACTTTGCATGGTTCAGCCCCCATAGCTGCTCTCATGGGCTGGCATTGTGTGCCTCTGGCTGGTATTGTGTGTCTCTGGCTTTTCAAGGTGCAAGGTGCAAGCTGTAGCTAGATCTACCATTCTGGGGTCTGGAGGACAGTGATCCTCTCCTCACAGATCTACTAGGCCATGCCACAGTGGGGAGCCTGCATGAAGACTGTCACCCCACATTTATTTTCTCCATTGTTTTAGTAGAGGTTCTCCATGAGGGCTCCACCCCTGCAGCATGATTCTGCCTGCACACCCTGGCTTGTTCACACATCCTTTGAAACAAAGGTGGAGGCTCCCAAGTCTCAACTCTTGCATTTTGTACACCCACAGGCCTAACACCACATGGAAGCTACCAAGACTTATGGCTTGCACCCTCTGAAGCAGTGACTGGAGTTGTAACTGGGTCAATTTGACCTACACCTGGAGCTGAAGCAGTGGCCAGGATGCAGGGAGCCATGTTCCAAAGCTACCCAAGGCAGCAGGTCTTGGGCCTGATCCCAGGAACTATTCACTTCTTTTAGGCCTCAAGGCCTCTGATGGGGGGGCTGCCTTTTAGATTTCTAAAATGCCTTCAATTCCTCTTCCCCATTGTCTTGGCTATCAACACTTGCTTTTTTTTAGATTATACAAATATCTCTAACAAGTCGTTGCTCCATAGCCTGCTTGAGTTCCTGTCTTATAAAATCTTTTTATTTTTTAGCCACATGACTAGGCTGCAAACTTTTCAAGCTTTTACACTATGCTTCCCTTGTAAGTTACAACTTATATATATTTTTTTGCTAGATCATGTGAGCATAGGTTGTTAGAAGCAGCCAGGCAACATCTCAAATGCTTTGCCGCTTAGACATTTTTCCAACAGAAACCCTAAATCATCAATTTCCAAATCAAAGTTTTATATATCCCTAGGGCATGAAAGAAATTCAGCCAACTACTTTGCTAAGACAACATGCATGACCTTTGTTTAGGTCCTAATTAAGTTTCTAATTTTATCTGAGACCTCCTTAGCCTGGCCTTCACTGTCCAGATCACTATCAGCATTTTGGTCACAGCCATTCAACCAGTCTCTGAGAAAATCTCAACTTTCCCTCATTTTTCTGTCTTCCTCTGAATCCTACAAACTCTTCCAACCTCTGCCTGTTTACCCAATTACAAAGCTAATTTCACATTTTCAGGTATTCTTATAAGAATTTTTCACTCCTTGGTGCCAATTTTCTGTATTAAGCTATTTTTGCATCACTATAAGAGTGGGACTGGATAATTTATTTTTAAAAAAGGAGGTTTAAGTGGCTCATGGTTCTACAGGCTGTAGAGAAGACACAGCACTGGCATATGCTTCTGGGGAGGCCTCTGGAATTTTCCAGTCACAGCAGAAGTTGAAGCAGAATCTTGCACATCAAAGGGCAAAAAGCCGGAGCAAAAAACAGAGGGGCGAGTTGTTACACACTTTTAAATAACCAGATCTTATAGGAACTCACTCACTGTTATGAGGATAGTACCAAATGGGATGGTGCTAAGCCATTTCTGAGTAATCCACCCCGATGGTTAAATCACCTTTCACCAGGCCCACCTCCAACATTGAGAATTACATTTAAATATGAGATTTGGGAGGGGACATACATTCAAACCCTATCAGAGGAGTCTTTATGTTTTTTCAAATATAAGATTATGTCATTGGCAAAAAAAGATAATTTGACTTCTTTTCCAATGGGGATGCCTTTTATTGCTTTCTCTTGTCCAATTGTTCCAGATAGGACTTTCAGAATTATGTTGAATAACAGTGGTAAAAGTAGACATTCTTGTCATCTTCCAGATTTTAGAGGAAAGGCTTTTAGTTTTTCCCCACTTAGCGTGATACTAGCTGTGGGTCTGTCATATATGACTTTTATTATGTTGAGGTATGTTCATTCCATACCCAGTTTTCAAAGAGCTTTTTATAATTAATGAATATTAAATTTTATCAAATAATTTTTTAGCATAATTGAAATGATTATATGGATTTTGTCCTTTTATTTATTTATTTTTTGAGGTGAAGTCTCCCTCTGTCACACAGGCTGGAGTGCAATGGCGTGATCTCAGCTTACTGCAACCTCTGCCTCCCAGGTTCAAGTGATTCTCCTTCTTCAGCCTCCCGAGTAGCTGGGATTACAGGAGCCCACCACCGTGCCTGGTTAATTTTTGTATTTTTAGTAGAGATGGGGTTTTGCCATGTTGACCAGACTGATTTCAAACTCCTGAACTCAGGTGATCTGCCCACCTCGGCTTCCCAAAGTGCTGGGATTACAGGCGTGAGCCACTCTGCCTGACCCCTTCATTCTGTTTCTGTGATGTATCACATTGATTGATTTGAATGTTGAACCATCCTTGCATCCCTGGGATAAATCCCACTTGGTCATTATGAATTACCCATTTATGTCTTGTTTAATTGAGTTTGCTAGGTGTTTTGCAAATTTTTGCACCAGTATTCTCAGATATGGGCCTGTAGTTTGCTTTTTTAATGTGTCTTTGTCTGGCTTTGATATCAGAGTAATACTAGCCTCAAAGAATGAGTTTGGAAATGTTCTTTCCTTCTCTATTTTTCAGTCTGGTCCTACTGACTTTTTTATTAAGGCTTTAATTTTGTTAATTGTTATTGGTCTGTTCAGGTTTTAGATTTTTTCCTACTTCAATCTTGGTAAGCTGTGTGTGTCTAAGAATTAATTTCCTCTAGATTTTCTAATTTGTTGGCATACAATTGCTGATAGTAGCCACTAATGATCTTTTGATTTTCTGAAGCATTAGTTGTAATGTCTCCTTTTCACCTCTGATTTTACTAATTTGTATCTTCTCTGTTTTTTAGTTAGCCTGTCTAAATATTTGTCAATTGTTTTACTTTTCAAAAAATCAACTTTTTGTTTCATTAATCTTTTGCATTTTCTTCATTTTATCTTTATTTACTTCCACTGTAATCTTTATTATTTTCTTCTAATTTTGGGTTTGGTTTGGCCTTTTTATTCTAGTTAATTAAGATGTATTATTAGGTTATTTATTTGAAGCTTTTCTGTTTTTTATGTAGGCACTTACAGTTACAAATTTTCCTTTTATAATAGTACCTCTTTTACTATATTCATAGGTTTTGCTATGCTATGTTTCCATTACCATTTGTTTCAAGAAATTTTTCTCTTTTCTTCTTAACTTTCTTATTGACCTACTAATCATTCAGGAGCCTATTGTTTAATGTCCGTGTGTGTATAGTTTCTGAAATTCTTTTTTTAATTGATTTCTAGTTTTATTCCCTGTAGTCAGAGAAAATGCTTGATATTACTTCAATTTTTTGGAATGTTTTTAGACTTGTTACTTAACATATGGTCTATCCTTGAGAATAACCCATGCACTGAGGAGAAGAATGTTTATTCTGCAGCTGTCGCGTGAAATTTTCTGTAAATATCTATTAGGTTCATTTGTTCTATAGTGCAGATTGTCTGATGTTTCTTTGCTGATTTTCTGTCTGAAAGGTCTATCCAATGACTAAAGTGGGGTGTTGAAGTGTCCAGCCATTATTGTATTGAGGTCTCTTTCTTTAGACCTTATAATATTTACTTCATTTATCTAGGTGCTTTAGTGTTGGGTGCATATATATTTTCAATTATTATATCCTCTTGATGAATTTATCTCTTTATTATTATATAATGACCTTTTTAATCTCTTTCTACAGTCTTACAGTCTTTTGTTGAAATCTATTTTTATCTGGTATAAGTATAGCTATTTCTGCAAAGAACTCAAACAAATTTACAAGAAAAAAAACAAACAACCCCAGTGGGTGAAGGATATGAACAGACACTTCTCAAAAGAAGACACTTATGCAGCCAACAGACACATGAAAAAATGTTCATCATCACTGATCATCAGAGAAATGCAAATCAAAACCACAATGAGATACCATCTCACACCAGTTAGAATGGTGATCATTAAAAAGTCAGGAAACAACAGGTGCTGGAGAGGATGTGGAGAAATAGGAACACTTTTACACTGTTGGTGGGACTTAAACTAGTTCAACCATTGTGGAAGACAGTGCGGCGATTCCTCAAGGATCTAGAACTAGAAATACCATTTGACCCAGCCATCCCATTACTGGGTATATACCCCAAGGATTATAAATCATGCTGCTATAAAAAAATGGAGGCTTTCTAAATAGATCTTCATTAATGTTGAAAGAATGAGGTTTTAAGTCTTGGTCTCAGCCAAAAGGAATTCCTCGCATACACAGGAGGGATGAAACACTTGCATTGTTGCATTAGATATTCTTAGAGAGAAAGAGGACCATGTGTAATGGAAAATTGTTAGCCTTGCCTCAGGGAGACCAGGTTGATTCACTGAGAAAGTTTGAATTGGTTTAGAAAGCATAGTTCTGAGTTTTCTAGGAGAAGGAGAAAAGTTAGGGTAGGGCATAAGAAGTAATGCCCACACCAAAAAGTTAGAAAGATCTCAAATTAAAAACCTAACATCACAATTGAAAGAATTAGAGAAGCAAGAAGAATTCAACCACAAAGCTTATAGAAGACAAGAAATAACTAAAATCAGAGCAGAATTGAAAGAAACAGAGACATGAAAAACTGTTCAAAAAATCACTTAATCAAAGTTTTTTGAAAAAATTAATAAGATAGGGTACTAGCTAGATGAATAAAGAAGAAAAGAGAGAAGATTCAAATAAACAAAATTAGAAATGATGAAGTGAATGTTACCACTGACCCCAGAGAAGTAAAAATAACAACCAGCAACTACTGTGAACACATTTACACACACAAACTAGAAACCCTAGAAGAGATGGATAAATTCCTGGCCACATACACAGTCTGAAGACTGAACCAGGAAGAAACTGAGTCCCTGAGCAGACCAATAATGAGCTCCAAAAATTGAATCAGTAGTAAATAGCCTACCATCCAAAAAAAAAAGCCTAGGACCTGATAGATTAATAGTCAAATTTTAACAGATATACGAAGAAGAGCCTGTACCATTCCTACTAAAACTATTTCAAGAAATAGAGGAGGAGGGACTCCTCCCCAACTTGTTCTACGAGGCCAGCATCATCCTGATACCAAAGCCTGGCAGTGACACAACAAAAAAAGAAACCTTCAGGCCAGTATCCTTGATGAACATCCATTCAATAATCAACAACAAAATCCTTGCAAACTGAATCCAGCAATACATCAAAAGGCTAATTCACCACAGTGAAGTAGGCTTCTTCCCTGGAATGGAAGGTTGGTCCATCATGGGCAAATCAATAAAATGTGATTCATAACATAAATAAAACTAAAGACAAGAACCACGTGATTGTCTCAATAGACGCAGAAAAGGCTTCAGTAAAATTCAGCAATGCTTCATGTTAAAAAGTCTCAATAAATGAGGTATTGAAGGAACATACCTCAAAATAATAAAGGCCACCTACGATAAACTCACAGCCAACATTATACTAAATGGGCAAAGTCTGGAAGCATTCTCTTTGAAAACTGGCACAAGACAAGGATGCCCTCTCTCACCACTCCTATTCAACACAGTATTAGAAGTCCTTGCTGGAGCAATCAGACAAGAGAAAGAAATAAAGTGTATTTAAATAGAAAGAGAAGTCCAACTACTTCTGTTTGCAGACAACATAATTCTCAATCTGAATCCTATAGTTCTGACCCAAAAGCTCCTTAAGCTGATACAACTTCCACACAGTTTCAGGATACAAAATCAATGTACAAAATTTGCTAACATTCCTACACACCAAGAAGAGCCAAACTAAAAACCAAATCAGAGAGGCAATTTTATTCACAATTTCCACAAAAAGAATAAAATACATAGGAATACAGCTAACCAGGGTGGTGAAAAATCTCTATAATGAAAATTACAAAACACTGCTCAAAGAAGTCAGAAAAAACACAAACAAATGAAAAATCATTCCATGTTAATGGAGAGAAAGAAGTAATATCATTTAAATGGTTTTACTGCCCAAAGCTATATTAAACTACCAATGACATGCTTCACAGAAGTAGAAAAAGCTATTTAAAAATTCACATAGAACCAAGAAAGAACCTAAGTAGCCAAGGCAATCCGCAAAGCTTGAGGCATCACATTACTTGACTTCAAACTATACTACAGCACTACAGTAACCAAAACAGCATGGTACTGGTGTAAAAACAGACACATACACCAATGGAACAGAATAGAGAGCCCAGAAATAAGACCACATACCTACAACTATCTAATCTTTGACAAAGCTGGCAAAAACAAGCAATGGGGAAAAGATTCCTTATTCAATAAATGGTGCTGGAATAACTGCACATACCTACAACTATCTAATCTTTGACAAAGCTGGCAAAAACAAGCAATGGGGAAAAGATTCCCTATTCAATAAATGGTGCTGGAATAACTGGCTAACCATATGCAGAAGATTGAAGTTGGACTTCTTCCTTATACCACACACAAATATCAACCCAAGATGGATTAAAGACTTAAATGTAAAACCCAAAACTATAAAAGCCCTGGAAGACAACCTAGGCAATACCATCCTGGACGTAGAAACAGGCAAAGATTTCATGATAAAGACACCAAAAACAATTACAACAAATGCAACTATTGACAAGAAGGATCTAATTAAACTTAAAAGCTTCTGCTCAGCAAAAGAAATTATCAATAGAGTGAAAAGACAATCTATAGAATGAGAAAAAGTATTTACAAACTATGTCTCTGACAAAGAGCTAATATTCAATATAAGGAACTTAAATTTATAAGAGAAAAACAAACAACCCTATTAAAAAGTGGCCAAAGAATTGTCTATTCATGTCCTTAGCCTACTTTTTGATGGGATTGTTTGTTTTTTTCTTGCTAATTTGTTTGAGCTCTTTGTATATTCTGGATATTAGTTCTTTGTCAGATATACAGATTGTGAAGATTTTCTCCCATTCTGTGGATTGTCTCTTTACTCTGCTGACTGTTCCTTTTGCCGTGAAAAAACTCTTTAGTTTAATTAAATCCCACCTATTTATCTTTGTTTTTCTTGCATTTGCTGTTGGGTTCTTGGTCATGAAATATTTGCCTAAGCCAATGTCTAGAAGGGTTTTTTTTATGTAATCATCTAGAATTTTTATACTTTCAGGTCCTAGATTTAAGTTCTTGATCCATCTTGAGTTGATTTTTGTATAAGGTGAGAGATAAAGATCCAATTTCATTCTCCTACTTGTGGCTTGCCAATTATCCCAGTACCATTTGTTGGGTATGGTGTTCTTTCCCCACTTTGTTTTTGTTTGCTTTGTCAAAGATCAGATGGCTGTAAATATTTGGGTTAATTTCTGGGTTCTCTATTATGTTCCATTTGTCTATGTGCCTGTTTGTATACCAGAACCATGCTGTTTTGGTGACTATGGTCTTATGATATAGTTTGAAATCAGGTAATGTGATGCCTTCTGATTTGTTCTTTTTGTTTAACATTGCTTTGGCTATGCAGGCTCCTTTTTGGTTCCATATGAATTTTAGGATTGTTTTTTCTAGTTCTGTGAAGAATGATGATGGTATTTTGGTGGCAATTGCATTGAATTTGTAGATTGCTTTTGGCAGTATAGTCATAGACAATTCTCAGAAGATATACAAATGGCCAACAAACATATGAAAAAATGCTCAGCACCACTAATGATCAGGGAAATGCAAATTACAACCACAATGCAGTGCCACCCTACTCCCACAAGAATGGACATAAGAAAAAAATAATAGATGTTGGTGTGAATGTTGTGAAAAGGGAACACTTCTGCACTGCTGGTGGGAATGCAAGCTAATACAATCACTATGGACAATAGTGTGGCGATTCCTTAAAGAACTAAAAGTAGAAGTACCATTTGATCCACCAATCCCACTACTGGCTATGTACCCAGAGGAAAAAAAAGTCATTATACAAAAAATATACTTGCACACACATATTTATAGCAGCACAATTTGCAATTGCAAAAATGTAGAACCAATCCAAGTGCCCATCAATCAATGAGTGGATGAGGAAACTGTGGTACATATGTACGATGGGATACCACTCAGCCATAAAAAGGAATGAATTAATGGCAGTTGCAGCAACCTGGATGGGATTGAAGACTATTATTCTAAGTGAAGTAACTCAGGAATGGAAAACCAAACATCATATATTCTCACTTATAATTGGGAGCTAAGCTATAAGGATGCAAAAGCATAAGAATGACACAATGGACTTTAGGGACTCAGGGAGAAAGGGGAGAAGGTGGTGAGGGATAAAAGCTAAAAATTGGGTTCAGTGTATACAGATGAGGTGATGGATGCACCAAAATCTTACAAATCAATAAATAACTTACTAATGTAACCAAATGCCCCCTGTTGTCCTAAAACCTATGGAAATAAAATGTTTCAAAAGTGGGCAAAGGACATGAACACTTTTCAAAAGAATACATACATGTGACCAACAACCATAGAATACAAGGCTCAATATCACTGATCATTAGAGAAATGCAAATCAAAGGCACACTGAGACACCATCTCACACCAGTCAGAATGGCTATTATGAAAAAGTCAAAAAATAACAGATGCTGGCAAGGTTGTGGAGAAAGAGAACACATACACAGTTGGTGGGAGTGTACATTGGTCCCACCATTGTGGAAAGCACAACAGTGCTTTCATCGAAAGAGATAAAAGCAGAACTATCACTTGACCCAGCAATCTCACTACTGGGTATATACCCAGAGGTATATAAATTGTTCTGTCATAAGGACACAAGCACGTAAATGTTTATTGCAGGACTATTCACAATAGTAAAGACATGGAATCAACCTAAATGCCCAACGATGACAGATTGGATGCAGATAATATGGCGCACTGTGGAGGAAAAGTTAAATATTAAATTTGAACTCAATTGAACAGGGACACAAACAATGGTCACTAAGTCCTGGAACGAGTTGTGTGAGCCCCTTGAGGCATTCATCCAGTGCTGCTTCGGAGAAATAGTTATTGAAAAACAACAGTTATTGAAAAACAGTTATTGAAAAACAACAGGCAATTGCAAAAACAAGTTGACCTTTTTGTGTTCCCTGAGCTCAGTTGCGAAGGGCCCTCATGACTGGGCTTCATGACAAACAACCTGTTACAAAAAGAGCTCGGTTCCCAGACTGCGCTGAAGCTTCATGGGACCCCTCCTCATCTGTACACGGACTAGTGGCCAATTCTGAATCCCAGGCTGTTGCTTCCCAGTCTGGTGATGAATCCTCCATAGTCTGGTGAGTGTAAATATATATATATGTATGTATATACCTTTTCCCTTCTCCCGTTCCCATTAAAATTTGTTTATTGTATCATTTGCTTATTATATCTATATTGCCATATACTCAGGATAAAGTCTATTTACCTTTAAAAGTATTGTGTGTTTCTTTTCTTTCCTCACACGTTTCCCACACAGAACAAACATATGCACCATGGAATACTATGCAGCTACATGTTCTCACTTGTAAGTGGGAGCTAAATAATGAGAACTTATGAACACAAAGAAGGAAACAACAGACAACAGACACTGGGGTCTACTTGAGCAGGGAAGGTGGGAGAAGGGAGAGGAACAGAAAAGATAACTATGGGGTACTGGGCTTAATACTTGTGTTATGAAATAATCTGTATAACAAGCCCCTGTGTTATGAGTTTATCTATGTAACAAACCTTCACATGTACCCCCAAACCTAAAATAAAAAATTTTTTAAATCCTTTATGAAAGCTGTAAGATCTGCTCCTGTGTGTTTGTATGTCTATATGTGTTACATGTTATATGATAATATTTTGTAAATAAAGCTCATTCTTAAATCGTTAGTTAAATAGAAACGGCTTTACAATTATCCATTAAAAATAATTAGATACTTGCTTGATTTAACTGTGAGCTTATGTCTTTTGTTGAAAGTTTCTAGATTCATGGGTCTTGATAGGTGACCATGATGAAGTATGGAGACATGTTCTCAGTGCCTAGACCAGCAGCTACAAGCCAGAATCAAGCAATCGGCCCCTTCTTTCTGTGCTTTTCCTGTTTTGCCTCCTGGCTATTTTAGGCGGGGTTGGATCCTCCAGTTACAGCCTTCACAGCTTTGTCTTTAGTCCTAATGGACTCAGGCAGGCCCTGATCGTCATAGTTTTCCTGGGTGCCATGTGGCTACTTGAGACCTAGAATTACTGAGGGAAGACATTACGGATGCTACCTGTGTCATAGTTTCAAAATTCTGTTCATTAATTTAAAATCTTAAAATCACGTTAAATTAAGTAATACATAACCAGAAAATATCTTGAGTCATTTGTAAGCTAAAATAGTGAAATATTAACCATTAAAAATTAGTTTAGGTCTATATACCATGACATGTTACTTGTATATGGTATAGAAAACCTAAATATCTTTAGTTCTGTTAGTAAACAGTAATTTGAAGAACTATATTTCTTAAAAGTTGTAAAATGGTTTTTATCTTAAAATACTGATACAAGACAGTTGAATATCACTTTTTAGGGTTTTCGCTGAAAATTGGGGCTCCTAAGACTTAATTACTAGATATGAGAGAAACAATTCTGCATACAGAGTATATAAAAAGCAAGATATGCTTTTTTTTTTCTTTTTTGAGAATGAGTCTTGTTCTGTTGCCCAGGCTGGCATGCAGTGGTATGATCTCAGCTCACTGCAACCTCTGCCTCCCCAGTTCAAGGGATTCACCTGCCTCAGCCTCCCAAGTAGCTGGGATTACAGGTGCTTGCAACCACACCCGGCTAATTTTTGTATTTTTAGTAAAGACAGAGTTTCACCATGTTGGCCAGGCTGATCTTGAATCCCTGACCTCAAGTGATGCACCTGCCTCGGCCTCCCAAAGCGCTGGGATTACAGGCTTGGGAACATATGCTTTTGATGATAAAACTTA
The DNA here is from genome assembly GCF_028885625.2 of Pongo pygmaeus. Classification (NCBI taxonomy): domain Eukaryota; kingdom Metazoa; phylum Chordata; class Mammalia; order Primates; family Hominidae; genus Pongo; species Pongo pygmaeus. The sequence continues at coordinate 203,483,342 of NC_072376.2, forward strand.
TAAAGACATAAAAATGTGTTTTAATTTTTTTTTGGTTTGAAGTTACTTAAAGATTTCAAATTGAAGAAGTAAAAAAAAAAGTAGATAAAACTAGATAAATATAGAAAGTTGGGGGAAAATGCACAGCATAGGTTCACAAAAATCTGGGATTAAAAGATGACAACATTTGATAAATTTATTTATAAAGTTTTATTAAATTAACTTTAGAGGCTGGGCGTGGTGGTGCACACCTGTAAATAATAAAATTATCTTGCCAATTATGTCTAACTATGATAGTTTAAAGTCATTTCCACTGTAAATTGCTTAATTCTGAGGCAGTTTCTGAAAACTTTACAAGCCTGCAAAATCCTGGAATATTTTATCTTTAAGGAGGTTCACGAAAGGATGGAGAAGGCCCTGAGAAGCACTCTTGAATACAGGTTTTTGAGAACTTTCGAATTACATTATTTGAACTGGGTAAGAATTCCCAGAACTTTAATGAAGAGACTGACTGGTTAATAAAACTGCTAACGCAAGCAGAATAAAAATCAATTGAATACCAAGAAAATACTTTGCCAGATTTTCATGCCAAATCAGCTAGTACTTAAATTGTCTAGATAAAGAATTTGAACGAACGGCATAGTTCAAGTCAAATTATCTATGATAATCTCTGATTAGTCAGTGCTAAGCACCTAAGTTGAAGAAACAGTCCAATGTTAAGCATGGAGAACCAGAATGTCTTCCTTCTCCTTCCTGAGTTCTGAAAGCTTTTCTTATTAAAAGTTCTGCATTCTGATTCTTGGGTGTAAGAATAAAGCAAGATGGCAGAAAGAAGGCTCCACTGATAATCCCTCCTGCAAGGACACCAGATGAACAACTATTAATATCCACATAGAAAATACATTCATAAGAATCAAAAATCAGGTGAGTACTCGAAGTACCTGGTTTTAACCTCAGATCACTGAAAGAGGCACTGAAGAGACAGAAAAAACAGTCCTGAAATCACCGTTTCCTCATCCCCAGCAGTGATGGCATGGTGCAGAGATCAACTCTGGGTTCTGCGGGAGGGAGACAGCAATTGTGAGGCACTGAACTCAGTGCTGTCCTGTTAGAGCAGAAAGGAAAACCAGACCAAATGCAGTTAATGCCCATCCACAGAGGGATCAATTAAACCAGCCCTAGCCAGAGAGGAATCAGATTCCAGTGGTTGGAACTTGAGTGTTTGGAAACCTGGCAACTAAGGGCTCCCGCACTCTGTGTGTCTAAGAGAACTTGAAAGGCAGCCTAAGCCATCAGGACTGCAACTCTTAGGTGAGGCCTGGGGCTGAACTGGGCCCAGGGACAGTGGACTGGGGTGGGGAGGGCATGCAACATACTGAGACACCAGCTGGGGCAGCCAAAGGAGTTCTGACATTATCACTCCGCTAACACCAGACTGCACGGCTCATGGTTCCAAAAGGGACACCATCCTTCTGCTTGAGGAGAGGAGGGAAAAGAGTAGGGAGTACTTTGTCTTTCATACTGGACACCAGCTCAATCACAGCAAGATAGTGCACTGGTCAGAATCCTGAGGCCTCCTTTCCAGTCTCTGGCTCCTTGACATTCCTAGACACACCCTGGGCAAGAAGGAAACCTGCTGCCTTGAACAAAAGAACCATGTGCTGGCAGGATTTATCGCCTGCAAACTTGAAAACCTTTGGGCTCTGAATAACCAGCAGCCATACCCAGGTACTACATCAAGGGCCTTGGATGACCCTCATAGACTTGCTAGACTTAGGTGAACTCAGCACATTACCAGCTGTGGTGGCTAAAAGGCAAAACTCCTTCTTCTTGGGAAAAGTAGAGGGAAAATTAAAGGGGACTTTGTCTTGCCCCTTAGGTACCAGCAAGGCCAGAGGTGGGTAGAGCACCAAGCAAAATTTCAGAATCCCTGATTCTAGGGCTTGATTCTTGGTTGGCATTTATGAAGCTGCCCAGGGCCAGTAGGGAGCCCATTGCCCTGAAAACAGCAAGACCCAGGCCAGGCAGCATTCATCGCAAGCTGACAAGAGGCTTTGGGCCTTCTGGGAACATTGGTGGTAGCCTGGCAGTACTCATTGTGGCCTGAAGTGGCGGTGGCTACTCTGCCTTTAGGAAAGGAAGGGAGGAATAGGAAGGACTATGTCTTATGGTTTGAGTGCCAGATCAGCTGCAATGCAATAGAATGCCAAGTGGACTTCTAAAATTTTTCACTCTACTCCCTGACTTCTGAATGGCACTTCTGGACCCAGCCAGGGACTGAGGGCACTCACTGCCCTAAAGGACAGAACACAGGCCTGGCTGGCTTTGCCACCTGCTAATTATAGAGACCAAAGGCCTTGAGTGAACATAGGCAGTCGTCAGAAAGTTCATGCAGCAGGACTTGAGCAAGACCCGGGGCTGTGCTAGCTTCAGGTCTGATCCAGGGCAGTCATAGTGTGGTGGCCAGGGGTGCTTGTGTCTTTCTTCTCCCAGCTTTAGGTGGCTTAGAACAGAGAGAAAGACTCTGTATCTTTGAGAGAAAATAACGGTAGAGAAAAAGAGTCTCTGGCTAGTAATCCAGAAAATTCTCCAGGATCTTGTTGAAGGCTGTCAAGGTGGGACTTCTCTGAGTCTGGAAGAATTACAGCATTATTGGGTACAAAGTACCCATAAAGCAGATATGGCTTAGATCACAACACCGAAGTCTTTTCAAATATGTGAAAAGTCTTCCCAAGAAAGACAGCTACAAATAAGCCGAGACAGTGAAGACTACAATAAATACTCACCTTTTCTCTTTTTTAATTTTATTTTTTAACTCTCTCATATGGTGCTGCATGGCCAAGATTTTAATGTCCAGACACTGAAGAACATCTACTAGCATCAACACCAACCAGGAAAACATGACCTCACCAAGTGAACTAAATAAGGCACCGGGGACAAATCCTGGAGAAAAAGAGATATGTGACCTTTCAGACAGAGAATTCAACATAGCTGTATTAAAAAAAAAAAAAAAAAAAAAACTGAAAGAAATTTAAAATAACAAAGTAAAGAAATTCCAAATTTTATCAGCTAAACTCAACAAAGAGATTGAAATAGTTACAACAAATTCAGCAGAAATTCTGGAGCTGAAAAATGCAATTGGCATGCTGAAGAATGCATTAGAGCCATTTAATACCATTTAATAGCAGAATGGATCAAGCAGAAGAAATAGCGAGCTTGAAGACAGGCTATTTGAAAATACATAGTCAGAAGAGACTAAAGAAAAAGAATAAGAACAAAAAATCATGCCTACAGGATCTAGAAAAATAGAAAAACAGGATCCTCACAAAGACAGATCTAAGAATTATTGGTTTTAAAGAAGATGTAGAGAAAGAGGCAGGGGTAGAAAAATTTATTCAAAGGGATAATAACAGAAAACTTTCCAAACCTAGAGAAAGATATCCATAACCAACTACAAAAATGTTATAGGACATTAAGCAGATTTAACCCAAAAAAGACTACTTCAAAGCATTCAATAGATCTTCCAAAAGTCAAAGATAAAGAAAAGTTCTAAAGGAAGAAAGAGAAAAGAAACAAATAACATACTGGTGAGCTCCAACACCCCTGGCAGGAGACTTTACAGTGGAAACCCTACCGGCCAGGAGAGAGAAGCAATAAATATTTAAAGTACTAAAGGAAAAAAAAACTTTTACCTTAGAATAGCATATACAGTGAAAATGTTCTTCAAATAAAAAGAAGAAATACTGACTTTTCCAGACAAACAAAAGCTGAAGTATTTCATGAATACCATATCTGTCCTAAAGAAATGCTAAAGAGAGTACTTCAATCAGAAAGAAAAGGACATTAATGAGCAATAAATGATCATCTAAAGGTAAAAAAAAATCCTCACTGCTAATAGGATACAAAACAAAACAGAATCTTATAACACTATAGCTGTGTGGTGTGCAAACTACTCTTATTCAAAGCAGGAATACTAAATAATATCCAATCAAAAGTAATAACTACAACAACATTTCAAGACATAGCACAATAAAATATAAATAGAAACAACAAAAAGTTAAAAAGTGAAGGGATGAGCACACCCGTCCTGAGCCGGCCGACGTGGTGGAAGCTGGGAGCTGGGGAGCGGGGGAAGGCCAGGAGCGCGGGCGGAAGGGAGGCCGCCCCGAGAGCCGGAAGCCTGGGCAGGGGACCGAGGCCTCCTGCGCCCCCCAGCAACAGCACGGCGGCGCCACATTGGTCCTACGCGAGGCCTGGCCGCCGGCGACGGCGGGACGCTCTGGGAGGCTGGCGGTGCTCGGGCGTAGAGGGAGACAGCAGCCCGGGGGCACGGGCGAGCGGCTCGGGGGTCCGGGATCCGAGCCCCGCTGCCCCGGGGTGGCGGTGACGCCTGGAGTCGGGCGGGCGTGGCTGGGCCGGGCTCTTGGGGCAGCCAGGCGCCGCTGCGGGCGTCTAGGACACACCACCCTGAACGCGCCGCATCCTCTGATCTCGTGAAGCTAAGCAGGGTCGGGCCGGGTTAGTACTTGGATAGAGTCCGCCTGGGAATAGCGGGTACCCTAGGCTTTTGGCTTCCCGCTCCCTCCCTCTTTCCCCCTTCTGCCTCCTTGCTTCCCAACCGCTCCCCTCCCTCCACCTTGTCCGCCCCTGCGCCCCAGCCTAAGCCCAGGACCTCCCCCTGAGGGTCCGCCACTGCAGCACCACCAGGCAGCAGCATCCCACCTCTTCCCACTCGCTGCAGCCCCACCAGGAGCCCGGCTCCAACCCGGGCGGACGGGACCCACCCCCAGGGCGCAGGCGCGGGTTCCCTGAGGTCCCGGGTGTCTTTCCCGCTCCCCGGACGCCCAGGCAATTCAATTAATTCATCCAGCGCCGCCACAACCGTCCAAGCCGGGGGAAGGGGCGGGCAAGGGCAGCGGGTCCCACAGAAGCCAGCCAAGACCTCCGCTCCGGAACCCGTGGGCTGCTTTACCCGGGGGAAGGACATTGCCTTCGCCAGCCACGAGGAAATCCGTCCCTGTGCACTTTGCCACCGGCTTCGTGTAAACTCCAGTCCCCAGGACACAAGAGAGACCCAGGCCTGGCCCCGTGGACAGGCTCAGAGCCACGGCTCTTGCCTGACGGATTGGGCGTACTCTACAAATCTGGGGGCCACCGCACCGAGAAGACAGAAAGAAGCAAACAAAGGAAGGACCCCATGAAACACACCCCCAAAGCAACCAACAAATCCAAGAAAATAAAAGACGTCTCAGGGCTTGGTTTTCCCACATGGGGGGCCCTGACCCCCTGTTGTAGCCCGGCCTAAGCACCCTCCACCCCACCCCGGCCTGCTCAAAGGGGCCCTGTCTACCTGAGCAGAGCCTCCCTCTCCAAGGCTCTGTTGCTCTCTCTCTACAACTCCCTCACCCTCTCCCTTTCTCTATTTCCCCCTCCACCTCGCGCTCTTCTGTCGCGCTCTCTTTCCCTCTTTCCCTCTCTCTCTCCTCCCCCACTCTCTGTCTCTCTCTCTATCGCTGTCTCTCTCTCTCTCCCTCTGGTTCTAGCTCTCCATTCCTCTCTCCCTTGCTCTCCTTCTGTAACAGGAAGAGCCGCAGACAAAACCCCTCAGACACCGAGTTGTAGAAGGAAGGGCTTTATTCAGCTGGGATCATGGGCAGACTCACTTCTCCAAAAACCGAGCTCCCAGACTGAGTAATTCCTGTCCCTCTCAAGGGCTTACAACTCTAAGGGGGTCTGCGTGAGAGGGTCGTGATCCATTGAGGAAGCAGAGGGTACTGACTGGGGGCTGCATGCAGCGGTAATTAGATCAGAACAAAACAGGACAGGGATTTTCACAGTGCTTTTCTATACAATGTCTGTAATCTATAGATAACATAACCGATTAGGTCAGGGTTATATCTTTAACTACCAGGCCCAGGGTGTGGCACCGGGCTGTCTGCCTGTGGATTTCATTTCTGCCTTTTAGTTTTTACTAAAAGGGGTGCGCCCATGTGTGTCTGTTTGGGAATGGGTTTGCTCGTGATTGTGGTGGGGTGTGTCTGGATGTCCGTCAGTACCTTTGTCCTGGGATCGGGCTGCTGACTCTATTGCCAGCGCGTGGGTGTCACAGTTGCTGTGATACTCTAAGTACGCAGAAACTGGGCATAAGACAATATGAGGGGTGGTCTCATCCCTTACTTCAAGCTATCTTTGTCTGTGTCTTTGTGTGTCCGTGTGTGTGTGCCCGTGTGTGTCTCCGTGTGTGTGTGCCCCCGTGTGTGTGTGCCCGCGCGCGTGCTCCCGTGTGTATCTGTGTGTGTGTCGGGGTGGGTTTGCTCGTGGTGGTGGGGTGTGTCTGGGTGTCCCATCAGCCCCTTTCTCCTGGGATCAGGCTGCCAGGGCTCTAGTGCCAGCGCGGGTCAAAGCAGGGCCTTGGCCAACGGGGCGGGTCCTCGTTGAGACAAGCGACAATTGTGTGGGAGTTGTGAGAAAAAGGGCCCACGAGGCTGGGCCGGCTGTTTGCCCCTGGAGGGCCCTGACAGCTCTGGGTGTGTGGGGCAAAAGGGGGTCTTGCAGGAGGGGCGGCGAGGGATCCAAAATAATTTTTCCGCGGCAAGGCGGAGGACCAGAGGGGAACCCAGGACCGTTGGCTCTGGGCCCTGACGCCTCGGAACACACCCCGTCCTGAGCGGGCCCTATGTGTTGGAAGCTTGGGAGCTCCCGAGCAGGGAAAGGCCTGGAGCGTCTGCGAAAAGGGAGGCCACCTGGTGTGCCTGGAGCCTGGGCAGGGGGCTGAGGTCTCTGGCTTTCCCGCGCTGCAGCAGGGCGGTGCCACGGCGGTCCGGCGCGTGGTCTGGCCGTAGGCGAGGGGGGTGTCTCTGGGAGGCCGGCGGAAGGCGCAGCGCGGCTGCCGGCGGTGCTGGGGCCTTGATGGGGAGAGCAGCCCGGCCGCGGGGGAGCGGCTCTGGGGCCCCGGATCTGAGCCCCGTGGCCCCGGGGTGGCGGTGACGCCTGGAGTTGAGCAGGCGTGACTGGGCCGGGCTCTTGTGGCAGCCAGGCACCACTGCCGGCCTTTATGGCCACACCACCCTGAACGCACGGGATCTCGACTGATCTTGAAAGCTAAGCAGAGTTGGGCCTGGTTAGTACTTGGGATGCGAGACCCCCTGGGAATACTGGGTGCTGAAGGCTTTTGGCTCCCCGCTCCCTCCCTCTTTCCCCCTTTTGTCGCCGTGCTTCCCAACCGCCCCCTGACTCTACTCCGACTTTTCCGCACGCCTGCGCTCCAAAACGCATGGGCTGCTTTCCACCGGGAAAGGACATTGCCTTCATCAGCCACCAGGAAAACCGTCCCTGTGCACTTGGATTTTCATTGCCACCGACTTCGTGTAAAATCCAGTCTCGGGGACACGAGAGAGACCCAGGTCTTGTGCCCTGTGAGCACGCTCGGCGTTCTGGTTCCCGCCAGATGGACAGGCGCACTCTACAACTCTCGGAGCCTACTGCATCAAGAAGACAGAAAGGATCAGACGACGGAAGGACCCTACCAAACGCACCCCTGAAGTAACCAACTAATCCAAGAGTAAACACATCTCAGGGCTCAGTTAGTCCTCTCCCTTGGACGGCCCTGCCCCCCTGTTCTGGCCCAGCCCAAGCATCCTCCACCCCACCCCGGCCTGCTCAAAGGCTCCCTGTCTACCAGAGCAGAGCCTCTTTCTCCAAGGCTCTATCGCTGTCACTCTCCAGCTCCCTCACCCTCTCTCTTTCTCTTCTTCCCCTCCACCTCTAGCTCTTCTGTCACATTCTCTCCGTCTCTCCCCACCCTCTCTGTCTCTATCTCTATCTCTGTCTCACCCTTTGTTTCTATCTCTCCATCTCTCTCCCTTGCTGTCCTTGAAGCTGTCTGTCTTTGTGTGTGTGTCCGTGCGTGTCCGTGTGCGTGTGTGCCGGCGCGCGTGCGTGCGCCGGTGCGTATGTGTGTGTGTGGGGAGGGGGGCGGGTTTGCTCGTGGTGGTAGTGGGGTGTGTCTGGGTGTCCATCAGCCCCTCTTTCCCGGGATCAGGCTGCCGGGGCTCTAGTGCCAGCGCGGGACAAAGCAGGGCCTTCCTGCCCCGTTGGCCACGGGCTGGATCTTCCTCAGGACAAGCGACAATGGTGTGGGCGTTGTGAGAAAAAGGGCCCGCGGGGCTGGGCCGGCTGTTTGCCCCTGGGCAATCCTGGCTTATCTGGGTGTGTGGGGCAAGAGGGGGCCTTGCAGGAGGGGCGGCGAGGAATCAAAATAATTTTTCCGCGGCAAGGCGGAGGACCAGAGGGGATCCCAGGACCGTGGGCCCTCGGCCCTGGGCCCTAACGCCTGGGAGCACACCCCGTCCTGAGCAGGCCCCAACTGTTAGAAGCTTCGGAGCTCGAGAGCCAGGGGAAGGCCTGGAGTGTCAGCTAAAGGGAGGCCGCCTGGAGAGTCCAGAGCCCTGGCAGGCGATGGAGGCCTCTGGCGCCTCGGCGGTCCCGCGCGTGGTCTGGCCTCGGGCGACAGCGGGACGCTCTGGGAGGCCGGCGGAAAGCGCAGCGCAGCGCAGCGACTGGTGGTGCTTGGGCGTATAGAGGGGGAGAGCAGCCCGGCCGCAGGCAAGCGGCTCTGGGGTGCCTGATCGCAGCCTCGTGGCCCCGGGTTGGTGGTGACGCCTGGAATCAGGCGGGCATAGCTGGACCGGGCTCTTGGACCAGCCAGGCACCACTGCCATTGTCTACGGCCATACCACTCTGAACATGAGAGAGACTCAGGCCTCGGCCCGTGGGCACGCTCGGCGCCACTGCTCCCGCCACGGGAACGGGCGCACTCGACAACTCTCAGGGTCCACAGCACGAAGAGGACAGGGAGGAGCCAGCAAAGGAATGACGCTACGAAACGCACCCCCAAAGCAACCAACCAAGTAAAAACACGTCTCAGGGCTCCCTTGGTTTTCCCGCGTGGGCGGCCCTGCCCCCCTGTTCTAGCCCGGCCCAGGCACCCTCCACCCTACCCTGGCCAAAGGGGCCCCTGTCTACCAGAGCAGAGCCTCCCTCTCCAAGGCTCTGTTGCTTTCCCTCTCTAGCTCCCTCACCGTCTCCCTTTCTCTACTTCCCTCTCCACCTTGCCCGCTCTCTCTCTCTCTCTCTCTCTCTCTCTCTCTCTCTCTCGCAGTTTCCCCGGTCCCTCTCTGTCTCTCGCTCTATCGCTGTTTCGCTCTCTCTCCTTCTGTTTCTATCTTTCCATCTCTCTGTCCCTTGCTCTTCTTCAAGCTGTCTGTGTCTTTGTGTGTCTGTGTGTATGCTTGTGTTCCCGCGCGTGCCCCCGTGTGTGTCTGTTTGGGAGTGGATTTGCTAGTGATTGTGATGGGGTGTGTCTGGATGTCCGTCAGTACCTTTGTCCCGGGATCAGGATGCCAACTCTATTGCCAGCGCGTGGGTGTCACAGTTGCCATGATAGTCTCACACACGCAGGTGTGTGGATCTCGTTCATTTTCATGTAGACAAAGAGAGTGAAACCACAGAGAAAAGAAACGTCCCGTGCATCACGGCCTGACTATGGATTCTTGTTTCCTGCAAAATGGGGAGTCTCCAATATAGCCTGTTTGTAAACTGGAAAGTAGAGCACCGACACGATGCTGGTCTTCCACGCATTCCTGGAAATTTCTGGGTCCCCACAGAGCTCAGGAAACAAACAGTCAACATGGTCATGCTTTCGGGGAGGGGGGAGCGGGCAGAGACTTGAGCAACAGGCACCTCCGCAGAGGGCAAAGAAACGTGGAATCCAGAATCACGCTTCAGTCGGCCTGAGTGTGACTCCCGTGTGGATGGGACTATCCGCCTCGCGCTCTGTTGCAGGGCTCAACGTGGGGATTTGTCATCTGTGAACCATGTGGATGAAAAACAGACAACCACCTGAGTCTCCGCTCATTGCTCTCTGGGGAATTCGCTCATTCCTTCGGAAACGGAATTCGAATTCGTCTGAATCGCTCCGGGATGAAGTAACCCAGGCTGGCGATCCGGAGGGCCGCTGAGCGCCCCGCCGGCCAACGGGGCTGTGGGCCCAGCACTCAACCTGCACTGGTCACCGAGCATTTTCCTGGAGTGCTGGGAGCTGTTGGTTCTGGAGGCAGAAGACCGTTTTTCTGTCTGCCTTCCTTTATCTGTTTCTTGCTCCTTTTGTCCCTCGGTCCATCCTTCCCTCTGTTCTTCCCTCCCTCCCCCGATTTTTTCCTCCCTTTCTCTCTCCCTCCCTCTTTCTCTCCCTTCCAGGGTCCCTCCGTCCATCCATGCTTTCCTGGCTCCATCCTTCCGTCCCACTCTGTCTCTGTTCCCGTCCTCATCTCTGCCTGCCTTCTCGAAAGGGCAGCACCCCGGTTTGCGCGGGGTCTCCGGTCTTTATTTAGTTGCAAGGCGCTCCATGGTGCTGGCGAGGAGGCTGGCGGGACACGGGTTGGCAAGTGATAGTGAGCGAAGGGGCAGAGGAGTCGAGCTGCGGAAAGAACTCGCCTGGCTTCTGTCCGGGCCCAGTGTCTCGCGGACTGAGGTCTCCGCCAACCCGACTGAAGAACGCGGGGGAAAAAGGGATGAGAGCTCCTCCTGGGCTAGTTAGAAAACCTGGGCTGCTGCCTGCAAACCCGCGCGTGCGCAGTAGACAGTCCACCTCCCGGTACCTGGAAGGGCCCTGGGATCCCGGGGATGCTCAGGAAAGAATGACAGCCCTCCTCTGTGTGGAGTCTCTCGCCGGACCTGGAACTCAGGGATCCTAGACAGCTCCGCTGGAAGAGAAGACACGCCTCTCCATACCGAGCCAGAAGTTCACCGCGAAAGAGAGGCCGCCGCTCTGCCCCCGCCCCGCCCCAACCCCGCGTCCTAAAGCTCCTCCAGCAGAGCCCGGTGTTCTTCCTGGCTGAGGAGTGGTTCCAGCAGAGCGGGCTCTTACACCTCCTTCAGCTCCCCCAGTGACACCGGACCTAGGAAAGGTTGTGCCTTTTGCTGAAACTCTGGGGTCTATAGGAGCTCATCTAACAGGCTGGAGGTGAGTGCAGACGAGCGCCCCGGCTCCTGGAGCGGTTGGGAGGCGCCTGCATATGGCTGGCATCTGTGCTTGACGAGGAGGCCTCCGGGGTCGCGAGCTTCGGAGGCGGAGGTGCCCCGTCTTCGGGTTCCCACGCCGCCCTGGCGACCTCGGGCTCCAGCCCCACCGCTGACTCCGGTGGGACATGGGTGGCGCAAGCACACCTTGCCCCTGTGACTCAGCTTGAGGGGGCCCAGGCTGTCCCACCGAGCACGCGCCCAGCAGGCCGTCGCGCTGCGGGTCCCGGTCCTCCCGGCCTTTGCTCGGGTGCGCAGGCCACCGAGGAGCCTGAGGGTGGGAGAGCGCCCCGTCCGGGGGAGCCAGGGCAGCGTAGGCAAAATCCGCGCGTGCCGGGGCCGCTTGGGAGATCCCTCCTGCCGGCGCGGCCTGGCTGGGCTGGAGCACGGGGACGGCCCTCGCCCCCTGGCTCACGAAAGCCCCCTGGGGGAGAGCCCCAGGCGCGCAGGGCACGCGGGGTGCGGGAAGCGCCGTTCCCCACGCCCCGGCGTGGGCGAAGGCGACCCACGAAGGAGCAGGGTGACACCCACCGGGGGCCGCGTTGCACAGGCTGCCTGCGTGCGCGGGCGCCCTGCCACCCTGTCCGGGGTGCCTGGCCCGTCGATTCTGAAACCAGATCTGAATCCTGGACTCCGGGAGGCCCGTCTCTCTGGCCAGTTCTTCCCTGGCGGCGATGCCTGGAAAGCGATCCTTCTCAAAGGCGCGGAGGAGCAGGGCGGTCTGGGATCCGGTGACGGCGGTCCGCTTTCGCCTGCCTTCTTGCGGGCCGCGTCTCCCGGGCCAGGGCCGAGATTCCCGCCGGTGCTGCCTCAGCTGGCGTGACCTCTCATTCTGAAACCAAATCTGGACCCTGGGCTCCGGAACGCCGATGGCCTGGGCCAGCCCTTCTCTGGTGGCGATGCCCGGGTACGGGTTCCGCTCAAAGCAGGCTCGCAGGGCCTCGCTTTGGCTCGGGGTCCAGACGAGTCTCCTTCGCCGTCCTCGTCCTCGGGCTTCCGCGGGGAGGGTGCCGTCCGAAGGTGTCGGGAGAGCCATCGCGGGGAGCCCCGGCCGGAATTTCACGGACGGACACGGGCAGAGAGAGGCCCGCGGGCTCCCGGGCACCTCAGCCGGCCTGTGCACTGGGCGCAGGTGCAGCCAGGAGACCCTTAGAAAGACCTGCCACCTCCACCCCGTTATGAACATGCATGAGCTCGGGGCCCAAGGTCCCGGGGTAGCCCGCCCTCCGAAGCCGAAAACCACAGGGACCAGGGCCTTGTGGGGTGGGTGGGTGTAGGGCCAGACTGGAGGGGAAAGAGGGGCTTTGGGGCTGGCTCTCTGAGGTTCTCCAGTAATTCTATGGAAACTGGAAGCCGCTGTCTTGACTCCCAGTTTTCAGGCAGAAACCACCCTGAAGGGTGGAGTGTGGAACTGAACTTCCATGACAGTCTTGAGTTTTCCAGGCCCTCTCCGTGAAGGCGGCAATGCCTGTGGATGTCGCCGTTGCCGTGATAGTCTCACACACGCAGGGGTGTGGATCTCGTTCATTTTCATGTAGAAAACGAGAGCGAAACTACAGAGAAAAGAAACGTCCCGTGCATCACGGCCTGACCACGGATTCCTGTTTCCTGCAGCAAGAGAAGTCTCTACTGTGGCCTGTTTAGAAACTGGAAAGGAGAGCGAAGACAGGATGCTGCTTTTCCACGCTTCGCTGGAGGTTTCTGGGTCCCCACAGAGCTCGGGAAACAAACAGTCAACATGGTCACGCTTTCGGGGGCCAGAGACACATGAGCAACAGGCACCCTTGCAGAGGGCAAAGGGGTGGGCCTGAGTGTGACTCCTGTGTGGACGGGACTATCCCCCTCGCGCTCTGTTGCAGGCTCAAGGTGGGGCTATCTCATCTGTGAACCACGTGGATGAAAAACGGACAATCACCCGAGTCTTGGCTCATTGCTCTCTGGGCAATTCGCTCATTCCTCGGGAGGCGGAATTCGTCCGAATCGCTCCGGGATGAAATGACCCAGGCGGGCGATCCGGAGGGCCCGTGAGCGCCCCGCAGGCAGACGCGGCTGTGGGCCAAGCACTCAGCCTGCACTGGGCACCCAGCATTTTCCGGGAGTGCGAGGTCCTGCTGGTCCTGGAGGCAGAAGACCGCTTTTCTCTCTGCCTTGCTCTCTCTGTCTCTTGCTCCCTTTCTCTCTCTGTCCTTCCCTTCCTCCCTCCGCCCTCCCTACCTCCCTTCCTCCCCCCTCCCCACTTTCTCCTTTCCAATGTCCCTCTGTCCATCTGTCCTTTTCTCGCTCCATTCCTCCTTTTCTCTCTGTTTCTGTTCCTCTCCCCATCTCTATTTTTCAACATTATATGATCCCATTGTGTGTATCTGTGTGTTAACATTTTTAGCAATGAAGTTCATTTTCATTAAGATATGTATATTGTTATTTAGACATGTTATTTATGTATGTGCATTTGTTTAATAGACATAAATTTATTTCAGAGTTATTCTACAGCGTAGTGTAAGCAAAACTCATAAGCCGTGTCAACCCAAAAATTGTGTGACTCGCGTTACTGTGATTCTTTTCTACTGCAGTGCTCGAGAATAAAATCTCTCTATCTCCAATTTATATCTGTGTATTACCATTGAATTGGCCCCGTTTCCTGTAGTGACAGAACACTATTCCCGGACTATGACAAGAGCTGTGGACTGTGGGGAGGTCAGGGTTAGGATGATGCAGAAGTGAAAATAAGACATTCTCTTTTTCACATCTTTATTAAATACAAATTCCATATGAAAGAAATTTAAAATTCCAAACAACATTAATGTTTATTTCATTATTACATAAAGTGAAAATTACAAAGCAACCAAACAAGTCATTAATACACTTAGATAATGAAAGATTGTATGATCTCAGTACAAAATACAAGTAGAATATACATCAAATATAACAAATACACTGTGTTGTAGTCATATCCTGCAATACAGTACAATCAATTGAAATGTATAAAATACAATAAAATATAAATTCAGGATGTTTAAAATGAAATAAAACATGAGACAGGTCAATAAATAAGTACAATCATTTACCATTTAATATATCTTGACTTAAATTTTATGTAGAAATATTAAAAGTAAACAGCTTGCATAGTAATTTTACTATAATTATATCAAACTGTAAAAATGTATAGACATTTTCCCACAGGGAGTGCTACTAATGGTTTGTGGATATTAGTACTCCATGGGTTCAGGCTGGAAGAGTGAGAGCCTACAACATTTTCTGGATTAAAAGAGAAGCAATTTCTTGGTAAAGCGGCTCATGCCTGTAACCCCAGCACGTTGGGAGGCGGAGGCTGGCAGATCACTTGAGTCCGAGGCCAACCTGGCCAACGTGACAAAACTCTACTAACAATACAAGAAAAAAAAATTAGCCAGGCATGGCGGTACATGCCTGTAGTCCCAGCTACTTGGGAGGCTGAGGCATGAGAATTGTTTGAACCCAGGAAGCAGAGGTTGCAGTGGGCTAAGATTGTGCCACTGCACTCCAGCCTGAGTGACATAGCAAGACTGTCTCAAAAAAAAAAAAGAGCATATAATTTTATATTTACTTTTCTACAATCTAAAATATGCAAATTCACAATTACAATCTAATATTTTTCTGATTATATAGAAATGCACGACTGTCATCAGACATCCAAAAGGCATCAAATGTCTAACATGAAATATAAAATTTGTCTATAGCCTTAGCGGTCTGCAAAATGCAGGGCTCAGCATTCTGAGTATACCGCTCAAGTTTCTTTCCTATGACTTCTTCAGGTTCTGTCATTTATTAACACAGTGTGTCTAAAATTGTCACTGCTGGTCATCTGGAAGAATCTGAGAAGAAGCAGGTCCTTGTTCTCATTCCTAGAGCTGCATCTCTGCTGAATAGGGTCAGGGTGCTCCCAGCTTAGCCTTATCTGATCCACTGACAGGCTCAGTTATCTCCTGCCCAGGGAAGGGATAGGTTTCTCTCTCCAAGGCTGAATCCCCAGGACCAGGCATTGTGGCTGGGACAAGCCAGCTCTCAGCAGGGAAGACATAAGCTGCCTGGGTGGCCATGGAATACAAGGTCTGCACCTGGGCACACAGAGGCCCCCGGAGCTGAGTGAGCAGTATCCGCTGCTCACAGGTCAGTGGAGAATGGATCTGCTGTGCCCACACCTGGGCTAGGTCTTGATAAACAGCCTCTGACATAGCTCGCACAGAGGTCACCAAGCTTTTTCGAAGTGACGGTGTTTGGACTCCTAGGGCCCGAGACCTATGCCGCTCGCTGTGCCCAGTGCGAACCCTGGAATGTCCCCTATGGTGGACATCACAGGTCTCCTGGATTTCACTGTTGTGCACAGCGGTGGAGGATCTTGATTTTTTATTCAACGTCAAGCTGCACTCCTCTTCTGAACAGTTCCCTGCAAAGAAAGCATGTGAGAGACTCATCAGAGCAGTCCCCACAGACCCTCATTTCCAGGACCTCCTGTGCACCCAGGTGAACCCCACTTGTTTCTCCCACTTCTTCCCGTCCATCTCAGCACTGGAATGAAGTGAGGCTGAACCGCTTGTGAGTCCCCAGATATTCTCAGAGTGCTAAGATCTCAAAAATTTACTTGTCAATAAGTAACTCCCTTTCCGCTCCAGCCTCATATAAGTTTCCTGATTATTTGCTTTTTGGGGCAAACCAAAAACAAAAAAAGCCACCACCACCACCAACAACAACAAACACCAAGATTCTACCTGCTCTGTCTTGGCAGCTGTCCTTGGAACTGATTTTTCTTTTCCTGCAGTTTTCCCGGTATGAGCTGGACTCTGGTTCTGTGAACACAATGAAAGTTTGAGAAAGTGCCTCCAACTGAACACCTTGAAATTCCTAGTCCATCCTGGACACACAGGAGCTGAGGTTACCAGCAAACTCCAGCTCTCTTCTGTTCTCCAGTGTCCAGGATCTGTACGGCCCTGGCTGCCAAGGAGCTCCCAGTTTCCTTGCCAGGGGAGCCTGTGTTGCTACCCTGTCCCTTCTCACCTTGAAAGAGCCAAATCTTACCTGATCCAGCAGTGCTGTTCCCGGCCTTGAGCTTGGTTTCCTCAGAATTCTCCTTGTTTGGATTGGGCTCTGATCCTGCTGCAAAAGAAAGTTTAGATGAGTCACCTCTCCCTAGGAAGAGTCCCATAGTCTATCTCTGATGCATTTTTGCAGATCAGTCTTTCATGTGAAGCTCTTCTGCCAGTGTCACGAGTGAACACATTTCTCAAAGTCCTCTGAGAGCACTAAGCCATTTCCCATCCCCAAATCTCAAAATAAAACCCTACTAAAGACATATAGCTCAGTGTCCCTGATTCCAACCCTCCTTCCAGCCTCCACAGGAGCAGCCCAAGGCCTTACCTTGCCTTTGTATGTGCTTCTCACTGGAATGGGAGAAGGCGGTCTTGCCTTTTCCTTTGAATGGTTTCTTCTCATCTGAGCCCTTTTCTGTAAAGGAGATCTGCTGGAAAGCGGGCTGGTCAGTGGAGCACTGGGTGGAGGAGCAGTGGAGATCGGGGTCTTCATTTCCCTTTCCCATGTTGAAGCTCAAGTCAAAGGTGCGCTCTCTCACACGTCCAAAGGCAGAGTGTGGGTTATTCTGAAAGACATGCCTTTTATACCTCCCTCGGCTGGGCGTGGCTTACTCTTATTGGCTGAAGAGTTTTCTCATTTCTGCCGCTTCTTAGAGCCTCAATCAGAAGTTTCTTGCTGTAGTTCTACTGGGGACCTAGACACAGTTAAGGGGATACATTTTCAGGGTCCTCTTACCGTGTCAAGAAAACAAAGAACTGGGAGCACAGGGATCGGAAGATCGAGGAATCTTTTCTTCCAATTTCTGTTTCAGTTCCTACCTGGAAGATTTTATGATCCTGTTCACCTTTCAAGATGCACAATTAAACATGCCTATATTGACGTATGTTATACATTTTGCCCAGAAGGAGAATTTATTATACATAGTGTTAACATTGTATGCATAGATATTATAATTTCTTAAGTGCTTGGAAACAACAAATGTTAAATTATGGTTGATTGTATTAGACCCACACCTATATGATGAAATAAAAATGCAGAGAAAAAATAAATACCAAATGAAATGGCCCTTCCTACCTTAAAAATGGGGAATATAATTAGATCAAATGCAATAAAATTGAATTGATTAGGTTGAGCCAGTGCTAACCTAATCAGCCCCTGATTCCTGAGGTAGCAAAAAGTCTAGGTGGAAAAACTTTCCCCCTTTCTCACCCTTCCTCAGTCATCCTGGGAGCACCATTTTGTTCTGTGGAATTTATTCAAGCTCCCTACTGAAAATGGACTTGGTTTCAAACAGGTAAACCATCAACTGATCACAAGAAAAACAGCCTAGATTCTGAACATCAGCTCCTGTCTTCACACCGCACACACCACCTGAATCCCATCAAAGCCCACGTTGTTTCTCAACATCCACCAGCAAGACGCATTCCAGGGCAGACTCTCAAAATTGCCTCAGTGAGATGGAACAAGATGTGGTGGAGCTCCAGGTTCAGAACAGCTGCCTCATCCCTTCCTACTGCGGCGGAGTCTGTCTCTGCTGGTCAGAGCCCTCCAACTAGCCTAGTCTATGTCCAAGCAAGTGTCCCCTAAAAGGACCTTCTTGTCTCCCCCTCTGCTGAGGAAAGCATGCAGGAATGAGACCTTCTATGTTAGTGAGTACTCAGCCTCCAGTCCCAAATGACTTGATTGACTGATGAACTGATTCCTTGAGGAGGAGAAAGACACGGGGAAGAGACTGTGTTGGGTGAGTCTGTGTTTTCCCAGCTGTGCTGCCTGTGCAAATAGTGGAACGAAAAAAGAATTAGTGGTAGACACTGCCTAGTGAAATTGTCTGAATGTAAATGGAACTCATCATAATATGATATCATTATATATTATAATATTATGATATAAAATTTATTTGACATCTGAATAAATTTTTATATATTATGATATATAAAATTTGGTCAGGTAATTTTATAAGAAAATTGAGTTAAATTTTGTAACAACATTAACACATAAACTCAATAGAAAGCTAGGAAAATTGTCTGCTCTTGTGTGAATGATTGCTTGTTGGATAACTCTGTAAAAGGTGTGAAGAGGGGTCTGCTACTTACTTGATAAGTAAGTACTTGATAAGACATCGACTTCCACATCTTTGCTTCTTTTAACCTCTCAAGATATGAGAATATTTTACTCTAAGAAAGTATTTTCATAGATATCATAATAGAAATTTTGTTCATTTTAGTTAATAAATTATTATAACATTTAGTGATTATTAATAATTTATGTCATTGTTAAAATATACTCCTACAGACAGCATATTACACATGTGTTTTGATTTGTCCTTTAATCTCAGGTAAATTTTTTAAATTTTTATTTATTAAATTCTATTTATTTTAGATAAAAGAGACCTTGTAACTGCCATATGATGTACTTTCTTAGAAAGAGAAATTATCAGGCAAAACTCAGGCTTGGCTGGGCATGGTGGCTCATGCTTGTAATCCCAGCACTTTGGGAGGCCAAGGCGGGTGGATCACCTTAGGTCAGGAGCTCAAGGCTAGCCTAGCCAACATAAGGAAACCCCATCTGTACTAAAAATACAAAAAAAAAAAAAAATTAACTGAATGTGGTGGCTCACGCCTGTAATCCCAGCTACCTGGGAGGCAGGAGGATTGCTTGAACCCAGGAGGCAGAGGTTTTGGTGAGCCGAGATCACACCACTGCCCTCCAGCTGGGCGACAGAGCAAAACTCGTTCTCAAAAAAAGAAAAAACTCAGGCTTATTTTTATCAAAATCTAGATTTTAAGTAACATTTCTAGGTGTCCCCTTTCAATAAAAATCCAAACCAAAACAAACAAAAAATTTCTAGGTAATTCCCATGAATATTAATAACTGTTAAATTGGGTACTTTTATTTTTAAGAGAGGGATTGTTTATATGGATGTGTTGATGTGTCAAACACGTACAGTTAAAATTGTACCTTTTTTTGACAGACCCTCACTCTGTCCCTCTGGATGGAGTGCAGTGGTGCAATCACAGCTCACTGCAGCCTTGACCTCCCAGACTCCAGTGATCCTCCCAAGTCAGCCTCCCAAATAGCTGTGACTACAAGCGTGCACCACTATGCCCAACTTTTAAAAAATTGTTGTAGAGATGAGGTCTCACTATCTTGTCCCAGTGAGGTCCTGTTATGTTGCCTAGGCTGGTCTCAAACTCCTGAGCTCTGGCTTCCAAAGTGATGAGGTTACGAATGTGAGCCACCGTGCCCAGCCAAGATTAGACCTTTCAATGAGTGCACATCTTACCAAAAAAAAAAAAAAAAAAGAAACTTATTAAAAGATAAAGTCTGAGTTAAAAATGGATTCACATTAATGATTTTTAATTTGGTACTTCTATTCTTAAAAGAGGGATTGTTTATATGGGTGTGTTTATGTGTAAAAAGCTAGTTAAGGTCGAACCTTTATTTATTTATTTTTTTTGAGACAGAGTCTCACTCTGTCACCCAGGCTAATGTGCAGTGGCACAGTCACAACTTACTGTAGCCTCAAACTCGTAGAATCAAGGGATCCTGCTATGTCAACATCCCAAGTAGCTGGAACTACAGGCATGCACCACTGCCCCTGATTAATTAAAAAAAAAATTAATAAAGATGTGGTCTCACTATGCAGCCCAGGCTGCTCTCAAACTCCTGACCTCAAATGATCCTCCTGCCTTGTCATTCCAAAGTGATGGGGTTACACAGGCTTAAGCCATTGTGCTCAGCCAAGATTTTACCTTCAATGAGCACACTTTTTATACCACAAAAAATAATAATAAATAACAAAGTCTATGTGAGAAATGAGTTGAAGTATAGATAATACAAAATTGGCATGTTATTAGTTGTTGTTGAGCCTGGGTAACAGGCCTATTGTACTGTTTCTTTTATTTTGTGTATGTTTTAAATTTTCTGTAATAAAACATGTATAATAATACAAAGTTGATCTACAGTGTTAGCTCTTAAGATCTTAGTGACTTTGGGGGAGCAAAAAGAGCGAAAGTGGTTGCCAGGACATCAGTGAAGCTGGTTCTATTTCCAGGTTACACACATGTGTTCCCTTTGTAATAATTCATTGAACTTTACATGATTTCTTTGTATACGTCTTTCTGCATGAATGTCATACATATATAAAAATTTAAATATTACCTATTTGCACAAAATTTTAACTTTATATCTCAGAATAATAGCACTGTTTTGTATTGTTTTAAAGTGGGACATGTTTGCTCAGGGCATCATCAAATGGATATTAATATTCCAAGGTATTTACTTATGTCCTAACACTTTGGTGACCTTCTAGGTCTTCCCATGTTTACATCAATTTAGTAAGTAAGATAGTTTTAAGTTTTTAGAGTATAGGCCAAGCATGGTGGCTCATGCCTACAGTCTCAGCTCTTTGGGAGGCCAAGGCAGGAGGATCATTCGAGTCCAGTATTTTGAGTTTTTTTAGGATGCAATTATTGTTCAGCAAAGACTTCTCCCCAGAGTGAGGTTCAGCAATGCAAGGGCACCTAGTGCATACTATGCATTTGGTATGAGTAGAACTGGATTGAATCAGGAATAAAATATGTAGCAGAGGTCAGTTCAGCAAGGACAAGTAGGTAATGCAGGTAAGATCAGAAGAGCACAACCCAGCAGCAAATCTTTCCATTTATTTCAGGAACCCATTTGCCACTAGTTCACCGGAAGAGGCTGATTTAAACCATTCATTTCAGGAAACCATTTGCCACTAGTTGACCCGAAGAGGCTGATTTAAAGCAGCAGTTTGGGGGCTTGGTTGTACCCCATAGTCACCCAGAGAGCTTTAAACAGCACTGTGGCTCAGGTCCCACCGCAGGGATTCTGAATTCATTTATCTATTGCCTTTTGAGTTTAGGTAATTTTAAAAGCCTCCCTGGTGATTCCCGTGTGCACCCAGGGGGAACAACCCCTGGTTCAGGGTGAGAAATGTATTTGCTGCGCATGCATTCCATGTGTGCAGCGGTGATTTACCCCATGGCCACTCCTGAGTTTGAGGTCTTAGAAAATACACTTGTCCTGTTAAAAATCAAAAAACAACTTCAAGACACACTCAGCTGTTTGACTAAAATGCAGCAGGAGAAAATATCTTCTCAACAGGTGTATCTGGATGGCACTTGCTTTCAGAGTAAAAGATGGCTTCAAGCACAATATAGCACTTTTTTCCTACAGGCTTTCAAGGCCTTTTACTGTCATATCCTTATGAATCACAGGAATAAAAAAATCATAGTTATATAACTGTCAAATATTGTATTAGGAAAAAAATAAAGGGCATGTCTTCCATGCTCAGGTATCCTGATTAAAATCAGTTAAGACCCATCTGCCGGGTGTGGTGGCTCACACCTGTAATCCCAGCACTTTGAAAGGCAGAGGCTGGAGGATCACTTGAGCTCAGGAGTTCAAGACCAGCCTGCTCAACGTAACAAAACCTCATCTCTGCCAAAAATACAAATATTATCTGGTTGTGGTAGTGTGCACGTGTGGTCCCAGCTACTTGGGAGGCTGAGGTGGGAGAATTGCTGGAGCACAGAATGTCAAAGCTGCAGTGAGCCACTGCACCCCAGCCAGAATGACAGGGAAAGAGACCCTGTCTCAGAAAAAATAAACAATTAAAGAGACTCATTCTTTCAGACACCCTCATTCTTCTACATAAAACACGAGGCTTTTGACTGAAATGTTTTAAGATGAACTGAAGATTCTCCCATAATCAGGAGCAGCAGATGGGGGTTGCTCCCTTCCTGTTCTTTGAGTTGAAGCAAGGCAGAGGTCTGGAGACTGAAACTGGTAAATACTCAAACTGGTAAATATATCAATTGCTTTCTTTTCATATGATGTATTAAGCTATTTTGCATTGCTATTTAAAAAACCTGAGACTGGGTAATTTATAAGAAAAGAGTTTGATTGGCTCATGGTTCTGCAGGCTGTACAGGAAGCATAGCACCAGGGTCTGCTTCTGGGAAGGCCTGGGGAAGCTTACAATCATGGTGAAAGAGAAGCAGGCATCTCACATGGTAGAAGCAGAAACAAGAAAGATGGGGGAGGGATGGGCCACACTTCTAAACAACCAGATCTTGAGAGTACTCACTGTCACAAGGACAGCACAGAGCCATGAGGGACTCACCTGGTGGTTCAACCACCTCCTCCCCAGGCCCCACCTGCCACATTGAGGATTAAAATTCAATATGAGATTTGGAGGGGACATCTAAACTATATCACATGACCATCAGAAAAACAGACGAAGAATTCATGGTTTCTACTGTCCAGAAACTTTTTATCTAGAGCAAATGGATTAATGGCTGAATTCAGCATCCTGTAGTCAGAAGGGAGAAGGGAGCTGCACAGGGGGCCTTGGCTGCATTTGCTCCATTTCCCTTATGCTGTTCCTTGAGTTCCGATGTCACCACCTGAAGGGCTATTCATGGACAGAAGAATTATTGTTATTGTTGTGATTATTTCTATTTCTTTTATCTTGGTAAAAATAAGTTTTTAGCTTCTCATATAATTGTCCTAAAAAACCCTAAGAGTTTTGCTTAAGTTTCTTGTTATCATGTGTTATAAAAATTGACAGGGAAGTGACTAAAACAGATTAAAATTACACAAGCTCTAAGAGTCAAGTCTCTGTTGGGCAGGCTTAGGAATGACAGAACTGGAAATACTCTACCAGCATGAACATCAGAAACATGGGGTCCACTTTCTGTTCCAGCCCTGCCCAGATCCAGCCTTTTCTAAGGTCTCATCCAGGTCTGGCCTCACCCTAGAATCTTCTCTCACAGAACTGATTAAAGGAGACCAGAGATTCGGGCGGGGGCTCCTGCTGCCTCTCCTGAGCTGGTGCCCACAATTTCCTAAAATGGAAAAACAGATAAGTGGAAGCAAATAATTCTATATTTGGGGGTTATAATTTCTTTTTCATTGAAGCCAGTGCTTCTAGAGACACCCCACCTAGCAACTTGTTTTCCATTCCTGCAAATTCAGTAGCTGCTCCACAAGGCACAAGAAGGTAAATATAAATATAAAACATCTCTCTGAACAGTTCACCCTTTTTTCTCTATCCCTTTCATCTGTCGATATAGCTTTTATTCTGCACATTTTATTTTCCAGGTAGATAATTTT
Source organism: Pongo pygmaeus (assembly GCF_028885625.2). Lineage (NCBI taxonomy): Eukaryota > Metazoa > Chordata > Mammalia > Primates > Hominidae > Pongo > Pongo pygmaeus. Next base: position 203,506,604 of record NC_072376.2, read on the forward strand.
TAAAATGGAAGAAAAAATAGAAACGCTAGGCCCTTCATTTAAATCCTGAAAATTACAGAAAACTTAGCACCCAACTCCCAGGGTACTATGAGGATTAACTCACATCATGTAATGTTTCCTGAACAGTGCTCTGTAACAGACTTCTGAACACATAGTATGTGCTCAATAAACATTGTATTAACTCATGTGTACATGTTTTCCAAATGCAGACTTATTCAAACATTGATGCCTTCTCTAGGCTTTCTAAACTGTAAAGAGCCAGCAGAAAATGACATGTTTGAAAATGGTGATTGGTGGCTTCCACTTTGGGCCAAAAGTATTTGTGTTGTGGTAACAGTGTTGGGTGTCAGGAGGTCTGTGCTGTGCTTACTTCCTCTAGCTGAGTGCTACTATATTGGATGTAGTGGAAGAAACATCAGCATTAAGAGGAGACTTTTTAAAGAAGCCAATTCATGGACCCCTTCCAAACCTGCAGTATCACATCACTAAGAGAGAGCCTGGAATCGGAAATAATTCATATGCACATTGAAACTTGAGAGGCAGCTGGGCGCGGTGACTCATGCCTGTAATCCCAACACTTTGAGAGGCCAAAGTAGGCAGATCACCTGAGGTCAGGAGTTCAAGACCAGCCTGGGCAACATGGCCAAACCATGTCTCTACGAAAACATACAAAAATTAGCCAGGTGTGGTGGCTGGTGCCTGTAATCCTAGCTACTCGGGTGGCTGAGACTGCAGAATCACTCGAACCTGGGAGGTGGAAGTTGCAGTGGGCCAAGATGGCGCCACTGCACTCCTGCCTGAACAATGAGTGAAAACTCTGTTGAAAGAAAGAAAGAAGAAAGAAAGAACGAAAGAACGAAAGAAAGAAAGAAAGAAAGAAAGAAAGAAAGAAAGAAGGAAGGAAGGAAAGAAGGAAAGAAGGAAAGAAAGGAAGAAAGGAAGAAAGGAAGAAAGGAAGAAAGAAAGAAAGAAAGAAAGAAAAAGACTTGAGAGGCAATGCTTAGCTAAGTGGCTCTCAGCCCATGCTTCCAGCCATAATCACATGGCCAGTTTAAAGAAATACCATCACCTGTGCCCTCCCCAGAGACTCTGTCTATTGATCTTGGTGGAAGCATCTAAGTGGTTGTAATTAGAAAGTCAAATTGTCCCTCTTTGATGATTATATAATATGATATATACAAAAATTCTAAAGACCGCCGTAAAAACTCTTAGGTTTGATAAATAAATTTAATAATGTTTCAGGATGCAAAAATCAGTGTACAAAAATTGGTAGCATTTTTATACACTAATGATGATCAAGCTGAGAACTGAATTAAAAAGTCACTTCCTTTTACAATAGCTACCAAAAAAGGTAAAATGCTTAGAAATACAATTAGTCAAAGAGATGAACGATCCCTGCAAGGAAAACTACAAAACACTGATGAAAGAAATTGTACATGACACAAAAGAGAAAAACATCCCATGCTCATGGATTGGAAGAATTATGATCAATAAAATGACTCTACTGCCCAAAGCAATCTACATATCAAATGCAATTCCTACAAAAATGCCAATGTTACATTTTATAAAATTAGAAAAAAAAAACACTAAAATTCACATAGAACCACAAAAAGAGCCTGAATAGTCAAAGCAAATCTAAGCAAAGAGAATAAAGCTGGAGATATTACATTATTTGACTTAAAATTGTGCTAGAAGGCTGTAGTAACCAAAACAGCACGGTACTGATATAAATCGACACATAGATCAATGGTACAGAATAGAGAACCTAGAAATAAAGCCACATACCTACAAACAACTGATATTTTACAAAGTCAACAAAAACACACACTGGAGAAATGACATCCTATTCAACAAATTGTGCTGGAAAAATTATATTGCCATATGCAGAAGAATGGAATGGGACCCCTATGTCCCACCATATACAAAAATCAACTCAATATGGATTAAAAGACTAAAATGTAAGACCTGAAACTATAAAAATGCTAGAAGAAACTCTAGGATAAACTCTTCTAGACATTGACTTGGACAAAGAATTTATGACTAATATCTCAAAAGCAGATGTACCAATAACAAAAATAGACAAAAGGAACTCAATTAAACTAAAAAGCTCCTGAAAATGAGCTTTCTAATTAACACAGTGAACAGAAAACCTATGGAATGAGATAAAGGTTTACGAGTTTTGCATGTGACAAAGATCTAGTGTCAAGAATATGCAAGGAACTCAAACAGCTCAACAAAAATAAAACAAGTAAACTCATTAAAAAGCAAGCAAAGAACATGAACATTAAAAAAAAAAAAAGACACTGATGGTCAATAGTCAACAAGCACGTAAAAGATGCTCAACCTTGTTAATGATCAGAGAAATACCAGTTAAAAACCACAATGAGATACCAACTTACACCATGCAGAATGGCTATTACTAAAAAGCAGAAAAATGAGCTATCGGCAAGGATACAGAGTTTGTGGGACAAACAAAGATACATTGTTTGTGGGAAAGTAACTTTCTACAACCTTTATGGAAAACAGTATGGAGATTTCAAAATAGACTAAAAATAGAACTTCCATTTGATTCAGCACTCCCACTACTTGGTATCTACCCAAAGGAAAACAATTTGTTACATAAAGAAAATACCCATGCTCACGTTTATCACAGCACTATTCATAATAGCTGATATATGAAATCAATTTAAATTTATCAATCAACAATTGAATAAAGAAAATGTGCTCTACAAGTATACCATGGAATGCTACTCAGCCATGAAGAAGAATAAAATCATGTCTTTTGCAACAACATGAATAAAACCGGAGGCCATTATTGTAAGTGAAAAAACTCAGAAACAGAAAATCAAATTCTGTATTTTCTCACTTGTAAGTGGGAACTCAATTACGCATACACTTGGATACAGAGACTGGAAAAATAAACACTGGAAACTCAGAAAGATGGGAGGTTGGAGAGGGTTTAGGAATGAGAAAATAACTAATTGGGATAATAAACAACATTCAGATGATTGTCACACCAAAAGCCCATGTTTCATCACTATGCAACATGCTCCTGTGAGAGAGCTGCATTTGTACTCTCTAACATATTAATAAAGAGATTAAAAAAAAAAAAGGCCTGGTGTGGTGGCTGAAGCCTATAATCCCAGCACTTTGGGAGGCTGAGGCGGGCAGATCACTTGGTCCAGGAGTTCAAGACCAGCCTGGCCAATATAGTGAAACCCCATCTCTACTAAAAATACAAAAATTAGCCGGGCGTGGTGGCACATGCCTGTAGTCCTAGCTACTCGGGAGGCTGAGGCAGGAGAATCACTTGAACCCGGGAAGCGGAGGTTGTGGTGAGCCGAGATTGTGTCACTGCACTCCAGCCTGGGAACAGAGGGAGACTCCGTCTCAAAAAAAAAAAAAAGAGAAAAAAAAAAACTTTGGCTTTTATCAAGAGGACAAACTGAATAGACCTCATAATTTTCATAAATAATTATATTAGACAAAAAATTTTAATAAAAATAAATAAAAAATAATATTGTATTTTAAGAATGGTATAGAAAGATAATTTGATGAATTCGAGTAGTTAGTACTTAGCACATACAATATGTTAGGCAAGATTCTAAGCCACTTAGACCTTTATGGACAGAATATGTAACAGAGTAAAATAAATAACACAAAGATTCATTGGCAATGACAAACTGACATATTTTCAATCATATTAGATGATATTAAAACCATTAACAAATTTACTGTTTTGTTTCATAATAAAAAAGAATGTTAAATAACTTCATTAAAAAGTTTGACTAATTAGGCATATAGATAAATTGGCAGTATTTTGACCAGTACACGGAGGACACACATTTTCAAAGACCAGACAAAATTATTTATTTATTTTTGCGGGGAGAGAACAGTTTTATTATCCGAGGATACAGTGGGGTCCTCTCCCTGGGAGGTGGGGTCTTCCACTGGTTACCCCCGCCAGGGCTCCAGGGGGCGCCATGCGATTCAGTGCTGGGCTCCGCTGGGGGCCGGGCCTTGGAGAAGGCGAACTGTGCGGGGAACCAGCAGCTGTGGGGTCCTCACCGCCCGCTCCGCCCGGCTGCACCGGGCCTCCTGGTGCTCCTCAGGCTCCCGCCGAGTCTGCGTCTCTGGAGGGCAGTGAACCATCTTGCCCAGAACCTTATCCTCACAGTCCAGTTTGACGCAGGTCAGGCATTTCTGCTTCCTCCTCTCGGGCAGGTCTTTGCACTTGGGTTTCTTCCAGTCCTTCCTCGCGCCGCTTCTCTGTCTGCCGGAGCTTAAATTCCAGCCTCACAAATGTTCCAGCTGGGAAGGGCGTGTCCAGGGCGCTGTCCACACTGGTCTCCCGGAAGGCCCGCTGCATGGGCGGGTGCTTGCAGCAGATTCCTCCAGGGCCACCTGCAGGCCCCGGCGCTGGCCCCTGTGCTCGGCTCCCCGCCCCCGCGTCCCCCGCCCCCACCCACGGGGCCAGCGAGATCCGCAGCCGTCTCAGGCTTCCCCTGTCACCCCGACCCTGCGAAGCGGGTGTGCGCCCCTTAGTTCTTCGAGCCCGCCGGGAGCCACCTCCTCCCATGCCCTGCCTCTGGGGGGGCCATGCCCTCAGAACGCTGGGCCTAAAATAATTTTGAAATGATAATAGCAATTATCCATTTAAAGTTTAACCAGAATTCAGAATAACCACCATTTTACCAGAAAAAAGACAAAAACCTGTTATAACTAACCAAGTCAGTAAATTCTCAGGATACAATATTAACATATGAACATCAGTTGCATTTTTTTACAGTAACAACAAAATATCTGAAACAAGAATAAAGATAGTTCCATTTCCAATATTATCAAATAGAGTGAAATACTTAGGAATGAGTTAACAAATAATATGAAAGATCTGTGTACTGAAAAGTATAAAATGTTGAGGAAAGAAAATGAAGAATACAAAATGAGAAATATGTGTTCATGGATTCTAAAAATTAATATTGTTAAAATATCCATACTACACAAAGTGACCTACAGAGTTAAATTTCTATCAAAATTTTAATGCCATTTTATTAAAATGTAGAACAACAATTTTAAAATTAGTATGGAACCACAAAAGACCTCAAATAGCCAAATGCTGAGAAGAACAAAAAGGCTGAAAGCCTCACACTTCCTGATTTCAAACTATTACAAAGCTGTAGTCATTAATATAGTATAGTACCTACATAAAAACCAATAGGACAGAATAGAGGACCCAGAAATAAACTCACAGATATACAGTCAACCAATCCCACAGAATGGAGAAGGGATAAACACATCAAGGAGTGGTGTAGGAAAAACTAGATATGCACAGAAAAAAGTGAACCTTTCTCTCATATCATCACAAAATGAATTTGAAATGAAATAAAGACTTAAACATAAGAACTGAAATCATGAATCCTCTAAAAAAAAATGGGGAAAAACCTCCTTGACACTGGTCATGGCAATGATGTTTTGGATATGACACCAAGAACACAGTCAACAAAAGCAAAAATGAACAAGTGGAACTATGTCAAAGTAAAAATTTTCTGCACAATAAAGGAAACAATCAACAAAATATAAAGGCATTATAGGAAATGGGAGAAAATATTTGTAAACCATATATAGGATAATATGTTACTATCTAAAATATATGTCATACTAATCAATACAAAAAAAGAACCCAGAGCAGAATTAAAAGCAATTTCTTGATTAATAATTGGGCAAAATATATAAATAGCAATTTTTCCAAAGATATACAAATGTCCAGCAGGTATATAAAAAATGCTCAACATCACTAATTATAAGAGTAATTAAAATCAAAATCACAATGAGGTATCACCTTATCGTGGTGTTTGGATGCCTATTATCAAACAGTCAAAAGATAAAAAGTGTTAGGGTGTAGAAAAAGAGAACACTTGTCCACTGTTGCTGAGGATGTCAATTGGTGCAGCTATTATGAAAAACAGTATGGAGGTTCCTTAAAATTTTTAAACTAGAACTACCATTAATCCCAATTTGGAGTATATAGCCAAAGGACATAAAATCAGGATCAGCAAGGGTATGTGCATTCCTCTGATACAGATAAATAAACTGATACATAATTTCAGTTTTAATAAAAACGAAACTCTTTCATCTACTACAATATTGATAAATCTTGAAGACATTATGCTAAGTGAAATAAGCCGAATACAGGACAACTACTGCATGATCTCGTTTGTATGTAAAATCTAAAAAAGTAAATAAAAATAAAAGAATAAAAAGCCATGGAAACAGTAGAACGGTGGTTCCCATGGGCTAGGAAGTGGGGAAAGTGGGGAGATTTCCATGGAAGGGGGACACCTTCAGTTACAAGGTGAGTAACTGCTGGGACCTAATGTACAGAATAGTGACTATAGTTAACAACACTGTGTACTTGAAATTTGCTACAAGAGTAGATCTCAGGTGCCCTCACCACACCCACAGAAACGTATTAACTATGTGAGGGGATAGATATGCTAACTAGCTTAACTGAGGTAATGTAAAGACTACTGACATCTCCCAACGCTCTATTGTACACCCTAAAAATACACACTTTTCAATTTGTCAATCATAGCTCAACGAATGGAGAAAAAAAATAAGAGTAACCAGCAGGTCATATCTAGCCACAGGGAAACTCGATTTAAAACACGCTTGGCTACTGTTTGCAGCTCAACTCGGGAACAGCCGGACCGCTTCTGGCCCCTGGACTTCGACGCTCCTCCCGCAGCCCCCGTGGCTGGGGACGGTACAGTCGTTCCCAGGATTCCAGGCCGCGCAGATCGGCAGGGCCATCGCCGTCCCCTTGCTCTTGCCGCAGCCCCGTTAGGCTCGCGTTTCGGGGCCTCCTGGCCGGGTAGGCTGCCTGTGGCTGCCCGCGCGCCCCCGTGGCTGTGGCTCCGCCGGCCCCCGCTTCGGCCCCGCGCAGCCCCTCCGAGGCCGCAGCCGTCGGGCGCCCGAACTCACGGCCTCGGGCCCGTACCCGCCGCCAGCGCCTTGGCTGTGGCCGCTCCTCCCCCTCTCCGAGCCCGAGCTGGCCCAGCGGAGAAGGAGGGCGGAGAAGCTGGAACCCTAACGCTGAGCTGCAGGCTGCAGGTGCGGGAACGGGAGACGCTATGGCCTCGCACAGGACGGCTGCTCAGAGCGGCACGAGCAACCGCCAGGAGCTCCGCACGCAGCTGGAAGAACTCAGTCACGTACTCCGCTGTGGGAGAAATGGAGACAATAAAAGTCTGATGTAGAAGTACTCACAGAGAACCATGCTCCTTGGTCAATCTCAGATTATTATTATCAGACCTACTCTAATGATGTTAGTCTTCCAAATAAAGTGAGTGACTGAACTGTCAAATCAGCAAGATCAGGATATTGAAACTCTTGCTTTGAATTCTAACGACCAGTTATAAATAGAAAATGATGCTCACCCTGGTACTGATAAGACACCAAATGTTAAATGTAGACAAGAGGGTCATTTGCCTCAAATTCACAGGAGCCAGCATCTGCATTAGCAGCACAAGATACATCCTTAGAAGGTTCGTCATTAGATGGAAGTTTGAGAGCTGCAGCAGAAGCGGCTTTATCACAGACTGGATTAAGTTATGATGAAAATACTGGACTGTATTTTGATCACGGCACTGGTTTCTATTAAGATTCTGAGAATCAAATATATTATGATTTAATTTATTACTACTGTGATGTGGAAAGTGGTCGCTATCGATTTCATTCTCGAGTAGATTTGCAACCTTATCAGACTTATAGCACAAAACAAAAATGAAAAATTGAGAAAAGAAAGGATCCAGATTCTTCTACAAAAAAAAAAGTGAGGAAAAGGATTTGAATTCAGAGGATCAAGAAGCCTTCAGTGTTGAACATACAAGCTGCAACGGGAAAAACAATTTCACAAATGTGAAAAAAAAGCCAAAATAGGCATTCATCACAAAAATAATCCCCCAAAATTCACTGTTCCAGTTAGTGGAAATGCTATGGAATCTCCTCTTAATGAAAACATCTCAATTCATCTTTAAGGATGAGAAAATCACAGAGACTGATAGTGAACCAGAAGAAGGTGAAATTGCGACTCTCAGACCGAGGGTAGCTATGATGAAGGCATTACCACTAAAGGCAATGCAACTGCAAAAGATACTGAGGAGGAAGATTAGGAAAAAGTGTGGCCCTCATATATGAGAGTAGTTGTCGTTAGATCACCTGTGTTACAGACAGGGTCATTCTTCATCATTACTGCTGTAAAACCTGCTACAATTGGAAGAGAAAATGATATGGAGCATACTCTTCGAATCCATGAAGTTGGTGTAAGTTTCATGCAGAAATCTATTTTGACCATGACTTACAAAGTTATGTCCTTTTGGATCAGGCAGTCAAAATGGAACAATTGTTAATGGAAAATGGATTGTTCAGCTGAAAACTAAATGTGACCCTTATGAACCTGAGCATGGAGATAAAGTGAAAGTTGTAGACACTGTGTTATCTTATTACATTCACCCTGGCAGTAATAGCTGTGTTGGATGTGAACCAGGGCAGGTTAGAGCTCACCTTTTCCTTGATAAGAAAGATGAATCATTTGTTGGTCCATCATTAACTAAGAAGGAAACGAGTTGGAAAGAAGAAAAGGATTTTAAAAATATACGAGTAAAATATGGTTTACAGAATACAGACTACAAAAATGATAAGATACTGGAGAATCAAAAATATAAAGATAAAGCTGGAAAACATAGGGAGCAGATTGGAAGTGAAGGAAATTTCCAAAGAGATGATGCTCCTGCATCTGTTCATTCTGAAATTACTGATAGCGACAAAGGTCAGAAGAAGATGTTGAAAAAGATGTGTTGAAAATAGGAGAAGGCCTGGGGAAGGATGGTGGGAGAATAAAAAGTCCAATACAGCTTCAGCTTCGGCAAACACATGCAGGATTGGAGACAGACAAACCATCCTCAATTAAAGAGACTCACCTTCTCCAAAACAAGAACAACAACAACAACTGGGACAAAGCACAGGAGAGGTTTGCTGAAAACTTTCCAGAAACTAACTTCCAAAAGATGACCTAGGAACCATTCCTTGGGTAAAAGGGACTGAGGAGTGAAGGTTAATCACAGAAGAAAACTCAAGCTTTTTTATAAATAGAGTTTGGAAACTCTTATTTTATTGCAGAATGTTTCTCCCCAAAAAAGTCAATGGCACAAGAAAGCTGTGTCACAGTTTACCCCTTCCTGATTCAGAAATGTGTAATAAAATGTGGTTTTTAGCTTTTAAAAAACACTTTTTAAACTAATTATTAGTGACTGAATTAAGTTATACAGTAAGTGAACTAAAGTTCACAGGGCACAGATAAGTTTATCAAATTTTACTATTTTATCTTGTCATTTACAACATCCATATAAGCAATTAGCCATATAAGCAAAATTCATATAACCACTTAAATGTTCATTTGTCCTTGTCTCCATGTAGTCATACTAGTATGCACAGAAAATACAGCAAAAGAAACATCTAAAATCTATAAAAATAAATCTGACAATATACATTCTTTTTTATGCCCTTCAGGACCTAGATAAAAAATGTTGAGACAACATGAATAGTGATGCATACATTTTCTTATATTTGGAATAGCCTAAATCATATTAAAGAACTAATGAACAGGTGACATGTCACAGAAAATTCATCTTTTATTGTTTTCTTCGGTGAAGAATCTGAATATGTTGATATATACTGTACATTCAGCATTTGCATTTGGTTTGTTTCATAGCTAATGAAATGTTTATACACGAACAAATGAGTACAGTATTGAAATAGTCCATGTGCTGGCATTCATACTTTTTATAAATACCATTGCAGGCACTGAAGTTGTGCCAGAAAAATCTGATTTCGAGTACAAAAGGAATACTTAGCCAGGGCCTCAAGCTCAATATATTTATTGAAAATATCCTAAATTGCCATAAAACATTATAACATTAAATTATTCATTTCAATAAATTATGAATTAACAAAAAATACAAATGTCTTTTATGGATCAGGGAAGTCCTAATGAGACAGAATGGCCATTGAAGCCAAAAGGTCTGAATTCAGGTAAATAATTTTACTCATATTAGTTTTATGTTAGAGAAAACAATACTTCTGACCATATACTATTTATTGCAGTGGAGTATTTCAAAAATATGTACATAATATATAATTAATTTTCTAATGATATAAAGTAATCACACTCTACAAATTATTACAATATGGTCTATTGATGAGAGGGGTGTTTCAGATGAAAAAAACTTGGAATTTCTCATGGTGATAGATGCCATAGAAAATCTATGTAAAATATTTCACTCATATATTGATATTTCTGCTTTTCAGAAAAATAATATAAACACTTAATGCAGACAATTAAAATCACCAAGAAGTTACAAGAATTCACAGAATGCCTAATATAGTTGAAAGGAAATTAAGAAAACTTCCCAGGACTGGAAGTAAATAAAGGTAATGATCCAGAGAAGTAATCAACCTAAGAGGCCAGGGCTCCACTCAGATGCATCTGATTACAAGAATGTCAGGTCCATGTGGGTTGTTCCCTTCTGACAAGGCAAATGGAATAAACAAAGAGACACTGCCTGCAGGCATTGGAATGTGGTGTCTCCCATATGTGAGGATTAAATTATAAATTATGTTGCACACAGGGAGATGAGCTACTGGGGTGAAGCATCAGAAGAAATTATATGGCACATAAATCTCAGATATTGAATTTATATTTAAATGTTTAGGTCAATATAATGGAAAAACAAAAAAGCAAAATAATGTGGAATGAAACTACAAGCTTGTCAAGCTATCTTTGGAAAAGAGGCAAATGAAAAATAAAGTATTGAAAGTGTTGTAAAACAATTTAATGTACAACATACAGATTACATATTAAAATAGGCTGAGCCAAAAAGAGGACTAGTAAAGTGAAATGCTGATCACAATTAATGTAGTCATATATGTTATAGAAGGCAAATTAATAGAAAATATAAATATATTTATATATGAAGATTAGATTGAGAAGAAATAAAAAGAATTTAATTGTTTTGCCAGACTCTCTAAATAGGAAGGCAACAGTCAAAGAATCAGTGACTCGTAAGTTTCAGAAATTGGAAACCAGACATGAATCCTTTAAAAGTTTAGAGTGTAATATATGAAAAAAAGGTAAATTAAGAAATACTTAGAAGAAATAGTGGTTTGGGTTCTTGTGAATACTGCTTAATAAACATGAGAGTGCAGTTATCTTTTTTGACATGCTTATTTTGTTTCCTTTTAATATAAACCCAGCAATGAGATTGCTGGATCAAATGGTAGTTCTATTTATAATTTATTGAAAAACCTCCATACTGTTCTCTCTATAGAAATGGGAAATGATTGTACTAACTTATATTCCTACCAACAGTGTATAAGTGCCCATCTACAGAATGAATAAAGAAAATGTTATACACACACACACGCACACACACAGGAATAATGTTCAGTCATAAAACAGAATGAAGTTCTGTCATTTGTGTCAACATGGATGAGCCTAGAGGACATTATGTTAAGTGGAATAAGCCAGGCACAGAAAGAAAAAGACCACGTGCTCTCACTCACTTGAAATCTGAAGAAGTCCATCTCATAGAAGTAGACAGTAGGATGGTGGTTACCAGAGGTTAGCGATGGCAGAAGGATGAGGGAGTGGGGAGAGCTTTGTCACTGGGTACAAAGTTACAGTTAGGAAGAATAAATCCTGGTGTTCTGTTACACAGCATGATGACTATAGCTAATAATAATGTACCGTTTATTCTATAATAGCTTCAAGCGAGGATTTTGAACTTTACCAGCACAAGGAAATAAATGTTTAAAGTGTTAAATATGCTAATTACTCTGGTTGGATCACTGTACAGTGTATATGGTACAATGTGATGCAGTGAAACATCATATAATTAACATAATTATACATGTTTGCGGAGTACAGTGTGATGTTTCACTGCATCACGCTGTACCATGTAGTATGATGCAGTGAAACATCACGTAATTAACACATGATAGTTATATATGTTTATGGAGTACAATGTGATGTTTCACTGCATCTCGCTGTACCATGTAGTATGATGCAGTGAAACATCAGACTGTACCCCATAAATATTACTGGTTCAGCAGGGAACTGTGGGACACAGAGCAGCTCCAGGTTAGCCATGACCAGCAGCTTCACCTGTGTGGGGTAGCGAGAGGGGAAGGGCCCTGTGCTCGGCTGAGAGTTGACCCCTGACCCCATCCACTTTGACTGCTAGGTGCCAGCAGAGGTCAGGGACCCCTAACTTCAGGCAGAGGCAGGAAGCAAGGTCATTGCCTCTTTTTTTTTTTTTTTTTGAGAGAGAATCTCACTCTATCACCCAGGCTGGAGTGCAGTGGTACGATCTTGGCTCACTGCAACGTACATAGAGGTGTACTTCAGAATCACACCTGCAGGAAGGTCCCTGGGTGAGATTAACAATCCCACATAGAGGTGTACGTCAGAATCACACCTGCAGGAAGGTCCCTGGGTGAGATTAACAATCTCACATAGAGGTGTACGTCAGAATCACACCTGCAGGAAGGTCCCTGGGTGAGATTAACAGTCCCACATAAGTGCCAGTTCTGGGTATGAGAGCCAACGCCTCCTGTATGTTGGGTGTATGTACATAAGTCACAATCTCAATGGTGGAATGGATTTTTCCATGAGAGGCTTAATGCCTTTTGAAAATTGAGTTATCTTAGTGGAGTCAGCCTCACAAGTGTTTTGGATCTTGGTCAGGGAGTCACAAACCCGCTTGTGGACAACATCCACTTGTGAGAGCCAACTTTCCAACTTTTGACTGCCTCTGGGTGTGAAATTCAGAACCTCAATTATGGGCTGCGTTCATGTGGGAAAATGACAATTTTTACCGATGGCTGGGCTCAGGCAGGAGCCTTTCATCCTGTAGGTGTTGAGATAAATGATATGTCACAATACCCAAAATATGCTGGGTGCAGGCAAAAGAGGAGAGTCATATTAGCTGGTTGCTAGGTCCAGTTATATTTCACCACCTCCGTTTTTGGCAGAGCTAAGGCAGAAGAGGAGAGTCAGAGCTAAAGAAATGTCACAATGTCCCTGTGGGTAGGGCCTACGCATAAGAATTGCATCACCTAGTCATTGAACCCAGCCATATATTACAATACACAATGTATACAGGGTCCAGGCAAGAAAGGAGAGCATATCACATAGGTACTGGGTCCAGCAATGTGTCACAATACCCCCTGAGGGGAGGCTCCAGGCAACAGGGTAACATTACCTAAGTGACGTGCCCAGAGAGATGTTTCAATGCCCCTGGTGAGTAAGATTTTGAAAAAGGAGAAGTTACATAACCTAGGGGCCAGGCCTAGCTGTGTGTCACATTCATCTCCAAGACGGAGCCCAGACATGAGAGAAAAGTCACATCATGTAGGTACTGGGCAAAGTAATATGTCACAATCCTTACTGTGAGCAGGCCCTAGGAAGAAGTAGAGAGTCACATAGTCTAGATGATGGGCCCAGAGGTATTTGACAATGACTACTGTAGGTAGGGACTGGGCAGAAGAATCACTTCACCCGTGTGCTGTGCCCAGTTGTAAGTCACACTTCCCTCTGTGGGCATGACCGAGGCAGGGAGAAGAGTCACATCATCCCGGTGCTTGGCCCAAAGATATGTCACAATCTCTCTTATGGGCAATGCTCAGGTAAGAGAGGAGAGTCACATCAAATAGGTAGTGGACCCAGAGGTATGTCACAAGGCCTTCTGTGAACTTGAACCAGGCAGAAGATTCACATCAACTTGGTGCTAAGCCCAGCAACATGTCACAATCCCTTCTGTGTAAAGGGACCAGACAGGAAAAGAGAATCACATTACCTGGCCAATGAGCACAGAGATCTGTCACAATGCCCCTTGTAGGCAGGGCCCAGGCAGAGGAGTTACATCACCTGGTAGTGGACCCAGCAATATACCACAGTGTCCCATATGGGCACAAGCCAGAGAGTCACATCACCTGGGTGCCAGGCCAAGCTATATAGAACAACGCTTCCTGTGGGCAGCGCCAAGGCGGAAGAGGAGACTCACATCACCTGGGTGCAAGGTCTAGTGATATGTCAAAATGCTCACTGTGGGCAGTGCCAAGGAAGGAGAATAGAGTTACACCCTCAAGGTGCTGGATCCAGCAATATGTTAGTATCCCATCTGTGGGCTGGGTCCATGCAAGAGCGTCAAGTCACTCAGGTGCTAGGCACTGGGAAATTTCACCATGAAACCTGCAGAATGGTCCGGGAATGAGATTAACAATCCCACAACTGTCACAGTTGTAGGCATGACATTCAACACTTCTTGTATGTTGGGTCTAAGCCCGTGAGTAACCATCTCAACACCAGACTGGATTTGTGCATGAAAGCCTCAATTCCTCTGCAGACTGTGTCACCTTAGTGAAGTCACAGCCTCACAGTTGTGCTGAATCTTGGCCTGAGAGTCACCAACCCATGAGTATCCATATATGTCAATTTTTCCCACCTTTGACTGACTACAGGTGTGAGATTCAGAACCTCAACAGTGACCTGTGTTCATGTGAGAGGATGAGAATATTTACTGTTGGCTGGGTGTGCATATGAGTGCCACAATCTCACCTGTGTGCTCGGCACAGTTAGCAATCTCTGTGTACTATCCAATGGCACTATACAGTATGAATGACAGTTGCAATCAACTTTGAGACCTTCCTGCTGGTAGGGACCCATGGTCGTACCTGTGGCATTAAGCCTGGGTTTGAGAGTCAACATCATTACAATTAACTAGGTCAGGATAGGAGAGTTCTCCCTTGCCTATAAGCTGGGTTTAGAAATAAGCCACCATTTCAACTCTGGTTGAATGTTTATATATGAACACGGGCCTAGCACCAAGATGATGTGAGTCTTTGGCCTAGACACCTCAAGCAGGAGGCAATGTGACATATCTCTGTGCCTAACAACTATTTGATGTGACCAGGTTTTTCACCTGAGCTTTCCCCATAAAAGAGATGTGACATATGTCTAGACCCAGCACCGAGGTGATGTGGCTCTCCTTTTTTGACTGAGCCCTGTGTATTTTGGGTATTCTGATATATCCCTGGACCTAACATCTGGAAGATAAGAAGATCCAGCATGGGCCCTGCCTAAAAAGTTTCTTGTGACATATTTCTACATTAATCACCTTGGAGATGTGACTCTCCTCTCTTACCTGGGCTTTGCCCATAAGAGAGATTGTTACGTACCTCTGCAGCAAGCACCTAAATGCTGTGACTCTTCTTTCTTGCCTGGGTCATTCCCACAGATGAAAGGGTGGCTTATCGTTGTGTCCAGCACACCAGTTATGTGATTCTTCTGCCTGATCTCTGCTCACAGGAGCCATTGTGACATATCCCTGGGCCCAGAAACTATTTAATATGACTCTCCTCTATTACCTTAACTTTGTGCATAGGATAAATTGTGATGTATCTCTGGGTCCAGCACCTAGGTGATGTGACTCCTTTTGTGCATGGACTATGCCCACAAGAAGGAGGCTGATTTATTGCTGTGTTGAGAGCTGATGTAATACCTCGGTCCTTGTCTTCTTAGTTTATAATAATTTAAACAAGAGACACACAGAAAAGAAGTATAGCATAATTTATTGGAAAAGAAAAAAAAATTTGAAAGTTAAGTGCAGAATACAGTACACCGTGAGAGAGATATTCCAGGGCGGGCTGCTCATAAGAGTGAGACAGCATGGATTGTCGCTGGAGAAACCCCCTTATGGGAGTTTTACATTATTATTAATAAGGAGGGGGAAGAGGAGATGCTAGTAAGCCTGTTCTGAGTGGTCTTCTGGGTGCACATGTGCAGTAGCTGTACATGCTTATTCATATTTTGCATGTCTCATTAGCATCTTAAACCTCTAGCCAGGAGTGTATTTTTGTTTGTTTGCATGAGACAGAGTCTCGCTCTGTTGCCCAGGCTGGAGTGTGGTGGTGCAATCTCTGCTCACTGCAACCTCTGCCTCCCGAGTTCAAGGCATTCTCATGCCTCGGCCTCCTGAGTAGCTGGGATTACAGGCATGCACCACCATACCTGGCTAATTTTTGTATTTTTAGTTGAGATGGGGTTTCACTATGTTGGCCAGTCTAGTCTTGAGCTTCTGGTTTCAAGTGATCCACTCTTCTCAGCCTCCCAAAGTGCTGGGAGTACAGGTGTGAGCCACCGTGCCTAGCTGGGGGGTGTATTTTTTGCTGTTAAAATAAGCAAAAGTTAAGTTTGAGGACAGGGAAAATCAAAATGCACATGCTCTCTAGAACAGAATGAAGATAGCTTTGCTTGAATGAGCCCAATTACAATGCGAATGCTAAGGCTCATTGTGCTGGCTGTACAGTCACCACAGTTTCAATGAAGGGGTCGCCTACCCCTCCACACCTGTGGGTGTTTCTCATGAGGTGGAATGAGAGACTGAGAAAAGAAAGAGACACAGAGACAAAGTATAGAGAAAGAAAAGTGAGCCCAGGGGACTGGCGCTCAGCATACAGAGGACCCACGCCGGCACTGGTCTCTGAGTTCCCTCAGTATTTATTGATCACTATTTCTACCATCTTGGAGAGGGGGATGTGGCAGGACAATAGGGTAATAGTGGGGAGAGGGTCAGCAGGAAAACATGTGAACAAATGTCTCTGTGTCATAAACAAGGTTAGAAAAGTTGTTGCGCCTTGATGTGCACGTATACAAACATCTCGGTGCATTAAAGAACAGTATTGCCACCAGCATGTCTCAACTTCAGCCCTAAGGCAGTTTTCTCCTATCTCAGTAAATAGAACATACAATTGGGTTTTACACTGAGACATTCCATTCCCCGGGGATGAGCAGGAGACAGATGCCTTCCTCTTATCTCAACTGCAAATAGGCTTCCTCTTTTACTAATCCTCCTCAGCACAGACCTTTTATGGGTGTTGGGCTGGGGGATGGTCAAGTCTTTACCTTCCCAGGAGGCCATATTTCAGACTATCACATGGGGAGAAACCTTGGACAATACCTGCCTTTTCTAGGCAGAGGTCTCTGTGGCCTTCCGCAGAGTATTGTGTCCCTGGGTACTTGAGATTAGAGAGTGGTGATGAATTTTAACAAGCATACTGCCTTCAAGCACTTTTTTAACAAAGCACATTCTGCATAGCCCTAAATCCATTAAACCTTGACTCAACACAGCACAAGTCTCTGTGAGCACAGGGTTGGGGCTAGGGTTACAGATTAACAGCATCTCAAGGCAGAAGGATTTTTCTTAGTACAGAGCAAAATGGAGTCTCTTATGTCTACTTCTTTCTACATAGACACAGTAACAGTCTGATCTCTCTTTTTCCCCCCACATTTCTGTATCCCAAGATCATGGTCATTTTCTTGAATATCTATTCTGATCTATTCTGCCTCAGTTTCCCCCTAAGAGATCTTGGGGTCATAATCATATTGGAGGTTGAGGGGCTAGGTCACTTTTTCTGGAGCTGTTTCCTGCTGAGTGGGTGTAATTTCTGTCTAGTCTGGGCCCTAACGTTTCTTCTTGTGTGATCTAACCGAGTGTAAACCATGTCATTCGTGGAACCAGTGGGCAAGATGTTGGCGGCCAAAGGTTGAAAGCCTTGCAAAACCATCATGCAAACATGGAGTTGCCATAAGCAAGACAGCAAGAAATCAGTTAACATTTTAAACAAAATTGGAACAAAAGTAAAAGCTGAAAGTATAGTAATGAGTGTTACTATTAAAGAGAGTAAGGCAGGTAATAGACATTGCTTTCATGTTCCCATGGAAGTTCCTAGAGATTCAATTTTGTCTGCCTGGGTGATGATATTATTAATATTTTCTTGGACTAAACCGGGCTGATTAATCTCAAAAACAGCATTCTTCTCTTAGATATAAACATGCTCCTCTTTGCCTGGCTGGGAGAAGATCCCAGCCAGGCTCTTTGCTTTTCTCGGACTACAGTGGCCATGGAGTCCAGACATTGTTGAAGTCTACTGAGGCCTTCTGCTGCTTGTTGCGGACCCATTGAGGTTTTCTGAGATAGTTTATACTGGATTTCCAAGGCTCCACCTTATGGTGACATTTATGCTGCAAAAGTATTTTGCATTAAAATGGTGAAAGCAACAAATGTTTTAAGTATTTTCTATTTTTTTGCTAATAAGCAAAATTTTGTGCAGCTAAGTTGGCAGCAGTCATTCGGTCCATTTATGGATGGTACAGTTGAATGGTGGTCAAAGTTAGAGCCTGGAAGCCTTCAGTAAATGCGCTGAAGTTGTCTGAGGGCCATCAGAGTTGTTGCTTATATTGGATTAGATCATTTATTGAGAGTAGAACAAGCACTCTGATGGTCCTCTCTCCATTTGGGACTTTCTGTAAGGGGAGAAATTTCTCTGGCCCTGAATGGTGTGAAGTCCCACTGTGAGTAACTGCAGCTGGGCTGGTCTCTATTGTATCTGGCAAAGGCCGATAGAAAGGAGCATAAGGAGGAGGTGAAACTAGCTTAGATCCTACAGAAGACTCTGATAGTGTGGGGATGCTGGGGATTCTAAAGGAGGTGTGGGCCCCTGAGGGCCCCTGTCTGGAGCTGGTGTTGGGCTGTGGGGTCTGGGGTCCCTTCCCCTTAATAAGAGATGATCTTCTAATGGTTCTGAGGGGCTTTCTGGCTTACTAGGCTTTAGCCCACAGGTGCTGCATAGAGCTGGGTTTTGTTGTCAGGCCAGAAAGGCTTGCACATAGGGTACTTCAGACCATTTTCCCTGATTACTACAGAAAAGATCTAGCTGTAGGATGGAGTTAAAGTTCACAGTCTCATTCTCCAGCCATGTTTTGTCAGCTAATCTGTAGGCAGGCTAAATAGTGTTACAAAAGAAGATAAGGTTTTCTTTTTTCTAAGTTCATTTAGCCAAAAGCTGTTCTAATTTTTAGATATACATCCCAGGGGTGTTTCAGTGACAGTAGAGGAAGCGGCTCCCATGGTGCCAAGAGAATCCTGCAATGACAGAACATTTACTGAAGTCCAGGAGGCTGTGGGCATCCTCATGAGCCAAGTGGAAACACCAAGGTGTCCAGCGCATCCCCTGGAAACCCCATTAACTGAAGCTCTAGGAGGTCATAGGCATTTGCCATACACGGTCCTAGCTCCCCCCAGCGGTGGACATCTCCAGCCCTACCGAGATGACCCCCACTGCTGGCTGGGGGGCAGATGTCTGGCTGAGAAGTCTTGCCCTAATTCACTGGTTTGCCATTTGTGATGCCCAATTACAACACCTGGAATGCTCAGATTCAATCCCTACGACTGGGCATCTACATGACTGTGCATCTTTTGTTCAGCAAAGAAAGCCTGTTGAAGAACGATTTCAAGGAGCTGGGAAATGCATAAAGCCTGAAGGGACAGGGTTCTCTTAATGTGCTGCTCAAAACAAAACAAAAATTTTGTAAACAGAAAACCTGACCAGAAAATAAATTACAATAGCCACTAGGTGGCGATCGAGTATTGCTGAACAGACAGCAAACGATAAGCCGAGTCTAAACTGTGGCCAGAAAGATGTGAAACTAAGCGGCAAATAGCTCAAATATGAAATGTTGAGGGCAACCCATGTGGTTAGCGTATTTACCGATATTACAGAAGCAGCAGCCAAAAGGAGAGCGGACATATATTCTCTCTGTAAAGAATACAGGCGACTTAAAAACGTTTCCCCCAGAACTTTACTGAAACAACGCTGGAACAAGCAGCGATAGTTAACCAGGTAGTCTGGAACTGCCATAGTATTCACTGCAAGTAAAAGGAAACTGAAATTAATGAAGCAGACAAACCTTTCCCCAGGTCATGGCACCAGAAATGTTGATGGCTGATGTCGTACCTTGGTTCTTATCTTCTTAGTTTAAAAGAATTTAAACAAGAGACACACAACAAAAGAAGTGCATCATAATTTATTGCAAAAAAAGAGAGTATTTTGAAAATTAAGTGCAGAACAGACGGTACAGTCTGAGAAAGATATTCCAGGACAGCCTGCTCATAAAAGTGAGACAGCATTAATTATTGCTGGAGAAACCCTCTTTATGGGAGTTTTGCATGATTATTACATAAGAAGGTGGAAAGAAGTGTTACAGTAAGCATGTTCTGACTGGTCTTCTGGGTACACATGTGCAGTAGCTGTACATATTTGCGCATACATTGCATGTCTCATTAGCATCTTAAATCTCCACCCAGGAATGTGGTTTTTACTATTAAAATGAACAAAGGGTCAGCTTGAGGACAGATAAAATCAAAATGCACATGCTTTCTAGAAGTAAAAGTCCCTACTGAGGATAGCGGGTTTCAAATGACCCCAAGTGCTCCACATCTTAAAAGTTGCTCCCATAAAGCTGGAACACTATCTGTTCCTGAGGTATCAGGTCCCATTTGTGTTTCTGAGACACTGGCAAGCCAGGCCTGACTTGAGATGAGACCAATGATTTCAAGTGTAAAATGCCTAAAGAGTCAGCAGCTTCAGGTTGCATTTTGGAGCTTGTCCACTTAAATGGGTTGATGAAAATGGCTCACAAGACTCACGCCTCGGAAATGGGTTTTTTTCCTTTGCTGTTAGCTGATTTTGTGCAACCCAATAATTAACCTTTCTGATGCCTAGACTTTCACATTCGTGAAAAAGGCGCCATTGAGAGTGACATTTCCAGGAAGCCACAGCCCTTGTCACCCCTGCAGAGCTCTGAAGCTGCTCACAAGCAGGCCAGGTGGAAGATTTCTCTCAAAAACGGTTGAGTGCGTGCTCTGGCTAGAGAAAAAAGAGGGCTGCGGCACAATGGACAGTGTCTCGGACATCAGGAAAGTTTCCACAGCAGTTTAGGAAAGAAGGCAGAGCCCTGGGCTGCAGAAGAGGTAATGCTCTGGAAAGAACCCTGAGTGCAACTGAAAGAGGAACCTGAGAAGGATAGGGCCAATCAGGTGAGGACAACCTGCCTGATTTGGGAAAACGGAAGGTGTCTTCGTAGGGTAATACCCTCCTCAATGCTCAGTGCAGACCTGTCCTCCATGTGCACCTCTGTACTCACTCTCCTTGCAAAGAGTGGGCATAGCATCAGAACTCAGCAGTGCTTTGGACACCGGGAAGTCCACACCGCTCTGCCCCTCCCTCCAGGGCTGTGCACCCCGGATCCCGGTACATGCTCGGATTATAGTTCTGAAGCCTACCGACAAACAGGCTGAGAGTAGTTAACGGACTACAGCTCCCAGCATATTAGGTGGGGCGGGTAGAACTCTGCCCCTTCTTCCAGCGCTGCGCCTCGCCCTGGAGCCTGGTGCATGCTGGGATTGTAGTCCTGTAGCCCTTTGACCAAAGGGTTGGGAGTGTTTATGAGAATACATCTTCCAACAATTCTAGGGAGGCGCGCACAGCCCTGCCTCTTCCTCCAGTGACGCGCACTTTCCCGGAGTCCCGTGCATGCCAGGACTGTAGTGCTGCAGCCCTGTGACCAAAGAGCTGAGACTGCATCTCCCAGCGAGACCAGCGAGACGCGCGGAGCCTCGTCCCTTCCTCCAGTGATTAGCGCACTCTCCCTGAGCCTGGTGCATGCTGGGATTGCAGTGCTGCAGCCCTGTGACCAAAGAGCTTTGTTATAGTTATCTGTGAAGTATTCAACAAACTACTTTACTTCATTGTTACTGGAAGCCAGAACCTCAGTTCTGTTCACTGTTTGGATTTTATATAAGTGAGATTGTGTAATATGTGTACTTTTACATCTACTTTCTTCTATGCAACATTATATTTATTATATTAATTCATGATATTGCAGATAGCTATAGTTTATTTAAAATTATTTTTTACATTGTGGTAAAGTATACATAAAATTAGCCATTTTAGCTATTTTAAGTGTACAGCTCAGAAAAATTAACTACTTTCACATTGTTTTGCAACTGTCATTACCATTCATAGGGACCTTCTTTCAACTTGCAGAAACAAAACTCTATACCCATTAAATAAGCTCCTTGTTACTCCCCCTCTAGCTCCTAGGAACCACTCTTCTATTTGGGTTTCTAGAATTTAACTACTCTAAGTATCTCATAAGTGGAATGATTCAGTATTTGTCCTTTTATGACTGGCTTATGTCACTTTGCACAATGTCCTTAAGGTTCATGCATGATGTACCATGTGTCAGAATTTCCTTATTTTACATAGCTGAATAACATTCCACTGTATGTATACATCACATTTTATCTATTTATTCATTGATGGTAATTCAAACAACACTTGAGTAATTCAAACAACTTTTTGGTGATCCGAGTAATGCTGCTATGAACCTAGGTGTATGTGTATTATTTTGTGTCTTTGCTTTCATATCTTTTGCTGCATACCCAGATGTGAAATTGCTGGATTGTATGGTGATTTTATGTGTAAATTTTTTAGTTACTGTGTTGTTATTTTATAGCTGCTGCAGCATTTTACATTTCCACCAACAGTGTACAAGGATTCTAATTGCTCCACGTCCTCACAAACACTTGTGATTTTCTGTTTTGTTTTTTTTCTTTTGGTAGTAGCTATGCTGATGGGTATTAAATGATATGTCATTTGGGGTTAGATTTGCATTTCACTAATGATGAGTTTTGTTGAGCGTCTTTTCATGTGCTTATTAGCCACTTTACATAATTTTTAGAGAAATGGCTGCTTAAGTTTTTGCCAATATTTTATTTTATTATTATTATACTTTAAGTTTTAGGGTACACGTGCACAATCTGCAGGTTAGTTACATATGTATACATGTGCCATGCTGGTGTGCTGCACCCATTAACTCGTCACTTAGCATTAGGTATATCTCCTAAAGCTATCCCACCCTCCTCCCCCCACCTCACAACAGTCCCCAGAGTGTGATGTTCCCCTTCCTGTGTCCATGTGTTCTCATTGTTCAATTCCCACCTATGAGTGAGAATATACGGTGTTTGGTTTTTTGTTTTTGCGATAGTTTACTGAGAATGATGATTTCCAATTTCATCCATGTCCCTACAAAGGACATGAACTCATCATTTTTCATGGCTGCATAGTATTCCATGGTGTATATGTGCCACGTTTTCTTAATCCAGTCTATCATTGGTGGACATTTGGGTTGGTTCGAAGTCTTTGCTATTGTGAATAGTGCCGCAATAAACATACGTGTGCATGTGTCTTTATAGCAGTATGATTTATAGTCCTTTGGGTATATACCCAGTAATGGGATGGCTGGGTCAAATGGTATTTCTAGTTCTAGATCCCTGAGGAATCACCACACTGACTTCCACAATGGTTGAACTAGTTTACAGTCCCACCAACAGTGTAAAAGTGTTCCTATTTCTCCACATCCTCTCCAGCACCTGTTTTTTCCTGACTTTTTAATGATTGCCATTCTAACTGGTGTGAGATGGTATCTCATTGTGGTTTTGATTTGCATTTCTCTGATAGCCAGTGATGGTGAGCATTTTTTCATGTGTTTTTTGGCTGCATAAATGTCTTCTTTTGAGAAGTGTCTGTTCATATCCTTTGCCCACTTTTTGATGGGGTTGTTTGTTTTTTTCTTGTAAATTTGTTTGAGTTCATTGTAGATTCTGGATATTAGCCCTTTGTCAGATGAGTAGGTTGCGAAAATTTTCTCCCATTTTATAGGTTGCCTGTTCACTCTGATGGTAGTTTCTTTTGCTGTGCAGAAGCTCTTGAGTTTAATTAGATCCCATTTGTCAATTTTGGCTTTTGTTGCCATTGCTTTTGGTGTTTTAGACATGAAGTCCTTGCCCATGCCTATGTAACAAGTAGTTTGTTTTATTGTTGTTGAATTGTTCTTTGCATATTCTGGATACAGTCCTATTCACCTATTTTTCTTTTGTTTCTTGTGTTTTGGGTGTCCTGTTTAAAAAAAAAACTGCCAAATCCAGTGTTATGATGTGTTTCCCCTATATTTTATTCTAAGAATTTTGTAGTTTTAGCTCTTACATTTAGGTATTTGATCCAGTTAGTTAATTTTTTCTTACAGTATAAGTGAAGGGCCCAGGTTCATTCTTTTACATGTGGGTACCCAATTTCCCCAGCATCAATTGTTGTGAAGACAGTTCTTGGCTGGGCGCAATGGCTCACACCTGTAATCCCAGCACTTTGGGAGGCTGAGGCGGGCAGATCACGAGGTCAGGAGATCAAGACCATCCTGGCTAGCAAGGTGTCCACTGTGCTGCTGATCCAGCAAGGCAGCCATTGCCACTCCCAATAGGGCTAAAGGCTTGCCATTGTTCCTGCACAGCTAAGTGCCTCGGTTCATCCTAATCAAGCTGAACGCTAGTCACTGGGTTCCACAGTTCTCTTCCGTGACCCACAGCTTCTGATAGAGCTATAGCACTCACCGCATGGCTCAAGATTCCATTCCTTGGAATCCGTGAGGCCAAGAGCCCCAGGTCAGAGAACAGGAGGCTTGCCACCACGTTGGAAGTGGCCTGCCGAAATTATGGAAGCGGCCCACCACCATCTTGGGAGCTCTGGGAGCAAGGACCGCCCCATGGTAACAGCTCCTTAACTATGCGTCCCCAAGGACCTACAGATCACAGGGCAACAGGGGCTGTGAGGGAGTTGTCCGGATTTCCCAAGGTGGAGGAGGCAAAAGAGGAGATGCCTCCCAAGCTCCTGCACCAGCACCAGCGAGAGACAAAGTCCCCGCCAAACGGCAGAAGCCACGCCCTCCTCTCCTCTCAAACTGCGGCCTGATTGGGTGGTTCCCACACCAGCGCCACTGATTGAATAAAACACCAGGACCCACCCACCCGCAACCCACCCCGGCCCCTACCCCCACTCACCCTGAGCGTTAGTGCGTTTTTGTTTGTTTCTTTGTTTTACTTTAAGTTTTGGGATACATGTGCGGAACGTGCAGGTTTGTTACATAGGTTTACATGTGCCATGGTGGTTTTCTGCACCTATCAACCTGCCATCTAGGTTTTAAGCCCCACATGCATTGGATATTTGTCCTAATGCTCTCCCTCCCCTTGACCCCAACCCCCTAACAGGCCCCTGTGTGTGATGTTTCCTTCCCGGTGTACATGTGTTCTCATTGTTCAACTCCCACATATGAGTGAGAACATATGGTGTTTGGTTTTCTGTTCCTGTGTTAGTTTGCTGAGGATAATGGTTTCCAGCTTCACTCACGTCCCTGCAAAGGACATGAACTCATTCTTTTTTAGGGCTGCATAGTATTCCATGGTGTATATGTGCCACATTTTCTTTTTCCAGTCTATCATTGATGGGCATTTGGGTTGGTTCCAAATCTTTGCTATTGTAAACAGTGCTGCAATAAACGTAAATGTGCATGTGTCTTTATAGTAGAAAAATTTATATTCCTTTGGGTATATACCCAGTAATGGGATTGCTGGGTCAAATGGTATTTCTGCTTGTAGATCCTTGAGGAATCACCACACTGTCTTCCACAATGGTTGAACTAATTTACACTCCCTCCAGCAGTGTAGAAATAAAAACGTTTCTATTTCTCCACAGCCTCACCAGCATCTGTTGTTTCCTGACTTTTTAATAATTGCCATTCTAACTGGCGTGAGATAGTATCTCATTGTGGCTTTGATTTGCCTTTCTCTAATAACCAGTGATGATGAGTTTTTTTTTTTAATATTTGTTGGCCACATAAATGTCTTCTTCTTCTCCTTCTTCTCCTTCTTCTTCTTCTTTGAGACAAAGTCTTGCTCTGTCACCCAGGCTGGAATGCAGTGGCAGGATCTTGGCTCCCTGCAACATCTGCTTCCCGGGTTCAAGTGATTCTCCTGCTTCAGCCTCCCGAGAAGCTGGGATTACAGGCACCTGCCAATATGCCTGGCTAATTTTTTGTTTTCAGTAGAGACAGGATTTCACCATGTTGGCCAGGCTGGACTCAAACTCCTGACCTCATGATCCACCTGCCTCCACATTCCAAAGTGCTGGGATTACAGGCGTGAGCCACCACACTCAGTCAAATATCTTCTTTTGAGAAGAGTCTGTTAATATCCTCTGCCCACTTTTTGATGGTTTTTTTTTCTTGTGAATTTGTTTAAGTTCCTTGTAGATTCCGGATGTTAGACCTTTGCCAGATGGATAGATTGCAAAAATTTTCTCATTCCGTAGGTTGCTTTCACTCTGATGATAGCTTCTTTTGCTGTGCAGAAGCTCTTTAATTAGATCTCATTTGTCAATTTTGGCTTTTGTTGCAATTGCTTTTGGTATTTTAGTCATGAAGTCTTTGCTCATGCATATGTCCTGAATGGTATTGCCTAGGTTTTCTTCTAGGGTTTTTATGGTTTGGGGTTTTACATTTAAGACTTTAATCCACCTTGAGATAATGTTTGTATAAGATGTAAGGAAGGGGTGCAGTTTCTGTTTTGTGCATATGGCTAGCCAGTTTTTTCAGCACCATTTGTTAAATAGAAAATCTTTCCCCATTGCTTGTTTTTTTCAGGTTTGTCGAAGATCAGATGGTTGTAGATGTGTGGTGTTATTTCTGAGGTCTTTGTTCTGTTCCATTCGTCTATATTTCTGTTTTGGTACCAGTACCATGGTGTTTTGGTTACTGTTGCCTTGAAGTATAGTTTAAAGTCTGGTAGCATGATGCCTCCAGATTTGTTGTTTTTGCTTAGGATTGTCTTGGGTGGACAGGCAAACAGGCTCGAATAGTTGGGGTCACATGCCCAGAGTATCACAGCTAATTAAGAAGTGAGCTGAGACTTGAAATGCACATGCTCTTTCCCTTACCAGGATCTGTTGTGTCATGCATCTTAACAGCTATTTAAGGGCAGGAAGTAGAACATTTGGACATCTTTTTAACAACTTATTAGGCATTTTCATGATGCAGGAAAGACCCTCATCCCATCCCTGAGCCCCTCTCTCACCACGCTGCACCTCACTGCTGACCACATCGTGGGGTGGCCGTTAGGAATCAGGTGGGCAGCAGGGGCTGGGAATAAATAAGCAAGAATGATGTTGCCCAAATTTGCTTATCTTAGAAAGGCTCCACAACCATTCTGTGCGAAGTGATTATTCCAGGGTAATTGTGCCCTGACTGTGCTGCATCTCAGTCTGACTTGTCTTTTTGAAAATCACTGGATTACTCTCATTAATGGGGGTATTTCTCTTTCTATTTGAAAATGGCCAACTGTCCTCTGCAGGTGTCCTGATTTGATTTGCTAGTTCAGACCCTGAAGGTAGCAGTGAGAAAATGTTTTGGCCACATCAGAATACCTATTCTCAGCTGGAGTAGATATAGAAATTTCTTAATAATATCTAACCATTTTCTCAATAACCATTATATTTAACAGTGATAACTGGAGGGCAGAGAGGGACACAGATGACACAATCTTCGAAGTTTAATTTGGTTATAAGGTTTTTTGTTCTTGTTTTGTTTTGCTTTGTTTTTGGATACAAGGTCTTGCTCTGGTGCTCAGGCTGGAGGGCAGTGGCGCAATCATAACTCATAATTTGGTTGTAACTGTTCTTTAAAAAATATTTTTGGCTGAGTTTGGTAGCTCACACCTGGAATGTAAACAATTTGGGAAGCCAAGGTGGGATGATCGCTGGATCCTATGAGTTCAAGACCAGTTTGGGCAACATAAGTAGGCTCAGCCTCTACAAAAAAATTTTAAAATTGGCTGGGTGTAGCATTGCATGCCTGTAGTGTAATCCTAGCTCTTTGAGAAGCTGATGTGAAAGGATCACTCGAGCCTAAGAGTTTGAGGCTGCACTGACCCCTGATTCAGCCACTGCACTGACAGACAGATGTGCGTGTGTGTGTGTGTGTAAACAATATGGATGTGAAAAAAATTCAAGCCCGGGAGAAAAGTGAAAGCCCATGGTGGGGGATGTGGAGAAAGGTGAGTGCGGCTCCAGCAACTCAGTGAAACTTGGTTTTCCATCTTGAAGAATTGCCCATCCACACCGAAACCATAGCCTAGCACATGCCGGTT
Source organism: Pongo pygmaeus (assembly GCF_028885625.2). Taxonomy (NCBI): domain Eukaryota; kingdom Metazoa; phylum Chordata; class Mammalia; order Primates; family Hominidae; genus Pongo; species Pongo pygmaeus. Next base: position 203,534,593 of record NC_072376.2, read on the forward strand.
ATCACACTACACCTGCTGGGATACCACTATGTACCGTTTTTTAAGAAATAAAATCTTTCACCTAAGAGAAGCAGAAGAGAAAAGGAGGGTTTCACATATAAAGCCTTCATTTTCTTCATGAAACAACAGCCACTTGTCATTTGAGTTGTCCAAAGGCGACTGACAGCACTAATACACTTAATGAATCAACCAGGAAAAATGGGCCTCTCGGGTGAGGAGGAGGCACAATAGTAACTAAACCCAGTCCATTCTCAGTTTTACATGGTGCCCGTATCTCAAGAAGTGGTGTTAGCCACGTGAACCGTTTTCACTGGACAAGGCCAGAGGAAAGAACATGTAGTACAATGCAACCATGAGGCTGCAAATCAAACTGGTAGTGGGAGCATGCACAAGGCTTCAGTGGCCTAGACACTGGTGGCTACCCTTGGGTGTCACTTAAAACTTCGAGGTGAAGGACATTTTTTTTCCAATTGGCTCAGGGAAACTAATAAACATTAGAATTGAAATTTGTTTTTCTTTTCAAAATTTCTAAGACATAGAGGACTCTCTCAACACTCCAAAAGACATTCAGATATACATGCAGCTGAGGACCTGCCTGCTCTGCAGAGGGAAGGCTGAGCAGCAGCCACCAGCTGTAATAGCTTTAAACTTCTCCTCTCACAGGGACAGGCCACTCCCACACACACCGGTTACTTCATAGGCTGTGGCCCTCAGATGCACCTGGGGGACTGCCTTCCTCCCATCTCATTAGCTCTCCAAGACAGTCCATCTCACTCTAAAACCTACCCTAGGATGGTGAGTTGTAGACTCTCCTCCATTCTCCCAGTGCAGTGTGACTTCCAGAGAGTGCTGCCCCATCCTCTTACCCCGACTGATGTGAAAAGGGCCGGTGCCTGGGCAGTTAGATGTTCAGTGACCTCACATGTCCAGCATGCCCAGGGCCTGGCCCCACAGCCTGGCACCTCTCCCCTACCTAGCCTTCATGCCGGCCTTTTCTCTTCTGTCACCAATGTCAGGTGACATTCACCTGTGCCACACTCTCATGAGCCTGGTAAGTGATGGGTGGGTAAACCCCAGCTGAGTGCCTGTGACTCTACCCTCTTACCTTTCACTCAAGTGACATTATAAGCATAATTTTACATTTGATTTAATTTATGCATAATCTTTTCTTATAACATTTCTGACAACAGCCCTCACAACCAAAGGAGACTGGGTTACAGAACACACGGGCGAGGCTGGGGTAGCAGGTTTCACTTACTTTATTCCAATGTGAAATGAAGATGTGATGGTTTAAAACCAAGACAAAGTTGTTTATCAGCTGTGGGGTTGCTACACTTGCTAGCTCATGCTTACTTCCTTTGAAACAAGGTATCTGGAAAGACTATATTCATAGGTAGCTCTTTGCAAAACCCCAGGCAAAAGCCCCAGTCAGACACAGCTCCCTCAGGCTCTCAGAGCGGCAACCTCCTCCTCCATGTTGGGCTCTGACAGCAGGCAAGGGAAGCAGCACAGGCAGTGGGGGACAGGAAGCCACCCGGGGCCATAGGGATCCCCAAACGCCCCAGAGCTATTCTCTGTAGAAAGGGCTGTGTGGCAAGGACCAGGTATGGAGCTGGGTTCCACAGAGAGGTGACAACCACGTCTGTATCTCTAAATTTCCCCCAGGATCCATGATCCAGCCCTGCTTTCCCCCAGGCCCTTCACCCACCCTGCCCCTACTGTGTTAGGCAGCTCAGGTTAAAATGGGAGAAAAATACATTCAGATTGTAGCCTCCAAGTATTCCCATCTGGGCTGCAGAGAGTAGGGAAGGAAGTTGGGGCCTGTGGTGGTGCCTTTTGCTGTGCCTGAGGGCAGGAAGGCCAGGGCTGGGCACATGGATGTCTCCCGGACCAACACTGCTGACTCCCTCTCCCTCACCAGGAGCTACAACCAGGCCAAGCTCTCACGATTAATAAAACCACTGCAGCTCTCATCCTGTCACAAAACTAATGTTCACCCAACTCCAGCCCTACACAGATCCCTGGCTTCCTATCCCAGAACACAGAAAAGCCTCTTATCTTTTTTACTGAAAACCTGGACTTTAAGCCAGATTGGGCCTGGGGATAGTGGCAGCAAAAGCAACAGCCAGATGTATACACTCCAGATGTATACACTCAAGGGCATGGGCACATTCCACACTTGCTGAAGAATGAGAGGCACCTGTTTCCCAGCTGCTAACTGATGTCCACACACCCCATTCGTGTGTCTTCTTTTAGGCCTCTGCATCATGTATTTGTTCAGCCAGTGCAAACACGTCTTCTGGGGGGCATCATTAATTGCAGCACCAGCCCCACTTGTTTTGGGAGGAAGTCAGGAGGAATCTGGTCAGCTCCTAATCCCCCAGGACAAAGGTGCTGCCCTCTTTTTGGCACTCACATCCAGCAGCACCATCTCGGGATGGTTTTTCAAACACAAGTAGCATGAGGTAGCAAGCATGGTGTGACAGGCTCAGGGCCATAGGCAGTCGGCTGCTGGAGAAGCAGCACAGGGCAGGCACATCTGTGGGTGACATCATGACAAGCCAAGGCAGCCACAGCCTCTACCCCCAACAGCCCCAGCCCAGATGGCATTCAAATCTTCCCGGATAGTATTGGGGTTCCCGATGCCCATCACTCACCTGCTCATTAGCACTGCCTTGTGTTGGTTACTCAGGGACTAAGGAGAGGAGGTGGGGGATATAGATCCAGGGTGGGCACCGCCTCGCAGCCAGAGTCCACCTGATTGCAGGCCAGCAAGCAAGCCCAAGCAGCTCAGCTCTAGACACTTAGCCTCACCACCTCTGGCTACACTTTCTATGTATACTTTATGCAAAGGTAGAAAAAGAGGTCAGTATTAGCTGTTGTGACATAAAAGTCTATGCCCCATTAAGACCTCCTTAAAATGCTGTTGTCTTAAGCCCTCTTTCTTCTAATAAAATTTATACAAATACACACATACAAGCTGAAACTACTATAAATGAAATATTAGGATTTTTTAAACCCATAAACAAACACTAAAACAGTCACTGTTTGAATGCAGAGAAAGTGGGAGTCTAAAGCAGCTGACCCCAAAACAGCCTCACCAAGCCCAAGGCCAGGCCAGGCAGTCTGAACACTACAAGGTCACCTGATGGTCACAGAGGATGACAGCTCCCGTGAGTATTCTCAGGCACTGTGTTAGCTTCTCACTCACAGAGTCTCAGAATGCCTCCTCACCAATACCCTGTGAGGGAAGGCCCCACCTCACTAGAGCACAAAAGGTTCCTGAGCTCTTCCCAGAAAATGGTTTTCAAAGGGTGGAGCTGGGGGAAGCCCAGACAGAACAAGTGAGTCCCCAGGGTCTCCTTAACCTCCCTCAGCTCTTCCACATGGGGCCCTGAGGGAAAGTGAGCAGCCTCCTAACCCCTTTGATAGGGTTCCAGTCCTGCAGGTCTGGACTTCCTTATTTTCTGTAACCATAGAAGGTGACAATTCAACCCAGGCCCCTTATTTGCCATCCCTCAATGCCAAGCCAGGCCCAGAGCCCTGTGCTGACACAGCCCAGGAGATGCTCGAGGCCCACCTCAGCACAGTCACCAATCACATAGTGAGATGAGCAAGGAGGTGCAAGAAGGCACAAATCCCCCTGGGCATGGCCTCAGGCATGTTCCACAGGCTCAGGGTCTCCCTGATGAGCTCACAGCCCTCCTTCAGGGAGCCTGCAGAGCACACCCCCAGGGAGCAGTGCTCAGATGAGCAGGCAGGCCCCAGATCCCCCACCCCAGGATGCTCTATTCCACTTTGCTGGGCTTCTGCATTGGCCAGTCCCCACTGCTTTCTGGTGGGATGTTTGAGTTGAAGTGAACGTTGAAGGGCATACAGCTGACAGAGCTGACTGCCTTGCAGGTGTTGTAAATCACCTCCTGGCTCCACGGGTCAGCTGTGGAGACACAGCTTGATGGGAGGTAGCTCCACTCCACCATCAGTGGTGCTGGGCTTCCCTGATCTGCACCTTCCAGCTCCTTGCTGAGAAGTCTGCATGCTTCTCTAAGGGACTGGGTCATGAGACACCCCTGGCAAGGCCCCGCTGGCAGAATAGGCTGGACACTCTCCCTCAGCCTCCCCAGCAGCCCGGCCTGTGCTGTCACCTGTGCTGATGATCTCACTTCTCTATCTTAATAACAGCACTGATAAGCACTGATAAGCCCTAGCAAGCTGAAACTGCAAGACAAATGATCTTCTGCCTTAGAAGGGCCATGGCTGGGCAGTGTGTGCCCTATGGTTGTTAGTGGAAGTAGGTAGCGGAAGTAGGGAGCTGGATGGGCCTGGCCCCATAGCCTAGTGAAAAGTAGGGCCCTCTTCTTCCAGAGCATCAAAGTCTTAGAGGCCGGAAAAAGGCGCTTGGGTGGGCTGCCAGGAAGCAGAAGGCTAGAAGGCTTTGCAAGGAACCCCAACAGCCTTCAAGGTACCTGAGAGGGCTGGGCTTATTCCAGCTTTCTTTGCTTTCATCCTGTTAGCAAGAAAACCTGCTCACAGATGGCAGGTAGGCCTGAGGCTGCCAGTCACTCAGCAGGGGCTATAGGCGCCTTGATTGTGGCTGTTTCTTGAAGCAGCTGCTCAGGCCGGTTATTGCAGAGCAGTTTGCTCATTATCCACAGGTCCTTGTTCCAGCCCCAGCTCTGCAAAGGGACTAGGGAGGGACTAGGCAAGGGCTCAGCCTGTGCCCCACAAGCTGCTCTGAGGTATCTCTTTTGTTACTTCCTCATGGACAGCCTCAAACTTCCAGATGAACAGACCAGCATCGAGCCTCCAGGAAAGTGTATAGAATTCTATCTGGTACCCAGAGGGAAGGGGGTTCCCAGTGAGGGCAGGACCAGGCTGCATGCACCTCTTCATGAATGTTCTCCTTATAGTCCAGCCTCAAAGTGTGCATCCTCTGTGTGCATGGAGTCCATGGCAGGCTCTGCCTGGGGAGCCGTCCAGCTGCACACCTGCAATGTGATGGTGACCCTCTTGAATGGGTGGTTCTGGGCCCCATGGCTGGCAGCAGAGAGGGAGATGCTCAGCCACCAAGCCCAGAGCCCTGCCACAGCCTTCTGTGAGGCCTCCATCTGCTCTGGGTTCTTGCCCTGAGAGGCTGCCCTGAAGTCAAACAGAAGCAGGTGGGCCTGTCTTCCAGGGCTGCTCTCTCCCCCACTGACAGCTCCCTAGAAGGGGATTCAGACAGCGGGGACAGATTCTTCAGGCAGAAGCACTGGAGTTTAGGCTGGCCAGTTCATTCCATACCCCCACATGACATGACACAAGGCAGAGGCTGTGGGACAAAGGCATTGCCTTTTCTTCTGGCATGAGGAACGGCTTAGGAAGCAGGGGATGGTGGGGCTGGGGTTGAGTGATGGGCTGTGGGCCACAAGGAGTGGGTGGGCACTAAGCAAGTGTCCTGCATTGTCTGTCCACAGACCCAGAATGAGTGGCATCCCAGGAGCCTGTGAGGGGCTGGCAGAGATGCTGATTCCAGTAAAAGCCCCATGTGGATGCAGTAATGCTGCCTGCTGGTCCTTGGCTGTAATTACAAACAGGTACATGAGGTACCCATGCATCTTGAAGCTCTCAGGGAGTGGGTTCCAGCTGCTCATGATAGGCACTTTTAGTCACTGAATGTGCTTCAGGTATGTCCAAGCTTGATTAAGCCAGGCATCTTGCTGTGAGGCCCTCCACTTAACTAAGGACACTCTTCCTTGCTCCCCCTGGAAGTTTGACCTTCCAGTTCTGGTTCTGGGACATGATGGCCCCTCCTGGACCCCTGGGAGAATGTGCTTAGGTGACACACAGTCGATGGGGCCCATTTCCAAGCCATTCTTCCATTTCCCACTGTTTGAGGGACCCAAGGCCAGTGACAAGCACTGAGCCACCCAAGGCCAGCTGTCTGCACCTAAATGTGATGCTTGTCTGGATATCTCAGGGCCAGAACCCTCCAGGTGAGATGGCCTGGTCCTCACCACCTGGCCTCCATGCTCCCTTTTCCTCTGTTCAATCCTGACCCCAATGCCTCCCTCAACTCTCAGGTCACCATTGGAGAAGATGCTCAGGAAGAACAGGCAGCTGCAGTTAACCCTGCTGAAGGTGGCAGATGGGTCCAGGCTCTTGAGCTCGTCTTGGACATGGTACATGTGGATGCAGGCTTTGAGCAGTGTGTGTAGCTCTTTCAGGAAGGAAGGGAAAAGGGTGTTACCAGGGTCCTACACCCTGGAACGACCCTTCTCAGACAGTAAATAGTTGACAGGGTGTGGTCATGTGTGATTTTAGTTTTCAACTTTAGGCTTTCATTTTCAAATTCCACAATAAACACATAAGGTGGGGTTCTGGTTTCAACACACACACACAAACACATACACACACACATTCTCTCTCTCTCTGTATGTCTCTTTCTGTCTCTCTCTCTCTCCTTCCTGCTAGTGGGCAAGGATCCTTGTTAACAAGAAACCTTCTGCCAAATGCCTCTGAAGCACAGACAGGTCTTGGGGAGCCACAAGGCCACTTCCTCTTTGTGCACTAGTGTCTTGGGTAGGCATAGCCTTCAGAGCTTTGGGGCCTCCACAACCTTGCCCTGCTGTCCAGGGACAGCCCTCATGCAGGGGTGACCTAAGAACTTTTCAGGATCCCCAAGTTCAGCACTGTCTTCCAATGTGTGTTTCACGATATTTTAATGGTTGTTCTTTTGGGAAAAAGGAAAGGTTCTGTGATCAATTCTGGGACACATTGAGCTACAGATCTTTTTTATAATTGCTCTTAACAAGCAGGTAGGCCCTGAGAACATGAGTAGCTTCCCTGCAGGTAACTTGAGTGCATGAGAACTTTTGCTTTACAACCATGCCAATCTCACCTCAGCAGTTGGCAGTGTTGCACTGGGCAGACTTCCCTACTCAAAGGCTGTGAAGCTTTTCTTTCTTTTTTTAATACATTATTTTTCTTTATAGAATTTGACTGGGCTGATATCAAGCCTGGCTTGGTACTGCCTGATTTTTTTTAGAATCAGAACCCTGTTCTTTAACTCACGGGTTGTGAAGTTAGAAGGTGCTGGTGTGACAGCCTGAGAAGCAGAGCTGCGCTCCAATCCCACTTCATGTGCTCATCTGTGACGCAGAGCCCTCAGAGGAGTGGGGAATTGCTGCCTGGCCCTGCTTCTGGGGGCCCTCCCCAAGGCAGTCCACCCAACTTCCAAACCAGCCTTCCCTCATGCACAGCCCTGAGCCCTCCTGCAGCTCCTCAGTGTTGCACATCTCTGAGAAGTGGTCCAGCATGTTGCTGTCCAGGGGCAGTGAGAAGCAGGTGCACTGACACATGTATTCACAGACCATGAGCACCGGGTAAATCTCCTGCACCATCTCCTTGGGGGACACCTTCAGGGAGAAAACCTCAATAACTGATGGCACACCACATGGCAGAAAGCAAAGACTTACCCTTTCCCCAGCCCAAAGTCCTGAGAATCATGCCAAAAATCCTTGGTTTCCCACTTTTTGAAAATTTAAAAATTAAAATCCCAGGTTCCGTGTATACATGCCATGCCCACCTGAACGTGTGTGTGTGTGTGTGTGTGTGTGTGTGTGTGTGTGTGCGCGCGCAGGACAGAGCCTGGCCCATTGGCTATTCCTGTAGACCAAGAAAAATCCCTATGCAGAGTAAGAGGAGATGGAAGAAATGAGGGAGAGAAAAGCCTTGCCTCCTCCCTTGCCCAGCGCTAAGGTCCCCAGGGCAAATGGCTTTTGCCTTCAACTTCACCTTAAAAACATACAAAATATATTCATTTTTATTTCCCTCACTTTCTTAATGTTACAAATTGTATCTTTATATATGATGAGTATTTTCACAGAGATTTAAGAATTTAATGCACCATTATGGTAGAAAATTGTATGTCTGTGTATATATTTACATTGAACAGAGAGCTTTATATTTTCATGTGGTTTTATGATGCTGTCCAGCATCATTTAATTTTTCTCCATAATTAACTCTCTTTAGCATTTTTTTTTCCTAGGGTTATTCTAGTAGTTAACAACCTTAGCTTTTTTATTTTAATCTTTGAATGTCTTTATTTTTTTCTAATTTTTGAAATACAAAATTTCCCAGATCAATTGTTCTTGGTTGCTAGTATTTTTTGCTTCATCGCTTTGAAATGTGGAAAGTTCTTAGCATCCCCGCTTTTTCTCCGAAATAATGTTTATGCCATTTTCTCCCTCTATTCTTTTTAAAAGACTCTTTCTCTGACTGTATTGGTCTACTTGATGGTGTCCAGTAAGTCTTATATTTCACCCGTATTTTTCCCATTCTTTAAAATATTAGTTTCCAGGACTCAATATTTGTGAATAATATATGTTCAGTTTTCTTTTTTCTGCTGCATTGTTTGCTCTTGTGTCTCCGTAGTGAATTTATAAAACTCAGTTATTATATTCTTCAACTCTATGATTTCTGTTGGGTTTTTAAAAATAGTTTTTATCTCTTTGTTGATATCTTATTTTGCTCATTCATTATTTTTAAATTTCACTCAGTTGTCTCTTTTTGTTATATTTTTGTTCATTGAGAATGCTTAAGATGATTATTTTAAGTTCTCTATCAGATATGCAAAAATCTTTATTTGTTAAGATTCAGTTTCTGGATATTTATGTTTTTCTTCCAATGGGGAATATTTCCTGCCTTCTCTGTGTGCCTTGTGATTTTTTTTTTATGAGATCTGGGGATCTATACAGCACTCATCAAATCTAGCATTTAAAGACTGGCTCAGTAAAGAGGGATACTGACAGCAATGGTTCAGGCTATAGATTCTGGGTGCTTCACAAACACATTCCCAAATATATTTTCTCTGGACTTGGGTGTGTTTCCAAGTTAAAGAGAATTTTTTTCTCAATGTATTCTAGATTCTATTGTCTATTTTCTTCCCCAGTTGACTGTCTGTGGTATTGCAGTTTCTCTAGTGCTGTAACAAGCACTCATCTTTCTTCTCAGCAGACATAAACTGTCATCCATATGACTCCATCATGTCCTTGAGCACTCCACATCAGGAGAGACAGAATCTAGTCATTAGACAATTTATCAAAAAGCCAAACATGTCAACACATATTCTACTGTTTTAATTCTCTCCTGAAGGAGATACTGGGAGTTGGGCATTTTCTGATTAGCCCAATTGCTGTTCTGGGTAAAAAAAGAAACTGTAGTGGACAGTCTGTAAGCCAGACTTGATCACCTTTCTGCAGCAATGAAAAAAAATTTGCAAGAGAAAAACAAAAAACCCTATTAAAGGTCACGGACAAGGCCAGAATTTGAATATGGTGTGGTCATCTCTGCTCCAGTGGAAATTGTTTTGGAAAAGCCTACTTTTATTTTTCTTGCTGTTACAGAGGAACATTTCTTGTCTTATGCTTATTCTATTCTGCAATCCTCTAAGGCTTTTTCTCTCCCTCCCAGAATCTTCCAGTGCATTTGCACTGACAGCCAAAGTCCTCCAAGAATCTTGTGAGAACCTAAATGATCTGACTAGTTTGTCATTGCTTTTGGGGATCTGGGAAAATCTGTGCACACTTCTGGAGACCCTTGTTATGCCATTTTTTATAAATCTGTTGTGCCTCAAATCAGAAGTGTGTGAGGGGAGATGTGGAGGCATTGGGATTTGTTTTAGAAATTCCAGGAACACCAGAGACAGATGACACCTGTTTTTGGCTTTATAATGTCAAGTCCTATGAAGGCTAAAACATAATTCTACAAAAAAATTAGATTGAAAACTTTATAGGCAAAAAGTATCTTACTAAATAGGAAAATCTAATTATTTTATTTTAAAATTTTCTTTTTCTTAGTGGGACCTAATGATAGAAATTTAAACTCTATATGCCAACAGCCTCTACTGTAGGGTGGTTTATTGTATGTACTCATTTTACAGATTTCTTACAAAAACTTTTTCTGTAAGGGAAATTAGAAGTTTGTTCAACATATATTGAATTCCCAATTGTTACCTTATTTCTCACTTATTATTTAATGATTCTGTCTTCTTTAATATGAAGATCACTATGACTGTGTTTTCACTTTCTGAAAGGTTGTATGTCACAATTGTCTGTAATTTCAGTTTCAGAGGTTCTAAAATAGCATGCTCCAATGTAGATGTTATGTATAAATTATATAATTAATGATTTATTAAAATATTTGGCTTGTATGTTTAGTTGACTGTAGGCACAGTGTTACTATTAGCATTTTCTTTCAGTTTCCTCAACTTTTATTTAAATAATAGTGCAATTTATTCCCAATTTTTATTTTATATATCAATATTTTATACTGTATTTACAATATTTATATTGTTACTGTATTTAAAAATGTAAGACTTTTCTCCTAAAGGCTAGATTACAGCCTTACCATTTTGTGTAAGAAAAGCAGCAATGCATCAGCAGCATAATTTAAAAGTTTCAGCCGGGTGTGGTGGCTCACGCCTGTAATCCCAGCACTTAGGGAGGCCAAGACGGGCGGATCACGAGCTCAGGCGATGGAGACCATCCTGGCTAACACGGTGAAACCCCGTCTCTACTAAAAATACAAAAAATTATCCGGGCGTGGTGGCGGGCGCCTGTAGTCCCAGCTACTCGGGAGGCTGAGGCAGGAGAAGGGCGGGAACCCGGGAGGCGGAGCTTGCAGGGAGCCGAGATCGCGCCACTGCTCTCCAGCCTGGGGGACAGAGCCAGACTCCGTCTCAAAAATAAATAAATAAATAAATAAATATAAAAAGTTTCTCTAGTATTACTTAAATGCTTGTTCCTTAAAACTTTCTCTTCACAGCTCTTTATGATAATTATAATGTGTTTTCTCTAAAATGTCGTTGCCCTAACCGTATCCAAATGATTCAAAATTTACACTTTTCATGGATTCACAGGAAGAGTTGAAAATTGTAGTTACCTAGGATTCTTTTTCAGTAGGACACTGTGTTTATTCGGGATTTTATGGATTAAAATTTCTCTCAATTATGTTTTATAATTTTATGTTTCTGCGTTTTTTTTAGAGTAGGCTGTCTCACATCAGTCAGTTGTGTTTTTACTTTCTACCTATTTATTATGATTTTGAATTACATTATTCTAATCAGAATTCTGGGGGTTAATGTTTCTTTTAACTTTGTTTTGCAATTTTATATTTCTGTTCCCTTTTTTAGGGTAGGGCACCTTACATCAGTTTATTGCTTTTAGTTTTAATTTATATAATATAATTTTGTATGACAATATTCAACTCTGTACACCTTAAGACAGTGTGGGGCAAAAGTCAAATATGAACCAGCCCTATGTCTTTTGTCAATATAATGATCTGTTTGTTTGCTTGTATAAATATTGCCCCTATTTTGTTTATGACTTGTATATTTTCTTCTTGATTGATGGCCAATAATTGATTCTAAGTGAGTAGTCATGGAAATTGTCTTAATTTCAACATCTGTTGTTTATATTATCTTCGTGTGAAAGAAAGACTTATGTGATTTTAAGGCAATTTTTCAAAACTTTGTAATTCTATCTCTTTCAGGTGTCTTTTTTTTTTTTTTGACAGAATCTCACCCTGTCACCCAAAGTTCAGTGGCACAATCTTGGATCACTGCACCCTCCACCTCCCAGGTTAAAGCAATTCTCCTGCTGCTGCCTCTTGAGTAGCTGGCATTAAATGTGTACACCACCATGCCTGGCTAATTTTTGTATTTTTCGTAGAGCTGGGGTTTCCCCATGTTGGCCAGGCTGGTCTTGAACTCATGGCCTCAAGTGATCTGCATGCCTCAGCTTTCCAGAGTGCTGGGATTACAGGCATGAGCCATTGCTCTTGGCCCTTGGGTGTCATTTTTAACTTTGATTGTGGTAAAAATATATAACATAAAATTTAGAATCTTTAATATTTTTTCTTATACAATTCAATCATGGTAAGTGTATTTACATTGTTATGCAACATATTTGTAAAACTTTTTTCTCTTGCAAAACTAAAACTCAATACACACATGAAATGACAACTACTCATTTTCCTTACCACCTGGCTCCTGATAAAAATCATTCTATTTTCTGTTTCTAAGAGTTTTAATACTTTAGATATTACATATAAGTAGAATCATAGAGTATCTGTTTTATTGTGACTAATTGTACTTAGCATCAGGTTCTCAAGATTTATCTTTATTGTGGATGTTAACAAGATTTTCTGCCTTTAAAAGCTGAGTAATATTCCATTACTTTTATATTACAAATTGTATTTATTTATTCATTCTGTGAGGAAAGTTTGTGTTGCTTTCACCTATTGGCCTTTGTGAATAATGCTGCAATGAATATGGGTGTGTAAATAACTATTTGCTCATATGTGAGAGGTTTACATCTGTGCTACCTTCTGTTTTTTTGGTGGGAAATTGTCTGTCTTTTATGCCAGAAACAAACTGTTTTCATTACTGTTGCTTTGTAATGTGCTTTGAAATCAGAAAAGGTGAGGTCATTAACATTGTTGTTTTTTAAAACATTTTTGGGCTCTTTATGGTCGCTTGAGATTCCATATAATTTTTTGGTTTTTTTTCTATTTTTTTAATTGTTAATTTAAAAGGGATTGCATTGAATCCGTAGCTTGCTTTAGGCATCATGAACATCTTCACAATACTAAGTCTTACAACCCTTAAACATGAGCATGCTCAAAAGTGAGTTAATTTCCATACATATGTTGATATTTTTGTTTTCTTCTGTTATTGATTTCTAGTTTTATTCCATTTTGATCAGAAATAATAGTTATCGAAAGGCTAAACCACTCTGGGAAGTGACCTCCATTATAGAACATTAAAAATACATGTGAGGGCACTGCTTCTGCCCTGATGGGCTGCAGGGACGAGCTCTCTGAGATGACACATTGCAGACAAATGCAGGGAACAATGTAACCCTTTTTTCATGTAACCTCTTCCCTATTTTTGTAGAGTAATAGTGATAGTGGTGGCTTTTAAGTCTTGGAGAAGGTCTGCTAGTACACTGAAGATGTCTGCTACAGATGGTACCAGTGGTGAATAATTAAAACAATACAAACTGTAGCAGCATGAATAAATACAGCCTAGTGTAGAGTAAAAACAACACAAAAGCCTTCTCTGATATTTCTACAAGTGTGTAAAAAGGGACTTTATATCTAACCAAGTTGCCATTGGGACTAATGAAGGCCAGATTTTTGTGGGGGAGAACTTTGAGTCACTCATGGAAAAGCCTTAAGAGAGAGCCCAGAGAAATTCCACATTTGGGTCTGGGTCCTGGGCCCATCCTGGTTTTGTCAGGCCCCTGTCTGTAGAGACTCCCATGTGCCTGCTCTCACCATAGCTCACTGTATGCCATGCTTGGGGGTGTGGTGAACCTGCCCCTTGTCCAAGGAGATGGGGGAGTTGAACCCATCAAACAGCTGCTCACTGATTATAATGCAGCTCTATAAACAGAGTTCCCGACCGGGCGCGGTGGCTCATGCCTGTAATCCCAGCACTTTGGGAGGCCGAGGCGGGTGGATCACAAGGTCAGGAGATCGAGACCATCTTGCCTAACACGGTGAAACCCTGTCTCTACTAAAAGCACAAAAAATTAGCTGGGCATGGTGGGGGCACCTGTAGTCCCAGCTACTCGGGAGGGTGAGGCAAGACAATGGCGTGAAGCCACGAGGCAGAGCTTGCAGTGAGCCAAGGTCGCGCCACTGCACTCCAGCCTGGGCGGCAGAGTAAGACTCCGTCAAAAAAAAAAAAAAGAGCAAGTTAATACTCGGCTTTGTTTTTACCACCAGGTGACATCCCCATTAGAAATTCTGCTTCCTAGATCAGGGACATAGGAGCATCCTCATAGACCCCCAGCCAATGAGGAAACCAGAGGACAGCTTAAGGCCTGGGATTCACATCTGAGTAGACACACTTGGTCCTCAATGCTCAACTTTTTATTCTACCAGACATGACCTGGGTATGAACATGACAGACCCACCAGGGTTCCAACACCTGACAACTTGCCCCTGTCAAGAAGAGCTTCCTCCTTTCCTGCTCCCCCTGCAATACATGGTAATGGTGGGCAGCGTGGGGTTGCCCAGATGAGATGACAAGGGAGGCCTGGTATGGATGGACCTGCCCCGGGCTACACTGTGTTACCTGTGGGTGCCTCTTGCCAAATGATCAGAGGTATCAAGGATGCGGGCTGAGCCAATGTGTATATTATCAGAAAAGGCTCTCACTTTGAGCCTTTCTCAGGCAACAGCTTAGGAATGTAGCATATAATGAGAACACAGTGCTCTCTTAAGCATCTCCCATGAAATGAGCTACATACAGGGCTGTCTCTAGCATGTGGGTGTCTGGTTCCCAAAGTTCTAAATTCTGTCAGGTTCTGTCACAAGGGAAGCCTGTTAACTTCTTCAAGCTTCCATCCCTTGAGCCCTTTTCTTCCACAAATCTATGCAAAGGCCCTGCTGGGCTGCTGATTGCTCACCCTCCTCTCCCATGTCCACTCTTTACCTGTACACAGTTATGCAAACACAATTATACTAATTACTCCTCAAAAAGATCTAAATGCAGCCAGGGCCCCAGGTTTGAGGAAACAGATTTGGGTTAAAACCTTCTTTTTCTTTTCATTTCTGTGACCATATAAAAAGTCATTGTGTGCTTCAGGTCTCCCCATACCTGAAGTATGCATAATGGGATTTTGCCAGCATCAACTCCCAAAACCATTCATTGGAGACATATGAGATAGAATGAATAAAAATCGGTTGGGTGCAGTGGCTCATGCCTGTAATCTTAGAGCACTGGGAGGCCAAGGCAGGTGAATCACTTAAGGCCAGGAGTTTGAAACCAGCCATGGCCAACATGGCAAAAACACTTCTCTACTAAAAATGCAAAAATTAGCCAGATATGGTGATGCATCCCTGTAATCCCAGCCACTCAGGAGGCTGAGGTGTAAGAATCACTTGAAACCAGGAGGCAGAGATTGCATTGAGCCATGATTGTGCCACTGCACTCCAGCCTGGATGACAGAGCAAGATGCTGTCTAGAAAATATATATATACACGCTGGGCACGGTGGCTCACGCCTGTAATCCCAGCGCTTTGGGAGGCCAAGGTGGGTGGATCACGAAGTCAGGAGATCGAGACCATCCAGGCTAAAATGGTGAAACCCTGTCTCTACTAAAAATACAAAAAAATTAGCTGGGTGTGGTGACGGGCGCCTGTAGTCCCAGCTACCCCGGAGGCTGAGGCAGGAGAATGGCGTGAACCCCGGAGGTGGAGCTTACAGTGATCCGAGATCGCACCACTGTACTGCAGCCTGGGTGACAGAGCGAGACTCCATCTCAAAAATAAATAAATAAATATATATATATATATACACACACACACACATATATACACGCATATATATGTATACATAGACACATATATATGTATAGACACATATATAGATGCATATATGTATATATAGATACATACATGTGTATATGTATATACACACACATACATGTGTATATGTATATACACACACATACATGTGTATATGTATATACACACATACATACATGTGTATATGTATATACACACATACATATATGTGTATATATGTGTCTATATGTATACATAAACACATATATGTATATATAGACAAATATATGTGTCTATATGTATATATAGACACACATATGTATATATAGACAAATATATGTGTCTATATACTCACATATATGTATATATGTGTGCATGTATGTATATATACATAAAAATCATGGCCTGGCGTCCTATTTAAATAATAAAATAATGTCCTATTTAAATAATAAAGTAATGCATAAATAATAAAATAATGCATAAACTTAGAGATAGAAGCATCACAGGGAGGGGCGGAGGAAGCATGGCCTGCAACTCAAACAGGCCTGGGGTCCAGCAGTGTGATCTTGGGAAAAGCACTTCCCCACTGGCCTTACTTTTCCATTCTACACCAGAAAGAGGTTGAAATTAAAACAAAATTAGATATTGTCCTCTGGCATTAAATATTCCAGTGCCTGTTCATTATATTTATAATCATGTCTATATGCCTTATCTCAGCCTATGTGGTGGGCGCCCCCACAAATTCTCACAACAACACTAAGTTGTGAGTGAATCAGTTTGTTATTTTAAAAAGTGGCTCACAGCTCAGTGCCTCAGAAGCCAGTATTATAACACTGGGTTTTTGAGCAAATATATATATATATAAAATATATATATATGCAGGTTTGTTACATATGTATGCATGTGCCATGTTGGTGTGCCGCACCATTAGCTCGTCATTTACATTAGGTATATCTCCTAATGCTATCCCTCCCCCCTCCCCACACCCCACAACAGGCCTCGGTGTGTGATGTTCCCCTTCCTGTGTCCAAGTGTTCTCATTGTTCAATTCCCACCTATGAGTGAGAACATGCGGTGTCTGGTTTTTTGTCCTTGTGATAGTTTGCTGAGAATGATGGTTTCCAGCTTCATCCGTGTCCCTACAAAGGACATGAACTCATGATTTTTTATGGCTGCATAGTATTCCATGGTGTATATGTGCCACGTTTTCTTAATCCAGTCTATCATTGGTGGACATTTGGGTTTGTTCCAAGTCTTTGCTATTGTGAATAGTGTGGCAATAAACATACACGTGCATGTGTCTTTATAACAGCATGATTTATATTCCTTTGGGTATATACCCAGTAATGGGATGGCTGGGTCAAATGGTATTTCTAGTTCTAGATCCCTGAGGAACCGCCACACTGACTTCCACAAGGGTTGAACTAGTTTGCTGTCCCACCAACAATGTAAAAGTGTTCCTATTTCTCCCCATCCTCTCCAGCACTTGTTGTTTCCTGAGTTTTTAATGATCGCCATTCTAACTGGTGTGAGATGATATCTCATTGTGGTTTTGATTTGTATTTTTCTGATGGTCAGTGAGGATGAGCATTTTTTCATCTGTCTTTTGGCTGCATAAATGTCTTCTTTTGAGAAGGGTCTGTTCATATCCTTTGCCCACTTTGTGATGGGGTTGTTTGTGTTTCTCTTGTAAATTTATTTGAGTTCTTTGTAGACTCTGGATATTTGTCAGATGAGTTGATTGCAAAAATTTTCAGCCATTCTGTAGGTTGCCTGCTCACTCTGATGGTAGTTTCTTTTTCTGTGCAGAAGCTCTTTAGTTTAATTAGATCCCGTTTGTCAATTTTGGCTTTTGTTGCCATTGCTTTTGGTATTTTAGACATGAAGTCCTTGCCCATGCCTATGTCCTAAATGGCATTGCCTAGGTTTTCTTCTAGGGTTTTTATGGTTTTAGGTCTAACATTTAAGTCTTTAATCCATCTTGAATTAATTTTTGTATAAGGTGTAAGGAAGGGATCCAGTTTCAGCTTTCTACATATGGCTAGCCAGTTTTCCCAGCACCATTGATTAAATTTCCCAGCACCTTCCCCCATTTCTTCTTTTTGTCAGGTTTGTCAAAGATCAGATAGTTGTAGATGTGTGGTATTATTTCTGAGGGCTCTGTTCTGTTCCATTGACCTATATCTCAGTTTTGGTACCAGTACCATGCTGTTTTGGTTACTGTAGCCTTGTAGTATAGTTTGAAGTCGGGTAGTGTGATGCTTCCAGCTTTGTTCTTTTGGCTTAGGATTGACTTGGCAATGCAGGCTCTTTTTTGGTTCCATATGAAATTTAAAGTATTTTTTTTCCAATTCTGTGAAGAAAGTTATTGGTAGCTTGATGGATCAGAGCAGAACTGAAGGAAATAAAGACGCAAAAAACCCTTCAAAAAAATCGATGAATCCAGGAGCTGGTTTTTTAAAAAGATCAACAAAATTGATAGACCGCTAGCAAGACTAATAAAGAAGAAAAGTGGGAAGAATCAAATAGACACAATAAAAAATGATAAAGGGGATATCACCACTGATCCCACAGAAATACAAATTACCATAGAGAATACTCTAAACATCTCTATGCAAATAAACTAGAAAATCTAGAAGAAATGGATAAATTCCTCAACACATACACCCTCCCAAGACTAAACCAGGAAGAAGTTGAATCTCTGAATAGGCCAATAACAGGCTCTGAAATTGAGGCAATAATTAATAGCTTACCAACCAAAAAAAGTCCAGGACCAGATGGATTCACAGCCGAATTCTACCAGAGGTACAAGGAGGAGCTGGTACCATTCCTTCTGAAACTATTCCAATCAATAGAAAAAGAGAGAATCCTCCCTAATTCATTTTATGAGGCCAACATCTTCCTGATACCAAAGCCTGGCAAAGACACAATTAAAAAAAGAGAATTTTAGACCAATATCCCTGATGAACATCGAAGCAAAAATCCTCAATAAAATGCTGGCAAACCGAATCCAGCAGCACATCAAAAAGCTTATTCACCATGATCAAGTGGGCTTCATCCCTGAGATGCAAGGCTGGTTCAACATATGCAAATCAATAAACGTAATCCATCACATAAACAGAACCAAAGACAAAAACCACATGATTATCTCAATAGATGTAGAAAAGGCCTTTTGACAAAATTCAACAGCCCTTCATGCTAAAAACTCTCAATAAATTAGGTATTGATGGGACGTATCTCAAAATAATAAGAGCTATCTATGACAAACCCACAGCCAATATCATACTGAATGGGCAAAAACTGGAAGCATTCCCTTTGAAAACTGGCACAAGACAGGGATGCCCTCTCTCACCATTCCTATTGAACATAGCATTGGAAGTTCTGGCCAGGGCAGTCAGTCAGGAGACAGAAATAAAAGGTATTCAATTAGGAAAAGAGGAAGTCAAATTGTCCCTGTTTGCAGATGACATGATTGTATATCTAGAAAACCCCATTGTCTCAGCCCAAAAATCTCCTTAAGCTGATAGGCAACTTCAGCAAAGTCTCAGGATACAAAATCAATGTGCAAAAATCACAAGCATTCTTATACACCAATAACAGACAAACAGAGAGCCAAATCATGAGTGGACTCCCATTCACAATTCCTTCAAAGAGAATAAAATACCTAGGAATCCATCTTACAAGGGATGTGAAGGACCTCTTCAAGGAGAGCTACAAACCACTGCTCAAGGAAATAAAAGAGGGCACGAACAAATGGAAGAACATTCCATGCTCATGGATAGGAAGAATCAATATAGTGAAAATGGCCATACAGCTTAAAGTAGTAATATTCTTAGAAAAGGTTTAGGAGGTGAGTTCTGGATTAGTAGGGAATTGCTGAAAGAAAAAGTGTATGGAAAGTCATCGGGCATGAACAGCCATCTTTTCTTGCTTACTCACAGGTCACCTGTGCAAATTTGGGGAGAGTTAATATAAAATATGTGATGGAAAGTTGGGCTCTGACATCAGTGAGCTTATTTCACATAGGCTCCAGTTGACCATAAGTTCTGACCAACTTTAGCCAGTTTTTAAAAATCTCCTAAGTGGAAGAAATTTCGGTCTTTCAACAAGTTGTATCTTTTCTTATCTGTCATTCTGCAAACTAAAGAATTTCTGCTAGTCATTGGTTTACCTCTTTGGGGACATGGTTCTAGCTCCTGTCAAACAGAGTACAACAAAAATGATAGGGTAACACTTCTGTCTTAGTTCAGGCTTCTATACCAAAAAGCATAGACTAGGGAAGTTATAAACAAAAGACTTTAGTTCTGGAAGCTAGAAATTTGAGATTGGGGTTCCAGCATGGTTGGGGTCTGGTAAGGACTCTCTTCTGAGTTTCAAACTCCAGACTTCAGGTTGTATTCTCATTTAGCAGAGAGAGGGAGAGACTGTCTTCTGCGGTTTCTTCTAAAAAGCCAGTCATCTCTATCATGAGGGCCTCATTCTTAGGACTTAATTACCTCTCACCTCCTGAGGCCATTACACTGGGGATTAAGGTTCTGGCATGTGAATATGGGCGGGAATCACATAGTCTATTGCAACTTCCAAGGTTATAATTTTTTCAAAGCTATTATTTTCCTCCTACTTGCTCTGTCTAATGCTTCCTCTCTCAATCTGTCTTCCTTTCTCTCTTTTTCTGTGCACACTTCTCTTTCATTTTCCATCCCTCTATTGTATTCCTCAAGCTGAGGAAGCGATCTCCAGTGTCCTAAGATGCTCTAGGTACATACCCACATGACAGAGAACTGAGGAGATGCCCATGCCAATCGAGAGGAAGAAACTCGGGCTCTCAGTTCACACTGAATTGTGCCAATTTCCATGAGGCAGATTGGAGGCTGATCTTTTCCAAGTCCAGCTTCAGTTGAAATCACAGCCCCAGCCTCATAAGAAACCTTGAGGCAGAGGCACCCATCTAAGCTATGTCCAGATTCTGGTTCACAAAAATTGTGAGATAGTATTTGTTGTCGAAAGGTGCTAAAATTCAGGGCAATGTTGTCAGAGAGGAGCAAATGACTAACCTCCTCTTTCAGGCCTCAGGATCCTCCCTTCCCTGTTCCTTTCTTTCTCAGGCTGCCTGCAGCCACACTGGTCCCTTTGTAACCTCATCTGCTGAACTCACCTGTGCCTGTGAGTCTCTTCACAAGAGTGGCTTCTCCCTGACACACTTTCCACTCCTGCGCAGGACTGGCTCTCTGTTCTCATTCTGGTCACAACATAATGTCACCTTAGCGAGGCATTCATGTCCCCTCCGTGCAATGTCTCCACAGCCCTCCCTCCCAACATGCTACTTTATTTCCATTATAAAATGCTCTTTTCTTTCACATGTACTTGCTTTAGTGTTTTTGTCCAGCAGTCCTCAGACGGTGGGCTCCCCGCGGGGAGGCAGGGATGACATAATCATTTTCGGTACCACGTTGTGAGCCTACCAAGGTAGTGGCCACAGGGTGAGTGCTAGGGGAAGAGTCCCTGAGTAAAATAACATGGAAAATCACAAAGCCCTTCTTCCTGCTTTTGGCCACCGAATGTGGAGATCGTGAATGATAACAGGAGGTGCAGGACCTCAGCGTGACTCTCCCCCTGGCTCCAGCTGCTCCAGTCAAGCCCGGTGGGCACAAGAAACACGGGGTGGGGGGGGGGGGGGGTCTGCCGCCACCTAGCGGCCATCACGAGCACTGCGGCCCCAGGCAGAAGCATCACAGAACAGGTACCCGTATTGGGGGATTCTCAAGGCAGTGGCTCTTCACGGACCCCTGGGGAAAAGGAGCAGTATCTGAAGACTCCAAGGGCCATACAAGCGACCTCAGAAGCCTCCCGTGATTCCTATTTTCCTCAGCTTCTTGGGGTGTGCTGTGCATTCATGAAACATTTTCACAGCATTCAGACACATTATTTTCTTCCACTTCCAAATGAAGACCTGAAGGACCCCCCAAAAAAACTAGTATTTTTTTTCTGGGCCCCACACTCCATAGCCCAGTGCATTGTCACATTCTGCTTCATTCCAAGTCCTCATCTGCCCAAGTCTCTAGGCCTCTCTCTTCTCTGAAGGACCTCTCGAAATTGAAAAGCCTCTTCCCAGAGTCTGAAAGCGCAGTGAGTTACCACTGAAGAACCAAGGGCAGCAGACGCTTAAGAGTATCTGGAATCCTTGATATTATTCCCTTCGAGTACCCCTATTTATGAGGGAGAAAACGGAGAGTTTCTTTCCCGTAGCCTCTCTTTATATCATGCGGGGTGGTGGGGGGAGGGCAGAGCTCATTTTAGTTCCAGGTGCCCACAGAGGTGGGAGTCACAACCCCAGTCCTGTCCTCTTGAAACAGTTGGGGAGGTCCCCAGGCCCAGCAAAACCAAGGGAACCTGGAGGATCCTTCAGCCCATGCTGTCAGCTCCTTGTCATGTAGCTGGGGGAGTGGATGCCTCTGCCTCATGGCAAAGCTGCCTCTAATATTTCTTCCCCTTTTGTCACTTCTCTGGTTTCCTCTTCCCTAACCTCACCTCCATGATCTCCACCTTAGAAGCGTGCGTGTGTGTGTGTGCGTGTGTGTGTGGTGTGTGTGTGCATGTGTGTGTGTGCATGCATGCTCACCTATGTGAGAATGTGGAATAGTAGAAAGCCCAGGTAGAAAGTAGAGCACAGAGTTTTCCAGGACTTAGGAGCGCTCATTTCCAAAGCAAATCTGATGGATGGGGTGCATGCAAGGCCTAGGAAGCTGGCTCCCTCCCTAATACTCTGTGCTCTGCCCAATTTCTGGGATCTGGACCAGTCTTTGGCTTTTTTGGGGCCTCAGTCTCCCTGTTGTAAAATGAGGAGTTGGACACAAAACTATGTAAGCACATGTTCAGCGAAGACATGGTGTCATGCTCAGTACCAGATAGAATATTGGGATGGGGTGAGTTTGGGCAGACTTAGGTGCCCATGGGTGCTCAGGCCAATGCAGGTGAACATAGAGCACGGTGCAGCCAAGTTTTCTTTCCAGGGCTATGGGATAAAACAATGTACCACGGGCTCTGCTCTTGAGGCTGGTCCCACAAGATTTGCCCAGGTCCAGCCACCAACTGTTTGATGAATTTCATGTTTGATGAATTTCATGTCCTGTGAAGCCCATGTCCACCCCCAATACAGAGAGGGGCACAGGACACTGGATCAATAGGATAATGTCTTTTGCCTTTTTACAAATTTTAACTGACTGGATGTTTCTTTTTTCTCTTTTTCTGTGTTTTTTTCCCCTAATTTTTAAGAGGTCTTTACAGGTTGGGCATGGTGGCTCACGCCTTTAACTTCAACAGTTTGAGAGGCTGAGGCAGGTGGATCATTTGAGGTCAGGAGTTCAAGACCAGCCTTGCCAACATGGTAAAACCCCGTCTCTACTAAAAATACAAAAAAATCAGGGGGGAGGAGCCAAGATGGCCGAATAGGAACAGCTCCGGTCTACAGCTCCCAGCGCAAGCGACGCAGAAGACGGGTGATTTCTGCATTTCCATCTGAGGTACCGTGTTCATCTCACTAGGGAGTGCCAGACAGTGGGCGCAGGTCAATGGGTGAGCGCACCGTGCGCCAGCTGAAGCAGGGGCGAGGCATTGCCTCACTCGGGAAGCGCAAGGGGTCAGGGAGTTCCCTTTCCAGGGGTGACAGACGGCACCTGGAAAATCGGGCCACTCCCACCCGAATACTGTGCTTTTCCAACGGGCTTAGGAAACGGTGCCCCAGGAGAGTATAGCCCGCACCTGGCTCAGAGGGTCCTAGCCCACGGAGTCTCGCTGATTGCTAGCACAGCAGTCTGAGATCAAGCAGCAAGTCGGCAGCGAGGCTGGGGGAGGGGCGCCCGCCATTGCCCAGGCTCGCTTAGGTAAACAAAGCAGCCTGGAAGCTTGAACTGGGTGGAGCCCACCACAGCTCAAGGAGGCCTGCCTGCCTCTGTAGGCTCCACCTCTGGGGGCAGGGCACAGACAAACAAAAAGACAGCAGTAACCTCTGCAGACTTAAATGTCCCTGTCTGACAGCTGTGAGGAGAGCAGTGGTTCTCCCAGCACGCAGCTGGAGATCTCAGAACGGGCTGACTGCCTCCTCAAGTGGGTCCCTGACCCCCGACCCCCGAGCAGCCTAACTGGGAGGCACCCCCCAGCAGGGGCAGACTGACACCTCACACGGCCGGCCAGGTACTCCAACAGACCTGCAGCTGAGGGTTCTGTCTGTTAGAAGGAAAACTAACAGAAAGGACATCCACACCAAAAACCCATCTGTACATCACCATCATCAAAGACCAAAAGTAGATAAAACCACAAAGATGGGGAAAAAACAGAGCAGAAAAACTGGAAACTCTAAAAACCAGAGTACCTCTCCTCCTCCAAAGGAACGCAGTTCCTCACCAGCAACGGAACAAAGCTGGACGGAGAATGACTTTGACGAGCTGAGAGAAGAAGGCTTCAGACGATCAAATTACTCCGAGCTACGGGAGGATATTCAATCCAAAGGCAAAGAAGTTGAAAACTTTGAAAAAAATTTAGAAGAATGTATAACTAGAATAACCAATACAGAGAAGTGCTTAAAGGAGCTGATGGAGCTGAAAACCAAGGCTCGAGAACTACGTGAAGAATGCAGAAGCCTCAGGAGCCGATGCGATCAAATGGAAGAAAGGGTATCAGCCCTGGAAGATGAAATGAATGAAATGAAGCGAGAAGGGAAGTTTAGAGAAAAAAGAATAAAAAGAAACGAGCAAAGCCTCCAAGAAATGTGGGACTATGTGAAAAGACCAAATCTACGTCTGATTGGTGTACCTGAAAGTGATGGGGAGAATGGAAACAAGTTGGAAAACACTCTGCAGGATATTATCCAGGAGAACTTCCCCAATCTAGCAAGGCAGGCCAACATTCAGATTCAGGAAATACAGAGAACGCCACAAAGATACTCCTTGAGAAGAGCAACTCCAAGACACATAATTGTCAGATTCACCAAAGTTGAAATGAAGGAAAAAATGTTAAGGGCAGCCAGAGAGAAAGGACGGGTTACCATCAAAGGGAAGCCCATCAGACTAACAGCGGATCTCTCAGCAGAAACCCTACAAGCCAGAAGAGAGTGGGGGCCAATATTCAACATTCTTAAAGAAAAGAATTTTCAACCCAGAATTTCATATCCTGCCAAACTAAGCTTCATAAGTGAAGGAGAAATAAAATACTTTACAGACAAGCAAATGCTGAGAGATTTTGTCACCACCAGGCCTGCCCTAAAAGAGCTCTTGAAGGAAGCGCTAAACATGGAAAGGCACAACCGGTACCAGCCACTGCAAAATCATACCGAAATGTAAAGACCATTGAGACTAGGAAGAGACTGCATCAACTAACGAGCAAAACATCGAGCTAACATCATAATGACAGGATCAAATTCACACATAACAATATTAACTTTAAATGTAAATGGACTAAATGCTCCAATTAAAAGACACAGACTGGCAAATTGGATAAAGACTCAAGACCCATCAGTGTGCTGTATTCAGGAAACCCATCTCACGTGCAGAGACACACATAGGCTCAAAATAAAAGGATGGAGGAAGATCTACCAAGTAAATGGAAAACAAAAAAAGGCAGGGGTTGCAATCCTAGTCTCTGATAAAACAGACTTTAAACCAACAAAGATCAAAAGAGACAAAGAAGGCCATTACATAATGGTAAAGGGATTAATTCAACAAGAAGAGCTAACTATCCTAAATATATATGCACCCAATACAGGAGCACCCAGATTCATAAAGCAAGTCCTGAGTGACCTACAAAGAGACTTAGACTCCCACACATTAATAATGGGAGACTTTAACACCCCACTGTCAACATTAGACAGATCAACGAGACAGAAAGTCAACAAGGATACCCAGGAATTGAACTCAGCTCTGCACCAAGAAGACCTAATAGACATCTACAGAACTCTCCACCCCAAATCAACAGAATATACATTTTTTTCAGCACCACACCACACCTATTCCAAAATTGACCATATCCTTGGAAGTAAAGCTCTCCTCAATAAATGTAAAAGAACAGAAATTGTAACAAACTGTCTCTCAGATCACAGTGCAATCAAGCTAGAACTCAGGATTAAGAATCTCACTCAAAACCGCTCAACTACATGGAAACTGAACAACCTGCTCCTGAATGACTACTGGGTACATAACGAAATGAAGGCAGAAATAAAGATGTTCTTTGAAACCAACGAGAACCAAGACACAACATACCAGAATCTCTGGGATGCATTCAAAGCAGTGTGTAGAGGGAAATTTATAGCACTAAATGCCCACAAGAGAAAGCAGGAAAGATCCAAAATTGACACCCTAACATCACAATTAAAAGAACTAGAAAAGCAAGAGCAAACACATTCAAAAGCTAGCAGAAGGCAAGAAATAACTAAAATCAGAGCAGAACTGAAGGATATAGAGACACAAAAAACCCTTCAAAAAATAAATGAATCCAGGAGCTGGTTTTTTGAAAGGATCAACAAAATTGATAGACCGCTAGCAAGATTAATAAAGAAAAAAAGAGAGAAGAATCAAATAGATGCAATAAAAAATGATAAAGGGGATATCACCACCTATCCCACAGAAATACAAACTACCATCAGAGAATATTACAAACACCTCTATGCAAATAAACTAGAAAATCTAGAAGAAATGGATAAATTCCTCAACACATACACCCTCCCAAGACTAAACCAAGAAGAAGTTCAATCTCTGAATAGACCAATAACAGGAGCTGAAATTATGGCAATAATCAATAGCTTACCAACCAAAAAAAGTCCAGGACCAGATGGGTTCACAGCCGAATTCTACCAGAGGTACAAGGAGGAGCTGGTACCATTCCTTCTGAAACTATTCCAATCAATAGAAAAAGAGGGAATCCTCCCTAACTCATTTTATGAGGCCAGCATCATCCTGATACCAAAGCCTGGCAGAGACACAACAAAAAAAGAGAATTTTAGACCAATATCCTTGATGAACATTGATGCAAAAATCCTCAATAAAATACTGGCAAACAGAATCCAGCAGCACATCAAAAAGCTTATCCACCATGATCAAGTGGGCTTCATCCCTGGGATGCAAGGCTGGTTCAATATACGCAAATCAATAAATGTAATCCAGCATATAAACAGAACCAAAGACAAAAACCACATGATTATCTCAATAGATGCAGAAAAGGCCTTTGACAAAATTCAACAACCCTTCATGCTAAAAACTCTCAATAAATTAGGAATTGATGGGACGTATCTCAAAATAATAAGAGCTATTTATGACAAACCCACAGCCAATATCATACTGAATGGGCAAAAACTGAAAGCATTCCCTTTGAAAATTGGCACAAGACAGGGATGCCCTCTCTCGCCACTTCTATTAAACATAGTGTTGGAAGTTCTGGCCAGGGCAATTAGGCAGGAGAAGGAAATCAAGGGTATTCAATTAGGAAAACAGGAAGTCAAATTGTCCCTGTTTGCAGATGACATGATAGTATATCTAGAAAACCCCATTGTCTCAGCCCAAAATCTCCTTAAGCTGATAAGCAACTTCAGCAAAGTCTCAGGATACAAAATCAATGTGCAAAAATCACAAGCATTCTTATACATCAATAACAGACAAACAGAAAGCCAAATCATGAGTGAACTCCCATTCACAATTGCTTCAAAGAGAATAAAATACCTAGGAATCCAACTTACAAGGGATGTGAAAGACCTCTTCAAGGAGAACTACAAACCACTGCTCAAGGAAATAAAAGAGGATACAAACAAATGGAAGAACATTCCATGCTCATGGGTAGGAAGAATCAATATCATGAAAATGGCCATCCTTCCCAAGGTAATTTACAGATTCAATGCCATCCCCATCAAGCTACCAATGACTTTCTTCACAGAATTGGAAAAAACTACTTTAAAGTTCATATGGAACCAAAAAAGAGCCCGCATCGCCAAGTCAATCCTAAGCCAAAAGAACAAAGCTGGAGGCATCACGCTACCTGACTTCAAACTATACTACAAGGCTACAGTAACCAAAACAGCATGGTACTGGTACCAAAACAGAGATATAGATCAATGGAACAGAACAGAGCCGTCAGAAATAATGCCACATATCTACAACCATCTGATCTTTGACAAACCTGAGAAAAACAAGAAATGGGGAAAGGATTCCCTATTTAATAAATGGTGCTGGGAAAACTGGCTAGCCATATGTAGAAAGCTGAAACTGGATCCCTTCCTTACACCTTATACAAAAATCAATTCAAGATGGATTAAAGACTTAAATGTTAGACCTAAAACCATAAAAACCCTAGAAGAAAACCTAGGCAATACCATTCAGGACATAGGCATGGGCAAGGACTTCATGTCTAAAACACCAAAAGCAATGGCAACAAAAGCCAAAATTGACAAATGGGATCTAATTAAACTCAAGAGCTTCTGCACAGCAAAGGAAACTACCATCAGAGTGAACAGGCAACCTACAAAATGGGAGAAAATTTTTGCAACCTACTCATCTGACAAAGGGCTAATATCCAGAATCTATAATGAACTCCAACAAATTTACAAGAAAAAAACAAACAACCCCATCAAAAAGTGGGCAAAGGACATGAACAGACACTTCTCAAAAGAAGACATTTATGCAGCCAAAAGACACATGAAAAAATGCTCACCATCACTGGCCATCAGAGAAATGCAAATCAAAACCACAATGAGATACCATCTCACACCAGTTAGAATGGCGATCATTAAAAAGTCAGGAAACAACCGGTGCTGGAGAGGATGTGGAGAAATAGGAACACTTTTACACTGTTGGTGGGACTGTAAACTAGTTCAACCCTTGTGGAAGTCAGTGTGGCGATTCCTCAGGGATCTAGAACTAGAAATTCCATTCGACCCAGCCATCCCATTACTGGGTATATACCCAAAGGACTATAAATCATGCTGCTATAAAGACACATGCACACGTATGTTTATTGCCGCATTATTCACAATAGCAAAGACTTGGAACCAACCCAAATGTCCAACAATGATAGACTGGATTAAGAAAATGTGGCACATCTACACCATGGAATACTATGCAGCCATAAGAAATGATGAGTTCATGTCCTTTGTAGGGACATGGATGAAATTGGAAATCATCATTCTCAGTAAACTATCGCAAGAACAAAAAACCAAACACCGCATATTCTCACTCATAGGTGGGAATTGAACAATGAGAACACATGGACACAGGAAGGGGAACATCACACTTCAGGGACTGTTGTGGGTTGGGGGGAGGGGGGAGGGATAACATTGGGAGATATACCTAATGCTAGATGACGAGTTGGTGGGTGCAGTGCACCAGCATGGCACATGTATACATATGTAACTTACCTGCACATTGGGCACATGTACCATAAAACCTAAAGTATAATAATAATAATAATAATAATAATTACAAAAAAAAAAAAAATCAGACGGGTATGGTGGCACATGCCTGTAGTCCCAGCTACTCAGGAGGCTCAGGCAGAAGAATTGCTGAAACTCGGGAGGCGGAGGTTGCAGTGAGCCGAGATCGCGCCACTGCACTCCAGCCTGGGTGACAGAGCAAGACTGTATCAAAAAAACAAAAAACAAAACAAAACAAAAACTCTTTATATAGCAGAAATGTGAGCCCCTTTGTAATTTCATGAATTGCAAATATTTATTACAATTTTCAAACTTCTTTTCTTATTGTGGTGCTCTCTTTAAATTGGATTTGGAGGTTATTGTTGTATTGTTTTGCTTTGTTTCTATGTAACTTCTCCCCAAATTGATTTACAGATTTCTATTTTCACAACACAATGTTTTGGCAGAAATCTTGTGAAAACTGTCTAATCAATTTAAAAATGTAAACACATATAAAAAAGCCAAGAACTGTAAAAACTATCCTGAAGAATAACAAAGTTTGTGAGCTTAAAATGCCAGATATTCAGACTTAGATTAAAGCTATAGTAATCAAAGCTATGTATGGTAGCAATGCAAAAATAAGCACAAAGAAAACTGGAAAAACTCGAGTCCAACCCAGACCCACACATTTGGACATTTTGTATATTACAAAAGAGGCACAGAAGAGCAGTGGAGAGAAGACGGTCATCTCGGCAAATAGCCTTGGGTCAACTGGTTATTTATGTGAGAAAGAAATACTCCTATCTTACATTTTTAACAGATTTCAATGACAGGAAGATTTTAAATTTTAAGGTGAAGTTGAAAACAATATTTCTAGTAAATAACATGGATAAATATGTTCATGACCTTGGCACAGGCCAGGATTTCTTAGGACAGAAAGTGCATTAACCTTCAAGACAAAAATATGACAAATTGGACCTTATTAGGATTAAAACCTTCTCTTCATAAAAAAAAAAAACCTTCAGGAGAGTAGAAAGGTGAGAACACAGTGGAAATCAACATTTGCCATGTATTTATGTGGCAAAAGCCTTATATTTAGATTATTTAACTAAATCCCATCAATTAATAGACAAAGATGCAATGCATTGAACAAAATTGGCAAACATGTGACTAGGAGTTCCACATACAGAACCAAAGGGCCAAAAAGTAGATAAGCATATCCACATCCTTATGCATCAGAAAAATGCATATTACAAATACAATTTAATACCACTATACAATAGTTAACATTTTTGAAAACTGACAAAATTAAGTACTAGTGATGATGTCAAGCAACTGGAACTTTCTTATACCATTCCATATGTAACCTGTTATAACCTCTTGAGTAGTATCTCCTTACATACACGATGTATGTAAGCACACTCTAAAACCCAGCAACTCCACTGTTAGGTATATACACCCAATAGAAATGCCAGCATCTTGTGCAATGCAGAAAAGTGCTCGAAGCAGCATTATCTGGTACTTTTCCAAACTGAAAAAAAATCAAAGTTGCATCAATAATAAAATAAAAAATAAAACAGCTACATGTTCCTTTATAAGGGAACATTATACAGATATAAAATTAATTAGACATATCAAAATATATAAAAATCTCACAAACACAATTTAATTAGATTTAAAAGTCCTAGCCAGAGCAATCAGACAATAGGAAAAAAAAGTTGAATTCTCTCTCTCCACTTGCAATATGAGTCTCTAAATAGAAGATCCTAAAGCCTCTCCAAAACTCCTTTTGGAGAAAACTTGAAAGGCCTCCTGAAATGGACAAACAAGTAAAGTTTTAGGACACAAAATCAATGTGCAAAAATCAGTACCATTTCTATGTGCCAGTAACATTGAATTCCTCAACATTTTCTATTTTTATTGCATTTTCAATTTCTTCCCTCTGTTACCTATATATTTTTTGATTTTTTAGCTAAACGAATGTATTTTTCTGTGCAATTTCACCTAGTTAATAAGTCCCAGGGCCAAAAAGTGAGAATAAAGGACTTGTATGCATCCCGTTTCCTCATTTTGAAAACTAGTCTAGATGAAACCTAGGGGAATTCTCAGCCCTGTTAGGTGACAACCACAAGCATTTTCACTCTGGTTAGACAGGACTCTGGATGCTTGTATGGGAAAAGAGCCAAACTCTAAGGGAGTCAAATAGGACATTGCAAAGATTTATGCATTTACCCAGGGAGCATTTATTGTGTTAAATTACATGAAAACACTGTGCAAAGAGCAATTAAAGTGAAAATTATTAAGGCATTACCTTTATTTTGGGAAACTCACACTAGTCAGATTCTCTGAACCCCAGAACTTAACAATTACCTAGTAAAAACTTGTTCAGAGTGGAGAGCGGGTGGGGGCAGGAAGCTAAGGTTAAAAATTAAGCTGGGTGGATAATTACCGCTGGTAATTAACTGGAAGTATGGATAAGTTTGGGATGGGTGAAGACAAAAGAGTGTCAGCAGACGGTGCAGAAAAAAAGGGCAGAAACCCAGGAGGCTTATGCAGGAAGAGGAATGAGTTTGTACTGCGGAGAGTGACAGTAAAAAGCAGAGAATAATAGGCCTCTGTGGTCATCTAGGGACTATGGGATGGGTTAGTTGGGGGTAACAGAATCAGTGAGGTACTTTTGAACAGTAGGGTGGGTAAATAAGAGCTATATTTTGGAATAATTATGTAGCAATGGTGGTTAGGAGGAATGGAAACTCAAAGTATTACATAAATATGCTTTTTTCTGATTATCCCATACAAGCCTATAGCCTTTCCTCCTAAACTGAGAAAGGAGTGGTTTTCTAAGATGTTTTTTAAGTATTACAGGCAAGCATTACTCTATGCTGCCTTTTAGTAAAGGTTTGTTTTAACCAAATCAAAGAAGATTGAATGGATTTTCTTGCTCACAGTGGTTCAGTGCAACATCTCATACCTTCTACTAGTTTTCAGAACATTTAATGTGATGCTCCTGACAGCCCAAAAGTCTTCCCTTGTGCAGAAAGAAACCAGCATTGATGGAAATAATTGACTGAGTGTCAATACTCCATGGAAGGGTGCTCCACGTGCTAAGACTCCCTCCTCTGGGCTAGGCCTTCTACACCATGGGAGTCCTGCTGTGGCTAGAGCTGGAGCTTGGAAGGAGCTCTGTGGGTCTTCCCAGCACACAATAGGTGCCCAATTAGCATGGCCAGAATCAAGCTGCACCCTCTCACCATTTCTTTCTCCCTTTGTCCCTTGTTGGGATTGGAGAGTTTTGTAACTGAGCTCAGCACAGGGTTGAAGTTCAAATCTCAGCTGATACTTGGTGCATGTTGACTTTTTTGAGAAGAACTTGGGAGACAGAAACATTAAAAAGGTCCTGGCCAGGCACGGTGGCTCATACCTGTATTCCTGGCATATTGATAGCCTGAGGAGACAGAATTGCTTGAGGCCAGGAATTTGATACCAGCCTTGTCAACATAGTGAGACCCCGTTGATACAAAAAAACTTTAAGCATTAAAAAAATTTAGCCAGGTGTGATGGTTCCCAACTATAGTCCCAGATATGTGGGATACTGAGGCAGAGGATCACTTGAGCTCAGGAGTTCTAGGCTGCAGTGAGCTATGATCATGCTACTGCCCTCCAACCTGGGCAACCACGCAAGATGTTTCAAAAATAAAGTATTTTATTATTCTTCACCCTTATAATCTCTCCAGAACTTGTGCACTATGTGGCAGAAAGAACCAAACTCCCAGAAGCCTGTTTATAAGAGTACTTGTCACAGTTATTTCTGTGGGTCTCTGAGACATTCTTATTTTGTTAAAGACAAAGCCCTGTGGCCGAGAGCTGATTTGCAAGCCCTTTTAGAAAAATAGCCGAGTACAACCAAAAATATATACTAATGAAAAAGTAAGTCATGCCTACAGGGATGTAGTTAGTTGATATCACTAAAATATTGTTTTATATAACGCAAAGAGCACTAACACTTTGGCAAATAGATCTATATTATGAACAGTGAGGGCACTGGCAAAGTTTTTTAAAAACTTTAAACAATTCCTGGATTATTTATGTTAATAATAATTTTGTAAAAAATTTAACTTAGGAGAAGCTAAGCATGTGTCTGATTATTTAATATAACAAAATGCAAAACAGGTAAATTTCCATCTATGATAGTAGGACATAAACACTTTGTTCTGATATAAATATTAAACAGAAAATGTAAGTAAGAAATAGAAAAAAAAGACATGTGTATGTTGATTATTTATATGTGTGTATATTATTATGCAAAATTATATTATTTTTAGTAACTGAGATTATGTAAATATTTATTATATTTTAGGCAGCAGCAAATATTTAGTAACTGAGATTATGTAAATATTTATTATATTTTAGGCAGCAGCAAATATTTAGTAACTGAGATTATGTAAATATTTATTATATTTTAGGCAGCAGCAAATATTATCCATGCAGCTTAGATAATAGTTGATGATTATAATTAATTAATATTAACTATTTACAACAAATGGTTACTCAAAAAGAAATTCTAAAAATAATTTTATATTAACTTTGAAAATTTTAAACTCTTTTCTACAGAAGTTTTAAAATTACAGATAATAAAATAGAAAGTTTATAAAAAAGGAAAAGCTATTGAGAAATAGTTGGATTTTGATTCACCAATTTTTCTGAATTATTAGTACTTGGAGCTTCACTGTTAATAATTCCAATAGGCTACACAAATTTTTTCTTCAGTAAAATGGCAAAACAGAAGATATTCAATTTTTAAATATATGATGCAATTTTATTACCATTTGTTCTATGTAAATGACACAGAATTTAGACCAATAAAAACAGAATTTCTTCCATGAAATTTCAAGAGCTGAGCTGAGCTGGGAGCAGCTAAAGTGCTTGGTATCAGAGTTTTAAATTAAAGCAAGAGCCCCACATCAAAGTAACAGTTAAGCCTTTTTGTCTTCCTCTCTGTGATTGCGTTAAGCAACAGGCAAAATCAGATGAAGCACCGACTCCTCATCGTTCCATTTTTTCCTCATGGAAAAGCACCAGGAAAGGGTCAGATGGATCAGCACAAACATAGGGCACATTCTCAACGCCGAGGTAGCCCCCTCATAAAAAACAGGCCTGTAATTTTGTGGAAACGTGGGCAGGAGAAGGCGAGGGTGGAGGAGAATGCATGAGCAAGAGTAAAAAAGTATTGAGTATTGAGTAAGAACGTATAAAAATTATTATCAAAGTTACATTCCTTCTCCAGAAACAGGGATCTGAAAAAAAGTTTCTGAGGAAGGCCTCCACCAAAAGCCCCTCAGGAAGGTGCCCCTGAATCTAGGTGCCTGGACTGGGAATGAAAATCTCCATGTGAGCATTTCAACCTCAAAAAATCATGTATGCTGAGAATCTTGAAAGGCATGTATATCCACAAATAATTTTTCAGGAAAGAACTAAAGAAGCACAGCTGTAGAGTGAAACTAGACTAGAAGTTGATGCTACTTGTGGGAATTGCTAATAATGGAAGCACAGGTTGTTAGAATCTAACATGTCTGATTGGTGACTATAATGCCACAGCAGCATAGATGCAGGAGTATTCGGATCTGACTATGCTATCTAAAGCTAGAATCCTTACATTTTCAAAAGTTTAGAAAAAATAGGTTAGAGTAGTTAGTGGAGGTAGTATTTCTCCTCTTTGGTTGATTTGGGAATTAACACCAATCCTCATGTTAGTTTCTGGTTCATATGTACACTATGTGTTTTAATCAGGACAATTTAGGTAAATATATTGACAATCATTTTCAGGTGTCTGTAAAGGGAGCATTATTAACATTACAGATAACTTTTTACTGGAATAAAATACCTCAACCCAGAATCTTCAATGGTTCCATCAATTGAGGTCAGTCATTTATAATCAAATAAAATCTCCTATTCTTTTTAAAATATACTAAGTAAAAGTCATCAAGATCAAAGTTATTCAGAAACAAAATAATAATCAAACACAGCTGTACCATTAGATCTTAATAAATCCCAAAATTGTATACGTAGTGTAGAAATAATATAAGTAGTTATAGTGTTTAAATATATTAGAGGAAAAGTTTAAAAGCAAGATCAAAATAAAGCATATTATCAAAATAATTAGGTGAAAATTTTCTATATAAAAAATACTTAAAATGTAAAGGACAGAATAAATAGAAAAATTACCTAGATGAGAAAAGAAATTATGAATTAGAAGAGTAGGATGAAGTGAACATTTAGAAGTCACAATAGGGATAAAACAAATAAACAATATGAAAAATTAAAATACATAAAAAACTAGAATAAGTGGTGGTGTTAAGTATAAGTTTAAATAAATAAAATGGAGTGAATGTCAGATGGGGAAAAATATGTAATTATTAAAATAATTAATTATAATAGCTTAAAGGCATGCTTATCCAAAGAAAAACAATAGTAAAAAGCATAATACCAAAACAGAGAAAATCATGAAAGCCATCTAAGATAAAATTCAAATTAATTAAAAAGCAATGAAAACAAACCTATTTCTCAATATGTGAATGAAATCAAGAATCCAATAGATTATGGTATTCAAAGGTCTGAGGGAAAAACCATGTAAATTTAAAATTACATACATTTCAAAAGTTATTTTCAGGATTGAGGACAAAATGTAACTTAATACACAAAAAAATGTAAATTGAGTATATTTACCTCAGTAAAATGCATTTAAAATTTTCTGAAAATTTAGTTTATGAAGAAAAATACTTTTCCTGAAAACAAACATTGAGATAAAATAAATGTGCAAACATCTAAATAAATCTAAACTATATTAACAGTGTGTCAAATTATACCCAATGTGTGATATATCCATATGAAGCACATTTATGGAAGCATAAAAGAAAATGTTATCCCAAGGGTTATAATAAATAAAAGAGTAAATTTGTTAATAGATGAGTAACTTATTTTATATCAATATAATGTGTATTTAAGAGATTTCTGTCACTAAATTCTTAAATATTGAGTGCAAATCCTATATCTTGTTTGAACAATACTATTATATTCTCAGCAAAGATCAGCACTTAAAGACTGACTCCTGCATAGCCACTGACCACAGCTTCTGGAACAACAAAAGTATCTACCCAGTACACGACCACAAAACAACTCACCAGCAGCTGGATGGTCTGGGTAGCTTGTTTCTCTGGAGAGACTCTTAGAGAGTGGCTACTGCTATAGGGATGCTGAGACTGCATTTTGTGCCTGGAGGAGAGAATTACCATGTGTGCATTTGAGAATATCAATGCTCCTCCAGAAGAGACATTTCTAAATGCTGCTAGTGTGAAAAACAAGCTTATGTTCACGTAGCCCCTGGAGGAAGAAAAACAGTAATAAACAAGAAAAATAATTCTTGCCCAGGTTACATTTGATTTAACTTTAGTGGGGTAGAGCCAGTCACTACTAATAAAGAAGTTGAGAATCCATGAGAGGAAGACAAAACATAGTGTATAATTAAAATGGGTGAGTTTGAAATTGGCCAAACAGTAGGTTCTGGGATTAATGGCAATGGCTTGTAGTGTGCTCATAGAGCAGGTGGTGCATGCTCATTATCATGTTAAGGTAGACAGCAGGCTTCTATTTGAGACCACTCTAGAGAACATCTTCCCAGTCTATGTAGAGAACAAGTTTGCCAGGGTAGGAGCATCACTATGCAGATGAAGGCCAAGTTTCTGACGCTCTGGTCACAGGACCTGGGCCTGCAACCTAAAAAGCATGCAAAAATCCAGAAGACAGGAAGGAACATGACAGAGATTCCAATGCTATGGATTAAAAAGCACTTTTATGGCACTATTGATTGAAGATGTGCTCTTTATCAGAAAAGTAAATGCATATCTGGAAAAACAGAACAAAATCTCTTCTTAGGAAATCTCTTTGATTATGTCAACCAGGACCACCACTCTCCTCAGTGTCAACCATCATGGTTACATCAATCAAAAATTCCTGAGTCATCCCTAGCAACCCCATGGGCACCGTCCCTCAGCCTGCTCTTTCCTTCATTTCCCATAAGCATCAAATCTGCAGTGATGCCACTGAAGGCCCCTCCTTTTGTGCATTTATTATCTCACATTTCCTGAACAATTATAAGTGCCATATGTCCTGGAAGTTTTTAGTTTATTTGTATATCTTCTCTTAAATTCCACAGGATCATGGACAATGACTTACGAACATTTGTGTCTGCACATCTGGTACAGTGTTAGGCTAATGTTTTTCAAAAAGGTGAATGGAGATAAGCAGGTAACCCATTGGTCAGTTTTCTTTACTCTACTAATTATTATGAGGTGGAGAGAAGTTATAATGTGTAATTGACCAAACTTTCCTAATCAAACTTTTTTTTCTTTTTTTCTTTTTTTTTGAGATGGAGTCTTGCTCTGTGGTCCAGGCTGGAGTGCAGTGGCGCGATCTCGGCTTACTGCAAGCTCCGCCTCCCGGTTTCATGCCATTCTCCTGCCTCAGCCTCCCGAGTAGCTGAGACTACAGGCGCCCCTACCACCCCCAGCTAATTTTTTGTATTTTTAGTAGAGACGGGGTTTCACCCTGTTAGCCAAGATGGTCTCGATCTCCTGACCTCGTGACGCACCCGCTTCGGCCTGCCAAAGTGCTGGGATTACAGGCGTGAGCCACCGCGCCGCCCCACCAAACTTTTTAATAAGAGCAGTAATCTGTTTATGAGGATAGAACACTCCTGACCTAAACACATCCCGAAAGGCCACACCCCCCAATACTGTTGCTGTGAGGATTAAGTTTAAACATAAATTTGTAAGGGAAACAAAAACGTGAAAACCATGCCTCGTGTCCCCAATTTATTTTTTCTTCCACACAAAACACAATCATTCCATCTGCTAGCTTCTATAATTCTTAGCTCACTCCAGAATCAACTTTAAAATCTAAGTTCAAAGTCTTGTCCAAACCTCATATGTGTGAAATTCAAGGTATAATTCACTTTAATGCAATTTTTTCTTTAGCTGTGAATCTATGAAATCTAACATGTTATGTGTTTTTGAAATGCAACAGTGGGAAAGGCAAAAGACAGACATTGCTGTTTCAAAAGGGAGAAACAGGAAAGAAGAAATAAATAACAGGTCCCAAGTGTCTTATTAAAAAAAAAAAAACAGGCAGGCTATGTTGGGTGGCTCATACCTGTAATCCCAGCAGTTTGGGAGGCCAAGGCAGGTGCATCACTTGAGGTCAAGAGTTCAAGATCAGCCCGGCAATATAGTGAAACCCCGTCTCTACTCAAAAAAAAAAAAAAAAAAGAAAGAAAATACAAAAATTAGCCGAGCATGGTGGCACGCACCTTTGGTCCCAGCTAATTGGGAGGCTGAGGCAAGAGAATCACTCTAGCCCAGGAGACAGGTTGCAATGAGCTGAGATTGCAACATTGCACTCTAGCCTGGGCAACCGAGTGAGAATCCATCTCAAAATAAACAAATAAATAAATAAATAGGACAAAAACTGCTCAAAACTGAAAAAAGAAATGGACAAACTCAAGAACTTCAATGGACTTTGAACAGTATAAATTTAAAGACAATCAAAGTGAGACATTATAAAACTTAAATATCTCATAGAAAAAAATTCAAAAATTTCAAGAGAAAAAAGATTAAGCACATAAAATTTAGTCCCACTAATACTATTAACAGATGTCTTTAAAGATATTTTGCAGATCAGAGTGTGGGATGATACATTCAAGTGCAAAATATGGCAAAACTTTCTTTGAAATCTGAAGGTGAAATTAAGATTTTTTCAGATAAACTAAAGCTGAAGGAGTTTATGACCACGAGGTTTGTTCTTCAAGAAATGCTACAAAGTCCTTTGAGATTAAAAAATGAGAGTACTGGAAAAACCATACAGAACTATAAAGTTCTGTTGTAAAGTAAATATATAGACAAATATAGCATCGTGTATTATTGTGATGTTGGTAAGTAATTTTAATTCCCTTACAGAATTTGACAGAAAAATATACAAAAATATTATACATGTATGTTAAAGAATACACCATATAAAAAGGCCTAACTTGTAACATCAACAAAATGCATGTTGGGAAAGACAGTCAAATAAAAGACTGGAGTTTTATATGCTACTGGAGATAACATCAGATTAAAATAGATTGTTATAACTTTGAGATGTTTCATGTAATCTGTATAGTAATCACAAAGATAACACATGTAGAATATACACAAAAGAAAAAAATAAAAACATATTAGTACAAAAATTGATTAGTCAGAAAGGAAGATAGCAAGAAATAAAATAAATAAAAAGATCTACAACAGAAACACAAAACAATTAACAAAATGACAATAGTAACTCCTTAACTACAAATAATAACCTTATATGTAACAATGTTAAATTCTCCAATAACAGATACAAGGTCATGGAAAAAATAAAAATATAAAATCAAATAAATTATGTTTATAAGAGGCTCACCTTTTATTTAAGGATAAACATGGCCTGAAAGTGCTGGGATGGAAAATTATGTTCTATATGGTAACCAAATTCTGTTTATAAGAGTCTCACCTTTTATTTAAGGATAAACATGGGCTGAAAGTGAAGGGATGGAAAATCATATTCTATATGGTAACCAAATCATCCTAAAAGCCAGAATAGAACAAAGTTGGTCATATTTACATTAGATGTTTAGACTTTAAGCAAAAAACTGTAATAAAGACAAACAAGGACATTATATAATAAAAATAAATCTCCAAGAAGATATCATAATTAAAATATGCACATGTATCAGGCACCATTCCAAACATATAACACAAATAATGACAGAATTAAAAGGAGAAATAGGCTGAGTACAGTGACTCATGCCTGCTTGTGATTCCTGCATCTTGGTGGGGGCTGAGGCAGGAGGATGGCTGGAGCCCAGGAGTTGAGATTAACCTGAGCAAGATAGCAACACTTTGTCTCTATAAATATATGTATACGGAGAAATGGAAACCACCACCAAAATGATAGGAGACTTTAATAATGGAGAGGACAACCTGGCAGACCAACATGAAGACAGAGGATTGAGCAAGGAGTGATTAAACCAAATCTAACAGACATATGGAAACGGTGTTCTCAACAACAGAATGCACAGGCTTCTGGTGCGCACATGGAACATTCTTCAGACTGTATCACAAATTAGATCAGAAAGAAATCAATTCAAGAAAATTAAAATCATACAAAGTATCATTTGCAACTAAAATGGAATGGAACTAGAAATGAATACCAGAAGAAAAATTTAAAAATTTGCAAATACATAATAATCAAGTAACACGCTCCTAAACAACATTATGGGTTAAAGAAGAAATCACAGTGAAAATTTCAATGTAACTGGAGACAAAAAGCATAACAAAATTATTAAATGCATCTAAAGCTTGTACTCAATTGTAGTAGTAAATGTGTACATTTAAAAAATCTGTCTCAATCAACTACTAAATTTACCCAAACATAAGTAAAGAATAAAAATTTCAACAGTTATAAATAAATATCAATTAAAAGCCATAGAAAAATCAATACAGTTTGGTTTTATTGAAAAGGTTAAGAAAACTGACAGATTAAAAGAAAAAAATAAGATATCTCAAATAACTAAATTCAGAAATAAAAGACGAGCTATTACTACTGATGCCACAAAAGTAGGAAAAGAAGAGATTATAAATGTTTAAGTCCAAGCACATACCAAAAAATGTGATAAGCTAAAAGAAATAGACAAATGTCTAGAAATATAGACTATACTTAAGATAAACCATAAAAAAATCTGAATAGGCATATAATAGTAACAACAACCTCCCCTCAAAAAGCCCAGGCCCAGATTACTTCATTAATTTTTTTTTGAAAATGTTAAAGTAGAGTTAACACCAACCCTTCTAAAGCTACTTCAGAAAAATGAAAAAGAGAAAACAATTTCCAACTTATTTTATGAGCCCAGCATTAACACACCAAACCCCACAAAGACACTAAAAGGAAAATACAACTACAGATCAATTTTCCTGATGACTATTGATGTAAAAATTCTCCTTAGAACATTAGAACACCAAATTCAATAACATATCGCAAGGATTATACACTATGACAAAGGGGGAGTTATCTCCCCAATACAAGTGTTGTTCAACACACGTAAATCAATCAATTTATTTTTTATTTTTTTAATATACTTTTAAGTTCTAGGGTACATGTGGACAACGTGCAGGTTTGTTACATAGGTTTACATGTGCCATGTTGGTTTACTGCGTCCATCAACTCGTCACTTGCATTAGGTATTTCTCCTACTGCGATCTCGCCCCAGCCCCCCACCCCCCTACAGGCCCCGGTGTGTGACGTTCCGCGCTCTGTGTCCAAGTGTTCTCATTGTTCAATTCCCACCTATGAGTGAGAACATGCGGTGTTTGCTTTTCTGTCTTTGTGATAGTTTGCTGAGAACTATGGTCTCAAGCTTCATCCATTTCCCTGCAAGGACATAAATTCATCCTTTTTTTATGGCTGCATGGTATTCCATGGTGTATATGTGCCACATTTTCTAAATCCAGTCTATCATTCATGGACATTTGGGTTGGTTCCAAGTCTTTGCTATTGTAAATAGTGAATAGTGCTGCAATAAACATACGTGTGCATGTGTCTTTATAGTGGCATGATTTATAATCCTTTGGGTATATACCCAGTAATGGGATCACCGGGTCAAATGGTATTTCTAGTTCTAGATCCTAGAGCAATGGCCACACAGTCTTCTGGAATGGTGGAACCAATTTACACTCCAACCAACAGTGTAAAAGCGTTCCTATTTTTCCACATCCTCTCCAGCATCTATTGTTTCCTGGCTTTCTAATAATTGCCATTCTAACTGGCGTGAGATGGTATCTCATTGTGGTTTTGATTTGCATTTCTCTGATGACTAGTGATGATGAGCATTTTTTTCTGTGTCCGTTGGCTGCATAAATGTCTTCTTTTGACAAGTATCTGTTCATATCCTTCACCCACTTTGTGATGGGGTTGTTTGATTTTTTCTTGTAAATTTGTTTAAGTTCTTTGTAGATTCTGGATATTAGTCCTTGGTCAGATGGGTAGATTGCAGACAATTTTCTCCCATTCTATAGGTTGCCAGTTCATGCTGATGGTAGTTTATTTTGCTCTACAGAAGCTCTTTGGTTTAATTTAGATCTGATTTGTCTATTTTGGCTTTTGTTGACATGGCTTTTTTGGTGTTTTATTCTTGAAGTCTTTGCCCATGCCTATGTCCTGAATGGTATTGCCTAGGTTTTCTTCTAGGGTTTTTATGGTTTTACGTCTAACATTTAAGTCTTTAATCCATCTTGAATTAATTTGAGTATAATGTGTAAGGAAGTGATCCAGTCTCATTTTTCTAAATATGGCTAGCCAGTTTCCTCAGCACCATTTATTAAATCGGAAATCCTTTCCACATTGCTTGTTTTTGTTGAGTTTGTCAAAGATCAAATGGTTGTAGATGTGTGGTGTTATTTCTGAGGAATCTGTTCTGTTCCACTAGTCTGTATCTCTGTTTTGGTGCAAGAACCATGCTGTTTTGGTTACTGTAGACTTGT
Organism: Pongo pygmaeus; assembly: GCF_028885625.2. Lineage (NCBI taxonomy): Eukaryota > Metazoa > Chordata > Mammalia > Primates > Hominidae > Pongo > Pongo pygmaeus. Next base: position 203,576,920 of record NC_072376.2, read on the forward strand.
AGTATAGTTTGAAGTCAGTTAGTGTGATGCCTCCAGCTTTGTTCTTTTGGCTTAGGATTGTCTTGGCACTATGGGCTCTTTGTTGGTTCCATATGAACTTTAAAGTAGTTTTTTCTAATTCTGTGAAGAAAGTCATTGGTAGCTTGATGGGGATGGCATTGAATCTATAAATTACTGCGGGAATTATGACCATTTTCACAGTGCTGATTCTTCCTATCCATGAGCATGAAATGTTCTTCCATTTGGTTGTGTCTTCTTTTATTTCATTGAGCAGTGGTTTGTACTTTTACTTAAGGAGGTCCTTCACTTCCCTTGTAAATTGTATTCCTAGGTATTTTATTCTCTTTGTAGCAATTGTGAATGAGAATTCACTCATGATTTGGCTCTCTGCTTGTCTGTTATTGGTGTATAGAAATGCTGTGATTTTTGAACATTGATTTTGTATCCTCAGAATGTGCTAAAGTTGCTTAACAGCTTAAGGAGATTTACCGCTTAGATGATGAGGTTTCCTAAATATACGATCATGTCATTTGAAAACAGAGACAATTTGAATTCCTCTTTCCCTAATCGAACAACCACTCTTTATTTCCCTTGACAGATTGCCTTGGACAGAACTTCCAACACTTTATTGAATACCAGAGGTCAGAGAAGCCATTCTTGTCTTGTGTACGTTTACAAAGGGAATGCTTCCGCGCTTTACCTACACAGTATGATATAGACTATGGGTTTATCATAAACAGCTCTTATTATTTTGAGATACGTTTCATCAGTACCTAGTTTACTGACACTTTTTAGCATGAAAGACTGTTGAATTTTATCCAAGGCCTTTTCTGCATACACTGAGATACTCATGTGGTTTTTATCGTTGGATCTATTAATGAGATGGATTACGTTCATTGATTTGTGTATGTAGAACCAGCCATGAATGCCAGGAATGAAGCCGACTTGATCACGGTGCAATGCATATTGACTCTCCTTGTCAGTTTCCAAACGGGCCACACTGCAGACTCCCCATGTTGTGGGACACAGGAATCCATCGACAGGCCATCACGCCGGGGATGCATCTTTTCCCTGGGGTCTCGCTCTGGTCTTCTGCGTGGGAATGAACGAGAGCCACACGCCTGTGCGTGTGTGAGACTGTCACGGCCACGGCGACACCCACAGGCATTGCCTCCTTCACGGAGAGAGGGCCTGGAAAACTCAAGACTCCCACGGAGGTTCAGTTCCACACTCCCCTCCACCCTTCCAGGCTGGTTTCTCCCTGCTGAAGGCGCGTGGGAGCCCAGAGAGCGGCCTCCAGTTCCCTAGGGATTCCTGGAGAGGTCCCAAGAGCCAGCCCCCGAAAACAGGCCCCCTCATCCCTTCCACCTCTCCCCATTCCGCTTCGTCCCTCCCGCCCCCACCACTCCCCCGCCACCACCACCAGCGTCACCACCACCACCACCACCACCGCGCCCCCTCCTCCTGGCCCCAGTGGGCCTCCATGCCCTGGGATCCTTCCGGAGGGGGGGCTGTCCCAGGGCTCACCGCCATTCATGAAGGGGTGGAGCCTGCCTGCCTGTGGGCCTTTATAAGAGCGGCGGGCTGGCTGTCCGGGCCGGCCTCCTGGCTGCACCTGCGCCCAGTGCACAGGCCGGCTGAGGTGCCCGGGAGCCCGCGGGCCTCTCTCTGCCCGTGTCCGTCCGTGAAATTCCGGCCGGGGCTCCCCGCGATGGCTCTCCCGACACCTTCGGACGGCCCCCTCCCAGCGGAAGCCCGAGGACGAGGACGGCGAAGGAGACTCGTCTGGACCCCGAGCCAAAGCGAGGCCCTGCGAGCCTGCTTTGAGCGGAACCCGTATCCGGGCATCGCCACCAGAGAAGGGCTGGCCCAGGCCATCGGCGTTCCGGAGCCCAGGGTCCAGATTTGGTTTCAGAATGAGAGGTCACGCCAGCTGAGGCAGCACCGGCGGGAATCTCGGCCCTGGCCCGGGAGACGCGGCCCGCAAGAAGGCAGGCGAAAGCGGACCGCCGTCACCGGATCCCAGACCGCCCTGCTCCTCCGCGCCTTTGAGAAGGATCGCTTTCCAGGCATCGCCGCCAGGGAAGAACTGGCCAGAGAGAAGGGCCTCCCGGAGTCCAGGATTCAGAATTGGTTTCAGAAACGACGGGCCAGGCACCCGGGACAGGGTGGCAGGGCGCGCGCGCACGCAGGCAGCCTGTGCAACGCGGCCCCCGGTGGGTGTCACCCTGCTCCCTCGTGGGTCGCCTTCGCCCACGCCGGGGCGTGGGGAACGGCGCTTCCCGCACCCCGCGTGCGGGGCGCGCCTGGGGCTCGCCCCCAGGGGGCTTTCGTGAGCCAGGGAGCGAGGGCCGTCCCCGTGCTCCAGCCCAGCCAGGCCGCGCCGGCACGAGGGATCTCCCAAGCGGCCCCGGCACGCGCGGATTTTGCCTACGCTGCCCTGGCTCCCCCGGACGGGGCGCTCTCCCACCCTCAGGCTCCTCGGTGGCCTGCGCACCCCAGCAAACGCCTGGAGGACCGGGACGCGCAGCGCGACGGCCTGCCGGGCCCTTGCGCGGTGGGACAGCCTGGGCCGGCTCAAGCGGGGCCACAGGGCCAAGGTGGGCTTGCGCCACCCGCGTGCCAGGGGAGTCCGTGGTGGGGCTGGGGCCAGGGTCCCCAGGTCGCCGGGGCGGCGTGGGAACCCCAAGCCGGGGCAGCCCCACCTCCCCAGCCCGCGCCAACGGAGGCCTCCGCGCGGCAGGGGCAGGTGCAAGCCATCCGGGCGCCCCCCCAGGCGGGGCTCCTCCAGGAGCCGGGGCGCTCGTCTGCAGTCCCCTCCGGCCTGCTGGATGAGCTCCTGGCGAGCCCGGAGTTTCTGTAGCGGGCGCAACCTTTCCTAGAAACGGAGGCCCCGGGGGAGCTGGAGGCCTCGGAAGAGGCCGCCTCGCTGGAACCACCCCTCAGCGAGGAAGAATACCGGGCTCTGCTGGAGGAGCTTTAAAGGGACGCGGGGCTGGGACGGGGTCGGGGCAGGGCGGTGGCCGGTGGCCTCTCTTTCGCGGGGAACACCTGGCTCGGCGTGGAGGGGCGTGTCTTCCCTCCGGGCCGACCCGCCTGGGATTCCTGCCTTCCAGGTCTAGGCCCGGTGAGAGACTCCACAGAGCGGAGAGCTGCCATTCTTTCCTGGGCATCCCGGGGATCCCAGCGCCGGCCCAGGTACCAGCAGGTGGGCCGTCTACTGCGCACGCGCGGGTTCGCGGGCAGCCGCCTAGGCTCTGGGAGCAGCCCGGGCAGAGCTCTCGTGCCTTTCCGCCACCCCACCCCGGCCTGAACAACCCCTCGCCACCCCCACCCCCCACCCCCGGAAAATGCGTCCTCCCCTGGGCTGGGTGGAGAACCCCGTCCCGCGAAACACCGGGCCCGCGCAGCGTCCGGGCCCGCCATCCCTCCGGCGGCGGCTCGCCTCCTCTGCGCCTCCGCTCCACCGTCGCCCGCCCGGGCCCCTGCAGCCTCCCAGCTGCCACCGTGGAGCGCCTGGCGGCTGAACGCAGACCCCAGGCCCCGCGCACGCCGGCGATGCCGACCGTTCCAGGCGGGAGGGAAGGCGGGCAGAGATGGAGAGACGAACGGGAGACCCAGAGGGGCCGAAGGATGGGCGGAGGGAAGTTGGGAGGGAGGGAGGGAGGGAGGGAGGGAAGGAGAGAGAGGGAGGCAGTGAGGAACGGAGGGAGAGACAGAGCGACGCAGGGACAGAGGGCGGGCGGGAGGGAGCCAGGGACAGAGGGAGGAAGGCAGAGAGAAAAAACGGTCTCCGGCCTCCGAGAGCAACGAGACCCCCGCGCTCCGAGAAAAGGGTAAGCTCCAGGCGCGGGCTGAGGGCTGGGCCCACGGCCGCCGCGTCGGGCCGGCGGGGCACCCATTCGCCCCGATTCCGTGGCCCAAGGAACGGGCGGCTTCCTCAGAGACAAAAGACCGGGACCCGGGTTGCCGTCGGGTTTTCACCCGCGTGGTTCACACACCGCACATCCCCAGGCTGAGCCTCGCAACGGAGCGCCAGGCCGACAGCCCCGACCACAGAGGAGCCACACTCAGGACGACTGAAGCGTGATTTGGGATTCCACGCTGCTGTGCCCTCTGCAAGGGGGCCTGTTGCTCACTTCGCTCCGGCCCCCGAAAGGCTGAGCATGTTGACTGTTTGCTTCCGGAGCTCTGCGGGCACCCACAGGCATCCAGGAACGGGTGGAAGACCGGCATGGTGTCTCTTCGCTCTCCTTGCCAGTTTCCAAACCGGCCACACTGCAGACTCCCCATGTTGCGGGACACAGGAATCCATCATCAGGCCATCACGCCGGGGATGCATCTTTTCCCTGGGGTCTCGCTCTGGTCTTCTGCGAGAAGACCTCCCAAGGTGCTGGGATTACAGGTCTGAGCCACCGCGCCCGACCTGTACTTGTGTCTTTTCCAAAATTGACTATTTTGGGATAAGCTTAACATCCTCACTGCCTGCCTTTGCCCCCCACAAGTAATTAGCATACGCCTAAATAAAGTTTAAGCAAGCTAGCTCCACTATTCCCAAGCATGTATTATCTAGGGTCTAGTCTTTAGAAGTATAAAGGACAAATCGTACGAGTACAACTACAGAAAATGTTGTACCCAAACTGGAAAGGCTTAAGTGATCAATTGACGGATTTGTGTTTCCTATGGAAGAGGGTAGAAGGCAGAGTGCTAATATAGATATATAGGGGAGAAGAGGACAGGGCTTTTATGAAATGAATGCAGTCAAATCTTGGGAAAAGTTTCTTAAGTAGCATGAATGTTAGAGAGAGGATTCATGCAATTTCAACTTTAGCCGTGTCTAAAAATATCAAGACATAGCCAGCAGTTTTTGAAAAATAAATTCTTCTCCACAAAACTGTTAATGAGACTGATGAGGTGTTTCCTTTATTTTTTTTCTTCCAATTACTTGGGTTTCATAGTCACATATTCAAGGGAGCGTACCGCTGTTTGGTAAAATGAGAGAATTCCACATCATGTTTTTGTTTGTTTGTTTTTAAAGATGAAAGAGCTGAACAACCTTGTTTGGTGTTAGCAATACCACCAGATTGTTCAAATTTCTTTAGAATCGTACTCCTTAAATTACACTGTGATGTAGTTTCAAAAATGGTCTGTAATGGCCTGTGAATTGACAGCTCATTAGGACATTCTTCAGTTTGGCTGAAACCAAAAAACCTGAAACCGTCGAAACTGAAAGAAAATGGGGTTTGCCAAATTCTGCTTCTTACACTTTCACCTACCACGCCGTGTTCAAATAGTGTGCTTGATAAGTATCGGAAACTTAAGGTACTCTTAATTTCAGTATAGTTTCACCAAAGTGGTATTCTTTGTGAGAAAGCCATAATCTCATCAGTAATGCCTTTCGAAAAGATCCAACGGAAAATAGGAACTAGCAACTCATCATGACAAGAAAGTAAAACTCAGGAAAAATGCTAAGGCAGAGCAGCTTCAGTCTTCAGTGTGAAACTATCATAGTCTGGGCGCAGTGGCTCACGCCTATAGTCCCTTCACTTTGGGAAGGCAAGTTGGGGCAGATCACCTGAAGTGGGCAGTTGAAGACCACCCTGGCCCAAATGGTGAAACCTCCTCTACACTTTAAACAGAAGACAAAAATTTGCCTGGCGTGGTGGCGTGCTCATTTAGTCCCAGCTACTCTGGAGGCTGAGGCAGGAGAATGCCTTGTGCCCAGGATGCGGAGGCTGCAGTGAGCTGAGCTCAGGCCACTGTAATCCAGCCTGGGGGACAGAGGGAGACTCTGTCTCAAAAATAAATAAATAAGCACATAAATAAATAAATAAAATGAAATGAAATTGAAATAATATTTTCATATTCCCCTCACCCAGCCCATCTTATTTTCAGAGTACTGGATAAACCACCGGTTTCCCTGTGCGTTCGAGATTTTTTTTTCTCAGACATTGAAGTTTTCTAAGTGCAACTTCATAAAAAGTCTCATTTTTAGCGTAGATAGTTTCTTTATGGTTGTGAAACGTGAACTTTGCGATTCTGTGAGGAAGACTGAATTCTGAAATACCCCCTGCATTTCCCGCCCCTCGCGTCCCAGGGGAGTCCGTGGTGGGGCTGGGGCCAGGGTCCCCAGGTCGCCGGGGCGGCGTGGGAACCCCAAGCCGGGGCAGCCCCACCTCCCCAGCCCGCGCCCCCGGAGGCCTCCGCGCGGCAGGGGCAGGTGCAAGCCATCCGGGCGCCCCCCCAGGCGGGGCTCCTCCAGGAGCCGGGGCGCTCGTCTGCACTCCCCTCCGGCCTGCTGGATGAGCTCCTGGCGAGCCCGGAGTTTCTGCAGCGGGCGCAACCTTTCCTAGAAACGGAGGCCCCGGGGGAGCTGGAGGCCTCGGAAGAGGCCGCCTCGCTGGAACCACCCCTCAGCGAGGAAGAATACCGGGCTCTGCTGGAGGAGCTTTAAAAGGACGCGGGGCTGGGACGGGGTCGGGGCAGGGCGGTGGCCGGTGGCCTCTCTTTCGCGGGGAACACCTGGCTCGGCGTGGAGGGGCGTGTCTTCCCTCCGGGCCGACCCGCCTGGGATTCCTGCCTTCCAGGTCTAGGCCCGGTGAGAGACTCCACAGAGCGGAGAGCTGCCATTCTTTCCTGGGCATCCCGGGGATCCCAGCGCCGGCCCAGGTACCAGCAGGTGGGCCGTCTACTGCGCACGCGCGGGTTCGCGGGCAGCCGCCTAGGCTCTGGGAGCAGCCCGGGCAGAGCTCTCGAGGCTTTCCGCCACCCCACCCCGGCCTGAACCACCCCTCGCCACCCCCACACCCCACCCCCGGAAAATGCGTCCTCCCCTGGGCTGGGTGGAGAACCCCGTCCCGCGAAACACCGGGCCCGCGCAGCGTCCGGGCCCGCCATCCCTCCGGCGGCGGCTCGCCTCCTCTGCGCCTCCGCTCCACCGTCGCCCGCCCGGGCCCCTGCAGCCTCCCAGCTGCCACCGTGGAGCGCCTGGCGGCTGAACGCAGACCCCAGGCCCCGCGCACGCCGGCGATGCCGACCGTTCCAGGCGGGAGGGAAGGCGGGCAGAGATGGAGAGACGAACGGGAGACCCAGAGGGGCCGAAGGATGGGCGGAGGGAAGTTGGGAGGGAGGGAGGGAGAGAGAGGGAGGCAGTGAGGAACGGAGGGAGAGACAGAGCGACGCAGGGACAGAGGGCGGGCGGGAGGGAGCCAGGGACAGAGGGAGGAAGGCAGAGAGGAAAAGCGGTCTCCGGCCTCCGGGAGCAACGGGACCCCCGCGCTCCGGGAAAAGGGTAAGCGCCCGGCGCGGGCGGAGGGCTGGGCCCACGGCCGCCGCGTCGGGCCGGCGGGGCACCCGTTCGCCCCGATTCCGTGGCCCAAGGAACGGGCGGCTTCCTCAGAGACAAAAGACCGGGACCCGGGTTGCCGTCGGGTTTTCACCCGCGTGGTTCACAGACCTCACATCCCCCGGCTGAGCCTCGCAACGGAGCGCCAGGCCGACAGCCCCGACCACAGAGGAGCCACACTCAGGACGACTGAAGCGTGATTTGGGATTCCACGCTGCTGTGCCCTCTGCAAGGGGGCCTGTTGCTCACGTCTCTCCGGCCCCCGAAAGGCTGAGCATGTTGACTGTTTGCTTCCGGAGCTCTGCGGGCACCCACAGGCATCCAGGGAAGGGTGGAAGACCGGCATGGTGTCTCTTCGCTCTCCTTGCCAGTTTCCAAACCGGCCACACTGCAGACTCCCCATGTTGCGGGACACAGGAATCACATCGTCAGGCCATCACGCCGGGGATGCATCCTTTCCCTGGGGTCTCGCTCTGGTCTTCTGCGTGGGAATGAACGAGAGCCACACGCCTGTGCGTGTGTGAGACTGTCACGGCCACGGCGACACCCACAGGCATTGCCTCCTTCACGGAGAGAGGGCCTGGAAAACTCAAGACTCCCACGGAGGTTCAGTTCCACACTCCCCTCCACCCTTCCAGGCTGGATTCTCCCTGCTGAAGGCGCGTGGGAGCCCAGAGGGCGGCCTCCAGTTCCCGCGGGATTCCTGGAGAGGTCCGGAGAGCCAGCCCCCGAAACCCGCCCCCCTCACCCCTTCCCCCTCTCCCCCTTCCGCTTCGTCCCTCCCGCCCCCACCACCAGCGTCACCACCACCACCACCACCACCACCACAGCACCCCCTCCCCACGGCCCCAGGGGGCCTCCACGCCCTGGGACCCTTCCGGAGGGCGGGCTGTCCCAGGGCTCACCGCCATTCATGAAGGGGTGGAGCCTGCCTGCCTGTGGGCCTTTATAAGAGCGGCTGGCTGGCTGTCCGGGCCTGCCTCCTGGCTGCACCTGCGCCCAGCGCACAGGCCGGCTGAGGTGCCCGGGAGCCCGCGGGCCTCTCTCTGCCCGTGTCCGTCCGTGAAATTCCGGCCGGGGCTCCCCGCGATGGCTCTCCCGACACCTTCGGACGGCCCCCTCCCCGCGGAAGCCCGAGGACGAGGACGGCGAAGGAGACTCGTCTGGACCCCGAGCCAAAGCGAGGCCCTGCGAGCCTGCTTTGAGCGGAACCCGTACCCGGGCATCGCCACCAGAGAAGGGCTGGCCCAGGCCATCGGCGTTCCGGAGCCCAGGGTCCAGATTTGGTTTCAGAATGAGAGGTCACGCCAGCTGAGGCAGCACCGGCGGGAATCTCGGCCCTGGCCCGGGAGACGCGGCCCGCAAGAAGGCAGGCGAAAGCGGACCGCCGTCACCGGATCCCAGACCGCCCTGCTCCTCCGCGCCTTTGAGAAGGATCGCTTTCCAGGCATCGCCGCCAGGGAAGAACTGGCCAGAGAGACGGGCCTCCCGGAGTCCAGGATTCAGATCTGGTTTCAGAATCGACGGGCCAGGCACCCGGGACAGGGTGGCAGGGCGCCCGCGCACGCAGGCGGCCTGTGCAACGCGGCCCCCGGTGGGTGTCACCCTGCTCCTTCGTGGGTCGCCTTCGCCCACGCCGGGGCGTGGGGAACGGCGCTTCCCGCACCCCGCGTGCCCTGCGCGCCTGGGGCTCTCCCCCAGGGGGCTTTCGTGAGCCAGGGAGCGAGGGCCGTCCCCGTGCTCCAGCCCAGCCAGGCCGCGCCGGCACGAGGGATCTCCCAAGCGGCCCCGGCACGCGCGGATTTTGCCTACGCTGCCCTGGCTCCCCCGGACGGGGCGCTCTCCCACCCTCAGGCTCCTCGGTGGCCTGTGCACCCGAGCAAAGGCCGGGAGGACCGGGACCCGCAGCGCGACGGCCTGCCGGGCCCTTGCGCGGTGGGACAGCCTGGGCCGGCTCAAGCGGGGCCACAGGGCCAAGGTGGGCTTGCGCCACCCGCGTGCCAGGGGAGTCCGTGGTGGGGCTGGGGCCAGGGTCCCCAGGTCGCCGGGGCGGCGTGGGAACCCCAAGCCGGGGCAGCCCCACCTCCCCAACCCGCGCCCCCGGAGGCCTCCGCGCGGCAGGGGCAGGTGCAAGCCATCCGGGCGCCCCCCGAGGCGGGGCTCCTCCAGGAGCCGGGGCGCTCGTCTGCACTCCCCTCCGGCCTGCTGGATGAGCTCCTGGCGAGCCCGGAGTTTCTGCAGCGGGCGCAACCTTTCCTAGAAACGGAGGCCCCGGGGGAGCTGGAGGCCTCGGAAGAGGCCGCCTCGCTGGAACCACCCCTCAGCGAGGAAGAATACCGGGCTCTGCTGGAGGAGCTTTAAAAGGACGCGGGGCTGGGACGGGGTCGGGGCAGGGCGGTGGCCGGTGGCCTCTCTTTCGCGGGGAACACCTGGCTCGGCGTGGCGGGGCGTGTCTTCCCTCCGGGCCGACCCGCCTGGGATTCCTGCCTTCCAGGTCTAGGCCCGGTGAGAGACTCCACAGAGCGGAGAGCTGCCATTCTTTCCTGGGCATCCCGGGGATCCCAGCACCGGCCCAGGTACCAGCAGGTGGGCCGTCTACTGCGCACGCGCGGGTTCGCGGGCAGCCGCCTAGGCTCTGGGAGCAGCCCGGGCAGAGCTCTCGAGCCTTTCCGCCACCCCACCCCGGCCTGAACAACCCCTCGCCACCCCCACCCCCCACCCCCGGAAAATGCGTCCTCCCCTGGGCTGGGTGGAGAACCCCGTCCCGCGAAACACCGGGCCCGCGCAGCGTCCGGGCCCGCCATCCCTCCGGCGGCGGCTCGCCTCCTCTGCGCCTCCGCTCCACCGTCGCCCGCCCGGGCCCCTGCAGCCTCCCAGCTGCCACCGTGGAGCGCCTGGCGGCTGAACGCAGACCCCAGGCCCCGCGCCCGCCGGCGATGCCGACCGTTCCAGGCGGGAGGGAAGGCGGGCAGAGATGGAGAGACGAACGGGAGACCCAGAGGGGCCGAAGGATGGGCGGAGGGAAGTTGGGAGGGAGGGAGGGAGGGAGGGAGGGAAGGAGAGAGAGGGAGGCAGTGAGGAACGGAGGGAGAGACAGAGCGACGCAGGGACAGAGGGCGGGCGGGAGGGAGCCAGGGACAGAGGGAGGAAGGCAGAGAGAAAAAACGGTCTCCGGCCTCCGAGAGCAACGAGACCCCCGCGCTCCGAGAAAAGGGTAAGCTCCAGGCGCGGGCTGAGGGCTGGGCCCACGGCCGCCGCGTCGGGCCGGCGGGGCACCCATTCGCCCCGATTCCGTGGCCCAAGGAACGGGCGGCTTCCTCAGAGACAAAAGACCGGGACCCGGGTTGCCGTCGGGTTTTCACCCGCGTGGTTCACACACCGCACATCCCCAGGCTGAGCCTCGCAACGGAGCGCCAGGCCGACAGCCCCGACCACAGAGGAGCCACACTCAGGACGACTGAAGCGTGATTTGGGATTCCACGCTGCTGTGCCCTCTGCAAGGGGGCCTGTTGCTCACTTCGCTCCGGCCCCCGAAAGGCTGAGCATGTTGACTGTTTGCTTCCGGAGCTCTGCGGGCACCCACAGGCATCCAGGAACGGGTGGAAGACCGGCATGGTGTCTCTTCGCTCTCCTTGCCAGTTTCCAAACCGGCCACACTGCAGACTCCCCATGTTGCGGGACACAGGAATCCATCATCAGGCCATCACGCCGGGGATGCATCTTTTCCCTGGGGTCTCGCTCTGGTCTTCTGCGAGAAGACCTCCCAAGGTGCTGGGATTACAGGTCTGAGCCACCGCGCCCGACCTGTACTTGTGTCTTTTCCAAAATTGACTATTTTGGGATAAGCTTAACATCCTCACTGCCTGCCTTTGCCCCCCACAAGTAATTAGCATACGCCTAAATAAAGTTTAAGCAAGCTAGCTCCACTATTCCCAAGCATGTATTATCTAGGGTCTAGTCTTTAGAAGTATAAAGGACAAATCGTACGAGTACAACTACAGAAAATGTTGTACCCAAACTGGAAAGGCTTAAGTGATCAATTGACGGATTTGTGTTTCCTATGGAAGAGGGTAGAAGGCAGAGTGCTAATATAGATATATAGGGGAGAAGAGGACAGGGCTTTTATGAAATGAATGCAGTCAAATCTTGGGAAAAGTTTCTTAAGTAGCATGAATGTTAGAGAGAGGATTCATGCAATTTCAACTTTAGCCGTGTCTAAAAATATCAAGACATAGCCAGCAGTTTTTGAAAAATAAATTCTTCTCCACAAAACTGTTAATGAGACTGATGAGGTGTTTCCTTTATTTTTTTTCTTCCAATTACTTGGGTTTCATAGTCACATATTCAAGGGAGCGTACCGCTGTTTGGTAAAATGAGAGAATTCCACATCATGTTTTTGTTTGTTTGTTTTTAAAGATGAAAGAGCTGAACAACCTTGTTTGGTGTTAGCAATACCACCAGATTGTTCAAATTTCTTTAGAATCGTACTCCTTAAATTACACTGTGATGTAGTTTCAAAAATGGTCTGTAATGGCCTGTGAATTGACAGCTCATTAGGACATTCTTCAGTTTGGCTGAAACCAAAAAACCTGAAACCGTCGAAACTGAAAGAAAATGGGGTTTGCCAAATTCTGCTTCTTACACTTTCACCTACCACGCCGTGTTCAAACAGTGTGCTTGATAAGTATCGGAAACTTAAGGTACTCTTAATTTCAGTATAGTTTCACCAAAGTGGTATTCTTTGTGAGAAAGCCATAATCTCATCAGTAATGCCTTTCGAAAAGATCCAACGGAAAATAGGAACTAGCAACTCATCATGACAAGAAAGTAAAACTCAGGAAAAATGCTAAGGCAGAGCAGCTTCAGGCTTCAGTGTGAAACTATCATAGTCTGGGCGCAGTGGCTCACGCCTATAGTCCCTTCACTTTGGGAAGGCAAGTTGGGGCAGATCACCTGAAGTGGGCAGTTGAAGACCACCCTGGCCCAAATGGTGAAACCTCCTCTACACTTTAAACAGAAGACAAAAATTTGCCTGGCGTGGTGGCGTGCTCATTTAGTCCCAGCTACTCTGGAGGCTGAGGCAGGAGAATGCCTTGTGCCCAGGATGCGGAGGCTGCAGTGAGCTGAGCTCAGGCCACTGTAATCCAGCCTGGGGGACAGAGGGAGACTCTGTCTCAAAAATAAATAAATAAGTACATAAATAAATAAATAAAATGAAATGAAATTGAAATAATATTTTCATATTCCCCTCACCCAGCCCATCTTATTTTCAGAGTACTGGATAAACCACCGGTTTCCCTGTGCGTTAGAGATTTTTTTTTCTCAGACATTGAAGTTTTCTAAGTGCAACTTCATAAAAAGTCTCATTTTTAGCGTAGATAGTTTCTTTATGGTTGTGAAACGTGAACTTTGCGATTCTGTGAGGAAGACTGAATTCTGAAATACCCCCTGCATTTCCCGCCCCTCGCGTCCCAGGGGAGTCCGTGGTGGGGCTGGGGCCAGGGTCCCCAGGTCGCCGGGGCGGCGTGGGAACCCCAAGCCGGGGCAGCCCCACCTCCCCAGCCCGCGCCCCCGGAGGCCTCCGCGCGGCAGGGGCAGGTGCAAGCCATCCGGGCGCCCCCCCAGGCGGGGCTCCTCCAGGAGCCGGGGCGCTCGTCTGCACTCCCCTCCGGCCTGCTGGATGAGCTCCTGGCGAGCCCGGAGTTTCTGCAGCGGGCGCAACCTTTCCTAGAAACGGAGGCCCCGGGGGAGCTGGAGGCCTCGGAAGAGGCCGCCTCGCTGGAACCACCCCTCAGCGAGGAAGAATACCGGGCTCTGCTGGAGGAGCTTTAAAAGGACGCGGGGCTGGGACGGGGTCGGGGCAGGGCGGTGGCCGGTGGCCTCTCTTTCGCGGGGAACACCTGGCTCGGCGTGGAGGGGCGTGTCTTCCCTCCGGGCCGACCCGCCTGGGATTCCTGCCTTCCAGGTCTAGGCCCGGTGAGAGACTCCACAGAGCGGAGAGCTGCCATTCTTTCCTGGGCATCCCGGGGATCCCAGCGCCGGCCCAGGTACCAGCAGGTGGGCCGTCTACTGCGCACGCGCGGGTTCGCGGGCAGCCGCCTAGGCTCTGGGAGCAGCCCGGGCAGAGCTCTCGAGCCTTTCCGCCACCCCACCCCGGCCTGAACCACCCCTCGCCACCCCCACCCCCCACCCCCGGAAAATGCGTCCTCCCCTGGGCTGGGTGGAGAACCCCGTCCCGCGAAACACCGGGCCCGCGCAGCGTCCGGGCCCGCCATCCCTCCGGCGGCGGCTCGCCTCCTCTGCGCCTCCGCTCCACCGTCGCCCGCCCGGGCCCCTGCAGCCTCCCAGCTGCCACCGTGGAGCGCCTGGCGGCTGAACGCAGACCCCAGGCCCCGCGCACGCCGGCGATGCCGACCGTTCCAGGCGGGAGGGAAGGCGGGCAGAGATGGAGAGACGAACGGGAGACCCAGAGGGGCCGAAGGATGGGCGGAGGGAAGTTGGGATGGAGGGAGGGAGGGAGGGAGGGAAGGAGAGAGAGGGAGGCAGTGAGGAACGGAGGGAGAGACAGAGCGACGCAGGGACAGAGGGCGGGCGGGAGGGAGCCAGGGACAGAGGGAGGAAGGCAGAGAGGAAAAGCGGTCTCCGGCCTCCGGGAGCAACGGGACCCCCGCGCTCCGGGAAAAGGGTAAGCGCCCGGCGCGGGCGGAGGGCTGGGCCCACGGCCGCCGCGTCGGGCCGGCGGGGCACCCGTTCGCCCCGATTCCGTGGCCCAAGGAACGGGCGGCTTCCTCAGAGACAAAAGACCGGGACCCGGGTTGCCGTCGGGTTTTCACCCGCGTGGTTCACAGACCTCACATCCCCCGGCTGAGCCTCGCAACGGAGCGCCAGGCCGACAGCCCCGACCACAGAGGAGCCACACTCAGGACGACTGAAGCGTGATTTGGGATTCCACGCTGCTGTGCCCTCTGCAAGGGGGCCTGTTGCTCACGTCTCTCCGGCCCCCGAAAGGCTGAGCATGTTGACTGTTTGCTTCCGGAGCTCTGCGGGCACCCACAGGCATCCAGGGAAGGGTGGAAGACCGGCATGGTGTCTCTTCGCTCTCCTTGCCAGTTTCCAAACCGGCCACACTGCAGACTCCCCATGTTGCGGGACACAGGAATCACATCGTCAGGCCATCACGCCGGGGATGCATCCTTTCCCTGGGGTCTCGCTCTGGTCTTCTGCGTGGGAATGAACGAGAGCCACACGCCTGTGCGTGTGTGAGACTGTCACGGCCACGGCGACACCCACAGGCATTGCCTCCTTCACGGAGAGAGGGCCTGGAAAACTCAAGACTCCCACGGAGGTTCAGTTCCACACTCCCCTCCACCCTTCCAGGCTGGATTCTCCCTGCTGAAGGCGCGTGGGAGCCCAGAGGGCGGCCTCCAGTTCCCGCGGGATTCCTGGAGAGGTCCGGAGAGCCAGCCCCCGAAACCCGCCCCCCTCACCCCTTCCCCCTCTCCCCCTTCCGCTTCGTCCCTCCCGCCCCCACCACCAGCGTCACCACCACCACCACCACCACAGCACCCCCTCCCCACGGCCCCAGGGGGCCTCCACGCCCTGGGACCCTTCCGGAGGGCGGGCTGTCCCAGGGCTCACCGCCATTCATGAAGGGGTGGAGCCTGCCTGCCTGTGGGCCTTTATAAGAGCGGCTGGCTGGCTGTCCGGGCCTGCCTCCTGGCTGCACCTGCGCCCAGCGCACAGGCCGGCTGAGGTGCCCGGGAGCCCGCGGGCCTCTCTCTGCCCGTGTCCGTCCGTGAAATTCCGGCCGGGGCTCCCCGCGATGGCTCTCCCGACACCTTCGGACGGCCCCCTCCCCGCGGAAGCCCGAGGACGAGGACGGCGAAGGAGACTCGTCTGGACCCCGAGCCAAAGCGAGGCCCTGCGAGCCTGCTTTGAGCGGAACCCGTACCCGGGCATCGCCACCAGAGAAGGGCTGGCCCAGGCCATCGGCGTTCCGGAGCCCAGGGTCCAGATTTGGTTTCAGAATGAGAGGTCACGCCAGCTGAGGCAGCACCGGCGGGAATCTCGGCCCTGGCCCGGGAGACGCGGCCCGCAAGAAGGCAGGCGAAAGCGGACCGCCGTCACCGGATCCCAGACCGCCCTGCTCCTCCGCGCCTTTGAGAAGGATCGCTTTCCAGGCATCGCCGCCAGGGAAGAACTGGCCAGAGAGACGGGCCTCCCGGAGTCCAGGATTCAGATCTGGTTTCAGAATCGACGGGCCAGGCACCCGGGACAGGGTGGCAGGGCGCCCGCGCACGCAGGCGGCCTGTGCAACGCGGCCCCCGGTGGGTGTCACCCTGCTCCTTCGTGGGTCGCCTTCGCCCACGCCGGGGCGTGGGGAACGGCGCTTCCCGCACCCCGCGTGCCCTGCGCGCCTGGGGCTCTCCCCCAGGGGGCTTTCGTGAGCCAGGGAGCGAGGGCCGTCCCCGTGCTCCAGCCCAGCCAGGCCGCGCCGGCACGAGGGATCTCCCAAGCGGCCCCGGCACGCGCGGATTTTGCCTACGCTGCCCTGGCTCCCCCGGACGGGGCGCTCTCCCACCCTCAGGCTCCTCGGTGGCCTGTGCACCCGAGCAAAGGCCGGGAGGACCGGGACCCGCAGCGCGACGGCCTGCCGGGCCCTTGCGCGGTGGGACAGCCTGGGCCGGCTCAAGCGGGGCCACAGGGCCAAGGTGGGCTTGCGCCACCCGCGTGCCAGGGGAGTCCGTGGTGGGGCTGGGGCCAGGGTCCCCAGGTCGCCGGGGCGGCGTGGGAACCCCAAGCCGGGGCAGCCCCACCTCCCCAACCCGCGCCCCCGGAGGCCTCCGCGCGGCAGGGGCAGGTGCAAGCCATCCGGGCGCCCCCCGAGGCGGGGCTCCTCCAGGAGCCGGGGCGCTCGTCTGCACTCCCCTCCGGCCTGCTGGATGAGCTCCTGGCGAGCCCGGAGTTTCTGCAGCGGGCGCAACCTTTCCTAGAAACGGAGGCCCCGGGGGAGCTGGAGGCCTCGGAAGAGGCCGCCTCGCTGGAACCACCCCTCAGCGAGGAAGAATACCGGGCTCTGCTGGAGGAGCTTTAAAAGGACGCGGGGCTGGGACGGGGTCGGGGCAGGGCGGTGGCCGGTGGCCTCTCTTTCGCGGGGAACACCTGGCTCGGCGTGGCGGGGCGTGTCTTCCCTCCGGGCCGACCCGCCTGGGATTCCTGCCTTCCAGGTCTAGGCCCGGTGAGAGACTCCACAGAGCGGAGAGCTGCCATTCTTTCCTGGGCATCCCGGGGATCCCAGCACCGGCCCAGGTACCAGCAGGTGGGCCGTCTACTGCGCACGCGCGGGTTCGCGGGCAGCCGCCTAGGCTCTGGGAGCAGCCCGGGCAGAGCTCTCGAGCCTTTCCGCCACCCCACCCCGGCCTGAACAACCCCTCGCCACCCCCACCCCCCACCCCCGGAAAATGCGTCCTCCCCTGGGCTGGGTGGAGAACCCCGTCCCGCGAAACACCGGGCCCGCGCAGCGTCCGGGCCCGCCATCCCTCCGGCGGCGGCTCGCCTCCTCTGCGCCTCCGCTCCACCGTCGCCCGCCCGGGCCCCTGCAGCCTCCCAGCTGCCACCGTGGAGCGCCTGGCGGCTGAACGCAGACCCCAGGCCCCGCGCACGCCGGCGATGCCGACCGTTCCAGGCGGGAGGGAAGGCGGGCAGAGATGGAGAGACGAACGGGAGACCCAGAGGGGCCGAAGGATGGGCGGAGGGAAGTTGGGAGGGAGGGAGGGAGGGAGGGAGGGAAGGAGAGAGAGGGAGGCAGTGAGGAACGGAGGGAGAGACAGAGCGACGCAGGGACAGAGGGCGGGCGGGAGGGAGCCAGGGACAGAGGGAGGAAGGCAGAGAGAAAAAACGGTCTCCGGCCTCCGAGAGCAACGAGACCCCCGCGCTCCGAGAAAAGGGTAAGCTCCAGGCGCGGGCTGAGGGCTGGGCCCACGGCCGCCGCGTCGGGCCGGCGGGGCACCCATTCGCCCCGATTCCGTGGCCCAAGGAACGGGCGGCTTCCTCAGAGACAAAAGACCGGGACCCGGGTTGCCGTCGGGTTTTCACCCGCGTGGTTCACACACCGCACATCCCCAGGCTGAGCCTCGCAACGGAGCGCCAGGCCGACAGCCCCGACCACAGAGGAGCCACACTCAGGACGACTGAAGCGTGATTTGGGATTCCACGCTGCTGTGCCCTCTGCAAGGGGGCCTGTTGCTCACTTCGCTCCGGCCCCCGAAAGGCTGAGCATGTTGACTGTTTGCTTCCGGAGCTCTGCGGGCACCCACAGGCATCCAGGAACGGGTGGAAGACCGGCATGGTGTCTCTTCGCTCTCCTTGCCAGTTTCCAAACCGGCCACACTGCAGACTCCCCATGTTGCGGGACACAGGAATCCATCATCAGGCCATCACGCCGGGGATGCATCTTTTCCCTGGGGTCTCGCTCTGGTCTTCTGCGAGAAGACCTCCCAAGGTGCTGGGATTACATGTCTGAGCCACCGCGCCCGACCTGTACTTGTGTCTTTTCCAAAATTGACTATTTTGGGATAAGCTTAACATCCTCACTGCCTGCCTTTGCCCCCCACAAGTAATTAGCATACGCCTAAATAAAGTTTAAGCAAGCTAGCTCCACTATTCCCAAGCATGTATTATCTAGGGTCTAGTCTTTAGAAGTATAAAGGACAAATCGTACGAGTACAACTACAGAAAATGTTGTACCCAAACTGGAAAGGCTTAAGTGATCAATTGACGGATTTGTG
This sequence comes from Pongo pygmaeus, assembly GCF_028885625.2. Classification (NCBI taxonomy): domain Eukaryota; kingdom Metazoa; phylum Chordata; class Mammalia; order Primates; family Hominidae; genus Pongo; species Pongo pygmaeus. Next base: position 203,595,052 of record NC_072376.2, read on the forward strand.
TTTCCTATGGAAGAGGGTAGAAGGCAGAGTGCTAATATAGATATATAGGGGAGAAGAGGACAGGGCTTTTATGAAATGAATGCAGTCAAATCTTGGGAAAAGTTTCTTAAGTAGCATGAATGTTAGAGAGAGGATTCATGCAATTTCAACTTTAGCCGTGTCTAAAAATATCAAGACATAGCCAGCAGTTTTTGAAAAATAAATTCTTCTCCACAAAACTGTTAATGAGACTGATGAGGTGTTTCCTTTATTTTTTTTCTTCCAATTACTTGGGTTTCATAGTCACATATTCAAGGGAGCGTACCGCTGTTTGGTAAAATGAGAGAATTCCACATCATGTTTTTGTTTGTTTGTTTTTAAAGATGAAAGAGCTGAACAACCTTGTTTGGTGTTAGCAATACCACCAGATTGTTCAAATTTCTTTAGAATCGTACTCCTTAAATTACACTGTGATGTAGTTTCAAAAATGGTCTGTAATGGCCTGTGAATTGACAGCTCATTAGGACATTCTTCAGTTTGGCTGAAACCAAAAAACCTGAAACCGTCGAAACTGAAAGAAAATGGGGTTTGCCAAATTCTGCTTCTTACACTTTCACCTACCACGCCGTGTTCAAACAGTGTGCTTGATAAGTATCGGAAACTTAAGGTACTCTTAATTTCAGTATAGTTTCACCAAAGTGGTATTCTTTGTGAGAAAGCCATAATCTCATCAGTAATGCCTTTCGAAAAGATCCAACGGAAAATAGGAACTAGCAACTCATCATGACAAGAAAGTAAAACTCAGGAAAAATGCTAAGGCAGAGCAGCTTCAGGCTTCAGTGTGAAACTATCATAGTCTGAGCGCAGTGGCTCACGCCTATAGTCCCTTCACTTTGGGAAGGCAAGTTGGGGCAGATCACCTGAAGTGGGCAGTTGAAGACCACCCTGGCCCAAATGGTGAAACCTCCTCTACACTTTAAACAGAAGACAAAAATTTGCCTGGCGTGGTGGCGTGCTCATTTAGTCCCAGCTACTCTGGAGGCTGAGGCAGGAGAATGCCTTGTGCCCAGGATGCGGAGGCTGCAGTGAGCTGAGCTCAGGCCACTGTAATCCAGCCTGGGGGACAGAGGGAGACTCTGTCTCAAAAATAAATAAATAAGTACATAAATAAATAAATAAAATGAAATGAAATTGAAATAATATTTTCATATTCCCCTCACCCAGCCCATCTTATTTTCAGAGTACTGGATAAACCACCGGTTTCCCTGTGCGTTAGAGATTTTTTTTTCTCAGACATTGAAGTTTTCTAAGTGCAACTTCATAAAAAGTCTCATTTTTAGCGTAGATAGTTTCTTTATGGTTGTGAAACGTGAACTTTGCGATTCTGTGAGGAAGACTGAATTCTGAAATACCCCCTGCATTTCCCGCCCCTCGCGTCCCAGGGGAGTCCGTGGTGGGGCTGGGGCCAGGGTCCCCAGGTCGCCGGGGCGGCGTGGGAACCCCAAGCCGGGGCAGCCCCACCTCCCCAGCCCGCGCCCCCGGAGGCCTCCGCGCGGCAGGGGCAGGTGCAAGCCATCCGGGCGCCCCCCCAGGCGGGGCTCCTCCAGGAGCCGGGGCGCTCGTCTGCACTCCCCTCCGGCCTGCTGGATGAGCTCCTGGCGAGCCCGGAGTTTCTGCAGCGGGCGCAACCTTTCCTAGAAACGGAGGCCCCGGGGGAGCTGGAGGCCTCGGAAGAGGCCGCCTCGCTGGAACCACCCCTCAGCGAGGAAGAATACCGGGCTCTGCTGGAGGAGCTTTAAAAGGACGCGGGGCTGGGACGGGGTCGGGGCAGGGCGGTGGCCGGTGGCCTCTCTTTCGCGGGGAACACCTGGCTCGGCGTGGCGGGGCGTGTCTTCCCTCCGGGCCGACCCGCCTGGGATTCCTGCCTTCCAGGTCTAGGCCCGGTGAGAGACTCCACAGAGCGGAGAGCTGCCATTCTTTCCTGGGCATCCCGGGGATCCCAGCACCGGCCCAGGTACCAGCAGGTGGGCCGTCTACTGCGCACGCGCGGGTTCGCGGGCAGCCGCCTAGGCTCTGGGAGCAGCCCGGGCAGAGCTCTCGTGCCTTTCCGCCACCCCACCCCGGCCTGAACAACCCCTCGCCACCCCCACCCCCCACCCCCGGAAAATGCGTCCTCCCCTGGGCTGGGTGGAGAACCCCGTCCCGCGAAACACCGGGCCCGCGCAGCGTCCGGGCCCGCCATCCCTCCGGCGGCGGCTCGCCTCCTCTGCGCCTCCGCTCCACCGTCGCCCGCCCGGGCCCCTGCAGCCTCCCAGCTGCCACCGTGGAGCGCCTGGCGGCTGAACGCAGACCCCAGGCCCCGCGCACGCCGGCGATGCCGACCGTTCCAGGCGGGAGGGAAGGCGGGCAGAGATGGAGAGACGAACGGGAGACCCAGAGGGGCCGAAGGATGGGCGGAGGGAAGTTGGGAGGGAGGGAGGGAGAGAGAGGGAGGCAGTGAGGAACGGAGGGAGAGACAGAGCGACGCAGGGACAGAGGGCGGGCGGGAGGGAGCCAGGGACAGAGGGAGGAAGGCAGAGAGGAAAAGCGGTCTCCGGCCTCCGGGAGCAACGGGACCCCCGCGCTCCGGGAAAAGGGTAAGCGCCCGGCGCGGGCGGAGGGCTGGGCCCACGGCCGCCGCGTCGGGCCGGCGGGGCACCCGTTCGCCCCGATTCCGTGGCCCAAGGAACGGGCGGCTTCCTCAGAGACAAAAGACCGGGACCCGGGTTGCCGTCGGGTTTTCACCCGCGTGGTTTACAGACCGCACATCCCCCGGCTGAGCCTCGCAACGGAGCGCCAGGCCGACAGCCCCGACCACAGAGGAGCCACACTCAGGACGACTGAAGCGTGATTTGGGATTCCACGCTGCTGTGCCCTCTGCAAGGGGGCCTGTTGCTCACGTCTCTCCGGCCCCCGAAAGGCTGAGCATGTTGACTGTTTGCTTCCGGAGCTCTGCGGGCACCCACAGGCATCCAGGGAAGGGTGGAAGACCGGCATGGTGTCTCTTCGCTCTCCTTGCCAGTTTCCAAACCGGCCACACTGCAGACTCCCCATGTTGCGGGACACAGGAATCACATCGTCAGGCCATCACGCCGGGGATGCATCCTTTCCCTGGGGTCTCGCTCTGGTCTTCTGCGTGGGAATGAACGAGAGCCACACGCCTGTGCGTGTGTGAGACTGTCACGGCCACGGCGACACCCACAGGCATTGCCTCCTTCACGGAGAGAGGGCCTGGAAAACTCAAGACTCCCACGGAGGTTCAGTTCCACACTCCCCTCCACCCTTCCAGGCTGGATTCTCCCTGCTGAAGGCGCGTGGGAGCCCAGAGGGCGGCCTCCAGTTCCCGCGGGATTCCTGGAGAGGTCCGGAGAGCCAGCCCCCGAAACCCGCCCCCCTCACCCCTTCCCCCTCTCCCCCTTCCGCTTCGTCCCTCCCGCCCCCACCACCAGCGTCACCACCACCACCACCACCACCACCACCACAGCACCCCCTCCCCACGGCCCCAGGGGGCCTCCACGCCCTGGGACCCTTCCGGAGGGCGGGCTGTCCCAGGGCTCACCGCCATTCATGAAGGGGTGGAGCCTGCCTGCCTGTGGGCCTTTATAAGAGCGGCTGGCTGGCTGTCCGGGCCTGCCTCCTGGCTGCACCTGCGCCCAGCGCACAGGCCGGCTGAGGTGCCCGGGAGCCCGCGGGCCTCTCTCTGCCCGTGTCCGTCCGTGAAATTCCGGCCGGGGCTCCCCGCGATGGCTCTCCCGACACCTTCGGACGGCCCCCTCCCCGCGGAAGCCCGAGGACGAGGACGGCGAAGGAGACTCGTCTGGACCCCGAGCCAAAGCGAGGCCCTGCGAGCCTGCTTTGAGCGGAACCCGTACCCGGGCATCGCCACCAGAGAAGGGCTGGCCCAGGCCATCGGCGTTCCGGAGCCCAGGGTCCAGATTTGGTTTCAGAATGAGAGGTCACGCCAGCTGAGGCAGCACCGGCGGGAATCTCGGCCCTGGCCCGGGAGACGCGGCCCGCAAGAAGGCAGGCGAAAGCGGACCGCCGTCACCGGATCCCAGACCGCCCTGCTCCTCCGCGCCTTTGAGAAGGATCGCTTTCCAGGCATCGCCGCCAGGGAAGAACTGGCCAGAGAGACGGGCCTCCCGGAGTCCAGGATTCAGATCTGGTTTCAGAATCGACGGGCCAGGCACCCGGGACAGGGTGGCAGGGCGCCCGCGCACGCAGGCGGCCTGTGCAACGCGGCCCCCGGTGGGTGTCACCCTGCTCCTTCGTGGGTCGCCTTCGCCCACGCCGGGGCGTGGGGAACGGCGCTTCCCGCACCCCGCGTGCCCTGCGCGCCTGGGGCTCTCCCCCAGGGGGCTTTCGTGAGCCAGGGAGCGAGGGCCGTCCCCGTGCTCCAGCCCAGCCAGGCCGCGCCGGCACGAGGGATCTCCCAAGCGGCCCCGGCACGCGCGGATTTTGCCTACGCTGCCCTGGCTCCCCCGGACGGGGCGCTCTCCCACCCTCAGGCTCCTCGGTGGCCTGTGCACCCGAGCAAAGGCCGGGAGGACCGGGACCCGCAGCGCGACGGCCTGCCGGGCCCTTGCGCGGTGGGACAGCCTGGGCCGGCTCAAGCGGGGCCACAGGGCCAAGGTGGGCTTGCGCCACCCGCGTGCCAGGGGAGTCCGTGGTGGGGCTGGGGCCAGGGTCCCCAGGTCGCCGGGGCGGCGTGGGAACCCCAAGCCGGGGCAGCCCCACCTCCCCAACCCGCGCCCCCGGAGGCCTCCGCGCGGCAGGGGCAGGTGCAAGCCATCCGGGCGCCCCCCGAGGCGGGGCTCCTCCAGGAGCCGGGGCGCTCGTCTGCACTCCCCTCCGGCCTGCTGGATGAGCTCCTGGCGAGCCCGGAGTTTCTGCAGCGGGCGCAACCTTTCCTAGAAACGGAGGCCCCGGGGGAGCTGGAGGCCTCGGAAGAGGCCGCCTCGCTGGAACCACCCCTCAGCGAGGAAGAATACCGGGCTCTGCTGGAGGAGCTTTAAAAGGACGCGGGGCTGGGACGGGGTCGGGGCAGGGCGGTGGCCGGTGGCCTCTCTTTCGCGGGGAACACCTGGCTCGGCGTGGCGGGGCGTGTCTTCCCTCCGGGCCGACCCGCCTGGGATTCCTGCCTTCCAGGTCTAGGCCCGGTGAGAGACTCCACAGAGCGGAGAGCTGCCATTCTTTCCTGGGCATCCCGGGGATCCCAGCACCGGCCCAGGTACCAGCAGGTGGGCCGTCTACTGCGCACGCGCGGGTTCGCGGGCAGCCGCCTAGGCTCTGGGAGCAGCCCGGGCAGAGCTCTCGAGCCTTTCCGCCACCCCACCCCGGCCTGAACAACCCCTCGCCACCCCCACCCCCCACCCCCGGAAAATGCGTCCTCCCCTGGGCTGGGTGGAGAACCCCGTCCCGCGAAACACCGGGCCCGCGCAGCGTCCGGGCCCGCCATCCCTCCGGCGGCGGCTCGCCTCCTCTGCGCCTCCGCTCCACCGTCGCCCGCCCGGGCCCCTGCAGCCTCCCAGCTGCCACCGTGGAGCGCCTGGCGGCTGAACGCAGACCCCAGGCCCCGCGCACGCCGGCGATGCCGACCGTTCCAGGCGGGAGGGAAGGCGGGCAGAGATGGAGAGACGAACGGGAGACCCAGAGGGGCCGAAGGATGGGCGGAGGGAAGTTGGGAGGGAGGGAGGGAGGGAGGGAGGGAAGGAGAGAGAGGGAGGCAGTGAGGAACGGAGGGAGAGACAGAGCGACGCAGGGACAGAGGGCGGGCGGGAGGGAGCCAGGGACAGAGGGAGGAAGGCAGAGAGAAAAAACGGTCTCCGGCCTCCGAGAGCAACGAGACCCCCGCGCTCCGAGAAAAGGGTAAGCTCCAGGCGCGGGCTGAGGGCTGGGCCCACGGCCGCCGCGTCGGGCCGGCGGGGCACCCATTCGCCCCGATTCCGTGGCCCAAGGAACGGGCGGCTTCCTCAGAGACAAAAGACCGGGACCCGGGTTGCCGTCGGGTTTTCACCCGCGTGGTTCACACACCGCACATCCCCAGGCTGAGCCTCGCAACGGAGCGCCAGGCCGACAGCCCCGACCACAGAGGAGCCACACTCAGGACGACTGAAGCGTGATTTGGGATTCCACGCTGCTGTGCCCTCTGCAAGGGGGCCTGTTGCTCACTTCGCTCCGGCCCCCGAAAGGCTGAGCATGTTGACTGTTTGCTTCCGGAGCTCTGCGGGCACCCACAGGCATCCAGGAACGGGTGGAAGACCGGCATGGTGTCTCTTCGCTCTCCTTGCCAGTTTCCAAACCGGCCACACTGCAGACTCCCCATGTTGCGGGACACAGGAATCCATCATCAGGCCATCACGCCGGGGATGCATCTTTTCCCTGGGGTCTCGCTCTGGTCTTCTGCGAGAAGACCTCCCAAGGTGCTGGGATTACATGTCTGAGCCACCGCGCCCGACCTGTACTTGTGTCTTTTCCAAAATTGACTATTTTGGGATAAGCTTAACATCCTCACTGCCTGCCTTTGCCCCCCACAAGTAATTAGCATACGCCTAAATAAAGTTTAAGCAAGCTAGCTCCACTATTCCCAAGCATGTATTATCTAGGGTCTAGTCTTTAGAAGTATAAAGGACAAATCGTACGAGTACAACTACAGAAAATGTTGTACCCAAACTGGAAAGGCTTAAGTGATCAATTGACGGATTTGTGTTTCCTATGGAAAAGGGTAGAAGGCAGAGTGCTAATATAGATATATAGGGGAGAAGAGGACAGGGCTTTTATGAAATGAATGCAGTCAAATCTTGGGAAAAGTTTCTTAAGTAGCATGAATGTTAGAGAGAGGATTCATGCAATTTCAACTTTAGCCGTGTCTAAAAATATCAAGACATAGCCAGCAGTTTTTGAAAAATAAATTCTTCTCCACAAAACTGTTAATGAGACTGATGAGGTGTTTCCTTTATTTTTTTTCTTCCAATTACTTGGGTTTCATAGTCACATATTCAAGGGAGCGTACCGCTGTTTGGTAAAATGAGAGAATTCCACATCATGTTTTTGTTTGTTTGTTTTTAAAGATGAAAGAGCTGAACAACCTTGTTTGGTGTTAGCAATACCACCAGATTGTTCAAATTTCTTTAGAATCGTACTCCTTAAATTACACTGTGATGTAGTTTCAAAAATGGTCTGTAATGGCCTGTGAATTGACAGCTCATTAGGACATTCTTCAGTTTGGCTGAAACCAAAAAACCTGAAACCGTCGAAACTGAAAGAAAATGGGGTTTGCCAAATTCTGCTTCTTACACTTTCACCTACCACGCCGTGTTCAAACAGTGTGCTTGATAAGTATCGGAAACTTAAGGTACTCTTAATTTCAGTATAGTTTCACCAAAGTGGTATTCTTTGTGAGAAAGCCATAATCTCATCAGTAATGCCTTTCGAAAAGATCCAACGGAAAATAGGAACTAGCAACTCATCATGACAAGAAAGTAAAACTCAGGAAAAATGCTAAGGCAGAGCAGCTTCAGGCTTCAGTGTGAAACTATCATAGTCTGAGCGCAGTGGCTCACGCCTATAGTCCCTTCACTTTGGGAAGGCAAGTTGGGGCAGATCACCTGAAGTGGGCAGTTGAAGACCACCCTGGCCCAAATGGTGAAACCTCCTCTACACTTTAAACAGAAGACAAAAATTTGCCTGGCGTGGTGGCGTGCTCATTTAGTCCCAGCTACTCTGGAGGCTGAGGCAGGAGAATGCCTTGTGCCCAGGATGCGGAGGCTGCAGTGAGCTGAGCTCAGGCCACTGTAATCCAGCCTGGGGGACAGAGGGAGACTCTGTCTCAAAAATAAATAAATAAGTACATAAATAAATAAATAAAATGAAATGAAATTGAAATAATATTTTCATATTCCCCTCACCCAGCCCATCTTATTTTCAGAGTACTGGATAAACCACCGGTTTCCCTGTGCGTTAGAGATTTTTTTTTCTCAGACATTGAAGTTTTCTAAGTGCAACTTCATAAAAAGTCTCATTTTTAGCGTAGATAGTTTCTTTATGGTTGTGAAACGTGAACTTTGCGATTCTGTGAGGAAGACTGAATTCTGAAATACCCCCTGCATTTCCCGCCCCTCGCGTCCCAGGGGAGTCCGTGGTGGGGCTGGGGCCAGGGTCCCCAGGTCGCCGGGGCGGCGTGGGAACCCCAAGCCGGGGCAGCCCCACCTCCCCAGCCCGCGCCCCCGGAGGCCTCCGCGCGGCAGGGGCAGGTGCAAGCCATCCGGGCGCCCCCCCAGGCGGGGCTCCTCCAGGAGCCGGGGCGCTCGTCTGCACTCCCCTCCGGCCTGCTGGATGAGCTCCTGGCGAGCCCGGAGTTTCTGCAGCGGGCGCAACCTTTCCTAGAAACGGAGGCCCCGGGGGAGCTGGAGGCCTCGGAAGAGGCCGCCTCGCTGGAACCACCCCTCAGCGAGGAAGAATACCGGGCTCTGCTGGAGGAGCTTTAAAAGGACGCGGGGCTGGGACGGGGTCGGGGCAGGGCGGTGGCCGGTGGCCTCTCTTTCGCGGGGAACACCTGGCTCGGCGTGGCGGGGCGTGTCTTCCCTCCGGGCCGACCCGCCTGGGATTCCTGCCTTCCAGGTCTAGGCCCGGTGAGAGACTCCACAGAGCGGAGAGCTGCCATTCTTTCCTGGGCATCCCGGGGATCCCAGCACCGGCCCAGGTACCAGCAGGTGGGCCGTCTACTGCGCACGCGCGGGTTCGCGGGCAGCCGCCTAGGCTCTGGGAGCAGCCCGGGCAGAGCTCTCGTGCCTTTCCGCCACCCCACCCCGGCCTGAACAACCCCTCGCCACCCCCACCCCCCACCCCCGGAAAATGCGTCCTCCCCTGGGCTGGGTGGAGAACCCCGTCCCGCGAAACACCGGGCCCGCGCAGCGTCCGGGCCCGCCATCCCTCCGGCGGCGGCTCGCCTCCTCTGCGCCTCCGCTCCACCGTCGCCCGCCCGGGCCCCTGCAGCCTCCCAGCTGCCACCGTGGAGCGCCTGGCGGCTGAACGCAGACCCCAGGCCCCGCGCACGCCGGCGATGCCGACCGTTCCAGGCGGGAGGGAAGGCGGGCAGAGATGGAGAGACGAACGGGAGACCCAGAGGGGCCGAAGGATGGGCGGAGGGAAGTTGGGAGGGAGGGAGGGAGAGAGAGGGAGGCAGTGAGGAACGGAGGGAGAGACAGAGCGACGCAGGGACAGAGGGCGGGCGGGAGGGAGCCAGGGACAGAGGGAGGAAGGCAGAGAGGAAAAGCGGTCTCCGGCCTCCGGGAGCAACGGGACCCCCGCGCTCCGGGAAAAGGGTAAGCGCCCGGCGCGGGCGGAGGGCTGGGCCCACGGCCGCCGCGTCGGGCCGGCGGGGCACCCGTTCGCCCCGATTCCGTGGCCCAAGGAACGGGCGGCTTCCTCAGAGACAAAAGACCGGGACCCGGGTTGCCGTCGGGTTTTCACCCGCGTGGTTTACAGACCGCACATCCCCCGGCTGAGCCTCGCAACGGAGCGCCAGGCCGACAGCCCCGACCACAGAGGAGCCACACTCAGGACGACTGAAGCGTGATTTGGGATTCCACGCTGCTGTGCCCTCTGCAAGGGGGCCTGTTGCTCACGTCTCTCCGGCCCCCGAAAGGCTGAGCATGTTGACTGTTTGCTTCCGGAGCTCTGCGGGCACCCACAGGCATCCAGGGAAGGGTGGAAGACCGGCATGGTGTCTCTTCGCTCTCCTTGCCAGTTTCCAAACCGGCCACACTGCAGACTCCCCATGTTGCGGGACACAGGAATCACATCGTCAGGCCATCACGCCGGGGATGCATCCTTTCCCTGGGGTCTCGCTCTGGTCTTCTGCGTGGGAATGAACGAGAGCCACACGCCTGTGCGTGTGTGAGACTGTCACGGCCACGGCGACACCCACAGGCATTGCCTCCTTCACGGAGAGAGGGCCTGGAAAACTCAAGACTCCCACGGAGGTTCAGTTCCACACTCCCCTCCACCCTTCCAGGCTGGATTCTCCCTGCTGAAGGCGCGTGGGAGCCCAGAGGGCGGCCTCCAGTTCCCGCGGGATTCCTGGAGAGGTCCGGAGAGCCAGCCCCCGAAACCCGCCCCCCTCACCCCTTCCCCCTCTCCCCCTTCCGCTTCGTCCCTCCCGCCCCCACCACCAGCGTCACCACCACCACCACCACCACCACCACCACAGCACCCCCTCCCCACGGCCCCAGGGGGCCTCCACGCCCTGGGACCCTTCCGGAGGGCGGGCTGTCCCAGGGCTCACCGCCATTCATGAAGGGGTGGAGCCTGCCTGCCTGTGGGCCTTTATAAGAGCGGCTGGCTGGCTGTCCGGGCCTGCCTCCTGGCTGCACCTGCGCCCAGCGCACAGGCCGGCTGAGGTGCCCGGGAGCCCGCGGGCCTCTCTCTGCCCGTGTCCGTCCGTGAAATTCCGGCCGGGGCTCCCCGCGATGGCTCTCCCGACACCTTCGGACGGCCCCCTCCCCGCGGAAGCCCGAGGACGAGGACGGCGAAGGAGACTCGTCTGGACCCCGAGCCAAAGCGAGGCCCTGCGAGCCTGCTTTGAGCGGAACCCGTACCCGGGCATCGCCACCAGAGAAGGGCTGGCCCAGGCCATCGGCGTTCCGGAGCCCAGGGTCCAGATTTGGTTTCAGAATGAGAGGTCACGCCAGCTGAGGCAGCACCGGCGGGAATCTCGGCCCTGGCCCGGGAGACGCGGCCCGCAAGAAGGCAGGCGAAAGCGGACCGCCGTCACCGGATCCCAGACCGCCCTGCTCCTCCGCGCCTTTGAGAAGGATCGCTTTCCAGGCATCGCCGCCAGGGAAGAACTGGCCAGAGAGACGGGCCTCCCGGAGTCCAGGATTCAGATCTGGTTTCAGAATCGACGGGCCAGGCACCCGGGACAGGGTGGCAGGGCGCCCGCGCACGCAGGCGGCCTGTGCAACGCGGCCCCCGGTGGGTGTCACCCTGCTCCTTCGTGGGTCGCCTTCGCCCACGCCGGGGCGTGGGGAACGGCGCTTCCCGCACCCCGCGTGCCCTGCGCGCCTGGGGCTCTCCCCCAGGGGGCTTTCGTGAGCCAGGGAGCGAGGGCCGTCCCCGTGCTCCAGCCCAGCCAGGCCGCGCCGGCACGAGGGATCTCCCAAGCGGCCCCGGCACGCGCGGATTTTGCCTACGCTGCCCTGGCTCCCCCGGACGGGGCGCTCTCCCACCCTCAGGCTCCTCGGTGGCCTGTGCACCCGAGCAAAGGCCGGGAGGACCGGGACCCGCAGCGCGACGGCCTGCCGGGCCCTTGCGCGGTGGGACAGCCTGGGCCGGCTCAAGCGGGGCCACAGGGCCAAGGTGGGCTTGCGCCACCCGCGTGCCAGGGGAGTCCGTGGTGGGGCTGGGGCCAGGGTCCCCAGGTCGCCGGGGCGGCGTGGGAACCCCAAGCCGGGGCAGCCCCACCTCCCCAACCCGCGCCCCCGGAGGCCTCCGCGCGGCAGGGGCAGGTGCAAGCCATCCGGGCGCCCCCCGAGGCGGGGCTCCTCCAGGAGCCGGGGCGCTCGTCTGCACTCCCCTCCGGCCTGCTGGATGAGCTCCTGGCGAGCCCGGAGTTTCTGCAGCGGGCGCAACCTTTCCTAGAAACGGAGGCCCCGGGGGAGCTGGAGGCCTCGGAAGAGGCCGCCTCGCTGGAACCACCCCTCAGCGAGGAAGAATACCGGGCTCTGCTGGAGGAGCTTTAAAAGGACGCGGGGCTGGGACGGGGTCGGGGCAGGGCGGTGGCCGGTGGCCTCTCTTTCGCGGGGAACACCTGGCTCGGCGTGGCGGGGCGTGTCTTCCCTCCGGGCCGACCCGCCTGGGATTCCTGCCTTCCAGGTCTAGGCCCGGTGAGAGACTCCACAGAGCGGAGAGCTGCCATTCTTTCCTGGGCATCCCGGGGATCCCAGCACCGGCCCAGGTACCAGCAGGTGGGCCGTCTACTGCGCACGCGCGGGTTCGCGGGCAGCCGCCTAGGCTCTGGGAGCAGCCCGGGCAGAGCTCTCGAGCCTTTCCGCCACCCCACCCCGGCCTGAACAACCCCTCGCCACCCCCACCCCCCACCCCCGGAAAATGCGTCCTCCCCTGGGCTGGGTGGAGAACCCCGTCCCGCGAAACACCGGGCCCGCGCAGCGTCCGGGCCCGCCATCCCTCCGGCGGCGGCTCGCCTCCTCTGCGCCTCCGCTCCACCGTCGCCCGCCCGGGCCCCTGCAGCCTCCCAGCTGCCACCGTGGAGCGCCTGGCGGCTGAACGCAGACCCCAGGCCCCGCGCACGCCGGCGATGCCGACCGTTCCAGGCGGGAGGGAAGGCGGGCAGAGATGGAGAGACGAACGGGAGACCCAGAGGGGCCGAAGGATGGGCGGAGGGAAGTTGGGAGGGAGGGAGGGAGGGAGGGAGGGAAGGAGAGAGAGGGAGGCAGTGAGGAACGGAGGGAGAGACAGAGCGACGCAGGGACAGAGGGCGGGCGGGAGGGAGCCAGGGACAGAGGGAGGAAGGCAGAGAGAAAAAACGGTCTCCGGCCTCCGAGAGCAACGAGACCCCCGCGCTCCGAGAAAAGGGTAAGCTCCAGGCGCGGGCTGAGGGCTGGGCCCACGGCCGCCGCGTCGGGCCGGCGGGGCACCCATTCGCCCCGATTCCGTGGCCCAAGGAACGGGCGGCTTCCTCAGAGACAAAAGACCGGGACCCGGGTTGCCGTCGGGTTTTCACCCGCGTGGTTCACACACCGCACATCCCCAGGCTGAGCCTCGCAACGGAGCGCCAGGCCGACAGCCCCGACCACAGAGGAGCCACACTCAGGACGACTGAAGCGTGATTTGGGATTCCACGCTGCTGTGCCCTCTGCAAGGGGGCCTGTTGCTCACTTCGCTCCGGCCCCCGAAAGGCTGAGCATGTTGACTGTTTGCTTCCGGAGCTCTGCGGGCACCCACAGGCATCCAGGAACGGGTGGAAGACCGGCATGGTGTCTCTTCGCTCTCCTTGCCAGTTTCCAAACCGGCCACACTGCAGACTCCCCATGTTGCGGGACACAGGAATCCATCATCAGGCCATCACGCCGGGGATGCATCTTTTCCCTGGGGTCTCGCTCTGGTCTTCTGCGAGAAGACCTCCCAAGGTGCTGGGATTACATGTCTGAGCCACCGCGCCCGACCTGTACTTGTGTCTTTTCCAAAATTGACTATTTTGGGATAAGCTTAACATCCTCACTGCCTGCCTTTGCCCCCCACAAGTAATTAGCATACGCCTAAATAAAGTTTAAGCAAGCTAGCTCCACTATTCCCAAGCATGTATTATCTAGGGTCTAGTCTTTAGAAGTATAAAGGACAAATCGTACGAGTACAACTACAGAAAATGTTGTACCCAAACTGGAAAGGCTTAAGTGATCAATTGACGGATTTGTGTTTCCTATGGAAAAGGGTAGAAGGCAGAGTGCTAATATAGATATATAGGGGAGAAGAGGACAGGGCTTTTATGAAATGAATGCAGTCAAATCTTGGGAAAAGTTTCTTAAGTAGCATGAATGTTAGAGAGAGGATTCATGCAATTTCAACTTTAGCCGTGTCTAAAAATATCAAGACATAGCCAGCAGTTTTTGAAAAATAAATTCTTCTCCACAAAACTGTTAATGAGACTGATGAGGTGTTTCCTTTATTTTTTTTCTTCCAATTACTTGGGTTTCATAGTCACATATTCAAGGGAGCGTACCGCTGTTTGGTAAAATGAGAGAATTCCACATCATGTTTTTGTTTGTTTGTTTTTAAAGATGAAAGAGCTGAACAACCTTGTTTGGTGTTAGCAATACCACCAGATTGTTCAAATTTCTTTAGAATCGTACTCCTTAAATTACACTGTGATGTAGTTTCAAAAATGGTCTGTAATGGCCTGTGAATTGACAGCTCATTAGGACATTCTTCAGTTTGGCTGAAACCAAAAAACCTGAAACCGTCGAAACTGAAAGAAAATGGGGTTTGCCAAATTCTGCTTCTTACACTTTCACCTACCACGCCGTGTTCAAACAGTGTGCTTGATAAGTATCGGAAACTTAAGGTACTCTTAATTTCAGTATAGTTTCACCAAAGTGGTATTCTTTGTGAGAAAGCCATAATCTCATCAGTAATGCCTTTCGAAAAGATCCAACGGAAAATAGGAACTAGCAACTCATCATGACAAGAAAGTAAAACTCAGGAAAAATGCTAAGGCAGAGCAGCTTCAGGCTTCAGTGTGAAACTATCATAGTCTGAGCGCAGTGGCTCACGCCTATAGTCCCTTCACTTTGGGAAGGCAAGTTGGGGCAGATCACCTGAAGTGGGCAGTTGAAGACCACCCTGGCCCAAATGGTGAAACCTCCTCTACACTTTAAACAGAAGACAAAAATTTGCCTGGCGTGGTGGCGTGCTCATTTAGTCCCAGCTACTCTGGAGGCTGAGGCAGGAGAATGCCTTGTGCCCAGGATGCGGAGGCTGCAGTGAGCTGAGCTCAGGCCACTGTAATCCAGCCTGGGGGACAGAGGGAGACTCTGTCTCAAAAATAAATAAATAAGTACATAAATAAATAAATAAAATGAAATGAAATTGAAATAATATTTTCATATTCCCCTCACCCAGCCCATCTTATTTTCAGAGTACTGGATAAACCACCGGTTTCCCTGTGCGTTAGAGATTTTTTTTTCTCAGACATTGAAGTTTTCTAAGTGCAACTTCATAAAAAGTCTCATTTTTAGCGTAGATAGTTTCTTTATGGTTGTGAAACGTGAACTTTGCGATTCTGTGAGGAAGACTGAATTCTGAAATACCCCCTGCATTTCCCGCCCCTCGCGTCCCAGGGGAGTCCGTGGTGGGGCTGGGGCCAGGGTCCCCAGGTCGCCGGGGCGGCGTGGGAACCCCAAGCCGGGGCAGCCCCACCTCCCCAGCCCGCGCCCCCGGAGGCCTCCGCGCGGCAGGGGCAGGTGCAAGCCATCCGGGCGCCCCCCCAGGCGGGGCTCCTCCAGGAGCCGGGGCGCTCGTCTGCACTCCCCTCCGGCCTGCTGGATGAGCTCCTGGCGAGCCCGGAGTTTCTGCAGCGGGCGCAACCTTTCCTAGAAACGGAGGCCCCGGGGGAGCTGGAGGCCTCGGAAGAGGCCGCCTCGCTGGAACCACCCCTCAGCGAGGAAGAATACCGGGCTCTGCTGGAGGAGCTTTAAAAGGACGCGGGGCTGGGACGGGGTCGGGGCAGGGCGGTGGCCGGTGGCCTCTCTTTCGCGGGGAACACCTGGCTCGGCGTGGAGGGGCGTGTCTTCCCTCCGGGCCGACCCGCCTGGGATTCCTGCCTTCCAGGTCTAGGCCCGGTGAGAGACTCCACAGAGCGGAGAGCTGCCATTCTTTCCTGGGCATCCCGGGGATCCCAGCGCCGGCCCAGGTACCAGCAGGTGGGCCGTCTACTGCGCACGCGCGGGTTCGCGGGCAGCCGCCTAGGCTCTGGGAGCAGCCCGGGCAGAGCTCTCGAGCCTTTCCGCCACCCCACCCCGGCCTGAACCACCCCTCACCACCCCCACCCCCCACCCCCGGAAAATGCGTCCTCCCCTGGGCTGGGTGGAGAACCCCGTCCCGCGAAACACCGGGCCCGCGCAGCGTCCGGGCCCGCCATCCCTCCGGCGGCGGCTCGCCTCCTCTGCGCCTCCGCTCCACCGTCGCCCGCCCGGGCCCCTGCAGCCTCCCAGCTGCCACCGTGGAGCGCCTGGCGGCTGAACGCAGACCCCAGGCCCCGCGCACGCCGGCGATGCCGACCGTTCCAGGCGGGAGGGAAGGCGGGCAGAGATGGAGAGACGAACGGGAGACCCAGAGGGGCCGAAGGATGGGCGGAGGGAAGTTGGGAGGGAGGGAGGGAGGGAGGGAGGGAAGGAGAGAGAGGGAGGCAGTGAGGAACGGAGGGAGAGACAGAGCGACGCAGGGACAGAGGGCGGGCGGGAGGGAGCCAGGGACAGAGGGAGGAAGGCAGAGAGGAAAAGCGGTCTCCGGCCTCCGGGAGCAACGGGACCCCCGCGCTCCGGGAAAAGGGTAAGCGCCCGGCGCGGGCGGAGGGCTGGGCCCACGGCCGCCGCGTCGGGCCGGCGGGGCACCCGTTCGCCCCGATTCCGTGGCCCAAGGAACGGGCGGCTTCCTCAGAGACAAAAGACCGGGACCCGGGTTGCCGTCGGGTTTTCACCCGCGTGGTTCACAGACCGCACATCCCCCGGCTGAGCCTCGCAACGGAGCGCCAGGCCGACAGCCCCGACCACAGAGGAGCCACACTCAGGACGACTGAAGCGTGATTTGGGATTCCACGCTGCTGTGCCCTCTGCAAGGGGGCCTGTTGCTCACGTCTCTCCGGCCCCCGAAAGGCTGAGCATGTTGACTGTTTGCTTCCGGAGCTCTGCGGGCACCCACAGGCATCCAGGGAAGGGTGGAAGACCGGCATGGTGTCTCTTCGCTCTCCTTGCCAGTTTCCAAACCGGCCACACTGCAGACTCCCCATGTTGCGGGACACAGGAATCACATCGTCAGGCCATCACGCCGGGGATGCATCCTTTCCCTGGGGTCTCGCTCTGGTCTTCTGCGTGGGAATGAACGAGAGCCACACGCCTGTGCGTGTGTGAGACTGTCACGGCCACGGCGACACCCACAGGCATTGCCTCCTTCACGGAGAGAGGGCCTGGAAAACTCAAGACTCCCACGGAGGTTCAGTTCCACACTCCCCTCCACCCTTCCAGGCTGGATTCTCCCTGCTGAAGGCGCGTGGGAGCCCAGAGGGCGGCCTCCAGTTCCCGCGGGATTCCTGGAGAGGTCCGGAGAGCCAGCCCCCGAAACCCGCCCCCCTCACCCCTTCCCCCTCTCCCCCTTCCGCTTCGTCCCTCCCGCCCCCACCACCAGCGTCACCACCACCACCACCACCACAGCACCCCCTCCCCACGGCCCCAGGGGGCCTCCACGCCCTGGGACCCTTCCGGAGGGCGGGCTGTCCCAGGGCTCACCGCCATTCATGAAGGGGTGGAGCCTGCCTGCCTGTGGGCCTTTATAAGAGCGGCTGGCTGGCTGTCCGGGCCTGCCTCCTGGCTGCACCTGCGCCCAGCGCACAGGCCGGCTGAGGTGCCCGGGAGCCCGCGGGCCTCTCTCTGCCCGTGTCCGTCCGTGAAATTCCGGCCGGGGCTCCCCGCGATGGCTCTCCCGACACCTTCGGACGGCCCCCTCCCCGCGGAAGCCCGAGGACGAGGACGGCGAAGGAGACTCGTCTGGACCCCGAGCCAAAGCGAGGCCCTGCGAGCCTGCTTTGAGCGGAACCCGTACCCGGGCATCGCCACCAGAGAAGGGCTGGCCCAGGCCATCGGCGTTCCGGAGCCCAGGGTCCAGATTTGGTTTCAGAATGAGAGGTCACGCCAGCTGAGGCAGCACCGGCGGGAATCTCGGCCCTGGCCCGGGAGACGCGGCCCGCAAGAAGGCAGGCGAAAGCGGACCGCCGTCACCGGATCCCAGACCGCCCTGCTCCTCCGCGCCTTTGAGAAGGATCGCTTTCCAGGCATCGCCGCCAGGGAAGAACTGGCCAGAGAGACGGGCCTCCCGGAGTCCAGGATTCAGATCTGGTTTCAGAATCGACGGGCCAGGCACCCGGGACAGGGTGGCAGGGCGCCCGCGCACGCAGGCGGCCTGTGCAACGCGGCCCCCGGTGGGTGTCACCCTGCTCCTTCGTGGGTCGCCTTCGCCCACGCCGGGGCGTGGGGAACGGCGCTTCCCGCACCCCGCGTGCCCTGCGCGCCTGGGGCTCTCCCCCAGGGGGCTTTCGTGAGCCAGGGAGCGAGGGCCGTCCCCGTGCTCCAGCCCAGCCAGGCCGCGCCGGCACGAGGGATCTCCCAAGCGGCCCCGGCACGCGCGGATTTTGCCTACGCTGCCCTGGCTCCCCCGGACGGGGCGCTCTCCCACCCTCAGGCTCCTCGGTGGCCTGTGCACCCGAGCAAAGGCCGGGAGGACCGGGACCCGCAGCGCGACGGCCTGCCGGGCCCTTGCGCGGTGGGACAGCCTGGGCCGGCTCAAGCGGGGCCACAGGGCCAAGGTGGGCTTGCGCCACCCGCGTGCCAGGGGAGTCCGTGGTGGGGCTGGGGCCAGGGTCCCCAGGTCGCCGGGGCGGCGTGGGAACCCCAAGCCGGGGCAGCCCCACCTCCCCAACCCGCGCCCCCGGAGGCCTCCGCGCGGCAGGGGCAGGTGCAAGCCATCCGGGCGCCCCCCGAGGCGGGGCTCCTCCAGGAGCCGGGGCGCTCGTCTGCACTCCCCTCCGGCCTGCTGGATGAGCTCCTGGCGAGCCCGGAGTTTCTGCAGCGGGCGCAACCTTTCCTAGAAACGGAGGCCCCGGGGGAGCTGGAGGCCTCGGAAGAGGCCGCCTCGCTGGAACCACCCCTCAGCGAGGAAGAATACCGGGCTCTGCTGGAGGAGCTTTAAAAGGACGCGGGGCTGGGACGGGGTCGGGGCAGGGCGGTGGCCGGTGGCCTCTCTTTCGCGGGGAACACCTGGCTCGGCGTGGCGGGGCGTGTCTTCCCTCCGGGCCGACCCGCCTGGGATTCCTGCCTTCCAGGTCTAGGCCCGGTGAGAGACTCCACAGAGCGGAGAGCTGCCATTCTTTCCTGGGCATCCCGGGGATCCCAGCACCGGCCCAGGTACCAGCAGGTGGGCCGTCTACTGCGCACGCGCGGGTTCGCGGGCAGCCGCCTAGGCTCTGGGAGCAGCCCGGGCAGAGCTCTCGTGCCTTTCCGCCACCCCACCCCGGCCTGAACAACCCCTCGCCACCCCCACCCCCCACCCCCGGAAAATGCGTCCTCCCCTGGGCTGGGTGGAGAACCCCGTCCCGCGAAACACCGGGCCCGCGCAGCGTCCGGGCCCGCCATCCCTCCGGCGGCGGCTCGCCTCCTCTGCGCCTCCGCTCCACCGTCGCCCGCCCGGGCCCCTGCAGCCTCCCAGCTGCCACCGTGGAGCGCCTGGCGGCTGAACGCAGACCCCAGGCCCCGCGCACGCCGGCGATGCCGACCGTTCCAGGCGGGAGGGAAGGCGGGCAGAGATGGAGAGACGAACGGGAGACCCAGAGGGGCCGAAGGATGGGCGGAGGGAAGTTGGGAGGGAGGGAGGGAGAGAGAGGGAGGCAGTGAGGAACGGAGGGAGAGACAGAGCGACGCAGGGACAGAGGGCGGGCGGGAGGGAGCCAGGGACAGAGGGAGGAAGGCAGAGAGGAAAAGCGGTCTCCGGCCTCCGGGAGCAACGGGACCCCCGCGCTCCGGGAAAAGGGTAAGCGCCCGGCGCGGGCGGAGGGCTGGGCCCACGGCCGCCGCGTCGGGCCGGCGGGGCACCCGTTCGCCCCGATTCCGTGGCCCAAGGAACGGGCGGCTTCCTCAGAGACAAAAGACCGGGACCCGGGTTGCCGTCGGGTTTTCACCCGCGTGGTTTACAGACCGCACATCCCCCGGCTGAGCCTCGCAACGGAGCGCCAGGCCGACAGCCCCGACCACAGAGGAGCCACACTCAGGACGACTGAAGCGTGATTTGGGATTCCACGCTGCTGTGCCCTCTGCAAGGGGGCCTGTTGCTCACGTCTCTCCGGCCCCCGAAAGGCTGAGCATGTTGACTGTTTGCTTCCGGAGCTCTGCGGGCACCCACAGGCATCCAGGGAAGGGTGGAAGACCGGCATGGTGTCTCTTCGCTCTCCTTGCCAGTTTCCAAACCGGCCACACTGCAGACTCCCCATGTTGCGGGACACAGGAATCACATCGTCAGGCCATCACGCCGGGGATGCATCCTTTCCCTGGGGTCTCGCTCTGGTCTTCTGCGTGGGAATGAACGAGAGCCACACGCCTGTGCGTGTGTGAGACTGTCACGGCCACGGCGACACCCACAGGCATTGCCTCCTTCACGGAGAGAGGGCCTGGAAAACTCAAGACTCCCACGGAGGTTCAGTTCCACACTCCCCTCCACCCTTCCAGGCTGGATTCTCCCTGCTGAAGGCGCGTGGGAGCCCAGAGGGCGGCCTCCAGTTCCCGCGGGATTCCTGGAGAGGTCCGGAGAGCCAGCCCCCGAAACCCGCCCCCCTCACCCCTTCCCCCTCTCCCCCTTCCGCTTCGTCCCTCCCGCCCCCACCACCAGCGTCACCACCACCACCACCACCACCACCACCACAGCACCCCCTCCCCACGGCCCCAGGGGGCCTCCACGCCCTGGGACCCTTCCGGAGGGCGGGCTGTCCCAGGGCTCACCGCCATTCATGAAGGGGTGGAGCCTGCCTGCCTGTGGGCCTTTATAAGAGCGGCTGGCTGGCTGTCCGGGCCTGCCTCCTGGCTGCACCTGCGCCCAGCGCACAGGCCGGCTGAGGTGCCCGGGAGCCCGCGGGCCTCTCTCTGCCCGTGTCCGTCCGTGAAATTCCGGCCGGGGCTCCCCGCGATGGCTCTCCCGACACCTTCGGACGGCCCCCTCCCCGCGGAAGCCCGAGGACGAGGACGGCGAAGGAGACTCGTCTGGACCCCGAGCCAAAGCGAGGCCCTGCGAGCCTGCTTTGAGCGGAACCCGTACCCGGGCATCGCCACCAGAGAAGGGCTGGCCCAGGCCATCGGCGTTCCGGAGCCCAGGGTCCAGATTTGGTTTCAGAATGAGAGGTCACGCCAGCTGAGGCAGCACCGGCGGGAATCTCGGCCCTGGCCCGGGAGACGCGGCCCGCAAGAAGGCAGGCGAAAGCGGACCGCCGTCACCGGATCCCAGACCGCCCTGCTCCTCCGCGCCTTTGAGAAGGATCGCTTTCCAGGCATCGCCGCCAGGGAAGAACTGGCCAGAGAGACGGGCCTCCCGGAGTCCAGGATTCAGATCTGGTTTCAGAATCGACGGGCCAGGCACCCGGGACAGGGTGGCAGGGCGCCCGCGCACGCAGGCGGCCTGTGCAACGCGGCCCCCGGTGGGTGTCACCCTGCTCCTTCGTGGGTCGCCTTCGCCCACGCCGGGGCGTGGGGAACGGCGCTTCCCGCACCCCGCGTGCCCTGCGCGCCTGGGGCTCTCCCCCAGGGGGCTTTCGTGAGCCAGGGAGCGAGGGCCGTCCCCGTGCTCCAGCCCAGCCAGGCCGCGCCGGCACGAGGGATCTCCCAAGCGGCCCCGGCACGCGCGGATTTTGCCTACGCTGCCCTGGCTCCCCCGGACGGGGCGCTCTCCCACCCTCAGGCTCCTCGGTGGCCTGTGCACCCGAGCAAAGGCCGGGAGGACCGGGACCCGCAGCGCGACGGCCTGCCGGGCCCTTGCGCGGTGGGACAGCCTGGGCCGGCTCAAGCGGGGCCACAGGGCCAAGGTGGGCTTGCGCCACCCGCGTGCCAGGGGAGTCCGTGGTGGGGCTGGGGCCAGGGTCCCCAGGTCGCCGGGGCGGCGTGGGAACCCCAAGCCGGGGCAGCCCCACCTCCCCAACCCGCGCCCCCGGAGGCCTCCGCGCGGCAGGGGCAGGTGCAAGCCATCCGGGCGCCCCCCGAGGCGGGGCTCCTCCAGGAGCCGGGGCGCTCGTCTGCACTCCCCTCCGGCCTGCTGGATGAGCTCCTGGCGAGCCCGGAGTTTCTGCAGCGGGCGCAACCTTTCCTAGAAACGGAGGCCCCGGGGGAGCTGGAGGCCTCGGAAGAGGCCGCCTCGCTGGAACCACCCCTCAGCGAGGAAGAATACCGGGCTCTGCTGGAGGAGCTTTAAAAGGACGCGGGGCTGGGACGGGGTCGGGGCAGGGCGGTGGCCGGTGGCCTCTCTTTCGCGGGGAACACCTGGCTCGGCGTGGCGGGGCGTGTCTTCCCTCCGGGCCGACCCGCCTGGGATTCCTGCCTTCCAGGTCTAGGCCCGGTGAGAGACTCCACAGAGCGGAGAGCTGCCATTCTTTCCTGGGCATCCCGGGGATCCCAGCACCGGCCCAGGTACCAGCAGGTGGGCCGTCTACTGCGCACGCGCGGGTTCGCGGGCAGCCGCCTAGGCTCTGGGAGCAGCCCGGGCAGAGCTCTCGAGCCTTTCCGCCACCCCACCCCGGCCTGAACAACCCCTCGCCACCCCCACCCCCCACCCCCGGAAAATGCGTCCTCCCCTGGGCTGGGTGGAGAACCCCGTCCCGCGAAACACCGGGCCCGCGCAGCGTCCGGGCCCGCCATCCCTCCGGCGGCGGCTCGCCTCCTCTGCGCCTCCGCTCCACCGTCGCCCGCCCGGGCCCCTGCAGCCTCCCAGCTGCCACCGTGGAGCGCCTGGCGGCTGAACGCAGACCCCAGGCCCCGCGCACGCCGGCGATGCCGACCGTTCCAGGCGGGAGGGAAGGCGGGCAGAGATGGAGAGACGAACGGGAGACCCAGAGGGGCCGAAGGATGGGCGGAGGGAAGTTGGGAGGGAGGGAGGGAGGGAGGGAGGGAAGGAGAGAGAGGGAGGCAGTGAGGAACGGAGGGAGAGACAGAGCGACGCAGGGACAGAGGGCGGGCGGGAGGGAGCCAGGGACAGAGGGAGGAAGGCAGAGAGAAAAAACGGTCTCCGGCCTCCGAGAGCAACGAGACCCCCGCGCTCCGAGAAAAGGGTAAGCTCCAGGCGCGGGCTGAGGGCTGGGCCCACGGCCGCCGCGTCGGGCCGGCGGGGCACCCATTCGCCCCGATTCCGTGGCCCAAGGAACGGGCGGCTTCCTCAGAGACAAAAGACCGGGACCCGGGTTGCCGTCGGGTTTTCACCCGCGTGGTTCACACACCGCACATCCCCAGGCTGAGCCTCGCAACGGAGCGCCAGGCCGACAGCCCCGACCACAGAGGAGCCACACTCAGGACGACTGAAGCGTGATTTGGGATTCCACGCTGCTGTGCCCTCTGCAAGGGGGCCTGTTGCTCACTTCGCTCCGGCCCCCGAAAGGCTGAGCATGTTGACTGTTTGCTTCCGGAGCTCTGCGGGCACCCACAGGCATCCAGGAACGGGTGGAAGACCGGCATGGTGTCTCTTCGCTCTCCTTGCCAGTTTCCAAACCGGCCACACTGCAGACTCCCCATGTTGCGGGACACAGGAA
The DNA here is from genome assembly GCF_028885625.2 of Pongo pygmaeus. Taxonomy (NCBI): domain Eukaryota; kingdom Metazoa; phylum Chordata; class Mammalia; order Primates; family Hominidae; genus Pongo; species Pongo pygmaeus. The sequence goes on from NC_072376.2 coordinate 203,618,126, forward strand.
TCCATCATCAGGCCATCACGCCGGGGATGCATCTTTTCCCTGGGGTCTCGCTCTGGTCTTCTGCGAGAAGACCTCCCAAGGTGCTGGGATTACATGTCTGAGCCACCGCGCCCGACCTGTACTTGTGTCTTTTCCAAAATTGACTATTTTGGGATAAGCTTAACATCCTCACTGCCTGCCTTTGCCCCCCACAAGTAATTAGCATACGCCTAAATAAAGTTTAAGCAAGCTAGCTCCACTATTCCCAAGCATGTATTATCTAGGGTCTAGTCTTTAGAAGTATAAAGGACAAATCGTACGAGTACAACTACAGAAAATGTTGTACCCAAACTGGAAAGGCTTAAGTGATCAATTGACGGATTTGTGTTTCCTATGGAAAAGGGTAGAAGGCAGAGTGCTAATATAGATATATAGGGGAGAAGAGGACAGGGCTTTTATGAAATGAATGCAGTCAAATCTTGGGAAAAGTTTCTTAAGTAGCATGAATGTTAGAGAGAGGATTCATGCAATTTCAACTTTAGCCGTGTCTAAAAATATCAAGACATAGCCAGCAGTTTTTGAAAAATAAATTCTTCTCCACAAAACTGTTAATGAGACTGATGAGGTGTTTCCTTTATTTTTTTTCTTCCAATTACTTGGGTTTCATAGTCACATATTCAAGGGAGCGTACCGCTGTTTGGTAAAATGAGAGAATTCCACATCATGTTTTTGTTTGTTTGTTTTTAAAGATGAAAGAGCTGAACAACCTTGTTTGGTGTTAGCAATACCACCAGATTGTTCAAATTTCTTTAGAATCGTACTCCTTAAATTACACTGTGATGTAGTTTCAAAAATGGTCTGTAATGGCCTGTGAATTGACAGCTCATTAGGACATTCTTCAGTTTGGCTGAAACCAAAAAACCTGAAACCGTCGAAACTGAAAGAAAATGGGGTTTGCCAAATTCTGCTTCTTACACTTTCACCTACCACGCCGTGTTCAAACAGTGTGCTTGATAAGTATCGGAAACTTAAGGTACTCTTAATTTCAGTATAGTTTCACCAAAGTGGTATTCTTTGTGAGAAAGCCATAATCTCATCAGTAATGCCTTTCGAAAAGATCCAACGGAAAATAGGAACTAGCAACTCATCATGACAAGAAAGTAAAACTCAGGAAAAATGCTAAGGCAGAGCAGCTTCAGGCTTCAGTGTGAAACTATCATAGTCTGAGCGCAGTGGCTCACGCCTATAGTCCCTTCACTTTGGGAAGGCAAGTTGGGGCAGATCACCTGAAGTGGGCAGTTGAAGACCACCCTGGCCCAAATGGTGAAACCTCCTCTACACTTTAAACAGAAGACAAAAATTTGCCTGGCGTGGTGGCGTGCTCATTTAGTCCCAGCTACTCTGGAGGCTGAGGCAGGAGAATGCCTTGTGCCCAGGATGCGGAGGCTGCAGTGAGCTGAGCTCAGGCCACTGTAATCCAGCCTGGGGGACAGAGGGAGACTCTGTCTCAAAAATAAATAAATAAGTACATAAATAAATAAATAAAATGAAATGAAATTGAAATAATATTTTCATATTCCCCTCACCCAGCCCATCTTATTTTCAGAGTACTGGATAAACCACCGGTTTCCCTGTGCGTTAGAGATTTTTTTTTCTCAGACATTGAAGTTTTCTAAGTGCAACTTCATAAAAAGTCTCATTTTTAGCGTAGATAGTTTCTTTATGGTTGTGAAACGTGAACTTTGCGATTCTGTGAGGAAGACTGAATTCTGAAATACCCCCTGCATTTCCCGCCCCTCGCGTCCCAGGGGAGTCCGTGGTGGGGCTGGGGCCAGGGTCCCCAGGTCGCCGGGGCGGCGTGGGAACCCCAAGCCGGGGCAGCCCCACCTCCCCAGCCCGCGCCCCCGGAGGCCTCCGCGCGGCAGGGGCAGGTGCAAGCCATCCGGGCGCCCCCCCAGGCGGGGCTCCTCCAGGAGCCGGGGCGCTCGTCTGCACTCCCCTCCGGCCTGCTGGATGAGCTCCTGGCGAGCCCGGAGTTTCTGCAGCGGGCGCAACCTTTCCTAGAAACGGAGGCCCCGGGGGAGCTGGAGGCCTCGGAAGAGGCCGCCTCGCTGGAACCACCCCTCAGCGAGGAAGAATACCGGGCTCTGCTGGAGGAGCTTTAAAAGGACGCGGGGCTGGGACGGGGTCGGGGCAGGGCGGTGGCCGGTGGCCTCTCTTTCGCGGGGAACACCTGGCTCGGCGTGGAGGGGCGTGTCTTCCCTCCGGGCCGACCCGCCTGGGATTCCTGCCTTCCAGGTCTAGGCCCGGTGAGAGACTCCACAGAGCGGAGAGCTGCCATTCTTTCCTGGGCATCCCGGGGATCCCAGCGCCGGCCCAGGTACCAGCAGGTGGGCCGTCTACTGCGCACGCGCGGGTTCGCGGGCAGCCGCCTAGGCTCTGGGAGCAGCCCGGGCAGAGCTCTCGAGCCTTTCCGCCACCCCACCCCGGCCTGAACCACCCCTCACCACCCCCACCCCCCACCCCCGGAAAATGCGTCCTCCCCTGGGCTGGGTGGAGAACCCCGTCCCGCGAAACACCGGGCCCGCGCAGCGTCCGGGCCCGCCATCCCTCCGGCGGCGGCTCGCCTCCTCTGCGCCTCCGCTCCACCGTCGCCCGCCCGGGCCCCTGCAGCCTCCCAGCTGCCACCGTGGAGCGCCTGGCGGCTGAACGCAGACCCCAGGCCCCGCGCACGCCGGCGATGCCGACCGTTCCAGGCGGGAGGGAAGGCGGGCAGAGATGGAGAGACGAACGGGAGACCCAGAGGGGCCGAAGGATGGGCGGAGGGAAGTTGGGAGGGAGGGAGGGAGGGAGGGAGGGAAGGAGAGAGAGGGAGGCAGTGAGGAACGGAGGGAGAGACAGAGCGACGCAGGGACAGAGGGCGGGCGGGAGGGAGCCAGGGACAGAGGGAGGAAGGCAGAGAGGAAAAGCGGTCTCCGGCCTCCGGGAGCAACGGGACCCCCGCGCTCCGGGAAAAGGGTAAGCGCCCGGCGCGGGCGGAGGGCTGGGCCCACGGCCGCCGCGTCGGGCCGGCGGGGCACCCGTTCGCCCCGATTCCGTGGCCCAAGGAACGGGCGGCTTCCTCAGAGACAAAAGACCGGGACCCGGGTTGCCGTCGGGTTTTCACCCGCGTGGTTCACAGACCGCACATCCCCCGGCTGAGCCTCGCAACGGAGCGCCAGGCCGACAGCCCCGACCACAGAGGAGCCACACTCAGGACGACTGAAGCGTGATTTGGGATTCCACGCTGCTGTGCCCTCTGCAAGGGGGCCTGTTGCTCACGTCTCTCCGGCCCCCGAAAGGCTGAGCATGTTGACTGTTTGCTTCCGGAGCTCTGCGGGCACCCACAGGCATCCAGGGAAGGGTGGAAGACCGGCATGGTGTCTCTTCGCTCTCCTTGCCAGTTTCCAAACCGGCCACACTGCAGACTCCCCATGTTGCGGGACACAGGAATCACATCGTCAGGCCATCACGCCGGGGATGCATCCTTTCCCTGGGGTCTCGCTCTGGTCTTCTGCGTGGGAATGAACGAGAGCCACACGCCTGTGCGTGTGTGAGACTGTCACGGCCACGGCGACACCCACAGGCATTGCCTCCTTCACGGAGAGAGGGCCTGGAAAACTCAAGACTCCCACGGAGGTTCAGTTCCACACTCCCCTCCACCCTTCCAGGCTGGATTCTCCCTGCTGAAGGCGCGTGGGAGCCCAGAGGGCGGCCTCCAGTTCCCGCGGGATTCCTGGAGAGGTCCGGAGAGCCAGCCCCCGAAACCCGCCCCCCTCACCCCTTCCCCCTCTCCCCCTTCCGCTTCGTCCCTCCCGCCCCCACCACCAGCGTCACCACCACCACCACCACCACAGCACCCCCTCCCCACGGCCCCAGGGGGCCTCCACGCCCTGGGACCCTTCCGGAGGGCGGGCTGTCCCAGGGCTCACCGCCATTCATGAAGGGGTGGAGCCTGCCTGCCTGTGGGCCTTTATAAGAGCGGCTGGCTGGCTGTCCGGGCCTGCCTCCTGGCTGCACCTGCGCCCAGCGCACAGGCCGGCTGAGGTGCCCGGGAGCCCGCGGGCCTCTCTCTGCCCGTGTCCGTCCGTGAAATTCCGGCCGGGGCTCCCCGCGATGGCTCTCCCGACACCTTCGGACGGCCCCCTCCCCGCGGAAGCCCGAGGACGAGGACGGCGAAGGAGACTCGTCTGGACCCCGAGCCAAAGCGAGGCCCTGCGAGCCTGCTTTGAGCGGAACCCGTACCCGGGCATCGCCACCAGAGAAGGGCTGGCCCAGGCCATCGGCGTTCCGGAGCCCAGGGTCCAGATTTGGTTTCAGAATGAGAGGTCACGCCAGCTGAGGCAGCACCGGCGGGAATCTCGGCCCTGGCCCGGGAGACGCGGCCCGCAAGAAGGCAGGCGAAAGCGGACCGCCGTCACCGGATCCCAGACCGCCCTGCTCCTCCGCGCCTTTGAGAAGGATCGCTTTCCAGGCATCGCCGCCAGGGAAGAACTGGCCAGAGAGACGGGCCTCCCGGAGTCCAGGATTCAGATCTGGTTTCAGAATCGACGGGCCAGGCACCCGGGACAGGGTGGCAGGGCGCCCGCGCACGCAGGCGGCCTGTGCAACGCGGCCCCCGGTGGGTGTCACCCTGCTCCTTCGTGGGTCGCCTTCGCCCACGCCGGGGCGTGGGGAACGGCGCTTCCCGCACCCCGCGTGCCCTGCGCGCCTGGGGCTCTCCCCCAGGGGGCTTTCGTGAGCCAGGGAGCGAGGGCCGTCCCCGTGCTCCAGCCCAGCCAGGCCGCGCCGGCACGAGGGATCTCCCAAGCGGCCCCGGCACGCGCGGATTTTGCCTACGCTGCCCTGGCTCCCCCGGACGGGGCGCTCTCCCACCCTCAGGCTCCTCGGTGGCCTGTGCACCCGAGCAAAGGCCGGGAGGACCGGGACCCGCAGCGCGACGGCCTGCCGGGCCCTTGCGCGGTGGGACAGCCTGGGCCGGCTCAAGCGGGGCCACAGGGCCAAGGTGGGCTTGCGCCACCCGCGTGCCAGGGGAGTCCGTGGTGGGGCTGGGGCCAGGGTCCCCAGGTCGCCGGGGCGGCGTGGGAACCCCAAGCCGGGGCAGCCCCACCTCCCCAACCCGCGCCCCCGGAGGCCTCCGCGCGGCAGGGGCAGGTGCAAGCCATCCGGGCGCCCCCCGAGGCGGGGCTCCTCCAGGAGCCGGGGCGCTCGTCTGCACTCCCCTCCGGCCTGCTGGATGAGCTCCTGGCGAGCCCGGAGTTTCTGCAGCGGGCGCAACCTTTCCTAGAAACGGAGGCCCCGGGGGAGCTGGAGGCCTCGGAAGAGGCCGCCTCGCTGGAACCACCCCTCAGCGAGGAAGAATACCGGGCTCTGCTGGAGGAGCTTTAAAAGGACGCGGGGCTGGGACGGGGTCGGGGCAGGGCGGTGGCCGGTGGCCTCTCTTTCGCGGGGAACACCTGGCTCGGCGTGGCGGGGCGTGTCTTCCCTCCGGGCCGACCCGCCTGGGATTCCTGCCTTCCAGGTCTAGGCCCGGTGAGAGACTCCACAGAGCGGAGAGCTGCCATTCTTTCCTGGGCATCCCGGGGATCCCAGCACCGGCCCAGGTACCAGCAGGTGGGCCGTCTACTGCGCACGCGCGGGTTCGCGGGCAGCCGCCTAGGCTCTGGGAGCAGCCCGGGCAGAGCTCTCGTGCCTTTCCGCCACCCCACCCCGGCCTGAACAACCCCTCGCCACCCCCACCCCCCACCCCCGGAAAATGCGTCCTCCCCTGGGCTGGGTGGAGAACCCCGTCCCGCGAAACACCGGGCCCGCGCAGCGTCCGGGCCCGCCATCCCTCCGGCGGCGGCTCGCCTCCTCTGCGCCTCCGCTCCACCGTCGCCCGCCCGGGCCCCTGCAGCCTCCCAGCTGCCACCGTGGAGCGCCTGGCGGCTGAACGCAGACCCCAGGCCCCGCGCACGCCGGCGATGCCGACCGTTCCAGGCGGGAGGGAAGGCGGGCAGAGATGGAGAGACGAACGGGAGACCCAGAGGGGCCGAAGGATGGGCGGAGGGAAGTTGGGAGGGAGGGAGGGAGAGAGAGGGAGGCAGTGAGGAACGGAGGGAGAGACAGAGCGACGCAGGGACAGAGGGCGGGCGGGAGGGAGCCAGGGACAGAGGGAGGAAGGCAGAGAGGAAAAGCGGTCTCCGGCCTCCGGGAGCAACGGGACCCCCGCGCTCCGGGAAAAGGGTAAGCGCCCGGCGCGGGCGGAGGGCTGGGCCCACGGCCGCCGCGTCGGGCCGGCGGGGCACCCGTTCGCCCCGATTCCGTGGCCCAAGGAACGGGCGGCTTCCTCAGAGACAAAAGACCGGGACCCGGGTTGCCGTCGGGTTTTCACCCGCGTGGTTTACAGACCGCACATCCCCCGGCTGAGCCTCGCAACGGAGCGCCAGGCCGACAGCCCCGACCACAGAGGAGCCACACTCAGGACGACTGAAGCGTGATTTGGGATTCCACGCTGCTGTGCCCTCTGCAAGGGGGCCTGTTGCTCACGTCTCTCCGGCCCCCGAAAGGCTGAGCATGTTGACTGTTTGCTTCCGGAGCTCTGCGGGCACCCACAGGCATCCAGGGAAGGGTGGAAGACCGGCATGGTGTCTCTTCGCTCTCCTTGCCAGTTTCCAAACCGGCCACACTGCAGACTCCCCATGTTGCGGGACACAGGAATCACATCGTCAGGCCATCACGCCGGGGATGCATCCTTTCCCTGGGGTCTCGCTCTGGTCTTCTGCGTGGGAATGAACGAGAGCCACACGCCTGTGCGTGTGTGAGACTGTCACGGCCACGGCGACACCCACAGGCATTGCCTCCTTCACGGAGAGAGGGCCTGGAAAACTCAAGACTCCCACGGAGGTTCAGTTCCACACTCCCCTCCACCCTTCCAGGCTGGATTCTCCCTGCTGAAGGCGCGTGGGAGCCCAGAGGGCGGCCTCCAGTTCCCGCGGGATTCCTGGAGAGGTCCGGAGAGCCAGCCCCCGAAACCCGCCCCCCTCACCCCTTCCCCCTCTCCCCCTTCCGCTTCGTCCCTCCCGCCCCCACCACCAGCGTCACCACCACCACCACCACCACCACCACCACAGCACCCCCTCCCCACGGCCCCAGGGGGCCTCCACGCCCTGGGACCCTTCCGGAGGGCGGGCTGTCCCAGGGCTCACCGCCATTCATGAAGGGGTGGAGCCTGCCTGCCTGTGGGCCTTTATAAGAGCGGCTGGCTGGCTGTCCGGGCCTGCCTCCTGGCTGCACCTGCGCCCAGCGCACAGGCCGGCTGAGGTGCCCGGGAGCCCGCGGGCCTCTCTCTGCCCGTGTCCGTCCGTGAAATTCCGGCCGGGGCTCCCCGCGATGGCTCTCCCGACACCTTCGGACGGCCCCCTCCCCGCGGAAGCCCGAGGACGAGGACGGCGAAGGAGACTCGTCTGGACCCCGAGCCAAAGCGAGGCCCTGCGAGCCTGCTTTGAGCGGAACCCGTACCCGGGCATCGCCACCAGAGAAGGGCTGGCCCAGGCCATCGGCGTTCCGGAGCCCAGGGTCCAGATTTGGTTTCAGAATGAGAGGTCACGCCAGCTGAGGCAGCACCGGCGGGAATCTCGGCCCTGGCCCGGGAGACGCGGCCCGCAAGAAGGCAGGCGAAAGCGGACCGCCGTCACCGGATCCCAGACCGCCCTGCTCCTCCGCGCCTTTGAGAAGGATCGCTTTCCAGGCATCGCCGCCAGGGAAGAACTGGCCAGAGAGACGGGCCTCCCGGAGTCCAGGATTCAGATCTGGTTTCAGAATCGACGGGCCAGGCACCCGGGACAGGGTGGCAGGGCGCCCGCGCACGCAGGCGGCCTGTGCAACGCGGCCCCCGGTGGGTGTCACCCTGCTCCTTCGTGGGTCGCCTTCGCCCACGCCGGGGCGTGGGGAACGGCGCTTCCCGCACCCCGCGTGCCCTGCGCGCCTGGGGCTCTCCCCCAGGGGGCTTTCGTGAGCCAGGGAGCGAGGGCCGTCCCCGTGCTCCAGCCCAGCCAGGCCGCGCCGGCACGAGGGATCTCCCAAGCGGCCCCGGCACGCGCGGATTTTGCCTACGCTGCCCTGGCTCCCCCGGACGGGGCGCTCTCCCACCCTCAGGCTCCTCGGTGGCCTGTGCACCCGAGCAAAGGCCGGGAGGACCGGGACCCGCAGCGCGACGGCCTGCCGGGCCCTTGCGCGGTGGGACAGCCTGGGCCGGCTCAAGCGGGGCCACAGGGCCAAGGTGGGCTTGCGCCACCCGCGTGCCAGGGGAGTCCGTGGTGGGGCTGGGGCCAGGGTCCCCAGGTCGCCGGGGCGGCGTGGGAACCCCAAGCCGGGGCAGCCCCACCTCCCCAACCCGCGCCCCCGGAGGCCTCCGCGCGGCAGGGGCAGGTGCAAGCCATCCGGGCGCCCCCCGAGGCGGGGCTCCTCCAGGAGCCGGGGCGCTCGTCTGCACTCCCCTCCGGCCTGCTGGATGAGCTCCTGGCGAGCCCGGAGTTTCTGCAGCGGGCGCAACCTTTCCTAGAAACGGAGGCCCCGGGGGAGCTGGAGGCCTCGGAAGAGGCCGCCTCGCTGGAACCACCCCTCAGCGAGGAAGAATACCGGGCTCTGCTGGAGGAGCTTTAAAAGGACGCGGGGCTGGGACGGGGTCGGGGCAGGGCGGTGGCCGGTGGCCTCTCTTTCGCGGGGAACACCTGGCTCGGCGTGGCGGGGCGTGTCTTCCCTCCGGGCCGACCCGCCTGGGATTCCTGCCTTCCAGGTCTAGGCCCGGTGAGAGACTCCACAGAGCGGAGAGCTGCCATTCTTTCCTGGGCATCCCGGGGATCCCAGCACCGGCCCAGGTACCAGCAGGTGGGCCGTCTACTGCGCACGCGCGGGTTCGCGGGCAGCCGCCTAGGCTCTGGGAGCAGCCCGGGCAGAGCTCTCGAGCCTTTCCGCCACCCCACCCCGGCCTGAACAACCCCTCGCCACCCCCACCCCCCACCCCCGGAAAATGCGTCCTCCCCTGGGCTGGGTGGAGAACCCCGTCCCGCGAAACACCGGGCCCGCGCAGCGTCCGGGCCCGCCATCCCTCCGGCGGCGGCTCGCCTCCTCTGCGCCTCCGCTCCACCGTCGCCCGCCCGGGCCCCTGCAGCCTCCCAGCTGCCACCGTGGAGCGCCTGGCGGCTGAACGCAGACCCCAGGCCCCGCGCACGCCGGCGATGCCGACCGTTCCAGGCGGGAGGGAAGGCGGGCAGAGATGGAGAGACGAACGGGAGACCCAGAGGGGCCGAAGGATGGGCGGAGGGAAGTTGGGAGGGAGGGAGGGAGGGAGGGAGGGAAGGAGAGAGAGGGAGGCAGTGAGGAACGGAGGGAGAGACAGAGCGACGCAGGGACAGAGGGCGGGCGGGAGGGAGCCAGGGACAGAGGGAGGAAGGCAGAGAGAAAAAACGGTCTCCGGCCTCCGAGAGCAACGAGACCCCCGCGCTCCGAGAAAAGGGTAAGCTCCAGGCGCGGGCTGAGGGCTGGGCCCACGGCCGCCGCGTCGGGCCGGCGGGGCACCCATTCGCCCCGATTCCGTGGCCCAAGGAACGGGCGGCTTCCTCAGAGACAAAAGACCGGGACCCGGGTTGCCGTCGGGTTTTCACCCGCGTGGTTCACACACCGCACATCCCCAGGCTGAGCCTCGCAACGGAGCGCCAGGCCGACAGCCCCGACCACAGAGGAGCCACACTCAGGACGACTGAAGCGTGATTTGGGATTCCACGCTGCTGTGCCCTCTGCAAGGGGGCCTGTTGCTCACTTCGCTCCGGCCCCCGAAAGGCTGAGCATGTTGACTGTTTGCTTCCGGAGCTCTGCGGGCACCCACAGGCATCCAGGAACGGGTGGAAGACCGGCATGGTGTCTCTTCGCTCTCCTTGCCAGTTTCCAAACCGGCCACACTGCAGACTCCCCATGTTGCGGGACACAGGAATCCATCATCAGGCCATCACGCCGGGGATGCATCTTTTCCCTGGGGTCTCGCTCTGGTCTTCTGCGAGAAGACCTCCCAAGGTGCTGGGATTACATGTCTGAGCCACCGCGCCCGACCTGTACTTGTGTCTTTTCCAAAATTGACTATTTTGGGATAAGCTTAACATCCTCACTGCCTGCCTTTGCCCCCCACAAGTAATTAGCATACGCCTAAATAAAGTTTAAGCAAGCTAGCTCCACTATTCCCAAGCATGTATTATCTAGGGTCTAGTCTTTAGAAGTATAAAGGACAAATCGTACGAGTACAACTACAGAAAATGTTGTACCCAAACTGGAAAGGCTTAAGTGATCAATTGACGGATTTGTGTTTCCTATGGAAGAGGGTAGAAGGCAGAGTGCTAATATAGATATATAGGGGAGAAGAGGACAGGGCTTTTATGAAATGAATGCAGTCAAATCTTGGGAAAAGTTTCTTAAGTAGCATGAATGTTAGAGAGAGGATTCATGCAATTTCAACTTTAGCCGTGTCTAAAAATATCAAGACATAGCCAGCAGTTTTTGAAAAATAAATTCTTCTCCACAAAACTGTTAATGAGACTGATGAGGTGTTTCCTTTATTTTTTTTCTTCCAATTACTTGGGTTTCATAGTCACATATTCAAGGGAGCGTACCGCTGTTTGGTAAAATGAGAGAATTCCACATCATGTTTTTGTTTGTTTGTTTTTAAAGATGAAAGAGCTGAACAACCTTGTTTGGTGTTAGCAATACCACCAGATTGTTCAAATTTCTTTAGAATCGTACTCCTTAAATTACACTGTGATGTAGTTTCAAAAATGGTCTGTAATGGCCTGTGAATTGACAGCTCATTAGGACATTCTTCAGTTTGGCTGAAACCAAAAAACCTGAAACCGTCGAAACTGAAAGAAAATGGGGTTTGCCAAATTCTGCTTCTTACACTTTCACCTACCACGCCGTGTTCAAACAGTGTGCTTGATAAGTATCGGAAACTTAAGGTACTCTTAATTTCAGTATAGTTTCACCAAAGTGGTATTCTTTGTGAGAAAGCCATAATCTCATCAGTAATGCCTTTCGAAAAGATCCAACGGAAAATAGGAACTAGCAACTCATCATGACAAGAAAGTAAAACTCAGGAAAAATGCTAAGGCAGAGCAGCTTCAGGCTTCAGTGTGAAACTATCATAGTCTGAGCGCAGTGGCTCACGCCTATAGTCCCTTCACTTTGGGAAGGCAAGTTGGGGCAGATCACCTGAAGTGGGCAGTTGAAGACCACCCTGGCCCAAATGGTGAAACCTCCTCTACACTTTAAACAGAAGACAAAAATTTGCCTGGCGTGGTGGCGTGCTCATTTAGTCCCAGCTACTCTGGAGGCTGAGGCAGGAGAATGCCTTGTGCCCAGGATGCGGAGGCTGCAGTGAGCTGAGCTCAGGCCACTGTAATCCAGCCTGGGGGACAGAGGGAGACTCTGTCTCAAAAATAAATAAATAAGTACATAAATAAATAAATAAAATGAAATGAAATTGAAATAATATTTTCATATTCCCCTCACCCAGCCCATCTTATTTTCAGAGTACTGGATAAACCACCGGTTTCCCTGTGCGTTAGAGATTTTTTTTTCTCAGACATTGAAGTTTTCTAAGTGCAACTTCATAAAAAGTCTCATTTTTAGCGTAGATAGTTTCTTTATGGTTGTGAAACGTGAACTTTGCGATTCTGTGAGGAAGACTGAATTCTGAAATACCCCCTGCATTTCCCGCCCCTCGCGTCCCAGGGGAGTCCGTGGTGGGGCTGGGGCCAGGATCCCCAGGTCGCCGGGGCGGCGTGGGAACCCCAAGCCGGGGCAGCCCCACCTCCCCAGCCCGCGCCCCCGGAGGCCTCCGCGCGGCAGGGGCAGGTGCAAGCCATCCGGGCGCCCCCCCAGGCGGGGCTCCTCCAGGAGCCGGGGCGCTCGTCTGCACTCCCCTCCGGCCTGCTGGATGAGCTCCTGGCGAGCCCGGAGTTTCTGCAGCGGGCGCAACCTTTCCTAGAAACGGAGGCCCCGGGGGAGCTGGAGGCCTCGGAAGAGGCCGCCTCGCTGGAACCACCCCTCAGCGAGGAAGAATACCGGGCTCTGCTGGAGGAGCTTTAAAAGGACGCGGGGCTGGGAAGGGGTCGGGGCAGGGCGGTGGCCGGTGGCCTCTCTTTCGCGGGGAACACCTGGCTCGGCGTGGAGGGGCGTGTCTTCCCTCCGGGCCGACCCGCCTGGGATTCCTGCCTTCCAGGTCTAGGCCCGGTGAGAGACTCCACAGAGCGGAGAGCTGCCATTCTTTCCTGGGCATCCCGGGGATCCCAGCGCCGGCCCAGGTACCAGCAGGTGGGCCGTCTACTGCGCACGCGCGGGTTCGCGGGCAGCCGCCTAGGCTCTGGGAGCAGCCCGGGCAGAGCTCTCGAGCCTTTCCGCCACCCCACCCCGGCCTGAACCACCCCTCACCACCCCCACCCCCCACCCCCGGAAAATGCGTCCTCCCCTGGGCTGGGTGGAGAACCCCGTCCCGCGAAACACCGGGCCCGCGCAGCGTCCGGGCCCGCCATCCCTCCGGCGGCGGCTCGCCTCCTCTGCGCCTCCGCTCCACCGTCGCCCGCCCGGGCCCCTGCAGCCTCCCAGCTGCCACCGTGGAGCGCCTGGCGGCTGAACGCAGACCCCAGGCCCCGCGCACGCCGGCGATGCCGACCGTTCCAGGCGGGAGGGAAGGCGGGCAGAGATGGAGAGACGAACGGGAGACCCAGAGGGGCCGAAGGATGGGCGGAGGGAAGTTGGGAGGGAGGGAGGGAGAGAGAGGGAGGCAGTGAGGAACGGAGGGAGAGACAGAGCGACGCAGGGACAGAGGGCGGGCGGGAGGGAGCCAGGGACAGAGGGAGGAAGGCAGAGAGGAAAAGCGGTCTCCGGCCTCCGGGAGCAACGGGACCCCCGCGCTCCGGGAAAAGGGTAAGCGCCCGGCGCGGGCGGAGGGCTGGGCCCACGGCCGCCGCGTCGGGCCGGCGGGGCACCCGTTCGCCCCGATTCCGTGGCCCAAGGAACGGGCGGCTTCCTCAGAGACAAAAGACCGGGACCCGGGTTGCCGTCGGGTTTTCACCCGCGTGGTTCACAGACCGCACATCCCCCGGCTGAGCCTCGCAACGGAGCGCCAGGCCGACAGCCCCGACCACAGAGGAGCCACACTCAGGACGACTGAAGCGTGATTTGGGATTCCACGCTGCTGTGCCCTCTGCAAGGGGGCCTGTTGCTCACGTCTCTCCGGCCCCCGAAAGGCTGAGCATGTTGACTGTTTGCTTCCGGAGCTCTGCGGGCACCCACAGGCATCCAGGGAAGGGTGGAAGACCGGCATGGTGTCTCTTCGCTCTCCTTGCCAGTTTCCAAACCGGCCACACTGCAGACTCCCCATGTTGCGGGACACAGGAATCACATCGTCAGGCCATCACGCCGGGGATGCATCCTTTCCCTGGGGTCTCGCTCTGGTCTTCTGCGTGGGAATGAACGAGAGCCACACGCCTGTGCGTGTGTGAGACTGTCACGGCCACGGCGACACCCACAGGCATTGCCTCCTTCACGGAGAGAGGGCCTGGAAAACTCAAGACTCCCACGGAGGTTCAGTTCCACACTCCCCTCCACCCTTCCAGGCTGGATTCTCCCTGCTGAAGGCGCGTGGGAGCCCAGAGGGCGGCCTCCAGTTCCCGCGGGATTCCTGGAGAGGTCCGGAGAGCCAGCCCCCGAAACCCGCCCCCCTCACCCCTTCCCCCTCTCCCCCTTCCGCTTCGTCCCTCCCGCCCCCACCACCAGCGTCACCACCACCACCACCACCACAGCACCCCCTCCCCACGGCCCCAGGGGGCCTCCACGCCCTGGGACCCTTCCGGAGGGCGGGCTGTCCCAGGGCTCACCGCCATTCATGAAGGGGTGGAGCCTGCCTGCCTGTGGGCCTTTATAAGAGCGGCTGGCTGGCTGTCCGGGCCTGCCTCCTGGCTGCACCTGCGCCCAGCGCACAGGCCGGCTGAGGTGCCCGGGAGCCCGCGGGCCTCTCTCTGCCCGTGTCCGTCCGTGAAATTCCGGCCGGGGCTCCCCGCGATGGCTCTCCCGACACCTTCGGACGGCCCCCTCCCCGCGGAAGCCCGAGGACGAGGACGGCGAAGGAGACTCGTCTGGACCCCGAGCCAAAGCGAGGCCCTGCGAGCCTGCTTTGAGCGGAACCCGTACCCGGGCATCGCCACCAGAGAAGGGCTGGCCCAGGCCATCGGCGTTCCGGAGCCCAGGGTCCAGATTTGGTTTCAGAATGAGAGGTCACGCCAGCTGAGGCAGCACCGGCGGGAATCTCGGCCCTGGCCCGGGAGACGCGGCCCGCAAGAAGGCAGGCGAAAGCGGACCGCCGTCACCGGATCCCAGACCGCCCTGCTCCTCCGCGCCTTTGAGAAGGATCGCTTTCCAGGCATCGCCGCCAGGGAAGAACTGGCCAGAGAGACGGGCCTCCCGGAGTCCAGGATTCAGATCTGGTTTCAGAATCGACGGGCCAGGCACCCGGGACAGGGTGGCAGGGCGCCCGCGCACGCAGGCGGCCTGTGCAACGCGGCCCCCGGTGGGTGTCACCCTGCTCCTTCGTGGGTCGCCTTCGCCCACGCCGGGGCGTGGGGAACGGCGCTTCCCGCACCCCGCGTGCCCTGCGCGCCTGGGGCTCTCCCCCAGGGGGCTTTCGTGAGCCAGGGAGCGAGGGCCGTCCCCGTGCTCCAGCCCAGCCAGGCCGCGCCGGCACGAGGGATCTCCCAAGCGGCCCCGGCACGCGCGGATTTTGCCTACGCTGCCCTGGCTCCCCCGGACGGGGCGCTCTCCCACCCTCAGGCTCCTCGGTGGCCTGTGCACCCGAGCAAAGGCCGGGAGGACCGGGACCCGCAGCGCGACGGCCTGCCGGGCCCTTGCGCGGTGGGACAGCCTGGGCCGGCTCAAGCGGGGCCACAGGGCCAAGGTGGGCTTGCGCCACCCGCGTGCCAGGGGAGTCCGTGGTGGGGCTGGGGCCAGGGTCCCCAGGTCGCCGGGGCGGCGTGGGAACCCCAAGCCGGGGCAGCCCCACCTCCCCAACCCGCGCCCCCGGAGGCCTCCGCGCGGCAGGGGCAGGTGCAAGCCATCCGGGCGCCCCCCGAGGCGGGGCTCCTCCAGGAGCCGGGGCGCTCGTCTGCACTCCCCTCCGGCCTGCTGGATGAGCTCCTGGCGAGCCCGGAGTTTCTGCAGCGGGCGCAACCTTTCCTAGAAACGGAGGCCCCGGGGGAGCTGGAGGCCTCGGAAGAGGCCGCCTCGCTGGAACCACCCCTCAGCGAGGAAGAATACCGGGCTCTGCTGGAGGAGCTTTAAAAGGACGCGGGGCTGGGACGGGGTCGGGGCAGGGCGGTGGCCGGTGGCCTCTCTTTCGCGGGGAACACCTGGCTCGGCGTGGCGGGGCGTGTCTTCCCTCCGGGCCGACCCGCCTGGGATTCCTGCCTTCCAGGTCTAGGCCCGGTGAGAGACTCCACAGAGCGGAGAGCTGCCATTCTTTCCTGGGCATCCCGGGGATCCCAGCACCGGCCCAGGTACCAGCAGGTGGGCCGTCTACTGCGCACGCGCGGGTTCGCGGGCAGCCGCCTAGGCTCTGGGAGCAGCCCGGGCAGAGCTCTCGTGCCTTTCCGCCACCCCACCCCGGCCTGAACAACCCCTCGCCACCCCCACCCCCCACCCCCGGAAAATGCGTCCTCCCCTGGGCTGGGTGGAGAACCCCGTCCCGCGAAACACCGGGCCCGCGCAGCGTCCGGGCCCGCCATCCCTCCGGCGGCGGCTCGCCTCCTCTGCGCCTCCGCTCCACCGTCGCCCGCCCGGGCCCCTGCAGCCTCCCAGCTGCCACCGTGGAGCGCCTGGCGGCTGAACGCAGACCCCAGGCCCCGCGCACGCCGGCGATGCCGACCGTTCCAGGCGGGAGGGAAGGCGGGCAGAGATGGAGAGACGAACGGGAGACCCAGAGGGGCCGAAGGATGGGCGGAGGGAAGTTGGGAGGGAGGGAGGGAGAGAGAGGGAGGCAGTGAGGAACGGAGGGAGAGACAGAGCGACGCAGGGACAGAGGGCGGGCGGGAGGGAGCCAGGGACAGAGGGAGGAAGGCAGAGAGGAAAAGCGGTCTCCGGCCTCCGGGAGCAACGGGACCCCCGCGCTCCGGGAAAAGGGTAAGCGCCCGGCGCGGGCGGAGGGCTGGGCCCACGGCCGCCGCGTCGGGCCGGCGGGGCACCCGTTCGCCCCGATTCCGTGGCCCAAGGAACGGGCGGCTTCCTCAGAGACAAAAGACCGGGACCCGGGTTGCCGTCGGGTTTTCACCCGCGTGGTTTACAGACCGCACATCCCCCGGCTGAGCCTCGCAACGGAGCGCCAGGCCGACAGCCCCGACCACAGAGGAGCCACACTCAGGACGACTGAAGCGTGATTTGGGATTCCACGCTGCTGTGCCCTCTGCAAGGGGGCCTGTTGCTCACGTCTCTCCGGCCCCCGAAAGGCTGAGCATGTTGACTGTTTGCTTCCGGAGCTCTGCGGGCACCCACAGGCATCCAGGGAAGGGTGGAAGACCGGCATGGTGTCTCTTCGCTCTCCTTGCCAGTTTCCAAACCGGCCACACTGCAGACTCCCCATGTTGCGGGACACAGGAATCACATCGTCAGGCCATCACGCCGGGGATGCATCCTTTCCCTGGGGTCTCGCTCTGGTCTTCTGCGTGGGAATGAACGAGAGCCACACGCCTGTGCGTGTGTGAGACTGTCACGGCCACGGCGACACCCACAGGCATTGCCTCCTTCACGGAGAGAGGGCCTGGAAAACTCAAGACTCCCACGGAGGTTCAGTTCCACACTCCCCTCCACCCTTCCAGGCTGGATTCTCCCTGCTGAAGGCGCGTGGGAGCCCAGAGGGCGGCCTCCAGTTCCCGCGGGATTCCTGGAGAGGTCCGGAGAGCCAGCCCCCGAAACCCGCCCCCCTCACCCCTTCCCCCTCTCCCCCTTCCGCTTCGTCCCTCCCGCCCCCACCACCAGCGTCACCACCACCACCACCACCACCACCACCACAGCACCCCCTCCCCACGGCCCCAGGGGGCCTCCACGCCCTGGGACCCTTCCGGAGGGCGGGCTGTCCCAGGGCTCACCGCCATTCATGAAGGGGTGGAGCCTGCCTGCCTGTGGGCCTTTATAAGAGCGGCTGGCTGGCTGTCCGGGCCTGCCTCCTGGCTGCACCTGCGCCCAGCGCACAGGCCGGCTGAGGTGCCCGGGAGCCCGCGGGCCTCTCTCTGCCCGTGTCCGTCCGTGAAATTCCGGCCGGGGCTCCCCGCGATGGCTCTCCCGACACCTTCGGACGGCCCCCTCCCCGCGGAAGCCCGAGGACGAGGACGGCGAAGGAGACTCGTCTGGACCCCGAGCCAAAGCGAGGCCCTGCGAGCCTGCTTTGAGCGGAACCCGTACCCGGGCATCGCCACCAGAGAAGGGCTGGCCCAGGCCATCGGCGTTCCGGAGCCCAGGGTCCAGATTTGGTTTCAGAATGAGAGGTCACGCCAGCTGAGGCAGCACCGGCGGGAATCTCGGCCCTGGCCCGGGAGACGCGGCCCGCAAGAAGGCAGGCGAAAGCGGACCGCCGTCACCGGATCCCAGACCGCCCTGCTCCTCCGCGCCTTTGAGAAGGATCGCTTTCCAGGCATCGCCGCCAGGGAAGAACTGGCCAGAGAGACGGGCCTCCCGGAGTCCAGGATTCAGATCTGGTTTCAGAATCGACGGGCCAGGCACCCGGGACAGGGTGGCAGGGCGCCCGCGCACGCAGGCGGCCTGTGCAACGCGGCCCCCGGTGGGTGTCACCCTGCTCCTTCGTGGGTCGCCTTCGCCCACGCCGGGGCGTGGGGAACGGCGCTTCCCGCACCCCGCGTGCCCTGCGCGCCTGGGGCTCTCCCCCAGGGGGCTTTCGTGAGCCAGGGAGCGAGGGCCGTCCCCGTGCTCCAGCCCAGCCAGGCCGCGCCGGCACGAGGGATCTCCCAAGCGGCCCCGGCACGCGCGGATTTTGCCTACGCTGCCCTGGCTCCCCCGGACGGGGCGCTCTCCCACCCTCAGGCTCCTCGGTGGCCTGTGCACCCGAGCAAAGGCCGGGAGGACCGGGACCCGCAGCGCGACGGCCTGCCGGGCCCTTGCGCGGTGGGACAGCCTGGGCCGGCTCAAGCGGGGCCACAGGGCCAAGGTGGGCTTGCGCCACCCGCGTGCCAGGGGAGTCCGTGGTGGGGCTGGGGCCAGGGTCCCCAGGTCGCCGGGGCGGCGTGGGAACCCCAAGCCGGGGCAGCCCCACCTCCCCAACCCGCGCCCCCGGAGGCCTCCGCGCGGCAGGGGCAGGTGCAAGCCATCCGGGCGCCCCCCGAGGCGGGGCTCCTCCAGGAGCCGGGGCGCTCGTCTGCACTCCCCTCCGGCCTGCTGGATGAGCTCCTGGCGAGCCCGGAGTTTCTGCAGCGGGCGCAACCTTTCCTAGAAACGGAGGCCCCGGGGGAGCTGGAGGCCTCGGAAGAGGCCGCCTCGCTGGAACCACCCCTCAGCGAGGAAGAATACCGGGCTCTGCTGGAGGAGCTTTAAAAGGACGCGGGGCTGGGACGGGGTCGGGGCAGGGCGGTGGCCGGTGGCCTCTCTTTCGCGGGGAACACCTGGCTCGGCGTGGCGGGGCGTGTCTTCCCTCCGGGCCGACCCGCCTGGGATTCCTGCCTTCCAGGTCTAGGCCCGGTGAGAGACTCCACAGAGCGGAGAGCTGCCATTCTTTCCTGGGCATCCCGGGGATCCCAGCACCGGCCCAGGTACCAGCAGGTGGGCCGTCTACTGCGCACGCGCGGGTTCGCGGGCAGCCGCCTAGGCTCTGGGAGCAGCCCGGGCAGAGCTCTCGAGCCTTTCCGCCACCCCACCCCGGCCTGAACAACCCCTCGCCACCCCCACCCCCCACCCCCGGAAAATGCGTCCTCCCCTGGGCTGGGTGGAGAACCCCGTCCCGCGAAACACCGGGCCCGCGCAGCGTCCGGGCCCGCCATCCCTCCGGCGGCGGCTCGCCTCCTCTGCGCCTCCGCTCCACCGTCGCCCGCCCGGGCCCCTGCAGCCTCCCAGCTGCCACCGTGGAGCGCCTGGCGGCTGAACGCAGACCCCAGGCCCCGCGCACGCCGGCGATGCCGACCGTTCCAGGCGGGAGGGAAGGCGGGCAGAGATGGAGAGACGAACGGGAGACCCAGAGGGGCCGAAGGATGGGCGGAGGGAAGTTGGGAGGGAGGGAGGGAGGGAGGGAGGGAAGGAGAGAGAGGGAGGCAGTGAGGAACGGAGGGAGAGACAGAGCGACGCAGGGACAGAGGGCGGGCGGGAGGGAGCCAGGGACAGAGGGAGGAAGGCAGAGAGAAAAAACGGTCTCCGGCCTCCGAGAGCAACGAGACCCCCGCGCTCCGAGAAAAGGGTAAGCTCCAGGCGCGGGCTGAGGGCTGGGCCCACGGCCGCCGCGTCGGGCCGGCGGGGCACCCATTCGCCCCGATTCCGTGGCCCAAGGAACGGGCGGCTTCCTCAGAGACAAAAGACCGGGACCCGGGTTGCCGTCGGGTTTTCACCCGCGTGGTTCACACACCGCACATCCCCAGGCTGAGCCTCGCAACGGAGCGCCAGGCCGACAGCCCCGACCACAGAGGAGCCACACTCAGGACGACTGAAGCGTGATTTGGGATTCCACGCTGCTGTGCCCTCTGCAAGGGGGCCTGTTGCTCACTTCGCTCCGGCCCCCGAAAGGCTGAGCATGTTGACTGTTTGCTTCCGGAGCTCTGCGGGCACCCACAGGCATCCAGGAACGGGTGGAAGACCGGCATGGTGTCTCTTCGCTCTCCTTGCCAGTTTCCAAACCGGCCACACTGCAGACTCCCCATGTTGCGGGACACAGGAATCCATCATCAGGCCATCACGCCGGGGATGCATCTTTTCCCTGGGGTCTCGCTCTGGTCTTCTGCGAGAAGACCTCCCAAGGTGCTGGGATTACATGTCTGAGCCACCGCGCCCGACCTGTACTTGTGTCTTTTCCAAAATTGACTATTTTGGGATAAGCTTAACATCCTCACTGCCTGCCTTTGCCCCCCACAAGTAATTAGCATACGCCTAAATAAAGTTTAAGCAAGCTAGCTCCACTATTCCCAAGCATGTATTATCTAGGGTCTAGTCTTTAGAAGTATAAAGGACAAATCGTACGAGTACAACTACAGAAAATGTTGTACCCAAACTGGAAAGGCTTAAGTGATCAATTGACGGATTTGTGTTTCCTATGGAAGAGGGTAGAAGGCAGAGTGCTAATATAGATATATAGGGGAGAAGAGGACAGGGCTTTTATGAAATGAATGCAGTCAAATCTTGGGAAAAGTTTCTTAAGTAGCATGAATGTTAGAGAGAGGATTCATGCAATTTCAACTTTAGCCGTGTCTAAAAATATCAAGACATAGCCAGCAGTTTTTGAAAAATAAATTCTTCTCCACAAAACTGTTAATGAGACTGATGAGGTGTTTCCTTTATTTTTTTTCTTCCAATTACTTGGGTTTCATAGTCACATATTCAAGGGAGCGTACCGCTGTTTGGTAAAATGAGAGAATTCCACATCATGTTTTTGTTTGTTTGTTTTTAAAGATGAAAGAGCTGAACAACCTTGTTTGGTGTTAGCAATACCACCAGATTGTTCAAATTTCTTTAGAATCGTACTCCTTAAATTACACTGTGATGTAGTTTCAAAAATGGTCTGTAATGGCCTGTGAATTGACAGCTCATTAGGACATTCTTCAGTTTGGCTGAAACCAAAAAACCTGAAACCGTCGAAACTGAAAGAAAATGGGGTTTGCCAAATTCTGCTTCTTACACTTTCACCTACCACGCCGTGTTCAAACAGTGTGCTTGATAAGTATCGGAAACTTAAGGTACTCTTAATTTCAGTATAGTTTCACCAAAGTGGTATTCTTTGTGAGAAAGCCATAATCTCATCAGTAATGCCTTTCGAAAAGATCCAACGGAAAATAGGAACTAGCAACTCATCATGACAAGAAAGTAAAACTCAGGAAAAATGCTAAGGCAGAGCAGCTTCAGGCTTCAGTGTGAAACTATCATAGTCTGAGCGCAGTGGCTCACGCCTATAGTCCCTTCACTTTGGGAAGGCAAGTTGGGGCAGATCACCTGAAGTGGGCAGTTGAAGACCACCCTGGCCCAAATGGTGAAACCTCCTCTACACTTTAAACAGAAGACAAAAATTTGCCTGGCGTGGTGGCGTGCTCATTTAGTCCCAGCTACTCTGGAGGCTGAGGCAGGAGAATGCCTTGTGCCCAGGATGCGGAGGCTGCAGTGAGCTGAGCTCAGGCCACTGTAATCCAGCCTGGGGGACAGAGGGAGACTCTGTCTCAAAAATAAATAAATAAGTACATAAATAAATAAATAAAATGAAATGAAATTGAAATAATATTTTCATATTCCCCTCACCCAGCCCATCTTATTTTCAGAGTACTGGATAAACCACCGGTTTCCCTGTGCGTTAGAGATTTTTTTTTCTCAGACATTGAAGTTTTCTAAGTGCAACTTCATAAAAAGTCTCATTTTTAGCGTAGATAGTTTCTTTATGGTTGTGAAACGTGAACTTTGCGATTCTGTGAGGAAGACTGAATTCTGAAATACCCCCTGCATTTCCCGCCCCTCGCGTCCCAGGGGAGTCCGTGGTGGGGCTGGGGCCAGGATCCCCAGGTCGCCGGGGCGGCGTGGGAACCCCAAGCCGGGGCAGCCCCACCTCCCCAGCCCGCGCCCCCGGAGGCCTCCGCGCGGCAGGGGCAGGTGCAAGCCATCCGGGCGCCCCCCCAGGCGGGGCTCCTCCAGGAGCCGGGGCGCTCGTCTGCACTCCCCTCCGGCCTGCTGGATGAGCTCCTGGCGAGCCCGGAGTTTCTGCAGCGGGCGCAACCTTTCCTAGAAACGGAGGCCCCGGGGGAGCTGGAGGCCTCGGAAGAGGCCGCCTCGCTGGAACCACCCCTCAGCGAGGAAGAATACCGGGCTCTGCTGGAGGAGCTTTAAAAGGACGCGGGGCTGGGAAGGGGTCGGGGCAGGGCGGTGGCCGGTGGCCTCTCTTTCGCGGGGAACACCTGGCTCGGCGTGGAGGGGCGTGTCTTCCCTCCGGGCCGACCCGCCTGGGATTCCTGCCTTCCAGGTCTAGGCCCGGTGAGAGACTCCACAGAGCGGAGAGCTGCCATTCTTTCCTGGGCATCCCGGGGATCCCAGCGCCGGCCCAGGTACCAGCAGGTGGGCCGTCTACTGCGCACGCGCGGGTTCGCGGGCAGCCGCCTAGGCTCTGGGAGCAGCCCGGGCAGAGCTCTCGAGCCTTTCCGCCACCCCACCCCGGCCTGAACCACCCCTCACCACCCCCACCCCCCACCCCCGGAAAATGCGTCCTCCCCTGGGCTGGGTGGAGAACCCCGTCCCGCGAAACACCGGGCCCGCGCAGCGTCCGGGCCCGCCATCCCTCCGGCGGCGGCTCGCCTCCTCTGCGCCTCCGCTCCACCGTCGCCCGCCCGGGCCCCTGCAGCCTCCCAGCTGCCACCGTGGAGCGCCTGGCGGCTGAACGCAGACCCCAGGCCCCGCGCACGCCGGCGATGCCGACCGTTCCAGGCGGGAGGGAAGGCGGGCAGAGATGGAGAGACGAACGGGAGACCCAGAGGGGCCGAAGGATGGGCGGAGGGAAGTTGGGAGGGAGGGAGGGAGAGAGAGGGAGGCAGTGAGGAACGGAGGGAGAGACAGAGCGACGCAGGGACAGAGGGCGGGCGGGAGGGAGCCAGGGACAGAGGGAGGAAGGCAGAGAGGAAAAGCGGTCTCCGGCCTCCGGGAGCAACGGGACCCCCGCGCTCCGGGAAAAGGGTAAGCGCCCGGCGCGGGCGGAGGGCTGGGCCCACGGCCGCCGCGTCGGGCCGGCGGGGCACCCATTCGCCCCGATTCCGTGGCCCAAGGAACGGGCGGCTTCCTCAGAGACAAAAGACCGGGACCCGGGTTGCCGTCGGGTTTTCACCCGCGTGGTTCACAGACCGCACATCCCCCGGCTGAGCCTCGCAACGGAGCGCCAGGCCGACAGCCCCGACCACAGAGGAGCCACACTCAGGACGACTGAAGCGTGATTTGGGATTCCACGCTGCTGTGCCCTCTGCAAGGGGGCCTGTTGCTCACGTCTCTCCGGCCCCCGAAAGGCTGAGCATGTTGACTGTTTGCTTCCGGAGCTCTGCGGGCACCCACAGGCATCCAGGGAAGGGTGGAAGACCGGCATGGTGTCTCTTCGCTCTCCTTGCCAGTTTCCAAACCGGCCACACTGCAGACTCCCCATGTTGCGGGACACAGGAATCACATCGTCAGGCCATCACGCCGGGGATGCATCCTTTCCCTGGGGTCTCGCTCTGGTCTTCTGCGTGGGAATGAACGAGAGCCACACGCCTGTGCGTGTGTGAGACTGTCACGGCCACGGCGACACCCACAGGCATTGCCTCCTTCACGGAGAGAGGGCCTGGAAAACTCAAGACTCCCACGGAGGTTCAGTTCCACACTCCCCTCCACCCTTCCAGGCTGGATTCTCCCTGCTGAAGGCGCGTGGGAGCCCAGAGGGCGGCCTCCAGTTCCCGCGGGATTCCTGGAGAGGTCCGGAGAGCCAGCCCCCGAAACCCGCCCCCCTCACCCCTTCCCCCTCTCCCCCTTCCGCTTCGTCCCTCCCGCCCCCACCACCAGCGTCACCACCACCACCACCACCACCACCACCACAGCACCCCCTCCCCACGGCCCCAGGGGGCCTCCACGCCCTGGGACCCTTCCGGAGGGCGGGCTGTCCCAGGGCTCACCGCCATTCATGAAGGGGTGGAGCCTGCCTGCCTGTGGGCCTTTATAAGAGCGGCTGGCTGGCTGTCCGGGCCTGCCTCCTGGCTGCACCTGCGCCCAGCGCACAGGCCGGCTGAGGTGCCCGGGAGCCCGCGGGCCTCTCTCTGCCCGTGTCCGTCCGTGAAATTCCGGCCGGGGCTCCCCGCGATGGCTCTCCCGACACCTTCGGACGGCCCCCTCCCCGCGGAAGCCCGAGGACGAGGACGGCGAAGGAGACTCGTCTGGACCCCGAGCCAAAGCGAGGCCCTGCGAGCCTGCTTTGAGCGGAACCCGTACCCGGGCATCGCCACCAGAGAAGGGCTGGCCCAGGCCATCGGCGTTCCGGAGCCCAGGGTCCAGATTTGGTTTCAGAATGAGAGGTCACGCCAGCTGAGGCAGCACCGGCGGGAATCTCGGCCCTGGCCCGGGAGACGCGGCCCGCAAGAAGGCAGGCGAAAGCGGACCGCCGTCACCGGATCCCAGACCGCCCTGCTCCTCCGCGCCTTTGAGAAGGATCGCTTTCCAGGCATCGCCGCCAGGGAAGAACTGGCCAGAGAGACGGGCCTCCCGGAGTCCAGGATTCAGATCTGGTTTCAGAATCGACGGGCCAGGCACCCGGGACAGGGTGGCAGGGCGCCCGCGCACGCAGGCGGCCTGTGCAACGCGGCCCCCGGTGGGTGTCACCCTGCTCCTTCGTGGGTCGCCTTCGCCCACGCCGGGGCGTGGGGAACGGCGCTTCCCGCACCCCGCGTGCCCTGCGCGCCTGGGGCTCTCCCCCAGGGGGCTTTCGTGAGCCAGGGAGCGAGGGCCGTCCCCGTGCTCCAGCCCAGCCAGGCCGCGCCGGCACGAGGGATCTCCCAAGCGGCCCCGGCACGCGCGGATTTTGCCTACGCTGCCCTGGCTCCCCCGGACGGGGCGCTCTCCCACCCTCAGGCTCCTCGGTGGCCTGTGCACCCGAGCAAAGGCCGGGAGGACCGGGACCCGCAGCGCGACGGCCTGCCGGGCCCTTGCGCGGTGGGACAGCCTGGGCCGGCTCAAGCGGGGCCACAGGGCCAAGGTGGGCTTGCGCCACCCGCGTGCCAGGGGAGTCCGTGGTGGGGCTGGGGCCAGGGTCCCCAGGTCGCCGGGGCGGCGTGGGAACCCCAAGCCGGGGCAGCCCCACCTCCCCAACCCGCGCCCCCGGAGGCCTCCGCGCGGCAGGGGCAGGTGCAAGCCATCCGGGCGCCCCCCGAGGCGGGGCTCCTCCAGGAGCCGGGGCGCTCGTCTGCACTCCCCTCCGGCCTGCTGGATGAGCTCCTGGCGAGCCCGGAGTTTCTGCAGCGGGCGCAACCTTTCCTAGAAACGGAGGCCCCGGGGGAGCTGGAGGCCTCGGAAGAGGCCGCCTCGCTGGAACCACCCCTCAGCGAGGAAGAATACCGGGCTCTGCTGGAGGAGCTTTAAAAGGACGCGGGGCTGGGACGGGGTCGGGGCAGGGCGGTGGCCGGTGGCCTCTCTTTCGCGGGGAACACCTGGCTCGGCGTGGAGGGGCGTGTCTTCCCTCCGGGCCGACCCGCCTGGGATTCCTGCCTTCCAGGTCTAGGCCCGGTGAGAGACTCCACAGAGCGGAGAGCTGCCATTCTTTCCTGGGCATCCCGGGGATCCCAGCGCCGGCCCAGGTACCAGCAGGTGGGCCGTCTACTGCGCACGCGCGGGTTCGCGGGCAGCTGCCTAGGCTCTGGGAGCAGCCCGGGCAGAGCTCTCGTGCCTTTCCGCCACCCCACCCCGGCCTGAACCACCCCTCGCCACCCCCACCCCCCACCCCCGGAAAATGCGTCCTCCCCTGGGCTGGGTGGAGAACCCCGTCCCGCGAAACACCGGGCCCGCGCAGCGTCCGGGCCCGCCATCCCTCCGGCGGCGGCTCGCCTCCTCTGCGCCTCCGCTCCACCGTCGCCCGCCCGGGCCCCTGCAGCCTCCCAGCTGCCACCGTGGAGCGCCTGGCGGCTGAACGCAGACCCCAGGCCCCGCGCACGCCGGCGATGCCGACCGTTCCAGGCGGGAGGGAAGGCGGGCAGAGATGGAGAGACGAACGGGAGACCCAGAGGGGCCGAAGGATGGGCGGAGGGAAGTTGGGAGGGAGGGAGGGAGAGAGAGGGAGGCAGTGAGGAACGGAGGGAGAGACAGAGCGACGCAGGGACAGAGGGCGGGCGGGAGGGAGCCAGGGACAGAGGGAGGAAGGCAGAGAGGAAAAGCGGTCTCCAGCCTCCGGGAGCAAGGGGACCCCCGCGCTCCGGGAAAAGGGTAAGCGCCCGGCGCGGGCGGAGGGCTGGGCCCACGGCCGCCGCGTCGGGCCGGCGGGGCACCCGTTCGCCCCGATTCCGTGGCCCAAGGAACGGGCGGCTTCCTCAGAGACAAAAGACCGGGACCCGGGTTGCCGTCGGGTTTTCACCCGCGTGGTTCACAGACCGCACATCCCCCGGCTGAGCCTCGCAACGGAGCGCCAGGCCGACAGCCCCGACCACAGAGGAGCCACACTCAGGACGACTGAAGCGTGATTTGGGATTCCACGCTGCTGTGCCCTCTGCAAGGGGGCCTGTTGCTCACGTCTCTCCGGCCCCCGAAA
The DNA here is from genome assembly GCF_028885625.2 of Pongo pygmaeus. NCBI lineage: Eukaryota > Metazoa > Chordata > Mammalia > Primates > Hominidae > Pongo > Pongo pygmaeus. Next base: position 203,644,644 of record NC_072376.2, read on the forward strand.
GGCTGAGCATGTTGACTGTTTGCTTCCGGAGCTCTGCGGGCACCCACAGGCATCCAGGGAAGGGTGGAAGACCGGCATGGTGTCTCTTCGCTCTCCTTGCCAGTTTCCAAACCGGCCACACTGCAGACTCCCCATGTTGCGGGACACAGGAATCACATCGTCAGGCCATCACGCCGGGGATGCATCCTTTCCCTGGGGTCTCGCTCTGGTCTTCTGCGTGGGAATGAACGAGAGCCACACGCCTGTGCGTGTGTGAGACTGTCACGGCCACGGCGACACCCACAGGCATTGCCTCCTTCACGGAGAGAGGGCCTGGAAAACTCAAGACTCCCACGGAGGTTCAGTTCCACACTCCCCTCCACCCTTCCAGGCTGGATTCTCCCTGCTGAAGGCGCGTGGGAGCCCAGAGGGCGGCCTCCAGTTCCCGCGGGATTCCTGGAGAGGTCCGGAGAGCCAGCCCCCGAAACCCGCCCCCCTCACCCCTTCCCCCTCTCCCCCTTCCGCTTCGTCCCTCCCGCCCCCACCACCAGCGTCACCACCACCACCACCACCACCACCACAGCACCCCCTCCCCACGGCCCCAGGGGGCCTCCACGCCCTGGGACCCTTCCGGAGGGCGGGCTGTCCCAGGGCTCACCGCCATTCATGAAGGGGTGGAGCCTGCCTGCCTGTGGGCCTTTATAAGAGCGGCTGGCTGGCTGTCCGGGCCTGCCTCCTGGCTGCACCTGCGCCCAGCGCACAGGCCGGCTGAGGTGCCCGGGAGCCCGCGGGCCTCTCTCTGCCCGTGTCCGTCCGTGAAATTCCGGCCGGGGCTCCCCGCGATGGCTCTCCCGACACCTTCGGACGGCCCCCTCCCCGCGGAAGCCCGAGGACGAGGACGGCGAAGGAGACTCGTCTGGACCCCGAGCCAAAGCGAGGCCCTGCGAGCCTGCTTTGAGCGGAACCCGTACCCGGGCATCGCCACCAGAGAAGGGCTGGCCCAGGCCATCGGCGTTCCGGAGCCCAGGGTCCAGATTTGGTTTCAGAATGAGAGGTCACGCCAGCTGAGGCAGCACCGGCGGGAATCTCGGCCCTGGCCCGGGAGACGCGGCCCGCAAGAAGGCAGGCGAAAGCGGACCGCCGTCACCGGATCCCAGACCGCCCTGCTCCTCCGCGCCTTTGAGAAGGATCGCTTTCCAGGCATCGCCGCCAGGGAAGAACTGGCCAGAGAGACGGGCCTCCCGGAGTCCAGGATTCAGATCTGGTTTCAGAATCGACGGGCCAGGCACCCGGGACAGGGTGGCAGGGCGCCCGCGCACGCAGGCGGCCTGTGCAACGCGGCCCCCGGTGGGTGTCACCCTGCTCCTTCGTGGGTCGCCTTCGCCCACGCCGGGGCGTGGGGAACGGCGCTCCCCGCACCCCGCGTGCCCTGCGCGCCTGGGGCTCTCCCCCAGGGGGCTTTCGTGAGCCAGGGAGCGAGGGCCGTCCCCGTGCTCCAGCCCAGCCAGGCCGCGCCGGCACGAGGGATCTCCCAAGCGGCCCCGGCACGCGCGGATTTTGCCTACGCTGCCCTGGCTCCCCCGGACGGGGCGCTCTCCCACCCTCAGGCTCCTCGGTGGCCTGTGCACCCGAGCAAAGGCCGGGAGGACCGGGACCCGCAGCGCGACGGCCTGCCGGGCCCTTGCGCGGTGGGACAGCCTGGGCCGGCTCAAGCGGGGCCACAGGGCCAAGGTGGGCTTGCGCCACCCGCGTGCCAGGGGAGTCCGTGGTGGGGCTGGGGCCAGGGTCCCCAGGTCGCCGGGGCGGCGTGGGAACCCCAAGCCGGGGCAGCCCCACCTCCCCAACCCGCGCCCCCGGAGGCCTCCGCGCGGCAGGGGCAGGTGCAAGCCATCCGGGCGCCCCCCGAGGCGGGGCTCCTCCAGGAGCCGGGGCGCTCGTCTGCACTCCCCTCCGGCCTGCTGGATGAGCTCCTGGCGAGCCCGGAGTTTCTGCAGCGGGCGCAACCTTTCCTAGAAACGGAGGCCCCGGGGGAGCTGGAGGCCTCGGAAGAGGCCGCCTCGCTGGAACCACCCCTCAGCGAGGAAGAATACCGGGCTCTGCTGGAGGAGCTTTAAAAGGACGCGGGGCTGGGACGGGGTCGGGGCAGGGCGGTGGCCGGTGGCCTCTCTTTCGCGGGGAACACCTGGCTCGGCGTGGAGGGGCGTGTCTTCCCTCCGGGCCGACCCGCCTGGGATTCCTGCCTTCCAGGTCTAGGCCCGGTGAGAGACTCCACAGAGCGGAGAGCTGCCATTCTTTCCTGGGCATCCCGGGGATCCCAGCACCGGCCCAGGTACCAGCAGGTGGGCCGTCTACTGCGCACGCGCGGGTTCGCGGGCAGCCGCCTAGGCTCTGGGAGCAGCCCGGGCAGAGCTCTCGTGCCTTTCCGCCACCCCACCCCGGCCTGAACAACCCCTCGCCACCCCCACCCCCCACCCCCGGAAAATGCGTCCTCCCCTGGGCTGGGTGGAGAACCCCGTCCCGCGAAACACCGGGCCCGCGCAGCGTCCGGGCCCGCCATCCCTCCGGCGGCGGCTCGCCTCCTCTGCGCCTCCGCTCCACCGTCGCCCGCCCGGGCCCCTGCAGCCTCCCAGCTGCCACCGTGGAGCGCCTGGCGGCTGAACGCAGACCCCAGGCCCCGCGCACGCCGGCGATGCCGACCGTTCCAGGCGGGAGGGAAGGCGGGCAGAGATGGAGAGACGAACGGGAGACCCAGAGGGGCCGAAGGATGGGCGGAGGGAAGTTGGGAGGGAGGGAGGGAGGGAGGGAGGGAAGGAGAGAGAGGGAGGCAGTGAGGAACGGAGGGAGAGACAGAGCGACGCAGGGACAGAGGGCGGGCGGGAGGGAGCCAGGGACAGAGGGAGGAAGGCAGAGAGAAAAAACGGTCTCCGGCCTCCGAGAGCAACGAGACCCCCGCGCTCCGAGAAAAGGGTAAGCTCCAGGCGCGGGCTGAGGGCTGGGCCCACGGCCGCCGCGTCGGGCCGGCGGGGCACCCATTCGCCCCGATTCCGTGGCCCAAGGAACGGGCGGCTTCCTCAGAGACAAAAGACCGGGACCCGGGTTGCCGTCGGGTTTTCACCCGCGTGGTTCACACACCGCACATCCCCAGGCTGAGCCTCGCAACGGAGCGCCAGGCCGACAGCCCCGACCACAGAGGAGCCACACTCAGGACGACTGAAGCGTGATTTGGGATTCCACGCTGCTGTGCCCTCTGCAAGGGGGCCTGTTGCTCACTTCGCTCCGGCCCCCGAAAGGCTGAGCATGTTGACTGTTTGCTTCCGGAGCTCTGCGGGCACCCACAGGCATCCAGGAACGGGTGGAAGACCGGCATGGTGTCTCTTCGCTCTCCTTGCCAGTTTCCAAACCGGCCACACTGCAGACTCCCCATGTTGCGGGACACAGGAATCCATCATCAGGCCATCACGCCGGGGATGCATCTTTTCCCTGGGGTCTCGCTCTGGTCTTCTGCGAGAAGACCTCCCAAGGTGCTGGGATTACAGGTCTGAGCCACCGCGCCCGACCTGTACTTGTGTCTTTTCCAAAATTGACTATTTTGGGATAAGCTTAACATCCTCACTGCCTGCCTTTGCCCCCCACAAGTAATTAGCATACGCCTAAATAAAGTTTAAGCAAGCTAGCTCCACTATTCCCAAGCATGTATTATCTAGGGTCTAGTCTTTAGAAGTATAAAGGACAAATCGTACGAGTACAACTACAGAAAATGTTGTACCCAAACTGGAAAGGCTTAAGTGATCAACTGACGGATTTGTGTTTCCTATGGAAGAGGGTAGAAGGCAGAGTGCTAATATAGATATATAGGGGAGAAGAGGACAGGGCTTTTATGAAATGAATGCAGTCAAATCTTGGGAAAAGTTTCTTAAGTAGCATGAATGTTAGAGAGAGGATTCATGCAATTTCAACTTTAGCCGTGTCTAAAAATATCAAGACATAGCCAGCAGTTTTTGAAAAATAAATTCTTCTCCACAAAACTGTTAATGAGACTGATGAGGTGTTTCCTTTATTTTTTTTCTTCCAATTACTTGGGTTTCATAGTCACATATTCAAGGGAGCGTACCGCTGTTTGGTAAAATGAGAGAATTCCACATCATGTTTTTGTTTGTTTGTTTTTAAAGATGAAAGAGCTGAACAACCTTGTTTGGTGTTAGCAATACCACCAGATTGTTCAAATTTCTTTAGAATCGTACTCCTTAAATTACACTGTGATGTAGTTTCAAAAATGGTCTGTAATGGCCTGTGAATTGACAGCTCATTAGGACATTCTTCAGTTTGGCTGAAACCAAAAAACCTGAAACCGTCGAAACTGAAAGAAAATGGGGTTTGCCAAATTCTGCTTCTTACACTTTCACCTACCACGCCGTGTTCAAATAGTGTGCTTGATAAGTATCGGAAACTTAAGGTACTCTTAATTTCAGTATAGTTTCACCAAAGTGGTATTCTTTGTGAGAAAGCCATAATCTCATCAGTAATGCCTTTCGAAAAGATCCAACGGAAAATAGGAACTAGCAACTCATCATGACAAGAAAGTAAAACTCAGGAAAAATGCTAAGGCAGAGCAGCTTCAGGCTTCAGTGTGAAACTATCATAGTCTGGGCGCAGTGGCTCACGCCTATAGTCCCTTCACTTTGGGAAGGCAAGTTGGGGCAGATCACCTGAAGTGGGCAGTTGAAGACCACCCTGGCCCAAATGGTGAAACCTCCTCTACACTTTAAACAGAAGACAAAAATTTGCCTGGCGTGGTGGCGTGCTCATTTAGTCCCAACTACTCTGGAGGCTGAGGCAGGAGAATGCCTTGTGCCCAGGATGCGGAGGCTGCAGTGAGCTGAGCTCAGGCCACTGTAATCCAGCCTGGGGGACAGAGGGAGACTCTGTCTCAAAAATAAATAAATAAGTACATAAATAAATAAATAAAATGAAATGAAATTGAAATAATATTTTCATATTCCCCTCACCCAGCCCATCTTATTTTCAGAGTACTGGATAAACCACCGGTTTCCCTGTGCGTTAGAGATTTTTTTTTCTCAGACATTGAAGTTTTCTAAGTGCAACTTCATAAAAAGTCTCATTTTTAGCGTAGATAGTTTCTTTATGGTTGTGAAACGTGAACTTTGCGATTCTGTGAGGAAGACTGAATTCTGAAATACCCCCTGCATTTCCCGCCCCTCGCGTCCCAGGGGAGTCCGTGGTGGGGCTGGGGCCAGGGTCCCCAGGTCGCCGGGGCGGCGTGGGAACCCCAAGCCGGGGCAGCCCCACCTCCCCAGCCCGCGCCCCCGGAGGCCTCCGCGCGGCAGGGGCAGGTGCAAGCCATCCGGGCGCCCCCCCAGGCGGGGCTCCTCCAGGAGCCGGGGCGCTTGTCTGCACTCCCCTCCGGCCTGCTGGATGAGCTCCTGGCGAGCCCGGAGTTTCTGCAGCGGGCGCAACCTTTCCTAGAAACGGAGGCCCCGGGGGAGCTGGAGGCCTCGGAAGAGGCCGCCTCGCTGGAACCACCCCTCAGCGAGGAAGAATACCGGGCTCTGCTGGAGGAGCTTTAAAAGGACGCGGGGCTGGGACGGGGTCGGGGCAGGGCGGTGGCCGGTGGCCTCTCTTTCGCGGGGAACACCTGGCTCGGCGTGGAGGGGCGTGTCTTCCCTCCGGGCCGACCCGCCTGGGATTCCTGCCTTCCAGGTCTAGGCCCGGTGAGAGACTCCACAGAGCGGAGAGCTGCCATTCTTTCCTGGGCATCCCGGGGATCCCAGCGCCGGCCCAGGTACCAGCAGGTGGGCCGTCTACTGCGCACGCGCGGGTTCGCGGGCAGCCGCCTAGGCTCTGGGAGCAGCCCGGGCAGAGCTCTCGAGCCTTTCCGTCACCCCACCCCGGCCTGAACCACCCCTCGCCACCCCCACCCCCCACCCCCGGAAAATGCGTCCTCCCCTGGGCTGGGTGGAGAACCCCGTCCCGCGAAACACCGGGCCCGCGCAGCGTCCGGGCCCGCCATCCCTCCGGCGGCGGCTCGCCTCCTCTGCGCCTCCGCTCCACCGTCGCCCGCCCGGGCCCCTGCAGCCTCCCAGCTGCCACCGTGGAGCGCCTGGCGGCTGAACGCAGACCCCAGGCCCCGCGCACGCCGGCGATGCCGACCGTTCCAGGCGGGAGGGAAGGCGGGCAGAGATGGAGAGACGAACGGGAGACCCAGAGGGGCCGAAGGATGGGCGGAGGGAAGTTGGGAGGGAGGGAGGGAGAGAGAGGGAGGCAGTGAGGAACGGAGGGAGAGACAGAGCGACGCAGGGACAGAGGGCGGGCGGGAGGGAGCCAGGGACAGAGGGAGGAAGGCAGAGAGGAAAAGCGGTCTCCAGCCTCCGGGAGCAAGGGGACCCCCGCGCTCCGGGAAAAGGGTAAGCGCCCGGCGCGGGCGGAGGGCTGGGCCCACGGCCGCCGCGTCGGGCCGGCGGGGCACCCGTTCGCCCCGATTCCGTGGCCCAAGGAACGGGCGGCTTCCTCAGAGACAAAAGACCGGGACCCGGGTTGCCGTCGGGTTTTCACCCGCGTGGTTCACAGACCGCACATCCCCCGGCTGAGCCTCGCAACGGAGCGCCAGGCCGACAGCCCCGACCACAGAGGAGCCACACTCAGGACGACTGAAGCGTGATTTGGGATTCCACGCTGCTGTGCCCTCTGCAAGGGGGCCTGTTGCTCACGTCTCTCCGGCCCCCGAAAGGCTGAGCATGTTGACTGTTTGCTTCCGGAGCTCTGCGGGCACCCACAGGCATCCAGGGAAGGGTGGAAGACCGGCATGGTGTCTCTTCGCTCTCCTTGCCAGTTTCCAAACCGGCCACACTGCAGACTCCCCATGTTGCGGGACACAGGAATCACATCGTCAGGCCATCACGCCGGGGATGCATCCTTTCCCTGGGGTCTCGCTCTGGTCTTCTGCGTGGGAATGAACGAGAGCCACACGCCTGTGCGTGTGTGAGACTGTCACGGCCACGGCGACACCCACAGGCATTGCCTCCTTCACGGAGAGAGGGCCTGGAAAACTCAAGACTCCCACGGAGGTTCAGTTCCACACTCCCCTCCACCCTTCCAGGCTGGATTCTCCCTGCTGAAGGCGCGTGGGAGCCCAGAGGGCGGCCTCCAGTTCCCGCGGGATTCCTGGAGAGGTCCGGAGAGCCAGCCCCCGAAACCCGCCCCCCTCACCCCTTCCCCCTCTCCCCCTTCCGCTTCGTCCCTCCCGCCCCCACCACCAGCGTCACCACCACCACCACCACCACCACCACAGCACCCCCTCCCCACGGCCCCAGGGGGCCTCCACGCCCTGGGACCCTTCCGGAGGGCGGGCTGTCCCAGGGCTCACCGCCATTCATGAAGGGGTGGAGCCTGCCTGCCTGTGGGCCTTTATAAGAGCGGCTGGCTGGCTGTCCGGGCCTGCCTCCTGGCTGCACCTGCGCCCAGCGCACAGGCCGGCTGAGGTGCCCGGGAGCCCGCGGGCCTCTCTCTGCCCGTGTCCGTCCGTGAAATTCCGGCCGGGGCTCCCCGCGATGGCTCTCCCGACACCTTCGGACGGCCCCCTCCCCGCGGAAGCCCGAGGACGAGGACGGCGAAGGAGACTCGTCTGGACCCCGAGCCAAAGCGAGGCCCTGCGAGCCTGCTTTGAGCGGAACCCGTACCCGGGCATCGCCACCAGAGAAGGGCTGGCCCAGGCCATCGGCGTTCCGGAGCCCAGGGTCCAGATTTGGTTTCAGAATGAGAGGTCACGCCAGCTGAGGCAGCACCGGCGGGAATCTCGGCCCTGGCCCGGGAGACGCGGCCCGCAAGAAGGCAGGCGAAAGCGGACCGCCGTCACCGGATCCCAGACCGCCCTGCTCCTCCGCGCCTTTGAGAAGGATCGCTTTCCAGGCATCGCCGCCAGGGAAGAACTGGCCAGAGAGACGGGCCTCCCGGAGTCCAGGATTCAGATCTGGTTTCAGAATCGACGGGCCAGGCACCCGGGACAGGGTGGCAGGGCGCCCGCGCACGCAGGCGGCCTGTGCAACGCGGCCCCCGGTGGGTGTCACCCTGCTCCTTCGTGGGTCGCCTTCGCCCACGCCGGGGCGTGGGGAACGGCGCTCCCCGCACCCCGCGTGCCCTGCGCGCCTGGGGCTCTCCCCCAGGGGGCTTTCGTGAGCCAGGGAGCGAGGGCCGTCCCCGTGCTCCAGCCCAGCCAGGCCGCGCCGGCACGAGGGATCTCCCAAGCGGCCCCGGCACGCGCGGATTTTGCCTACGCTGCCCTGGCTCCCCCGGACGGGGCGCTCTCCCACCCTCAGGCTCCTCGGTGGCCTGTGCACCCGAGCAAAGGCCGGGAGGACCGGGACCCGCAGCGCGACGGCCTGCCGGGCCCTTGCGCGGTGGGACAGCCTGGGCCGGCTCAAGCGGGGCCACAGGGCCAAGGTGGGCTTGCGCCACCCGCGTGCCAGGGGAGTCCGTGGTGGGGCTGGGGCCAGGGTCCCCAGGTCGCCGGGGCGGCGTGGGAACCCCAAGCCGGGGCAGCCCCACCTCCCCAACCCGCGCCCCCGGAGGCCTCCGCGCGGCAGGGGCAGGTGCAAGCCATCCGGGCGCCCCCCGAGGCGGGGCTCCTCCAGGAGCCGGGGCGCTCGTCTGCACTCCCCTCCGGCCTGCTGGATGAGCTCCTGGCGAGCCCGGAGTTTCTGCAGCGGGCGCAACCTTTCCTAGAAACGGAGGCCCCGGGGGAGCTGGAGGCCTCGGAAGAGGCCGCCTCGCTGGAACCACCCCTCAGCGAGGAAGAATACCGGGCTCTGCTGGAGGAGCTTTAAAAGGACGCGGGGCTGGGACGGGGTCGGGGCAGGGCGGTGGCCGGTGGCCTCTCTTTCGCGGGGAACACCTGGCTCGGCGTGGCGGGGCGTGTCTTCCCTCCGGGCCGACCCGCCTGGGATTCCTGCCTTCCAGGTCTAGGCCCGGTGAGAGACTCCACAGAGCGGAGAGCTGCCATTCTTTCCTGGGCATCCCGGGGATCCCAGCACCGGCCCAGGTACCAGCAGGTGGGCCGTCTACTGCGCACGCGCGGGTTCGCGGGCAGCCGCCTAGGCTCTGGGAGCAGCCCGGGCAGAGCTCTCGTGCCTTTCCGCCACCCCACCCCGGCCTGAACAACCCCTCGCCACCCCCACCCCCCACCCCCGGAAAATGCGTCCTCCCCTGGGCTGGGTGGAGAACCCCGTCCCGCGAAACACCGGGCCCGCGCAGCGTCCGGGCCCGCCATCCCTCCGGCGGCGGCTCGCCTCCTCTGCGCCTCCGCTCCACCGTCGCCCGCCCGGGCCCCTGCAGCCTCCCAGCTGCCACCGTGGAGCGCCTGGCGGCTGAACGCAGACCCCAGGCCCCGCGCACGCCGGCGATGCCGACCGTTCCAGGCGGGAGGGAAGGCGGGCAGAGATGGAGAGACGAACGGGAGACCCAGAGGGGCCGAAGGATGGGCGGAGGGAAGTTGGGAGGGAGGGAGGGAGGGAGGGAGGGAAGGAGAGAGAGGGAGGCAGTGAGGAACGGAGGGAGAGACAGAGCGACGCAGGGACAGAGGGCGGGCGGGAGGGAGCCAGGGACAGAGGGAGGAAGGCAGAGAGAAAAAACGGTCTCCGGCCTCCGAGAGCAACGAGACCCCCGCGCTCCGAGAAAAGGGTAAGCTCCAGGCGCGGGCTGAGGGCTGGGCCCACGGCCGCCGCGTCGGGCCGGCGGGGCACCCATTCGCCCCGATTCCGTGGCCCAAGGAACGGGCGGCTTCCTCAGAGACAAAAGACCGGGACCCGGGTTGCCGTCGGGTTTTCACCCGCGTGGTTCACACACCGCACATCCCCAGGCTGAGCCTCGCAACGGAGCGCCAGGCCGACAGCCCCGACCACAGAGGAGCCACACTCAGGACGACTGAAGCGTGATTTGGGATTCCACGCTGCTGTGCCCTCTGCAAGGGGGCCTGTTGCTCACTTCGCTCCGGCCCCCGAAAGGCTGAGCATGTTGACTGTTTGCTTCCGGAGCTCTGCGGGCACCCACAGGCATCCAGGAACGGGTGGAAGACCGGCATGGTGTCTCTTCGCTCTCCTTGCCAGTTTCCAAACCGGCCACACTGCAGACTACCCATGTTGCGGGACACAGGAATCCATCATCAGGCCATCACGCCGGGGATGCATCTTTTCCCTGGGGTCTCGCTCTGGTCTTCTGCGAGAAGACCTCCCAAGGTGCTGGGATTACAGGTCTGAGCCACCGCGCCCGACCTGTACTTGTGTCTTTTCCAAAATTGACTATTTTGGGATAAGCTTAACATCCTCACTGCCTGCCTTTGCCCCCCACAAGTAATTAGCATACGCCTAAATAAAGTTTAAGCAAGCTAGCTCCACTATTCCCAAGCATGTATTATCTAGGGTCTAGTCTTTAGAAGTATAAAGGACAAATCGTACGAGTACAACTACAGAAAATGTTGTACCCAAACTGGAAAGGCTTAAGTGATCAATTGACGGATTTGTGTTTCCTATGGAAGAGGGTAGAAGGCAGAGTGCTAATATAGATATATAGGGGAGAAGAGGACAGGGCTTTTATGAAATGAATGCAGTCAAATCTTGGGAAAAGTTTCTTAAGTAGCATGAATGTTAGAGAGAGGATTCATGCAATTTCAACTTTAGCCGTGTCTAAAAATATCAAGACATAGCCAGCAGTTTTTGAAAAATAAATTCTTCTCCACAAAACTGTTAATGAGACTGATGAGGTGTTTCCTTTATTTTTTTTCTTCCAATTACTTGGGTTTCATAGTCACATATTCAAGGGAGCGTACCGCTGTTTGGTAAAATGAGAGAATTCCACATCATGTTTTTGTTTGTTTGTTTTTAAAGATGAAAGAGCTGAACAACCTTGTTTGGTGTTAGCAATACCACCAGATTGTTCAAATTTCTTTAGAATCGTACTCCTTAAATTACACTGTGATGTAGTTTCAAAAATGGTCTGTAATGGCCTGTGAATTGACAGCTCATTAGGACATTCTTCAGTTTGGCTGAAACCAAAAAACCTGAAACCGTCGAAACTGAAAGAAAATGGGGTTTGCCAAATTCTGCTTCTTACACTTTCACCTACCACGCCGTGTTCAAATAGTGTGCTTGATAAGTATCGGAAACTTAAGGTACTCTTAATTTCAGTATAGTTTCACCAAAGTGGTATTCTTTGTGAGAAAGCCATAATCTCATCAGTAATGCCTTTCGAAAAGATCCAACGGAAAATAGGAACTAGCAACTCATCATGACAAGAAAGTAAAACTCAGGAAAAATGCTAAGGCAGAGCAGCTTCAGGCTTCAGTGTGAAACTATCATAGTCTGGGCGCAGTGGCTCACGCCTATAGTCCCTTCACTTTGGGAAGGCAAGTTGGGGCAGATCACCTGAAGTGGGCAGTTGAAGACCACCCTGGCCCAAATGGTGAAACCTCCTCTACACTTTAAACAGAAGACAAAAATTTGCCTGGCGTGGTGGCGTGCTCATTTAGTCCCAACTACTCTGGAGGCTGAGGCAGGAGAATGCCTTGTGCCCAGGATGCGGAGGCTGCAGTGAGCTGAGCTCAGGCCACTGTAATCCAGCCTGGGGGACAGAGGGAGACTCTGTCTCAAAAATAAATAAATAAGTACATAAATAAATAAATAAAATGAAATGAAATTGAAATAATATTTTCATATTCCCCTCACCCAGCCCATCTTATTTTCAGAGTACTGGATAAACCACCGGTTTCCCTGTGCGTTAGAGATTTTTTTTTCTCAGACATTGAAGTTTTCTAAGTGCAACTTCATAAAAAGTCTCATTTTTAGCGTAGATAGTTTCTTTATGGTTGTGAAACGTGAACTTTGCGATTCTGTGAGGAAGACTGAATTCTGAAATACCCCCTGCATTTCCCGCCCCTCGCGTCCCAGGGGAGTCCGTGGTGGGGCTGGGGCCAGGGTCCCCAGGTCGCCGGGGCGGCGTGGGAACCCCAAGCCGGGGCAGCCCCACCTCCCCAGCCCGCGCCCCCGGAGGCCTCCGCGCGGCAGGGGCAGGTGCAAGCCATCCGGGCGCCCCCCCAGGCGGGGCTCCTCCAGGAGCCGGGGCGCTCGTCTGCACTCCCCTCCGGCCTGCTGGATGAGCTCCTGGCGAGCCCGGAGTTTCTGCAGCGGGCGCAACCTTTCCTAGAAACGGAGGCCCCGGGGGAGCTGGAGGCCTCGGAAGAGGCCGCCTCGCTGGAACCACCCCTCAGCGAGGAAGAATACCGGGCTCTGCTGGAGGAGCTTTAAAAGGACGCGGGGCTGGGACGGGGTCGGGGCAGGGCGGTGGCCGGTGGCCTCTCTTTCGCGGGGAACACCTGGCTCGGCGTGGAGGGGCGTGTCTTCCCTCCGGGCCGACCCGCCTGGGATTCCTGCCTTCCAGGTCTAGGCCCGGTGAGAGACTCCACAGAGCGGAGAGCTGCCATTCTTTCCTGGGCATCCCGGGGATCCCAGCGCCGGCCCAGGTACCAGCAGGTGGGCCGTCTACTGCGCACGCGCGGGTTCGCGGGCAGCCGCCTAGGCTCTGGGAGCAGCCCGGGCAGAGCTCTCGAGCCTTTCCGCCACCCCACCCCGGCCTGAACCACCCCTCGCCACCCCCACCCCCCACCCCCGGAAAATGCGTCCTCCCCTGGGCTGGGTGGAGAACCCCGTCCCGCGAAACACCGGGCCCGCGCAGCGTCCGGGCCCGCCATCCCTCCGGCGGCGGCTCGCCTCCTCTGCGCCTCCGCTCCACCGTCGCCCGCCCGGGCCCCTGCAGCCTCCCAGCTGCCACCGTGGAGCGCCTGGCGGCTGAACGCAGACCCCAGGCCCCGCGCACGCCGGCGATGCCGACCGTTCCAGGCGGGAGGGAAGGCGGGCAGAGATGGAGAGACGAACGGGAGACCCAGAGGGGCCGAAGGATGGGCGGAGGGAAGTTGGGAGGGAGGGAGGGAGAGAGAGGGAGGCAGTGAGGAACGGAGGGAGAGACAGAGCGACGCAGGGACAGAGGGCGGGCGGGAGGGAGCCAGGGACAGAGGGAGGAAGGCAGAGAGGAAAAGCGGTCTCCGGCCTCCGGGAGCAAGGGGACCCCCGCGCTCCGGGAAAAGGGTAAGCGCCCGGCGCGGGCGGAGGGCTGGGCCCACGGCCGCCGCGTCGGGCCGGCGGGGCACCCGTTCGCCCCGATTCCGTGGCCCAAGGAACGGGCGGCTTCCTCAGAGACAAAAGACCGGGACCCGGGTTGCCGTCGGGTTTTCACCCGCGTGGTTCACAGACCGCACATCCCCCGGCTGAGCCTCGCAACGGAGCGCCAGGCCGACAGCCCCGACCACAGAGGAGCCACACTCAGGACGACTGAAGCGTGATTTGGGATTCCACGCTGCTGTGCCCTCTGCAAGGGGGCCTGTTGCTCACGTCTCTCCGGCCCCCGAAAGGCTGAGCATGTTGACTGTTTGCTTCCGGAGCTCTGCGGGCACCCACAGGCATCCAGGGAAGGGTGGAAGACCGGCATGGTGTCTCTTCGCTCTCCTTGCCAGTTTCCAAACCGGCCACACTGCAGACTCCCCATGTTGCGGGACACAGGAATCACATCGTCAGGCCATCACGCCGGGGATGCATCCTTTCCCTGGGGTCTCGCTCTGGTCTTCTGCGTGGGAATGAACGAGAGCCACACGCCTGTGCGTGTGTGAGACTGTCACGGCCACGGCGACACCCACAGGCATTGCCTCCTTCACGGAGAGAGGGCCTGGAAAACTCAAGACTCCCACGGAGGTTCAGTTCCACACTCCCCTCCACCCTTCCAGGCTGGATTCTCCCTGCTGAAGGCGCGTGGGAGCCCAGAGGGCGGCCTCCAGTTCCCGCGGGATTCCTGGAGAGGTCCGGAGAGCCAGCCCCCGAAACCCGCCCCCCTCACCCCTTCCCCCTCTCCCCCTTCCGCTTCGTCCCTCCCGCCCCCACCACCAGCGTCACCACCACCACCACCACCACCACCACCACAGCACCCCCTCCCCACGGCCCCAGGGGGCCTCCACGCCCTGGGACCCTTCCGGAGGGCGGGCTGTCCCAGGGCTCACCGCCATTCATGAAGGGGTGGAGCCTGCCTGCCTGTGGGCCTTTATAAGAGCGGCTGGCTGGCTGTCCGGGCCTGCCTCCTGGCTGCACCTGCGCCCAGCGCACAGGCCGGCTGAGGTGCCCGGGAGCCCGCGGGCCTCTCTCTGCCCGTGTCCGTCCGTGAAATTCCGGCCGGGGCTCCCCGCGATGGCTCTCCCGACACCTTCGGACGGCCCCCTCCCCGCGGAAGCCCGAGGACGAGGACGGCGAAGGAGACTCGTCTGGACCCCGAGCCAAAGCGAGGCCCTGCGAGCCTGCTTTGAGCGGAACCCGTACCCGGGCATCGCCACCAGAGAAGGGCTGGCCCAGGCCATCGGCGTTCCGGAGCCCAGGGTCCAGATTTGGTTTCAGAATGAGAGGTCACGCCAGCTGAGGCAGCACCGGCGGGAATCTCGGCCCTGGCCCGGGAGACGCGGCCCGCAAGAAGGCAGGCGAAAGCGGACCGCCGTCACCGGATCCCAGACCGCCCTGCTCCTCCGCGCCTTTGAGAAGGATCGCTTTCCAGGCATCGCCGCCAGGGAAGAACTGGCCAGAGAGACGGGCCTCCCGGAGTCCAGGATTCAGATCTGGTTTCAGAATCGACGGGCCAGGCACCCGGGACAGGGTGGCAGGGCGCCCGCGCACGCAGGCGGCCTGTGCAACGCGGCCCCCGGTGGGTGTCACCCTGCTCCTTCGTGGGTCGCCTTCGCCCACGCCGGGGCGTGGGGAACGGCGCTCCCCGCACCCCGCGTGCCCTGCGCGCCTGGGGCTCTCCCCCAGGGGGCTTTCGTGAGCCAGGGAGCGAGGGCCGTCCCCGTGCTCCAGCCCAGCCAGGCCGCGCCGGCACGAGGGATCTCCCAAGCGGCCCCGGCACGCGCGGATTTTGCCTACGCTGCCCTGGCTCCCCCGGACGGGGCGCTCTCCCACCCTCAGGCTCCTCGGTGGCCTGTGCACCCGAGCAAAGGCCGGGAGGACCGGGACCCGCAGCGCGACGGCCTGCCGGGCCCTTGCGCGGTGGGACAGCCTGGGCCGGCTCAAGCGGGGCCACAGGGCCAAGGTGGGCTTGCGCCACCCGCGTGCCAGGGGAGTCCGTGGTGGGGCTGGGGCCAGGGTCCCCAGGTCGCCGGGGCGGCGTGGGAACCCCAAGCCGGGGCAGCCCCACCTCCCCAACCCGCGCCCCCGGAGGCCTCCGCGCGGCAGGGGCAGGTGCAAGCCATCCGGGCGCCCCCCGAGGCGGGGCTCCTCCAGGAGCCGGGGCGCTCGTCTGCACTCCCCTCCGGCCTGCTGGATGAGCTCCTGGCGAGCCCGGAGTTTCTGCAGCGGGCGCAACCTTTCCTAGAAACGGAGGCCCCGGGGGAGCTGGAGGCCTCGGAAGAGGCCGCCTCGCTGGAACCACCCCTCAGCGAGGAAGAATACCGGGCTCTGCTGGAGGAGCTTTAAAAGGACGCGGGGCTGGGACGGGGTCGGGGCAGGGCGGTGGCCGGTGGCCTCTCTTTCGCGGGGAACACCTGGCTCGGCGTGGCGGGGCGTGTCTTCCCTCCGGGCCGACCCGCCTGGGATTCCTGCCTTCCAGGTCTAGGCCCGGTGAGAGACTCCACAGAGCGGAGAGCTGCCATTCTTTCCTGGGCATCCCGGGGATCCCAGCACCGGCCCAGGTACCAGCAGGTGGGCCGTCTACTGCGCACGCGCGGGTTCGCGGGCAGCCGCCTAGGCTCTGGGAGCAGCCCGGGCAGAGCTCTCGTGCCTTTCCGCCACCCCACCCCGGCCTGAACAACCCCTCGCCACCCCCACCCCCCACCCCCGGAAAATGCGTCCTCCCCTGGGCTGGGTGGAGAACCCCGTCCCGCGAAACACCGGGCCCGCGCAGCGTCCGGGCCCGCCATCCCTCCGGCGGCGGCTCGCCTCCTCTGCGCCTCCGCTCCACCGTCGCCCGCCCGGGCCCCTGCAGCCTCCCAGCTGCCACCGTGGAGCGCCTGGCGGCTGAACGCAGACCCCAGGCCCCGCGCCCGCCGGCGATGCCGACCGTTCCAGGCGGGAGGGAAGGCGGGCAGAGATGGAGAGACGAACGGGAGACCCAGAGGGGCCGAAGGATGGGCGGAGGGAAGTTGGGAGGGAGGGAGGGAGGGAGGGAGGGAAGGAGAGAGAGGGAGGCAGTGAGGAACGGAGGGAGAGACAGAGCGACGCAGGGACAGAGGGCGGGCGGGAGGGAGCCAGGGACAGAGGGAGGAAGGCAGAGAGAAAAAACGGTCTCCGGCCTCCGAGAGCAACGAGACCCCCGCGCTCCGAGAAAAGGGTAAGCTCCAGGCGCGGGCTGAGGGCTGGGCCCACGGCCGCCGCGTCGGGCCGGCGGGGCACCCATTCGCCCCGATTCCGTGGCCCAAGGAACGGGCGGCTTCCTCAGAGACAAAAGACCGGGACCCGGGTTGCCGTCGGGTTTTCACCCGCGTGGTTCACACACCGCACATCCCCAGGCTGAGCCTCGCAACGGAGCGCCAGGCCGACAGCCCCGACCACAGAGGAGCCACACTCAGGACGACTGAAGCGTGATTTGGGATTCCACGCTGCTGTGCCCTCTGCAAGGGGGCCTGTTGCTCACTTCGCTCCGGCCCCCGAAAGGCTGAGCATGTTGACTGTTTGCTTCCGGAGCTCTGCGGGCACCCACAGGCATCCAGGAACGGGTGGAAGACCGGCATGGTGTCTCTTCGCTCTCCTTGCCAGTTTCCAAACCGGCCACACTGCAGACTCCCCATGTTGCGGGACACAGGAATCCATCATCAGGCCATCACGCCGGGGATGCATCTTTTCCCTGGGGTCTCGCTCTGGTCTTCTGCGAGAAGACCTCCCAAGGTGCTGGGATTACAGGTCTGAGCCACCGCGCCCGACCTGTACTTGTGTCTTTTCCAAAATTGACTATTTTGGGATAAGCTTAACATCCTCACTGCCTGCCTTTGCCCCCCACAAGTAATTAGCATACGCCTAAATAAAGTTTAAGCAAGCTAGCTCCACTATTCCCAAGCATGTATTATCTAGGGTCTAGTCTTTAGAAGTATAAAGGACAAATCGTACGAGTACAACTACAGAAAATGTTGTACCCAAACTGGAAAGGCTTAAGTGATCAATTGACGGATTTGTGTTTCCTATGGAAGAGGGTAGAAGGCAGAGTGCTAATATAGATATATAGGGGAGAAGAGGACAGGGCTTTTATGAAATGAATGCAGTCAAATCTTGGGAAAAGTTTCTTAAGTAGCATGAATGTTAGAGAGAGGATTCATGCAATTTCAACTTTAGCCGTGTCTAAAAATATCAAGACATAGCCAGCAGTTTTTGAAAAATAAATTCTTCTCCACAAAACTGTTAATGAGACTGATGAGGTGTTTCCTTTATTTTTTTTCTTCCAATTACTTGGGTTTCATAGTCACATATTCAAGGGAGCGTACCGCTGTTTGGTAAAATGAGAGAATTCCACATCATGTTTTTGTTTGTTTGTTTTTAAAGATGAAAGAGCTGAACAACCTTGTTTGGTGTTAGCAATACCACCAGATTGTTCAAATTTCTTTAGAATCGTACTCCTTAAATTACACTGTGATGTAGTTTCAAAAATGGTCTGTAATGGCCTGTGAATTGACAGCTCATTAGGACATTCTTCAGTTTGGCTGAAACCAAAAAACCTGAAACCGTCGAAACTGAAAGAAAATGGGGTTTGCCAAATTCTGCTTCTTACACTTTCACCTACCACGCCGTGTTCAAATAGTGTGCTTGATAAGTATCGGAAACTTAAGGTACTCTTAATTTCAGTATAGTTTCACCAAAGTGGTATTCTTTGTGAGAAAGCCATAATCTCATCAGTAATGCCTTTCGAAAAGATCCAACGGAAAATAGGAACTAGCAACTCATCATGACAAGAAAGTAAAACTCAGGAAAAATGCTAAGGCAGAGCAGCTTCAGGCTTCAGTGTGAAACTATCATAGTCTGGGCGCAGTGGCTCACGCCTATAGTCCCTTCACTTTGGGAAGGCAAGTTGGGGCAGATCACCTGAAGTGGGCAGTTGAAGACCACCCTGGCCCAAATGGTGAAACCTCCTCTACACTTTAAACAGAAGACAAAAATTTGCCTGGCGTGGTGGCGTGCTCATTTAGTCCCAACTACTCTGGAGGCTGAGGCAGGAGAATGCCTTGTGCCCAGGATGCGGAGGCTGCAGTGAGCTGAGCTCAGGCCACTGTAATCCAGCCTGGGGGACAGAGGGAGACTCTGTCTCAAAAATAAATAAATAAGTACATAAATAAATAAATAAAATGAAATGAAATTGAAATAATATTTTCATATTCCCCTCACCCAGCCCATCTTATTTTCAGAGTACTGGATAAACCACCGGTTTCCCTGTGCGTTAGAGATTTTTTTTTCTCAGACATTGAAGTTTTCTAAGTGCAACTTCATAAAAAGTCTCATTTTTAGCGTAGATAGTTTCTTTATGGTTGTGAAACGTGAACTTTGCGATTCTGTGAGGAAGACTGAATTCTGAAATACCCCCTGCATTTCCCGCCCCTCGCGTCCCAGGGGAGTCCGTGGTGGGGCTGGGGCCAGGGTCCCCAGGTCGCCGGGGCGGCGTGGGAACCCCAAGCCGGGGCAGCCCCACCTCCCCAGCCCGCGCCCCCGGAGGCCTCCGCGCGGCAGGGGCAGGTGCAAGCCATCCGGGCGCCCCCCCAGGCGGGGCTCCTCCAGGAGCCGGGGCGCTCGTCTGCACTCCCCTCCGGCCTGCTGGATGAGCTCCTGGCGAGCCCGGAGTTTCTGCAGCGGGCGCAACCTTTCCTAGAAACGGAGGCCCCGGGGGAGCTGGAGGCCTCGGAAGAGGCCGCCTCGCTGGAACCACCCCTCAGCGAGGAAGAATACCGGGCTCTGCTGGAGGAGCTTTAAAAGGACGCGGGGCTGGGACGGGGTCGGGGCAGGGCGGTGGCCGGTGGCCTCTCTTTCGCGGGGAACACCTGGCTCGGCGTGGAGGGGCGTGTCTTCCCTCCGGGCCGACCCGCCTGGGATTCCTGCCTTCCAGGTCTAGGCCCGGTGAGAGACTCCACAGAGCGGAGAGCTGCCATTCTTTCCTGGGCATCCCGGGGATCCCAGCGCCGGCCCAGGTACCAGCAGGTGGGCCGTCTACTGCGCATGCGCGGGTTCGCGGGCAGCCGCCTAGGCTCTGGGAGCAGCCCGGGCAGAGCTCTCGAGCCTTTCCGCCACCCCACCCCGGCCTGAACCACCCCTCGCCACCCCCACCCCCCACCCCCGGAAAATGCGTCCTCCCCTGGGCTGGGTGGAGAACCCCGTCCCGCGAAACACCGGGCCCGCGCAGCGTCCGGGCCCGCCATCCCTCCGGCGGCGGCTCGCCTCCTCTGCGCCTCCGCTCCACCGTCGCCCGCCCGGGCCCCTGCAGCCTCCCAGCTGCCACCGTGGAGCGCCTGGCGGCTGAACGCAGACCCCAGGCCCCGCGCACGCCGGCGATGCCGACCGTTCCAGGCGGGAGGGAAGGCGGGCAGAGATGGAGAGACGAACGGGAGACCCAGAGGGGCCGAAGGATGGGCGGAGGGAAGTTGGGAGGGAGGGAGGGAGAGAGAGGGAGGCAGTGAGGAACGGAGGGAGAGACAGAGCGACGCAGGGACAGAGGGCGGGCGGGAGGGAGCCAGGGACAGAGGGAGGAAGGCAGAGAGGAAAAGCGGTCTCCGGCCTCCGGGAGCAAGGGGACCCCCGCGCTCCGGGAAAAGGGTAAGCGCCCGGCGCGGGCGGAGGGCTGGGCCCACGGCCGCCGCGTCGGGCCGGCGGGGCACCCGTTCGCCCCGATTCCGTGGCCCAAGGAACGGGCGGCTTCCTCAGAGACAAAAGACCGGGACCCGGGTTGCCGTCGGGTTTTCACCCGCGTGGTTCACAGACCGCACATCCCCCGGCTGAGCCTCGCAACGGAGCGCCAGGCCGACAGCCCCGACCACAGAGGAGCCACACTCAGGACGACTGAAGCGTGATTTGGGATTCCACGCTGCTGTGCCCTCTGCAAGGGGGCCTGTTGCTCACGTCTCTCCGGCCCCCGAAAGGCTGAGCATGTTGACTGTTTGCTTCCGGAGCTCTGCGGGCACCCACAGGCATCCAGGGAAGGGTGGAAGACCGGCATGGTGTCTCTTCGCTCTCCTTGCCAGTTTCCAAACCGGCCACACTGCAGACTCCCCATGTTGCGGGACACAGGAATCACATCGTCAGGCCATCACGCCGGGGATGCATCCTTTCCCTGGGGTCTCGCTCTGGTCTTCTGCGTGGGAATGAACGAGAGCCACACGCCTGTGCGTGTGTGAGACTGTCACGGCCACGGCGACACCCACAGGCATTGCCTCCTTCACGGAGAGAGGGCCTGGAAAACTCAAGACTCCCACGGAGGTTCAGTTCCACACTCCCCTCCACCCTTCCAGGCTGGATTCTCCCTGCTGAAGGCGCGTGGGAGCCCAGAGGGCGGCCTCCAGTTCCCGCGGGATTCCTGGAGAGGTCCGGAGAGCCAGCCCCCGAAACCCGCCCCCCTCACCCCTTCCCCCTCTCCCCCTTCCGCTTCGTCCCTCCCGCCCCCACCACCAGCGTCACCACCACCACCACCACCACCACCACCACAGCACCCCCTCCCCACGGCCCCAGGGGGCCTCCACGCCCTGGGACCCTTCCGGAGGGCGGGCTGTCCCAGGGCTCACCGCCATTCATGAAGGGGTGGAGCCTGCCTGCCTGTGGGCCTTTATAAGAGCGGCTGGCTGGCTGTCCGGGCCTGCCTCCTGGCTGCACCTGCGCCCAGCGCACAGGCCGGCTGAGGTGCCCGGGAGCCCGCGGGCCTCTCTCTGCCCGTGTCCGTCCGTGAAATTCCGGCCGGGGCTCCCCGCGATGGCTCTCCCGACACCTTCGGACGGCCCCCTCCCCGCGGAAGCCCGAGGACGAGGACGGCGAAGGAGACTCGTCTGGACCCCGAGCCAAAGCGAGGCCCTGCGAGCCTGCTTTGAGCGGAACCCGTACCCGGGCATCGCCACCAGAGAAGGGCTGGCCCAGGCCATCGGCGTTCCGGAGCCCAGGGTCCAGATTTGGTTTCAGAATGAGAGGTCACGCCAGCTGAGGCAGCACCGGCGGGAATCTCGGCCCTGGCCCGGGAGACGCGGCCCGCAAGAAGGCAGGCGAAAGCGGACCGCCGTCACCGGATCCCAGACCGCCCTGCTCCTCCGCGCCTTTGAGAAGGATCGCTTTCCAGGCATCGCCGCCAGGGAAGAACTGGCCAGAGAGACGGGCCTCCCGGAGTCCAGGATTCAGATCTGGTTTCAGAATCGACGGGCCAGGCACCCGGGACAGGGTGGCAGGGCGCCCGCGCACGCAGGCGGCCTGTGCAACGCGGCCCCCGGTGGGTGTCACCCTGCTCCTTCGTGGGTCGCCTTCGCCCACGCCGGGGCGTGGGGAACGGCGCTCCCCGCACCCCGCGTGCCCTGCGCGCCTGGGGCTCTCCCCCAGGGGGCTTTCGTGAGCCAGGGAGCGAGGGCCGTCCCCGTGCTCCAGCCCAGCCAGGCCGCGCCGGCACGAGGGATCTCCCAAGCGGCCCCGGCACGCGCGGATTTTGCCTACGCTGCCCTGGCTCCCCCGGACGGGGCGCTCTCCCACCCTCAGGCTCCTCGGTGGCCTGTGCACCCGAGCAAAGGCCGGGAGGACCGGGACCCGCAGCGCGACGGCCTGCCGGGCCCTTGCGCGGTGGGACAGCCTGGGCCGGCTCAAGCGGGGCCACACGGCCAAGGTGGGCTTGCGCCACCCGCGTGCCAGGGGAGTCCGTGGTGGGGCTGGGGCCAGGGTCCCCAGGTCGCCGGGGCGGCGTGGGAACCCCAAGCCGGGGCAGCCCCACCTCCCCAACCCGCGCCCCCGGAGGCCTCCGCGCGGCAGGGGCAGGTGCAAGCCATCCGGGCGCCCCCCGAGGCGGGGCTCCTCCAGGAGCCGGGGCGCTCGTCTGCACTCCCCTCCGGCCTGCTGGATGAGCTCCTGGCGAGCCCGGAGTTTCTGCAGCGGGCGCAACCTTTCCTAGAAAGGGAGGCCCCGGGGGAGCTGGAGGCCTCGGAAGAGGCCGCCTCGCTGGAACCACCCCTCAGCGAGGAAGAATACCGGGCTCTGCTGGAGGAGCTTTAAAAGGACGCGGGGCTGGGACGGGGTCGGGGCAGGGCGGTGGCCGGTGGCCTCTCTTTCGCGGGGAACACCTGGCTCGGCGTGGCGGGGCGTGTCTTCCCTCCGGGCCGACCCGCCTGGGATTCCTGCCTTCCAGGTCTAGGCCCGGTGAGAGACTCCACAGAGCGGAGAGCTGCCATTCTTTCCTGGGCATCCCGGGGATCCCAGCACCGGCCCAGGTACCAGCAGGTGGGCCGTCTACAGCGCACGCGCGGGTTCGCGGGCAGCCGCCTAGGCTCTGGGAGCAGCCCGGGCAGAGCTCTCGTGCCTTTCCGCCACCCCACCCCGGCCTGAAACACCCCTCGCCACCCCCACCCCCCACCCCCGGAAAATGCGTCCTCCCCTGGGCTGGGTGGAGAACCCCGTCCCGCGAAACACCGGGCCCGCGCAGCGTCCGGGCCCGCCATCCCTCCGGCGGCGGCTCGCCTCCTCTGCGCCTCCGCTCCACCGTCGCCCGCCCGGGCCCCTGCAGCCTCCCAGCTGCCACCGTGGAGCGCCTGGCGGCTGAACGCAGACCCCAGGCCCCGCGCCCGCCGGCGATGCCGACCGTTCCAGGCGGGAGGGAAGGCGGGCAGAGATGGAGAGACGAACGGGAGACCCAGAGGGGCCGAAGGATGGGCGGAGGGAAGTTGGGAGGGAGGGAGGGAGGGAGGGAGGGAAGGAGAGAGAGGGAGGCAGTGAGGAACGGAGGGAGAGACAGAGCGACGCAGGGACAGAGGGCGGGCGGGAGGGAGCCAGGGACAGAGGGAGGAAGGCAGAGAGAAAAAACGGTCTCCGGCCTCCGAGAGCAACGAGACCCCCGCGCTCCGAGAAAAGGGTAAGCTCCAGGCGCGGGCTGAGGGCTGGGCCCACGGCCGCCGCGTCGGGCCGGCGGGGCACCCATTCGCCCCGATTCCGTGGCCCAAGGAACGGGCGGCTTCCTCAGAGACAAAAGACCGGGACCCGGGTTGCCGTCGGGTTTTCACCCGCGTGGTTCACACACCGCACATCCCCAGGCTGAGCCTCGCAACGGAGCGCCAGGCCGACAGCCCCGACCACAGAGGAGCCACACTCAGGACGACTGAAGCGTGATTTGGGATTCCACGCTGCTGTGCCCTCTGCAAGGGGGCCTGTTGCTCACTTCGCTCCGGCCCCCGAAAGGCTGAGCATGTTGACTGTTTGCTTCCGGAGCTCTGCGGGCACCCACAGGCATCCAGGAACGGGTGGAAGACCGGCATGGTGTCTCTTCGCTCTCCTTGCCAGTTTCCAAACCGGCCACACTGCAGACTCCCCATGTTGCGGGACACAGGAATCCATCATCAGGCCATCACGCCGGGGATGCATCTTTTCCCTGGGGTCTCGCTCTGGTCTTCTGCGAGAAGACCTCCCAAGGTGCTGGGATTACAGGTCTGAGCCACCGCGCCCGACCTGTACTTGTGTCTTTTCCAAAATTGACTATTTTGGGATAAGCTTAACATCCTCACTGCCTGCCTTTGCCCCCCACAAGTAATTAGCATACGCCTAAATAAAGTTTAAGCAAGCTAGCTCCACTATTCCCAAGCATGTATTATCTAGGGTCTAGTCTTTAGAAGTATAAAGGACAAATCGTACGAGTACAACTACAGAAAATGTTGTACCCAAACTGGAAAGGCTTAAGTGATCAATTGACGGATTTGTGTTTCCTATGGAAGAGGGTAGAAGGCAGAGTGCTAATATAGATATATAGGGGAGAAGAGGACAGGGCTTTTATGAAATGAATGCAGTCAAATCTTGGGAAAAGTTTCTTAAGTAGCATGAATGTTAGAGAGAGGATTCATGCAATTTCAACTTTAGCCGTGTCTAAAAATATCAAGACATAGCCAGCAGTTTTTGAAAAATAAATTCTTCTCCACAAAACTGTTAATGAGACTGATGAGGTGTTTCCTTTATTTTTTTTCTTCCAATTACTTGGGTTTCATAGTCACATATTCAAGGGAGCGTACCGCTGTTTGGTAAAATGAGAGAATTCCACATCATGTTTTTGTTTGTTTGTTTTTAAAGATGAAAGAGCTGAACAACCTTGTTTGGTGTTAGCAATACCACCAGATTGTTCAAATTTCTTTAGAATCGTACTCCTTAAATTACACTGTGATGTAGTTTCAAAAATGGTCTGTAATGGCCTGTGAATTGACAGCTCATTAGGACATTCTTCAGTTTGGCTGAAACCAAAAAACCTGAAACCGTCGAAACTGAAAGAAAATGGGGTTTGCCAAATTCTGCTTCTTACACTTTCACCTACCACGCCGTGTTCAAATAGTGTGCTTGATAAGTATCGGAAACTTAAGGTACTCTTAATTTCAGTATAGTTTCACCAAAGTGGTATTCTTTGTGAGAAAGCCATAATCTCATCAGTAATGCCTTTCGAAAAGATCCAACGGAAAATAGGAACTAGCAACTCATCATGACAAGAAAGTAAAACTCAGGAAAAATGCTAAGGCAGAGCAGCTTCAGGCTTCAGTGTGAAACTATCATAGTCTGGGCGCAGTGGCTCACGCCTATAGTCCCTTCACTTTGGGAAGGCAAGTTGGGGCAGATCACCTGAAGTGGGCAGTTGAAGACCACCCTGGCCCAAATGGTGAAACCTCCTCTACACTTTAAACAGAAGACAAAAATTTGCCTGGCGTGGTGGCGTGCTCATTTAGTCCCAGCTACTCTGGAGGCTGAGGCAGGAGAATGCCTTGTGCCCAGGATGCGGAGGCTGCAGTGAGCTGAGCTCAGGCCACTGTAATCCAGCCTGGGGGACAGAGGGAGACTCTGTCTCAAAAATAAATAAATAAGTACATAAATAAATAAATAAAATGAAATGAAATTGAAATAATATTTTCATATTCCCCTCACCCAGCCCATCTTATTTTCAGAGTACTGGATAAACCACCGGTTTCCCTGTGCGTTAGAGATTTTTTTTTCTCAGACATTGAAGTTTTCTAAGTGCAACTTCATAAAAAGTCTCATTTTTAGCGTAGATAGTTTCTTTATGGTTGTGAAACGTGAACTTTGCGATTCTGTGAGGAAGACTGAATTCTGAAATACCCCCTGCATTTCCCGCCCCTCGCGTCCCAGGGGAGTCCGTGGTGGGGCTGGGGCCAGGGTCCCCAGGTCGCCGGGGCGGCGTGGGAACCCCAAGCCGGGGCAGCCCCACCTCCCCAGCCCGCGCCCCCGGAGGCCTCCGCGCGGCAGGGGCAGGTGCAAGCCATCCGGGCGCCCCCCCAGGCGGGGCTCCTCCAGGAGCCGGGGCGCTCGTCTGCACTCCCCTCCGGCCTGCTGGATGAGCTCCTGGCGAGCCCGGAGTTTCTGCAGCGGGCGCAACCTTTCCTAGAAACGGAGGCCCCGGGGGAGCTGGAGGCCTCGGAAGAGGCCGCCTCGCTGGAACCACCCCTCAGCGAGGAAGAATACCGGGCTCTGCTGGAGGAGCTTTAAAAGGACGCGGGGCTGGGACAGGGTCGGGGCAGGGCGGTGGCCGGTGGCCTCTCTTTCGCGGGGAACACCTGGCTCGGCGTGGAGGGGCGTGTCTTCCCTCCGGGCCGACCCGCCTGGGATTCCTGCCTTCCAGGTCTAGGCCCGGTGAGAGACTCCACAGAGCGGAGAGCTGCCATTCTTTCCTGGGCATCCCGGGGATCCCAGCGCCGGCCCAGGTACCAGCAGGTGGGCCGTCTACTGCGCACGCGCGGGTTCGCGGGCAGCCGCCTAGGCTCTGGGAGCAGCCCGGGCAGAGCTCTCGAGCCTTTCCGCCACCCCACCCCGGCCTGAACCACCCCTCGCCACCCCCACCCCCCACCCCCGGAAAATGCGTCCTCCCCTGGGCTGGGTGGAGAACCCCGTCCCGCGAAACACCGGGCCCGCGCAGCGTCCGGGCCCGCCATCCCTCCGGCGGCGGCTCGCCTCCTCTGCGCCTCCGCTCCACCGTCGCCCGCCCGGGCCCCTGCAGCCTCCCAGCTGCCACCGTGGAGCGCCTGGCGGCTGAACGCAGACCCCAGGCCCCGCGCACGCCGGCGATGCCGACCGTTCCAGGCGGGAGGGAAGGCGGGCAGAGATGGAGAGACGAACGGGAGACCCAGAGGGGCCGAAGGATGGGCGGAGGGAAGTTGGGAGGGAGGGAGGGAGAGAGAGGGAGGCAGTGAGGAACGGAGGGAGAGACAGAGCGACGCAGGGACAGAGGGCGGGCGGGAGGGAGCCAGGGACAGAGGGAGGAAGGCAGAGAGGAAA
This sequence comes from Pongo pygmaeus, assembly GCF_028885625.2. Classification (NCBI taxonomy): domain Eukaryota; kingdom Metazoa; phylum Chordata; class Mammalia; order Primates; family Hominidae; genus Pongo; species Pongo pygmaeus. The sequence continues at coordinate 203,671,169 of NC_072376.2, forward strand.
AGCGGTCTCCGGCCTCCGGGAGCAACGGGACCCCCGCGCTCCGGGAAAAGGGTAAGCGCCCGGCGCGGGCGGAGGGCTGGGCCCACGGCCGCCGCGTCGGGCCGGCGGGGCACCCGTTCGCCCCGATTCCGTGGCCCAAGGAACGGGCGGCTTCCTCAGAGACAAAAGACCGGGACCCGGGTTGCCGTCGGGTTTTCACCCGCGTGGTTCACAGACCGCACATCCCCCGGCTGAGCCTCGCAACGGAGCGCCAGGCCGACAGCCCCGACCACAGAGGAGCCACACTCAGGACGACTGAAGCGTGATTTGGGATTCCACGCTGCTGTGCCCTCTGCAAGGGGGCCTGTTGCTCACGTCTCTCCGGCCCCCGAAAGGCTGAGCATGTTGACTGTTTGCTTCCGGAGCTCTGCGGGCACCCACAGGCATCCAGGGAAGGGTGGAAGACCGGCATGGTGTCTCTTCGCTCTCCTTGCCAGTTTCCAAACCGGCCACACTGCAGACTCCCCATGTTGCGGGACACAGGAATCACATCGTCAGGCCATCACGCCGGGGATGCATCCTTTCCCTGGGGTCTCGCTCTGGTCTTCTGCGTGGGAATGAACGAGCGCCACACGCCTGTGCGTGTGTGAGACTGTCACGGCCACGGCGACACCCACAGGCATTGCCTCCTTCACGGAGAGAGGGCCTGGAAAACTCAAGACTCCCACGGAGGTTCAGTTCCACACTCCCCTCCACCCTTCCAGGCTGGATTCTCCCTGCTGAAGGCGCGTGGGAGCCCAGAGGGCGGCCTCCAGTTCCCGCGGGATTCCTGGAGAGGTCCGGAGAGCCAGCCCCCGAAACCCGCCCCCCTCACCCCTTCCCCCTCTCCCCCTTCCGCTTCGTCCCTCCCGCCCCCACCACCAGCGTCACCACCACCACCACCACCACCACCACCACAGCACCCCCTCCCCACGGCCCCAGGGGGCCTCCACGCCCTGGGACCCTTCCGGAGGGCGGGCTGTCCCAGGGCTCACCGCCATTCATGAAGGGGTGGAGCCTGCCTGCCTGTGGGCCTTTATAAGAGCGGCTGGCTGGCTGTCCGGGCCTGCCTCCTGGCTGCACCTGCGCCCAGTGCACAGGCCGGCTGAGGTGCCCGGGAGCCCGCGGGCCTCTCTCTGCCCGTGTCCGTCCGTGAAATTCCGGCCGGGGCTCCCCGCGATGGCTCTCCGGACACCTTCGGACGGCCCCCTCCCCGCGGAAGCCCGAGGACGAGGACGGCGAAGGAGACTCGTCTGGACCCCGAGCCAAAGCGAGGCCCTGCGAGCCTGCTTTGAGCGGAACCCGTACCCGGGCATCGCCACCAGAGAAGGGCTGGCCCAGGCCATCGGCGTTCCGGAGCCCAGGGTCCAGATTTGGTTTCAGAATGAGAGGTCACGCCAGCTGAGGCAGCACCGGCGGGAATCTCGGCCCTGGCCCGGGAGACGCGGCCCGCAAGAAGGCAGGCGAAAGCGGACCGCCGTCACCGGATCCCAGACCGCCCTGCTCCTCCGCGCCTTTGAGAAGGATCGCTTTCCAGGCATCGCCGCCAGGGAAGAACTGGCCAGAGAGACGGGCCTCCCGGAGTCCAGGATTCAGATCTGGTTTCAGAATCGACGGGCCAGGCACCCGGGACAGGGTGGCAGGGCGCCCGCGCACGCAGGCGGCCTGTGCAACGCGGCCCCCGGTGGGTGTCACCCTGCTCCTTCGTGGGTCGCCTTCGCCCACGCCGGGGCGTGGGGAACGGCGCTCCCCGCACCCCGCGTGCCCTGCGCGCCTGGGGCTCTCCCCCAGGGGGCTTTCGTGAGCCAGGGAGCGAGGGCCGTCCCCGTGCTCCAGCCCAGCCAGGCCGCGCCGGCACGAGGGATCTCCCAAGCGGCCCCGGCACGCGCGGATTTTGCCTACGCTGCCCTGGCTCCCCCGGACGGGGCGCTCTCCCACCCTCAGGCTCCTCGGTGGCCTGTGCACCCGAGCAAAGGCCGGGAGGACCGGGACCCGCAGCGCGACGGCCTGCCGGGCCCTTGCGCGGTGGGACAGCCTGGGCCGGCTCAAGCGGGGCCACACGGCCAAGGTGGGCTTGCGCCACCCGCGTGCCAGGGGAGTCCGTGGTGGGGCTGGGGCCAGGGTCCCCAGGTCGCCGGGGCGGCGTGGGAACCCCAAGCCGGGGCAGCCCCACCTCCCCAACCCGCGCCCCCGGAGGCCTCCGCGCGGCAGGGGCAGGTGCAAGCCATCCGGGCGCCCCCCGAGGCGGGGCTCCTCCAGGAGCCGGGGCGCTCGTCTGCACTCCCCTCCGGCCTGCTGGATGAGCTCCTGGCGAGCCCGGAGTTTCTGCAGCGGGCGCAACCTTTCCTAGAAACGGAGGCCCCGGGGGAGCTGGAGGCCTCGGAAGAGGCCGCCTCGCTGGAACCACCCCTCAGCGAGGAAGAATACCGGGCTCTGCTGGAGGAGCTTTAAAAGGACGCGGGGCTGGGACGGGGTCGGGGCAGGGCGGTGGCCGGTGGCCTCTCTTTCGCGGGGAACACCTGGCTCGGCGTGGCGGGGCGTGTCTTCCCTCCGGGCCGACCCGCCTGGGATTCCTGCCTTCCAGGTCTAGGCCCGGTGAGAGACTCCACAGAGCGGAGAGCTGCCATTCTTTCCTGGGCATCCCGGGGATCCCAGCACCGGCCCAGGTACCAGCAGGTGGGCCGTCTACAGCGCACGCGCGGGTTCGCGGGCAGCCGCCTAGGCTCTGGGAGCAGCCCGGGCAGAGCTCTCGTGCCTTTCCGCCACCCCACCCCGGCCTGAACCACCCCTCGCCACCCCCACCCCCCACCCCCGGAAAATGCATCCTCCCCTGGGCTGGGTGGAGAACCCCGTCCCGCGAAACACCGGGCCCGCGCAGCGTCCGGGCCCGCCATCCCTCCGGCGGCGGCTCGCCTCCTCTGCGCCTCCGCTCCACCGTCGCCCGCCCGGGCCCCTGCAGCCTCCCAGCTGCCACCGTGGAGCGCCTGGCGGCTGAACGCAGACCCCAGGCCCCGCGCCCGCCGGCGATGCCGACCGTTCCAGGCGGGAGGGAAGGCGGGCAGAGATGGAGAGACGAACGGGAGACCCAGAGGGGCCGAAGGATGGGCGGAGGGAAGTTGGGAGGGAGGGAGGGAGGGAGGGAGGGAAGGAGAGAGAGGGAGGCAGTGAGGAACGGAGGGAGAGACAGAGCGACGCAGGGACAGAGGGCGGGCGGGAGGGAGCCAGGGACAGAGGGAGGAAGGCAGAGAGAAAAAACGGTCTCCGGCCTCCGAGAGCAACGAGACCCCCGCGCTCCGAGAAAAGGGTAAGCTCCAGGCGCGGGCTGAGGGCTGGGCCCACGGCCGCCGCGTCGGGCCGGCGGGGCACCCATTCGCCCCGATTCCGTGGCCCAAGGAACGGGCGGCTTCCTCAGAGACAAAAGACCGGGACCCGGGTTGCCGTCGGGTTTTCACCCGCGTGGTTCACACACCGCACATCCCCAGGCTGAGCCTCGCAACGGAGCGCCAGGCCGACAGCCCCGACCACAGAGGAGCCACACTCAGGACGACTGAAGCGTGATTTGGGATTCCACGCTGCTGTGCCCTCTGCAAGGGGGCCTGTTGCTCACTTCGCTCCGGCCCCCGAAAGGCTGAGCATGTTGACTGTTTGCTTCCGGAGCTCTGCGGGCACCCACAGGCATCCAGGAACGGGTGGAAGACCGGCATGGTGTCTCTTCGCTCTCCTTGCCAGTTTCCAAACCGGCCACACTGCAGACTCCCCATGTTGCGGGACACAGGAATCCATCATCAGGCCATCACGCCGGGGATGCATCTTTTCCCTGGGGTCTCGCTCTGGTCTTCTGCGAGAAGACCTCCCAAGGTGCTGGGATTACAGGTCTGAGCCACCGCGCCCGACCTGTACTTGTGTCTTTTCCAAAATTGACTATTTTGGGATAAGCTTAACATCCTCACTGCCTGCCTTTGCCCCCCACAAGTAATTAGCATACGCCTAAATAAAGTTTAAGCAAGCTAGCTCCACTATTCCCAAGCATGTATTATCTAGGGTCTAGTCTTTAGAAGTATAAAGGACAAATCGTACGAGTACAACTACAGAAAATGTTGTACCCAAACTGGAAAGGCTTAAGTGATCAATTGACGGATTTGTGTTTCCTATGGAAGAGGGTAGAAGGCAGAGTGCTAATATAGATATATAGGGGAGAAGAGGACAGGGCTTTTATGAAATGAATGCAGTCAAATCTTGGGAAAAGTTTCTTAAGTAGCATGAATGTTAGAGAGAGGATTCATGCAATTTCAACTTTAGCCGTGTCTAAAAATATCAAGACATAGCCAGCAGTTTTTGAAAAATAAATTCTTCTCCACAAAACTGTTAATGAGACTGATGAGGTGTTTCCTTTATTTTTTTTCTTCCAATTACTTGGGTTTCATAGTCACATATTCAAGGGAGCGTACCGCTGTTTGGTAAAATGAGAGAATTCCACATCATGTTTTTGTTTGTTTGTTTTTAAAGATGAAAGAGCTGAACAACCTTGTTTGGTGTTAGCAATACCACCAGATTGTTCAAATTTCTTTAGAATCGTACTCCTTAAATTACACTGTGATGTAGTTTCAAAAATGGTCTGTAATGGCCTGTGAATTGACAGCTCATTAGGACATTCTTCAGTTTGGCTGAAACCAAAAAACCTGAAACCGTCGAAACTGAAAGAAAATGGGGTTTGCCAAATTCTGCTTCTTACACTTTCACCTACCACGCCGTGTTCAAATAGTGTGCTTGATAAGTATCGGAAACTTAAGGTACTCTTAATTTCAGTATAGTTTCACCAAAGTGGTATTCTTTGTGAGAAAGCCATAATCTCATCAGTAATGCCTTTCGAAAAGATCCAACGGAAAATAGGAACTAGCAACTCATCATGACAAGAAAGTAAAACTCAGGAAAAATGCTAAGGCAGAGCAGCTTCAGGCTTCAGTGTGAAACTATCATAGTCTGGGCGCAGTGGCTCACGCCTATAGTCCCTTCACTTTGGGAAGGCAAGTTGGGGCAGATCACCTGAAGTGGGCAGTTGAAGACCACCCTGGCCCAAATGGTGAAACCTCCTCTACACTTTAAACAGAAGACAAAAATTTGCCTGGCGTGGTGGCGTGCTCATTTAGTCCCAACTACTCTGGAGGCTGAGGCAGGAGAATGCCTTGTGCCCAGGATGCGGAGGCTGCAGTGAGCTGAGCTCAGGCCACTGTAATCCAGCCTGGGGGACAGAGGGAGACTCTGTCTCAAAAATAAATAAATAAGTACATAAATAAATAAATAAAATGAAATGAAATTGAAATAATATTTTCATATTCCCCTCACCCAGCCCATCTTATTTTCAGAGTACTGGATAAACCACCGGTTTCCCTGTGCGTTAGAGATTTTTTTTTCTCAGACATTGAAGTTTTCTAAGTGCAACTTCATAAAAAGTCTCATTTTTAGCGTAGATAGTTTCTTTATGGTTGTGAAACGTGAACTTTGCGATTCTGTGAGGAAGACTGAATTCTGAAATACCCCCTGCATTTCCCGCCCCTCGCGTCCCAGGGGAGTCCGTGGTGGGGCTGGGGCCAGGGTCCCCAGGTCGCCGGGGCGGCGTGGGAACCCCAAGCCGGGGCAGCCCCACCTCCCCAGCCCGCGCCCCCGGAGGCCTCCGCGCGGCAGGGGCAGGTGCAAGCCATCCGGGCGCCCCCCCAGGCGGGGCTCCTCCAGGAGCCGGGGCGCTCGTCTGCACTCCCCTCCGGCCTGCTGGATGAGCTCCTGGCGAGCCCGGAGTTTCTGCAGCGGGCGCAACCTTTCCTAGAAACGGAGGCCCCGGGGGAGCTGGAGGCCTCGGAAGAGGCCGCCTCGCTGGAACCACCCCTCAGCGAGGAAGAATACCGGGCTCTGCTGGAGGAGCTTTAAAAGGACGCGGGGCTGGGACGGGGTCGGGGCAGGGCGGTGGCCGGTGGCCTCTCTTTCGCGGGGAACACCTGGCTCGGCGTGGAGGGGCGTGTCTTCCCTCCGGGCCGACCCGCCTGGGATTCCTGCCTTCCAGGTCTAGGCCCGGTGAGAGACTCCACAGAGCGGAGAGCTGCCATTCTTTCCTGGGCATCCCGGGGATCCCAGCGCCGGCCCAGGTACCAGCAGGTGGGCCGTCTACTGCGCACGCGCGGGTTCGCGGGCAGCCGCCTAGGCTCTGGGAGCAGCCCGGGCAGAGCTCTCGAGCCTTTCCGCCACCCCACCCCGGCCTGAACCACCCCTCGCCACCCCCACCCCCCACCCCCGGAAAATGCGTCCTCCCCTGGGCTGGGTGGAGAACCCCGTCCCGCGAAACACCGGGCCCGCGCAGCGTCCGGGCCCGCCATCCCTCCGGCGGCGGCTCGCCTCCTCTGCGCCTCCGCTCCACCGTCGCCCGCCCGGGCCCCTGCAGCCTCCCAGCTGCCACCGTGGAGCGCCTGGCGGCTGAACGCAGACCCCAGGCCCCGCGCACGCCGGCGATGCCGACCGTTCCAGGCGGGAGGGAAGGCGGGCAGAGATGGAGAGACGAACGGGAGACCCAGAGGGGCCGAAGGATGGGCGGAGGGAAGTTGGGAGGGAGGGAGGGAGAGAGAGGGAGGCAGTGAGGAACGGAGGGAGAGACAGAGCGACGCAGGGACAGAGGGCGGGCGGGAGGGAGCCAGGGACAGAGGGAGGAAGGCAGAGAGGAAAAGCGGTCTCCGGCCTCCGGGAGCAACGGGACCCCCGCGCTCCGGGAAAAGGGTAAGCGCCCGGCGCGGGCGGAGGGCTGGGCCCACGGCCGCCGCGTCGGGCCGGCGGGGCACCCGTTCGCCCCGATTCCGTGGCCCAAGGAACGGGCGGCTTCCTCAGAGACAAAAGACCGGGACCCGGGTTGCCGTCGGGTTTTCACCCGCGTGGTTCACAGACCGCACATCCCCCGGCTGAGCCTCGCAACGGAGCGCCAGGCCGACAGCCCCGACCACAGAGGAGCCACACTCAGGACGACTGAAGCGTGATTTGGGATTCCACGCTGCTGTGCCCTCTGCAAGGGGGCCTGTTGCTCACGTCTCTCCGGCCCCCGAAAGGCTGAGCATGTTGACTGTTTGCTTCCGGAGCTCTGCGGGCACCCACAGGCATCCAGGGAAGGGTGGAAGACCGGCATGGTGTCTCTTCGCTCTCCTTGCCAGTTTCCAAACCGGCCACACTGCAGACTCCCCATGTTGCGGGACACAGGAATCACATCGTCAGGCCATCACGCCGGGGATGCATCCTTTCCCTGGGGTCTCGCTCTGGTCTTCTGCGTGGGAATGAACGAGAGCCACACGCCTGTGCGTGTGTGAGACTGTCACGGCCACGGCGACACCCACAGGCATTGCCTCCTTCACGGAGAGAGGGCCTGGAAAACTCAAGACTCCCACGGAGGTTCAGTTCCACACTCCCCTCCACCCTTCCAGGCTGGATTCTCCCTGCTGAAGGCGCGTGGGAGCCCAGAGGGCGGCCTCCAGTTCCCGCGGGATTCCTGGAGAGGTCCGGAGAGCCAGCCCCCGAAACCCGCCCCCCTCACCCCTTCCCCCTCTCCCCCTTCCGCTTCGTCCCTCCCGCCCCCACCACCAGCGTCACCACCACCACCACCACCACCACCACCACAGCACCCCCTCCCCACGGCCCCAGGGGGCCTCCACGCCCTGGGACCCTTCCGGAGGGCGGGCTGTCCCAGGGCTCACCGCCATTCATGAAGGGGTGGAGCCTGCCTGCCTGTGGGCCTTTATAAGAGCGGCTGGCTGGCTGTCCGGGCCTGCCTCCTGGCTGCACCTGCGCCCAGCGCACAGGCCGGCTGAGGTGCCCGGGAGCCCGCGGGCCTCTCTCTGCCCGTGTCCGTCCGTGAAATTCCGGCCGGGGCTCCCCGCGATGGCTCTCCCGACACCTTCGGACGGCCCCCTCCCCGCGGAAGCCCGAGGACGAGGACGGCGAAGGAGACTCGTCTGGACCCCGAGCCAAAGCGAGGCCCTGCGAGCCTGCTTTGAGCGGAACCCGTACCCGGGCATCGCCACCAGAGAAGGGCTGGCCCAGGCCATCGGCGTTCCGGAGCCCAGGGTCCAGATTTGGTTTCAGAATGAGAGGTCACGCCAGCTGAGGCAGCACCGGCGGGAATCTCGGCCCTGGCCCGGGAGACGCGGCCCGCAAGAAGGCAGGCGAAAGCGGACCGCCGTCACCGGATCCCAGACCGCCCTGCTCCTCCGCGCCTTTGAGAAGGATCGCTTTCCAGGCATCGCCGCCAGGGAAGAACTGGCCAGAGAGACGGGCCTCCCGGAGTCCAGGATTCAGATCTGGTTTCAGAATCGACGGGCCAGGCACCCGGGACAGGGTGGCAGGGCGCCCGCGCACGCAGGCGGCCTGTGCAACGCGGCCCCCGGTGGGTGTCACCCTGCTCCTTCGTGGGTCGCCTTCGCCCACGCCGGGGCGTGGGGAACGGCGCTTCCCGCACCCCGCGTGCCCTGCGCGCCTGGGGCTCTCCCCCAGGGGGCTTTCGTGAGCCAGGGAGCGAGGGCCGTCCCCGTGCTCCAGCCCAGCCAGGCCGCGCCGGCACGAGGGATCTCCCAAGCGGCCCCGGCACGCGCGGATTTTGCCTACGCTGCCCTGGCTCCCCCGGACGGGGCGCTCTCCCACCCTCAGGCTCCTCGGTGGCCTGTGCACCCGAGCAAAGGCCGGGAGGACCGGGACCCGCAGCGCGACGGCCTGCCGGGCCCTTGCGCGGTGGGACACCCTGGGCCGGCTCAAGCGGGGCCACAGGGCCAAGGTGGGCTTGCGCCACCCGCGTGCCAGGGGAGTCCGTGGTGGGGCTGGGGCCAGGGTCCCCAGGTCGCCGGGGCGGCGTGGGAACCCCAAGCCGGGGCAGCCCCACCTCCCCAACCCGCGCCCCCGGAGGCCTCCGCGCGGCAGGGGCAGGTGCAAGCCATCCGGGCGCCCCCCGAGGCGGGGCTCCTCCAGGAGCCGGGGCGCTCGTCTGCACTCCCCTCCGGCCTGCTGGATGAGCTCCTGGCGAGCCCGGAGTTTCTGCAGCGGGCGCAACCTTTCCTAGAAACGGAGGCCCCGGGGGAGCTGGAGGCCTCGGAAGAGGCCGCCTCGCTGGAACCACCCCTCAGCGAGGAAGAATACCGGGCTCTGCTGGAGGAGCTTTAAAAGGACGCGGGGCTGGGACGGGGTCGGGGCAGGGCGGTGGCCGGTGGCCTCTCTTTCGCGGGGAACACCTGGCTGGCGTGGCGGGGCGTGTCTTCCCTCCGGGCCGACCCGCCTGGGATTCCTGCCTTCCAGGTCTAGGCCCGGTGAGAGACTCCACAGAGCGGAGAGCTGCCATTCTTTCCTGGGCATCCCGGGGATCCCAGCACCGGCCCAGGTACCAGCAGGTGGGCCGTCTACTGCGCACGCGCGGGTTCGCGGGCAGCCGCCTAGGCTCTGGGAGCAGCCCGGGCAGAGCTCTCGTGCCTTTCCGCCACCCCACCCCGGCCTGAACAACCCCTCGCCACCCCCACCCCCCACCCCCGGAAAATGCGTCCTCCCCTGGGCTGGGTGGAGAACCCCGTCCCGCGAAACACCGGGCCCGCGCAGCGTCCGGGCCCGCCATCCCTCCGGCGGCGGCTCGCCTCCTCTGCGCCTCCGCTCCACCGTCGCCCGCCCGGGCCCCTGCAGCCTCCCAGCTGCCACCGTGGAGCGCCTGGCGGCTGAACGCAGACCCCAGGCCCCGCGCACGCCGGCGATGCCGACCGTTCCAGGCGGGAGGGAAGGCGGGCAGAGATGGAGAGACGAACGGGAGACCCAGAGGGGCCGAAGGATGGGCGGAGGGAAGTTGGGAGGGAGGGAGGGAGGGAGGGAGGGAAGGAGAGAGAGGGAGGCAGTGAGGAACGGAGGGAGAGACAGAGCGACGCAGGGACAGAGGGCGGGCGGGAGGGAGCCAGGGACAGAGGGAGGAAGGCAGAGAGAAAAAACGGTCTCCGGCCTCCGAGAGCAACGAGACCCCCGCGCTCCGAGAAAAGGGTAAGCTCCAGGCGCGGGCTGAGGGCTGGGCCCACGGCCGCCGCGTCGGGCCGGCGGGGCACCCATTCGCCCCGATTCCGTGGCCCAAGGAACGGGCGGCTTCCTCAGAGACAAAAGACCGGGACCCGGGTTGCCGTCGGGTTTTCACCCGCGTGGTTCACACACCGCACATCCCCAGGCTGAGCCTCGCAACGGAGCGCCAGGCCGACAGCCCCGACCACAGAGGAGCCACACTCAGGACGACTGAAGCGTGATTTGGGATTCCACGCTGCTGTGCCCTCTGCAAGGGGGCCTGTTGCTCACTTCGCTCCGGCCCCCGAAAGGCTGAGCATGTTGACTGTTTGCTTCCGGAGCTCTGCGGGCACCCACAGGCATCCAGGAACGGGTGGAAGACCGGCATGGTGTCTCTTCGCTCTCCTTGCCAGTTTCCAAACCGGCCACACTGCAGACTCCCCATGTTGCGGGACACAGGAATCCATCATCAGGCCATCACGCCGGGGATGCATCTTTTCCCTGGGGTCTCGCTCTGGTCTTCTGCGAGAAGACCTCCCAAGGTGCTGGGATTACAGGTCTGAGCCACCGCGCCCGACCTGTACTTGTGTCTTTTCCAAAATTGACTATTTTGGGATAAGCTTAACATCCTCACTGCCTGCCTTTGCCCCCCACAAGTAATTAGCATACGCCTAAATAAAGTTTAAGCAAGCTAGCTCCACTATTCCCAAGCATGTATTATCTAGGGTCTAGTCTTTAGAAGTATAAAGGACAAATCGTACGAGTACAACTACAGAAAATGTTGTACCCAAACTGGAAAGGCTTAAGTGATCAATTGACGGATTTGTGTTTCCTATGGAAGAGGGTAGAAGGCAGAGTGCTAATATAGATATATAGGGGAGAAGAGGACAGGGCTTTTATGAAATGAATGCAGTCAAATCTTGGGAAAAGTTTCTTAAGTAGCATGAATGTTAGAGAGAGGATTCATGCAATTTCAACTTTAGCCGTGTCTAAAAATATCAAGACATAGCCAGCAGTTTTTGAAAAATAAATTCTTCTCCACAAAACTGTTAATGAGACTGATGAGGTGTTTCCTTTATTTTTTTTCTTCCAATTACTTGGGTTTCATAGTCACATATTCAAGGGAGCGTACCGCTGTTTGGTAAAATGAGAGAATTCCACATCATGTTTTTGTTTGTTTGTTTTTAAAGATGAAAGAGCTGAACAACCTTGTTTGGTGTTAGCAATACCACCAGATTGTTCAAATTTCTTTAGAATCGTACTCCTTAAATTACACTGTGATGTAGTTTCAAAAATGGTCTGTAATGGCCTGTGAATTGACAGCTCATTAGGACATTCTTCAGTTTGGCTGAAACCAAAAAACCTGAAACCGTCGAAACTGAAAGAAAATGGGGTTTGCCAAATTCTGCTTCTTACACTTTCACCTACCACGCCGTGTTCAAATAGTGTGCTTGATAAGTATCGGAAACTTAAGGTACTCTTAATTTCAGTATAGTTTCACCAAAGTGGTATTCTTTGTGAGAAAGCCATAATCTCATCAGTAATGCCTTTCGAAAAGATCCAACGGAAAATAGGAACTAGCAACTCATCATGACAAGAAAGTAAAACTCAGGAAAAATGCTAAGGCAGAGCAGCTTCAGGCTTCAGTGTGAAACTATCATAGTCTGGGCGCAGTGGCTCACGCCTATAGTCCCTTCACTTTGGGAAGGCAAGTTGGGGCAGATCACCTGAAGTGGGCAGTTGAAGACCACCCTGGCCCAAATGGTGAAACCTCCTCTACACTTTAAACAGAAGACAAAAATTTGCCTGGCGTGGTGGCGTGCTCATTTAGTCCCAACTACTCTGGAGGCTGAGGCAGGAGAATGCCTTGTGCCCAGGATGCGGAGGCTGCAGTGAGCTGAGCTCAGGCCACTGTAATCCAGCCTGGGGGACAGAGGGAGACTCTGTCTCAAAAATAAATAAATAAGTACATAAATAAATAAATAAAATGAAATGAAATTGAAATAATATTTTCATATTCCCCTCACCCAGCCCATCTTATTTTCAGAGTACTGGATAAACCACCGGTTTCCCTGTGCGTTAGAGATTTTTTTTTCTCAGACATTGAAGTTTTCTAAGTGCAACTTCATAAAAAGTCTCATTTTTAGCGTAGATAGTTTCTTTATGGTTGTGAAACGTGAACTTTGCGATTCTGTGAGGAAGACTGAATTCTGAAATACCCCCTGCATTTCCCGCCCCTCGCGTCCCAGGGGAGTCCGTGGTGGGGCTGGGGCCAGGGTCCCCAGGTCGCCGGGGCGGCGTGGGAACCCCAAGCCGGGGCAGCCCCACCTCCCCAGCCCGCGCCCCCGGAGGCCTCCGCGCGGCAGGGGCAGGTGCAAGCCATCCGGGCGCCCCCCCAGGCGGGGCTCCTCCAGGAGCCGGGGCGCTCGTCTGCACTCCCCTCCGGCCTGCTGGATGAGCTCCTGGCGAGCCCGGAGTTTCTGCAGCGGGCGCAACCTTTCCTAGAAACGGAGGCCCCGGGGGAGCTGGAGGCCTCGGAAGAGGCCGCCTCGCTGGAACCACCCCTCAGCGAGGAAGAATACCGGGCTCTGCTGGAGGAGCTTTAAAAGGACGCGGGGCTGGGACGGGGTCGGGGCAGGGCGGTGGCCGGTGGCCTCTCTTTCGCGGGGAACACCTGGCTCGGCGTGGAGGGGCGTGTCTTCCCTCCGGGCCGACCCGCCTGGGATTCCTGCCTTCCAGGTCTAGGCCCGGTGAGAGACTCCACAGAGCGGAGAGCTGCCATTCTTTCCTGGGCATCCCGGGGATCCCAGCGCCGGCCCAGGTACCAGCAGGTGGGCCGTCTACTGCGCACGCGCGGGTTCGCGGGCAGCCGCCTAGGCTCTGGGAGCAGCCCGGGCAGAGCTCTCGTGCCTTTCCGCCACCCCACCCCGGCCTGAACCACCCCTCGCCACCCCCACCCCCCACCCCCGGAAAATGCGTCCTCCCCTGGGCTGGGTGGAGAACCCCGTCCCGCGAAACACCGGGCCCGCGCAGCGTCCGGGCCCGCCATCCCTCCGGCGGCGGCTCGCCTCCTCTGCGCCTCCGCTCCACCGTCGCCCGCCCGGGCCCCTGCAGCCTCCCAGCTGCCACCGTGGAGCGCCTGGCGGCTGAACGCAGACCCCAGGCCCCGCGCACGCCGGCGATGCCGACCGTTCCAGGCGGGAGGGAAGGCGGGCAGAGATGGAGAGACGAACGGGAGACCCAGAGGGGCCGAAGGATGGGCGGAGGGAAGTTGGGAGGGAGGGAGGGAGAGAGAGGGAGGCAGTGAGGAACGGAGGGAGAGACAGAGCGACGCAGGGACAGAGGGCGGGCGGGAGGGAGCCAGGGACAGAGGGAGGAAGGCAGAGAGGAAAAGCGGTCTCCAGCCTCCGGGAGCAAGGGGACCCCCGCGCTCCGGGAAAAGGGTAAGCGCCCGGCGCGGGCGGAGGGCTGGGCCCACGGCCGCCGCGTCGGGCCGGCGGGGCACCCGTTCGCCCCGATTCCGTGGCCCAAGGAACGGGCGGCTTCCTCAGAGACAAAAGACCGGGACCCGGGTTGCCGTCGGGTTTTCACCCGCGTGGTTCACAGACCGCACATCCCCCGGCTGAGCCTCGCAACGGAGCGCCAGGCCGACAGCCCCGACCACAGAGGAGCCACACTCAGGACGACTGAAGCGTGATTTGGGATTCCACGCTGCTGTGCCCTCTGCAAGGGGGCCTGTTGCTCACGTCTCTCCGGCCCCCGAAAGGCTGAGCATGTTGACTGTTTGCTTCCGGAGCTCTGCGGGCACCCACAGGCATCCAGGGAAGGGTGGAAGACCGGCATGGTGTCTCTTCGCTCTCCTTGCCAGTTTCCAAACCGGCCACACTGCAGACTCCCCATGTTGCGGGACACAGGAATCACATCGTCAGGCCATCACGCCGGGGATGCATCCTTTCCCTGGGGTCTCGCTCTGGTCTTCTGCGTGGGAATGAACGAGAGCCACACGCCTGTGCGTGTGTGAGACTGTCACGGCCACGGCGACACCCACAGGCATTGCCTCCTTCACGGAGAGAGGGCCTGGAAAACTCAAGACTCCCACGGAGGTTCAGTTCCACACTCCCCTCCACCCTTCCAGGCTGGATTCTCCCTGCTGAAGGCGCGTGGGAGCCCAGAGGGCGGCCTCCAGTTCCCGCGGGATTCCTGGAGAGGTCCGGAGAGCCAGCCCCCGAAACCCGCCCCCCTCACCCCTTCCCCCTCTCCCCCTTCCGCTTCGTCCCTCCCGCCCCCACCACCAGCGTCACCACCACCACCACCACCACCACCACCACAGCACCCCCTCCCCACGGCCCCAGGGGGCCTCCACGCCCTGGGACCCTTCCGGAGGGCGGGCTGTCCCAGGGCTCACCGCCATTCATGAAGGGGTGGAGCCTGCCTGCCTGTGGGCCTTTATAAGAGCGGCTGGCTGGCTGTCCGGGCCTGCCTCCTGGCTGCACCTGCGCCCAGTGCACAGGCCGGCTGAGGTGCCCGGGAGCCCGCGGGCCTCTCTCTGCCCGTGTCCGTCCGTGAAATTCCGGCCGGGGCTCCCCGCGATGGCTCTCCGGACACCTTCGGACGGCCCCCTCCCCGCGGAAGCCCGAGGACGAGGACGGCGAAGGAGACTCGTCTGGACCCCGAGCCAAAGCGAGGCCCTGCGAGCCTGCTTTGAGCGGAACCCGTACCCGGGCATCGCCACCAGAGAAGGGCTGGCCCAGGCCATCGGCGTTCCGGAGCCCAGGGTCCAGATTTGGTTTCAGAATGAGAGGTCACGCCAGCTGAGGCAGCACCGGCGGGAATCTCGGCCCTGGCCCGGGAGACGCGGCCCGCAAGAAGGCAGGCGAAAGCGGACCGCCGTCACCGGATCCCAGACCGCCCTGCTCCTCCGCGCCTTTGAGAAGGATCGCTTTCCAGGCATCGCCGCCAGGGAAGAACTGGCCAGAGAGACGGGCCTCCCGGAGTCCAGGATTCAGATCTGGTTTCAGAATCGACGGGCCAGGCACCCGGGACAGGGTGGCAGGGCGCCCGCGCACGCAGGCGGCCTGTGCAACGCGGCCCCCGGTGGGTGTCACCCTGCTCCTTCGTGGGTCGCCTTCGCCCACGCCGGGGCGTGGGGAACGGCGCTCCCCGCACCCCGCGTGCCCTGCGCGCCTGGGGCTCTCCCCCAGGGGGCTTTCGTGAGCCAGGGAGCGAGGGCCGTCCCCGTGCTCCAGCCCAGCCAGGCCGCGCCGGCACGAGGGATCTCCCAAGCGGCCCCGGCACGCGCGGATTTTGCCTACGCTGCCCTGGCTCCCCCGGACGGGGCGCTCTCCCACCCTCAGGCTCCTCGGTGGCCTGTGCACCCGAGCAAAGGCCGGGAGGACCGGGACCCGCAGCGCGACGGCCTGCCGGGCCCTTGCGCGGTGGGACAGCCTGGGCCGGCTCAAGCGGGGCCACAGGGCCAAGGTGGGCTTGCGCCACCCGCGTGCCAGGGGAGTCCGTGGTGGGGCTGGGGCCAGGGTCCCCAGGTCGCCGGGGCGGCGTGGGAACCCCAAGCCGGGGCAGCCCCACCTCCCCAACCCGCGCCCCCGGAGGCCTCCGCGCGGCAGGGGCAGGTGCAAGCCATCCGGGCGCCCCCCGAGGCGGGGCTCCTCCAGGAGCCGGGGCGCTCGTCTGCACTCCCCTCCGGCCTGCTGGATGAGCTCCTGGCGAGCCCGGAGTTTCTGCAGCGGGCGCAACCTTTCCTAGAAACGGAGGCCCCGGGGGAGCTGGAGGCCTCGGAAGAGGCCGCCTCGCTGGAACCACCCCTCAGCGAGGAAGAATACCGGGCTCTGCTGGAGGAGCTTTAAAAGGACGCGGGGCTGGGACGGGGTCGGGGCAGGGCGGTGGCCGGTGGCCTCTCTTTCGCGGGGAACACCTGGCTCGGCGTGGCGGGGCGTGTCTTCCCTCCGGGCCGACCCGCCTGGGATTCCTGCCTTCCAGGTCTAGGCCCGGTGAGAGACTCCACAGAGCGGAGAGCTGCCATTCTTTCCTGGGCATCCCGGGGATCCCAGCACCGGCCCAGGTACCAGCAGGTGGGCCGTCTACAGCGCACGCGCGGGTTCGCGGGCAGCCGCCTAGGCTCTGGGAGCAGCCCGGGCAGAGCTCTCGTGCCTTTCCGCCACCCCACCCCGGCCTGAACCACCCCTCGCCACCCCCACCCCCCACCCCCGGAAAATGCGTCCTCCCCTGGGCTGGGTGGAGAACCCCGTCCCGCGAAACACCGGGCCCGCGCAGCGTCCGGGCCCGCCATCCCTCCGGCGGCGGCTCGCCTCCTCTGCGCCTCCGCTCCACCGTCGCCCGCCCGGGCCCCTGCAGCCTCCCAGCTGCCACCGTGGAGCGCCTGGCGGCTGAACGCAGACCCCAGGCCCCGCGCCCGCCGGCGATGCCGACCGTTCCAGGCGGGAGGGAAGGCGGGCAGAGATGGAGAGACGAACGGGAGACCCAGAGGGGCCGAAGGATGGGCGGAGGGAAGTTGGGAGGGAGGGAGGGAGGGAGGGAGGGAAGGAGAGAGAGGGAGGCAGTGAGGAACGGAGGGAGAGACAGAGCGACGCAGGGACAGAGGGCGGGCGGGAGGGAGCCAGGGACAGAGGGAGGAAGGCAGAGAGAAAAAACGGTCTCCGGCCTCCGAGAGCAACGAGACCCCCGCGCTCCGAGAAAAGGGTAAGCTCCAGGCGCGGGCTGAGGGCTGGGCCCACGGCCGCCGCGTCGGGCCGGCGGGGCACCCATTCGCCCCGATTCCGTGGCCCAAGGAACGGGCGGCTTCCTCAGAGACAAAAGACCGGGACCCGGGTTGCCGTCGGGTTTTCACCCGCGTGGTTCACACACCGCACATCCCCAGGCTGAGCCTCGCAACGGAGCGCCAGGCCGACAGCCCCGACCACAGAGGAGCCACACTCAGGACGACTGAAGCGTGATTTGGGATTCCACGCTGCTGTGCCCTCTGCAAGGGGGCCTGTTGCTCACTTCGCTCCGGCCCCCGAAAGGCTGAGCATGTTGACTGTTTGCTTCCGGAGCTCTGCGGGCACCCACAGGCATCCAGGAACGGGTGGAAGACCGGCATGGTGTCTCTTCGCTCTCCTTGCCAGTTTCCAAACCGGCCACACTGCAGACTCCCCATGTTGCGGGACACAGGAATCCATCATCAGGCCATCACGCCGGGGATGCATCTTTTCCCTGGGGTCTCGCTCTGGTCTTCTGCGAGAAGACCTCCCAAGGTGCTGGGATTACAGGTCTGAGCCACCGCGCCCGACCTGTACTTGTGTCTTTTCCAAAATTGACTATTTTGGGATAAGCTTAACATCCTCACTGCCTGCCTTTGCCCCCCACAAGTAATTAGCATACGCCTAAATAAAGTTTAAGCAAGCTAGCTCCACTATTCCCAAGCATGTATTATCTAGGGTCTAGTCTTTAGAAGTATAAAGGACAAATCGTACGAGTACAACTACAGAAAATGTTGTACCCAAACTGGAAAGGCTTAAGTGATCAATTGACGGATTTGTGTTTCCTATGGAAGAGGGTAGAAGGCAGAGTGCTAATATAGATATATAGGGGAGAAGAGGACAGGGCTTTTATGAAATGAATGCAGTCAAATCTTGGGAAAAGTTTCTTAAGTAGCATGAATGTTAGAGAGAGGATTCATGCAATTTCAACTTTAGCCGTGTCTAAAAATATCAAGACATAGCCAGCAGTTTTTGAAAAATAAATTCTTCTCCACAAAACTGTTAATGAGACTGATGAGGTGTTTCCTTTATTTTTTTTCTTCCAATTACTTGGGTTTCATAGTCACATATTCAAGGGAGCGTACCGCTGTTTGGTAAAATGAGAGAATTCCACATCATGTTTTTGTTTGTTTGTTTTTAAAGATGAAAGAGCTGAACAACCTTGTTTGGTGTTAGCAATACCACCAGATTGTTCAAATTTCTTTAGAATCGTACTCCTTAAATTACACTGTGATGTAGTTTCAAAAATGGTCTGTAATGGCCTGTGAATTGACAGCTCATTAGGACATTCTTCAGTTTGGCTGAAACCAAAAAACCTGAAACCGTCGAAACTGAAAGAAAATGGGGTTTGCCAAATTCTGCTTCTTACACTTTCACCTACCACGCCGTGTTCAAATAGTGTGCTTGATAAGTATCGGAAACTTAAGGTACTCTTAATTTCAGTATAGTTTCACCAAAGTGGTATTCTTTGTGAGAAAGCCATAATCTCATCAGTAATGCCTTTCGAAAAGATCCAACGGAAAATAGGAACTAGCAACTCATCATGACAAGAAAGTAAAACTCAGGAAAAATGCTAAGGCAGAGCAGCTTCAGGCTTCAGTGTGAAACTATCATAGTCTGGGCGCAGTGGCTCACGCCTATAGTCCCTTCACTTTGGGAAGGCAAGTTGGGGCAGATCACCTGAAGTGGGCAGTTGAAGACCACCCTGGCCCAAATGGTGAAACCTCCTCTACACTTTAAACAGAAGACAAAAATTTGCCTGGCGTGGTGGCGTGCTCATTTAGTCCCAACTACTCTGGAGGCTGAGGCAGGAGAATGCCTTGTGCCCAGGATGCGGAGGCTGCAGTGAGCTGAGCTCAGGCCACTGTAATCCAGCCTGGGGGACAGAGGGAGACTCTGTCTCAAAAATAAATAAATAAGTACATAAATAAATAAATAAAATGAAATGAAATTGAAATAATATTTTCATATTCCCCTCACCCAGCCCATCTTATTTTCAGAGTACTGGATAAACCACCGGTTTCCCTGTGCGTTAGAGATTTTTTTTTCTCAGACATTGAAGTTTTCTAAGTGCAACTTCATAAAAAGTCTCATTTTTAGCGTAGATAGTTTCTTTATGGTTGTGAAACGTGAACTTTGCGATTCTGTGAGGAAGACTGAATTCTGAAATACCCCCTGCATTTCCCGCCCCTCGCGTCCCAGGGGAGTCCGTGGTGGGGCTGGGGCCAGGGTCCCCAGGTCGCCGGGGCGGCGTGGGAACCCCAAGCCGGGGCAGCCCCACCTCCCCAGCCCGCGCCCCCGGAGGCCTCCGCGCGGCAGGGGCAGGTGCAAGCCATCCGGGCGCCCCCCCAGGCGGGGCTCCTCCAGGAGCCGGGGCGCTCGTCTGCACTCCCCTCCGGCCTGCTGGATGAGCTCCTGGCGAGCCCGGAGTTTCTGCAGCGGGCGCAACCTTTCCTAGAAACGGAGGCCCCGGGGGAGCTGGAGGCCTCGGAAGAGGCCGCCTCGCTGGAACCACCCCTCAGCGAGGAAGAATACCGGGCTCTGCTGGAGGAGCTTTAAAAGGACGCGGGGCTGGGACAGGGTCGGGGCAGGGCGGTGGCCGGTGGCCTCTCTTTCGCGGGGAACACCTGGCTCGGCGTGGAGGGGCGTGTCTTCCCTCCGGGCCGACCCGCCTGGGATTCCTGCCTTCCAGGTCTAGGCCCGGTGAGAGACTCCACAGAGCGGAGAGCTGCCATTCTTTCCTGGGCATCCCGGGGATCCCAGCGCCGGCCCAGGTACCAGCAGGTGGGCCGTCTACTGCGCACGCGCGGGTTCGCGGGCAGCCGCCTAGGCTCTGGGAGCAGCCCGGGCAGAGCTCTCGAGCCTTTCCGCCACCCCACCCCGGCCTGAACCACCCCTCGCCACCCCCACCCCCCACCCCCGGAAAATGCGTCCTCCCCTGGGCTGGGTGGAGAACCCCGTCCCGCGAAACACCGGGCCCGCGCAGCGTCCGGGCCCGCCATCCCTCCGGCGGCGGCTCGCCTCCTCTGCGCCTCCGCTCCACCGTCGCCCGCCCGGGCCCCTGCAGCCTCCCAGCTGCCACCGTGGAGCGCCTGGCGGCTGAACGCAGACCCCAGGCCCCGCGCACGCCGGCGATGCCGACCGTTCCAGGCGGGAGGGAAGGCGGGCAGAGATGGAGAGACGAACGGGAGACCCAGAGGGGCCGAAGGATGGGCGGAGGGAAGTTGGGAGGGAGGGAGGGAGAGAGAGGGAGGCAGTGAGGAACGGAGGGAGAGACAGAGCGACGCAGGGACAGAGGGCGGGCGGGAGGGAGCCAGGGACAGAGGGAGGAAGGCAGAGAGGAAAAGCGGTCTCCGGCCTCCGGGAGCAACGGGACCCCCGC
This sequence comes from Pongo pygmaeus, assembly GCF_028885625.2. Classification (NCBI taxonomy): domain Eukaryota; kingdom Metazoa; phylum Chordata; class Mammalia; order Primates; family Hominidae; genus Pongo; species Pongo pygmaeus. Next base: position 203,691,383 of record NC_072376.2, read on the forward strand.
GCTCCGGGAAAAGGGTAAGCGCCCGGCGCGGGCGGAGGGCTGGGCCCACGGCCGCCGCGTCGGGCCGGCGGGGCACCCGTTCGCCCCGATTCCGTGGCCCAAGGAACGGGCGGCTTCCTCAGAGACAAAAGACCGGGACCCGGGTTGCCGTCGGGTTTTCACCCGCGTGGTTCACAGACCGCACATCCCCCGGCTGAGCCTCGCAACGGAGCGCCAGGCCGACAGCCCCGACCACAGAGGAGCCACACTCAGGACGACTGAAGCGTGATTTGGGATTCCACGCTGCTGTGCCCTCTGCAAGGGGGCCTGTTGCTCACGTCTCTCCGGCCCCCGAAAGGCTGAGCATGTTGACTGTTTGCTTCCGGAGCTCTGCGGGCACCCACAGGCATCCAGGGAAGGGTGGAAGACCGGCATGGTGTCTCTTCGCTCTCCTTGCCAGTTTCCAAACCGGCCACACTGCAGACTCCCCATGTTGCGGGACACAGGAATCACATCGTCAGGCCATCACGCCGGGGATGCATCCTTTCCCTGGGGTCTCGCTCTGGTCTTCTGCGTGGGAATGAACGAGAGCCACACGCCTGTGCGTGTGTGAGACTGTCACGGCCACGGCGACACCCACAGGCATTGCCTCCTTCACGGAGAGAGGGCCTGGAAAACTCAAGACTCCCACGGAGGTTCAGTTCCACACTCCCCTCCACCCTTCCAGGCTGGATTCTCCCTGCTGAAGGCGCGTGGGAGCCCAGAGGGCGGCCTCCAGTTCCCGCGGGATTCCTGGAGAGGTCCGGAGAGCCAGCCCCCGAAACCCGCCCCCCTCACCCCTTCCCCCTCTCCCCCTTCCGCTTCGTCCCTCCCGCCCCCACCACCAGCGTCACCACCACCACCACCACCACCACCACCACAGCACCCCCTCCCCACGGCCCCAGGGGGCCTCCACGCCCTGGGACCCTTCCGGAGGGCGGGCTGTCCCAGGGCTCACCGCCATTCATGAAGGGGTGGAGCCTGCCTGACTGTGGGCCTTTATAAGAGCGGCTGGCTGGCTGTCCGGGCCTGCCTCCTGGCTGCACCTGCGCCCAGCGCACAGGCCGGCTGAGGTGCCCGGGAGCCCGCGGGCCTCTCTCTGCCCGTGTCCGTCCGTGAAATTCCGGCCGGGGCTCCCCGCGATGGCTCTCCCGACACCTTCGGACGGCCCCCTCCCCGTGGAAGCCCGAGGACGAGGACGGCGAAGGAGACTCGTCTGGACCCCGAGCCAAAGCGAGGCCCTGCGAGCCTGCTTTGAGCGGAACCCGTACCCGGGCATCGCCACCAGAGAAGGGCTGGCCCAGGCCATCGGCGTTCCGGAGCCCAGGGTCCAGATTTGGTTTCAGAATGAGAGGTCACGCCAGCTGAGGCAGCACCGGCGGGAATCTCGGCCCTGGCCCGGGAGACGCGGCCCGCAAGAAGGCAGGCGAAAGCGGACCGCCGTCACCGGATCCCAGACCGCCCTGCTCCTCCGCGCCTTTGAGAAGGATCGCTTTCCAGGCATCGCCGCCAGGGAAGAACTGGCCAGAGAGACGGGCCTCCCGGAGTCCAGGATTCAGATCTGGTTTCAGAATCGACGGGCCAGGCACCCGGGACAGGGTGGCAGGGCGCCCGCGCACGCAGGCGGCCTGTGCAACGCGGCCCCCGGTGGGTGTCACCCTGCTCCTTCGTGGGTCGCCTTCGCCCACGCCGGGGCGTGGGGAACGGCGCTCCCCGCACCCCGCGTGCCCTGCGCGCCTGGGGCTCTCCCCCAGGGGGCTTTCGTGAGCCAGGGAGCGAGGGCCGTCCCCGTGCTCCAGCCCAGCCAGGCCGCGCCGGCACGAGGGATCTCCCAAGCGGCCCCGGCACGCGCGGATTTTGCCTACGCTGCCCTGGCTCCCCCGGACGGGGCGCTCTCCCACCCTCAGGCTCCTCGGTGGCCTGTGCACCCGAGCAAAGGCCGGGAGGACCGGGACCCGCAGCGCGACGGCCTGCCGGGCCCTTGCGCGGTGGGACAGCCTGGGCCGGCTCAAGCGGGGCCACAGGGCCAAGGTGGGCTTGCGCCACCCGCGTGCCAGGGGAGTCCGTGGTGGGGCTGGGGCCAGGGTCCCCAGGTCGCCGGGGCGGCGTGGGAACCCCAAGCCGGGGCAGCCCCACCTCCCCAACCCGCGCCCCCGGAGGCCTCCGCGCGGCAGGGGCAGGTGCAAGCCATCCGGGCGCCCCCCGAGGCGGGGCTCCTCCAGGAGCCGGGGCGCTCGTCTGCACTCCCCTCCGGCCTGCTGGATGAGCTCCTGGCGAGCCCGGAGTTTCTGCAGCGGGCGCAACCTTTCCTAGAAACGGAGGCCCCGGGGGAGCTGGAGGCCTCGGAAGAGGCCGCCTCGCTGGAACCACCCCTCAGCGAGGAAGAATACCGGGCTCTGCTGGAGGAGCTTTAAAAGGACGCGGGGCTGGGACGGGGTCGGGGCAGGGCGGTGGCCGGTGGCCTCTCTTTCGCGGGGAACACCTGGCTCGGCGTGGCGGGGCGTGTCTTCCCTCCGGGCCGACCCGCCTGGGATTCCTGCCTTCCAGGTCTAGGCCCGGTGAGAGACTCCACAGAGCGGAGAGCTGCCATTCTTTCCTGGGCATCCCGGGGATCCCAGCACCGGCCCAGGTACCAGCAGGTGGGCCGTCTACTGCGCACGCGCGGGTTCGCGGGCAGCCGCCTAGGCTCTGGGAGCAGCCCGGGCAGAGCTCTCGTGCCTTTCCGCCACCCCACCCCGGCCTGAACAACCCCTCGCCACCCCCACCCCCCACCCCCGGAAAATGCGTCCTCCCCTGGGCTGGGTGGAGAACCCCGTCCCGCGAAACACCGGGCCCGCGCAGCGTCCGGGCCCGCCATCCCTCCGGCGGCGGCTCGCCTCCTCTGCGCCTCCGCTCCACCGTCGCCCGCCCGGGCCCCTGCAGCCTCCCAGCTGCCACCGTGGAGCGCCTGGCGGCTGAACGCAGACCCCAGGCCCCGCGCACGCCGGCGATGCCGACCGTTCCAGGCGGGAGGGAAGGCGGGCAGAGATGGAGAGACGAACGGGAGACCCAGAGGGGCCGAAGGATGGGCGGAGGGAAGTTGGGAGGGAGGGAGGGAGGGAGGGAGGGAAGGAGAGAGAGGGAGGCAGTGAGGAACGGAGGGAGAGACAGAGCGACGCAGGGACAGAGGGCGGGCGGGAGGGAGCCAGGGACAGAGGGAGGAAGGCAGAGAGAAAAAACGGTCTCCGGCCTCCGAGAGCAACGAGACCCCCGCGCTCCGAGAAAAGGGTAAGCTCCAGGCGCGGGCTGAGGGCTGGGCCCACGGCCGCCGCGTCGGGCCGGCGGGGCACCCATTCGCCCCGATTCCGTGGCCCAAGGAACGGGCGGCTTCCTCAGAGACAAAAGACCGGGACCCGGGTTGCCGTCGGGTTTTCACCCGCGTGGTTCACACACCGCACATCCCCAGGCTGAGCCTCGCAACGGAGCGCCAGGCCGACAGCCCCGACCACAGAGGAGCCACACTCAGGACGACTGAAGCGTGATTTGGGATTCCACGCTGCTGTGCCCTCTGCAAGGGGGCCTGTTGCTCACTTCGCTCCGGCCCCCGAAAGGCTGAGCATGTTGACTGTTTGCTTCCGGAGCTCTGCGGGCACCCACAGGCATCCAGGAACGGGTGGAAGACCGGCATGGTGTCTCTTCGCTCTCCTTGCCAGTTTCCAAACCGGCCACACTGCAGACTCCCCATGTTGCGGGACACAGGAATCCATCATCAGGCCATCACGCCGGGGATGCATCTTTTCCCTGGGGTCTCGCTCTGGTCTTCTGCGAGAAGACCTCCCAAGGTGCTGGGATTACAGGTCTGAGCCACCGCGCCCGACCTGTACTTGTGTCTTTTCCAAAATTGACTATTTTGGGATAAGCTTAACATCCTCACTGCCTGCCTTTGCCCCCCACAAGTAATTAGCATACGCCTAAATAAAGTTTAAGCAAGCTAGCTCCACTATTCCCAAGCATGTATTATCTAGGGTCTAGTCTTTAGAAGTATAAAGGACAAATCGTACGAGTACAACTACAGAAAATGTTGTACCCAAACTGGAAAGGCTTAAGTGATCAATTGACGGATTTGTGTTTCCTATGGAAGAGGGTAGAAGGCAGAGTGCTAATATAGATATATAGGGGAGAAGAGGACAGGGCTTTTATGAAATGAATGCAGTCAAATCTTGGGAAAAGTTTCTTAAGTAGCATGAATGTTAGAGAGAGGATTCATGCAATTTCAACTTTAGCCGTGTCTAAAAATATCAAGACATAGCCAGCAGTTTTTGAAAAATAAATTCTTCTCCACAAAACTGTTAATGAGACTGATGAGGTGTTTCCTTTATTTTTTTTCTTCCAATTACTTGGGTTTCATAGTCACATATTCAAGGGAGCGTACCGCTGTTTGGTAAAATGAGAGAATTCCACATCATGTTTTTGTTTGTTTGTTTTTAAAGATGAAAGAGCTGAACAACCTTGTTTGGTGTTAGCAATACCACCAGATTGTTCAAATTTCTTTAGAATCGTACTCCTTAAATTACACTGTGATGTAGTTTCAAAAATGGTCTGTAATGGCCTGTGAATTGACAGCTCATTAGGACATTCTTCAGTTTGGCTGAAACCAAAAAACCTGAAACCGTCGAAACTGAAAGAAAATGGGGTTTGCCAAATTCTGCTTCTTACACTTTCACCTACCACGCCGTGTTCAAATAGTGTGCTTGATAAGTATCGGAAACTTAAGGTACTCTTAATTTCAGTATAGTTTCACCAAAGTGGTATTCTTTGTGAGAAAGCCATAATCTCATCAGTAATGCCTTTCGAAAAGATCCAACGGAAAATAGGAACTAGCAACTCATCATGACAAGAAAGTAAAACTCAGGAAAAATGCTAAGGCAGAGCAGCTTCAGGCTTCAGTGTGAAACTATCATAGTCTGGGCGCAGTGGCTCACGCCTATAGTCCCTTCACTTTGGGAAGGCAAGTTGGGGCAGATCACCTGAAGTGGGCAGTTGAAGACCACCCTGGCCCAAATGGTGAAACCTCCTCTACACTTTAAACAGAAGACAAAAATTTGCCTGGCGTGGTGGCGTGCTCATTTAGTCCCAACTACTCTGGAGGCTGAGGCAGGAGAATGCCTTGTGCCCAGGATGCGGAGGCTGCAGTGAGCTGAGCTCAGGCCACTGTAATCCAGCCTGGGGGACAGAGGGAGACTCTGTCTCAAAAATAAATAAATAAGTACATAAATAAATAAATAAAATGAAATGAAATTGAAATAATATTTTCATATTCCCCTCACCCAGCCCATCTTATTTTCAGAGTACTGGATAAACCACCGGTTTCCCTGTGCGTTAGAGATTTTTTTTTCTCAGACATTGAAGTTTTCTAAGTGCAACTTCATAAAAAGTCTCATTTTTAGCGTAGATAGTTTCTTTATGGTTGTGAAACGTGAACTTTGCGATTCTGTGAGGAAGACTGAATTCTGAAATACCCCCTGCATTTCCCGCCCCTCGCGTCCCAGGGGAGTCCGTGGTGGGGCTGGGGCCAGGGTCCCCAGGTCGCCGGGGCGGCGTGGGAACCCCAAGCCGGGGCAGCCCCACCTCCCCAGCCCGCGCCCCCGGAGGCCTCCGCGCGGCAGGGGCAGGTGCAAGCCATCCGGGCGCCCCCCCAGGCGGGGCTCCTCCAGGAGCCGGGGCGCTCGTCTGCACTCCCCTCCGGCCTGCTGGATGAGCTCCTGGCGAGCCCGGAGTTTCTGCAGCGGGCGCAACCTTTCCTAGAAACGGAGGCCCCGGGGGAGCTGGAGGCCTCGGAAGAGGCCGCCTCGCTGGAACCACCCCTCAGCGAGGAAGAATACCGGGCTCTGCTGGAGGAGCTTTAAAAGGACGCGGGGCTGGGACGGGGTCGGGGCAGGGCGGTGGCCGGTGGCCTCTCTTTCGCGGGGAACACCTGGCTCGGCGTGGAGGGGCGTGTCTTCCCTCCGGGCCGACCCGCCTGGGATTCCTGCCTTCCAGGTCTAGGCCCGGTGAGAGACTCCACAGAGCGGAGAGCTGCCATTCTTTCCTGGGCATCCCGGGGATCCCAGCGCCGGCCCAGGTACCAGCAGGTGGGCCGTCTACTGCGCACGCGCGGGTTCGCGGGCAGCCGCCTAGGCTCTGGGAGCAGCCCGGGCAGAGCTCTCGAGCCTTTCCGCCACCCCACCCCGGCCTGAACCACCCCTCGCCACCCCCACCCCCCACCCCCGGAAAATGCGTCCTCCCCTGGGCTGGGTGGAGAACCCCGTCCCGCGAAACACCGGGCCCGCGCAGCGTCCGGGCCCGCCATCCCTCCGGCGGCGGCTCGCCTCCTCTGCGCCTCCGCTCCACCGTCGCCCGCCCGGGCCCCTGCAGCCTCCCAGCTGCCACCGTGGAGCGCCTGGCGGCTGAACGCAGACCCCAGGCCCCGCGCACGCCGGCGATGCCGACCGTTCCAGGCGGGAGGGAAGGCGGGCAGAGATGGAGAGACGAACGGGAGACCCAGAGGGGCCGAAGGATGGGCGGAGGGAAGTTGGGAGGGAGGGAGGGAGAGAGAGGGAGGCAGTGAGGAACGGAGGGAGAGACAGAGCGACGCAGGGACAGAGGGCGGGCGGGAGGGAGCCAGGGACAGAGGGAGGAAGGCAGAGAGGAAAAGCGGTCTCCGGCCTCCGGGAGCAAGGGGACCCCCGCGCTCCGGGAAAAGGGTAAGCGCCCGGCGCGGGCGGAGGGCTGGGCCCACGGCCGCCGCGTCGGGCCGGCGGGGCACCCGTTCGCCCCGATTCCGTGGCCCAAGGAACGGGCGGCTTCCTCAGAGACAAAAGACCGGGACCCGGGTTGCCGTCGGGTTTTCACCCGCGTGGTTCACAGACCGCACATCCCCCGGCTGAGCCTCGCAACGGAGCGCCAGGCCGACAGCCCCGACCACAGAGGAGCCACACTCAGGACGACTGAAGCGTGATTTGGGATTCCACGCTGCTGTGCCCTCTGCAAGGGGGCCTGTTGCTCACGTCTCTCCGGCCCCCGAAAGGCTGAGCATGTTGACTGTTTGCTTCCGGAGCTCTGCGGGCACCCACAGGCATCCAGGGAAGGGTGGAAGACCGGCATGGTGTCTCTTCGCTCTCCTTGCCAGTTTCCAAACCGGCCACACTGCAGACTCCCCATGTTGCGGGACACAGGAATCACATCGTCAGGCCATCACGCCGGGGATGCATCCTTTCCCTGGGGTCTCGCTCTGGTCTTCTGCGTGGGAATGAACGAGAGCCACACGCCTGTGCGTGTGTGAGACTGTCACGGCCACGGCGACACCCACAGGCATTGCCTCCTTCACGGAGAGAGGGCCTGGAAAACTCAAGACTCCCACGGAGGTTCAGTTCCACACTCCCCTCCACCCTTCCAGGCTGGATTCTCCCTGCTGAAGGCGCGTGGGAGCCCAGAGGGCGGCCTCCAGTTCCCGCGGGATTCCTGGAGAGGTCCGGAGAGCCAGCCCCCGAAACCCGCCCCCCTCACCCCTTCCCCCTCTCCCCCTTCCGCTTCGTCCCTCCCGCCCCCACCACCAGCGTCACCACCACCACCACCACCACCACCACCACAGCACCCCCTCCCCACGGCCCCAGGGGGCCTCCACGCCCTGGGACCCTTCCGGAGGGCGGGCTGTCCCAGGGCTCACCGCCATTCATGAAGGGGTGGAGCCTGCCTGCCTGTGGGCCTTTATAAGAGCGGCTGGCTGGCTGTCCGGGCCTGCCTCCTGGCTGCACCTGCGCCCAGTGCACAGGCCGGCTGAGGTGCCCGGGAGCCCGCGGGCCTCTCTCTGCCCGTGTCCGTCCGTGAAATTCCGGCCGGGGCTCCCCGCGATGGCTCTCCCGACACCTTCGGACGGCCCCCTCCCCGCGGAAGCCCGAGGACGAGGACGGCGAAGGAGACTCGTCTGGACCCCGAGCCAAAGCGAGGCCCTGCGAGCCTGCTTTGAGCGGAACCCGTACCCGGGCATCGCCACCAGAGAAGGGCTGGCCCAGGCCATCGGCGTTCCGGAGCCCAGGGTCCAGATTTGGTTTCAGAATGAGAGGTCACGCCAGCTGAGGCAGCACCGGCGGGAATCTCGGCCCTGGCCCGGGAGACGCGGCCCGCAAGAAGGCAGGCGAAAGCGGACCGCCGTCACCGGATCCCAGACCGCCCTGCTCCTCCGCGCCTTTGAGAAGGATCGCTTTCCAGGCATCGCCGCCAGGGAAGAACTGGCCAGAGAGACGGGCCTCCCGGAGTCCAGGATTCAGATCTGGTTTCAGAATCGACGGGCCAGGCACCCGGGACAGGGTGGCAGGGCGCCCGCGCACGCAGGCGGCCTGTGCAACGCGGCCCCCGGTGGGTGTCACCCTGCTCCTTCGTGGGTCGCCTTCGCCCACGCCGGGGCGTGGGGAACGGCGCTCCCCGCACCCCGCGTGCCCTGCGCGCCTGGGGCTCTCCCCCAGGGGGCTTTCGTGAGCCAGGGAGCGAGGGCCGTCCCCGTGCTCCAGCCCAGCCAGGCCGCGCCGGCACGAGGGATCTCCCAAGCGGCCCCGGCACGCGCGGATTTTGCCTACGCTGCCCTGGCTCCCCCGGACGGGGCGCTCTCCCACCCTCAGGCTCCTCGGTGGCCTGTGCACCCGAGCAAAGGCCGGGAGGACCGGGACCCGCAGCGCGACGGCCTGCCGGGCCCTTGCGCGGTGGGACAGCCTGGGCCGGCTCAAGCGGGGCCACAGGGCCAAGGTGGGCTTGCGCCACCCGCGTGCCAGGGGAGTCCGTGGTGGGGCTGGGGCCAGGGTCCCCAGGTCGCCGGGGCGGCGTGGGAACCCCAAGCCGGGGCAGCCCCACCTCCCCAACCCGCGCCCCCGGAGGCCTCCGCGCGGCAGGGGCAGGTGCAAGCCATCCGGGCGCCCCCCGAGGCGGGGCTCCTCCAGGAGCCGGGGCGCTCGTCTGCACTCCCCTCCGGCCTGCTGGATGAGCTCCTGGCGAGCCCGGAGTTTCTGCAGCGGGCGCAACCTTTCCTAGAAACGGAGGCCCCGGGGGAGCTGGAGGCCTCGGAAGAGGCCGCCTCGCTGGAACCACCCCTCAGCGAGGAAGAATACCGGGCTCTGCTGGAGGAGCTTTAAAAGGACGCGGGGCTGGGACGGGGTCGGGGCAGGGCGGTGGCCGGTGGCCTCTCTTTCGCGGGGAACACCTGGCTCGGCGTGGCGGGGCGTGTCTTCCCTCCGGGCCGACCCGCCTGGGATTCCTGCCTTCCAGGTCTAGGCCCGGTGAGAGACTCCACAGAGCGGAGAGCTGCCATTCTTTCCTGGGCATCCCGGGGATCCCAGCACCGGCCCAGGTACCAGCAGGTGGGCCGTCTACAGCGCACGCGCGGGTTCGCGGGCAGCCGCCTAGGCTCTGGGAGCAGCCCGGGCAGAGCTCTCGTGCCTTTCCGCCACCCCACCCCGGCCTGAACAACCCCTCGCCACCCCCACCCCCCACCCCCCACCACACACCCCCGGGAAATGCGTCCTCCCCTGGGCTGGGTGGAGAACCCCGTCCCGCGAAACACCGGGCCCGCGCAGCGTTCGGGCCCGCCATCCCTCCGGCGGCGGCTCGCCTCCTCTGCGCCTCCGCTCCACCGTAGCCCGCCCGTCCGCCCGCCCGTGCCCCTGCAGCCTCCCAGCTGCCACCGTGGAGCGCCTGGCGGCTGAACGCAGACCCCAGGCCCCGCGCACGCCGGCGATGCCGACCGTTCCAGGCGGGAGGGAAGGCGGGCAGAGATGGAGAGACGAACGGGAGACCCAGAGGGGCCGAAGGATGGGCGGAGGGAAGTTGGGAGGGAGGGAGGGAGGGAGGGAGGGAAGGAGAGAGAGGGAGGCAGTGAGGAACGGAGGGAGAGACAGAGCGACGCAGGGACAGAGGGCGGGCGGGAGGGAGCCAGGGACAGAGGGAGGAAGGCAGAGAGAAAAAACGGTCTCCGGCCTCCGAGAGCAACGAGACCCCCGCGCTCCGAGAAAAGGGTAAGCTCCAGGCGCGGGCTGAGGGCTGGGCCCACGGCCGCCGCGTCGGGCCGGCGGGGCACCCATTCGCCCCGATTCCGTGGCCCAAGGAACGGGCGGCTTCCTCAGAGACAAAAGACCGGGACCCGGGTTGCCGTCGGGTTTTCACCCGCGTGGTTCACACACCGCACATCCCCAGGCTGAGCCTCGCAACGGAGCGCCAGGCCGACAGCCCCGACCACAGAGGAGCCACACTCAGGACGACTGAAGCGTGATTTGGGATTCCACGCTGCTGTGCCCTCTGCAAGGGGGCCTGTTGCTCACTTCGCTCCGGCCCCCGAAAGGCTGAGCATGTTGACTGTTTGCTTCCGGAGCTCTGCGGGCACCCACAGGCATCCAGGAACGGGTGGAAGACCGGCATGGTGTCTCTTCGCTCTCCTTGCCAGTTTCCAAACCGGCCACACTGCAGACTCCCCATGTTGCGGGACACAGGAATCCATCATCAGGCCATCACGCCGGGGATGCATCTTTTCCCTGGGGTCTCGCTCTGGTCTTCTGCGAGAAGACCTCCCAAGGTGCTGGGATTACAGGTCTGAGCCACCGCGCCCGACCTGTACTTGTGTCTTTTCCAAAATTGACTATTTTGGGATAAGCTTAACATCCTCACTGCCTGCCTTTGCCCCCCACAAGTAATTAGCATACGCCTAAATAAAGTTTAAGCAAGCTAGCTCCACTATTCCCAAGCATGTATTATCTAGGGTCTAGTCTTTAGAAGTATAAAGGACAAATCGTACGAGTACAACTACAGAAAATGTTGTACCCAAACTGGAAAGGCTTAAGTGATCAATTGACGGATTTGTGTTTCCTATGGAAGAGGGTAGAAGGCAGAGTGCTAATATAGATATATAGGGGAGAAGAGGACAGGGCTTTTATGAAATGAATGCAGTCAAATCTTGGGAAAAGTTTCTTAAGTAGCATGAATGTTAGAGAGAGGATTCATGCAATTTCAACTTTAGCCGTGTCTAAAAATATCAAGACATAGCCAGCAGTTTTTGAAAAATAAATTCTTCTCCACAAAACTGTTAATGAGACTGATGAGGTGTTTCCTTTATTTTTTTTCTTCCAATTACTTGGGTTTCATAGTCACATATTCAAGGGAGCGTACCGCTGTTTGGTAAAATGAGAGAATTCCACATCATGTTTTTGTTTGTTTGTTTTTAAAGATGAAAGAGCTGAACAACCTTGTTTGGTGTTAGCAATACCACCAGATTGTTCAAATTTCTTTAGAATCGTACTCCTTAAATTACACTGTGATGTAGTTTCAAAAATGGTCTGTAATGGCCTGTGAATTGACAGCTCATTAGGACATTCTTCAGTTTGGCTGAAACCAAAAAACCTGAAACCGTCGAAACTGAAAGAAAATGGGGTTTGCCAAATTCTGCTTCTTACACTTTCACCTACCACGCCGTGTTCAAATAGTGTGCTTGATAAGTATCGGAAACTTAAGGTACTCTTAATTTCAGTATAGTTTCACCAAAGTGGTATTCTTTGTGAGAAAGCCATAATCTCATCAGTAATGCCTTTCGAAAAGATCCAACGGAAAATAGGAACTAGCAACTCATCATGACAAGAAAGTAAAACTCAGGAAAAATGCTAAGGCAGAGCAGCTTCAGGCTTCAGTGTGAAACTATCATAGTCTGGGCGCAGTGGCTCACGCCTATAGTCCCTTCACTTTGGGAAGGCAAGTTGGGGCAGATCACCTGAAGTGGGCAGTTGAAGACCACCCTGGCCCAAATGGTGAAACCTCCTCTACACTTTAAACAGAAGACAAAAATTTGCCTGGCGTGGTGGCGTGCTCATTTAGTCCCAGCTACTCTGGAGGCTGAGGCAGGAGAATGCCTTGTGCCCAGGATGCGGAGGCTGCAGTGAGCTGAGCTCAGGCCACTGTAATCCAGCCTGGGGGACAGAGGGAGACTCTGTCTCAAAAATAAATAAATAAGTACATAAATAAATAAATAAAATGAAATGAAATTGAAATAATATTTTCATATTCCCCTCACCCAGCCCATCTTATTTTCAGAGTACTGGATAAACCACCGGTTTCCCTGTGCGTTAGAGATTTTTTTTTCTCAGACATTGAAGTTTTCTAAGTGCAACTTCATAAAAAGTCTCATTTTTAGCGTAGATAGTTTCTTTATGGTTGTGAAACGTGAACTTTGCGATTCTGTGAGGAAGACTGAATTCTGAAATACCCCCTGCATTTCCCGCCCCTCGCGTCCCAGGGGAGTCCGTGGTGGGGCTGGGGCCAGGGTCCCCAGGTCGCCGGGGCGGCGTGGGAACCCCAAGCCGGGGCAGCCCCACCTCCCCAGCCCGCGCCCCCGGAGGCCTCCGCGCGGCAGGGGCAGGTGCAAGCCATCCGGGCGCCCCCCCAGGCGGGGCTCCTCCAGGAGCCGGGGCGCTCGTCTGCACTCCCCTCCGGCCTGCTGGATGAGCTCCTGGCGAGCCCGGAGTTTCTGCAGCGGGCGCAACCTTTCCTAGAAACGGAGGCCCCGGGGGAGCTGGAGGCCTCGGAAGAGGCCGCCTCGCTGGAACCACCCCTCAGCGAGGAAGAATACCGGGCTCTGCTGGAGGAGCTTTAAAAGGACGCGGGGCTGGGACAGGGTCGGGGCAGGGCGGTGGCCGGTGGCCTCTCTTTCGCGGGGAACACCTGGCTCGGCGTGGAGGGGCGTGTCTTCCCTCCGGGCCGACCCGCCTGGGATTCCTGCCTTCCAGGTCTAGGCCCGGTGAGAGACTCCACAGAGCGGAGAGCTGCCATTCTTTCCTGGGCATCCCGGGGATCCCAGCGCCGGCCCAGGTACCAGCAGGTGGGCCGTCTACTGCGCACGCGCGGGTTCGCGGGCAGCCGCCTAGGCTCTGGGAGCAGCCCGGGCAGAGCTCTCGAGCCTTTCCGCCACCCCACCCCGGCCTGAACCACCCCTCGCCACCCCCACCCCCCACCCCCGGAAAATGCGTCCTCCCCTGGGCTGGGTGGAGAACCCCGTCCCGCGAAACACCGGGCCCGCGCAGCGTCCGGGCCCGCCATCCCTCCGGCGGCGGCTCGCCTCCTCTGCGCCTCCGCTCCACCGTCGCCCGCCCGGGCCCCTGCAGCCTCCCAGCTGCCACCGTGGAGCGCCTGGCGGCTGAACGCAGACCCCAGGCCCCGCGCACGCCGGCGATGCCGACCGTTCCAGGCGGGAGGGAAGGCGGGCAGAGATGGAGAGACGAACGGGAGACCCAGAGGGGCCGAAGGATGGGCGGAGGGAAGTTGGGAGGGAGGGAGGGAGAGAGAGGGAGGCAGTGAGGAACGGAGGGAGAGACAGAGCGACGCAGGGACAGAGGGCGGGCGGGAGGGAGCCAGGGACAGAGGGAGGAAGGCAGAGAGGAAAAGCGGTCTCCGGCCTCCGGGAGCAAGGGGACCCCCGCGCTCCGGGAAAAGGGTAAGCGCCCGGCGCGGGCGGAGGGCTGGGCCCACGGCCGCCGCGTCGGGCCGGCGGGGCACCCGTTCGCCCCGATTCCGTGGCCCAAGGAACGGGCGGCTTCCTCAGAGACAAAAGACCGGGACCCGGGTTGCCGTCGGGTTTTCACCCGCGTGGTTCACAGACCGCACATCCCCCGGCTGAGCCTCGCAACGGAGCGCCAGGCCGACAGCCCCGACCACAGAGGAGCCACACTCAGGACGACTGAAGCGTGATTTGGGATTCCACGCTGCTGTGCCCTCTGCAAGGGGGCCTGTTGCTCACGTCTCTCCGGCCCCCGAAAGGCTGAGCATGTTGACTGTTTGCTTCCGGAGCTCTGCGGGCACCCACAGGCATCCAGGGAAGGGTGGAAGACCGGCATGGTGTCTCTTCGCTCTCCTTGCCAGTTTCCAAACCGGCCACACTGCAGACTCCCCATGTTGCGGGACACAGGAATCACATCGTCAGGCCATCACGCCGGGGATGCATCCTTTCCCTGGGGTCTCGCTCTGGTCTTCTGCGTGGGAATGAACGAGAGCCACACGCCTGTGCGTGTGTGAGACTGTCACGGCCACGGCGACACCCACAGGCATTGCCTCCTTCACGGAGAGAGGGCCTGGAAAACTCAAGACTCCCACGGAGGTTCAGTTCCACACTCCCCTCCACCCTTCCAGGCTGGATTCTCCCTGCTGAAGGCGCGTGGGAGCCCAGAGGGCGGCCTCCAGTTCCCGCGGGATTCCTGGAGAGGTCCGGAGAGCCAGCCCCCGAAACCCGCCCCCCTCACCCCTTCCCCCTCTCCCCCTTCCGCTTCGTCCCTCCCGCCCCCACCACCAGCGTCACCACCACCACCACCACCACCACCACCACAGCACCCCCTCCCCACGGCCCCAGGGGGCCTCCACGCCCTGGGACCCTTCCGGAGGGCGGGCTGTCCCAGGGCTCACCGCCATTCATGAAGGGGTGGAGCCTGCCTGCCTGTGGGCCTTTATAAGAGCGGCTGGCTGGCTGTCCGGGCCTGCCTCCTGGCTGCACCTGCGCCCAGCGCACAGGCCGGCTGAGGTGCCCGGGAGCCCGCGGGCCTCTCTCTGCCCGTGTCCGTCCGTGAAATTCCGGCCGGGGCTCCCCGCGATGGCTCTCCCGACACCTTCGGACGGCCCCCTCCCCGCGGAAGCCCGAGGACGAGGACGGCGAAGGAGACTCGTCTGGACCCCGAGCCAAAGCGAGGCCCTGCGAGCCTGCTTTGAGCGGAACCCGTACCCGGGCATCGCCACCAGAGAAGGGCTGGCCCAGGCCATCGGCGTTCCGGAGCCCAGGGTCCAGATTTGGTTTCAGAATGAGAGGTCACGCCAGCTGAGGCAGCACCGGCGGGAATCTCGGCCCTGGCCCGGGAGACGCGGCCCGCAAGAAGGCAGGCGAAAGCGGACCGCCGTCACCGGATCCCAGACCGCCCTGCTCCTCCGCGCCTTTGAGAAGGATCGCTTTCCAGGCATCGCCGCCAGGGAAGAACTGGCCAGAGAGACGGGCCTCCCGGAGTCCAGGATTCAGATCTGGTTTCAGAATCGACGGGCCAGGCACCCGGGACAGGGTGGCAGGGCGCCCGCGCACGCAGGCGGCCTGTGCAACGCGGCCCCCGGTGGGTGTCACCCTGCTCCTTCGTGGGTCGCCTTCGCCCACGCCGGGGCGTGGGGAACGGCGCTCCCCGCACCCCGCGTGCCCTGCGCGCCTGGGGCTCTCCCCCAGGGGGCTTTCGTGAGCCAGGGAGCGAGGGCCGTCCCCGTGCTCCAGCCCAGCCAGGCCGCGCCGGCACGAGGGATCTCCCAAGCGGCCCCGGCACGCGCGGATTTTGCCTACGCTGCCCTGGCTCCCCCGGACGGGGCGCTCTCCCACCCTCAGGCTCCTCGGTGGCCTGTGCACCCGAGCAAAGGCCGGGAGGACCGGGACCCGCAGCGCGACGGCCTGCCGGGCCCTTGCGCGGTGGGACAGCCTGGGCCGGCTCAAGCGGGGCCACAGGGCCAAGGTGGGCTTGCGCCACCCGCGTGCCAGGGGAGTCCGTGGTGGGGCTGGGGCCAGGGTCCCCAGGTCGCCGGGGCGGCGTGGGAACCCCAAGCCGGGGCAGCCCCACCTCCCCAACCCGCGCCCCCGGAGGCCTCCGCGCGGCAGGGGCAGGTGCAAGCCATCCGGGCGCCCCCCGAGGCGGGGCTCCTCCAGGAGCCGGGGCGCTCGTCTGCACTCCCCTCCGGCCTGCTGGATGAGCTCCTGGCGAGCCCGGAGTTTCTGCAGCGGGCGCAACCTTTCCTAGAAACGGAGGCCCCGGGGGAGCTGGAGGCCTCGGAAGAGGCCGCCTCGCTGGAACCACCCCTCAGCGAGGAAGAATACCGGGCTCTGCTGGAGGAGCTTTAAAAGGACGCGGGGCTGGGACGGGGTCGGGGCAGGGCGGTGGCCGGTGGCCTCTCTTTCGCGGGGAACACCTGGCTCGGCGTGGCGGGGCGTGTCTTCCCTCCGGGCCGACCCGCCTGGGATTCCTGCCTTCCAGGTCTAGGCCCGGTGAGAGACTCCACAGAGCGGAGAGCTGCCATTCTTTCCTGGGCATCCCGGGGATCCCAGCACCGGCCCAGGTACCAGCAGGTGGGCCGTCTACTGCGCACGCGCGGGTTCGCGGGCAGCCGCCTAGGCTCTGGGAGCAGCCCGGGCAGAGCTCTCGTGCCTTTCCGCCACCCCACCCCGGCCTGAACAACCCCTCGCCACCCCCACCCCCCACCCCCGGAAAATGCGTCCTCCCCTGGGCTGGGTGGAGAACCCCGTCCCGCGAAACACCGGGCCCGCGCAGCGTCCGGGCCCGCCATCCCTCCGGCGGCGGCTCGCCTCCTCTGCGCCTCCGCTCCACCGTCGCCCGCCCGGGCCCCTGCAGCCTCCCAGCTGCCACCGTGGAGCGCCTGGCGGCTGAACGCAGACCCCAGGCCCCGCGCCCGCCGGCGATGCCGACCGTTCCAGGCGGGAGGGAAGGCGGGCAGAGATGGAGAGACGAACGGGAGACCCAGAGGGGCCGAAGGATGGGCGGAGGGAAGTTGGGAGGGAGGGAGGGAGGGAGGGAGGGAAGGAGAGAGAGGGAGGCAGTGAGGAACGGAGGGAGAGACAGAGCGACGCAGGGACAGAGGGCGGGCGGGAGGGAGCCAGGGACAGAGGGAGGAAGGCAGAGAGAAAAAACGGTCTCCGGCCTCCGAGAGCAACGAGACCCCCGCGCTCCGAGAAAAGGGTAAGCTCCAGGCGCGGGCTGAGGGCTGGGCCCACGGCCGCCGCGTCGGGCCGGCGGGGCACCCATTCGCCCCGATTCCGTGGCCCAAGGAACGGGCGGCTTCCTCAGAGACAAAAGACCGGGACCCGGGTTGCCGTCGGGTTTTCACCCGCGTGGTTCACACACCGCACATCCCCAGGCTGAGCCTCGCAACGGAGCGCCAGGCCGACAGCCCCGACCACAGAGGAGCCACACTCAGGACGACTGAAGCGTGATTTGGGATTCCACGCTGCTGTGCCCTCTGCAAGGGGGCCTGTTGCTCACTTCGCTCCGGCCCCCGAAAGGCTGAGCATGTTGACTGTTTGCTTCCGGAGCTCTGCGGGCACCCACAGGCATCCAGGAACGGGTGGAAGACCGGCATGGTGTCTCTTCGCTCTCCTTGCCAGTTTCCAAACCGGCCACACTGCAGACTCCCCATGTTGCGGGACACAGGAATCCATCATCAGGCCATCACGCCGGGGATGCATCTTTTCCCTGGGGTCTCGCTCTGGTCTTCTGCGAGAAGACCTCCCAAGGTGCTGGGATTACAGGTCTGAGCCACCGCGCCCGACCTGTACTTGTGTCTTTTCCAAAATTGACTATTTTGGGATAAGCTTAACATCCTCACTGCCTGCCTTTGCCCCCCACAAGTAATTAGCATACGCCTAAATAAAGTTTAAGCAAGCTAGCTCCACTATTCCCAAGCATGTATTATCTAGGGTCTAGTCTTTAGAAGTATAAAGGACAAATCGTACGAGTACAACTACAGAAAATGTTGTACCCAAACTGGAAAGGCTTAAGTGATCAATTGACGGATTTGTGTTTCCTATGGAAGAGGGTAGAAGGCAGAGTGCTAATATAGATATATAGGGGAGAAGAGGACAGGGCTTTTATGAAATGAATGCAGTCAAATCTTGGGAAAAGTTTCTTAAGTAGCATGAATGTTAGAGAGAGGATTCATGCAATTTCAACTTTAGCCGTGTCTAAAAATATCAAGACATAGCCAGCAGTTTTTGAAAAATAAATTCTTCTCCACAAAACTGTTAATGAGACTGATGAGGTGTTTCCTTTATTTTTTTTCTTCCAATTACTTGGGTTTCATAGTCACATATTCAAGGGAGCGTACCGCTGTTTGGTAAAATGAGAGAATTCCACATCATGTTTTTGTTTGTTTGTTTTTAAAGATGAAAGAGCTGAACAACCTTGTTTGGTGTTAGCAATACCACCAGATTGTTCAAATTTCTTTAGAATCGTACTCCTTAAATTACACTGTGATGTAGTTTCAAAAATGGTCTGTAATGGCCTGTGAATTGACAGCTCATTAGGACATTCTTCAGTTTGGCTGAAACCAAAAAACCTGAAACCGTCGAAACTGAAAGAAAATGGGGTTTGCCAAATTCTGCTTCTTACACTTTCACCTACCACGCCGTGTTCAAATAGTGTGCTTGATAAGTATCGGAAACTTAAGGTACTCTTAATTTCAGTATAGTTTCACCAAAGTGGTATTCTTTGTGAGAAAGCCATAATCTCATCAGTAATGCCTTTCGAAAAGATCCAACGGAAAATAGGAACTAGCAACTCATCATGACAAGAAAGTAAAACTCAGGAAAAATGCTAAGGCAGAGCAGCTTCAGGCTTCAGTGTGAAACTATCATAGTCTGGGCGCAGTGGCTCACGCCTATAGTCCCTTCACTTTGGGAAGGCAAGTTGGGGCAGATCACCTGAAGTGGGCAGTTGAAGACCACCCTGGCCCAAATGGTGAAACCTCCTCTACACTTTAAACAGAAGACAAAAATTTGCCTGGCGTGGTGGCGTGCTCATTTAGTCCCAGCTACTCTGGAGGCTGAGGCAGGAGAATGCCTTGTGCCCAGGATGCGGAGGCTGCAGTGAGCTGAGCTCAGGCCACTGTAATCCAGCCTGGGGGACAGAGGGAGACTCTGTCTCAAAAATAAATAAATAAGTACATAAATAAATAAATAAAATGAAATGAAATTGAAATAATATTTTCATATTCCCCTCACCCAGCCCATCTTATTTTCAGAGTACTGGATAAACCACCGGTTTCCCTGTGCGTTAGAGATTTTTTTTTCTCAGACATTGAAGTTTTCTAAGTGCAACTTCATAAAAAGTCTCATTTTTAGCGTAGATAGTTTCTTTATGGTTGTGAAACGTGAACTTTGCGATTCTGTGAGGAAGACTGAATTCTGAAATACCCCCTGCATTTCCCGCCCCTCGCGTCCCAGGGGAGTCCGTGGTGGGGCTGGGGCCAGGGTCCCCAGGTCGCCGGGGCGGCGTGGGAACCCCAAGCCGGGGCAGCCCCACCTCCCCAGCCCGCGCCCCCGGAGGCCTCCGCGCGGCAGGGGCAGGTGCAAGCCATCCGGGCGCCCCCCCAGGCGGGGCTCCTCCAGGAGCCGGGGCGCTCGTCTGCACTCCCCTCCGGCCTGCTGGATGAGCTCCTGGCGAGCCCGGAGTTTCTGCAGCGGGCGCAACCTTTCCTAGAAACGGAGGCCCCGGGGGAGCTGGAGGCCTCGGAAGAGGCCGCCTCGCTGGAACCACCCCTCAGCGAGGAAGAATACCGGGCTCTGCTGGAGGAGCTTTAAAAGGACGCGGGGCTGGGACGGGGTCGGGGCAGGGCGGTGGCCGGTGGCCTCTCTTTCGCGGGGAACACCTGGCTCGGCGTGGAGGGGCGTGTCTTCCCTCCGGGCCGACCCGCCTGGGATTCCTGCCTTCCAGGTCTAGGCCCGGTGAGAGACTCCACAGAGCGGAGAGCTGCCATTCTTTCCTGGGCATCCCGGGGATCCCAGCGCCGGCCCAGGTACCAGCAGGTGGGCCGTCTACTGCGCACGCGCGGGTTCGCGGGCAGCCGCCTAGGCTCTGGGAGCAGCCCGGGCAGAGCTCTCGAGCCTTTCCGCCACCCCACCCCGGCCTGAACCACCCCTCGCCACCCCCACCCCCCACCCCCGGAAAATGCGTCCTCCCCTGGGCTGGGTGGAGAACCCCGTCCCGCGAAACACCGGGCCCGCGCAGCGTCCGGGCCCGCCATCCCTCCGGCGGCGGCTCGCCTCCTCTGCGCCTCCGCTCCACCGTCGCCCGCCCGGGCCCCTGCAGCCTCCCAGCTGCCACCGTGGAGCGCCTGGCGGCTGAACGCAGACCCCAGGCCCCGCGCACGCCGGCGATGCCGACCGTTCCAGGCGGGAGGGAAGGCGGGCAGAGATGGAGAGACGAACGGGAGACCCAGAGGGGCCGAAGGATGGGCGGAGGGAAGTTGGGAGGGAGGGAGGGAGAGAGAGGGAGGCAGTGAGGAACGGAGGGAGAGACAGAGCGACGCAGGGACAGAGGGCGGGCGGGAGGGAGCCAGGGACAGAGGGAGGAAGGCAGAGAGGAAAAGCGGTCTCCGGCCTCCGGGAGCAAGGGGACCCCCGCGCTCCGGGAAAAGGGTAAGCGCCCGGCGCGGGCGGAGGGCTGGGCCCACGGCCGCCGCGTCGGGCCGGCGGGGCACCCGTTCGCCCCGATTCCGTGGCCCAAGGAACGGGCGGCTTCCTCAGAGACAAAAGACAGGGACCCGGGTTGCCGTCGGGTTTTCACCCGCGTGGTTCACAGACCGCACATCCCCCGGCTGAGCCTCGCAACGGAGCGCCAGGCCGACAGCCCCGACCACAGAGGAGCCACACTCAGGACGACTGAAGCGTGATTTGGGATTCCACGCTGCTGTGCCCTCTGCAAGGGGGCCTGTTGCTCACGTCTCTCCGGCCCCCGAAAGGCTGAGCATGTTGACTGTTTGCTTCCGGAGCTCTGCGGGCACCCACAGGCATCCAGGGAAGGGTGGAAGACCGGCATGGTGTCTCTTCGCTCTCCTTGCCAGTTTCCAAACCGGCCACACTGCAGACTCCCCATGTTGCGGGACACAGGAATCACATCGTCAGGCCATCACGCCGGGGATGCATCCTTTCCCTGGGGTCTCGCTCTGGTCTTCTGCGTGGGAATGAACGAGAGCCACACGCCTGTGCGTGTGTGAGACTGTCACGGCCACGGCGACACCCACAGGCATTGCCTCCTTCACGGAGAGAGGGCCTGGAAAACTCAAGACTCCCACGGAGGTTCAGTTCCACACTCCCCTCCACCCTTCCAGGCTGGATTCTCCCTGCTGAAGGCGCGTGGGAGCCCAGAGGGCGGCCTCCAGTTCCCGCGGGATTCCTGGAGAGGTCCGGAGAGCCAGCCCCCGAAACCCGCCCCCCTCACCCCTTCCCCCTCTCCCCCTTCCGCTTCGTCCCTCCCGCCCCCACCACCAGCGTCACCACCACCACCACCACCACCACCACCACAGCACCCCCTCCCCACGGCCCCAGGGGGCCTCCACGCCCTGGGACCCTTCCGGAGGGCGGGCTGTCCCAGGGCTCACCGCCATTCATGAAGGGGTGGAGCCTGCCTGCCTGTGGGCCTTTATAAGAGCGGCTGGCTGGCTGTCCGGGCCTGCCTCCTGGCTGCACCTGCGCCCAGCGCACAGGCCGGCTGAGGTGCCCGGGAGCCCGCGGGCCTCTCTCTGCCCGTGTCCGTCC
Organism: Pongo pygmaeus; assembly: GCF_028885625.2. Lineage (NCBI taxonomy): Eukaryota > Metazoa > Chordata > Mammalia > Primates > Hominidae > Pongo > Pongo pygmaeus. The sequence continues at coordinate 203,712,720 of NC_072376.2, forward strand.
GTGAAATTCCGGCCGGGGCTCCCCGCGATGGCTCTCCCGACACCTTCGGACGGCCCCCTCCCCGCGGAAGCCCGAGGACGAGGACGGCGAAGGAGACTCGTCTGGACCCCGAGCCAAAGCGAGGCCCTGCGAGCCTGCTTTGAGCGGAACCCGTACCCGGGCATCGCCACCAGAGAAGGGCTGGCCCAGGCCATCGGCGTTCCGGAGCCCAGGGTCCAGATTTGGTTTCAGAATGAGAGGTCACGCCAGCTGAGGCAGCACCGGCGGGAATCTCGGCCCTGGCCCGGGAGACGCGGCCCGCAAGAAGGCAGGCGAAAGCGGACCGCCGTCACCGGATCCCAGACCGCCCTGCTCCTCCGCGCCTTTGAGAAGGATCGCTTTCCAGGCATCGCCGCCAGGGAAGAACTGGCCAGAGAGACGGGCCTCCCGGAGTCCAGGATTCAGATCTGGTTTCAGAATCGACGGGCCAGGCACCCGGGACAGGGTGGCAGGGCGCCCGCGCACGCAGGCGGCCTGTGCAACGCGGCCCCCGGTGGGTGTCACCCTGCTCCTTCGTGGGTCGCCTTCGCCCACGCCGGGGCGTGGGGAACGGCGCTCCCCGCACCCCGCGTGCCCTGCGCGCCTGGGGCTCTCCCCCAGGGGGCTTTCGTGAGCCAGGGAGCGAGGGCCGTCCCCGTGCTCCAGCCCAGCCAGGCCGCGCCGGCACGAGGGATCTCCCAAGCGGCCCCGGCACGCGCGGATTTTGCCTACGCTGCCCTGGCTCCCCCGGACGGGGCGCTCTCCCACCCTCAGGCTCCTCGGTGGCCTGTGCACCCGAGCAAAGGCCGGGAGGACCGGGACCCGCAGCGCGACGGCCTGCCGGGCCCTTGCGCGGTGGGACAGCCTGGGCCGGCTCAAGCGGGGCCACAGGGCCAAGGTGGGCTTGCGCCACCCGCGTGCCAGGGGAGTCCGTGGTGGGGCTGGGGCCAGGGTCCCCAGGTCGCCGGGGCGGCGTGGGAACCCCAAGCCGGGGCAGCCCCACCTCCCCAACCCGCGCCCCCGGAGGCCTCCGCGCGGCAGGGGCAGGTGCAAGCCATCCGGGCGCCCCCCGAGGCGGGGCTCCTCCAGGAGCCGGGGCGCTCGTCTGCACTCCCCTCCGGCCTGCTGGATGAGCTCCTGGCGAGCCCGGAGTTTCTGCAGCGGGCGCAACCTTTCCTAGAAACGGAGGCCCCGGGGGAGCTGGAGGCCTCGGAAGAGGCCGCCTCGCTGGAACCACCCCTCAGCGAGGAAGAATACCGGGCTCTGCTGGAGGAGCTTTAAAAGGACGCGGGGCTGGGACGGGGTCGGGGCAGGGCGGTGGCCGGTGGCCTCTCTTTCGCGGGGAACACCTGGCTCGGCGTGGCGGGGCGTGTCTTCCCTCCGGGCCGACCCGCCTGGGATTCCTGCCTTCCAGGTCTAGGCCCGGTGAGAGACTCCACAGAGCGGAGAGCTGCCATTCTTTCCTGGGCATCCCGGGGATCCCAGCACCGGCCCAGGTACCAGCAGGTGGGCCGTCTACAGCGCACGCGCGGGTTCGCGGGCAGCCGCCTAGGCTCTGGGAGCAGCCCGGGCAGAGCTCTCGTGCCTTTCCGCCACCCCACCCCGGCCTGAACCACCCCTCGCCACCCCCACCCCCCACCCCCGGAAAATGCGTCCTCCCCTGGGCTGGGTGGAGAACCCCGTCCCGCGAAACACCGGGCCCGCGCAGCGTCCGGGCCCGCCATCCCTCCGGCGGCGGCTCGCCTCCTCTGCGCCTCCGCTCCACCGTCGCCCGCCCGGGCCCCTGCAGCCTCCCAGCTGCCACCGTGGAGCGCCTGGCGGCTGAACGCAGACCCCAGGCCCCGCGCCCGCCGGCGATGCCGACCGTTCCAGGCGGGAGGGAAGGCGGGCAGAGATGGAGAGACGAACGGGAGACCCAGAGGGGCCGAAGGATGGGCGGAGGGAAGTTGGGAGGGAGGGAGGGAGGGAGGGAGGGAAGGAGAGAGAGGGAGGCAGTGAGGAACGGAGGGAGAGACAGAGCGACGCAGGGACAGAGGGCGGGCGGGAGGGAGCCAGGGACAGAGGGAGGAAGGCAGAGAGAAAAAACGGTCTCCGGCCTCCGAGAGCAACGAGACCCCCGCGCTCCGAGAAAAGGGTAAGCTCCAGGCGCGGGCTGAGGGCTGGGCCCACGGCCGCCGCGTCGGGCCGGCGGGGCACCCATTCGCCCCGATTCCGTGGCCCAAGGAACGGGCGGCTTCCTCAGAGACAAAAGACCGGGACCCGGGTTGCCGTCGGGTTTTCACCCGCGTGGTTCACACACCGCACATCCCCAGGCTGAGCCTCGCAACGGAGCGCCCGGCCGACAGCCCCGACCACAGAGGAGCCACACTCAGGACGACTGAAGCGTGATTTGGGATTCCACGCTGCTGTGCCCTCTGCAAGGGGGCCTGTTGCTCACTTCGCTCCGGCCCCCGAAAGGCTGAGCATGTTGACTGTTTGCTTCCGGAGCTCTGCGGGCACCCACAGGCATCCAGGAACGGGTGGAAGACCGGCATGGTGTCTCTTCGCTCTCCTTGCCAGTTTCCAAACCGGCCACACTGCAGACTCCCCATGTTGCGGGACACAGGAATCCATCATCAGGCCATCACGCCGGGGATGCATCTTTTCCCTGGGGTCTCGCTCTGGTCTTCTGCGAGAAGACCTCCCAAGGTGCTGGGATTACAGGTCTGAGCCACCGCGCCCGACCTGTACTTGTGTCTTTTCCAAAATTGACTATTTTGGGATAAGCTTAACATCCTCACTGCCTGCCTTTGCCCCCCACAAGTAATTAGCATACGCCTAAATAAAGTTTAAGCAAGCTAGCTCCACTATTCCCAAGCATGTATTATCTAGGGTCTAGTCTTTAGAAGTATAAAGGACAAATCGTACGAGTACAACTACAGAAAATGTTGTACCCAAACTGGAAAGGCTTAAGTGATCAATTGACGGATTTGTGTTTCCTATGGAAGAGGGTAGAAGGCAGAGTGCTAATATAGATATATAGGGGAGAAGAGGACAGGGCTTTTATGAAATGAATGCAGTCAAATCTTGGGAAAAGTTTCTTAAGTAGCATGAATGTTAGAGAGAGGATTCATGCAATTTCAACTTTAGCCGTGTCTAAAAATATCAAGACATAGCCAGCAGTTTTTGAAAAATAAATTCTTCTCCACAAAACTGTTAATGAGACTGATGAGGTGTTTCCTTTATTTTTTTTCTTCCAATTACTTGGGTTTCATAGTCACATATTCAAGGGAGCGTACCGCTGTTTGGTAAAATGAGAGAATTCCACATCATGTTTTTGTTTGTTTGTTTTTAAAGATGAAAGAGCTGAACAACCTTGTTTGGTGTTAGCAATACCACCAGATTGTTCAAATTTCTTTAGAATCGTACTCCTTAAATTACACTGTGATGTAGTTTCAAAAATGGTCTGTAATGGCCTGTGAATTGACAGCTCATTAGGACATTCTTCAGTTTGGCTGAAACCAAAAAACCTGAAACCGTCGAAACTGAAAGAAAATGGGGTTTGCCAAATTCTGCTTCTTACACTTTCACCTACCACGCCGTGTTCAAACAGTGTGCTTGATAAGTATCGGAAACTTAAGGTACTCTTAATTTCAGTATAGTTTCACCAAAGTGGTATTCTTTGTGAGAAAGCCATAATCTCATCAGTAATGCCTTTCGAAAAGATCCAACGGAAAATAGGAACTAGCAACTCATCATGACAAGAAAGTAAAACTCAGGAAAAATGCTAAGGCAGAGCAGCTTCAGGCTTCAGTGTGAAACTATCATAGTCTGGGCGCAGTGGCTCACGCCTATAGTCCCTTCACTTTGGGAAGGCAAGTTGGGGCAGATCACCGGAAGTGGGCAGTTGAAGACCACCCTGGCCCAAATGGTGAAACCTCCTCTACACTTTAAACAGAAGACAAAAATTTGCCTGGCGTGGTGGCGTGCTCATTTAGTCCCAGCTACTCTGGAGGCTGAGGCAGGAGAATGCCTTGTGCCCAGGATGCGGAGGCTGCAGTGAGCTGAGCTCAGGCCACTGTAATCCAGCCTGGGGGACAGAGGGAGACTCTGTCTCAAAAATAAATAAATAAGTACATAAATAAATAAATAAAATGAAATGAAATTGAAATAATATTTTCATATTCCCCTCACCCAGCCCATCTTATTTTCAGAGTACTGGATAAACCACCGGTTTCCCTGTGCGTTAGAGATTTTTTTTTCTCAGACATTGAAGTTTTCTAAGTGCAACTTCATAAAAAGTCTCATTTTTAGCGTAGATAGTTTCTTTATGGTTGTGAAACGTGAACTTTGCGATTCTGTGAGGAAGACTGAATTCTGAAATACCCCCTGCATTTCCCGCCCCTCGCGTCCCAGGGGAGTCCGTGGTGGGGCTGGGGCCAGGGTCCCCAGGTCGCCGGGGCGGCGTGGGAACCCCAAGCCGGGGCAGCCCCACCTCCCCAGCCCGCGCCCCCGGAGGCCTCCGCGCGGCAGGGGCAGGTGCAAGCCATCCGGGCGCCCCCCCAGGCGGGGCTCCTCCAGGAGCCGGGGCGCTCGTCTGCACTCCCCTCCGGCCTGCTGGATGAGCTCCTGGCGAGCCCGGAGTTTCTGCAGCGGGCGCAACCTTTCCTAGAAACGGAGGCCCCGGGGGAGCTGGAGGCCTCGGAAGAGGCCGCCTCGCTGGAACCACCCCTCAGCGAGGAAGAATACCGGGCTCTGCTGGAGGAGCTTTAAAAGGACGCGGGGCTGGGACGGGGTCGGGGCAGGGCGGTGGCCGGTGGCCTCTCTTTCGCGGGGAACACCTGGCTCGGCGTGGAGGGGCGTGTCTTCCCTCCGGGCCGACCCGCCTGGGATTCCTGCCTTCCAGGTCTAGGCCCGGTGAGAGACTCCACAGAGCGGAGAGCTGCCATTCTTTCCTGGGCATCCCGGGGATCCCAGCGCCGGCCCAGGTACCAGCAGGTGGGCCGTCTACTGCGCACGCGCGGGTTCGCGGGCAGCCGCCTAGGCTCTGGGAGCAGCCCGGGCAGAGCTCTCGAGCCTTTCCGCCACCCCACCCCGGCCTGAACCACCCCTCGCCACCCCCACCCCCCACCCCCGGAAAATGCGTCCTCCCCTGGGCTGGGTGGAGAACCCCGTCCCGCGAAACACCGGGCCCGCGCAGCGTCCGGGCCCGCCATCCCTCCGGCGGCGGCTCGCCTCCTCTGCGCCTCCGCTCCACCGTCGCCCGCCCGGGCCCCTGCAGCCTCCCAGCTGCCACCGTGGAGCGCCTGGCGGCTGAACGCAGACCCCAGGCCCCGCGCACGCCGGCGATGCCGACCGTTCCAGGCGGGAGGGAAGGCGGGCAGAGATGGAGAGACGAACGGGAGACCCAGAGGGGCCGAAGGATGGGCGGAGGGAAGTTGGGAGGGAGGGAGGGAGAGAGAGGGAGGCAGTGAGGAACGGAGGGAGAGACAGAGCGACGCAGGGACAGAGGGCGGGCGGGAGGGAGCCAGGGACAGAGGGAGGAAGGCAGAGAGGAAAAGCGGTCTCCGGCCTCCGGGAGCAAGGGGACCCCCGCGCTCCGGGAAAAGGGTAAGCGCCCGGCGCGGGCGGAGGGCTGGGCCCACGGCCGCCGCGTCGGGCCGGCGGGGCACCCGTTCGCCCCGATTCCGTGGCCCAAGGAACGGGCGGCTTCCTCAGAGACAAAAGACCGGGACCCGGGTTGCCGTCGGGTTTTCACCCGCGTGGTTCACAGACCGCACATCCCCCGGCTGAGCCTCGCAACGGAGCGCCAGGCCGACAGCCCCGACCACAGAGGAGCCACACTCAGGACGACTGAAGCGTGATTTGGGATTCCACGCTGCTGTGCCCTCTGCAAGGGGGCCTGTTGCTCACGTCTCTCCGGCCCCCGAAAGGCTGAGCATGTTGACTGTTTGCTTCCGGAGCTCTGCGGGCACCCACAGGCATCCAGGGAAGGGTGGAAGACCGGCATGGTGTCTCTTCGCTCTCCTTGCCAGTTTCCAAACCGGCCACACTGCAGACTCCCCATGTTGCGGGACACAGGAATCACATCGTCAGGCCATCACGCCGGGGATGCATCCTTTCCCTGGGGTCTCGCTCTGGTCTTCTGCGTGGGAATGAACGAGAGCCACACGCCTGTGCGTGTGTGAGACTGTCACGGCCACGGCGACACCCACAGGCATTGCCTCCTTCACGGAGAGAGGGCCTGGAAAACTCAAGACTCCCACGGAGGTTCAGTTCCACACTCCCCTCCACCCTTCCAGGCTGGATTCTCCCTGCTGAAGGCGCGTGGGAGCCCAGAGGGCGGCCTCCAGTTCCCGCGGGATTCCTGGAGAGGTCCGGAGAGCCAGCCCCCGAAACCCGCCCCCCTCACCCCTTCCCCCTCTCCCCCTTCCGCTTCGTCCCTCCCGCCCCCACCACCAGCGTCACCACCACCACCACCACCACCACCACCACAGCACCCCCTCCCCACGGCCCCAGGGGGCCTCCACGCCCTGGGACCCTTCCGGAGGGCGGGCTGTCCCAGGGCTCACCGCCATTCATGAAGGGGTGGAGCCTGCCTGACTGTGGGCCTTTATAAGAGCGGCTGGCTGGCTGTCCGGGCCTGCCTCCTGGCTGCACCTGCGCCCAGCGCACAGGCCGGCTGAGGTGCCCGGGAGCCCGCGGGCCTCTCTCTGCCCGTGTCCGTCCGTGAAATTCCGGCCGGGGCTCCCCGCGATGGCTCTCCCGACACCTTCGGACGGCCCCCTCCCCGCGGAAGCCCGAGGACGAGGACGGCGAAGGAGACTCGTCTGGACCCCGAGCCAAAGCGAGGCCCTGCGAGCCTGCTTTGAGCGGAACCCGTACCCGGGCATCGCCACCAGAGAAGGGCTGGCCCAGGCCATCGGCGTTCCGGAGCCCAGGGTCCAGATTTGGTTTCAGAATGAGAGGTCACGCCAGCTGAGGCAGCACCGGCGGGAATCTCGGCCCTGGCCCGGGAGACGCGGCCCGCAAGAAGGCAGGCGAAAGCGGACCGCCGTCACCGGATCCCAGACCGCCCTGCTCCTCCGCGCCTTTGAGAAGGATCGCTTTCCAGGCATCGCCGCCAGGGAAGAACTGGCCAGAGAGACGGGCCTCCCGGAGTCCAGGATTCAGATCTGGTTTCAGAATCGACGGGCCAGGCACCCGGGACAGGGTGGCAGGGCGCCCGCGCACGCAGGCGGCCTGTGCAACGCGGCCCCCGGTGGGTGTCACCCTGCTCCTTCGTGGGTCGCCTTCGCCCACGCCGGGGCGTGGGGAACGGCGCTCCCCGCACCCCGCGTGCCCTGCGCGCCTGGGGCTCTCCCCCAGGGGGCTTTCGTGAGCCAGGGAGCGAGGGCCGTCCCCGTGCTCCAGCCCAGCCAGGCCGCGCCGGCACGAGGGATCTCCCAAGCGGCCCCGGCACGCGCGGATTTTGCCTACGCTGCCCTGGCTCCCCCGGACGGGGCGCTCTCCCACCCTCAGGCTCCTCGGTGGCCTGTGCACCCGAGCAAAGGCCGGGAGGACCGGGACCCGCAGCGCGACGGCCTGCCGGGCCCTTGCGCGGTGGGACAGCCTGGGCCGGCTCAAGCGGGGCCACAGGGCCAAGGTGGGCTTGCGCCACCCGCGTGCCAGGGGAGTCCGTGGTGGGGCTGGGGCCAGGGTCCCCAGGTCGCCGGGGCGGCGTGGGAACCCCAAGCCGGGGCAGCCCCACCTCCCCAACCCGCGCCCCCGGAGGCCTCCGCGCGGCAGGGGCAGGTGCAAGCCATCCGGGCGCCCCCCGAGGCGGGGCTCCTCCAGGAGCCGGGGCGCTCGTCTGCACTCCCCTCCGGCCTGCTGGATGAGCTCCTGGCGAGCCCGGAGTTTCTGCAGCGGGCGCAACCTTTCCTAGAAACGGAGGCCCCGGGGGAGCTGGAGGCCTCGGAAGAGGCCGCCTCGCTGGAACCACCCCTCAGCGAGGAAGAATACCGGGCTCTGCTGGAGGAGCTTTAAAAGGACGCGGGGCTGGGACGGGGTCGGGGCAGGGCGGTGGCCGGTGGCCTCTCTTTCGCGGGGAACACCTGGCTCGGCGTGGCGGGGCGTGTCTTCCCTCCGGGCCGACCCGCCTGGGATTCCTGCCTTCCAGGTCTAGGCCCGGTGAGAGACTCCACAGAGCGGAGAGCTGCCATTCTTTCCTGGGCATCCCGGGGATCCCAGCACCGGCCCAGGTACCAGCAGGTGGGCCGTCTACTGCGCACGCGCGGGTTCGCGGGCAGCCGCCTAGGCTCTGGGAGCAGCCCGGGCAGAGCTCTCGTGCCTTTCCGCCACCCCACCCCGGCCTGAACAACCCCTCGCCACCCCCACCCCCCACCCCCGGAAAATGCGTCCTCCCCTGGGCTGGGTGGAGAACCCCGTCCCGCGAAACACCGGGCCCGCGCAGCGTCCGGGCCCGCCATCCCTCCGGCGGCGGCTCGCCTCCTCTGCGCCTCCGCTCCACCGTCGCCCGCCCGGGCCCCTGCAGCCTCCCAGCTGCCACCGTGGAGCGCCTGGCGGCTGAACGCAGACCCCAGGCCCCGCGCACGCCGGCGATGCCGACCGTTCCAGGCGGGAGGGAAGGCGGGCAGAGATGGAGAGACGAACGGGAGACCCAGAGGGGCCGAAGGATGGGCGGAGGGAAGTTGGGAGGGAGGGAGGGAGGGAGGGAGGGAGGGAGGGAAGGAGAGAGAGGGAGGCAGTGAGGAACGGAGGGAGAGACAGAGCGACGCAGGGACAGAGGGCGGGCGGGAGGGAGCCAGGGACAGAGGGAGGAAGGCAGAGAGAAAAAACGGTCTCCGGCCTCCGAGAGCAACGAGACCCCCGCGCTCCGAGAAAAGGGTAAGCTCCAGGCGCGGGCTGAGGGCTGGGCCCACGGCCGCCGCGTCGGGCCGGCGGGGCACCCATTCGCCCCGATTCCGTGGCCCAAGGAACGGGCGGCTTCCTCAGAGACAAAAGACCGGGACCCGGGTTGCCGTCGGGTTTTCACCCGCGTGGTTCACACACCGCACATCCCCAGGCTGAGCCTCGCAACGGAGCGCCAGGCCGACAGCCCCGACCACAGAGGAGCCACACTCAGGACGACTGAAGCGTGATTTGGGATTCCACGCTGCTGTGCCCTCTGCAAGGGGGCCTGTTGCTCACTTCGCTCCGGCCCCCGAAAGGCTGAGCATGTTGACTGTTTGCTTCCGGAGCTCTGCGGGCACCCACAGGCATCCAGGAACGGGTGGAAGACCGGCATGGTGTCTCTTCGCTCTCCTTGCCAGTTTCCAAACCGGCCACACTGCAGACTCCCCATGTTGCGGGACACAGGAATCCATCATCAGGCCATCACGCCGGGGATGCATCTTTTCCCTGGGGTCTCGCTCTGGTCTTCTGCGAGAAGACCTCCCAAGGTGCTGGGATTACAGGTCTGAGCCACCGCGCCCGACCTGTACTTGTGTCTTTTCCAAAATTGACTATTTTGGGATAAGCTTAACATCCTCACTGCCTGCCTTTGCCCCCCACAAGTAATTAGCATACGCCTAAATAAAGTTTAAGCAAGCTAGCTCCACTATTCCCAAGCATGTATTATCTAGGGTCTAGTCTTTAGAAGTATAAAGGACAAATCGTACGAGTACAACTACAGAAAATGTTGTACCCAAACTGGAAAGGCTTAAGTGATCAATTGACGGATTTGTGTTTCCTATGGAAGAGGGTAGAAGGCAGAGTGCTAATATAGATATATAGGGGAGAAGAGGACAGGGCTTTTATGAAATGAATGCAGTCAAATCTTGGGAAAAGTTTCTTAAGTAGCATGAATGTTAGAGAGAGGATTCATGCAATTTCAACTTTAGCCGTGTCTAAAAATATCAAGACATAGCCAGCAGTTTTTGAAAAATAAATTCTTCTCCACAAAACTGTTAATGAGACTGATGAGGTGTTTCCTTTATTTTTTTTCTTCCAATTACTTGGGTTTCATAGTCACATATTCAAGGGAGCGTACCGCTGTTTGGTAAAATGAGAGAATTCCACATCATGTTTTTGTTTGTTTGTTTTTAAAGATGAAAGAGCTGAACAACCTTGTTTGGTGTTAGCAATACCACCAGATTGTTCAAATTTCTTTAGAATCGTACTCCTTAAATTACACTGTGATGTAGTTTCAAAAATGGTCTGTAATGGCCTGTGAATTGACAGCTCATTAGGACATTCTTCAGTTTGGCTGAAACCAAAAAACCTGAAACCGTCGAAACTGAAAGAAAATGGGGTTTGCCAAATTCTGCTTCTTACACTTTCACCTACCACGCCGTGTTCAAATAGTGTGCTTGATAAGTATCGGAAACTTAAGGTACTCTTAATTTCAGTATAGTTTCACCAAAGTGGTATTCTTTGTGAGAAAGCCATAATCTCATCAGTAATGCCTTTCGAAAAGATCCAACGGAAAATAGGAACTAGCAACTCATCATGACAAGAAAGTAAAACTCAGGAAAAATGCTAAGGCAGAGCAGCTTCAGGCTTCAGTGTGAAACTATCATAGTCTGGGCGCAGTGGCTCACGCCTATAGTCCCTTCACTTTGGGAAGGCAAGTTGGGGCAGATCACCGGAAGTGGGCAGTTGAAGACCACCCTGGCCCAAATGGTGAAACCTCCTCTACACTTTAAACAGAAGACAAAAATTTGCCTGGCGTGGTGGCGTGCTCATTTAGTCCCAGCTACTCTGGAGGCTGAGGCAGGAGAATGCCTTGTGCCCAGGATGCGGAGGCTGCAGTGAGCTGAGCTCAGGCCACTGTAATCCAGCCTGGGGGACAGAGGGAGACTCTGTCTCAAAAATAAATAAATAAGTACATAAATAAATAAATAAAATGAAATGAAATTGAAATAATATTTTCATATTCCCCTCACCCAGCCCATCTTATTTTCAGAGTACTGGATAAACCACCGGTTTCCCTGTGCGTTAGAGATTTTTTTTTCTCAGACATTGAAGTTTTCTAAGTGCAACTTCATAAAAAGTCTCATTTTTAGCGTAGATAGTTTCTTTATGGTTGTGAAACGTGAACTTTGCGATTCTGTGAGGAAGACTGAATTCTGAAATACCCCCTGCATTTCCCGCCCCTCGCGTCCCAGGGGAGTCCGTGGTGGGGCTGGGGCCAGGGTCCCCAGGTCGCCGGGGCGGCGTGGGAACCCCAAGCCGGGGCAGCCCCACCTCCCCAGCCCGCGCCCCCGGAGGCCTCCGCGCGGCAGGGGCAGGTGCAAGCCATCCGGGCGCCCCCCCAGGCGGGGCTCCTCCAGGAGCCGGGGCGCTCGTCTGCACTCCCCTCCGGCCTGCTGGATGAGCTCCTGGCGAGCCCGGAGTTTCTGCAGCGGGCGCAACCTTTCCTAGAAACGGAGGCCCCGGGGGAGCTGGAGGCCTCGGAAGAGGCCGCCTCGCTGGAACCACCCCTCAGCGAGGAAGAATACCGGGCTCTGCTGGAGGAGCTTTAAAAGGACGCGGGGCTGGGACGGGGTCGGGGCAGGGCGGTGGCCGGTGGCCTCTCTTTCGCGGGGAACACCTGGCTCGGCGTGGAGGGGCGTGTCTTCCCTCCGGGCCGACCCGCCTGGGATTCCTGCCTTCCAGGTCTAGGCCCGGTGAGAGACTCCACAGAGCGGAGAGCTGCCATTCTTTCCTGGGCATCCCGGGGATCCCAGCGCCGGCCCAGGTACCAGCAGGTGGGCCGTCTACTGCGCACGCGCGGGTTCGCGGGCAGCCGCCTAGGCTCTGGGAGCAGCCCGGGCAGAGCTCTCGAGCCTTTCCGCCACCCCACCCCGGCCTGAACCACCCCTCGCCACCCCCACCCCCCACCCCCGGAAAATGCGTCCTCCCCTGGGCTGGGTGGAGAACCCCGTCCCGCGAAACACCGGGCCCGCGCAGCGTCCGGGCCCGCCATCCCTCTGGCGGCGGCTCGCCTCCTCTGCGCCTCCGCTCCACCGTGGCCCGCCCGGGCCCCTGCAGCCTCCCAGCTGCCACCGTGGAGCGCCTGGCGGCTGAACGCAGACCCCAGGCCCCGCGCACGCCGGCGATGCCGACCGTTCCAGGCGGGAGGGAAGGCGGGCAGAGATGGAGAGACGAACGGGAGACCCAGAGGGGCCGAAGGATGGGCGGAGGGAAGTTGGGAGGGAGGGAGGGAGAGAGAGGGAGGCAGTGAGGAACGGAGGGAGAGACAGAGCGACGCAGGGACAGAGGGCGGGCGGGAGGGAGCCAGGGACAGAGGGAGGAAGGCAGAGAGGAAAAGCGGTCTCCGGCCTCCGGGAGCAAGGGGACCCCCGCGCTCCGGGAAAAGGGTAAGCGCCCGGCGCGGGCGGAGGGCTGGGCCCACGGCCGCCGCGTCGGGCCGGCGGGGCACCCGTTCGCCCCGATTCCGTGGCCCAAGGAACGGGCGGCTTCCTCAGAGACAAAAGACCGGGACCCGGGTTGCCGTCGGGTTTTCACCCGCGTGGTTCACAGACCGCACATCCCCCGGCTGAGCCTCGCAACGGAGCGCCAGGCCGACAGCCCCGACCACAGAGGAGCCACACTCAGGACGACTGAAGCGTGATTTGGGATTCCACGCTGCTGTGCCCTCTGCAAGGGGGCCTGTTGCTCACGTCTCTCCGGCCCCCGAAAGGCTGAGCATGTTGACTGTTTGCTTCCGGAGCTCTGCGGGCACCCACAGGCATCCAGGGAAGGGTGGAAGACCGGCATGGTGTCTCTTCGCTCTCCTTGCCAGTTTCCAAACCGGCCACACTGCAGACTCCCCATGTTGCGGGACACAGGAATCACATCGTCAGGCCATCACGCCGGGGATGCATCCTTTCCCTGGGGTCTCGCTCTGGTCTTCTGCGTGGGAATGAACGAGAGCCACACGCCTGTGCGTGTGTGAGACTGTCACGGCCACGGCGACACCCACAGGCATTGCCTCCTTCACGGAGAGAGGGCCTGGAAAACTCAAGACTCCCACGGAGGTTCAGTTCCACACTCCCCTCCACCCTTCCAGGCTGGATTCTCCCTGCTGAAGGCGCGTGGGAGCCCAGAGGGCGGCCTCCAGTTCCCGCGGGATTCCTGGAGAGGTCCGGAGAGCCAGCCCCCGAAACCCGCCCCCCTCACCCCTTCCCCCTCTCCCCCTTCCGCTTCGTCCCTCCCGCCCCCACCACCAGCGTCACCACCACCACCACCACCACCACCACCACAGCACCCCCTCCCCACGGCCCCAGGGGGCCTCCACGCCCTGGGACCCTTCCGGAGGGCGGGCTGTCCCAGGGCTCACCGCCATTCATGAAGGGGTGGAGCCTGCCTGCCTGTGGGCCTTTATAAGAGCGGCTGGCTGGCTGTCCGGGCCTGCCTCCTGGCTGCACCTGCGCCCAGTGCACAGGCCGGCTGAGGTGCCCGGGAGCCCGCGGGCCTCTCTCTGCCCGTGTCCGTCCGTGAAATTCCGGCCGGGGCTCCCCGCGATGGCTCTCCCGACACCTTCGGACGGCCCCCTCCCCGCGGAAGCCCGAGGACGAGGACGGCGAAGGAGACTCGTCTGGACCCCGAGCCAAAGCGAGGCCCTGCGAGCCTGCTTTGAGCGGAACCCGTACCCGGGCATCGCCACCAGAGAAGGGCTGGCCCAGGCCATCGGCGTTCCGGAGCCCAGGGTCCAGATTTGGTTTCAGAATGAGAGGTCACGCCAGCTGAGGCAGCACCGGCGGGAATCTCGGCCCTGGCCCGGGAGACGCGGCCCGCAAGAAGGCAGGCGAAAGCGGACCGCCGTCACCGGATCCCAGACCGCCCTGCTCCTCCGCGCCTTTGAGAAGGATCGCTTTCCAGGCATCGCCGCCAGGGAAGAACTGGCCAGAGAGACGGGCCTCCCGGAGTCCAGGATTCAGATCTGGTTTCAGAATCGACGGGCCAGGCACCCGGGACAGGGTGGCAGGGCGCCCGCGCACGCAGGCGGCCTGTGCAACGCGGCCCCCGGTGGGTGTCACCCTGCTCCTTCGTGGGTCGCCTTCGCCCACGCCGGGGCGTGGGGAACGGCGCTCCCCGCACCCCGCGTGCCCTGCGCGCCTGGGGCTCTCCCCCAGGGGGCTTTCGTGAGCCAGGGAGCGAGGGCCGTCCCCGTGCTCCAGCCCAGCCAGGCCGCGCCGGCACGAGGGATCTCCCAAGCGGCCCCGGCACGCGCGGATTTTGCCTACGCTGCCCTGGCTCCCCCGGACGGGGCGCTCTCCCACCCTCAGGCTCCTCGGTGGCCTGTGCACCCGAGCAAAGGCCGGGAGGACCGGGACCCGCAGCGCGACGGCCTGCCGGGCCCTTGCGCGGTGGGACAGCCTGGGCCGGCTCAAGCGGGGCCACAGGGCCAAGGTGGGCTTGCGCCACCCGCGTGCCAGGGGAGTCCGTGGTGGGGCTGGGGCCAGGGTCCCCAGGTCGCCGGGGCGGCGTGGGAACCCCAAGCCGGGGCAGCCCCACCTCCCCAACCCGCGCCCCCGGAGGCCTCCGCGCGGCAGGGGCAGGTGCAAGCCATCCGGGCGCCCCCCGAGGCGGGGCTCCTCCAGGAGCCGGGGCGCTCGTCTGCACTCCCCTCCGGCCTGCTGGATGAGCTCCTGGCGAGCCCGGAGTTTCTGCAGCGGGCGCAACCTTTCCTAGAAACGGAGGCCCCGGGGGAGCTGGAGGCCTCGGAAGAGGCCGCCTCGCTGGAACCACCCCTCAGCGAGGAAGAATACCGGGCTCTGCTGGAGGAGCTTTAAAAGGACGCGGGGCTGGGACGGGGTCGGGGCAGGGCGGTGGCCGGTGGCCTCTCTTTCGCGGGGAACACCTGGCTCGGCGTGGCGGGGCGTGTCTTCCCTCCGGGCCGACCCGCCTGGGATTCCTGCCTTCCAGGTCTAGGCCCGGTGAGAGACTCCACAGAGCGGAGAGCTGCCATTCTTTCCTGGGCATCCCGGGGATCCCAGCACCGGCCCAGGTACCAGCAGGTGGGCCGTCTACAGCGCACGCGCGGGTTCGCGGGCAGCCGCCTAGGCTCTGGGAGCAGCCCGGGCAGAGCTCTCGTGCCTTTCCGCCACCCCACCCCGGCCTGAACAACCCCTCGCCACCCCCACCCCCCACCCCCCACCACACACCCCCGGGAAATGCGTCCTCCCCTGGGCTGGGTGGAGAACCCCGTCCCGCGAAACACCGGGCCCGCGCAGCGTTCGGGCCCGCCATCCCTCCGGCGGCGGCTCGCCTCCTCTGCGCCTCCGCTCCACCGTAGCCCGCCCGTCCGCCCGCCCGTGCCCCTGCAGCCTCCCAGCTGCCACCGTGGAGCGCCTGGCGGCTGAACGCAGACCCCAGGCCCCGCGCACGCCGGCGATGCCGACCGTTCCAGGCGGGAGGGAAGGCGGGCAGAGATGGAGAGACGAACGGGAGACCCAGAGGGGCCGAAGGATGGGCGGAGGGAAGTTGGGAGGGAGGGAGGGAGGGAGGGAGGGAAGGAGAGAGAGGGAGGCAGTGAGGAACGGAGGGAGAGACAGAGCGACGCAGGGACAGAGGGCGGGCGGGAGGGAGCCAGGGACAGAGGGAGGAAGGCAGAGAGAAAAAACGGTCTCCGGCCTCCGAGAGCAACGAGACCCCCGCGCTCCGAGAAAAGGGTAAGCTCCAGGCGCGGGCTGAGGGCTGGGCCCACGGCCGCCGCGTCGGGCCGGCGGGGCACCCATTCGCCCCGATTCCGTGGCCCAAGGAACGGGCGGCTTCCTCAGAGACAAAAGACCGGGACCCGGGTTGCCGTCGGGTTTTCACCCGCGTGGTTCACACACCGCACATCCCCAGGCTGAGCCTCGCAACGGAGCGCCAGGCCGACAGCCCCGACCACAGAGGAGCCACACTCAGGACGACTGAAGCGTGATTTGGGATTCCACGCTGCTGTGCCCTCTGCAAGGGGGCCTGTTGCTCACTTCGCTCCGGCCCCCGAAAGGCTGAGCATGTTGACTGTTTGCTTCCGGAGCTCTGCGGGCACCCACAGGCATCCAGGAACGGGTGGAAGACCGGCATGGTGTCTCTTCGCTCTCCTTGCCAGTTTCCAAACCGGCCACACTGCAGACTCCCCATGTTGCGGGACACAGGAATCCATCATCAGGCCATCACGCCGGGGATGCATCTTTTCCCTGGGGTCTCGCTCTGGTCTTCTGCGAGAAGACCTCCCAAGGTGCTGGGATTACAGGTCTGAGCCACCGCGCCCGACCTGTACTTGTGTCTTTTCCAAAATTGACTATTTTGGGATAAGCTTAACATCCTCACTGCCTGCCTTTGCCCCCCACAAGTAATTAGCATACGCCTAAATAAAGTTTAAGCAAGCTAGCTCCACTATTCCCAAGCATGTATTATCTAGGGTCTAGTCTTTAGAAGTATAAAGGACAAATCGTACGAGTACAACTACAGAAAATGTTGTACCCAAACTGGAAAGGCTTAAGTGATCAATTGACGGATTTGTGTTTCCTATGGAAGAGGGTAGAAGGCAGAGTGCTAATATAGATATATAGGGGAGAAGAGGACAGGGCTTTTATGAAATGAATGCAGTCAAATCTTGGGAAAAGTTTCTTAAGTAGCATGAATGTTAGAGAGAGGATTCATGCAATTTCAACTTTAGCCGTGTCTAAAAATATCAAGACATAGCCAGCAGTTTTTGAAAAATAAATTCTTCTCCACAAAACTGTTAATGAGACTGATGAGGTGTTTCCTTTATTTTTTTTCTTCCAATTACTTGGGTTTCATAGTCACATATTCAAGGGAGCGTACCGCTGTTTGGTAAAATGAGAGAATTCCACATCATGTTTTTGTTTGTTTGTTTTTAAAGATGAAAGAGCTGAACAACCTTGTTTGGTGTTAGCAATACCACCAGATTGTTCAAATTTCTTTAGAATCGTACTCCTTAAATTACACTGTGATGTAGTTTCAAAAATGGTCTGTAATGGCCTGTGAATTGACAGCTCATTAGGACATTCTTCAGTTTGGCTGAAACCAAAAAACCTGAAACCGTCGAAACTGAAAGAAAATGGGGTTTGCCAAATTCTGCTTCTTACACTTTCACCTACCACGCCGTGTTCAAATAGTGTGCTTGATAAGTATCGGAAACTTAAGGTACTCTTAATTTCAGTATAGTTTCACCAAAGTGGTATTCTTTGTGAGAAAGCCATAATCTCATCAGTAATGCCTTTCGAAAAGATCCAACGGAAAATAGGAACTAGCAACTCATCATGACAAGAAAGTAAAACTCAGGAAAAATGCTAAGGCAGAGCAGCTTCAGGCTTCAGTGTGAAACTATCATAGTCTGGGCGCAGTGGCTCACGCCTATAGTCCCTTCACTTTGGGAAGGCAAGTTGGGGCAGATCACCTGAAGTGGGCAGTTGAAGACCACCCTGGCCCAAATGGTGAAACCTCCTCTACACTTTAAACAGAAGACAAAAATTTGCCTGGCGTGGTGGCGTGCTCATTTAGTCCCAGCTACTCTGGAGGCTGAGGCAGGAGAATGCCTTGTGCCCAGGATGCGGAGGCTGCAGTGAGCTGAGCTCAGGCCACTGTAATCCAGCCTGGGGGACAGAGGGAGACTCTGTCTCAAAAATAAATAAATAAGTACATAAATAAATAAATAAAATGAAATGAAATTGAAATAATATTTTCATATTCCCCTCACCCAGCCCATCTTATTTTCAGAGTACTGGATAAACCACCGGTTTCCCTGTGCGTTAGAGATTTTTTTTTCTCAGACATTGAAGTTTTCTAAGTGCAACTTCATAAAAAGTCTCATTTTTAGCGTAGATAGTTTCTTTATGGTTGTGAAACGTGAACTTTGCGATTCTGTGAGGAAGACTGAATTCTGAAATACCCCCTGCATTTCCCGCCCCTCGCGTCCCAGGGGAGTCCGTGGTGGGGCTGGGGCCAGGGTCCCCAGGTCGCCGGGGCGGCGTGGGAACCCCAAGCCGGGGCAGCCCCACCTCCCCAGCCCGCGCCCCCGGAGGCCTCCGCGCGGCAGGGGCAGGTGCAAGCCATCCGGGCGCCCCCCCAGGCGGGGCTCCTCCAGGAGCCGGGGCGCTCGTCTGCACTCCCCTCCGGCCTGCTGGATGAGCTCCTGGCGAGCCCGGAGTTTCTGCAGCGGGCGCAACCTTTCCTAGAAACGGAGGCCCCGGGGGAGCTGGAGGCCTCGGAAGAGGCCGCCTCGCTGGAACCACCCCTCAGCGAGGAAGAATACCGGGCTCTGCTGGAGGAGCTTTAAAAGGACGCGGGGCTGGGACAGGGTCGGGGCAGGGCGGTGGCCGGTGGCCTCTCTTTCGCGGGGAACACCTGGCTCGGCGTGGAGGGGCGTGTCTTCCCTCCGGGCCGACCCGCCTGGGATTCCTGCCTTCCAGGTCTAGGCCCGGTGAGAGACTCCACAGAGCGGAGAGCTGCCATTCTTTCCTGGGCATCCCGGGGATCCCAGCGCCGGCCCAGGTACCAGCAGGTGGGCCGTCTACTGCGCACGCGCGGGTTCGCGGGCAGCCGCCTAGGCTCTGGGAGCAGCCCGGGCAGAGCTCTCGAGCCTTTCCGCCACCCCACCCCGGCCTGAACCACCCCTCGCCACCCCCACCCCCCACCCCCGGAAAATGCGTCCTCCCCTGGGCTGGGTGGAGAACCCCGTCCCGCGAAACACCGGGCCCGCGCAGCGTCCGGGCCCGCCATCCCTCCGGCGGCGGCTCGCCTCCTCTGCGCCTCCGCTCCACCGTCGCCCGCCCGGGCCCCTGCAGCCTCCCAGCTGCCACCGTGGAGCGCCTGGCGGCTGAACGCAGACCCCAGGCCCCGCGCACGCCGGCGATGCCGACCGTTCCAGGCGGGAGGGAAGGCGGGCAGAGATGGAGAGACGAACGGGAGACCCAGAGGGGCCGAAGGATGGGCGGAGGGAAGTTGGGAGGGAGGGAGGGAGAGAGAGGGAGGCAGTGAGGAACGGAGGGAGAGACAGAGCGACGCAGGGACAGAGGGCGGGCGGGAGGGAGCCAGGGACAGAGGGAGGAAGGCAGAGAGGAAAAGCGGTCTCCGGCCTCCGGGAGCAAGGGGACCCCCGCGCTCCGGGAAAAGGGTAAGCGCCCGGCGCGGGCGGAGGGCTGGGCCCACGGCCGCCGCGTCGGGCCGGCGGGGCACCCGTTCGCCCCGATTCCGTGGCCCAAGGAACGGGCGGCTTCCTCAGAGACAAAAGACCGGGACCCGGGTTGCCGTCGGGTTTTCACCCGCGTGGTTCACAGACCGCACATCCCCCGGCTGAGCCTCGCAACGGAGCGCCAGGCCGACAGCCCCGACCACAGAGGAGCCACACTCAGGACGACTGAAGCGTGATTTGGGATTCCACGCTGCTGTGCCCTCTGCAAGGGGGCCTGTTGCTCACGTCTCTCCGGCCCCCGAAAGGCTGAGCATGTTGACTGTTTGCTTCCGGAGCTCTGCGGGCACCCACAGGCATCCAGGGAAGGGTGGAAGACCGGCATGGTGTCTCTTCGCTCTCCTTGCCAGTTTCCAAACCGGCCACACTGCAGACTCCCCATGTTGCGGGACACAGGAATCACATCGTCAGGCCATCACGCCGGGGATGCATCCTTTCCCTGGGGTCTCGCTCTGGTCTTCTGCGTGGGAATGAACGAGAGCCACACGCCTGTGCGTGTGTGAGACTGTCACGGCCACGGCGACACCCACAGGCATTGCCTCCTTCACGGAGAGAGGGCCTGGAAAACTCAAGACTCCCACGGAGGTTCAGTTCCACACTCCCCTCCACCCTTCCAGGCTGGATTCTCCCTGCTGAAGGCGCGTGGGAGCCCAGAGGGCGGCCTCCAGTTCCCGCGGGATTCCTGGAGAGGTCCGGAGAGCCAGCCCCCGAAACCCGCCCCCCTCACCCCTTCCCCCTCTCCCCCTTCCGCTTCGTCCCTCCCGCCCCCACCACCAGCGTCACCACCACCACCACCACCACCACCACCACAGCACCCCCTCCCCACGGCCCCAGGGGGCCTCCACGCCCTGGGACCCTTCCGGAGGGCGGGCTGTCCCAGGGCTCACCGCCATTCATGAAGGGGTGGAGCCTGCCTGCCTGTGGGCCTTTATAAGAGCGGCTGGCTGGCTGTCCGGGCCTGCCTCCTGGCTGCACCTGCGCCCAGCGCACAGGCCGGCTGAGGTGCCCGGGAGCCCGCGGGCCTCTCTCTGCCCGTGTCCGTCCGTGAAATTCCGGCCGGGGCTCCCCGCGATGGCTCTCCCGACACCTTCGGACGGCCCCCTCCCCGCGGAAGCCCGAGGACGAGGACGGCGAAGGAGACTCGTCTGGACCCCGAGCCAAAGCGAGGCCCTGCGAGCCTGCTTTGAGCGGAACCCGTACCCGGGCATCGCCACCAGAGAAGGGCTGGCCCAGGCCATCGGCGTTCCGGAGCCCAGGGTCCAGATTTGGTTTCAGAATGAGAGGTCACGCCAGCTGAGGCAGCACCGGCGGGAATCTCGGCCCTGGCCCGGGAGACGCGGCCCGCAAGAAGGCAGGCGAAAGCGGACCGCCGTCACCGGATCCCAGACCGCCCTGCTCCTCCGCGCCTTTGAGAAGGATCGCTTTCCAGGCATCGCCGCCAGGGAAGAACTGGCCAGAGAGACGGGCCTCCCGGAGTCCAGGATTCAGATCTGGTTTCAGAATCGACGGGCCAGGCACCCGGGACAGGGTGGCAGGGCGCCCGCGCACGCAGGCGGCCTGTGCAACGCGGCCCCCGGTGGGTGTCACCCTGCTCCTTCGTGGGTCGCCTTCGCCCACGCCGGGGCGTGGGGAACGGCGCTCCCCGCACCCCGCGTGCCCTGCGCGCCTGGGGCTCTCCCCCAGGGGGCTTTCGTGAGCCAGGGAGCGAGGGCCGTCCCCGTGCTCCAGCCCAGCCAGGCCGCGCCGGCACGAGGGATCTCCCAAGCGGCCCCGGCACGCGCGGATTTTGCCTACGCTGCCCTGGCTCCCCCGGACGGGGCGCTCTCCCACCCTCAGGCTCCTCGGTGGCCTGTGCACCCGAGCAAAGGCCGGGAGGACCGGGACCCGCAGCGCGACGGCCTGCCGGGCCCTTGCGCGGTGGGACAGCCTGGGCCGGCTCAAGCGGGGCCACAGGGCCAAGGTGGGCTTGCGCCACCCGCGTGCCAGGGGAGTCCGTGGTGGGGCTGGGGCCAGGGTCCCCAGGTCGCCGGGGCGGCGTGGGAACCCCAAGCCGGGGCAGCCCCACCTCCCCAACCCGCGCCCCCGGAGGCCTCCGCGCGGCAGGGGCAGGTGCAAGCCATCCGGGCGCCCCCCGAGGCGGGGCTCCTCCAGGAGCCGGGGCGCTCGTCTGCACTCCCCTCCGGCCTGCTGGATGAGCTCCTGGCGAGCCCGGAGTTTCTGCAGCGGGCGCAACCTTTCCTAGAAACGGAGGCCCCGGGGGAGCTGGAGGCCTCGGAAGAGGCCGCCTCGCTGGAACCACCCCTCAGCGAGGAAGAATACCGGGCTCTGCTGGAGGAGCTTTAAAAGGACGCGGGGCTGGGACGGGGTCGGGGCAGGGCGGTGGCCGGTGGCCTCTCTTTCGCGGGGAACACCTGGCTCGGCGTGGCGGGGCGTGTCTTCCCTCCGGGCCGACCCGCCTGGGATTCCTGCCTTCCAGGTCTAGGCCCGGTGAGAGACTCCACAGAGCGGAGAGCTGCCATTCTTTCCTGGGCATCCCGGGGATCCCAGCACCGGCCCAGGTACCAGCAGGTGGGCCGTCTACTGCGCACGCGCGGGTTCGCGGGCAGCCGCCTAGGCTCTGGGAGCAGCCCGGGCAGAGCTCTCGTGCCTTTCCGCCACCCCACCCCGGCCTGAACAACCCCTCGCCACCCCCACCCCCCACCCCCGGAAAATGCGTCCTCCCCTGGGCTGGGTGGAGAACCCCGTCCCGCGAAACACCGGGCCCGCGCAGCGTCCGGGCCCGCCATCCCTCCGGCGGCGGCTCGCCTCCTCTGCGCCTCCGCTCCACCGTCGCCCGCCCGGGCCCCTGCAGCCTCCCAGCTGCCACCGTGGAGCGCCTGGCGGCTGAACGCAGACCCCAGGCCCCGCGCCCGCCGGCGATGCCGACCGTTCCAGGCGGGAGGGAAGGCGGGCAGAGATGGAGAGACGAACGGGAGACCCAGAGGGGCCGAAGGATGGGCGGAGGGAAGTTGGGAGGGAGGGAGGGAGGGAGGGAGGGAAGGAGAGAGAGGGAGGCAGTGAGGAACGGAGGGAGAGACAGAGCGACGCAGGGACAGAGGGCGGGCGGGAGGGAGCCAGGGACAGAGGGAGGAAGGCAGAGAGAAAAAACGGTCTCCGGCCTCCGAGAGCAACGAGACCCCCGCGCTCCGAGAAAAGGGTAAGCTCCAGGCGCGGGCTGAGGGCTGGGCCCACGGCCGCCGCGTCGGGCCGGCGGGGCACCCATTCGCCCCGATTCCGTGGCCCAAGGAACGGGCGGCTTCCTCAGAGACAAAAGACCGGGACCCGGGTTGCCGTCGGGTTTTCACCCGCGTGGTTCACACACCGCACATCCCCAGGCTGAGCCTCGCAACGGAGCGCCAGGCCGACAGCCCCGACCACAGAGGAGCCACACTCAGGACGACTGAAGCGTGATTTGGGATTCCACGCTGCTGTGCCCTCTGCAAGGGGGCCTGTTGCTCACTTCGCTCCGGCCCCCGAAAGGCTGAGCATGTTGACTGTTTGCTTCCGGAGCTCTGCGGGCACCCACAGGCATCCAGGAACGGGTGGAAGACCGGCATGGTGTCTCTTCGCTCTCCTTGCCAGTTTCCAAACCGGCCACACTGCAGACTCCCCATGTTGCGGGACACAGGAATCCATCATCAGGCCATCACGCCGGGGATGCATCTTTTCCCTGGGGTCTCGCTCTGGTCTTCTGCGAGAAGACCTCCCAAGGTGCTGGGATTACAGGTCTGAGCCACCGCGCCCGACCTGTACTTGTGTCTTTTCCAAAATTGACTATTTTGGGATAAGCTTAACATCCTCACTGCCTGCCTTTGCCCCCCACAAGTAATTAGCATACGCCTAAATAAAGTTTAAGCAAGCTAGCTCCACTATTCCCAAGCATGTATTATCTAGGGTCTAGTCTTTAGAAGTATAAAGGACAAATCGTACGAGTACAACTACAGAAAATGTTGTACCCAAACTGGAAAGGCTTAAGTGATCAATTGACGGATTTGTGTTTCCTATGGAAGAGGGTAGAAGGCAGAGTGCTAATATAGATATATAGGGGAGAAGAGGACAGGGCTTTTATGAAATGAATGCAGTCAAATCTTGGGAAAAGTTTCTTAAGTAGCATGAATGTTAGAGAGAGGATTCATGCAATTTCAACTTTAGCCGTGTCTAAAAATATCAAGACATAGCCAGCAGTTTTTGAAAAATAAATTCTTCTCCACAAAACTGTTAATGAGACTGATGAGGTGTTTCCTTTATTTTTTTTCTTCCAATTACTTGGGTTTCATAGTCACATATTCAAGGGAGCGTACCGCTGTTTGGTAAAATGAGAGAATTCCACATCATGTTTTTGTTTGTTTGTTTTTAAAGATGAAAGAGCTGAACAACCTTGTTTGGTGTTAGCAATACCACCAGATTGTTCAAATTTCTTTAGAATCGTACTCCTTAAATTACACTGTGATGTAGTTTCAAAAATGGTCTGTAATGGCCTGTGAATTGACAGCTCATTAGGACATTCTTCAGTTTGGCTGAAACCAAAAAACCTGAAACCGTCGAAACTGAAAGAAAATGGGGTTTGCCAAATTCTGCTTCTTACACTTTCACCTACCACGCCGTGTTCAAATAGTGTGCTTGATAAGTATCGGAAACTTAAGGTACTCTTAATTTCAGTATAGTTTCACCAAAGTGGTATTCTTTGTGAGAAAGCCATAATCTCATCAGTAATGCCTTTCGAAAAGATCCAACGGAAAATAGGAACTAGCAACTCATCATGACAAGAAAGTAAAACTCAGGAAAAATGCTAAGGCAGAGCAGCTTCAGGCTTCAGTGTGAAACTATCATAGTCTGGGCGCAGTGGCTCACGCCTATAGTCCCTTCACTTTGGGAAGGCAAGTTGGGGCAGATCACCTGAAGTGGGCAGTTGAAGACCACCCTGGCCCAAATGGTGAAACCTCCTCTACACTTTAAACAGAAGACAAAAATTTGCCTGGCGTGGTGGCGTGCTCATTTAGTCCCAGCTACTCTGGAGGCTGAGGCAGGAGAATGCCTTGTGCCCAGGATGCGGAGGCTGCAGTGAGCTGAGCTCAGGCCACTGTAATCCAGCCTGGGGGACAGAGGGAGACTCTGTCTCAAAAATAAATAAATAAGTACATAAATAAATAAATAAAATGAAATGAAATTGAAATAATATTTTCATATTCCCCTCACCCAGCCCATCTTATTTTCAGAGTACTGGATAAACCACCGGTTTCCCTGTGCGTTAGAGATTTTTTTTTCTCAGACATTGAAGTTTTCTAAGTGCAACTTCATAAAAAGTCTCATTTTTAGCGTAGATAGTTTCTTTATGGTTGTGAAACGTGAACTTTGCGATTCTGTGAGGAAGACTGAATTCTGAAATACCCCCTGCATTTCCCGCCCCTCGCGTCCCAGGGGAGTCCGTGGTGGGGCTGGGGCCAGGGTCCCCAGGTCGCCGGGGCGGCGTGGGAACCCCAAGCCGGGGCAGCCCCACCTCCCCAGCCCGCGCCCCCGGAGGCCTCCGCGCGGCAGGGGCAGGTGCAAGCCATCCGGGCGCCCCCCCAGGCGGGGCTCCTCCAGGAGCCGGGGCGCTCGTCTGCACTCCCCTCCGGCCTGCTGGATGAGCTCCTGGCGAGCCCGGAGTTTCTGCAGCGGGCGCAACCTTTCCTAGAAACGGAGGCCCCGGGGGAGCTGGAGGCCTCGGAAGAGGCCGCCTCGCTGGAACCACCCCTCAGCGAGGAAGAATACCGGGCTCTGCTGGAGGAGCTTTAAAAGGACGCGGGGCTGGGACGGGGTCGGGGCAGGGCGGTGGCCGGTGGCCTCTCTTTCGCGGGGAACACCTGGCTCGGCGTGGAGGGGCGTGTCTTCCCTCCGGGCCGACCCGCCTGGGATTCCTGCCTTCCAGGTCTAGGCCCGGTGAGAGACTCCACAGAGCGGAGAGCTGCCATTCTTTCCTGGGCATCCCGGGGATCCCAGCGCCGGCCCAGGTACCAGCAGGTGGGCCGTCTACTGCGCACGCGCGGGTTCGCGGGCAGCCGCCTAGGCTCTGGGAGCAGCCCGGGCAGAGCTCTCGAGCCTTTCCGCCACCCCACCCCGGCCTGAACCACCCCTCGCCACCCCCACCCCCCACCCCCGGAAAATGCGTCCTCCCCTGGGCTGGGTGGAGAACCCCGTCCCGCGAAACACCGGGCCCGCGCAGCGTCCGGGCCCGCCATCCCTCCGGCGGCGGCTCGCCTCCTCTGCGCCTCCGCTCCACCGTCGCCCGCCCGGGCCCCTGCAGCCTCCCAGCTGCCACCGTGGAGCGCCTGGCGGCTGAACGCAGACCCCAGGCCCCGCGCACGCCGGCGATGCCGACCGTTCCAGGCGGGAGGGAAGGCGGGCAGAGATGGAGAGACGAACGGGAGACCCAGAGGGGCCGAAGGATGGGCGGAGGGAAGTTGGGAGGGAGGGAGGGAGAGAGAGGGAGGCAGTGAGGAACGGAGGGAGAGACAGAGCGACGCAGGGACAGAGGGCGGGCGGGAGGGAGCCAGGGACAGAGGGAGGAAGGCAGAGAGGAAAAGCGGTCTCCGGCCTCCGGGAGCAAGGGGACCCCCGCGCTCCGGGAAAAGGGTAAGCGCCCGGCGCGGGCGGAGGGCTGGGCCCACGGCCGCCGCGTCGGGCCGGCGGGGCACCCGTTCGCCCCGATTCCGTGGCCCAAGGAACGGGCGGCTTCCTCAGAGACAAAAGACAGGGACCCGGGTTGCCGTCGGGTTTTCACCCGCGTGGTTCACAGACCGCACATCCCCCGGCTGAGCCTCGCAACGGAGCGCCAGGCCGACAGCCCCGACCACAGAGGAGCCACACTCAGGACGACTGAAGCGTGATTTGGGATTCCACGCTGCTGTGCCCTCTGCAAGGGGGCCTGTTGCTCACGTCTCTCCGGCCCCCGAAAGGCTGAGCATGTTGACTGTTTGCTTCCGGAGCTCTGCGGGCACCCACAGGCATCCAGGGAAGGGTGGAAGACCGGCATGGTGTCTCTTCGCTCTCCTTGCCAGTTTCCAAACCGGCCACACTGCAGACTCCCCATGTTGCGGGACACAGGAATCACATCGTCAGGCCATCACGCCGGGGATGCATCCTTTCCCTGGGGTCTCGCTCTGGTCTTCTGCGTGGGAATGAACGAGAGCCACACGCCTGTGCGTGTGTGAGACTGTCACGGCCACGGCGACACCCACAGGCATTGCCTCCTTCACGGAGAGAGGGCCTGGAAAACTCAAGACTCCCACGGAGGTTCAGTTCCACACTCCCCTCCACCCTTCCAGGCTGGATTCTCCCTGCTGAAGGCGCGTGGGAGCCCAGAGGGCGGCCTCCAGTTCCCGCGGGATTCCTGGAGAGGTCCGGAGAGCCAGCCCCCGAAACCCGCCCCCCTCACCCCTTCCCCCTCTCCCCCTTCCGCTTCGTCCCTCCCGCCCCCACCACCAGCGTCACCACCACCACCACCACCACCACCACCACAGCACCCCCTCCCCACGGCCCCAGGGGGCCTCCACGCCCTGGGACCCTTCCGGAGGGCGGGCTGTCCCAGGGCTCACCGCCATTCATGAAGGGGTGGAGCCTGCCTGCCTGTGGGCCTTTATAAGAGCGGCTGGCTGGCTGTCCGGGCCTGCCTCCTGGCTGCACCTGCGCCCAGCGCACAGGCCGGCTGAGGTGCCCGGGAGCCCGCGGGCCTCTCTCTGCCCGTGTCCGTCCGTGAAATTCCGGCCGGGGCTCCCCGCGATGGCTCTCCCGACACCTTCGGACGGCCCCCTCCCCGCGGAAGCCCGAGGACGAGGACGGCGAAGGAGACTCGTCTGGACCCCGAGCCAAAGCGAGGCCCTGCGAGCCTGCTTTGAGCGGAACCCGTACCCGGGCATCGCCACCAGAGAAGGGCTGGCCCAGGCCATCGGCGTTCCGGAGCCCAGGGTCCAGATTTGGTTTCAGAATGAGAGGTCACGCCAGCTGAGGCAGCACCGGCGGGAATCTCGGCCCTGGCCCGGGAGACGCGGCCCGCAAGAAGGCAGGCGAAAGCGGACCGCCGTCACCGGATCCCAGACCGCCCTGCTCCTCCGCGCCTTTGAGAAGGATCGCTTTCCAGGCATCGCCGCCAGGGAAGAACTGGCCAGAGAGACGGGCCTCCCGGAGTCCAGGATTCAGATCTGGTTTCAGAATCGACGGGCCAGGCACCCGGGACAGGGTGGCAGGGCGCCCGCGCACGCAGGCGGCCTGTGCAACGCGGCCCCCGGTGGGTGTCACCCTGCTCCTTCGTGGGTCGCCTTCGCCCACGCCGGGGCGTGGGGAACGGCGCTCCCCGCACCCCGCGTGCCCTGCGCGCCTGGGGCTCTCCCCCAGGGGGCTTTCGTGAGCCAGGGAGCGAGGGCCGTCCCCGTGCTCCAGCCCAGCCAGGCCGCGCCGGCACGAGGGATCTCCCAAGCGGCCCCGGCACGCGCGGATTTTGCCTACGCTGCCCTGGCTCCCCCGGACGGGGCGCTCTCCCACCCTCAGGCTCCTCGGTGGCCTGTGCACCCGAGCAAAGGCCGGGAGGACCGGGACCCGCAGCGCGACGGCCTGCCGGGCCCTTGCGCGGTGGGACAGCCTGGGCCGGCTCAAGCGGGGCCACAGGGCCAAGGTGGGCTTGCGCCACCCGCGTGCCAGGGGAGTCCGTGGTGGGGCTGGGGCCAGGGTCCCCAGGTCGCCGGGGCGGCGTGGGAACCCCAAGCCGGGGCAGCCCCACCTCCCCAACCCGCGCCCCCGGAGGCCTCCGCGCGGCAGGGGCAGGTGCAAGCCATCCGGGCGCCCCCCGAGGCGGGGCTCCTCCAGGAGCCGGGGCGCTCGTCTGCACTCCCCTCCGGCCTGCTGGATGAGCTCCTGGCGAGCCCGGAGTTTCTGCAGCGGGCGCAACCTTTCCTAGAAACGGAGGCCCCGGGGGAGCTGGAGGCCTCGGAAGAGGCCGCCTCGCTGGAACCACCCCTCAGCGAGGAAGAATACCGGGCTCTGCTGGAGGAGCTTTAAAAGGACGCGGGGCTGGGACGGGGTCGGGGCAGGGCGGTGGCCGGTGGCCTCTCTTTCGCGGGGAACACCTGGCTCGGCGTGGCGGGGCGTGTCTTCCCTCCGGGCCGACCCGCCTGGGATTCCTGCCTTCCAGGTCTAGGCCCGGTGAGAGACTCCACAGAGCGGAGAGCTGCCATTCTTTCCTGGGCATCCCGGGGATCCCAGCACCGGCCCAGGTACCAGCAGGTGGGCCGTCTACAGCGCACGCGCGGGTTCGCGGGCAGCCGCCTAGGCTCTGGGAGCAGCCCGGGCAGAGCTCTCGTGCCTTTCCGCCACCCCACCCCGGCCTGAACCACCCCTCGCCACCCCCACCCCCCACCCCCGGAAAATGCGTCCTCCCCTGGGCTGGGTGGAGAACCCCGTCCCGCGAAACACCGGGCCCGCGCAGCGTCCGGGCCCGCCATCCCTCCGGCGGCGGCTCGCCTCCTCTGCGCCTCCGCTCCACCGTCGCCCGCCCGGGCCCCTGCAGCCTCCCAGCTGCCACCGTGGAGCGCCTGGCGGCTGAACGCAGACCCCAGGCCCCGCGCCCGCCGGCGATGCCGACCGTTCCAGGCGGGAGGGAAGGCGGGCAGAGATGGAGAGACGAACGGGAGACCCAGAGGGGCCGAAGGATGGGCGGAGGGAAGTTGGGAGGGAGGGAGGGAGGGAGGGAGGGAAGGAGAGAGAGGGAGGCAGTGAGGAACGGAGGGAGAGACAGAGCGACGCAGGGACAGAGGGCGGGCGGGAGGGAGCCAGGGACAGAGGGAGGAAGGCAGAGAGAAAAAACGGTCTCCGGCCTCCGAGAGCAACGAGACCCCCGCGCTCCGAGAAAAGGGTAAGCTCCAGGCGCGGGCTGAGGGCTGGGCCCACGGCCGCCGCGTCGGGCCGGCGGGGCACCCATTCGCCCCGATTCCGTGGCCCAAGGAACGGGCGGCTTCCTCAGAGACAAAAGACCGGGACCCGGGTTGCCGTCGGGTTTTCACCCGCGTGGTTCACACACCGCACATCCCCAGGCTGAGCCTCGCAACGGAGCGCCCGGCCGACAGCCCCGACCACAGAGGAGCCACACTCAGGACGACTGAAGCGTGATTTGGGATTCCACGCTGCTGTGCCCTCTGCAAGGGGGCCTGTTGCTCACTTCGCTCCGGCCCCCGAAAGGCTGAGCATGTTGACTGTTTGCTTCCGGAGCTCTGCGGGCACCCACAGGCATCCAGGAACGGGTGGAAGACCGGCATGGTGTCTCTTCGCTCTCCTTGCCAGTTTCCAAACCGGCCACACTGCAGACTCCCCATGTTGCGGGACACAGGAATCCATCATCAGGCCATCACGCCGGGGATGCATCTTTTCCCTGGGGTCTCGCTCTGGTCTTCTGCGAGAAGACCTCCCAAGGTGCTGGGATTACAGGTCTGAGCCACCGCGCCCGACCTGTACTTGTGTCTTTTCCAAAATTGACTATTTTGGGATAAGCTTAACATCCTCACTGCCTGCCTTTGCCCCCCACAAGTAATTAGCATACGCCTAAATAAAGTTTAAGCAAGCTAGCTCCACTATTCCCAAGCATGTATTATCTAGGGTCTAGTCTTTAGAAGTATAAAGGACAAATCGTACGAGTACAACTACAGAAAATGTTGTACCCAAACTGGAAAGGCTTAAGTGATCAATTGACGGATTTGTGTTTCCTATGGAAGAGGGTAGAAGGCAGAGTGCTAATATAGATATATAGGGGAGAAGAGGACAGGGCTTTTATGAAATGAATGCAGTCAAATCTTGGGAAAAGTTTCTTAAGTAGCATGAATGTTAGAGAGAGGATTCATGCAATTTCAACTTTAGCCGTGTCTAAAAATATCAAGACATAGCCAGCAGTTTTTGAAAAATAAATTCTTCTCCACAAAACTGTTAATGAGACTGATGAGGTGTTTCCTTTATTTTTTTTCTTCCAATTACTTGGGTTTCATAGTCACATATTCAAGGGAGCGTACCGCTGTTTGGTAAAATGAGAGAATTCCACATCATGTTTTTGTTTGTTTGTTTTTAAAGATGAAAGAGCTGAACAACCTTGTTTGGTGTTAGCAATACCACCAGATTGTTCAAATTTCTTTAGAATCGTACTCCTTAAATTACACTGTGATGTAGTTTCAAAAATGGTCTGTAATGGCCTGTGAATTGACAGCTCATTAGGACATTCTTCAGTTTGGCTGAAACCAAAAAACCTGAAACCGTCGAAACTGAAAGAAAATGGGGTTTGCCAAATTCTGCTTCTTACACTTTCACCTACCACGCCGTGTTCAAACAGTGTGCTTGATAAGTATCGGAAACTTAAGGTACTCTTAATTTCAGTATAGTTTCACCAAAGTGGTATTCTTTGTGAGAAAGCCATAATCTCATCAGTAATGCCTTTCGAAAAGATCCAACGGAAAATAGGAACTAGCAACTCATCATGACAAGAAAGTAAAACTCAGGAAAAATGCTAAGGCAGAGCAGCTTCAGGCTTCAGTGTGAAACTATCATAGTCTGGGCGCAGTGGCTCACGCCTATAGTCCCTTCACTTTGGGAAGGCAAGTTGGGGCAGATCACCGGAAGTGGGCAGTTGAAGACCACCCTGGCCCAAATGGTGAAACCTCCTCTACACTTTAAACAGAAGACAAAAATTTGCCTGGCGTGGTGGCGTGCTCATTTAGTCCCAGCTACTCTGGAGGCTGAGGCAGGAGAATGCCTTGTGCCCAGGATGCGGAGGCTGCAGTGAGCTGAGCTCAGGCCACTGTAATCCAGCCTGGGGGACAGAGGGAGACTCTGTCTCAAAAATAAATAAATAAGTACATAAATAAATAAATAAAATGAAATGAAATTGAAATAATATTTTCATATTCCCCTCACCCAGCCCATCTTATTTTCAGAGTACTGGATAAACCACCGGTTTCCCTGTGCGTTAGAGATTTTTTTTTCTCAGACATTGAAGTTTTCTAAGTGCAACTTCATAAAAAGTCTCATTTTTAGCGTAGATAGTTTCTTTATGGTTGTGAAACGTGAACTTTGCGATTCTGTGAGGAAGACTGAATTCTGAAATACCCCCTGCATTTCCCGCCCCTCGCGTCCCAGGGGAGTCCGTGGTGGGGCTGGGGCCAGGGTCCCCAGGTCGCCGGGGCGGCGTGGGAACCCCAAGCCGGGGCAGCCCCACCTCCCCAGCCCGCGCCCCCGGAGGCCTCCGCGCGGCAGGGGCAGGTGCAAGCCATCCGGGCGCCCCCCCAGGCGGGGCTCCTCCAGGAGCCGGGGCGCTCGTCTGCACTCCCCTCCGGCCTGCTGGATGAGCTCCTGGCGAGCCCGGAGTTTCTGCAGCGGGCGCAACCTTTCCTAGAAACGGAGGCCCCGGGGGAGCTGGAGGCCTCGGAAGAGGCCGCCTCGCTGGAACCACCCCTCAGCGAGGAAGAATACCGGGCTCTGCTGGAGGAGCTTTAAAAGGACGCGGGGCTGGGACGGGGTCGGGGCAGGGCGGTGGCCGGTGGCCTCTCTTTCGCGGGGAACACCTGGCTCGGCGTGGAGGGGCGTGTCTTCCCTCCGGGCCGACCCGCCTGGGATTCCTGCCTTCCAGGTCTAGGCCCGGTGAGAGACTCCACAGAGCGGAGAGCTGCCATTCTTTCCTGGGCATCCCGGGGATCCCAGCGCCGGCCCAGGTACCAGCAGGTGGGCCGTCTACTGCGCACGCGCGGGTTCGCGGGCAGCCGCCTAGGCTCTGGGAGCAGCCCGGGCAGAGCTCTCGAGCCTTTCCGCCACCCCACCCCGGCCTGAACCACCCCTCGCCACCCCCACCCCCCACCCCCGGAAAATGCGTCCTCCCCTGGGCTGGGTGGAGAACCCCGTCCCGCGAAACACCGGGCCCGCGCAGCGTCCGGGCCCGCCATCCCTCCGGCGGCGGCTCGCCTCCTCTGCGCCTCCGCTCCACCGTCGCCCGCCCGGGCCCCTGCAGCCTCCCAGCTGCCACCGTGGAGCGCCTGGCGGCTGAACGCAGACCCCAGGCCCCGCGCACGCCGGCGATGCCGACCGTTCCAGGCGGGAGGGAAGGCGGGCAGAGATGGAGAGACGAACGGGAGACCCAGAGGGGCCGAAGGATGGGCGGAGGGAAGTTGGGAGGGAGGGAGGGAGAGAGAGGGAGGCAGTGAGGAACGGAGGGAGAGACAGAGCGACGCAGGGACAGAGGGCGGGCGGGAGGGAGCCAGGGACAGAGGGAGGAAGGCAGAGAGGAAAAGCGGTCTCCGGCCTCCGGGAGCAAGGGGACCCCCGCGCTCCGGGAAAAGGGTAAGCGCCCGGCGCGGGCGGAGGGCTGGGCCCACGGCCGCCGCGTCGGGCCGGCGGGGCACCCGTTCGCCCCGATTCCGTGGCCCAAGGAACGGGCGGCTTCCTCAGAGACAAAAGACCGGGACCCGGGTTGCCGTCGGGTTTTCACCCGCGTGGTTCACAGACCGCACATCCCCCGGCTGAGCCTCGCAACGGAGCGCCAGGCCGACAGCCCCGACCACAGAGGAGCCACACTCAGGACGACTGAAGCGTGATTTGGGATTCCACGCTGCTGTGCCCTCTGCAAGGGGGCCTGTTGCTCACGTCTCTCCGGCCCCCGAAAGGCTGAGCATGTTGACTGTTTGCTTCCGGAGCTCTGCGGGCACCCACAGGCATCCAGGGAAGGGTGGAAGACCGGCATGGTGTCTCTTCGCTCTCCTTGCCAGTTTCCAAACCGGCCACACTGCAGACTCCCCATGTTGCGGGACACAGGAATCACATCGTCAGGCCATCACGCCGGGGATGCATCCTTTCCCTGGGGTCTCGCTCTGGTCTTCTGCGTGGGAATGAACGAGAGCCACACGCCTGTGCGTGTGTGAGACTGTCACGGCCACGGCGACACCCACAGGCATTGCCTCCTTCACGGAGAGAGGGCCTGGAAAACTCAAGACTCCCACGGAGGTTCAGTTCCACACTCCCCTCCACCCTTCCAGGCTGGATTCTCCCTGCTGAAGGCGCGTGGGAGCCCAGAGGGCGGCCTCCAGTTCCCGCGGGATTCCTGGAGAGGTCCGGAGAGCCAGCCCCCGAAACCCGCCCCCCTCACCCCTTCCCCCTCTCCCCCTTCCGCTTCGTCCCTCCCGCCCCCACCACCAGCGTCACCACCACCACCACCACCACCACCACCACAGCACCCCCTCCCCACGGCCCCAGGGGGCCTCCACGCCCTGGGACCCTTCCGGAGGGCGGGCTGTCCCAGGGCTCACCGCCATTCATGAAGGGGTGGAGCCTGCCTGACTGTGGGCCTTTATAAGAGCGGCTGGCTGGCTGTCCGGGCCTGCCTCCTGGCTGCACCTGCGCCCAGCGCACAGGCCGGCTGAGGTGCCCGGGAGCCCGCGGGCCTCTCTCTGCCCGTGTCCGTCCGTGAAATTCCGGCCGGGGCTCCCCGCGATGGCTCTCCCGACACCTTCGGACGGCCCCCTCCCCGCGGAAGCCCGAGGACGAGGACGGCGAAGGAGACTCGTCTGGACCCCGAGCCAAAGCGAGGCCCTGCGAGCCTGCTTTGAGCGGAACCCGTACCCGGGCATCGCCACCAGAGAAGGGCTGGCCCAGGCCATCGGCGTTCCGGAGCCCAGGGTCCAGATTTGGTTTCAGAATGAGAGGTCACGCCAGCTGAGGCAGCACCGGCGGGAATCTCGGCCCTGGCCCGGGAGACGCGGCCCGCAAGAAGGCAGGCGAAAGCGGACCGCCGTCACCGGATCCCAGACCGCCCTGCTCCTCCGCGCCTTTGAGAAGGATCGCTTTCCAGGCATCGCCGCCAGGGAAGAACTGGCCAGAGAGACGGGCCTCCCGGAGTCCAGGATTCAGATCTGGTTTCAGAATCGACGGGCCAGGCACCCGGGACAGGGTGGCAGGGCGCCCGCGCACGCAGGCGGCCTGTGCAACGCGGCCCCCGGTGGGTGTCACCCTGCTCCTTCGTGGGTCGCCTTCGCCCACGCCGGGGCGTGGGGAACGGCGCTCCCCGCACCCCGCGTGCCCTGCGCGCCTGGGGCTCTCCCCCAGGGGGCTTTCGTGAGCCAGGGAGCGAGGGCCGTCCCCGTGCTCCAGCCCAGCCAGGCCGCGCCGGCACGAGGGATCTCCCAAGCGGCCCCGGCACGCGCGGATTTTGCCTACGCTGCCCTGGCTCCCCCGGACGGGGCGCTCTCCCACCCTCAGGCTCCTCGGTGGCCTGTGCACCCGAGCAAAGGCCGGGAGGACCGGGACCCGCAGCGCGACGGCCTGCCGGGCCCTTGCGCGGTGGGACAGCCTGGGCCGGCTCAAGCGGGGCCACAGGGCCAAGGTGGGCTTGCGCCACCCGCGTGCCAGGGGAGTCCGTGGTGGGGCTGGGGCCAGGGTCCCCAGGTCGCCGGGGCGGCGTGGGAACCCCAAGCCGGGGCAGCCCCACCTCCCCAACCCGCGCCCCCGGAGGCCTCCGCGCGGCAGGGGCAGGTGCAAGCCATCCGGGCGCCCCCCGAGGCGGGGCTCCTCCAGGAGCCGGGGCGCTCGTCTGCACTCCCCTCCGGCCTGCTGGATGAGCTCCTGGCGAGCCCGGAGTTTCTGCAGCGGGCGCAACCTTTCCTAGAAACGGAGGCCCCGGGGGAGCTGGAGGCCTCGGAAGAGGCCGCCTCGCTGGAACCACCCCTCAGCGAGGAAGAATACCGGGCTCTGCTGGAGGAGCTTTAAAAGGACGCGGGGCTGGGACGGGGTCGGGGCAGGGCGGTGGCCGGTGGCCTCTCTTTCGCGGGGAACACCTGGCTCGGCGTGGCGGGGCGTGTCTTCCCTCCGGGCCGACCCGCCTGGGATTCCTGCCTTCCAGGTCTAGGCCCGGTGAGAGACTCCACAGAGCGGAGAGCTGCCATTCTTTCCTGGGCATCCCGGGGATCCCAGCACCGGCCCAGGTACCAGCAGGTGGGCCGTCTACTGCGCACGCGCGGGTTCGCGGGCAGCCGCCTAGGCTCTGGGAGCAGCCCGGGCAGAGCTCTCGTGCCTTTCCGCCACCCCACCCCGGCCTGAACAACCCCTCGCCACCCCCACCCCCCACCCCCGGAAAATGCGTCCTCCCCTGGGCTGGGTGGAGAACCCCGTCCCGCGAAACACCGGGCCCGCGCAGCGTCCGGGCCCGCCATCCCTCCGGCGGCGGCTCGCCTCCTCTGCGCCTCCGCTCCACCGTCGCCCGCCCGGGCCCCTGCAGCCTCCCAGCTGCCACCGTGGAGCGCCTGGCGGCTGAACGCAGACCCCAGGCCCCGCGCACGCCGGCGATGCCGACCGTTCCAGGCGGGAGGGAAGGCGGGCAGAGATGGAGAGACGAACGGGAGACCCAGAGGGGCCGAAGGATGGGCGGAGGGAAGTTGGGAGGGAGGGAGGGAGGGAGGGAGGGAGGGAGGGAAGGAGAGAGAGGGAGGCAGTGAGGAACGGAGGGAGAGACAGAGCGACGCAGGGACAGAGGGCGGGCGGGAGGGAGCCAGGGACAGAGGGAGGAAGGCAGAGAGAAAAAACGGTCTCCGGCCTCCGAGAGCAACGAGACCCCCGCGCTCCGAGAAAAGGGTAAGCTCCAGGCGCGGGCTGAGGGCTGGGCCCACGGCCGCCGCGTCGGGCCGGCGGGGCACCCATTCGCCCCGATTCCGTGGCCCAAGGAACGGGCGGCTTCCTCAGAGACAAAAGACCGGGACCCGGGTTGCCGTCGGGTTTTCACCCGCGTGGTTCACACACCGCACATCCCCAGGCTGAGCCTCGCAACGGAGCGCCAGGCCGACAGCCCCGACCACAGAGGAGCCACACTCAGGACGACTGAAGCGTGATTTGGGATTCCACGCTGCTGTGCCCTCTGCAAGGGGGCCTGTTGCTCACTTCGCTCCGGCCCCCGAAAGGCTGAGCATGTTGACTGTTTGCTTCCGGAGCTCTGCGGGCACCCACAGGCATCCAGGAACGGGTGGAAGACCGGCATGGTGTCTCTTCGCTCTCCTTGCCAGTTTCCAAACCGGCCACACTGCAGACTCCCCATGTTGCGGGACACAGGAATCCATCATCAGGCCATCACGCCGGGGATGCATCTTTTCCCTGGGGTCTCGCTCTGGTCTTCTGCGAGAAGACCTCCCAAGGTGCTGGGATTACAGGTCTGAGCCACCGCGCCCGACCTGTACTTGTGTCTTTTCCAAAATTGACTATTTTGGGATAAGCTTAACATCCTCACTGCCTGCCTTTGCCCCCCACAAGTAATTAGCATACGCCTAAATAAAGTTTAAGCAAGCTAGCTCCACTATTCCCAAGCATGTATTATCTAGGGTCTAGTCTTTAGAAGTATAAAGGACAAATCGTACGAGTACAACTACAGAAAATGTTGTACCCAAACTGGAAAGGCTTAAGTGATCAATTGACGGATTTGTGTTTCCTATGGAAGAGGGTAGAAGGCAGAGTGCTAATATAGATATATAGGGGAGAAGAGGACAGGGCTTTTATGAAATGAATGCAGTCAAATCTTGGGAAAAGTTTCTTAAGTAGCATGAATGTTAGAGAGAGGATTCATGCAATTTCAACTTTAGCCGTGTCTAAAAATATCAAGACATAGCCAGCAGTTTTTGAAAAATAAATTCTTCTCCACAAAACTGTTAATGAGACTGATGAGGTGTTTCCTTTATTTTTTTTCTTCCAATTACTTGGGTTTCATAGTCACATATTCAAGGGAGCGTACCGCTGTTTGGTAAAATGAGAGAATTCCACATCATGTTTTTGTTTGTTTGTTTTTAAAGATGAAAGAGCTGAACAACCTTGTTTGGTGTTAGCAATACCACCAGATTGTTCAAATTTCTTTAGAATCGTACTCCTTAAATTACACTGTGATGTAGTTTCAAAAATGGTCTGTAATGGCCTGTGAATTGACAGCTCATTAGGACATTCTTCAGTTTGGCTGAAACCAAAAAACCTGAAACCGTCGAAACTGAAAGAAAATGGGGTTTGCCAAATTCTGCTTCTTACACTTTCACCTACCACGCCGTGTTCAAACAGTGTGCTTGATAAGTATCGGAAACTTAAGGTACTCTTAATTTCAGTATAGTTTCACCAAAGTGGTATTCTTTGTGAGAAAGCCATAATCTCATCAGTAATGCCTTTCGAAAAGATCCAACGGAAAATAGGAACTAGCAACTCATCATGACAAGAAAGTAAAACTCAGGAAAAATGCTAAGGCAGAGCAGCTTCAGGCTTCAGTGTGAAACTATCATAGTCTGGGCGCAGTGGCTCACGCCTATAGTCCCTTCACTTTGGGAAGGCAAGTTGGGGCAGATCACCGGAAGTGGGCAGTTGAAGACCACCCTGGCCCAAATGGTGAAACCTCCTCTACACTTTAAACAGAAGACAAAAATTTGCCTGGCGTGGTGGCGTGCTCATTTAGTCCCAGCTACTCTGGAGGCTGAGGCAGGAGAATGCCTTGTGCCCAGGATGCGGAGGCTGCAGTGAGCTGAGCTCAGGCCACTGTAATCCAGCCTGGGGGACAGAGGGAGACTCTGTCTCAAAAATAAATAAATAAGTACATAAATAAATAAATAAAATGAAATGAAATTGAAATAATATTTTCATATTCCCCTCACCCAGCCCATCTTATTTTCAGAGTACTGGATAAACCACCGGTTTCCCTGTGCGTTAGAGATTTTTTTTTCTCAGACATTGAAGTTTTCTAAGTGCAACTTCATAAAAAGTCTCATTTTTAGCGTAGATAGTTTCTTTATGGTTGTGAAACGTGAACTTTGCGATTCTGTGAGGAAGACTGAATTCTGAAATACCCCCTGCATTTCCCGCCCCTCGCGTCCCAGGGGAGTCCGTGGTGGGGCTGGGGCCAGGGTCCCCAGGTCGCCGGGGCGGCGTGGGAACCCCAAGCCGGGGCAGCCCCACCTCCCCAGCCCGCGCCCCCGGAGGCCTCCGCGCGGCAGGGGCAGGTGCAAGCCATCCGGGCGCCCCCCCAGGCGGGGCTCCTCCAGGAGCCGGGGCGCTCGTCTGCACTCCCCTCCGGCCTGCTGGATGAGCTCCTGGCGAGCCCGGAGTTTCTGCAGCGGGCGCAACCTTTCCTAGAAACGGAGGCCCCGGGGGAGCTGGAGGCCTCGGAAGAGGCCGCCTCGCTGGAACCACCCCTCAGCGAGGAAGAATACCGGGCTCTGCTGGAGGAGCTTTAAAAGGACGCGGGGCTGGGACGGGGTCGGGGCAGGGCGGTGGCCGGTGGCCTCTCTTTCGCGGGGAACACCTGGCTCGGCGTGGAGGGGCGTGTCTTCCCTCCGGGCCGACCCGCCTGGGATTCCTGCCTTCCAGGTCTAGGCCCGGTGAGAGACTCCACAGAGCGGAGAGCTGCCATTCTTTCCTGGGCATCCCGGGGATCCCAGCGCCGGCCCAGGTACCAGCAGGTGGGCCGTCTACTGCGCACGCGCGGGTTCGCGGGCAGCCGCCTAGGCTCTGGGAGCAGCCCGGGCAGAGCTCTCGAGCCTTTCCGCCACCCCACCCCGGCCTGAACCACCCCTCGCCACCCCCACCCCCCACCCCCGGAAAATGCGTCCTCCCCTGGGCTGGGTGGAGAACCCCGTCCCGCGAAACACCGGGCCCGCGCAGCGTCCGGGCCCGCCATCCCTCTGGCGGCGGCTCGCCTCCTCTGCGCCTCCGCTCCACCGTGGCCCGCCCGGGCCCCTGCAGCCTCCCAGCTGCCACCGTGGAGCGCCTGGCGGCTGAACGCAGACCCCAGGCCCCGCGCACGCCGGCGATGCCGACCGTTCCAGGCGGGAGGGAAGGCGGGCAGAGATGGAGAGACGAACGGGAGACCCAGAGGGGCCGAAGGATGGGCGGAGGGAAGTTGGGAGGGAGGGAGGGAGAGAGAGGGAGGCAGTGAGGAACGGAGGGAGAGACAGAGCGACGCAGGGACAGAGGGCGGGCGGGAGGGAGCCAGGGACAGAGGGAGGAAGGCAGAGAGGAAAAGCGGTCTCCGGCCTCCGGGAGCAAGGGGACCCCCGCG
Source organism: Pongo pygmaeus (assembly GCF_028885625.2). Classification (NCBI taxonomy): domain Eukaryota; kingdom Metazoa; phylum Chordata; class Mammalia; order Primates; family Hominidae; genus Pongo; species Pongo pygmaeus. The sequence continues at coordinate 203,751,986 of NC_072376.2, forward strand.
CTCCGGGAAAAGGGTAAGCGCCCGGCGCGGGCGGAGGGCTGGGCCCACGGCCGCCGCGTCGGGCCGGCGGGGCACCCGTTCGCCCCGATTCCGTGGCCCAAGGAACGGGCGGCTTCCTCAGAGACAAAAGACCGGGACCCGGGTTGCCGTCGGGTTTTCACCCGCGTGGTTCACAGACCGCACATCCCCCGGCTGAGCCTCGCAACGGAGCGCCAGGCCGACAGCCCCGACCACAGAGGAGCCACACTCAGGACGACTGAAGCGTGATTTGGGATTCCACGCTGCTGTGCCCTCTGCAAGGGGGCCTGTTGCTCACGTCTCTCCGGCCCCCGAAAGGCTGAGCATGTTGACTGTTTGCTTCCGGAGCTCTGCGGGCACCCACAGGCATCCAGGGAAGGGTGGAAGACCGGCATGGTGTCTCTTCGCTCTCCTTGCCAGTTTCCAAACCGGCCACACTGCAGACTCCCCATGTTGCGGGACACAGGAATCACATCGTCAGGCCATCACGCCGGGGATGCATCCTTTCCCTGGGGTCTCGCTCTGGTCTTCTGCGTGGGAATGAACGAGAGCCACACGCCTGTGCGTGTGTGAGACTGTCACGGCCACGGCGACACCCACAGGCATTGCCTCCTTCACGGAGAGAGGGCCTGGAAAACTCAAGACTCCCACGGAGGTTCAGTTCCACACTCCCCTCCACCCTTCCAGGCTGGATTCTCCCTGCTGAAGGCGCGTGGGAGCCCAGAGGGCGGCCTCCAGTTCCCGCGGGATTCCTGGAGAGGTCCGGAGAGCCAGCCCCCGAAACCCGCCCCCCTCACCCCTTCCCCCTCTCCCCCTTCCGCTTCGTCCCTCCCGCCCCCACCACCAGCGTCACCACCACCACCACCACCACCACCACCACAGCACCCCCTCCCCACGGCCCCAGGGGGCCTCCACGCCCTGGGACCCTTCCGGAGGGCGGGCTGTCCCAGGGCTCACCGCCATTCATGAAGGGGTGGAGCCTGCCTGCCTGTGGGCCTTTATAAGAGCGGCTGGCTGGCTGTCCGGGCCTGCCTCCTGGCTGCACCTGCGCCCAGCGCACAGGCCGGCTGAGGTGCCCGGGAGCCCGCGGGCCTCTCTCTGCCCGTGTCCGTCCGTGAAATTCCGGCCGGGGCTCCCCGCGATGGCTCTCCCGACACCTTCGGACGGCCCCCTCCCCGCGGAAGCCCGAGGACGAGGACGGCGAAGGAGACTCGTCTGGACCCCGAGCCAAAGCGAGGCCCTGCGAGCCTGCTTTGAGCGGAACCCGTACCCGGGCATCGCCACCAGAGAAGGGCTGGCCCAGGCCATCGGCGTTCCGGAGCCCAGGGTCCAGATTTGGTTTCAGAATGAGAGGTCACGCCAGCTGAGGCAGCACCGGCGGGAATCTCGGCCCTGGCCCGGGAGACGCGGCCCGCAAGAAGGCAGGCGAAAGCGGACCGCCGTCACCGGATCCCAGACCGCCCTGCTCCTCCGCGCCTTTGAGAAGGATCGCTTTCCAGGCATCGCCGCCAGGGAAGAACTGGCCAGAGAGACGGGCCTCCCGGAGTCCAGGATTCAGATCTGGTTTCAGAATCGACGGGCCAGGCACCCGGGACAGGGTGGCAGGGCGCCCGCGCACGCAGGCGGCCTGTGCAACGCGGCCCCCGGTGGGTGTCACCCTGCTCCTTCGTGGGTCGCCTTCGCCCACGCCGGGGCGTGGGGAACGGCGCTCCCCGCACCCCGCGTGCCCTGCGCGCCTGGGGCTCTCCCCCAGGGGGCTTTCGTGAGCCAGGGAGCGAGGGCCGTCCCCGTGCTCCAGCCCAGCCAGGCCGCGCCGGCACGAGGGATCTCCCAAGCGGCCCCGGCACGCGCGGATTTTGCCTACGCTGCCCTGGCTCCCCCGGACGGGGCGCTCTCCCACCCTCAGGCTCCTCGGTGGCCTGTGCACCCGAGCAAAGGCCGGGAGGACCGGGACCCGCAGCGCGACGGCCTGCCGGGCCCTTGCGCGGTGGGACAGCCTGGGCCGGCTCAAGCGGGGCCACAGGGCCAAGGTGGGCTTGCGCCACCCGCGTGCCAGGGGAGTCCGTGGTGGGGCTGGGGCCAGGGTCCCCAGGTCGCCGGGGCGGCGTGGGAACCCCAAGCCGGGGCAGCCCCACCTCCCCAACCCGCGCCCCCGGAGGCCTCCGCGCGGCAGGGGCAGGTGCAAGCCATCCGGGCGCCCCCCGAGGCGGGGCTCCTCCAGGAGCCGGGGCGCTCGTCTGCACTCCCCTCCGGCCTGCTGGATGAGCTCCTGGCGAGCCCGGAGTTTCTGCAGCGGGCGCAACCTTTCCTAGAAACGGAGGCCCCGGGGGAGCTGGAGGCCTCGGAAGAGGCCGCCTCGCTGGAACCACCCCTCAGCGAGGAAGAATACCGGGCTCTGCTGGAGGAGCTTTAAAAGGACGCGGGGCTGGGACGGGGTCGGGGCAGGGCGGTGGCCGGTGGCCTCTCTTTCGCGGGGAACACCTGGCTCGGCGTGGCGGGGCGTGTCTTCCCTCCGGGCCGACCCGCCTGGGATTCCTGCCTTCCAGGTCTAGGCCCGGTGAGAGACTCCACAGAGCGGAGAGCTGCCATTCTTTCCTGGGCATCCCGGGGATCCCAGCACCGGCCCAGGTACCAGCAGGTGGGCCGTCTACTGCGCACGCGCGGGTTCGCGGGCAGCCGCCTAGGCTCTGGGAGCAGCCCGGGCAGAGCTCTCGTGCCTTTCCGCCACCCCACCCCGGCCTGAACAACCCCTCGCCACCCCCACCCCCCACCCCCGGAAAATGCGTCCTCCCCTGGGCTGGGTGGAGAACCCCGTCCCGCGAAACACCGGGCCCGCGCAGCGTCCGGGCCCGCCATCCCTCCGGCGGCGGCTCGCCTCCTCTGCGCCTCCGCTCCACCGTCGCCCGCCCGGGCCCCTGCAGCCTCCCAGCTGCCACCGTGGAGCGCCTGGCGGCTGAACGCAGACCCCAGGCCCCGCGCCCGCCGGCGATGCCGACCGTTCCAGGCGGGAGGGAAGGCGGGCAGAGATGGAGAGACGAACGGGAGACCCAGAGGGGCCGAAGGATGGGCGGAGGGAAGTTGGGAGGGAGGGAGGGAGGGAGGGAGGGAAGGAGAGAGAGGGAGGCAGTGAGGAACGGAGGGAGAGACAGAGCGACGCAGGGACAGAGGGCGGGCGGGAGGGAGCCAGGGACAGAGGGAGGAAGGCAGAGAGAAAAAACGGTCTCCGGCCTCCGAGAGCAACGAGACCCCCGCGCTCCGAGAAAAGGGTAAGCTCCAGGCGCGGGCTGAGGGCTGGGCCCACGGCCGCCGCGTCGGGCCGGCGGGGCACCCATTCGCCCCGATTCCGTGGCCCAAGGAACGGGCGGCTTCCTCAGAGACAAAAGACCGGGACCCGGGTTGCCGTCGGGTTTTCACCCGCGTGGTTCACACACCGCACATCCCCAGGCTGAGCCTCGCAACGGAGCGCCAGGCCGACAGCCCCGACCACAGAGGAGCCACACTCAGGACGACTGAAGCGTGATTTGGGATTCCACGCTGCTGTGCCCTCTGCAAGGGGGCCTGTTGCTCACTTCGCTCCGGCCCCCGAAAGGCTGAGCATGTTGACTGTTTGCTTCCGGAGCTCTGCGGGCACCCACAGGCATCCAGGAACGGGTGGAAGACCGGCATGGTGTCTCTTCGCTCTCCTTGCCAGTTTCCAAACCGGCCACACTGCAGACTCCCCATGTTGCGGGACACAGGAATCCATCATCAGGCCATCACGCCGGGGATGCATCTTTTCCCTGGGGTCTCGCTCTGGTCTTCTGCGAGAAGACCTCCCAAGGTGCTGGGATTACAGGTCTGAGCCACCGCGCCCGACCTGTACTTGTGTCTTTTCCAAAATTGACTATTTTGGGATAAGCTTAACATCCTCACTGCCTGCCTTTGCCCCCCACAAGTAATTAGCATACGCCTAAATAAAGTTTAAGCAAGCTAGCTCCACTATTCCCAAGCATGTATTATCTAGGGTCTAGTCTTTAGAAGTATAAAGGACAAATCGTACGAGTACAACTACAGAAAATGTTGTACCCAAACTGGAAAGGCTTAAGTGATCAATTGACGGATTTGTGTTTCCTATGGAAGAGGGTAGAAGGCAGAGTGCTAATATAGATATATAGGGGAGAAGAGGACAGGGCTTTTATGAAATGAATGCAGTCAAATCTTGGGAAAAGTTTCTTAAGTAGCATGAATGTTAGAGAGAGGATTCATGCAATTTCAACTTTAGCCGTGTCTAAAAATATCAAGACATAGCCAGCAGTTTTTGAAAAATAAATTCTTCTCCACAAAACTGTTAATGAGACTGATGAGGTGTTTCCTTTATTTTTTTTCTTCCAATTACTTGGGTTTCATAGTCACATATTCAAGGGAGCGTACCGCTGTTTGGTAAAATGAGAGAATTCCACATCATGTTTTTGTTTGTTTGTTTTTAAAGATGAAAGAGCTGAACAACCTTGTTTGGTGTTAGCAATACCACCAGATTGTTCAAATTTCTTTAGAATCGTACTCCTTAAATTACACTGTGATGTAGTTTCAAAAATGGTCTGTAATGGCCTGTGAATTGACAGCTCATTAGGACATTCTTCAGTTTGGCTGAAACCAAAAAACCTGAAACCGTCGAAACTGAAAGAAAATGGGGTTTGCCAAATTCTGCTTCTTACACTTTCACCTACCACGCCGTGTTCAAATAGTGTGCTTGATAAGTATCGGAAACTTAAGGTACTCTTAATTTCAGTATAGTTTCACCAAAGTGGTATTCTTTGTGAGAAAGCCATAATCTCATCAGTAATGCCTTTCGAAAAGATCCAACGGAAAATATGAACTAGCAACTCATCATGACAAGAAAGTAAAACTCAGGAAAAATGCTAAGGCAGAGCAGCTTCAGGCTTCAGTGTGAAACTATCATAGTCTGGGCGCAGTGGCTCACGCCTATAGTCCCTTCACTTTGGGAAGGCAAGTTGGGGCAGATCACCTGAAGTGGGCAGTTGAAGACCACCCTGGCCCAAATGGTGAAACCTCCTCTACACTTTAAACAGAAGACAAAAATTTGCCTGGCGTGGTGGCGTGCTCATTTAGTCCCAACTACTCTGGAGGCTGAGGCAGGAGAATGCCTTGTGCCCAGGATGCGGAGGCTGCAGTGAGCTGAGCTCAGGCCACTGTAATCCAGCCTGGGGGACAGAGGGAGACTCTGTCTCAAAAATAAATAAATAAGTACATAAATAAATAAATAAAATGAAATGAAATTGAAATAATATTTTCATATTCCCCTCACCCAGCCCATCTTATTTTCAGAGTACTGGATAAACCACCGGTTTCCCTGTGCGTTAGAGATTTTTTTTTCTCAGACATTGAAGTTTTCTAAGTGCAACTTCATAAAAAGTCTCATTTTTAGCGTAGATAGTTTCTTTATGGTTGTGAAACGTGAACTTTGCGATTCTGTGAGGAAGACTGAATTCTGAAATACCCCCTGCATTTCCCGCCCCTCGCGTCCCAGGGGAGTCCGTGGTGGGGCTGGGGCCAGGGTCCCCAGGTCGCCGGGGCGGCGTGGGAACCCCAAGCCGGGGCAGCCCCACCTCCCCAGCCCGCGCCCCCGGAGGCCTCCGCGCGGCAGGGGCAGGTGCAAGCCATCCGGGCGCCCCCCCAGGCGGGGCTCCTCCAGGAGCCGGGGCGCTCGTCTGCACTCCCCTCCGGCCTGCTGGATGAGCTCCTGGCGAGCCCGGAGTTTCTGCAGCGGGCGCAACCTTTCCTAGAAACGGAGGCCCCGGGGGAGCTGGAGGCCTCGGAAGAGGCCGCCTCGCTGGAACCACCCCTCAGCGAGGAAGAATACCGGGCTCTGCTGGAGGAGCTTTAAAAGGACGCGGGGCTGGGACAGGGTCGGGGCAGGGCGGTGGCCGGTGGCCTCTCTTTCGCGGGGAACACCTGGCTCGGCGTGGAGGGGCGTGTCTTCCCTCCGGGCCGACCCGCCTGGGATTCCTGCCTTCCAGGTCTAGGCCCGGTGAGAGACTCCACAGAGCGGAGAGCTGCCATTCTTTCCTGGGCATCCCGGGGATCCCAGCGCCGGCCCAGGTACCAGCAGGTGGGCCGTCTACTGCGCACGCGCGGGTTCGCGGGCAGCCGCCTAGGCTCTGGGAGCAGCCCGGGCAGAGCTCTCGAGCCTTTCCGCCACCCCACCCCGGCCTGAACCACCCCTCGCCACCCCCACCCCCCACCCCCGGAAAATGCGTCCTCCCCTGGGCTGGGTGGAGAACCCCGTCCCGCGAAACACCGGGCCCGCGCAGCGTCCGGGCCCGCCATCCCTCCGGCGGCGGCTCGCCTCCTCTGCGCCTCCGCTCCACCGTCGCCCGCCCGGGCCCCTGCAGCCTCCCAGCTGCCACCGTGGAGCGCCTGGCGGCTGAACGCAGACCCCAGGCCCCGCGCACGCCGGCGATGCCGACCGTTCCAGGCGGGAGGGAAGGCGGGCAGAGATGGAGAGACGAACGGGAGACCCAGAGGGGCCGAAGGATGGGCGGAGGGAAGTTGGGAGGGAGGGAGGGAGAGAGAGGGAGGCAGTGAGGAACGGAGGGAGAGACAGAGCGACGCAGGGACAGAGGGCGGGCGGGAGGGAGCCAGGGACAGAGGGAGGAAGGCAGAGAGGAAAAGCGGTCTCCGGCCTCCGGGAGCAAGGGGACCCCCGCGCTCCGGGAAAAGGGTAAGCGCCCGGCGCGGGCGGAGGGCTGGGCCCACGGCCGCCGCGTCGGGCCGGCGGGGCACCCGTTCGCCCCGATTCCGTGGCCCAAGGAACGGGCGGCTTCCTCAGAGACAAAAGACCGGGACCCGGGTTGCCGTCGGGTTTTCACCCGCGTGGTTCACAGACCGCACATCCCCCGGCTGAGCCTCGCAACGGAGCGCCAGGCCGACAGCCCCGACCACAGAGGAGCCACACTCAGGACGACTGAAGCGTGATTTGGGATTCCACGCTGCTGTGCCCTCTGCAAGGGGGCCTGTTGCTCACGTCTCTCCGGCCCCCGAAAGGCTGAGCATGTTGACTGTTTGCTTCCGGAGCTCTGCGGGCACCCACAGGCATCCAGGGAAGGGTGGAAGACCGGCATGGTGTCTCTTCGCTCTCCTTGCCAGTTTCCAAACCGGCCACACTGCAGACTCCCCATGTTGCGGGACACAGGAATCACATCGTCAGGCCATCACGCCGGGGATGCATCCTTTCCCTGGGGTCTCGCTCTGGTCTTCTGCGTGGGAATGAACGAGAGCCACACGCCTGTGCGTGTGTGAGACTGTCACGGCCACGGCGACACCCACAGGCATTGCCTCCTTCACGGAGAGAGGGCCTGGAAAACTCAAGACTCCCACGGAGGTTCAGTTCCACACTCCCCTCCACCCTTCCAGGCTGGATTCTCCCTGCTGAAGGCGCGTGGGAGCCCAGAGGGCGGCCTCCAGTTCCCGCGGGATTCCTGGAGAGGTCCGGAGAGCCAGCCCCCGAAACCCGCCCCCCTCACCCCTTCCCCCTCTCCCCCTTCCGCTTCGTCCCTCCCGCCCCCACCACCAGCGTCACCACCACCACCACCACCACCACCACCACAGCACCCCCTCCCCACGGCCCCAGGGGGCCTCCACGCCCTGGGACCCTTCCGGAGGGCGGGCTGTCCCAGGGCTCACCGCCATTCATGAAGGGGTGGAGCCTGCCTGCCTGTGGGCCTTTATAAGAGCGGCTGGCTGGCTGTCCGGGCCTGCCTCCTGGCTGCACCTGCGCCCAGCGCACAGGCCGGCTGAGGTGCCCGGGAGCCCGCGGGCCTCTCTCTGCCCGTGTCCGTCCGTGAAATTCCGGCCGGGGCTCCCCGCGATGGCTCTCCGGACACCTTCGGACGGCCCCCTCCCCGCGGAAGCCCGAGGACGAGGACGGCGAAGGAGACTCGTCTGGACCCCGAGCCAAAGCGAGGCCCTGCGAGCCTGCTTTGAGCGGAACCCGTACCCGGGCATCGCCACCAGAGAAGGGCTGGCCCAGGCCATCGGCGTTCCGGAGCCCAGGGTCCAGATTTGGTTTCAGAATGAGAGGTCACGCCAGCTGAGGCAGCACCGGCGGGAATCTCGGCCCTGGCCCGGGAGACGCGGCCCGCAAGAAGGCAGGCGAAAGCGGACCGCCGTCACCGGATCCCAGACCGCCCTGCTCCTCCGCGCCTTTGAGAAGGATCGCTTTCCAGGCATCGCCGCCAGGGAAGAACTGGCCAGAGAGACGGGCCTCCCGGAGTCCAGGATTCAGATCTGGTTTCAGAATCGACGGGCCAGGCACCCGGGACAGGGTGGCAGGGCGCCCGCGCACGCAGGCGGCCTGTGCAACGCGGCCCCCGGTGGGTGTCACCCTGCTCCTTCGTGGGTCGCCTTCGCCCACGCCGGGGCGTGGGGAACGGCGCTCCCCGCACCCCGCGTGCCCTGCGCGCCTGGGGCTCTCCCCCAGGGGGCTTTCGTGAGCCAGGGAGCGAGGGCCGTCCCCGTGCTCCAGCCCAGCCAGGCCGCGCCGGCACGAGGGATCTCCCAAGCGGCCCCGGCACGCGCGGATTTTGCCTACGCTGCCCTGGCTCCCCCGGACGGGGCGCTCTCCCACCCTCAGGCTCCTCGGTGGCCTGTGCACCCGAGCAAAGGCCGGGAGGACCGGGACCCGCAGCGCGACGGCCTGCCGGGCCCTTGCGCGGTGGGACAGCCTGGGCCGGCTCAAGCGGGGCCACAGGGCCAAGGTGGGCTTGCGCCACCCGCGTGCCAGGGGAGTCCGTGGTGGGGCTGGGGCCAGGGTCCCCAGGTCGCCGGGGCGGCGTGGGAACCCCAAGCCGGGGCAGCCCCACCTCCCCAACCCGCGCCCCCGGAGGCCTCCGCGCGGCAGGGGCAGGTGCAAGCCATCCGGGCGCCCCCCGAGGCGGGGCTCCTCCAGGAGCCGGGGCGCTCGTCTGCACTCCCCTCCGGCCTGCTGGATGAGCTCCTGGCGAGCCCGGAGTTTCTGCAGCGGGCGCAACCTTTCCTAGAAACGGAGGCCCCGGGGGAGCTGGAGGCCTCGGAAGAGGCCGCCTCGCTGGAACCACCCCTCAGCGAGGAAGAATACCGGGCTCTGCTGGAGGAGCTTTAAAAGGACGCGGGGCTGGGACGGGGTCGGGGCAGGGCGGTGGCCGGTGGCCTCTCTTTCGCGGGGAACACCTGGCTCGGCGTGGCGGGGCGTGTCTTCCCTCCGGGCCGACCCGCCTGGGATTCCTGCCTTCCAGGTCTAGGCCCGGTGAGAGACTCCACAGAGCGGAGAGCTGCCATTCTTTCCTGGGCATCCCGGGGATCCCAGCGCCGGCCCAGGTACCAGCAGGTGGGCCGTCTACAGCGCACGCGCGGGTTCGCGGGCAGCCGCCTAGGCTCTGGGAGCAGCCCGGGCAGAGCTCTCGTGCCTTTCCGCCACCCCACCCCGGCCTGAACCACCCCTCGCCACCCCCACCCCCCACCCCCGGAAAATGCGTCCTCCCCTGGGCTGGGTGGAGAACCCCGTCCCGCGAAACACCGGGCCCGCGCAGCGTCCGGGCCCGCCATCCCTCCGGCGGCGGCTCGCCTCCTCTGCGCCTCCGCTCCACCGTCGCCCGCCCGGGCCCCTGCAGCCTCCCAGCTGCCACCGTGGAGCGCCTGGCGGCTGAACGCAGACCCCAGGCCCCGCGCCCGCCGGCGATGCCGACCGTTCCAGGCGGGAGGGAAGGCGGGCAGAGATGGAGAGACGAACGGGAGACCCAGAGGGGCCGAAGGATGGGCGGAGGGAAGTTGGGAGGGAGGGAGGGAGGGAGGGAGGGAGGGAAGGAGAGAGAGGGAGGCAGTGAGGAACGGAGGGAGAGACAGAGCGACGCAGGGACAGAGGGCGGGCGGGAGGGAGCCAGGGACAGAGGGAGGAAGGCAGAGAGAAAAAACGGTCTCCGGCCTCCGAGAGCAACGAGACCCCCGCGCTCCGAGAAAAGGGTAAGCTCCAGGCGCGGGCTGAGGGCTGGGCCCACGGCCGCCGCGTCGGGCCGGCGGGGCACCCATTCGCCCCGATTCCGTGGCCCAAGGAACGGGCGGCTTCCTCAGAGACAAAAGACCGGGACCCGGGTTGCCGTCGGGTTTTCACCCGCGTGGTTCACACACCGCACATCCCCAGGCTGAGCCTCGCAACGGAGCGCCAGGCCGACAGCCCCGACCACAGAGGAGCCACACTCAGGACGACTGAAGCGTGATTTGGGATTCCACGCTGCTGTGCCCTCTGCAAGGGGGCCTGTTGCTCACTTCGCTCCGGCCCCCGAAAGGCTGAGCATGTTGACTGTTTGCTTCCGGAGCTCTGCGGGCACCCACAGGCATCCAGGAACGGGTGGAAGACCGGCATGGTGTCTCTTCGCTCTCCTTGCCAGTTTCCAAACCGGCCACACTGCAGACTCCCCATGTTGCGGGACACAGGAATCCATCATCAGGCCATCACGCCGGGGATGCATCTTTTCCCTGGGGTCTCGCTCTGGTCTTCTGCGAGAAGACCTCCCAAGGTGCTGGGATTACAGGTCTGAGCCACCGCGCCCGACCTGTACTTGTGTCTTTTCCAAAATTGACTATTTTGGGATAAGCTTAACATCCTCACTGCCTGCCTTTGCCCCCCACAAGTAATTAGCATACGCCTAAATAAAGTTTAAGCAAGCTAGCTCCACTATTCCCAAGCATGTATTATCTAGGGTCTAGTCTTTAGAAGTATAAAGGACAAATCGTACGAGTACAACTACAGAAAATGTTGTACCCAAACTGGAAAGGCTTAAGTGATCAATTGACGGATTTGTGTTTCCTATGGAAGAGGGTAGAAGGCAGAGTGCTAATATAGATATATAGGGGAGAAGAGGACAGGGCTTTTATGAAATGAATGCAGTCAAATCTTGGGAAAAGTTTCTTAAGTAGCATGAATGTTAGAGAGAGGATTCATGCAATTTCAACTTTAGCCGTGTCTAAAAATATCAAGACATAGCCAGCAGTTTTTGAAAAATAAATTCTTCTCCACAAAACTGTTAATGAGACTGATGAGGTGTTTCCTTTATTTTTTTTCTTCCAATTACTTGGGTTTCATAGTCACATATTCAAGGGAGCGTACCGCTGTTTGGTAAAATGAGAGAATTCCACATCATGTTTTTGTTTGTTTGTTTTTAAAGATGAAAGAGCTGAACAACCTTGTTTGGTGTTAGCAATACCACCAGATTGTTCAAATTTCTTTAGAATCGTACTCCTTAAATTACACTGTGATGTAGTTTCAAAAATGGTCTGTAATGGCCTGTGAATTGACAGCTCATTAGGACATTCTTCAGTTTGGCTGAAACCAAAAAACCTGAAACCGTCGAAACTGAAAGAAAATGGGGTTTGCCAAATTCTGCTTCTTACACTTTCACCTACCACGCCGTGTTCAAACAGTGTGCTTGATAAGTATCGGAAACTTAAGGTACTCTTAATTTCAGTATAGTTTCACCAAAGTGGTATTCTTTGTGAGAAAGCCATAATCTCATCAGTAATGCCTTTCGAAAAGATCCAACGGAAAATAGGAACTAGCAACTCATCATGACAAGAAAGTAAAACTCAGGAAAAATGCTAAGGCAGAGCAGCTTCAGGCTTCAGTGTGAAACTATCATAGTCTGGGCGCAGTGGCTCACGCCTATAGTCCCTTCACTTTGGGAAGGCAAGTTGGGGCAGATCACCGGAAGTGGGCAGTTGAAGACCACCCTGGCCCAAATGGTGAAACCTCCTCTACACTTTAAACAGAAGACAAAAATTTGCCTGGCGTGGTGGCGTGCTCATTTAGTCCCAGCTACTCTGGAGGCTGAGGCAGGAGAATGCCTTGTGCCCAGGATGCGGAGGCTGCAGTGAGCTGAGCTCAGGCCACTGTAATCCAGCCTGGGGGACAGAGGGAGACTCTGTCTCAAAAATAAATAAATAAGTACATAAATAAATAAATAAAATGAAATGAAATTGAAATAATATTTTCATATTCCCCTCACCCAGCCCATCTTATTTTCAGAGTACTGGATAAACCACCGGTTTCCCTGTGCGTTAGAGATTTTTTTTTCTCAGACATTGAAGTTTTCTAAGTGCAACTTCATAAAAAGTCTCATTTTTAGCGTAGATAGTTTCTTTATGGTTGTGAAACGTGAACTTTGCGATTCTGTGAGGAAGACTGAATTCTGAAATACCCCCTGCATTTCCCGCCCCTCGCGTCCCAGGGGAGTCCGTGGTGGGGCTGGGGCCAGGGTCCCCAGGTCGCCGGGGCGGCGTGGGAACCCCAAGCCGGGGCAGCCCCACCTCCCCAGCCCGCGCCCCCGGAGGCCTCCGCGCGGCAGGGGCAGGTGCAAGCCATCCGGGCGCCCCCCCAGGCGGGGCTCCTCCAGGAGCCGGGGCGCTCGTCTGCACTCCCCTCCGGCCTGCTGGATGAGCTCCTGGCGAGCCCGGAGTTTCTGCAGCGGGCGCAACCTTTCCTAGAAACGGAGGCCCCGGGGGAGCTGGAGGCCTCGGAAGAGGCCGCCTCGCTGGAACCACCCCTCAGCGAGGAAGAATACCGGGCTCTGCTGGAGGAGCTTTAAAAGGACGCGGGGCTGGGACGGGGTCGGGGCAGGGCGGTGGCCGGTGGCCTCTCTTTCGCGGGGAACACCTGGCTCGGCGTGGAGGGGCGTGTCTTCCCTCCGGGCCGACCCGCCTGGGATTCCTGCCTTCCAGGTCTAGGCCCGGTGAGAGACTCCACAGAGCGGAGAGCTGCCATTCTTTCCTGGGCATCCCGGGGATCCCAGCGCCGGCCCAGGTACCAGCAGGTGGGCCGTCTACTGCGCACGCGCGGGTTCGCGGGCAGCCGCCTAGGCTCTGGGAGCAGCCCGGGCAGAGCTCTCGAGCCTTTCCGCCACCCCACCCCGGCCTGAACCACCCCTCGCCACCCCCACCCCCCACCCCCGGAAAATGCGTCCTCCCCTGGGCTGGGTGGAGAACCCCGTCCCGCGAAACACCGGGCCCGCGCAGCGTCCGGGCCCGCCATCCCTCCGGCGGCGGCTCGCCTCCTCTGCGCCTCCGCTCCACCGTCGCCCGCCCGGGCCCCTGCAGCCTCCCAGCTGCCGCCGTGGAGCGCCTGGCGGCGGAACGCAGACCCCAGGCCCCGCGCACGCCGGCGATGCCGACCGTTCCAGGCGGGAGGGAAGGCGGGCAGAGATGGAGAGACGAACGGGAGACCCAGAGGGGCCGAAGGATGGGCGGAGGGAAGTTGGGAGGGAGGGAGGGAGAGAGAGGGAGGCAGTGAGGAACGGAGGGAGAGACAGAGCGACGCAGGGACAGAGGGCGGGCGGGAGGGAGCCAGGGACAGAGGGAGGAAGGCAGAGAGGAAAAGCGGTCTCCGGCCTCCGGGAGCAACGGGACCCCCGCGCTCCGGGAAAAGGGTAAGCGCCCGGCGCGGGCGGAGGGCTGGGCCCACGGCCGCCGCGTCGGGCCGGCGGGGCACCCGTTCGCCCCGATTCCGTGGCCCAAGGAACGGGCGGCTTCCTCAGAGACAAAAGACCGGGACCCGGGTTGCCGTCGGGTTTTCACCCGCGTGGTTCACAGACCGCACATCCCCCGGCTGAGCCTCGCAACGGAGCGCCAGGCCGACAGCCCCGACCACAGAGGAGCCACACTCAGGACGACTGAAGCGTGATTTGGGATTCCACGCTGCTGTGCCCTCTGCAAGGGGGCCTGTTGCTCACGTCTCTCCGGCCCCCGAAAGGCTGAGCATGTTGACTGTTTGCTTCCGGAGCTCTGCGGGCACCCACAGGCATCCAGGGAAGGGTGGAAGACCGGCATGGTGTCTCTTCGCTCTCCTTGCCAGTTTCCAAACCGGCCACACTGCAGACTCCCCATGTTGCGGGACACAGGAATCACATCGTCAGGCCATCACGCCGGGGATGCATCCTTTCCCTGGGGTCTCGCTCTGGTCTTCTGCGTGGGAATGAACGAGAGCCACACGCCTGTGCGTGTGTGAGACTGTCACGGCCACGGCGACACCCACAGGCATTGCCTCCTTCACGGAGAGAGGGCCTGGAAAACTCAAGACTCCCACGGAGGTTCAGTTCCACACTCCCCTCCACCCTTCCAGGCTGGATTCTCCCTGCTGAAGGCGCGTGGGAGCCCAGAGGGCGGCCTCCAGTTCCCGCGGGATTCCTGGAGAGGTCCGGAGAGCCAGCCCCCGAAACCCGCCCCCCTCACCCCTTCCCCCTCTCCCCCTTCCGCTTCGTCCCTCCCGCCCCCACCACCAGCGTCACCACCACCACCACCACCACCACCACCACAGCACCCCCTCCCCACGGCCCCAGGGGGCCTCCACGCCCTGGGACCCTTCCGGAGGGCGGGCTGTCCCAGGGCTCACCGCCATTCATGAAGGGGTGGAGCCTGCCTGCCTGTGGGCCTTTATAAGAGCGGCTGGCTGGCTGTCCGGGCCTGCCTCCTGGCTGCACCTGCGCCCAGCGCACAGGCCGGCTGAGGTGCCCGGGAGCCCGCGGGCCTCTCTCTGCCCGTGTCCGTCCGTGAAATTCCGGCCGGGGCTCCCCGCGATGGCTCTCCCGACACCTTCGGACGGCCCCCTCCCCGCGGAAGCCCGAGGACGAGGACGGCGAAGGAGACTCGTCTGGACCCCGAGCCAAAGCGAGGCCCTGCGAGCCTGCTTTGAGCGGAACCCGTACCCGGGCATCGCCACCAGAGAAGGGCTGGCCCAGGCCATCGGCGTTCCGGAGCCCAGGGTCCAGATTTGGTTTCAGAATGAGAGGTCACGCCAGCTGAGGCAGCACCGGCGGGAATCTCGGCCCTGGCCCGGGAGACGCGGCCCGCAAGAAGGCAGGCGAAAGCGGACCGCCGTCACCGGATCCCAGACCGCCCTGCTCCTCCGCGCCTTTGAGAAGGATCGCTTTCCAGGCATCGCCGCCAGGGAAGAACTGGCCAGAGAGACGGGCCTCCCGGAGTCCAGGATTCAGATCTGGTTTCAGAATCGACGGGCCAGGCACCCGGGACAGGGTGGCAGGGCGCCCGCGCACGCAGGCGGCCTGTGCAACGCGGCCCCCGGTGGGTGTCACCCTGCTCCTTCGTGGGTCGCCTTCGCCCACGCCGGGGCGTGGGGAACGGCGCTTCCCGCACCCCGCGTGCCCTGCGCGCCTGGGGCTCTCCCCCAGGGGGCTTTCGTGAGCCAGGGAGCGAGGGCCGTCCCCGTGCTCCAGCCCAGCCAGGCCGCGCCGGCACGAGGGATCTCCCAAGCGGCCCCGGCACGCGCGGATTTTGCCTACGCTGCCCTGGCTCCCCCGGACGGGGCGCTCTCCCACCCTCAGGCTCCTCGGTGGCCTGTGCACCCGAGCAAAGGCCGGGAGGACCGGGACCCGCAGCGCGACGGCCTGCCGGGCCCTTGCGCGGTGGGACAGCCTGGGCCGGCTCAAGCGGGGCCACAGGGCCAAGGTGGGCTTGCGCCACCCGCGTGCCAGGGGAGTCCGTGGTGGGGCTGGGGCCAGGGTCCCCAGGTCGCCGGGGCGGCGTGGGAACCCCAAGCCGGGGCAGCCCCACCTCCCCAACCCGCGCCCCCGGAGGCCTCCGCGCGGCAGGGGCAGGTGCAAGCCATCCGGGCGCCCCCCGAGGCGGGGCTCCTCCAGGAGCCGGGGCGCTCGTCTGCACTCCCCTCCGGCCTGCTGGATGAGCTCCTGGCGAGCCCGGAGTTTCTGCAGCGGGCGCAACCTTTCCTAGAAACGGAGGCCCCGGGGGAGCTGGAGGCCTCGGAAGAGGCCGCCTCGCTGGAACCACCCCTCAGCGAGGAAGAATACCGGGCTCTGCTGGAGGAGCTTTAAAAGGACGCGGGGCTGGGACGGGGTCGGGGCAGGGCGGTGGCCGGTGGCCTCTCTTTCGCGGGGAACACCTGGCTCGGCGTGGCGGGGCGTGTCTTCCCTCCGGGCCGACCCGCCTGGGATTCCTGCCTTCCAGGTCTAGGCCCGGTGAGAGACTCCACAGAGCGGAGAGCTGCCATTCTTTCCTGGGCATCCCGGGGATCCCAGCGCCGGCCCAGGTACCAGCAGGTGGGCCGTCTACAGCGCACGCGCGGGTTCGCGGGCAGCCGCCTAGGCTCTGGGAGCAGCCCGGGCAGAGCTCTCGTGCCTTTCCGCCACCCCACCCCGGCCTGAACCACCCCTCGCCACCCCCACCCCCCACCCCCGGAAAATGCGTCCTCCCCTGGGCTGGGTGGAGAACCCCGTCCCGCGAAACACCGGGCCCGCGCAGCGTCCGGGCCCGCCATCCCTCCGGCGGCGGCTCGCCTCCTCTGCGCCTCCGCTCCACCGTCGCCCGCCCGGGCCCCTGCAGCCTCCCAGCTGCCACCGTGGAGCGCCTGGCGGCTGAACGCAGACCCCAGGCCCCGCGCCCGCCGGCGATGCCGACCGTTCCAGGCGGGAGGGAAGGCGGGCAGAGATGGAGAGACGAACGGGAGACCCAGAGGGGCCGAAGGATGGGCGGAGGGAAGTTGGGAGGGAGGGAGGGAGGGAGGGAGGGAGGGAAGGAGAGAGAGGGAGGCAGTGAGGAACGGAGGGAGAGACAGAGCGACGCAGGGACAGAGGGCGGGCGGGAGGGAGCCAGGGACAGAGGGAGGAAGGCAGAGAGAAAAAACGGTCTCCGGCCTCCGAGAGCAACGAGACCCCCGCGCTCCGAGAAAAGGGTAAGCTCCAGGCGCGGGCTGAGGGCTGGGCCCACGGCCGCCGCGTCGGGCCGGCGGGGCACCCATTCGCCCCGATTCCGTGGCCCAAGGAACGGGCGGCTTCCTCAGAGACAAAAGACCGGGACCCGGGTTGCCGTCGGGTTTTCACCCGCGTGGTTCACACACCGCACATCCCCAGGCTGAGCCTCGCAACGGAGCGCCAGGCCGACAGCCCCGACCACAGAGGAGCCACACTCAGGACGACTGAAGCGTGATTTGGGATTCCACGCTGCTGTGCCCTCTGCAAGGGGGCCTGTTGCTCACTTCGCTCCGGCCCCCGAAAGGCTGAGCATGTTGACTGTTTGCTTCCGGAGCTCTGCGGGCACCCACAGGCATCCAGGAACGGGTGGAAGACCGGCATGGTGTCTCTTCGCTCTCCTTGCCAGTTTCCAAACCGGCCACACTGCAGACTCCCCATGTTGCGGGACACAGGAATCCATCATCAGGCCATCACGCCGGGGATGCATCTTTTCCCTGGGGTCTCGCTCTGGTCTTCTGCGAGAAGACCTCCCAAGGTGCTGGGATTACAGGTCTGAGCCACCGCGCCCGACCTGTACTTGTGTCTTTTCCAAAATTGACTATTTTGGGATAAGCTTAACATCCTCACTGCCTGCCTTTGCCCCCCACAAGTAATTAGCATACGCCTAAATAAAGTTTAAGCAAGCTAGCTCCACTATTCCCAAGCATGTATTATCTAGGGTCTAGTCTTTAGAAGTATAAAGGACAAATCGTACGAGTACAACTACAGAAAATGTTGTACCCAAACTGGAAAGGCTTAAGTGATCAATTGACGGATTTGTGTTTCCTATGGAAGAGGGTAGAAGGCAGAGTGCTAATATAGATATATAGGGGAGAAGAGGACAGGGCTTTTATGAAATGAATGCAGTCAAATCTTGGGAAAAGTTTCTTAAGTAGCATGAATGTTAGAGAGAGGATTCATGCAATTTCAACTTTAGCCGTGTCTAAAAATATCAAGACATAGCCAGCAGTTTTTGAAAAATAAATTCTTCTCCACAAAACTGTTAATGAGACTGATGAGGTGTTTCCTTTATTTTTTTTCTTCCAATTACTTGGGTTTCATAGTCACATATTCAAGGGAGCGTACCGCTGTTTGGTAAAATGAGAGAATTCCACATCATGTTTTTGTTTGTTTGTTTTTAAAGATGAAAGAGCTGAACAACCTTGTTTGGTGTTAGCAATACCACCAGATTGTTCAAATTTCTTTAGAATCGTACTCCTTAAATTACACTGTGATGTAGTTTCAAAAATGGTCTGTAATGGCCTGTGAATTGACAGCTCATTAGGACATTCTTCAGTTTGGCTGAAACCAAAAAACCTGAAACCGTCGAAACTGAAAGAAAATGGGGTTTGCCAAATTCTGCTTCTTACACTTTCACCTACCACGCCGTGTTCAAACAGTGTGCTTGATAAGTATCGGAAACTTAAGGTACTCTTAATTTCAGTATAGTTTCACCAAAGTGGTATTCTTTGTGAGAAAGCCATAATCTCATCAGTAATGCCTTTCGAAAAGATCCAACGGAAAATAGGAACTAGCAACTCATCATGACAAGAAAGTAAAACTCAGGAAAAATGCTAAGGCAGAGCAGCTTCAGGCTTCAGTGTGAAACTATCATAGTCTGGGCGCAGTGGCTCACGCCTATAGTCCCTTCACTTTGGGAAGGCAAGTTGGGGCAGATCACCGGAAGTGGGCAGTTGAAGACCACCCTGGCCCAAATGGTGAAACCTCCTCTACACTTTAAACAGAAGACAAAAATTTGCCTGGCGTGGTGGCGTGCTCATTTAGTCCCAGCTACTCTGGAGGCTGAGGCAGGAGAATGCCTTGTGCCCAGGATGCGGAGGCTGCAGTGAGCTGAGCTCAGGCCACTGTAATCCAGCCTGGGGGACAGAGGGAGACTCTGTCTCAAAAATAAATAAATAAGTACATAAATAAATAAATAAAATGAAATGAAATTGAAATAATATTTTCATATTCCCCTCACCCAGCCCATCTTATTTTCAGAGTACTGGATAAACCACCGGTTTCCCTGTGCGTTAGAGATTTTTTTTTCTCAGACATTGAAGTTTTCTAAGTGCAACTTCATAAAAAGTCTCATTTTTAGCGTAGATAGTTTCTTTATGGTTGTGAAACGTGAACTTTGCGATTCTGTGAGGAAGACTGAATTCTGAAATACCCCCTGCATTTCCCGCCCCTCGCGTCCCAGGGGAGTCCGTGGTGGGGCTGGGGCCAGGGTCCCCAGGTCGCCGGGGCGGCGTGGGAACCCCAAGCCGGGGCAGCCCCACCTCCCCAGCCCGCGCCCCCGGAGGCCTCCGCGCGGCAGGGGCAGGTGCAAGCCATCCGGGCGCCCCCCCAGGCGGGGCTCCTCCAGGAGCCGGGGCGCTCGTCTGCACTCCCCTCCGGCCTGCTGGATGAGCTCCTGGCGAGCCCGGAGTTTCTGCAGCGGGCGCAACCTTTCCTAGAAACGGAGGCCCCGGGGGAGCTGGAGGCCTCGGAAGAGGCCGCCTCGCTGGAACCACCCCTCAGCGAGGAAGAATACCGGGCTCTGCTGGAGGAGCTTTAAAAGGACGCGGGGCTGGGACAGGGTCGGGGCAGGGCGGTGGCCGGTGGCCTCTCTTTCGCGGGGAACACCTGGCTCGGCGTGGAGGGGCGTGTCTTCCCTCCGGGCCGACCCGCCTGGGATTCCTGCCTTCCAGGTCTAGGCCCGGTGAGAGACTCCACAGAGCGGAGAGCTGCCATTCTTTCCTGGGCATCCCGGGGATCCCAGCGCCGGCCCAGGTACCAGCAGGTGGGCCGTCTACTGCGCACGCGCGGGTTCGCGGGCAGCCGCCTAGGCTCTGGGAGCAGCCCGGGCAGAGCTCTCGAGCCTTTCCGCCACCCCACCCCGGCCTGAACCACCCCTCGCCACCCCCACCCCCCACCCCCGGAAAATGCGTCCTCCCCTGGGCTGGGTGGAGAACCCCGTCCCGCGAAACACCGGGCCCGCGCAGCGTCCGGGCCCGCCATCCCTCCGGCGGCGGCTCGCCTCCTCTGCGCCTCCGCTCCACCGTCGCCCGCCCGGGCCCCTGCAGCCTCCCAGCTGCCGCCGTGGAGCGCCTGGCGGCTGAACGCAGACCCCAGGCCCCGCGCACGCCGGCGATGCCGACCGTTCCAGGCGGGAGGGAAGGCGGGCAGAGATGGAGAGACGAACGGGAGACCCAGAGGGGCCGAAGGATGGGCGGAGGGAAGTTGGGAGGGAGGGAGGGAGAGAGAGGGAGGCAGTGAGGAACGGAGGGAGAGACAGAGCGACGCAGGGACAGAGGGCGGGCGGGAGGGAGCCAGGGACAGAGGGAGGAAGGCAGAGAGGAAAAGCGGTCTCCGGCCTCCGGGAGCAACGGGACCCCCGCGCTCCGGGAAAAGGGTAAGCGCCCGGCGCGGGCGGAGGGCTGGGCCCACGGCCGCCGCGTCGGGCCGGCGGGGCACCCGTTCGCCCCGATTCCGTGGCCCAAGGAACGGGCGGCTTCCTCAGAGACAAAAGACCGGGACCCGGGTTGCCGTCGGGTTTTCACCCGCGTGGTTCACAGACCGCACATCCCCCGGCTGAGCCTCGCAACGGAGCGCCAGGCCGACAGCCCCGACCACAGAGGAGCCACACTCAGGACGACTGAAGCGTGATTTGGGATTCCACGCTGCTGTGCCCTCTGCAAGGGGGCCTGTTGCTCACGTCTCTCCGGCCCCCGAAAGGCTGAGCATGTTGACTGTTTGCTTCCGGAGCTCTGCGGGCACCCACAGGCATCCAGGGAAGGGTGGAAGACCGGCATGGTGTCTCTTCGCTCTCCTTGCCAGTTTCCAAACCGGCCACACTGCAGACTCCCCATGTTGCGGGACACAGGAATCACATCGTCAGGCCATCACGCCGGGGATGCATCCTTTCCCTGGGGTCTCGCTCTGGTCTTCTGCGTGGGAATGAACGAGAGCCACACGCCTGTGCGTGTGTGAGACTGTCACGGCCACGGCGACACCCACAGGCATTGCCTCCTTCACGGAGAGAGGGCCTGGAAAACTCAAGACTCCCACGGAGGTTCAGTTCCACACTCCCCTCCACCCTTCCAGGCTGGATTCTCCCTGCTGAAGGCGCGTGGGAGCCCAGAGGGCGGCCTCCAGTTCCCGCGGGATTCCTGGAGAGGTCCGGAGAGCCAGCCCCCGAAACCCGCCCCCCTCACCCCTTCCCCCTCTCCCCCTTCCGCTTCGTCCCTCCCGCCCCCACCACCAGCGTCACCACCACCACCACCACCACCACCACCACAGCACCCCCTCCCCACGGCCCCAGGGGGCCTCCACGCCCTGGGACCCTTCCGGAGGGCGGGCTGTCCCAGGGCTCACCGCCATTCATGAAGGGGTGGAGCCTGCCTGCCTGTGGGCCTTTATAAGAGCGGCTGGCTGGCTGTCCGGGCCTGCCTCCTGGCTGCACCTGCGCCCAGCGCACAGGCCGGCTGAGGTGCCCGGGAGCCCGCGGGCCTCTCTCTGCCCGTGTCCGTCCGTGAAATTCCGGCCGGGGCTCCCCGCGATGGCTCTCCCGACACCTTCGGACGGCCCCCTCCCCGCGGAAGCCCGAGGACGAGGACGGCGAAGGAGACTCGTCTGGACCCCGAGCCAAAGCGAGGCCCTGCGAGCCTGCTTTGAGCGGAACCCGTACCCGGGCATCGCCACCAGAGAAGGGCTGGCCCAGGCCATCGGCGTTCCGGAGCCCAGGGTCCAGATTTGGTTTCAGAATGAGAGGTCACGCCAGCTGAGGCAGCACCGGCGGGAATCTCGGCCCTGGCCCGGGAGACGCGGCCCGCAAGAAGGCAGGCGAAAGCGGACCGCCGTCACCGGATCCCAGACCGCCCTGCTCCTCCGCGCCTTTGAGAAGGATCGCTTTCCAGGCATCGCCGCCAGGGAAGAACTGGCCAGAGAGACGGGCCTCCCGGAGTCCAGGATTCAGATCTGGTTTCAGAATCGACGGGCCAGGCACCCGGGACAGGGTGGCAGGGCGCCCGCGCACGCAGGCGGCCTGTGCAACGCGGCCCCCGGTGGGTGTCACCCTGCTCCTTCGTGGGTCGCCTTCGCCCACGCCGGGGCGTGGGGAACGGCGCTCCCCGCACCCCGCGTGCCCTGCGCGCCTGGGGCTCTCCCCCAGGGGGCTTTCGTGAGCCAGGGAGCGAGGGCCGTCCCCGTGCTCCAGCCCAGCCAGGCCGCGCCGGCACGAGGGATCTCCCAAGCGGCCCCGGCACGCGCGGATTTTGCCTACGCTGCCCTGGCTCCCCCGGACGGGGCGCTCTCCCACCCTCAGGCTCCTCGGTGGCCTGTGCACCCGAGCAAAGGCCGGGAGGACCGGGACCCGCAGCGCGACGGCCTGCCGGGCCCTTGCGCGGTGGGACAGCCTGGGCCGGCTCAAGCGGGGCCACAGGGCCAAGGTGGGCTTGCGCCACCCGCGTGCCAGGGGAGTCCGTGGTGGGGCTGGGGCCAGGGTCCCCAGGTCGCCGGGGCGGCGTGGGAACCCCAAGCCGGGGCAGCCCCACCTCCCCAACCCGCGCCCCCGGAGGCCTCCGCGCGGCAGGGGCAGGTGCAAGCCATCCGGGCGCCCCCCGAGGCGGGGCTCCTCCAGGAGCCGGGGCGCTCGTCTGCACTCCCCTCCGGCCTGCTGGATGAGCTCCTGGCGAGCCCGGAGTTTCTGCAGCGGGCGCAACCTTTCCTAGAAACGGAGGCCCCGGGGGAGCTGGAGGCCTCGGAAGAGGCCGCCTCGCTGGAACCACCCCTCAGCGAGGAAGAATACCGGGCTCTGCTGGAGGAGCTTTAAAAGGACGCGGGGCTGGGACGGGGTCGGGGCAGGGCGGTGGCCGGTGGCCTCTCTTTCGCGGGGAACACCTGGCTCGGCGTGGCGGGGCGTGTCTTCCCTCCGGGCCGACCCGCCTGGGATTCCTGCCTTCCAGGTCTAGGCCCGGTGAGAGACTCCACAGAGCGGAGAGCTGCCATTCTTTCCTGGGCATCCCGGGGATCCCAGCGCCGGCCCAGGTACCAGCAGGTGGGCCGTCTACAGCGCACGCGCGGGTTCGCGGGCAGCCGCCTAGGCTCTGGGAGCAGCCCGGGCAGAGCTCTCGTGCCTTTCCGCCACCCCACCCCGGCCTGAACCACCCCTCGCCACCCCCACCCCCCACCCCCGGAAAATGCGTCCTCCCCTGGGCTGGGTGGAGAACCCCGTCCCGCGAAACACCGGGCCCGCGCAGCGTCCGGGCCCGCCATCCCTCCGGCGGCGGCTCGCCTCCTCTGCGCCTCCGCTCCACCGTCGCCCGCCCGGGCCCCTGCAGCCTCCCAGCTGCCACCGTGGAGCGCCTGGCGGCTGAACGCAGACCCCAGGCCCCGCGCCCGCCGGCGATGCCGACCGTTCCAGGCGGGAGGGAAGGCGGGCAGAGATGGAGAGACGAACGGGAGACCCAGAGGGGCCGAAGGATGGGCGGAGGGAAGTTGGGAGGGAGGGAGGGAGGGAGGGAGGGAGGGAAGGAGAGAGAGGGAGGCAGTGAGGAACGGAGGGAGAGACAGAGCGACGCAGGGACAGAGGGCGGGCGGGAGGGAGCCAGGGACAGAGGGAGGAAGGCAGAGAGAAAAAACGGTCTCCGGCCTCCGAGAGCAACGAGACCCCCGCGCTCCGAGAAAAGGGTAAGCTCCAGGCGCGGGCTGAGGGCTGGGCCCACGGCCGCCGCGTCGGGCCGGCGGGGCACCCATTCGCCCCGATTCCGTGGCCCAAGGAACGGGCGGCTTCCTCAGAGACAAAAGACCGGGACCCGGGTTGCCGTCGGGTTTTCACCCGCGTGGTTCACACACCGCACATCCCCAGGCTGAGCCTCGCAACGGAGCGCCAGGCCGACAGCCCCGACCACAGAGGAGCCACACTCAGGACGACTGAAGCGTGATTTGGGATTCCACGCTGCTGTGCCCTCTGCAAGGGGGCCTGTTGCTCACTTCGCTCCGGCCCCCGAAAGGCTGAGCATGTTGACTGTTTGCTTCCGGAGCTCTGCGGGCACCCACAGGCATCCAGGAACGGGTGGAAGACCGGCATGGTGTCTCTTCGCTCTCCTTGCCAGTTTCCAAACCGGCCACACTGCAGACTCCCCATGTTGCGGGACACAGGAATCCATCATCAGGCCATCACGCCGGGGATGCATCTTTTCCCTGGGGTCTCGCTCTGGTCTTCTGCGAGAAGACCTCCCAAGGTGCTGGGATTACAGGTCTGAGCCACCGCGCCCGACCTGTACTTGTGTCTTTTCCAAAATTGACTATTTTGGGATAAGCTTAACATCCTCACTGCCTGCCTTTGCCCCCCACAAGTAATTAGCATACGCCTAAATAAAGTTTAAGCAAGCTAGCTCCACTATTCCCAAGCATGTATTATCTAGGGTCTAGTCTTTAGAAGTATAAAGGACAAATCGTACGAGTACAACTACAGAAAATGTTGTACCCAAACTGGAAAGGCTTAAGTGATCAATTGACGGATTTGTGTTTCCTATGGAAGAGGGTAGAAGGCAGAGTGCTAATATAGATATATAGGGGAGAAGAGGACAGGGCTTTTATGAAATGAATGCAGTCAAATCTTGGGAAAAGTTTCTTAAGTAGCATGAATGTTAGAGAGAGGATTCATGCAATTTCAACTTTAGCCGTGTCTAAAAATATCAAGACATAGCCAGCAGTTTTTGAAAAATAAATTCTTCTCCACAAAACTGTTAATGAGACTGA
This sequence comes from Pongo pygmaeus, assembly GCF_028885625.2. Lineage (NCBI taxonomy): Eukaryota > Metazoa > Chordata > Mammalia > Primates > Hominidae > Pongo > Pongo pygmaeus. Next base: position 203,776,534 of record NC_072376.2, read on the forward strand.
TGAGGTGTTTCCTTTATTTTTTTTCTTCCAATTACTTGGGTTTCATAGTCACATATTCAAGGGAGCGTACCGCTGTTTGGTAAAATGAGAGAATTCCACATCATGTTTTTGTTTGTTTGTTTTTAAAGATGAAAGAGCTGAACAACCTTGTTTGGTGTTAGCAATACCACCAGATTGTTCAAATTTCTTTAGAATCGTACTCCTTAAATTACACTGTGATGTAGTTTCAAAAATGGTCTGTAATGGCCTGTGAATTGACAGCTCATTAGGACATTCTTCAGTTTGGCTGAAACCAAAAAACCTGAAACCGTCGAAACTGAAAGAAAATGGGGTTTGCCAAATTCTGCTTCTTACACTTTCACCTACCACGCCGTGTTCAAACAGTGTGCTTGATAAGTATCGGAAACTTAAGGTACTCTTAATTTCAGTATAGTTTCACCAAAGTGGTATTCTTTGTGAGAAAGCCATAATCTCATCAGTAATGCCTTTCGAAAAGATCCAACGGAAAATAGGAACTAGCAACTCATCATGACAAGAAAGTAAAACTCAGGAAAAATGCTAAGGCAGAGCAGCTTCAGGCTTCAGTGTGAAACTATCATAGTCTGGGCGCAGTGGCTCACGCCTATAGTCCCTTCACTTTGGGAAGGCAAGTTGGGGCAGATCACCGGAAGTGGGCAGTTGAAGACCACCCTGGCCCAAATGGTGAAACCTCCTCTACACTTTAAACAGAAGACAAAAATTTGCCTGGCGTGGTGGCGTGCTCATTTAGTCCCAGCTACTCTGGAGGCTGAGGCAGGAGAATGCCTTGTGCCCAGGATGCGGAGGCTGCAGTGAGCTGAGCTCAGGCCACTGTAATCCAGCCTGGGGGACAGAGGGAGACTCTGTCTCAAAAATAAATAAATAAGTACATAAATAAATAAATAAAATGAAATGAAATTGAAATAATATTTTCATATTCCCCTCACCCAGCCCATCTTATTTTCAGAGTACTGGATAAACCACCGGTTTCCCTGTGCGTTAGAGATTTTTTTTTCTCAGACATTGAAGTTTTCTAAGTGCAACTTCATAAAAAGTCTCATTTTTAGCGTAGATAGTTTCTTTATGGTTGTGAAACGTGAACTTTGCGATTCTGTGAGGAAGACTGAATTCTGAAATACCCCCTGCATTTCCCGCCCCTCGCGTCCCAGGGGAGTCCGTGGTGGGGCTGGGGCCAGGGTCCCCAGGTCGCCGGGGCGGCGTGGGAACCCCAAGCCGGGGCAGCCCCACCTCCCCAGCCCGCGCCCCCGGAGGCCTCCGCGCGGCAGGGGCAGGTGCAAGCCATCCGGGCGCCCCCCCAGGCGGGGCTCCTCCAGGAGCCGGGGCGCTCGTCTGCACTCCCCTCCGGCCTGCTGGATGAGCTCCTGGCGAGCCCGGAGTTTCTGCAGCGGGCGCAACCTTTCCTAGAAACGGAGGCCCCGGGGGAGCTGGAGGCCTCGGAAGAGGCCGCCTCGCTGGAACCACCCCTCAGCGAGGAAGAATACCGGGCTCTGCTGGAGGAGCTTTAAAAGGACGCGGGGCTGGGACGGGGTCGGGGCAGGGCGGTGGCCGGTGGCCTCTCTTTCGCGGGGAACACCTGGCTCGGCGTGGAGGGGCGTGTCTTCCCTCCGGGCCGACCCGCCTGGGATTCCTGCCTTCCAGGTCTAGGCCCGGTGAGAGACTCCACAGAGCGGAGAGCTGCCATTCTTTCCTGGGCATCCCGGGGATCCCAGCGCCGGCCCAGGTACCAGCAGGTGGGCCGTCTACTGCGCACGCGCGGGTTCGCGGGCAGCCGCCTAGGCTCTGGGAGCAGCCCGGGCAGAGCTCTCGAGCCTTTCCGCCACCCCACCCCGGCCTGAACCACCCCTCGCCACCCCCACCCCCCACCCCCGGAAAATGCGTCCTCCCCTGGGCTGGGTGGAGAACCCCGTCCCGCGAAACACCGGGCCCGCGCAGCGTCCGGGCCCGCCATCCCTCCGGCGGCGGCTCGCCTCCTCTGCGCCTCCGCTCCACCGTCGCCCGCCCGGGCCCCTGCAGCCTCCCAGCTGCCGCCGTGGAGCGCCTGGCGGCGGAACGCAGACCCCAGGCCCCGCGCACGCCGGCGATGCCGACCGTTCCAGGCGGGAGGGAAGGCGGGCAGAGATGGAGAGACGAACGGGAGACCCAGAGGGGCCGAAGGATGGGCGGAGGGAAGTTGGGAGGGAGGGAGGGAGAGAGAGGGAGGCAGTGAGGAACGGAGGGAGAGACAGAGCGACGCAGGGACAGAGGGCGGGCGGGAGGGAGCCAGGGACAGAGGGAGGAAGGCAGAGAGGAAAAGCGGTCTCCGGCCTCCGGGAGCAACGGGACCCCCGCGCTCCGGGAAAAGGGTAAGCGCCCGGCGCGGGCGGAGGGCTGGGCCCACGGCCGCCGCGTCGGGCCGGCGGGGCACCCGTTCGCCCCGATTCCGTGGCCCAAGGAACGGGCGGCTTCCTCAGAGACAAAAGACCGGGACCCGGGTTGCCGTCGGGTTTTCACCCGCGTGGTTCACAGACCGCACATCCCCCGGCTGAGCCTCGCAACGGAGCGCCAGGCCGACAGCCCCGACCACAGAGGAGCCACACTCAGGACGACTGAAGCGTGATTTGGGATTCCACGCTGCTGTGCCCTCTGCAAGGGGGCCTGTTGCTCACGTCTCTCCGGCCCCCGAAAGGCTGAGCATGTTGACTGTTTGCTTCCGGAGCTCTGCGGGCACCCACAGGCATCCAGGGAAGGGTGGAAGACCGGCATGGTGTCTCTTCGCTCTCCTTGCCAGTTTCCAAACCGGCCACACTGCAGACTCCCCATGTTGCGGGACACAGGAATCACATCGTCAGGCCATCACGCCGGGGATGCATCCTTTCCCTGGGGTCTCGCTCTGGTCTTCTGCGTGGGAATGAACGAGAGCCACACGCCTGTGCGTGTGTGAGACTGTCACGGCCACGGCGACACCCACAGGCATTGCCTCCTTCACGGAGAGAGGGCCTGGAAAACTCAAGACTCCCACGGAGGTTCAGTTCCACACTCCCCTCCACCCTTCCAGGCTGGATTCTCCCTGCTGAAGGCGCGTGGGAGCCCAGAGGGCGGCCTCCAGTTCCCGCGGGATTCCTGGAGAGGTCCGGAGAGCCAGCCCCCGAAACCCGCCCCCCTCACCCCTTCCCCCTCTCCCCCTTCCGCTTCGTCCCTCCCGCCCCCACCACCAGCGTCACCACCACCACCACCACCACCACCACCACAGCACCCCCTCCCCACGGCCCCAGGGGGCCTCCACGCCCTGGGACCCTTCCGGAGGGCGGGCTGTCCCAGGGCTCACCGCCATTCATGAAGGGGTGGAGCCTGCCTGCCTGTGGGCCTTTATAAGAGCGGCTGGCTGGCTGTCCGGGCCTGCCTCCTGGCTGCACCTGCGCCCAGCGCACAGGCCGGCTGAGGTGCCCGGGAGCCCGCGGGCCTCTCTCTGCCCGTGTCCGTCCGTGAAATTCCGGCCGGGGCTCCCCGCGATGGCTCTCCCGACACCTTCGGACGGCCCCCTCCCCGCGGAAGCCCGAGGACGAGGACGGCGAAGGAGACTCGTCTGGACCCCGAGCCAAAGCGAGGCCCTGCGAGCCTGCTTTGAGCGGAACCCGTACCCGGGCATCGCCACCAGAGAAGGGCTGGCCCAGGCCATCGGCGTTCCGGAGCCCAGGGTCCAGATTTGGTTTCAGAATGAGAGGTCACGCCAGCTGAGGCAGCACCGGCGGGAATCTCGGCCCTGGCCCGGGAGACGCGGCCCGCAAGAAGGCAGGCGAAAGCGGACCGCCGTCACCGGATCCCAGACCGCCCTGCTCCTCCGCGCCTTTGAGAAGGATCGCTTTCCAGGCATCGCCGCCAGGGAAGAACTGGCCAGAGAGACGGGCCTCCCGGAGTCCAGGATTCAGATCTGGTTTCAGAATCGACGGGCCAGGCACCCGGGACAGGGTGGCAGGGCGCCCGCGCACGCAGGCGGCCTGTGCAACGCGGCCCCCGGTGGGTGTCACCCTGCTCCTTCGTGGGTCGCCTTCGCCCACGCCGGGGCGTGGGGAACGGCGCTTCCCGCACCCCGCGTGCCCTGCGCGCCTGGGGCTCTCCCCCAGGGGGCTTTCGTGAGCCAGGGAGCGAGGGCCGTCCCCGTGCTCCAGCCCAGCCAGGCCGCGCCGGCACGAGGGATCTCCCAAGCGGCCCCGGCACGCGCGGATTTTGCCTACGCTGCCCTGGCTCCCCCGGACGGGGCGCTCTCCCACCCTCAGGCTCCTCGGTGGCCTGTGCACCCGAGCAAAGGCCGGGAGGACCGGGACCCGCAGCGCGACGGCCTGCCGGGCCCTTGCGCGGTGGGACAGCCTGGGCCGGCTCAAGCGGGGCCACAGGGCCAAGGTGGGCTTGCGCCACCCGCGTGCCAGGGGAGTCCGTGGTGGGGCTGGGGCCAGGGTCCCCAGGTCGCCGGGGCGGCGTGGGAACCCCAAGCCGGGGCAGCCCCACCTCCCCAACCCGCGCCCCCGGAGGCCTCCGCGCGGCAGGGGCAGGTGCAAGCCATCCGGGCGCCCCCCGAGGCGGGGCTCCTCCAGGAGCCGGGGCGCTCGTCTGCACTCCCCTCCGGCCTGCTGGATGAGCTCCTGGCGAGCCCGGAGTTTCTGCAGCGGGCGCAACCTTTCCTAGAAACGGAGGCCCCGGGGGAGCTGGAGGCCTCGGAAGAGGCCGCCTCGCTGGAACCACCCCTCAGCGAGGAAGAATACCGGGCTCTGCTGGAGGAGCTTTAAAAGGACGCGGGGCTGGGACGGGGTCGGGGCAGGGCGGTGGCCGGTGGCCTCTCTTTCGCGGGGAACACCTGGCTCGGCGTGGCGGGGCGTGTCTTCCCTCCGGGCCGACCCGCCTGGGATTCCTGCCTTCCAGGTCTAGGCCCGGTGAGAGACTCCACAGAGCGGAGAGCTGCCATTCTTTCCTGGGCATCCCGGGGATCCCAGCGCCGGCCCAGGTACCAGCAGGTGGGCCGTCTACAGCGCACGCGCGGGTTCGCGGGCAGCCGCCTAGGCTCTGGGAGCAGCCCGGGCAGAGCTCTCGTGCCTTTCCGCCACCCCACCCCGGCCTGAACCACCCCTCGCCACCCCCACCCCCCACCCCCGGAAAATGCGTCCTCCCCTGGGCTGGGTGGAGAACCCCGTCCCGCGAAACACCGGGCCCGCGCAGCGTCCGGGCCCGCCATCCCTCCGGCGGCGGCTCGCCTCCTCTGCGCCTCCGCTCCACCGTCGCCCGCCCGGGCCCCTGCAGCCTCCCAGCTGCCACCGTGGAGCGCCTGGCGGCTGAACGCAGACCCCAGGCCCCGCGCCCGCCGGCGATGCCGACCGTTCCAGGCGGGAGGGAAGGCGGGCAGAGATGGAGAGACGAACGGGAGACCCAGAGGGGCCGAAGGATGGGCGGAGGGAAGTTGGGAGGGAGGGAGGGAGGGAGGGAGGGAGGGAAGGAGAGAGAGGGAGGCAGTGAGGAACGGAGGGAGAGACAGAGCGACGCAGGGACAGAGGGCGGGCGGGAGGGAGCCAGGGACAGAGGGAGGAAGGCAGAGAGAAAAAACGGTCTCCGGCCTCCGAGAGCAACGAGACCCCCGCGCTCCGAGAAAAGGGTAAGCTCCAGGCGCGGGCTGAGGGCTGGGCCCACGGCCGCCGCGTCGGGCCGGCGGGGCACCCATTCGCCCCGATTCCGTGGCCCAAGGAACGGGCGGCTTCCTCAGAGACAAAAGACCGGGACCCGGGTTGCCGTCGGGTTTTCACCCGCGTGGTTCACACACCGCACATCCCCAGGCTGAGCCTCGCAACGGAGCGCCAGGCCGACAGCCCCGACCACAGAGGAGCCACACTCAGGACGACTGAAGCGTGATTTGGGATTCCACGCTGCTGTGCCCTCTGCAAGGGGGCCTGTTGCTCACTTCGCTCCGGCCCCCGAAAGGCTGAGCATGTTGACTGTTTGCTTCCGGAGCTCTGCGGGCACCCACAGGCATCCAGGAACGGGTGGAAGACCGGCATGGTGTCTCTTCGCTCTCCTTGCCAGTTTCCAAACCGGCCACACTGCAGACTCCCCATGTTGCGGGACACAGGAATCCATCATCAGGCCATCACGCCGGGGATGCATCTTTTCCCTGGGGTCTCGCTCTGGTCTTCTGCGAGAAGACCTCCCAAGGTGCTGGGATTACAGGTCTGAGCCACCGCGCCCGACCTGTACTTGTGTCTTTTCCAAAATTGACTATTTTGGGATAAGCTTAACATCCTCACTGCCTGCCTTTGCCCCCCACAAGTAATTAGCATACGCCTAAATAAAGTTTAAGCAAGCTAGCTCCACTATTCCCAAGCATGTATTATCTAGGGTCTAGTCTTTAGAAGTATAAAGGACAAATCGTACGAGTACAACTACAGAAAATGTTGTACCCAAACTGGAAAGGCTTAAGTGATCAATTGACGGATTTGTGTTTCCTATGGAAGAGGGTAGAAGGCAGAGTGCTAATATAGATATATAGGGGAGAAGAGGACAGGGCTTTTATGAAATGAATGCAGTCAAATCTTGGGAAAAGTTTCTTAAGTAGCATGAATGTTAGAGAGAGGATTCATGCAATTTCAACTTTAGCCGTGTCTAAAAATATCAAGACATAGCCAGCAGTTTTTGAAAAATAAATTCTTCTCCACAAAACTGTTAATGAGACTGATGAGGTGTTTCCTTTATTTTTTTTCTTCCAATTACTTGGGTTTCATAGTCACATATTCAAGGGAGCGTACCGCTGTTTGGTAAAATGAGAGAATTCCACATCATGTTTTTGTTTGTTTGTTTTTAAAGATGAAAGAGCTGAACAACCTTGTTTGGTGTTAGCAATACCACCAGATTGTTCAAATTTCTTTAGAATCGTACTCCTTAAATTACACTGTGATGTAGTTTCAAAAATGGTCTGTAATGGCCTGTGAATTGACAGCTCATTAGGACATTCTTCAGTTTGGCTGAAACCAAAAAACCTGAAACCGTCGAAACTGAAAGAAAATGGGGTTTGCCAAATTCTGCTTCTTACACTTTCACCTACCACGCCGTGTTCAAACAGTGTGCTTGATAAGTATCGGAAACTTAAGGTACTCTTAATTTCAGTATAGTTTCACCAAAGTGGTATTCTTTGTGAGAAAGCCATAATCTCATCAGTAATGCCTTTCGAAAAGATCCAACGGAAAATAGGAACTAGCAACTCATCATGACAAGAAAGTAAAACTCAGGAAAAATGCTAAGGCAGAGCAGCTTCAGGCTTCAGTGTGAAACTATCATAGTCTGGGCGCAGTGGCTCACGCCTATAGTCCCTTCACTTTGGGAAGGCAAGTTGGGGCAGATCACCGGAAGTGGGCAGTTGAAGACCACCCTGGCCCAAATGGTGAAACCTCCTCTACACTTTAAACAGAAGACAAAAATTTGCCTGGCGTGGTGGCGTGCTCATTTAGTCCCAGCTACTCTGGAGGCTGAGGCAGGAGAATGCCTTGTGCCCAGGATGCGGAGGCTGCAGTGAGCTGAGCTCAGGCCACTGTAATCCAGCCTGGGGGACAGAGGGAGACTCTGTCTCAAAAATAAATAAATAAGTACATAAATAAATAAATAAAATGAAATGAAATTGAAATAATATTTTCATATTCCCCTCACCCAGCCCATCTTATTTTCAGAGTACTGGATAAACCACCGGTTTCCCTGTGCGTTAGAGATTTTTTTTTCTCAGACATTGAAGTTTTCTAAGTGCAACTTCATAAAAAGTCTCATTTTTAGCGTAGATAGTTTCTTTATGGTTGTGAAACGTGAACTTTGCGATTCTGTGAGGAAGACTGAATTCTGAAATACCCCCTGCATTTCCCGCCCCTCGCGTCCCAGGGGAGTCCGTGGTGGGGCTGGGGCCAGGGTCCCCAGGTCGCCGGGGCGGCGTGGGAACCCCAAGCCGGGGCAGCCCCACCTCCCCAGCCCGCGCCCCCGGAGGCCTCCGCGCGGCAGGGGCAGGTGCAAGCCATCCGGGCGCCCCCCCAGGCGGGGCTCCTCCAGGAGCCGGGGCGCTCGTCTGCACTCCCCTCCGGCCTGCTGGATGAGCTCCTGGCGAGCCCGGAGTTTCTGCAGCGGGCGCAACCTTTCCTAGAAACGGAGGCCCCGGGGGAGCTGGAGGCCTCGGAAGAGGCCGCCTCGCTGGAACCACCCCTCAGCGAGGAAGAATACCGGGCTCTGCTGGAGGAGCTTTAAAAGGACGCGGGGCTGGGACAGGGTCGGGGCAGGGCGGTGGCCGGTGGCCTCTCTTTCGCGGGGAACACCTGGCTCGGCGTGGAGGGGCGTGTCTTCCCTCCGGGCCGACCCGCCTGGGATTCCTGCCTTCCAGGTCTAGGCCCGGTGAGAGACTCCACAGAGCGGAGAGCTGCCATTCTTTCCTGGGCATCCCGGGGATCCCAGCGCCGGCCCAGGTACCAGCAGGTGGGCCGTCTACTGCGCACGCGCGGGTTCGCGGGCAGCCGCCTAGGCTCTGGGAGCAGCCCGGGCAGAGCTCTCGAGCCTTTCCGCCACCCCACCCCGGCCTGAACCACCCCTCGCCACCCCCACCCCCCACCCCCGGAAAATGCGTCCTCCCCTGGGCTGGGTGGAGAACCCCGTCCCGCGAAACACCGGGCCCGCGCAGCGTCCGGGCCCGCCATCCCTCCGGCGGCGGCTCGCCTCCTCTGCGCCTCCGCTCCACCGTCGCCCGCCCGGGCCCCTGCAGCCTCCCAGCTGCCGCCGTGGAGCGCCTGGCGGCTGAACGCAGACCCCAGGCCCCGCGCACGCCGGCGATGCCGACCGTTCCAGGCGGGAGGGAAGGCGGGCAGAGATGGAGAGACGAACGGGAGACCCAGAGGGGCCGAAGGATGGGCGGAGGGAAGTTGGGAGGGAGGGAGGGAGAGAGAGGGAGGCAGTGAGGAACGGAGGGAGAGACAGAGCGACGCAGGGACAGAGGGCGGGCGGGAGGGAGCCAGGGACAGAGGGAGGAAGGCAGAGAGGAAAAGCGGTCTCCGGCCTCCGGGAGCAACGGGACCCCCGCGCTCCGGGAAAAGGGTAAGCGCCCGGCGCGGGCGGAGGGCTGGGCCCACGGCCGCCGCGTCGGGCCGGCGGGGCACCCGTTCGCCCCGATTCCGTGGCCCAAGGAACGGGCGGCTTCCTCAGAGACAAAAGACCGGGACCCGGGTTGCCGTCGGGTTTTCACCCGCGTGGTTCACAGACCGCACATCCCCCGGCTGAGCCTCGCAACGGAGCGCCAGGCCGACAGCCCCGACCACAGAGGAGCCACACTCAGGACGACTGAAGCGTGATTTGGGATTCCACGCTGCTGTGCCCTCTGCAAGGGGGCCTGTTGCTCACGTCTCTCCGGCCCCCGAAAGGCTGAGCATGTTGACTGTTTGCTTCCGGAGCTCTGCGGGCACCCACAGGCATCCAGGGAAGGGTGGAAGACCGGCATGGTGTCTCTTCGCTCTCCTTGCCAGTTTCCAAACCGGCCACACTGCAGACTCCCCATGTTGCGGGACACAGGAATCACATCGTCAGGCCATCACGCCGGGGATGCATCCTTTCCCTGGGGTCTCGCTCTGGTCTTCTGCGTGGGAATGAACGAGAGCCACACGCCTGTGCGTGTGTGAGACTGTCACGGCCACGGCGACACCCACAGGCATTGCCTCCTTCACGGAGAGAGGGCCTGGAAAACTCAAGACTCCCACGGAGGTTCAGTTCCACACTCCCCTCCACCCTTCCAGGCTGGATTCTCCCTGCTGAAGGCGCGTGGGAGCCCAGAGGGCGGCCTCCAGTTCCCGCGGGATTCCTGGAGAGGTCCGGAGAGCCAGCCCCCGAAACCCGCCCCCCTCACCCCTTCCCCCTCTCCCCCTTCCGCTTCGTCCCTCCCGCCCCCACCACCAGCGTCACCACCACCACCACCACCACCACCACCACAGCACCCCCTCCCCACGGCCCCAGGGGGCCTCCACGCCCTGGGACCCTTCCGGAGGGCGGGCTGTCCCAGGGCTCACCGCCATTCATGAAGGGGTGGAGCCTGCCTGCCTGTGGGCCTTTATAAGAGCGGCTGGCTGGCTGTCCGGGCCTGCCTCCTGGCTGCACCTGCGCCCAGCGCACAGGCCGGCTGAGGTGCCCGGGAGCCCGCGGGCCTCTCTCTGCCCGTGTCCGTCCGTGAAATTCCGGCCGGGGCTCCCCGCGATGGCTCTCCCGACACCTTCGGACGGCCCCCTCCCCGCGGAAGCCCGAGGACGAGGACGGCGAAGGAGACTCGTCTGGACCCCGAGCCAAAGCGAGGCCCTGCGAGCCTGCTTTGAGCGGAACCCGTACCCGGGCATCGCCACCAGAGAAGGGCTGGCCCAGGCCATCGGCGTTCCGGAGCCCAGGGTCCAGATTTGGTTTCAGAATGAGAGGTCACGCCAGCTGAGGCAGCACCGGCGGGAATCTCGGCCCTGGCCCGGGAGACGCGGCCCGCAAGAAGGCAGGCGAAAGCGGACCGCCGTCACCGGATCCCAGACCGCCCTGCTCCTCCGCGCCTTTGAGAAGGATCGCTTTCCAGGCATCGCCGCCAGGGAAGAACTGGCCAGAGAGACGGGCCTCCCGGAGTCCAGGATTCAGATCTGGTTTCAGAATCGACGGGCCAGGCACCCGGGACAGGGTGGCAGGGCGCCCGCGCACGCAGGCGGCCTGTGCAACGCGGCCCCCGGTGGGTGTCACCCTGCTCCTTCGTGGGTCGCCTTCGCCCACGCCGGGGCGTGGGGAACGGCGCTCCCCGCACCCCGCGTGCCCTGCGCGCCTGGGGCTCTCCCCCAGGGGGCTTTCGTGAGCCAGGGAGCGAGGGCCGTCCCCGTGCTCCAGCCCAGCCAGGCCGCGCCGGCACGAGGGATCTCCCAAGCGGCCCCGGCACGCGCGGATTTTGCCTACGCTGCCCTGGCTCCCCCGGACGGGGCGCTCTCCCACCCTCAGGCTCCTCGGTGGCCTGTGCACCCGAGCAAAGGCCGGGAGGACCGGGACCCGCAGCGCGACGGCCTGCCGGGCCCTTGCGCGGTGGGACAGCCTGGGCCGGCTCAAGCGGGGCCACAGGGCCAAGGTGGGCTTGCGCCACCCGCGTGCCAGGGGAGTCCGTGGTGGGGCTGGGGCCAGGGTCCCCAGGTCGCCGGGGCGGCGTGGGAACCCCAAGCCGGGGCAGCCCCACCTCCCCAACCCGCGCCCCCGGAGGCCTCCGCGCGGCAGGGGCAGGTGCAAGCCATCCGGGCGCCCCCCGAGGCGGGGCTCCTCCAGGAGCCGGGGCGCTCGTCTGCACTCCCCTCCGGCCTGCTGGATGAGCTCCTGGCGAGCCCGGAGTTTCTGCAGCGGGCGCAACCTTTCCTAGAAACGGAGGCCCCGGGGGAGCTGGAGGCCTCGGAAGAGGCCGCCTCGCTGGAACCACCCCTCAGCGAGGAAGAATACCGGGCTCTGCTGGAGGAGCTTTAAAAGGACGCGGGGCTGGGACGGGGTCGGGGCAGGGCGGTGGCCGGTGGCCTCTCTTTCGCGGGGAACACCTGGCTCGGCGTGGCGGGGCGTGTCTTCCCTCCGGGCCGACCCGCCTGGGATTCCTGCCTTCCAGGTCTAGGCCCGGTGAGAGACTCCACAGAGCGGAGAGCTGCCATTCTTTCCTGGGCATCCCGGGGATCCCAGCGCCGGCCCAGGTACCAGCAGGTGGGCCGTCTACAGCGCACGCGCGGGTTCGCGGGCAGCCGCCTAGGCTCTGGGAGCAGCCCGGGCAGAGCTCTCGTGCCTTTCCGCCACCCCACCCCGGCCTGAACCACCCCTCGCCACCCCCACCCCCCACCCCCGGAAAATGCGTCCTCCCCTGGGCTGGGTGGAGAACCCCGTCCCGCGAAACACCGGGCCCGCGCAGCGTCCGGGCCCGCCATCCCTCCGGCGGCGGCTCGCCTCCTCTGCGCCTCCGCTCCACCGTCGCCCGCCCGGGCCCCTGCAGCCTCCCAGCTGCCACCGTGGAGCGCCTGGCGGCTGAACGCAGACCCCAGGCCCCGCGCCCGCCGGCGATGCCGACCGTTCCAGGCGGGAGGGAAGGCGGGCAGAGATGGAGAGACGAACGGGAGACCCAGAGGGGCCGAAGGATGGGCGGAGGGAAGTTGGGAGGGAGGGAGGGAGGGAGGGAGGGAGGGAAGGAGAGAGAGGGAGGCAGTGAGGAACGGAGGGAGAGACAGAGCGACGCAGGGACAGAGGGCGGGCGGGAGGGAGCCAGGGACAGAGGGAGGAAGGCAGAGAGAAAAAACGGTCTCCGGCCTCCGAGAGCAACGAGACCCCCGCGCTCCGAGAAAAGGGTAAGCTCCAGGCGCGGGCTGAGGGCTGGGCCCACGGCCGCCGCGTCGGGCCGGCGGGGCACCCATTCGCCCCGATTCCGTGGCCCAAGGAACGGGCGGCTTCCTCAGAGACAAAAGACCGGGACCCGGGTTGCCGTCGGGTTTTCACCCGCGTGGTTCACACACCGCACATCCCCAGGCTGAGCCTCGCAACGGAGCGCCAGGCCGACAGCCCCGACCACAGAGGAGCCACACTCAGGACGACTGAAGCGTGATTTGGGATTCCACGCTGCTGTGCCCTCTGCAAGGGGGCCTGTTGCTCACTTCGCTCCGGCCCCCGAAAGGCTGAGCATGTTGACTGTTTGCTTCCGGAGCTCTGCGGGCACCCACAGGCATCCAGGAACGGGTGGAAGACCGGCATGGTGTCTCTTCGCTCTCCTTGCCAGTTTCCAAACCGGCCACACTGCAGACTCCCCATGTTGCGGGACACAGGAATCCATCATCAGGCCATCACGCCGGGGATGCATCTTTTCCCTGGGGTCTCGCTCTGGTCTTCTGCGAGAAGACCTCCCAAGGTGCTGGGATTACAGGTCTGAGCCACCGCGCCCGACCTGTACTTGTGTCTTTTCCAAAATTGACTATTTTGGGATAAGCTTAACATCCTCACTGCCTGCCTTTGCCCCCCACAAGTAATTAGCATACGCCTAAATAAAGTTTAAGCAAGCTAGCTCCACTATTCCCAAGCATGTATTATCTAGGGTCTAGTCTTTAGAAGTATAAAGGACAAATCGTACGAGTACAACTACAGAAAATGTTGTACCCAAACTGGAAAGGCTTAAGTGATCAATTGACGGATTTGTGTTTCCTATGGAAGAGGGTAGAAGGCAGAGTGCTAATATAGATATATAGGGGAGAAGAGGACAGGGCTTTTATGAAATGAATGCAGTCAAATCTTGGGAAAAGTTTCTTAAGTAGCATGAATGTTAGAGAGAGGATTCATGCAATTTCAACTTTAGCCGTGTCTAAAAATATCAAGACATAGCCAGCAGTTTTTGAAAAATAAATTCTTCTCCACAAAACTGTTAATGAGACTGATGAGGTGTTTCCTTTATTTTTTTTCTTCCAATTACTTGGGTTTCATAGTCACATATTCAAGGGAGCGTACCGCTGTTTGGTAAAATGAGAGAATTCCACATCATGTTTTTGTTTGTTTGTTTTTAAAGATGAAAGAGCTGAACAACCTTGTTTGGTGTTAGCAATACCACCAGATTGTTCAAATTTCTTTAGAATCGTACTCCTTAAATTACACTGTGATGTAGTTTCAAAAATGGTCTGTAATGGCCTGTGAATTGACAGCTCATTAGGACATTCTTCAGTTTGGCTGAAACCAAAAAACCTGAAACCGTCGAAACTGAAAGAAAATGGGGTTTGCCAAATTCTGCTTCTTACACTTTCACCTACCACGCCGTGTTCAAACAGTGTGCTTGATAAGTATCGGAAACTTAAGGTACTCTTAATTTCAGTATAGTTTCACCAAAGTGGTATTCTTTGTGAGAAAGCCATAATCTCATCAGTAATGCCTTTCGAAAAGATCCAACGGAAAATAGGAACTAGCAACTCATCATGACAAGAAAGTAAAACTCAGGAAAAATGCTAAGGCAGAGCAGCTTCAGGCTTCAGTGTGAAACTATCATAGTCTGGGCGCAGTGGCTCACGCCTATAGTCCCTTCACTTTGGGAAGGCAAGTTGGGGCAGATCACCGGAAGTGGGCAGTTGAAGACCACCCTGGCCCAAATGGTGAAACCTCCTCTACACTTTAAACAGAAGACAAAAATTTGCCTGGCGTGGTGGCGTGCTCATTTAGTCCCAGCTACTCTGGAGGCTGAGGCAGGAGAATGCCTTGTGCCCAGGATGCGGAGGCTGCAGTGAGCTGAGCTCAGGCCACTGTAATCCAGCCTGGGGGACAGAGGGAGACTCTGTCTCAAAAATAAATAAATAAGTACATAAATAAATAAATAAAATGAAATGAAATTGAAATAATATTTTCATATTCCCCTCACCCAGCCCATCTTATTTTCAGAGTACTGGATAAACCACCGGTTTCCCTGTGCGTTAGAGATTTTTTTTTCTCAGACATTGAAGTTTTCTAAGTGCAACTTCATAAAAAGTCTCATTTTTAGCGTAGATAGTTTCTTTATGGTTGTGAAACGTGAACTTTGCGATTCTGTGAGGAAGACTGAATTCTGAAATACCCCCTGCATTTCCCGCCCCTCGCGTCCCAGGGGAGTCCGTGGTGGGGCTGGGGCCAGGGTCCCCAGGTCGCCGGGGCGGCGTGGGAACCCCAAGCCGGGGCAGCCCCACCTCCCCAGCCCGCGCCCCCGGAGGCCTCCGCGCGGCAGGGGCAGGTGCAAGCCATCCGGGCGCCCCCCCAGGCGGGGCTCCTCCAGGAGCCGGGGCGCTCGTCTGCACTCCCCTCCGGCCTGCTGGATGAGCTCCTGGCGAGCCCGGAGTTTCTGCAGCGGGCGCAACCTTTCCTAGAAACGGAGGCCCCGGGGGAGCTGGAGGCCTCGGAAGAGGCCGCCTCGCTGGAACCACCCCTCAGCGAGGAAGAATACCGGGCTCTGCTGGAGGAGCTTTAAAAGGACGCGGGGCTGGGACGGGGTCGGGGCAGGGCGGTGGCCGGTGGCCTCTCTTTCGCGGGGAACACCTGGCTCGGCGTGGAGGGGCGTGTCTTCCCTCCGGGCCGACCCGCCTGGGATTCCTGCCTTCCAGGTCTAGGCCCGGTGAGAGACTCCACAGAGCGGAGAGCTGCCATTCTTTCCTGGGCATCCCGGGGATCCCAGCGCCGGCCCAGGTACCAGCAGGTGGGCCGTCTACTGCGCACGCGCGGGTTCGCGGGCAGCCGCCTAGGCTCTGGGAGCAGCCCGGGCAGAGCTCTCGAGCCTTTCCGCCACCCCACCCCGGCCTGAACCACCCCTCGCCACCCCCACCCCCCACCCCCGGAAAATGCGTCCTCCCCTGGGCTGGGTGGAGAACCCCGTCCCGCGAAACACCGGGCCCGCGCAGCGTCCGGGCCCGCCATCCCTCCGGCGGCGGCTCGCCTCCTCTGCGCCTCCGCTCCACCGTCGCCCGCCCGGGCCCCTGCAGCCTCCCAGCTGCCGCCGTGGAGCGCCTGGCGGCTGAACGCAGACCCCAGGCCCCGCGCACGCCGGCGATGCCGACCGTTCCAGGCGGGAGGGAAGGCGGGCAGAGATGGAGAGACGAACGGGAGACCCAGAGGGGCCGAAGGATGGGCGGAGGGAAGTTGGGAGGGAGGGAGGGAGAGAGAGGGAGGCAGTGAGGAACGGAGGGAGAGACAGAGCGACGCAGGGACAGAGGGCGGGCGGGAGGGAGCCAGGGACAGAGGGAGGAAGGCAGAGAGGAAAAGCGGTCTCCGGCCTCCGGGAGCAACGGGACCCCCGCGCTCCGGGAAAAGGGTAAGCGCCCGGCGCGGGCGGAGGGCTGGGCCCACGGCCGCCGCGTCGGGCCGGCGGGGCACCCGTTCGCCCCGATTCCGTGGCCCAAGGAACGGGCGGCTTCCTCAGAGACAAAAGACCGGGACCCGGGTTGCCGTCGGGTTTTCACCCGCGTGGTTCACAGACCGCACATCCCCCGGCTGAGCCTCGCAACGGAGCGCCAGGCCGACAGCCCCGACCACAGAGGAGCCACACTCAGGACGACTGAAGCGTGATTTGGGATTCCACGCTGCTGTGCCCTCTGCAAGGGGGCCTGTTGCTCACGTCTCTCCGGCCCCCGAAAGGCTGAGCATGTTGACTGTTTGCTTCCGGAGCTCTGCGGGCACCCACAGGCATCCAGGGAAGGGTGGAAGACCGGCATGGTGTCTCTTCGCTCTCCTTGCCAGTTTCCAAACCGGCCACACTGCAGACTCCCCATGTTGCGGGACACAGGAATCACATCGTCAGGCCATCACGCCGGGGATGCATCCTTTCCCTGGGGTCTCGCTCTGGTCTTCTGCGTGGGAATGAACGAGAGCCACACGCCTGTGCGTGTGTGAGACTGTCACGGCCACGGCGACACCCACAGGCATTGCCTCCTTCACGGAGAGAGGGCCTGGAAAACTCAAGACTCCCACGGAGGTTCAGTTCCACACTCCCCTCCACCCTTCCAGGCTGGATTCTCCCTGCTGAAGGCGCGTGGGAGCCCAGAGGGCGGCCTCCAGTTCCCGCGGGATTCCTGGAGAGGTCCGGAGAGCCAGCCCCCGAAACCCGCCCCCCTCACCCCTTCCCCCTCTCCCCCTTCCGCTTCGTCCCTCCCGCCCCCACCACCAGCGTCACCACCACCACCACCACCACCACCACCACAGCACCCCCTCCCCACGGCCCCAGGGGGCCTCCACGCCCTGGGACCCTTCCGGAGGGCGGGCTGTCCCAGGGCTCACCGCCATTCATGAAGGGGTGGAGCCTGCCTGCCTGTGGGCCTTTATAAGAGCGGCTGGCTGGCTGTCCGGGCCTGCCTCCTGGCTGCACCTGCGCCCAGCGCACAGGCCGGCTGAGGTGCCCGGGAGCCCGCGGGCCTCTCTCTGCCCGTGTCCGTCCGTGAAATTCCGGCCGGGGCTCCCCGCGATGGCTCTCCCGACACCTTCGGACGGCCCCCTCCCCGCGGAAGCCCGAGGACGAGGACGGCGAAGGAGACTCGTCTGGACCCCGAGCCAAAGCGAGGCCCTGCGAGCCTGCTTTGAGCGGAACCCGTACCCGGGCATCGCCACCAGAGAAGGGCTGGCCCAGGCCATCGGCGTTCCGGAGCCCAGGGTCCAGATTTGGTTTCAGAATGAGAGGTCACGCCAGCTGAGGCAGCACCGGCGGGAATCTCGGCCCTGGCCCGGGAGACGCGGCCCGCAAGAAGGCAGGCGAAAGCGGACCGCCGTCACCGGATCCCAGACCGCCCTGCTCCTCCGCGCCTTTGAGAAGGATCGCTTTCCAGGCATCGCCGCCAGGGAAGAACTGGCCAGAGAGACGGGCCTCCCGGAGTCCAGGATTCAGATCTGGTTTCAGAATCGACGGGCCAGGCACCCGGGACAGGGTGGCAGGGCGCCCGCGCACGCAGGCGGCCTGTGCAACGCGGCCCCCGGTGGGTGTCACCCTGCTCCTTCGTGGGTCGCCTTCGCCCACGCCGGGGCGTGGGGAACGGCGCTCCCCGCACCCCGCGTGCCCTGCGCGCCTGGGGCTCTCCCCCAGGGGGCTTTCGTGAGCCAGGGAGCGAGGGCCGTCCCCGTGCTCCAGCCCAGCCAGGCCGCGCCGGCACGAGGGATCTCCCAAGCGGCCCCGGCACGCGCGGATTTTGCCTACGCTGCCCTGGCTCCCCCGGACGGGGCGCTCTCCCACCCTCAGGCTCCTCGGTGGCCTGTGCACCCGAGCAAAGGCCGGGAGGACCGGGACCCGCAGCGCGACGGCCTGCCGGGCCCTTGCGCGGTGGGACAGCCTGGGCCGGCTCAAGCGGGGCCACAGGGCCAAGGTGGGCTTGCGCCACCCGCGTGCCAGGGGAGTCCGTGGTGGGGCTGGGGCCAGGGTCCCCAGGTCGCCGGGGCGGCGTGGGAACCCCAAGCCGGGGCAGCCCCACCTCCCCAACCCGCGCCCCCGGAGGCCTCCGCGCGGCAGGGGCAGGTGCAAGCCATCCGGGCGCCCCCCGAGGCGGGGCTCCTCCAGGAGCCGGGGCGCTCGTCTGCACTCCCCTCCGGCCTGCTGGATGAGCTCCTGGCGAGCCCGGAGTTTCTGCAGCGGGCGCAACCTTTCCTAGAAACGGAGGCCCCGGGGGAGCTGGAGGCCTCGGAAGAGGCCGCCTCGCTGGAACCACCCCTCAGCGAGGAAGAATACCGGGCTCTGCTGGAGGAGCTTTAAAAGGACGCGGGGCTGGGACGGGGTCGGGGCAGGGCGGTGGCCGGTGGCCTCTCTTTCGCGGGGAACACCTGGCTCGGCGTGGCGGGGCGTGTCTTCCCTCCGGGCCGACCCGCCTGGGATTCCTGCCTTCCAGGTCTAGGCCCGGTGAGAGACTCCACAGAGCGGAGAGCTGCCATTCTTTCCTGGGCATCCCGGGGATCCCAGCGCCGGCCCAGGTACCAGCAGGTGGGCCGTCTACAGCGCACGCGCGGGTTCGCGGGCAGCCGCCTAGGCTCTGGGAGCAGCCCGGGCAGAGCTCTCGTGCCTTTCCGCCACCCCACCCCGGCCTGAACCACCCCTCGCCACCCCCACCCCCCACCCCCGGAAAATGCGTCCTCCCCTGGGCTGGGTGGAGAACCCCGTCCCGCGAAACACCGGGCCCGCGCAGCGTCCGGGCCCGCCATCCCTCCGGCGGCGGCTCGCCTCCTCTGCGCCTCCGCTCCACCGTCGCCCGCCCGGGCCCCTGCAGCCTCCCAGCTGCCACCGTGGAGCGCCTGGCGGCTGAACGCAGACCCCAGGCCCCGCGCCCGCCGGCGATGCCGACCGTTCCAGGCGGGAGGGAAGGCGGGCAGAGATGGAGAGACGAACGGGAGACCCAGAGGGGCCGAAGGATGGGCGGAGGGAAGTTGGGAGGGAGGGAGGGAGGGAGGGAGGGAGGGAAGGAGAGAGAGGGAGGCAGTGAGGAACGGAGGGAGAGACAGAGCGACGCAGGGACAGAGGGCGGGCGGGAGGGAGCCAGGGACAGAGGGAGGAAGGCAGAGAGAAAAAACGGTCTCCGGCCTCCGAGAGCAACGAGACCCCCGCGCTCCGAGAAAAGGGTAAGCTCCAGGCGCGGGCTGAGGGCTGGGCCCACGGCCGCCGCGTCGGGCCGGCGGGGCACCCATTCGCCCCGATTCCGTGGCCCAAGGAACGGGCGGCTTCCTCAGAGACAAAAGACCGGGACCCGGGTTGCCGTCGGGTTTTCACCCGCGTGGTTCACACACCGCACATCCCCAGGCTGAGCCTCGCAACGGAGCGCCAGGCCGACAGCCCCGACCACAGAGGAGCCACACTCAGGACGACTGAAGCGTGATTTGGGATTCCACGCTGCTGTGCCCTCTGCAAGGGGGCCTGTTGCTCACTTCGCTCCGGCCCCCGAAAGGCTGAGCATGTTGACTGTTTGCTTCCGGAGCTCTGCGGGCACCCACAGGCATCCAGGAACGGGTGGAAGACCGGCATGGTGTCTCTTCGCTCTCCTTGCCAGTTTCCAAACCGGCCACACTGCAGACTCCCCATGTTGCGGGACACAGGAATCCATCATCAGGCCATCACGCCGGGGATGCATCTTTTCCCTGGGGTCTCGCTCTGGTCTTCTGCGAGAAGACCTCCCAAGGTGCTGGGATTACAGGTCTGAGCCACCGCGCCCGACCTGTACTTGTGTCTTTTCCAAAATTGACTATTTTGGGATAAGCTTAACATCCTCACTGCCTGCCTTTGCCCCCCACAAGTAATTAGCATACGCCTAAATAAAGTTTAAGCAAGCTAGCTCCACTATTCCCAAGCATGTATTATCTAGGGTCTAGTCTTTAGAAGTATAAAGGACAAATCGTACGAGTACAACTACAGAAAATGTTGTACCCAAACTGGAAAGGCTTAAGTGATCAATTGACGGATTTGTGTTTCCTATGGAAGAGGGTAGAAGGCAGAGTGCTAATATAGATATATAGGGGAGAAGAGGACAGGGCTTTTATGAAATGAATGCAGTCAAATCTTGGGAAAAGTTTCTTAAGTAGCATGAATGTTAGAGAGAGGATTCATGCAATTTCAACTTTAGCCGTGTCTAAAAATATCAAGACATAGCCAGCAGTTTTTGAAAAATAAATTCTTCTCCACAAAACTGTTAATGAGACTGATGAGGTGTTTCCTTTATTTTTTTTCTTCCAATTACTTGGGTTTCATAGTCACATATTCAAGGGAGCGTACCGCTGTTTGGTAAAATGAGAGAATTCCACATCATGTTTTTGTTTGTTTGTTTTTAAAGATGAAAGAGCTGAACAACCTTGTTTGGTGTTAGCAATACCACCAGATTGTTCAAATTTCTTTAGAATCGTACTCCTTAAATTACACTGTGATGTAGTTTCAAAAATGGTCTGTAATGGCCTGTGAATTGACAGCTCATTAGGACATTCTTCAGTTTGGCTGAAACCAAAAAACCTGAAACCGTCGAAACTGAAAGAAAATGGGGTTTGCCAAATTCTGCTTCTTACACTTTCACCTACCACGCCGTGTTCAAACAGTGTGCTTGATAAGTATCGGAAACTTAAGGTACTCTTAATTTCAGTATAGTTTCACCAAAGTGGTATTCTTTGTGAGAAAGCCATAATCTCATCAGTAATGCCTTTCGAAAAGATCCAACGGAAAATAGGAACTAGCAACTCATCATGACAAGAAAGTAAAACTCAGGAAAAATGCTAAGGCAGAGCAGCTTCAGGCTTCAGTGTGAAACTATCATAGTCTGGGCGCAGTGGCTCACGCCTATAGTCCCTTCACTTTGGGAAGGCAAGTTGGGGCAGATCACCGGAAGTGGGCAGTTGAAGACCACCCTGGCCCAAATGGTGAAACCTCCTCTACACTTTAAACAGAAGACAAAAATTTGCCTGGCGTGGTGGCGTGCTCATTTAGTCCCAGCTACTCTGGAGGCTGAGGCAGGAGAATGCCTTGTGCCCAGGATGCGGAGGCTGCAGTGAGCTGAGCTCAGGCCACTGTAATCCAGCCTGGGGGACAGAGGGAGACTCTGTCTCAAAAATAAATAAATAAGTACATAAATAAATAAATAAAATGAAATGAAATTGAAATAATATTTTCATATTCCCCTCACCCAGCCCATCTTATTTTCAGAGTACTGGATAAACCACCGGTTTCCCTGTGCGTTAGAGATTTTTTTTTCTCAGACATTGAAGTTTTCTAAGTGCAACTTCATAAAAAGTCTCATTTTTAGCGTAGATAGTTTCTTTATGGTTGTGAAACGTGAACTTTGCGATTCTGTGAGGAAGACTGAATTCTGAAATACCCCCTGCATTTCCCGCCCCTCGCGTCCCAGGGGAGTCCGTGGTGGGGCTGGGGCCAGGGTCCCCAGGTCGCCGGGGCGGCGTGGGAACCCCAAGCCGGGGCAGCCCCACCTCCCCAGCCCGCGCCCCCGGAGGCCTCCGCGCGGCAGGGGCAGGTGCAAGCCATCCGGGCGCCCCCCCAGGCGGGGCTCCTCCAGGAGCCGGGGCGCTCGTCTGCACTCCCCTCCGGCCTGCTGGATGAGCTCCTGGCGAGCCCGGAGTTTCTGCAGCGGGCGCAACCTTTCCTAGAAACGGAGGCCCCGGGGGAGCTGGAGGCCTCGGAAGAGGCCGCCTCGCTGGAACCACCCCTCAGCGAGGAAGAATACCGGGCTCTGCTGGAGGAGCTTTAAAAGGACGCGGGGCTGGGACGGGGTCGGGGCAGGGCGGTGGCCGGTGGCCTCTCTTTCGCGGGGAACACCTGGCTCGGCGTGGAGGGGCGTGTCTTCCCTCCGGGCCGACCCGCCTGGGATTCCTGCCTTCCAGGTCTAGGCCCGGTGAGAGACTCCACAGAGCGGAGAGCTGCCATTCTTTCCTGGGCATCCCGGGGATCCCAGCGCCGGCCCAGGTACCAGCAGGTGGGCCGTCTACTGCGCACGCGCGGGTTCGCGGGCAGCCGCCTAGGCTCTGGGAGCAGCCCGGGCAGAGCTCTCGAGCCTTTCCGCCACCCCACCCCGGCCTGAACCACCCCTCGCCACCCCCACCCCCCACCCCCGGAAAATGCGTCCTCCCCTGGGCTGGGTGGAGAACCCCGTCCCGCGAAACACCGGGCCCGCGCAGCGTCCGGGCCCGCCATCCCTCCGGCGGCGGCTCGCCTCCTCTGCGCCTCCGCTCCACCGTCGCCCGCCCGGGCCCCTGCAGCCTCCCAGCTGCCGCCGTGGAGCGCCTGGCGGCTGAACGCAGACCCCAGGCCCCGCGCACGCCGGCGATGCCGACCGTTCCAGGCGGGAGGGAAGGCGGGCAGAGATGGAGAGACGAACGGGAGACCCAGAGGGGCCGAAGGATGGGCGGAGGGAAGTTGGGAGGGAGGGAGGGAGAGAGAGGGAGGCAGTGAGGAACGGAGGGAGAGACAGAGCGACGCAGGGACAGAGGGCGGGCGGGAGGGAGCCAGGGACAGAGGGAGGAAGGCAGAGAGGAAAAGCGGTCTCCGGCCTCCGGGAGCAACGGGACCCCCGCGCTCCGGGAAAAGGGTAAGCGCCCGGCGCGGGCGGAGGGCTGGGCCCACGGCCGCCGCGTCGGGCCGGCGGGGCACCCGTTCGCCCCGATTCCGTGGCCCAAGGAACGGGCGGCTTCCTCAGAGACAAAAGACCGGGACCCGGGTTGCCGTCGGGTTTTCACCCGCGTGGTTCACAGACCGCACATCCCCCGGCTGAGCCTCGCAACGGAGCGCCAGGCCGACAGCCCCGACCACAGAGGAGCCACACTCAGGACGACTGAAGCGTGATTTGGGATTCCACGCTGCTGTGCCCTCTGCAAGGGGGCCTGTTGCTCACGTCTCTCCGGCCCCCGAAAGGCTGAGCATGTTGACTGTTTGCTTCCGGAGCTCTGCGGGCACCCACAGGCATCCAGGGAAGGGTGGAAGACCGGCATGGTGTCTCTTCGCTCTCCTTGCCAGTTTCCAAACCGGCCACACTGCAGACTCCCCATGTTGCGGGACACAGGAATCACATCGTCAGGCCATCACGCCGGGGATGCATCCTTTCCCTGGGGTCTCGCTCTGGTCTTCTGCGTGGGAATGAACGAGAGCCACACGCCTGTGCGTGTGTGAGACTGTCACGGCCACGGCGACACCCACAGGCATTGCCTCCTTCACGGAGAGAGGGCCTGGAAAACTCAAGACTCCCACGGAGGTTCAGTTCCACACTCCCCTCCACCCTTCCAGGCTGGATTCTCCCTGCTGAAGGCGCGTGGGAGCCCAGAGGGCGGCCTCCAGTTCCCGCGGGATTCCTGGAGAGGTCCGGAGAGCCAGCCCCCGAAACCCGCCCCCCTCACCCCTTCCCCCTCTCCCCCTTCCGCTTCGTCCCTCCCGCCCCCACCACCAGCGTCACCACCACCACCACCACCACCACCACCACAGCACCCCCTCCCCACGGCCCCAGGGGGCCTCCACGCCCTGGGACCCTTCCGGAGGGCGGGCTGTCCCAGGGCTCACCGCCATTCATGAAGGGGTGGAGCCTGCCTGCCTGTGGGCCTTTATAAGAGCGGCTGGCTGGCTGTCCGGGCCTGCCTCCTGGCTGCACCTGCGCCCAGCGCACAGGCCGGCTGAGGTGCCCGGGAGCCCGCGGGCCTCTCTCTGCCCGTGTCCGTCCGTGAAATTCCGGCCGGGGCTCCCCGCGATGGCTCTCCCGACACCTTCGGACGGCCCCCTCCCCGCGGAAGCCCGAGGACGAGGACGGCGAAGGAGACTCGTCTGGACCCCGAGCCAAAGCGAGGCCCTGCGAGCCTGCTTTGAGCGGAACCCGTACCCGGGCATCGCCACCAGAGAAGGGCTGGCCCAGGCCATCGGCGTTCCGGAGCCCAGGGTCCAGATTTGGTTTCAGAATGAGAGGTCACGCCAGCTGAGGCAGCACCGGCGGGAATCTCGGCCCTGGCCCGGGAGACGCGGCCCGCAAGAAGGCAGGCGAAAGCGGACCGCCGTCACCGGATCCCAGACCGCCCTGCTCCTCCGCGCCTTTGAGAAGGATCGCTTTCCAGGCATCGCCGCCAGGGAAGAACTGGCCAGAGAGACGGGCCTCCCGGAGTCCAGGATTCAGATCTGGTTTCAGAATCGACGGGCCAGGCACCCGGGACAGGGTGGCAGGGCGCCCGCGCACGCAGGCGGCCTGTGCAACGCGGCCCCCGGTGGGTGTCACCCTGCTCCTTCGTGGGTCGCCTTCGCCCACGCCGGGGCGTGGGGAACGGCGCTTCCCGCACCCCGCGTGCCCTGCGCGCCTGGGGCTCTCCCCCAGGGGGCTTTCGTGAGCCAGGGAGCGAGGGCCGTCCCCGTGCTCCAGCCCAGCCAGGCCGCGCCGGCACGAGGGATCTCCCAAGCGGCCCCGGCACGCGCGGATTTTGCCTACGCTGCCCTGGCTCCCCCGGACGGGGCGCTCTCCCACCCTCAGGCTCCTCGGTGGCCTGTGCACCCGAGCAAAGGCCGGGAGGACCGGGACCCGCAGCGCGACGGCCTGCCGGGCCCTTGCGCGGTGGGACAGCCTGGGCCGGCTCAAGCGGGGCCACAGGGCCAAGGTGGGCTTGCGCCACCCGCGTGCCAGGGGAGTCCGTGGTGGGGCTGGGGCCAGGGTCCCCAGGTCGCCGGGGCGGCGTGGGAACCCCAAGCCGGGGCAGCCCCACCTCCCCAACCCGCGCCCCCGGAGGCCTCCGCGCGGCAGGGGCAGGTGCAAGCCATCCGGGCGCCCCCCGAGGCGGGGCTCCTCCAGGAGCCGGGGCGCTCGTCTGCACTCCCCTCCGGCCTGCTGGATGAGCTCCTGGCGAGCCCGGAGTTTCTGCAGCGGGCGCAACCTTTCCTAGAAACGGAGGCCCCGGGGGAGCTGGAGGCCTCGGAAGAGGCCGCCTCGCTGGAACCACCCCTCAGCGAGGAAGAATACCGGGCTCTGCTGGAGGAGCTTTAAAAGGACGCGGGGCTGGGACGGGGTCGGGGCAGGGCGGTGGCCGGTGGCCTCTCTTTCGCGGGGAACACCTGGCTCGGCGTGGCGGGGCGTGTCTTCCCTCCGGGCCGACCCGCCTGGGATTCCTGCCTTCCAGGTCTAGGCCCGGTGAGAGACTCCACAGAGCGGAGAGCTGCCATTCTTTCCTGGGCATCCCGGGGATCCCAGCGCCGGCCCAGGTACCAGCAGGTGGGCCGTCTACAGCGCACGCGCGGGTTCGCGGGCAGCCGCCTAGGCTCTGGGAGCAGCCCGGGCAGAGCTCTCGTGCCTTTCCGCCACCCCACCCCGGCCTGAACCACCCCTCGCCACCCCCACCCCCCACCCCCGGAAAATGCGTCCTCCCCTGGGCTGGGTGGAGAACCCCGTCCCGCGAAACACCGGGCCCGCGCAGCGTCCGGGCCCGCCATCCCTCCGGCGGCGGCTCGCCTCCTCTGCGCCTCCGCTCCACCGTCGCCCGCCCGGGCCCCTGCAGCCTCCCAGCTGCCACCGTGGAGCGCCTGGCGGCTGAACGCAGACCCCAGGCCCCGCGCCCGCCGGCGATGCCGACCGTTCCAGGCGGGAGGGAAGGCGGGCAGAGATGGAGAGACGAACGGGAGACCCAGAGGGGCCGAAGGATGGGCGGAGGGAAGTTGGGAGGGAGGGAGGGAGGGAGGGAGGGAGGGAAGGAGAGAGAGGGAGGCAGTGAGGAACGGAGGGAGAGACAGAGCGACGCAGGGACAGAGGGCGGGCGGGAGGGAGCCAGGGACAGAGGGAGGAAGGCAGAGAGAAAAAACGGTCTCCGGCCTCCGAGAGCAACGAGACCCCCGCGCTCCGAGAAAAGGGTAAGCTCCAGGCGCGGGCTGAGGGCTGGGCCCACGGCCGCCGCGTCGGGCCGGCGGGGCACCCATTCGCCCCGATTCCGTGGCCCAAGGAACGGGCGGCTTCCTCAGAGACAAAAGACCGGGACCCGGGTTGCCGTCGGGTTTTCACCCGCGTGGTTCACACACCGCACATCCCCAGGCTGAGCCTCGCAACGGAGCGCCAGGCCGACAGCCCCGACCACAGAGGAGCCACACTCAGGACGACTGAAGCGTGATTTGGGATTCCACGCTGCTGTGCCCTCTGCAAGGGGGCCTGTTGCTCACTTCGCTCCGGCCCCCGAAAGGCTGAGCATGTTGACTGTTTGCTTCCGGAGCTCTGCGGGCACCCACAGGCATCCAGGAACGGGTGGAAGACCGGCATGGTGTCTCTTCGCTCTCCTTGCCAGTTTCCAAACCGGCCACACTGCAGACTCCCCATGTTGCGGGACACAGGAATCCATCATCAGGCCATCACGCCGGGGATGCATCTTTTCCCTGGGGTCTCGCTCTGGTCTTCTGCGAGAAGACCTCCCAAGGTGCTGGGATTACAGGTCTGAGCCACCGCGCCCGACCTGTACTTGTGTCTTTTCCAAAATTGACTATTTTGGGATAAGCTTAACATCCTCACTGCCTGCCTTTGCCCCCCACAAGTAATTAGCATACGCCTAAATAAAGTTTAAGCAAGCTAGCTCCACTATTCCCAAGCATGTATTATCTAGGGTCTAGTCTTTAGAAGTATAAAGGACAAATCGTACGAGTACAACTACAGAAAATGTTGTACCCAAACTGGAAAGGCTTAAGTGATCAATTGACGGATTTGTGTTTCCTATGGAAGAGGGTAGAAGGCAGAGTGCTAATATAGATATATAGGGGAGAAGAGGACAGGGCTTTTATGAAATGAATGCAGTCAAATCTTGGGAAAAGTTTCTTAAGTAGCATGAATGTTAGAGAGAGGATTCATGCAATTTCAACTTTAGCCGTGTCTAAAAATATCAAGACATAGCCAGCAGTTTTTGAAAAATAAATTCTTCTCCACAAAACTGTTAATGAGACTGATGAGGTGTTTCCTTTATTTTTTTTCTTCCAATTACTTGGGTTTCATAGTCACATATTCAAGGGAGCGTACCGCTGTTTGGTAAAATGAGAGAATTCCACATCATGTTTTTGTTTGTTTGTTTTTAAAGATGAAAGAGCTGAACAACCTTGTTTGGTGTTAGCAATACCACCAGATTGTTCAAATTTCTTTAGAATCGTACTCCTTAAATTACACTGTGATGTAGTTTCAAAAATGGTCTGTAATGGCCTGTGAATTGACAGCTCATTAGGACATTCTTCAGTTTGGCTGAAACCAAAAAACCTGAAACCGTCGAAACTGAAAGAAAATGGGGTTTGCCAAATTCTGCTTCTTACACTTTCACCTACCACGCCGTGTTCAAACAGTGTGCTTGATAAGTATCGGAAACTTAAGGTACTCTTAATTTCAGTATAGTTTCACCAAAGTGGTATTCTTTGTGAGAAAGCCATAATCTCATCAGTAATGCCTTTCGAAAAGATCCAACGGAAAATAGGAACTAGCAACTCATCATGACAAGAAAGTAAAACTCAGGAAAAATGCTAAGGCAGAGCAGCTTCAGGCTTCAGTGTGAAACTATCATAGTCTGGGCGCAGTGGCTCACGCCTATAGTCCCTTCACTTTGGGAAGGCAAGTTGGGGCAGATCACCGGAAGTGGGCAGTTGAAGACCACCCTGGCCCAAATGGTGAAACCTCCTCTACACTTTAAACAGAAGACAAAAATTTGCCTGGCGTGGTGGCGTGCTCATTTAGTCCCAGCTACTCTGGAGGCTGAGGCAGGAGAATGCCTTGTGCCCAGGATGCGGAGGCTGCAGTGAGCTGAGCTCAGGCCACTGTAATCCAGCCTGGGGGACAGAGGGAGACTCTGTCTCAAAAATAAATAAATAAGTACATAAATAAATAAATAAAATGAAATGAAATTGAAATAATATTTTCATATTCCCCTCACCCAGCCCATCTTATTTTCAGAGTACTGGATAAACCACCGGTTTCCCTGTGCGTTAGAGATTTTTTTTTCTCAGACATTGAAGTTTTCTAAGTGCAACTTCATAAAAAGTCTCATTTTTAGCGTAGATAGTTTCTTTATGGTTGTGAAACGTGAACTTTGCGATTCTGTGAGGAAGACTGAATTCTGAAATACCCCCTGCATTTCCCGCCCCTCGCGTCCCAGGGGAGTCCGTGGTGGGGCTGGGGCCAGGGTCCCCAGGTCGCCGGGGCGGCGTGGGAACCCCAAGCCGGGGCAGCCCCACCTCCCCAGCCCGCGCCCCCGGAGGCCTCCGCGCGGCAGGGGCAGGTGCAAGCCATCCGGGCGCCCCCCCAGGCGGGGCTCCTCCAGGAGCCGGGGCGCTCGTCTGCACTCCCCTCCGGCCTGCTGGATGAGCTCCTGGCGAGCCCGGAGTTTCTGCAGCGGGCGCAACCTTTCCTAGAAACGGAGGCCCCGGGGGAGCTGGAGGCCTCGGAAGAGGCCGCCTCGCTGGAACCACCCCTCAGCGAGGAAGAATACCGGGCTCTGCTGGAGGAGCTTTAAAAGGACGCGGGGCTGGGACGGGGTCGGGGCAGGGCGGTGGCCGGTGGCCTCTCTTTCGCGGGGAACACCTGGCTCGGCGTGGAGGGGCGTGTCTTCCCTCCGGGCCGACCCGCCTGGGATTCCTGCCTTCCAGGTCTAGGCCCGGTGAGAGACTCCACAGAGCGGAGAGCTGCCATTCTTTCCTGGGCATCCCGGGGATCCCAGCGCCGGCCCAGGTACCAGCAGGTGGGCCGTCTACTGCGCACGCGCGGGTTCGCGGGCAGCCGCCTAGGCTCTGGGAGCAGCCCGGGCAGAGCTCTCGAGCCTTTCCGCCACCCCACCCCGGCCTGAACCACCCCTCGCCACCCCCACCCCCCACCCCCGGAAAATGCGTCCTCCCCTGGGCTGGGTGGAGAACCCCGTCCCGCGAAACACCGGGCCCGCGCAGCGTCCGGGCCCGCCATCCCTCCGGCGGCGGCTCGCCTCCTCTGCGCCTCCGCTCCACCGTCGCCCGCCCGGGCCCCTGCAGCCTCCCAGCTGCCACCGTGGAGCGCCTGGCGGCGGAACGCAGACCCCAGGCCCCGCGCACGCCGGCGATGCCGACCGTTCCAGGCGGGAGGGAAGGCGGGCAGAGATGGAGAGACGAACGGGAGACCCAGAGGGGCCGAAGGATGGGCGGAGGGAAGTTGGGAGGGAGGGAGGGAGAGAGAGGGAGGCAGTGAGGAACGGAGGGAGAGACAGAGCGACGCAGGGACAGAGGGCGGGCGGGAGGGAGCCAGGGACAGAGGGAGGAAGGCAGAGAGGAAAAGCGGTCTCCGGCCTCCGGGAGCAAGGGGACCCCCGCGCTCCGGGAAAAGGGTAAGCGCCCGGCGCGGGCGGAGGGCTGGGCCCACGGCCGCCGCGTCGGGCCGGCGGGGCACCCGTTCGCCCCGATTCCGTGGCCCAAGGAACGGGCGGCTTCCTCAGAGACAAAAGACAGGGACCCGGGTTGCCGTCGGGTTTTCACCCGCGTGGTTCACAGACCGCACATCCCCCGGCTGAGCCTCGCAACGGAGCGCCAGGCCGACAGCCCCGACCACAGAGGAGCCACACTCAGGACGACTGAAGCGTGATTTGGGATTCCACGCTGCTGTGCCCTCTGCAAGGGGGCCTGTTGCTCACGTCTCTCCGGCCCCCGAAAGGCTGAGCATGTTGACTGTTTGCTTCCGGAGATCTGCGGGCACCCACAGGCATCCAGGGAAGGGTGGAAGACCGGCATGGTGTCTCTTCGCTCTCCTTGCCAGTTTCCAAACCGGCCACACTGCAGACTCCCCATGTTGCGGGACACAGGAATCACATCGTCAGGCCATCACGCCGGGGATGCATCCTTTCCCTGGGGTCTCGCTCTGGTCTTCTGCGTGGGAATGAACGAGAGCCACACGCCTGTGCGTGTGTGAGACTGTCACGGCCACGGCGACACCCACAGGCATTGCCTCCTTCACGGAGAGAGGGCCTGGAAAACTCAAGACTCCCACGGAGGTTCAGTTCCACACTCCCCTCCACCCTTCCAGGCTGGATTCTCCCTGCTGAAGGCGCGTGGGAGCCCAGAGGGCGGCCTCCAGTTCCCGCGGGATTCCTGGAGAGGTCCGGAGAGCCAGCCCCCGAAACCCGCCCCCCTCACCCCTTCCCCCTCTCCCCCTTCCGCTTCGTCCCTCCCGCCCCCACCACCAGCGTCACCACCACCACCACCACCACCACCACCACAGCACCCCCTCCCCACGGCCCCAGGGGGCCTCCACGCCCTGGGACCCTTCCGGAGGGCGGGCTGTCCCAGGGCTCACCGCCATTCATGAAGGGGTGGAGCCTGCCTGCCTGTGGGCCTTTATAAGAGCGGCTGGCTGGCTGTCCGGGCCTGCCTCCTGGCTGCACCTGCGCCCAGCGCACAGGCCGGCTGAGGTGCCCGGGAGCCCGCGGGCCTCTCTCTGCCCGTGTCCGTCCGTGAAATTCCGGCCGGGGCTCCCCGCGATGGCTCTCCCGACACCTTCGGACGGCCCCCTCCCCGCGGAAGCCCGAGGACGAGGACGGCGAAGGAGACTCGTCTGGACCCCGAGCCAAAGCGAGGCCCTGCGAGCCTGCTTTGAGCGGAACCCGTACCCGGGCATCGCCACCAGAGAAGGGCTGGCCCAGGCCATCGGCGTTCCGGAGCCCAGGGTCCAGATTTGGTTTCAGAATGAGAGGTCACGCCAGCTGAGGCAGCACCGGCGGGAATCTCGGCCCTGGCCCGGGAGACGCGGCCCGCAAGAAGGCAGGCGAAAGCGGACCGCCGTCACCGGATCCCAGACCGCCCTGCTCCTCCGCGCCTTTGAGAAGGATCGCTTTCCAGGCATCGCCGCCAGGGAAGAACTGGCCAGAGAGACGGGCCTCCCGGAGTCCAGGATTCAGATCTGGTTTCAGAATCGACGGGCCAGGCACCCGGGACAGGGTGGCAGGGCGCCCGCGCACGCAGGCGGCCTGTGCAACGCGGCCCCCGGTGGGTGTCACCCTGCTCCTTCGTGGGTCGCCTTCGCCCACGCCGGGGCGTGGGGAACGGCGCTCCCCGCACCCCGCGTGCCCTGCGCGCCTGGGGCTCTCCCCCAGGGGGCTTTCGTGAGCCAGGGAGCGAGGGCCGTCCCCGTGCTCCAGCCCAGCCAGGCCGCGCCGGCACGAGGGATCTCCCAAGCGGCCCCGGCACGCGCGGATTTTGCCTACGCTGCCCTGGCTCCCCCGGACGGGGCGCTCTCCCACCCTCAGGCTCCTCGGTGGCCTGTGCACCCGAGCAAAGGCCGGGAGGACCGGGACCCGCAGCGCGACGGCCTGCCGGGCCCTTGCGCGGTGGGACAGCCTGGGCCGGCTCAAGCGGGGCCACAGGGCCAAGGTGGGCTTGCGCCACCCGCGTGCCAGGGGAGTCCGTGGTGGGGCTGGGGCCAGGGTCCCCAGGTCGCCGGGGCGGCGTGGGAACCCCAAGCCGGGGCAGCCCCACCTCCCCAACCCGCGCCCCCGGAGGCCTCCGCGCGGCAGGGGCAGGTGCAAGCCATCCGGGCGCCCCCCGAGGCGGGGCTCCTCCAGGAGCCGGGGCGCTCGTCTGCACTCCCCTCCGGCCTGCTGGATGAGCTCCTGGCGAGCCCGGAGTTTCTGCAGCGGGCGCAACCTTTCCTAGAAACGGAGGCCCCGGGGGAGCTGGAGGCCTCGGAAGAGGCCGCCTCGCTGGAACCACCCCTCAGCGAGGAAGAATACCGGGCTCTGCTGGAGGAGCTTTAAAAGGACGCGGGGCTGGGACGGGGTCGGGGCAGGGCGGTGGCCGGTGGCCTCTCTTTCGCGGGGAACACCTGGCTCGGCGTGGCGGGGCGTGTCTTCCCTCCGGGCCGACCCGCCTGGGATTCCTGCCTTCCAGGTCTAGGCCCGGTGAGAGACTCCACAGAGCGGAGAGCTGCCATTCTTTCCTGGGCATCCCGGGGATCCCAGCACCGGCCCAGGTACCAGCAGGTGGGCCGTCTACAGCGCACGCGCGGGTTCGCGGGCAGCCGCCTAGGCTCTGGGAGCAGCCCGGGCAGAGCTCTCGTGCCTTTCCGCCACCCCACCCCGGCCTGAACCACCCCTCGCCACCCCCACCCCCCACCCCCGGAAAATGCGTCCTCCCCTGGGCTGGGTGGAGAACCCCGTCCCGCGAAACACCGGGCCCGCGCAGCGTCCGGGCCCGCCATCCCTCCGGCGGCGGCTCGCCTCCTCTGCGCCTCCGCTCCACCGTCGCCCGCCCGGGCCCCTGCAGCCTCCCAGCTGCCACCGTGGAGCGCCTGGCGGCTGAACGCAGACCCCAGGCCCCGCGCCCGCCGGCGATGCCGACCGTTCCAGGCGGGAGGGAAGGCGGGCAGAGATGGAGAGACGAACGGGAGACCCAGAGGGGCCGAAGGATGGGCGGAGGGAAGTTGGGAGGGAGGGAGGGAGGGAGGGAGGGAGGGAAGGAGAGAGAGGGAGGCAGTGAGGAACGGAGGGAGAGACAGAGCGACGCAGGGACAGAGGGCGGGCGGGAGGGAGCCAGGGACAGAGGGAGGAAGGCAGAGAGAAAAAACGGTCTCCGGCCTCCGAGAGCAACGAGACCCCCGCGCTCCGAGAAAAGGGTAAGCTCCAGGCGCGGGCTGAGGGCTGGGCCCACGGCCGCCGCGTCGGGCCGGCGGGGCACCCATTCGCCCCGATTCCGTGGCCCAAGGAACGGGCGGCTTCCTCAGAGACAAAAGACCGGGACCCGGGTTGCCGTCGGGTTTTCACCCGCGTGGTTCACACACCGCACATCCCCAGGCTGAGCCTCGCAACGGAGCGCCAGGCCGACAGCCCCGACCACAGAGGAGCCACACTCAGGACGACTGAAGCGTGATTTGGGATTCCACGCTGCTGTGCCCTCTGCAAGGGGGCCTGTTGCTCACTTCGCTCCGGCCCCCGAAAGGCTGAGCATGTTGACTGTTTGCTTCCGGAGCTCTGCGGGCACCCACAGGCATCCAGGAACGGGTGGAAGACCGGCATGGTGTCTCTTCGCTCTCCTTGCCAGTTTCCAAACCGGCCACACTGCAGACTCCCCATGTTGCGGGACACAGGAATCCATCATCAGGCCATCACGCCGGGGATGCATCTTTTCCCTGGGGTCTCGCTCTGGTCTTCTGCGAGAAGACCTCCCAACGAGAGCCACAGGTCTGTGCCGTGCGTGAGACTGTCACGGCTTTTCCGACACCCACAGGCATTGCCTCCTTCACGGAGAGAGGGCCTTGGAAAACTCAAGACTCCCACGGAGGTTCAGTTCCACACTCCCCTCCACCCTTCCAGGCTGTATTTCTCCCTAGCTTTAGAAGCGTAAAGGACAAAGTACGGCCTCCAGAAAATGCGGGACCCCTGGAAAGGCTCCGGTGATCCATTGACCGATTTGTGCCCCTATCACCCCTTAGAAGGCCCCCTGCCGCTTAGTATATAGGGGAGAAGAGGACAGGGCTTTTATGAAATGAACGCAGTCACATCTTGGGAAAAGTTTCTTAAGTAGCATGAATGTTAGAGAGAGGATTCATGCAATTTCAACTTTAGCCGGGCGGGCTGTCCCAGGGCTCACCGCCATTCATGAAGGGGTGGAGCCTGCCTGCCTGTGGGCCTTTATAAGAGCGGCTGGCTGGCTGTCCGGGCCTGCCTCCTGGCTGCACCTGCGCCCAGCGCACAGGCCGGCTGAGGTGCCCGGGAGCCCGCGGGCCTCTCTCTGCCCGTGTCCGTCCGTGAAATTCCGGCCGGGGCTCCCCGCGATGGCTCTCCCGACACCTTCGGACGGCCCCCTCCCCGCGGAAGCCCGAGGACGAGGACGGCGAAGGAGACTCGTCTGGACCCCGAGCCAAAGCGAGGCCCTGCGAGCCTGCTTTGAGCGGAACCCGTACCCGGGCATCGCCACCAGAGAAGGGCTGGCCCAGGCCATCGGCGTTCCGGAGCCCAGGGTCCAGATTTGGTTTCAGAATGAGAGGTCACGCCAGCTGAGGCAGCACCGGCGGGAATCTCGGTGGCAAGGCATAATCTCCGCAGAAGGCAGGCGAAAGCGGACCGCCGTCACCGGATCCCAGACCGCCCTGCTCCTCCGCGCCTTTGAGAAGGATCGCTTTCCAGGCATCGCCGCCAGGGAAGAACTGGCCAGAGAGACGGGCCTCCCGGAGTCCAGGATTCAGATCTGGTTTCAGAATCGACGGGCCAGGCACCCGGGACAGGGTGGCAGGGCGCCCGCGCACGCAGGCGGCCTGTGCAACGCGGCCCCCGGTGGGTGTCACCCTGCTCCTTCGTGGGTCGCCTTCGCCCACGCCGGGGCGTGGGGAACGGCGCTTCCCGCACCCCGCGTGCCCTGCGCGCCTGGGGCTCTCCCCCAGGGGGCTTTCGTGAGCCAGGGAGCGAGGGCCGTCCCCGTGCTCCAGCCCAGCCAGGCCGCGCCGGCACGAGGGATCTCCCAAGCGGCCCCGGCACGCGCGGATTTTGCCTACGCTGCCCTGGCTCCCCCGGACGGGGCGCTCTCCCACCCTCAGGCTCCTCGGTGGCCTGTGCACCCGAGCAAAGGCCGGGAGGACCGGGACCCGCAGCGCGACGGCCTGCCGGGCCCTTGCGCGGTGGGACAGCCTGGGCCGGCTCAAGCGGGGCCACAGGGCCAAGGTGGGCTTGCGCCACCCGCGTGCCAGGGGAGTCCGTGGTGGGGCTGGGGCCAGGGTCCCCAGGTCGCCGGGGCGGCGTGGGAACCCCAAGCCGGGGCAGCCCCACCTCCCCAACCCGCGCCCCCGGAGGCCTCCGCGCGGCAGGGGCAGGTGCAAGCCATCCGGGCGCCCCCCGAGGCGGGGCTCCTCCAGGAGCCGGGGCGCTCGTCTGCACTCCCCTCCGGCCTGCTGGATGAGCTCCTGGCGAGCCCGGAGTTTCTGCAGCGGGCGCAACCTTTCCTAGAAACGGAGGCCCCGGGGGAGCTGGAGGCCTCGGAAGAGGCCGCCTCGCTGGAACCACCCCTCAGCGAGGAAGAATACCGGGCTCTGCTGGAGGAGCTTTAAAAGGACGCGGGGCTGGGACGGGGTCGGGGCAGGGCGGTGGCCGGTGGCCTCTCTTTCGCGGGGAACACCTGGCTCGGCGTGGCGGGGCGTGTCTTCCCTCCGGGCCGACCCGCCTGGGATTCCTGCCTTCCAGGTCTAGGCCCGGTGAGAGACTCCACAGAGCGGAGAGCTGCCATTCTTTCCTGGGCATCCCGGGGATCCCAGCGCCGGCCCAGGTACCAGCAGGTGGGCCGTCTACAGCGCACGCGCGGGTTCGCGGGCAGCCGCCTAGGCTCTGGGAGCAGCCCGGGCAGAGCTCTCGTGCCTTTCCGCCACCCCACCCCGGCCTGAACCACCCCTCGCCACCCCCACCCCCCACCCCCGGAAAATGCGTCCTCCCCTGGGCTGGGTGGAGAACCCCGTCCCGCGAAACACCGGGCCCGCGCAGCGTCCGGGCCCGCCATCCCTCCGGCGGCGGCTCGCCTCCTCTGCGCCTCCGCTCCACCGTCGCCCGCCCGGGCCCCTGCAGCCTCCCAGCTGCCACCGTGGAGCGCCTGGCGGCTGAACGCAGACCCCAGGCCCCGCGCCCGCCGGCGATGCCGACCGTTCCAGGCGGGAGGGAAGGCGGGCAGAGATGGAGAGACGAACGGGAGACCCAGAGGGGCCGAAGGATGGGCGGAGGGAAGTTGGGAGGGAGGGAGGGAGGGAGGGAGGGAGGGAAGGAGAGAGAGGGAGGCAGTGAGGAACGGAGGGAGAGACAGAGCGACGCAGGGACAGAGGGCGGGCGGGAGGGAGCCAGGGACAGAGGGAGGAAGGCAGAGAGAAAAAACGGTCTCCGGCCTCCGAGAGCAACGAGACCCCCGCGCTCCGAGAAAAGGGTAAGCTCCAGGCGCGGGCTGAGGGCTGGGCCCACGGCCGCCGCGTCGGGCCGGCGGGGCACCCATTCGCCCCGATTCCGTGGCCCAAGGAACGGGCGGCTTCCTCAGAGACAAAAGACCGGGACCCGGGTTGCCGTCGGGTTTTCACCCGCGTGGTTCACACACCGCACATCCCCAGGCTGAGCCTCGCAACGGAGCGCCAGGCCGACAGCCCCGACCACAGAGGAGCCACACTCAGGACGACTGAAGCGTGATTTGGGATTCCACGCTGCTGTGCCCTCTGCAAGGGGGCCTGTTGCTCACGTCTCTCCGGCCCCCGAAAGGCTGAGCATGTTGACTGTTTGCTTCCGGAGATCTGCGGGCACCCACAGGCATCCAGGGAAGGGTGGAAGACCGGCATGGTGTCTCTTCGCTCTCCTTGCCAGTTTCCAAACCGGCCACACTGCAGACTCCCCATGTTGCGGGACACAGGAATCACATCGTCAGGCCATCACGCCGGGGATGCATCCTTTCCCTGGGGTCTCGCTCTGGTCTTCTGCGTGGGAATGAACGAGAGCCACACGCCTGTGCGTGTGTGAGACTGTCACGGCCACGGCGACACCCACAGGCATTGCCTCCTTCACGGAGAGAGGGCCTGGAAAACTCAAGACTCCCACGGAGGTTCAGTTCCACACTCCCCTCCACCCTTCCAGGCTGGATTCTCCCTGCTGAAGGCGCGTGGGAGCCCAGAGGGCGGCCTCCAGTTCCCGCGGGATTCCTGGAGAGGTCCGGAGAGCCAGCCCCCGAAACCCGCCCCCCTCACCCCTTCCCCCTCTCCCCCTTCCGCTTCGTCCCTCCCGCCCCCACCACCAGCGTCACCACCACCACCACCACCACCACCACCACAGCACCCCCTCCCCACGGCCCCAGGGGGCCTCCACGCCCTGGGACCCTTCCGGAGGGCGGGCTGTCCCAGGGCTCACCGCCATTCATGAAGGGGTGGAGCCTGCCTGCCTGTGGGCCTTTATAAGAGCGGCTGGCTGGCTGTCCGGGCCTGCCTCCTGGCTGCACCTGCGCCCAGCGCACAGGCCGGCTGAGGTGCCCGGGAGCCCGCGGGCCTCTCTCTGCCCGTGTCCGTCCGTGAAATTCCGGCCGGGGCTCCCCGCGATGGCTCTCCCGACACCTTCGGACGGCCCCCTCCCCGCGGAAGCCCGAGGACGAGGACGGCGAAGGAGACTCGTCTGGACCCCGAGCCAAAGCGAGGCCCTGCGAGCCTGCTTTGAGCGGAACCCGTACCCGGGCATCGCCACCAGAGAAGGGCTGGCCCAGGCCATCGGCGTTCCGGAGCCCAGGGTCCAGATTTGGTTTCAGAATGAGAGGTCACGCCAGCTGAGGCAGCACCGGCGGGAATCTCGGCCCTGGCCCGGGAGACGCGGCCCGCAAGAAGGCAGGCGAAAGCGGACCGCCGTCACCGGATCCCAGACCGCCCTGCTCCTCCGCGCCTTTGAGAAGGATCGCTTTCCAGGCATCGCCGCCAGGGAAGAACTGGCCAGAGAGACGGGCCTCCCGGAGTCCAGGATTCAGATCTGGTTTCAGAATCGACGGGCCAGGCACCCGGGACAGGGTGGCAGGGCGCCCGCGCACGCAGGCGGCCTGTGCAACGCGGCCCCCGGTGGGTGTCACCCTGCTCCTTCGTGGGTCGCCTTCGCCCACGCCGGGGCGTGGGGAACGGCGCTCCCCGCACCCCGCGTGCCCTGCGCGCCTGGGGCTCTCCCCCAGGGGGCTTTCGTGAGCCAGGGAGCGAGGGCCGTCCCCGTGCTCCAGCCCAGCCAGGCCGCGCCGGCACGAGGGATCTCCCAAGCGGCCCCGGCACGCGCGGATTTTGCCTACGCTGCCCTGGCTCCCCCGGACGGGGCGCTCTCCCACCCTCAGGCTCCTCGGTGGCCTGTGCACCCGAGCAAAGGCCGGGAGGACCGGGACCCGCAGCGCGACGGCCTGCCGGGCCCTTGCGCGGTGGGACAGCCTGGGCCGGCTCAAGCGGGGCCACAGGGCCAAGGTGGGCTTGCGCCACCCGCGTGCCAGGGGAGTCCGTGGTGGGGCTGGGGCCAGGGTCCCCAGGTCGCCGGGGCGGCGTGGGAACCCCAAGCCGGGGCAGCCCCACCTCCCCAACCCGCGCCCCCGGAGGCCTCCGCGCGGCAGGGGCAGGTGCAAGCCATCCGGGCGCCCCCCGAGGCGGGGCTCCTCCAGGAGCCGGGGCGCTCGTCTGCACTCCCCTCCGGCCTGCTGGATGAGCTCCTGGCGAGCCCGGAGTTTCTGCAGCGGGCGCAACCTTTCCTAGAAACGGAGGCCCCGGGGGAGCTGGAGGCCTCGGAAGAGGCCGCCTCGCTGGAACCACCCCTCAGCGAGGAAGAATACCGGGCTCTGCTGGAGGAGCTTTAAAAGGACGCGGGGCTGGGACGGGGTCGGGGCAGGGCGGTGGCCGGTGGCCTCTCTTTCGCGGGGAACACCTGGCTCGGCGTGGCGGGGCGTGTCTTCCCTCCGGGCCGACCCGCCTGGGATTCCTGCCTTCCAGGTCTAGGCCCGGTGAGAGACTCCACAGAGCGGAGAGCTGCCATTCTTTCCTGGGCATCCCGGGGATCCCAGCACCGGCCCAGGTACCAGCAGGTGGGCCGTCTACAGCGCACGCGCGGGTTCGCGGGCAGCCGCCTAGGCTCTGGGAGCAGCCCGGGCAGAGCTCTCGTGCCTTTCCGCCACCCCACCCCGGCCTGAACCACCCCTCGCCACCCCCACCCCCCACCCCCGGAAAATGCGTCCTCCCCTGGGCTGGGTGGAGAACCCCGTCCCGCGAAACACCGGGCCCGCGCAGCGTCCGGGCCCGCCATCCCTCCGGCGGCGGCTCGCCTCCTCTGCGCCTCCGCTCCACCGTCGCCCGCCCGGGCCCCTGCAGCCTCCCAGCTGCCACCGTGGAGCGCCTGGCGGCTGAACGCAGACCCCAGGCCCCGCGCCCGCCGGCGATGCCGACCGTTCCAGGCGGGAGGGAAGGCGGGCAGAGATGGAGAGACGAACGGGAGACCCAGAGGGGCCGAAGGATGGGCGGAGGGAAGTTGGGAGGGAGGGAGGGAGGGAGGGAGGGAGGGAAGGAGAGAGAGGGAGGCAGTGAGGAACGGAGGGAGAGACAGAGCGACGCAGGGACAGAGGGCGGGCGGGAGGGAGCCAGGGACAGAGGGAGGAAGGCAGAGAGAAAAAACGGTCTCCGGCCTCCGAGAGCAACGAGACCCCCGCGCTCCGAGAAAAGGGTAAGCTCCAGGCGCGGGCTGAGGGCTGGGCCCACGGCCGCCGCGTCGGGCCGGCGGGGCACCCATTCGCCCCGATTCCGTGGCCCAAGGAACGGGCGGCTTCCTCAGAGACAAAAGACCGGGACCCGGGTTGCCGTCGGGTTTTCACCCGCGTGGTTCACACACCGCACATCCCCAGGCTGAGCCTCGCAACGGAGCGCCAGGCCGACAGCCCCGACCACAGAGGAGCCACACTCAGGACGACTGAAGCGTGATTTGGGATTCCACGCTGCTGTGCCCTCTGCAAGGGGGCCTGTTGCTCACTTCGCTCCGGCCCCCGAAAGGCTGAGCATGTTGACTGTTTGCTTCCGGAGCTCTGCGGGCACCCACAGGCATCCAGGAACGGGTGGAAGACCGGCATGGTGTCTCTTCGCTCTCCTTGCCAGTTTCCAAACCGGCCACACTGCAGACTCCCCATGTTGCGGGACACAGGAATCCATCATCAGGCCATCACGCCGGGGATGCATCTTTTCCCTGGGGTCTCGCTCTGGTCTTCTGCGAGAAGACCTCCCAAGGTGCTGGGATTACAGGTCTGAGCCACCGCGCCCGACCTGTACTTGTGTCTTTTCCAAAATTGACTATTTTGGGATAAGCTTAACATCCTCACTGCCTGCCTTTGCCCCCCACAAGTAATTAGCATACGCCTAAATAAAGTTTAAGCAAGCTAGCTCCACTATTCCCAAGCATGTATTATCTAGGGTCTAGTCTTTAGAAGTATAAAGGACAAATCGTACGAGTACAACTACAGAAAATGTTGTACCCAAACTGGAAAGGCTTAAGTGATCAATTGACGGATTTGTGTTTCCTATGGAAGAGGGTAGAAGGCAGAGTGCTAATATAGATATATAGGGGAGAAGAGGACAGGGCTTTTATGAAATGAATGCAGTCAAATCTTGGGAAAAGTTTCTTAAGTAGCATGAATGTTAGAGAGAGGATTCATGCAATTTCAACTTTAGCCGTGTCTAAAAATATCAAGACATAGCCAGCAGTTTTTGAAAAATAAATTCTTCTCCACAAAACTGTTAATGAGACTGATGAGGTGTTTCCTTTATTTTTTTTCTTCCAATTACTTGGGTTTCATAGTCACATATTCAAGGGAGCGTACCGCTGTTTGGTAAAATGAGAGAATTCCACATCATGTTTTTGTTTGTTTGTTTTTAAAGATGAAA
This sequence comes from Pongo pygmaeus, assembly GCF_028885625.2. Taxonomy (NCBI): domain Eukaryota; kingdom Metazoa; phylum Chordata; class Mammalia; order Primates; family Hominidae; genus Pongo; species Pongo pygmaeus. Next base: position 203,816,874 of record NC_072376.2, read on the forward strand.
GAGCTGAACAACCTTGTTTGGTGTTAGCAATACCACCAGATTGTTCAAATTTCTTTAGAATCGTACTCCTTAAATTACACTGTGATGTAGTTTCAAAAATGGTCTGTAATGGCCTGTGAATTGACAGCTCATTAGGACATTCTTCAGTTTGGCTGAAACCAAAAAACCTGAAACCGTCGAAACTGAAAGAAAATGGGGTTTGCCAAATTCTGCTTCTTACACTTTCACCTACCACGCCGTGTTCAAACAGTGTGCTTGATAAGTATCGGAAACTTAAGGTACTCTTAATTTCAGTATAGTTTCACCAAAGTGGTATTCTTTGTGAGAAAGCCATAATCTCATCAGTAATGCCTTTCGAAAAGATCCAACGGAAAATAGGAACTAGCAACTCATCATGACAAGAAAGTAAAACTCAGGAAAAATGCTAAGGCAGAGCAGCTTCAGGCTTCAGTGTGAAACTATCATAGTCTGGGCGCAGTGGCTCACGCCTATAGTCCCTTCACTTTGGGAAGGCAAGTTGGGGCAGATCACCGGAAGTGGGCAGTTGAAGACCACCCTGGCCCAAATGGTGAAACCTCCTCTACACTTTAAACAGAAGACAAAAATTTGCCTGGCGTGGTGGCGTGCTCATTTAGTCCCAGCTACTCTGGAGGCTGAGGCAGGAGAATGCCTTGTGCCCAGGATGCGGAGGCTGCAGTGAGCTGAGCTCAGGCCACTGTAATCCAGCCTGGGGGACAGAGGGAGACTCTGTCTCAAAAATAAATAAATAAGTACATAAATAAATAAATAAAATGAAATGAAATTGAAATAATATTTTCATATTCCCCTCACCCAGCCCATCTTATTTTCAGAGTACTGGATAAACCACCGGTTTCCCTGTGCGTTAGAGATTTTTTTTTCTCAGACATTGAAGTTTTCTAAGTGCAACTTCATAAAAAGTCTCATTTTTAGCGTAGATAGTTTCTTTATGGTTGTGAAACGTGAACTTTGCGATTCTGTGAGGAAGACTGAATTCTGAAATACCCCCTGCATTTCCCGCCCCTCGCGTCCCAGGGGAGTCCGTGGTGGGGCTGGGGCCAGGGTCCCCAGGTCGCCGGGGCGGCGTGGGAACCCCAAGCCGGGGCAGCCCCACCTCCCCAGCCCGCGCCCCCGGAGGCCTCCGCGCGGCAGGGGCAGGTGCAAGCCATCCGGGCGCCCCCCCAGGCGGGGCTCCTCCAGGAGCCGGGGCGCTCGTCTGCACTCCCCTCCGGCCTGCTGGATGAGCTCCTGGCGAGCCCGGAGTTTCTGCAGCGGGCGCAACCTTTCCTAGAAACGGAGGCCCCGGGGGAGCTGGAGGCCTCGGAAGAGGCCGCCTCGCTGGAACCACCCCTCAGCGAGGAAGAATACCGGGCTCTGCTGGAGGAGCTTTAAAAGGACGCGGGGCTGGGACAGGGTCGGGGCAGGGCGGTGGCCGGTGGCCTCTCTTTCGCGGGGAACACCTGGCTCGGCGTGGAGGGGCGTGTCTTCCCTCCGGGCCGACCCGCCTGGGATTCCTGCCTTCCAGGTCTAGGCCCGGTGAGAGACTCCACAGAGCGGAGAGCTGCCATTCTTTCCTGGGCATCCCGGGGATCCCAGCGCCGGCCCAGGTACCAGCAGGTGGGCCGTCTACTGCGCACGCGCGGGTTCGCGGGCAGCCGCCTAGGCTCTGGGAGCAGCCCGGGCAGAGCTCTCGAGCCTTTCCGCCACCCCACCCCGGCCTGAACCACCCCTCGCCACCCCCACCCCCCACCCCCGGAAAATGCGTCCTCCCCTGGGCTGGGTGGAGAACCCCGTCCCGCGAAACACCGGGCCCGCGCAGCGTCCGGGCCCGCCATCCCTCCGGCGGCGGCTCGCCTCCTCTGCGCCTCCGCTCCACCGTCGCCCGCCCGGGCCCCTGCAGCCTCCCAGCTGCCGCCGTGGAGCGCCTGGCGGCTGAACGCAGACCCCAGGCCCCGCGCACGCCGGCGATGCCGACCGTTCCAGGCGGGAGGGAAGGCGGGCAGAGATGGAGAGACGAACGGGAGACCCAGAGGGGCCGAAGGATGGGCGGAGGGAAGTTGGGAGGGAGGGAGGGAGAGAGAGGGAGGCAGTGAGGAACGGAGGGAGAGACAGAGCGACGCAGGGACAGAGGGCGGGCGGGAGGGAGCCAGGGACAGAGGGAGGAAGGCAGAGAGGAAAAGCGGTCTCCGGCCTCCGGGAGCAACGGGACCCCCGCGCTCCGGGAAAAGGGTAAGCGCCCGGCGCGGGCGGAGGGCTGGGCCCACGGCCGCCGCGTCGGGCCGGCGGGGCACCCGTTCGCCCCGATTCCGTGGCCCAAGGAACGGGCGGCTTCCTCAGAGACAAAAGACCGGGACCCGGGTTGCCGTCGGGTTTTCACCCGCGTGGTTCACAGACCGCACATCCCCCGGCTGAGCCTCGCAACGGAGCGCCAGGCCGACAGCCCCGACCACAGAGGAGCCACACTCAGGACGACTGAAGCGTGATTTGGGATTCCACGCTGCTGTGCCCTCTGCAAGGGGGCCTGTTGCTCACGTCTCTCCGGCCCCCGAAAGGCTGAGCATGTTGACTGTTTGCTTCCGGAGCTCTGCGGGCACCCACAGGCATCCAGGGAAGGGTGGAAGACCGGCATGGTGTCTCTTCGCTCTCCTTGCCAGTTTCCAAACCGGCCACACTGCAGACTCCCCATGTTGCGGGACACAGGAATCACATCGTCAGGCCATCACGCCGGGGATGCATCCTTTCCCTGGGGTCTCGCTCTGGTCTTCTGCGTGGGAATGAACGAGAGCCACACGCCTGTGCGTGTGTGAGACTGTCACGGCCACGGCGACACCCACAGGCATTGCCTCCTTCACGGAGAGAGGGCCTGGAAAACTCAAGACTCCCACGGAGGTTCAGTTCCACACTCCCCTCCACCCTTCCAGGCTGGATTCTCCCTGCTGAAGGCGCGTGGGAGCCCAGAGGGCGGCCTCCAGTTCCCGCGGGATTCCTGGAGAGGTCCGGAGAGCCAGCCCCCGAAACCCGCCCCCCTCACCCCTTCCCCCTCTCCCCCTTCCGCTTCGTCCCTCCCGCCCCCACCACCAGCGTCACCACCACCACCACCACCACCACCACCACAGCACCCCCTCCCCACGGCCCCAGGGGGCCTCCACGCCCTGGGACCCTTCCGGAGGGCGGGCTGTCCCAGGGCTCACCGCCATTCATGAAGGGGTGGAGCCTGCCTGCCTGTGGGCCTTTATAAGAGCGGCTGGCTGGCTGTCCGGGCCTGCCTCCTGGCTGCACCTGCGCCCAGCGCACAGGCCGGCTGAGGTGCCCGGGAGCCCGCGGGCCTCTCTCTGCCCGTGTCCGTCCGTGAAATTCCGGCCGGGGCTCCCCGCGATGGCTCTCCCGACACCTTCGGACGGCCCCCTCCCCGCGGAAGCCCGAGGACGAGGACGGCGAAGGAGACTCGTCTGGACCCCGAGCCAAAGCGAGGCCCTGCGAGCCTGCTTTGAGCGGAACCCGTACCCGGGCATCGCCACCAGAGAAGGGCTGGCCCAGGCCATCGGCGTTCCGGAGCCCAGGGTCCAGATTTGGTTTCAGAATGAGAGGTCACGCCAGCTGAGGCAGCACCGGCGGGAATCTCGGCCCTGGCCCGGGAGACGCGGCCCGCAAGAAGGCAGGCGAAAGCGGACCGCCGTCACCGGATCCCAGACCGCCCTGCTCCTCCGCGCCTTTGAGAAGGATCGCTTTCCAGGCATCGCCGCCAGGGAAGAACTGGCCAGAGAGACGGGCCTCCCGGAGTCCAGGATTCAGATCTGGTTTCAGAATCGACGGGCCAGGCACCCGGGACAGGGTGGCAGGGCGCCCGCGCACGCAGGCGGCCTGTGCAACGCGGCCCCCGGTGGGTGTCACCCTGCTCCTTCGTGGGTCGCCTTCGCCCACGCCGGGGCGTGGGGAACGGCGCTTCCCGCACCCCGCGTGCCCTGCGCGCCTGGGGCTCTCCCCCAGGGGGCTTTCGTGAGCCAGGGAGCGAGGGCCGTCCCCGTGCTCCAGCCCAGCCAGGCCGCGCCGGCACGAGGGATCTCCCAAGCGGCCCCGGCACGCGCGGATTTTGCCTACGCTGCCCTGGCTCCCCCGGACGGGGCGCTCTCCCACCCTCAGGCTCCTCGGTGGCCTGTGCACCCGAGCAAAGGCCGGGAGGACCGGGACCCGCAGCGCGACGGCCTGCCGGGCCCTTGCGCGGTGGGACAGCCTGGGCCGGCTCAAGCGGGGCCACAGGGCCAAGGTGGGCTTGCGCCACCCGCGTGCCAGGGGAGTCCGTGGTGGGGCTGGGGCCAGGGTCCCCAGGTCGCCGGGGCGGCGTGGGAACCCCAAGCCGGGGCAGCCCCACCTCCCCAACCCGCGCCCCCGGAGGCCTCCGCGCGGCAGGGGCAGGTGCAAGCCATCCGGGCGCCCCCCGAGGCGGGGCTCCTCCAGGAGCCGGGGCGCTCGTCTGCACTCCCCTCCGGCCTGCTGGATGAGCTCCTGGCGAGCCCGGAGTTTCTGCAGCGGGCGCAACCTTTCCTAGAAACGGAGGCCCCGGGGGAGCTGGAGGCCTCGGAAGAGGCCGCCTCGCTGGAACCACCCCTCAGCGAGGAAGAATACCGGGCTCTGCTGGAGGAGCTTTAAAAGGACGCGGGGCTGGGACGGGGTCGGGGCAGGGCGGTGGCCGGTGGCCTCTCTTTCGCGGGGAACACCTGGCTCGGCGTGGCGGGGCGTGTCTTCCCTCCGGGCCGACCCGCCTGGGATTCCTGCCTTCCAGGTCTAGGCCCGGTGAGAGACTCCACAGAGCGGAGAGCTGCCATTCTTTCCTGGGCATCCCGGGGATCCCAGCGCCGGCCCAGGTACCAGCAGGTGGGCCGTCTACAGCGCACGCGCGGGTTCGCGGGCAGCCGCCTAGGCTCTGGGAGCAGCCCGGGCAGAGCTCTCGTGCCTTTCCGCCACCCCACCCCGGCCTGAACCACCCCTCGCCACCCCCACCCCCCACCCCCGGAAAATGCGTCCTCCCCTGGGCTGGGTGGAGAACCCCGTCCCGCGAAACACCGGGCCCGCGCAGCGTCCGGGCCCGCCATCCCTCCGGCGGCGGCTCGCCTCCTCTGCGCCTCCGCTCCACCGTCGCCCGCCCGGGCCCCTGCAGCCTCCCAGCTGCCACCGTGGAGCGCCTGGCGGCTGAACGCAGACCCCAGGCCCCGCGCCCGCCGGCGATGCCGACCGTTCCAGGCGGGAGGGAAGGCGGGCAGAGATGGAGAGACGAACGGGAGACCCAGAGGGGCCGAAGGATGGGCGGAGGGAAGTTGGGAGGGAGGGAGGGAGGGAGGGAGGGAGGGAAGGAGAGAGAGGGAGGCAGTGAGGAACGGAGGGAGAGACAGAGCGACGCAGGGACAGAGGGCGGGCGGGAGGGAGCCAGGGACAGAGGGAGGAAGGCAGAGAGAAAAAACGGTCTCCGGCCTCCGAGAGCAACGAGACCCCCGCGCTCCGAGAAAAGGGTAAGCTCCAGGCGCGGGCTGAGGGCTGGGCCCACGGCCGCCGCGTCGGGCCGGCGGGGCACCCATTCGCCCCGATTCCGTGGCCCAAGGAACGGGCGGCTTCCTCAGAGACAAAAGACCGGGACCCGGGTTGCCGTCGGGTTTTCACCCGCGTGGTTCACACACCGCACATCCCCAGGCTGAGCCTCGCAACGGAGCGCCAGGCCGACAGCCCCGACCACAGAGGAGCCACACTCAGGACGACTGAAGCGTGATTTGGGATTCCACGCTGCTGTGCCCTCTGCAAGGGGGCCTGTTGCTCACTTCGCTCCGGCCCCCGAAAGGCTGAGCATGTTGACTGTTTGCTTCCGGAGCTCTGCGGGCACCCACAGGCATCCAGGAACGGGTGGAAGACCGGCATGGTGTCTCTTCGCTCTCCTTGCCAGTTTCCAAACCGGCCACACTGCAGACTCCCCATGTTGCGGGACACAGGAATCCATCATCAGGCCATCACGCCGGGGATGCATCTTTTCCCTGGGGTCTCGCTCTGGTCTTCTGCGAGAAGACCTCCCAAGGTGCTGGGATTACAGGTCTGAGCCACCGCGCCCGACCTGTACTTGTGTCTTTTCCAAAATTGACTATTTTGGGATAAGCTTAACATCCTCACTGCCTGCCTTTGCCCCCCACAAGTAATTAGCATACGCCTAAATAAAGTTTAAGCAAGCTAGCTCCACTATTCCCAAGCATGTATTATCTAGGGTCTAGTCTTTAGAAGTATAAAGGACAAATCGTACGAGTACAACTACAGAAAATGTTGTACCCAAACTGGAAAGGCTTAAGTGATCAATTGACGGATTTGTGTTTCCTATGGAAGAGGGTAGAAGGCAGAGTGCTAATATAGATATATAGGGGAGAAGAGGACAGGGCTTTTATGAAATGAATGCAGTCAAATCTTGGGAAAAGTTTCTTAAGTAGCATGAATGTTAGAGAGAGGATTCATGCAATTTCAACTTTAGCCGTGTCTAAAAATATCAAGACATAGCCAGCAGTTTTTGAAAAATAAATTCTTCTCCACAAAACTGTTAATGAGACTGATGAGGTGTTTCCTTTATTTTTTTTCTTCCAATTACTTGGGTTTCATAGTCACATATTCAAGGGAGCGTACCGCTGTTTGGTAAAATGAGAGAATTCCACATCATGTTTTTGTTTGTTTGTTTTTAAAGATGAAAGAGCTGAACAACCTTGTTTGGTGTTAGCAATACCACCAGATTGTTCAAATTTCTTTAGAATCGTACTCCTTAAATTACACTGTGATGTAGTTTCAAAAATGGTCTGTAATGGCCTGTGAATTGACAGCTCATTAGGACATTCTTCAGTTTGGCTGAAACCAAAAAACCTGAAACCGTCGAAACTGAAAGAAAATGGGGTTTGCCAAATTCTGCTTCTTACACTTTCACCTACCACGCCGTGTTCAAACAGTGTGCTTGATAAGTATCGGAAACTTAAGGTACTCTTAATTTCAGTATAGTTTCACCAAAGTGGTATTCTTTGTGAGAAAGCCATAATCTCATCAGTAATGCCTTTCGAAAAGATCCAACGGAAAATAGGAACTAGCAACTCATCATGACAAGAAAGTAAAACTCAGGAAAAATGCTAAGGCAGAGCAGCTTCAGGCTTCAGTGTGAAACTATCATAGTCTGGGCGCAGTGGCTCACGCCTATAGTCCCTTCACTTTGGGAAGGCAAGTTGGGGCAGATCACCGGAAGTGGGCAGTTGAAGACCACCCTGGCCCAAATGGTGAAACCTCCTCTACACTTTAAACAGAAGACAAAAATTTGCCTGGCGTGGTGGCGTGCTCATTTAGTCCCAGCTACTCTGGAGGCTGAGGCAGGAGAATGCCTTGTGCCCAGGATGCGGAGGCTGCAGTGAGCTGAGCTCAGGCCACTGTAATCCAGCCTGGGGGACAGAGGGAGACTCTGTCTCAAAAATAAATAAATAAGTACATAAATAAATAAATAAAATGAAATGAAATTGAAATAATATTTTCATATTCCCCTCACCCAGCCCATCTTATTTTCAGAGTACTGGATAAACCACCGGTTTCCCTGTGCGTTAGAGATTTTTTTTTCTCAGACATTGAAGTTTTCTAAGTGCAACTTCATAAAAAGTCTCATTTTTAGCGTAGATAGTTTCTTTATGGTTGTGAAACGTGAACTTTGCGATTCTGTGAGGAAGACTGAATTCTGAAATACCCCCTGCATTTCCCGCCCCTCGCGTCCCAGGGGAGTCCGTGGTGGGGCTGGGGCCAGGGCGAGGGCGAGGGCGAGGGCGAGGGCCAGGGTCAGGGTCAGGGTCAGGGTCAGGGTCAGGGCCAGGGTCAGGGCTAGGGCTAGGGTCAGGGCTAGGGCTAGGGTCCGGGTCCGGGTGCGGGTTCGGGTGCGGGTTCGGGTGCGGGTGCGGGTTCGGGTTCGGGTGCGGGTTCGGGTTCGGGTGCGGGTTCGGGTGCGGGTTAGGGTTAGGGTGCGGGTTAGGGTTAGGGTGCGGGTTAGGGTTGTTAGGGTTAGGGTTAGGGTTAGGGTTAGGGTTAGGGTTAGGGTTAGGGTTAGGGTTAGGGTTAGGGTTAGGG